>NW_024543220.1:7092500-8482500 GCF_018167655.1 Microtus oregoni
GGAATGCACCATCACAACCAGGATGTCCACCCTGATTGGTAAGGATACAAAGTGTGTTTGTTCATAATCAAAAAGAACCTACGTGTGGTTGTACAGATACATCTGTTTCCCTTTTATCCCTTCTTTTCCTAAACCGTTAGCAACCAGTTGTAACCATGAGGATGAGTTCCTTCCCAAGTCTGCTTAACTAAGGACCATTAATCTCGTGCTTGGCATATCACACAATCTCTATGACTTCTAGGCTTCTATACTTTTTTTGGTCTTCTTTCTGTGCCTAATATTATACTTACTTTCCAATATCCAAACCTGGGAAAGTAACAAACTATACGCCGTAGTGTCATTTTCTTACCAGCTGCTTTCAATCTGCAGTCATCAGTAAAAGCACAAATGAGTCCTCATGGTACCAATATATTGGTTTTAAAATTGAAGTTAATTTTTAGAAAAATGATCACTTTTACATATTCTTTTTCTCCATTATACAAAATGTGTGGCTTCCTAGTGTGTGCATAATATTTACGGGACTTAGTTGGAGGTAAGCTGCTACCTTGTTCTTCTCTTCATTTTCCAAATATTATATTATATCCTGTTACCTATTTCAATTTATGTGGGAATACCTTGTCTTATTCTTAAGAGCCATAGCCTTTAGACACAAATTTTCTTTTTGTACCAAATATAACACAAGTTCCAATATCCAAACCAGTTAAGTCACAAACTCTATGTAATGGATAGATTCTTGTCAACTTAACACATAACTAGAGCCATGTAAAAAGAGAAAACCTCAATTGAGAAAAGTTTTCCACAAGAATGAGCTGTAGGCAACTCTGTGGGCAATTCTTGATTAATGATTGATATAGGTGGGCCAAGCCCATTGTAGATTACTCAACCACTGGGCAGATAGTTTTCTATGGCATAAAAAGGCAAGCTGAGCAGAACACAAGGAGGAAGCTGTAGTAAGCAGTGTTCCTCTAAGGCCTCTGCTTCAGTTCCTGCCTCCAGGTTCTTGTCTTCTGGTTGCTGTCTTCAGTTCTCACCCTGTTCCCTTTGGATAATAGAATAAAAAACTATTTTGAAACAACCGCTTTTTTATCCAAGTCTTTTTTGGTCATTCTATTTTATAACAAGGATAGACACATTCTCTACGGCACTAGATTACATGATGAGAAAGAAAACAATGCACACACTAGTAGGATTAAACTGCATTTCTTTTCGTATACACTATCAATTTGTAACGTTAAATTTTATATTGAAAAAAATAACTTCCAAGTGATACAACTTTCATATCACAGTTGTAGTAGGGTTAATAGTTATGATAAGCAATGAATGACAAAACTTATACAGACCAGCCAAACGAAATGAGATTCAGATAAAAATTAGTTAAATTGAGAAGGAAATGGTGGGGCACACTTGTTACCCCTGAGACTGTAGGAGTGATATCAAGATTTAAAGGTCAGCATCTGCTACAAAAGAACACATTAACTAATAATAATAATAACAATTTTAAATTGACTTTAACTCTGTGGTTTAGTTAACAGCACTGTGCCATCTCAGTTTCCTAGCTTTACAGTTGTATCATAACTGATTAGTATTAGATGTTGCAGGAAGCCACATACGATCTCTCTGTATTATTTGTGTGACTGTGTTGTGATCTAAAGTCATTTTAAATTATGAAGGTAAAGGATCAAACATACAGATTTCCAATTGACTTAAAATCTCTACTTTTCTATCTGCATTTGTGTGAACACATGTCATGTAAATAGCTAAGGTGACTCAATGTAAATGTTCATTTGATTGATTATTCTGGGCTGGAAACTATAATTTATTTACACTGCTTGGGAATTCTTGATGAATAAGAAAATTCAAGATAGAATTCTGAGCTTTAAAAAAGCATTGTGGTATGTGTGACTCTGTAAAGCAGGTAAATATATCTTTACTGAGCAAAAAGAAATAGTTTAAGAGTATTAATATCTAATATCCACTTATGAGTGTGTACACACCATGTTTGTCTATCTTGGTATGAGTTCTCTCACTCAGAAAGGACTTTTCTGGATCTATTCATTTGTGTGCAAATTTCAAGATGTCATTTTTTTTTTTTACCACTGAGTAGTACTCCATTGTGTAAATGTACCGCATTTTCTTTATCCATTCTTCAGCTGAGGGGCATCTAGGTGGTTTCCACTTTCTGGTTATTATGAATAATGCTGCTATGAACACAGTTAAGCAAATGTCCTTGTGGTATGAACCAGCATACTGATTTCCAAAGTGGTTGTACAAGTTTGCATTTCCACCAGCAATAGAAGGGAATTCCCTTGCTCCGCATCCTCTCCAGCATAACTATCCTTAGTGGTTTTGATCTTAGCCATTCTGACAGGTGTAAGATGGTAAAGTAGAGGATAACCAGTCTATACTCCACTATCCCAGAAAAGCCAGGTGACAAAGAGAACCCTAAGAGAGACATACATGGATCCCCCTGGGAAGGAGAAATAGACAAGACCTCCTGAGAAAATTGGAAGACAGGGAGGAGGAAGAATGGAAAGGGAGGAGGAGGAGTGAAGGGGAGGAAGGAAGAATATATGAGGGAATGGGATGCTCAGGAAGAGGGGAGGACAGTGAGGGAGAGAAAGAAGAAAGATGTCTTGATTGAGGGAACCATTAAAGGCCTATCAAGAAACACAGCACTAGGGAAATTCCAGGAATCCTCAAAGATGAGCCCAGCTAAGACTCTAAGCAACAATGGAGAGGATGCTTAAATCGGCCTTCCACTGTAATCAGACTGATGACTACCTTAATTGTCATCATAGAAACTTCAACCAGCAACTGATAGAAACAGATACAGAGATCTACAGCCTAACTCTAGTATTGGAACCGTTTGGAGTCCTGGCCTCCAGGTGCTTTTCCCCACTAGTGACCTCTTCTTGCCCTTTTGATTTGAACTTCTGAGAGCTGTGTCGAAGTTGTTTACCGACCCTGCTTCCTGAGCATGCATTCCCTGGCCTTGACCAAGGATCAGGCAATAAGTTCTTCACCTGTTGATCCACCTGGCTGGGTTAGGTATAAACACCTGTTGGCCCACCGGGCTGTGTTAGGTATAAAACCTCCGTGGTGCTGTTCAATAAAGGGCTTCTTCTACCAGCAGCTTGAGACGTGTTTATGCGTGTTCAATCCTGACATTCTGAATGTGGGGGACCCCTGTGAGGCTTGGACAGTCCGTGGGGCCACTGGCAGTGAGACCACGATTTACCACTTATGCTTGAACTGGCATCTAGGAGCACATCCTTTTAGGAAGGATACCTTGCTCAGCCAAGATGTAGGGGAGAGGGCCTTGGTCTTGTGTAGTGGGAGACTGCCTGTTCATTTCTCGGCCACTCAACAGGAAATAATAACACAGAAACTATATTAATTGCAATACTGTTTGGCCAATAACTTAAGTATATTTCTAGCTAACTCTTATATCTTAAATTAACACACTTCTGTTATTTTATATTTTACCATGAGATAAATTATAAAAGGAATTGCTAGGCATGGTGGCACGTGCCTTTAATTCCGGCATTCAGGAGGCAGAGGCAGGCAGATCTCAAGGAGTTTACCACCAAGCTGGTCTACAAAGTGAGTTCCAATTACACAGTGAAACCTTGCCTCAATTTAAACACACACACACACAAATAAATAATAAAAGATTTATAGAAAGTCTTGTAAATACATTTTTATAATACATGAAATAGTTTCTTGATATTTACAGTGACATTTAAATATGAAGATCAATACGTAATTTTAGATAAGATTTGTGTTATAGTTGTGCTGTCTTTCTGTGAAAGGTTTTATTTGGTTTTCTTTTTCTCTTCTCCCTGAAAGATGCCAGGATAGGTACTTTCCCCTTGTGTACTTCCACGGGAAATTTTCCAAAGCCAAGCAGAATAAAATAGATGTGAATAAAGTCATTTTGTTTTTATAGTCATTCAATAGCTATTAAAACTTAGTTGTTTTCATTGTCAGTTATTCAAAAAGTCTCATTCCAAACAACTCTCTGATTTTTTTTTCCTTACAGAATATTTCTATGTGCTTGACTAACAAAATCCATTCCTTGTTAGCTTTATCTCAGTACTAAGCACCAACGGTAGTATTATAAATGTGCATCACCTATTCCATCTGCTTGTTCCTGAAACTTTATACACAAAAGTAACACAGGATAATGGTGAAGAGCATTTTGGCCCATCTCTAAATCAAAGGACTGGCATGCCTGCAATCTGCATTACTTTTTCATCTTTCCAGTTTCCTGCTTAATTGAGCAAATTGTGCTCCAAAGTTAAAGTGATGGTCATCTAGTTGTAGTTTTAAATTTTCACTTCAGAAAGAAAATAAAAATTTCATATGCATAGGAGAGCATGGGGATAGCTGTACAAATATCAAACACATTGCCAAAGAGATGCTTAATCTTCTCTTATTCAAAAAAGAAAGTATTAAAGGTGTTAATAAAATATAAAAATTTTGTCAATTAGGAGCTGCAATTCTCTACTTATTTCAGGTCTAACTAAAGCTAACATGGGTTTCTCTGTAGGACACCAATAAAACAAATATATTTGTTCAGCTAAGTCAATTTTGTTAATTTGTTAAGAAGAATCTGTTAAGTGAATCATTTAGCATCCTATAAACAAAACAAAGGGTGATAATTGTGCAAATTATTCTTTCCAACTTATTGAGTTGGCAACATGTAAACAAAGGGAAATATCTATACTTTGGGTGAAGTAATTAAGTTCATGCATATTGAGATTTTAATTTAGAAGGATTTCTCTTGGAATATACACACTGGCTGGAGGAAGAAAGAGCTATATAGAGAGAGGATCAGAGAGCTGTAAGAAAAAGCTGTAAGAGAAAGTGGATTTGACCAAATGCAGTGGCCTCTGAAATATTATTGTTATTGGAGAGGAAGTGACTGAGACAGAAGAGAGCCCTGAAGGAACAGAAGACCCCTATGTAGAATGCTAGGAAGATGGAAATGTTAAGAGACATGGAAAGCATATAGGAAGAGGGACAAGCTTTGGAGATCTACAGACAGTTCTTTTTGCATATGCATTTTGTCTATCAGTTGGGAATGCCTCCTGCCTCTTCAAATAAAGATATCTGCTAGAAAGCTGAATATGCTGCCTCACTTTGCAAACATCAACTTAGAGCTACGGGAATTGATCCCCAATATTTGCCTTATAGTGATGGATTCTTGACAGAGGTTGAGATGATCAAGAAAACCAGAGAGCATGGACCATGCTATCCTTGTCCTAGAATCTAAATGATGTCACAACCCTAAGGATGAAGAATATCAAGTTTTCCAGAGTCACATGGCCTTGGAATTTACAAAGGGGATTTGAATTTTAAATAATTAGTACTGTCAATTAACGACAGGAGAAAAAATTGATGGCTGGTGTGACCTATGATCTTAGGGATCTGTATATGAAGTTGTTTGGAAGTTTAAAATAAACTATGTATTGTAATTTCATGCATTGAAAAGAGTTAAAGAAATTTAGTGGGGTTCTCTAAATTTACTTTAAAATGAACAATAGTTTATTTTTCTTCCACTAAAACTTTTGAGGCAAAGAGAATTTTTTAAGGGAAGAAAATGCATGAGAATGGGGACAATGAGAAGCAAGGGAGAGGGTGTGGGAAGGTGGAAGACAGGTGTGGAGGGAGCACTACTTAAGGGGATATTGAAGAGAGCAGGAAGGAGCAAGTTGTAAATGGCTCACTTTACTTATCAACTTCTCTCAGTTGACACACATGTGGTATGCTTCTGGAGTGGTCAGCATTCAAGATTATAGATAAGGCTGTACGCACCCTCTTATGTAAATGAGATTCTAATATTTACATGACGAGTGGGATTGCTTGCTGATTTTGTTTATGGAGTTTCCAAACTTTTTGCCATGTTGACTACAGATTTTTACATTTTAAACATCAATGCACAAGGAATCAACTGAAAATTGTTTTCATAGTCCTCGGATTTTGTATTTTCAGTTGTTGAACTTTGGAAAAATTAATTCCAGAGCTATTGTTATTTTAATTTGAATTTACCTTATAACCAATGATGCTTAAAACACTAGCTAGATTTGCTGTAATTAAACTCAGAAAAGTAAACAGAGATGGAAACTTTAGGAAACCTGAGCCACAAGAAAATTAAGAGAATTCTAGATTGATAAATTTCCAACTGAGTATATTCTGAGAACTTCAGGGAAAGAAATCAAAAGGGGATAATTAAAATGATTTCATTTTTCAAAGAGGACAGAAAATAATGTGACCAGTGCTAACCCATGAGCACATTTCAGCTATTGAATAGTGATAATAGTGATGTGATCAGAGGTCAAATGGGAAGGTCAAGAAGGTGATTAAATAGGGAATAGTTATACCTAAGAAAACTCAGAAAAACTGTGACTGTATTCTCTCCACTAATCTGTTTTCTCTTTCAAAAGCAAAGTACGAAGCAGAAGATGGGGCTCAGCAGTTAAGATCACTGACTGCTTTTGTAGAGGCCCCAGGTTCAGTTTTCAGCACTTACATGGTGACTAACAATGTTTATAGGTAGAGTCCTAAGGTATCCTACATGAGCATGGCACAGAAGTGGTGCACAGATACATACATGCAGGCCAAACACTCGTGCATGCAAAAGCATATTTTTAAATGAAAATGTAAGTCATTAAGCTTATGCTGAAAGAAAATTAAGATTAGCCTAAGCTATTTTTCCAAAAATATTTTCAGCCAAAGTAGTAGAGAACTAACACTAATAAAAATGGAAGAAGATAACTTATAAGTCACATTGGAGAATTTCCTTTCATACCCCCATAAAATGATATTCAAATATATGATGAAGAATTAGATTCTGAAGACCCAGGAAATATTGTTTTTGCTTTACTAGGTATCTTTAAAACCATTACTGGTATTACTCTGTCTCAAAAATAAATAAATAAAAACCATTGCTGAATATTAATCATGTAATTCAAAGTAAAAATAATGGATGATATGTTAATAACAAATTATATATATATTAATTTGAGAAAGAATAAAGCCATTATAATTATTCAAGTTAGTCAATACATTTTGCATTAGAAATACCTATATTTCATACCATAAAGGTATTTTATAGCATAAAGGTGTTTTGAGAATAAAAAAATTAAAAATAGCAATTTCCTTAGTTATTATGAATTCTACGCTAAACATTTGACCCCTTACCAGCTTACATGCTCCTGAGAATGGTCAGTTACCAAAAAAGAAAATGATTTATTACAGAGACAAGTATGTTCTCATGTTCCTGGCATTACCACTTATCACAAACTTGAGAAAAGCTACCTTTACAAAGTGTACCCTAAAGACACAATCCATCCATTCCATGATATGATTAAGATCAGTTTCAGTTGAAAAGTGAACCAACTGCCAGGTCAGTACATCCACAAGACAGTCAGATGGGAGCTGAAGTTCTGCATTGACAATTTTAGTTAAAAGGTAAAACTGTTGTTACCGAATTAAGTTTTGGCCTATTCCATTGGGGCTTCATTGACGGAAACTCAGAGAAACTCCCTGTGCAATTGTCTGCTATCTTTTTTTTTACCAGTGTTATTGAATACTCTGTTCCCAGTGAAGAGTCATTTCTTTTGCATGAGACTTTGAGAAATTTCGCCTTGGGCTTAGTACCAGAGGATTAGCCTTTAAGAAACTGGTTGGATTTTATGTTAAAAGATAAGCTGAATCCTCCAACTGACTTTATGAATTTACTATAGAAGGAATGACAATTTTATACTAGAGAGAAGAGAATGGATGTTAAAGCTACACACACACACACACACACACACACACAAGCTTGCATGCTCATATACACCTTTAGTTGCTTGTGTTAATATATTTATGCTTGAATTAGCATATAGATAACTGTTTTAACTAAGTATTATATAAATAATTTCATTCAAAACTCTGAAGTTCTCTTTCTAATATCGTCCTTGATCAAGTCCCACTTTTCCTGTATATTGAGGTGGTATTTTGTCACTTTTCAACTCAGAAATAACTTAATGACTTCTGACTTCACCGCAGATCAACTAGCAGTTTTTAAACTCACTTTCTTCATGCTTGACACAGCTTTATGTACTACGTAAAATATCCAAATTTTCTTTCAGATGTACAATAAGATATTTTTCAGCAAAACAACTAAAGTATCAATATACAAACTACACAGGGAAATATTACAGATACCACTCTAGATGTAAGAAACCAGGGCTAAGCCTTAGGTTCAAGGAAAGGCAAAGTTAATCATTTAGTAAAATAATTTTAAAGTGCATGCATAATGCTGAGAGAATTAAAAGGAAGAGGTGTATTCAACCAAGACAAGACTCGTAGTTAAAAGTGCTTCCTCTTAGAGACTGGTAGAACTTTGGGATTTCTGTCTCTGAGTTGCATTGGTTCACGAACCAAATGTGTGTTTTCAGCAAACCTCAAGTGACTGTCCAAAATGAATTTGCTGGATTTGATGGATGAGAGAGTTAACTTTTGTTTTACTGCTAGTGTGTCTCCTTTGAATTCTGCATGATCATTTCCGTTTCTCCCACAGTCCTGTGATTTCTAGCTATTTTGCATAATTATAATGACAACCTCATAACTCTGGGAAATTTTTATTCATTACCCCAGTGTCTTCTTGAATCAGACTAGCATGATCTATTTTTTTCTTGTAGGATATTATCAAGCATCTAGCTTATTAACTATAACTAGAGAATAGAAATAACAAAATTGTATATGTAAATGGCTAGAATTTGAGACAGGCAATTACTTGTTTGTTCACTATATGAAAAGGTAACTAGGTAGCTGTTGACCACAGACCCCTGTACTTGTGGTATCCAATGCAGAGGATCTGAAAAGGAATACTCTGGAATAATTTTTTGAGATGGAAAAAGGATGGATATGAGAGCAGGGAAGGATATATCTTAATTGAGGGAGTCATTTTTGGGCTGGCAAGAGGCTTGGCTCTGGAGGGGATCCCAGACGTCCATGGGGATGATCCCAGCTAGGACTTTGGGCAGTGGAGGAGAGGGTGCCTGAACTGGCTTTGTCCCGTAGTCAGACTGATAACTATCTTGAATATCACCATAGAACCTTCGTCTAGCGACGAATGGAGATAGAGACAGAGACCCATATTGGAGCACTAGATTGAGCTCTCAATGTCCAGTTGAAGAAAGGAAAGAGGGAGAATATGAGCAAAGAAGTCTAGATCACAAGGAGTTGGTCCATCCACTAAGACAGTGTGCCTGAGCTAATGGGAGCTCACCCAATCCAATTGGACAAGGACTGAATGAGCATGGGATCAAACTGGACCCTCTGAATGTGGCTGACAATTGGGGCAGACTGAGAAGCCAATGATAATGGCATTGGGATTTGTCTCTACTACATGTACTGGCTTTTTGGGATTCTATTCTATTTGGATGCATACCTACCTAAACCTAGATGGAAGGGGAGGGCCTTGGACTTTGCACAGGGGAGGGTACCTTGCCCTCTCTTAGGACTGGAAGGGGGAGAAGAGGAGGAGTGGGGGAGCAGGAGGAAAGTGGGAGGAGGGGAGAAAGTGAAATTTTGACTGATATTATTTATAAAGTAAGAAAAATATTTTTAAAAAGAATTCCATGAGGAGCACCTAGTATAGCTGGCATTTGAGAAGTGTGGTCAGGGAATATACCTAGAGTCAGATAGTACTGTAAGGATGTGTGTGACCTGCTTGATAAAAACAATAAAGAGAGAGAGATTCCATGGTAAAATGTCAGAAAGAGCGGATAAGAGGATACAACACACAAGGAATGTCATACTATATGGCTGCCTCAGCAAGGAATAACATGGGAATTCATAGTGATGCTGCAAAATCGAAAATCCATTCTTAGATTCTGCAGTAAGTTGATAGAATGGGGAAAATAAAACCACAGATAAATAACATTACAGGCAAAATGATCATAGTGGCTCATGATTTGCAGTATCGCCATAAAGAATGACACTGTCGCTACTGAGATAGAGTTGTTTCTGACTGGAACTCAGTCACTCACGTTAGGAAGCACATGAGTTTGATCTTATTGCTTCTCCTCCTCTAATCTGCTAAGTTAACTACTTTCAGTAACACTAAGTGGTCTATCCATGTCAATTTGCACAAAGACGATGGGTTTTAGGCTCAATTTTAATTAAGAAAAATCTTTAAGATACAATGTCTCATTAGTTTGCATGGTGTTCTCTGTAAGGTCCTGAAAATAATATTTTTATGGAAGTTTTAACGAGAACTAAATATACTTATTCTATTCATACAATGTGATATGAGTCACACCTTGACCGCATGGCAGTGCCTTTGAGGGAAACATTAGTTCACAACCCCAACACAGAGCCCAGTTCTAAATTTGCAGTCTGATGAATTACATGCTTCAACAGTTTGAAACTCCTTCACTAAAGTTTACTGACTTTAAATGTCAAGTGGTGACAAGGTCTTCTGTTGAGGGCTGGTGTTTGGATCCTGTCTGGACCCAGCACAGGCTTTACTGAGTTTACAGTCTCTTTGAAGGCTGAAGGCATAACTCACTGCCATAGCACTTGGAAAGCACACACCCAGCCCCAGCTTGTTTTTAACACCACCCCAAAAAGGGAAAAATGAAGTCATCTAGAGAGAGAAGCTGCTAAAATATAGCCACCACATCAGCTAACAGTTGTCTGCTCCTAATTTGTACTGTTTGCAAGACAAGAACAGGAATTGCATTCCATTTGTGCTGCTAAAGCACAGAGAACGTGCTACAGAGAAGTGCGTGGAAAGCTGAACCTAGAACACATATTAAGTAGTAGTGCTTGTTTCCCATCCGGATCATCTGAATTACTGTGTATGCCATAGAAATAATTCGTGTAATGGGATTTTAAAAGTTTTTATAACACCTCAAATCTATTGTTTATTTTAATGTTGATCTTGTAAGAGACTCATAGTGCATCTGAAAAATTATCTCTTCTCCGTGTTTACAGTTTACAGGGTTTTCAGTCGAAAAGTAACAGCAAAATTATGTACTTATTATATTTATAGTTAAAGAATATAAAGTACTGTGAGTTACATTACTGCTGTGTTAACCAAAGTAATGATAGTGAAAAGATCCTACAATGAGAAAAGATAAAAATCACAGTTGACAGAAGAAAAACAAAAGCAGCAACAAAAGCCAACAGGTTGCTGTAAATTGATTTTGATATTTCAGTGTTTAGTGATAAATTTGGCTGGTGTTTTTAAGCCTCTTAAAAGCTCTTATTATTATATAGTATCTATTCAAATGAAGGTTCAATTTTGAGAGGAGTAATTTTACAGGTTAAAGCTTCAAGTATCATTTCAATATTGAATTTTTGAAGCAGACTTACAAATCTTAATGTCTTTTGTAAAAATCAGTCTTTTTCTAATTTCTTCCTTCTTCTCTGTTATATGAAAAATTGCAACTAGAGAAATAATGAAATTGTGAGACAGAGATACTCGTGAAACCAATGGCACTGTCATCACGAAGTGGTACAAGCTTTGATGGGCAGTCTATATTTTAGTCAGTAGTGCCGTTCAGTCTTAAATCGCTTATATCAAAACCATGGAGGTGATATTGCTGCTAATGGTTACAATAGAATCATGTTTGCTAAATTATAAGTCAATAATGAGAATATTAATCATATCTAAAGTTTGTGGAAACGAGAATGAAAAATGAAATGCACCAATTGTGTAACGGCAGTTACACATCCTCAATGGGACTTTCAGTTTTGTATTAAGTATTTAATAACAAAATGAGATACATTGTGCTGAAGTGGAAATGCGTTTATTTCTATATGAAAATTTAATTTACAAGTAAAGTACATAAACAAAAGAGCTTGTGGCTTAGCCCTCGTTTCCCTTGTCTACGCATCAAATATTCAGTCATCGCACTTCACTTCTGCAAGTCCAAATGTTGACTGGAGAAAATAGAATGCTTAGAAAAATTAGTTTTCTGTAGGGGACAAGCATTGTGGGATGTATAAAATCTTTAAATAATAACATATCATATAAATATTGGGTTTTTTTGTCAAATTCTTGGCTGTACTTCTCTCTGCTTCCTATATTTTTAAAATACTACCATATTGAGACATATTTACCACTTTGGATAAATAATAATATGAATGGAAATGCCTGCCTACTCCTGTCTGTGATATTTTAAGTTTCAGATTTCTGTTTCTGCAAATGTGTGTGTCTTTGTGCTTTTTCTTTAGCATCTTTGTTTCTCTTAGTCTGTATTGTTCTGCTCTGATTTGTTTTTATTTTATTTTATTATTTGGTTAGATACCTGTTTGTTGTTTTTAAAGGGAGAAAGGAAGAGAGGGTGTGGATTGTGTTGTATGAAGAGCTGAGGAAATGAAAGAAGTTGTGGGAAGAGTAATCATAATGTGTTGTATGAAAAAAACAATCTCTTTTCAATAAGTAGAAGAAAGAAAGATCAAAGCCAATTAGGATAATGTCTTAAATCTCAAAGCATGCTTGGATTTGAAAAGAAATGCTGAGTGTTATACTCTAGTGAATCCTGGAGAAAACATATTGATTAACATTTCTTCATAATTAATGAATGCACCTTTAGGAAATGCTACACAATCATTTGTTGAGCTAGATACTCTATACTTCTCAAACTTTGCAGTAGGTTTTGCTTGATGGTTAACTTTCAAATGCAGTATCTGTAGACCTTCATTCTTCATAGTTTCAGATGCCTTTGTGTTGGTCAATATCCTTCCAATTGTTTGACAAAGAAACTGAGGTTAGATGAATAACCAAACCACCTTGGTTGCCTTCAGAAGGTTCTGAGTTTCCCAAATGTAGGCTGTCACTACAGATACACCTGCTTCACCTGTTCCTGACACCTGTCATGTGAAAAGAAAATAGAGCCTATGGTAGTTCTTTGGGAAGAGATTTGTGTGTGTGTGTGTGTGTGTGTGTGTGTGTGTGTGTGTGTGTGTGAAAGAGATGTGGTAGTGTCTTCTATCTATCTGTTGCTTTCATTGGTTAATTAATAAAGAAAACTGCTTGGCCTGATAGGGCAGAATTTAGATAGGCAGAGTAGACAGAACAGAATGCTGGGAAGAAGGGAAGTGAGGCAATCGCCATGCCTCTCCTCTCTGGGCAGATGCCTTGGAGCCAGCCGCAAGGTCAGACATGCTGACTCTTTCCCGGGTTAGTCAAGATGTGAGAGTAAGCCAAGAAGAGGCTAGATACAATGGGTCAGGCAGTATTTAAAAGAATACAGTTTCTGTGCTATTATTCCGGGGCATAAGCTAGCCAGGTGGCCAGGAGCTGGGCGGTGGGAAGTGGCCCATTGCTCCTTCTACGTGTGTGTGTGTGTGTGTGTGTGTGTGTGTGTGTGTGTGTGTGAATAAAAGGATATCTGGATACTTTAGCCCATTTCTCACTTAAAATAACATTTTTTTTTCATTTCTTTCCCCTACAAATGTAAAAGGAGGTGTTGTGTGTATATGTCCGTATATGCGAGGTTACATGTTATACATGTGTGTTGAAGCTCAAAGTAGATTCTTGGTCTCTTTGTCCATCACTTTCCACTTTATTTCCTGTGGCAGGTTCTCACCTGACCAGAAGCCTTTTTCTTGTATAAGTCTAACTAACTAGATTGCTCTAGGGATCCCATATTTCTGGAGTCCTGTGATTCCAGGAGGCTCCCCACATCTGCTACCTTTTCTATGTTTTCTAGGATCCATTCTTTAATTCTTATCTTTCATGGCAAGTGTTTTACCTACTTAGTTATCTCCTCAAAGCACCATAACAGTGAATTTTTAAATAAAAGAAATGAAAAGCATTATTTTCATGCTTCTGATGTGAGACGATGAAACTTCATTACTGGAGAAGAAAGTATATCTTTGTCTCTGTAGTGTTCTTCACAGGTTTCTAAATATTTTTTTTTTATTTACAGGCTTTTCCTGGAAATGTCAATTCTGACAGTGTAGTCCGACATGACCTGCAGCATGCCATTGTTGCCCGCTATGTCCGCATCGTGCCCCTGGACTGGAATGAAGAAGGCCACATAGGGCTACGTGCAGAAGTCTATGGCTGCTCTTACTGTGAGTGCCAAATGCCAAAGTTACATTGGTATCATGGGTCAACATCGTTGAAGTTGCAAACTTTATTTTAAAGTTGCTTACACTTTTTAAAAATGAACTGTCACACACTTATGTATGTACATAGCACTGGGTTGTTTTTCATATTTTAGGATATAAATATATAACACATATATGCATCTAAGGATATATTAACTGAGTGCTGAGGAGGTGAAATGACTGTCTGGACTGTGTTAAATCCCGAGGTCTGTTCTCAGGACCTCATTGCTAAATGTGGTGTTGATGCCTGCAATCAGAGCAAAAAGCGTGAAGAGACAGAAAAATCAGAAATTCAAAACCATCCTCAGTTACATAGTTAGTTTGTGACAATCATGAGCTGAGATGAATGAGATTTTGTGTCAAAAAACATTATTTTAAATAGAGTGCATTAAGAGAGGGAGATAGAAGTGATTTTGCTTACTGCACTGAAGTAAGTATTGGTTAAAATGAATTAATTCTTATGAATTATTTAAAAGCAGGTGATCTACCCAAGATCCACCCCTCTGGCATTTGGTAAAGAGTTAAGATTCATTTTTCAAGGCTTCCTTTGACTCACCATGCCCCTTGTCGTGACTTGTCATTCTTCTTTAGATGGCAAAAACTGGAAATTTTAAGGTTTTTGAAATTTTTATTTGTGTGTGTGTGTGTGTGTGTGTGTGTGTTTGTAAGAATGTGTGTGTCCCGTGTGTGTATGTAGTAAAGGACAACAATTTGGAGTTGGTTTTTTTTCTTCCATCATTTGGTAATGAAGATCTTAGACTGTCAGGCTTGGTGACAAGAGACTTTAGCTGCTGAGAGAGTCCGTCAGCCTCAACCACTGGGTTATGTTTTTCACCTTTTTTTTTTTTTTTTTTTTTTTTAATTTTTCGAGACAGGGTTTCTCCGTAGCTTTTGGTTCTTGTCCTGGAACTAGCTCTTGTAGACCAGGCTGGCCTCGAACTCAGAGATCCGCCTGCCTCCGCCTCCCGAGTGCTGGGATTAAAGGCGTGCGCCACCACCGCCCGGCATGTTTTTCACCTTTTAAGTTCAATTTTACGTATAATGTTTCTTTTTATTTAATTGTGCTATAATCTCCATCTTTAAAAAGTTCTTAACTATATCACACTTAAATCTAATCTATCCAATATGTGGATTTCGGGGATTGGAAGGCTGCTATCTGTTTTCTCTGCTTGTGGTAAAGTGGGCCACCCATTGTCCAAGATTTTCCACAGGAGTGTCAGTAGGTATCTAAAAGTGTAGTGGTGTTGAATCTTATATACACAGCTGTTCATTATGCACACACATCTATGATAAAGTTTGATTTATAAATTAGACATGGTAAGGTATTAAGAGATTTGCATTACTAATGAAATAGCACAATTAAACAATTTGCTGTAACGAAAGATGCTTAAACCTCAGAAGTCCTTTTTTATTTCTGTAATTTTATATTGAATACTTTAGGAAATAGTTGAATGTGGGGCACTGAAACCTTAGAAATAAAAACATCAGATAAAAGAGAGGAAACTAATGTATTTCTCTTTCTCTTCTGCCCTCTTCCTTCCCTTTCTTTCTACCTTGGCTGCTCCTTAGCTTTCTTCTGGGCCTCCTTATCTCCCTGTCTTTGTATTTACATCTTCTGCCTCCATAGGTTCCGAGTCACATCAAAACTCTATCTGCAGAAGTTCCTTTAGGTCAAATCTGAGGATGGATTCTTTTAAAGAAGATATGTATTCACTTATTTTCTTTGTGAATTCTTGCTAACACAAAGCCACTTTAAAGATTGCTGAATTTTGAAACTACTGGACAATAAAAATTTTATCTGCAAACACTGGCTTCATAACATTAAATTTACAGTATTGTATTTTCCTGTCCACTCAGGACATGTTTTTCTTATGCTGCCAATTGCACAAAGGAGAGAAAATGTTGGGAAAGATAGGAAGGGGAATTGGTTTATCAGCTTCTGCAAGAAATATCCAGTTATACTTTTACCTATCATTTCTTACAGACACATAAACATAAATCGTCACTATAACCATAAAGTGCAAAATTCCTTCTTTAAGACTTTAAAATTAATGGAATACTTAATATTTCATAATAAAGAATATGTAAAGTTTTCATGTCTATGAGAATTTAGTTGCAAAGATTCTTTCAAGCAGTAGTTACAGTAATTACAGATATAATGAAACAGTATCTTCTGAGTTCAGAGACAAATGCTTAAGAATGCAATAAAGTGGCCAGGAAAATTATTTAAATATTCATCCATTAACATAATTTGCTCATTGCATTATAAACACATATATCTATATATTGCATATATAATGAAAATTGGGACAGATTTAACTTATTGGGAAAATGTAACATTTGAAGGAAATGAGTTAGATCTTTGGGAGAAGCCAACACAGAACCCCAACATAAATTAAGGTCCTTTCTACTGTGTTTTATGGTATTCAGGGACACAGAAGACGAAGCATCATCCAATTGGTTTATTTTATTAAAATCTTTGTTAGAAATAGCCATATTTTGAGATATTAATTATTCACTCTTATTCTACATATAAACTAATATTCAAATTGATAAGCATTGAGTTGTCTTTAGCTTTTGTTTGCTTGGTTTAAGAGTTGCTGTTAGTGTTTCTGATGGTATAGATACAGAATTTGTGAAACCCAGTGTGACATAGGTCTTCCTATCTTGGCATCAGAACAGATATGATTATCTGTATGAGACTCTTACAAGATTTGCTCCATTTGTTCTGTTGGTGCTGAGGGATGAAATAGGCAGTGCATATGTTCAATGGGTCCTTTTACTCTGAAGTATATATAAGCTATTAGCATGGGCTGTTGGAGAGAGACACTTCTTCCTTGTTGTTTCTGCCTATAAGTTGATCATATCATTAAATTCATGAGTTCCTCAAGGTTAGCCTTGGGTAGAGTTATCATTTTAGTATGTCCTCATTTTATTATGTACAGTGGAAAGATGCTTACTTTTGCCTCCTTAATAAAGAAAATACAAATAGAGGGTATGGTATCATATTAATGTGTGGTGTGCATGCATGCTTGAGTGTGTGTGTGTGTGTGTGTGTGTGTGTGTTTGTGTGTGTGTGTGCTCAACTTTGGTCAAATGGACTAAAGATTTTATAAACTGGATGTATTTATTTACATCTTCACAAGTTCTGTGAGAATTCCTGTTCGTCTACAAATCCAGATGTTTTAAAATTAATTTTGAGGTTTTAGTACATGTTCATTACATATCATTTAGCTTTAGTGATGAGTGTCCTGACATTTTAGAGAGGTTAGAATTGTGGATCACTACTGTTATCTTTTTTTGAAGTATTTATTAAAAATATTTGCTCGGTTTTATGTGGGCATAAACTTCTAACCAAACTTCAGACTTAGCGAGTTGTTTGGAGGAAGCTAGTATGTGGTATTTTAACCTACTACAATTGCTGAGAAGGGGAAAGGAGGTAAGCAGGTAAAATATAGAAGCACCTTTTATCCCAGGTATGGCTTCTTCAATGGACCAAGCTGCAATGCAGTATTGATTTGACAGAGCCTTGATTTCAATGATGTCTGTCTCAAAATGGCTCCAAATGATTTCTGTACTGCAAAATAAAGCCAAACTCTGGAAAAAAAAATAAATAAAAATATTTGCCCATATTTCTGGCTGCAGTCCTTATTAATTAATTAATTAGTCAGTTTTAAATGATCAAAGCTTTTTCTCTCTCATTTTCTCTCTCTCTGTCTCCCACAGAGCCCTTATTATGAAATCTAGACATCCCATGTTTAATGTTTTTCTTTAGAAGTAATCATTTTAAAATATGTAGTATAACTGAGGTCATTTAACATTCACAGTAAAAGAGAGTCTTCTCAGTTGTAGTTTAAATATGACAACATGCTCTATAGTCATAGAAGTCCAAATTTAAGATGTAGAGTCTGTTCTCTCAGGGGAATTTTCATCACACCTGTGCTTTGACAATCGCAAGACAGGAAGAAGAAATAGCTGAAACTAAACAGGAAGCCAAACTTTCCTAGGAGAAGCCTTCCATGGAGCAAACATTATATATGTTAACATTTATGTCAATAAATATCAATGCAGTATATGATAAGTGAAAACATAACATTAAATAAATATAAGATAGAAATTGAAAAATAGCATTATAATTATTTAGGTAGTAGTCCCCAAACACATTAGAGCCTGATTCTTAGAACCTAATTCCTTGCTAAAACTATGTTTGAAGATGTGATCGGCAGTCCTGGCACAAGGAATGCAGCATGCATTACCTGGGTGAGAACTACCTTCCCTTAGGTCACTCAGCACAGGTAGAGGAAGAGGAGGCACTGTGGACCCTGACACCAGAATGGCAATAAAGTAATTGCCTATCAAAAAACACTGCAGTGACCAAATGCTGTAGGAAAAAGAGGAGTCAGCTCAACCCTTTGATAGAGTGTGGCCTTGCCCACACCTTGATTTCATCCCTAGGAGACTAATCGCTGAATCCTGTCTCAGGATAATAAAAACAAAACAAACAAAACCAAATTCAACCTTCTAGATATGAACCGAAGTTTGTGATTGTTCTTCATAGCTCAAACAATAAAGCCATGCTAGCGACAACATGATGTTAGCAAATCAATCTTTACAAGAAGAAGCTCTCTAGCAGTGCCCTCCAGCATCCTCCAAATGTTCCCTGCCTGCTCCAGGGACTGGCCGCAACTACTTATCAAAGGACTCAACATCCAACTTTGACAACCAAAAGAGTTAACTTTGTAGTTGTTTAAAAACTTTGTGGATACGAATTTAAATAATGTGACTTCTGGCTTCATGTTAGAGTGAGGAGTTGGAAGAACAAAGCCCTCTTTGCTTTTCCTTTTATGTTGGTGTGATCCAAACAACCCATAACTGTTGTTTTATTTTATTTTTAAATAATACCCTCTCAGCTTTTTTTTTTTCCTTAATAGTCTGAGGAACTCATTGCTGTCTAATTGGTGATGACTACCCACTCCTCTGAACACTCCAAAGATACAGAGCACATTCTTCGTAGTCTGTTTTTGAAAAATGTGAAATATATTCATTTCACATTTTAAAAAGGTGAACTATATTCATCGTAGGAAAACAATGTGTGACACATTTATGACTAACTTTCCGGGAGATACCACTGTTTAAATGTATACTGAAATATGAACTAGAATGGACACTTAGATGACTTTGCTTTGCCTTAATCTTCTACACTCTTCAAGAGGGAAAGGCAGTCTGGGAAATGTAGATCAGACTTGCCCTCCCACTTGTCTCTATTAGTAGGTAGAAATGCAGTGTGTTCCTCGGTCTCAGCAAGGATGACTGTAGCCTAGAGTTCTCCTGTGGAAGAGAGAAATGCGTTCTTTCATCCTTCTACAAATGCCTTGAAGGCTTGTCAGGGGTCTTTCTTAATGGGCAGCTAAGGGGGGAGAGGAGAATGGGAACACTCTGCTGAGTGAGCACGTTTGTACTCCATGCTCCCCTCTTACTTCCTGTAGTTCTTCCATGATCATTTTGGCATTTGAGAAATCCGTCTCCTTCCAGGCTGAAAACAAAAACTGCCTCTCACTACCTCATATGGAGAAGTTTAGTTCCATGCCATTGCTCTGCAGCCTTCATATCCTCTCCTGCTTTAGGTCCCTGACTTTTTCTGAGTTCTAATTCCCCCCTTGGAAACTCACTTGCTCACTCCCCTCTGCATTTAGTTTCCTTCAAGTTAAGTGAATCTAATCCATGCTGTAGTTTAAAATCTCATAGATGTAGACCACATATATCAGCTCACTTGCCCTTAATCCTGCACTGACCCTAACCATTTTACTCCACATTGAAACTATGGCAGGAAGTACAAAAGAGAAGCCTCTGTTTAATAACCGTAATATATGGCTGCTTTATATAAGCATTCCACTTACAGAGGACAAATGTGCAGTGTAGTGATAATTTCCCATAGCAAATTCTAAATTAGTTTTTAACCAGAGCCTTCACATCTGTTAGATTAGCTGTTAGATTGAGAATTAAGAGTACAAACTATTGTGCTATGATAACATATATATGTATCCCAATATGGATGATCAACTACTAAATTCTAGATGATTTAACCTGAGAAAACCATAGTAGAAAGTTGACACAAGTATGTCTAAAGGAGCTGAGAATAAATGCTACACAGACTGTGTTCATCCTTTTCTGATGGGTTAGTGTCACATCTTCTTTCCAATAACAACATCCCTTCTAGGGACTACAGCTAAATCCCATAGATACATTCTACCAAGACAAGAAAATACTGCCATGCACTTACATGTACTTTGCTCACAAGAGCTTTTGTAACTTCCACACACAGTAAGCAGTGAAACATGAATTTGGTTATTCATAGCTCCACAGAGGATACATTTTAAATAAAGATGATAGCAGAGTTGGTTTTATTTAGAAGTTAAGAGGGACACACATTGTCTAAAAAAATATACCCAAACTTGAGATGGTAAACATTCATTTCAGCATTCATTGTCTGAGCACTTTAGTGTCTAGCTTTGCAAAGCCTCTTGTGTGTGTGTGTGTGTGTGTGTGTGTGTGTGTGTGTGTGTCTATACTTCACTATACTCATATGCCCTTTATAAATGACACTGGTTGTCAGATTTAGGATGTACTCTAATCCAGGAAGAATCCCAGTTAATGTATGAAATCTGAAACGTTATCAAATCAGTCCACATTCTATGGTTCTTTGTATGTAGAAATTTTGAGAAGTACGTCAATACAGAGCTGTATTTGTTTATTAAAATCTACAACAATTGAGATTATTTTAGCTGGGCATAGAAAAAAAAAGCAGCTCTAACAAAGAGCCTGTGCTGTCCTGTTTAAATTGAACATTTAATCTTGTATGGGCAGAGGGAACACTGTGTTCTCAATTTCTCTGATTCTATCAGGGAAAATTTCCTAATTGTCATATGTATTTGGGCATTTGGAAACAATTAAATCATGATCCATGTCCTCTAGAGGACTGTGTTTTGAAAGAAGATGACAAGTAAGTATCTGGCTATGGAAGCATGAACAAGACGAATTAATCAGCATGGGTGATGGCATAAAGCAAAAGCCAGCCACCTTTTAAGGAATGACAGAATTAGGATAAAAAAGTATTTCAGATAAGAAATTTGTACAACAGCTAAAACTAGATTTTTTTGACTGCTTTTTACTAAAATGAAAGTGTTGAGTTCAAATGAACAAAAATGAACTATTTTAATATTGCCTAGCATATTAATACATTTTATGAAGATTAATCAACTTAATGAACAAATTACATTACATTATTTATAAAGTGTTTTCTAATTTACCTTAGAATACAAATCTGATAATATCACATCTGTGCTTAAAGAAAGTTGATAAGGTTACATTGACTAGGAAGTCTATAGTTAGTTTAAAATAGACTTTCTCTGTGTTTGTATAAAATTCCACATCTAGTCATTGAGCTACTGGCAATTGATGTCTGCTATTGGGGAAAGTCAGTTTTCTTCAGGATTGTTATCCCTGAGAGGTTGCGCATTTTCCAGTGGGTGGTTATAAGCCCAAACACATACAGGTAGCACTGGGTAGACTCATTCAGCTTACAAAACGAAACACATGAAGTTGGAAAGGGAAATTAGGAGTAGGGCAGGCATGCAGAGGAGATAATGTGAGTAGATTTGATCAAAGTACATTATATGTACACATGAAATTTTCAAACAATAAAAAACATAATAAAACTCCCTTGTATATTGGTTGAGTATGATATGTAGACAAAATGCAACTCAAAGTCTGATTTGAGCATGAAGCTTTTTTAGGACATAATTAATTACAAAATAAGCTAAATTTTAAATAAATAATATAATTTCTTTCTACTCACCAAGCACTTTTGTTATTTTCATAGTATATCATTTCTCTCTTGCATTTATGCTACACTAAATGAAACTCTCCATTTCAAAACTCACAGGTGACATTTTTTTTACATGTGTTCATGCAACCTGTTCTACTTGCCTAGAAAACAGCCCACTTTTCCTACACCTAGAGAACTTTTCTTATCTTGCAACATAGAGCTCCAATATAATTTTCATTACAAATAATTTTAGCTCTGGAATAGTCTAAATCTTGTTTCTTACTACTCTCTTTATGAATGGGAATTATTTTCCAAAATATCCCCAGACTGTAATGAGTAGACAGGCAGGCAGGCAGGTATTGACCATTTATTATATTATATTATATTATATTATATTATATTATATTATATTATTATACTATATACATATTATTTATATATTATATTAATTATATTTTCATCTTATTAATTAACATTTATATAATATGCAAGAAATATTTTCTGAAGTAACTAATATCAGATATTATGTCAATGTAAATTAAGTTCTTAATGAAATATTTTAATTATTTGAGTATGCAAAATTGTTTTATTGGTTAAGGACACATTATATTATATATAAACATATATATAGACAGGCAGGCATTGACCATTAATTATATTATATTATTTATATATTATATTAATTATATTTTCATCTTATTAATTAACATTTTATAAATATGCAAGAAATATTTTCTGAAGTTACTAATATCAGATATTTATTATGTCAATGTAAATTAAGTTCTTAATGAAATATTTTAATTATTTGAGTATGCAAAATTGTTTTATTGGTTAAGGACACATTATATTATATATAAACATATATATGTATACATACATGCTTACATATATGCATATATATATATATATATATATATATATATATATATATATAGGTGCTAGGGATTGTACCTAGGATCTTATACATGCTCAGCAATTGCTCTACCCCTGAGCTACACCTCAGTCACTGATGTATCATCTTGAATGGTAATGTTCTGCTGACCTACAAAATGTTTAAGTAACTGACATATTCAATGCATTAATAAATGCTTTAACAGAGTTACATGAAGCAAAAAAAAATCAATGTTTCTTTCAATCACTTATGTTTTTAGTCAACTATTTGTTGTTAATATTAATTCAAACTGCAGTAACATGAGACTTAACATATGTATAAAATGATGATGTTATCATGGGCTTGATTCTTAGATGAATTTGAAAATATATGTAAGTCAAAATAAATATGGACAATAGTTTCCAATATGAGTTCCAAGAAAAGCAGCTACTTAGCACTGCCAGACAAGTGTGTTAACATACACAAGACATGCAGGGTTGTTACATTCCCACATTGTTAGATGTAGAAAATAACACAAATACCGAACAGATATTACTTCCACAGTGGTGAATTTTTCTTCAGTCCTTTTAAAAGTATTTTATACTTCAAACTGAATCCAACTGTTTTGTAATAAATAGAGTATATGTGCATTCTATGTTGTATAAATATAGCTTCCTTTGGAAGTGATAATGAGGCAAGAGAAGTCACTCTGATATTTGGGAGATTATGAAAATTATGCCCAGGTTATCCATGCCTTGTTTTCTCCTTACTTCAGAAAATGCCAAATGCAAGCTAAATATATTAAAAGATAAAAACATTATTTAGCATTATATTACTTCACTGGTCAGTTGCACAATGGGTCTAACTCCTGGATCAACATTTGAAAGCAATGTTTAAAGTGAAAAAAAAAAGGTTAATCAGGAAAAACATATGTATTCCTATTTTTCCTGTCTGTGATGAGATAGGTTGTCAGGACTGAATTATTTTTGTGTGAATTTCTTCAGTGGTAAAATAACTACTACTGAGTTGGCTTGATGAAGAAGTGAATGTAACCTTCTCCTTGGGCACAAGTTCACATTTTGAAGACCTGCTTAGCATAACACTGATTTAGATGTGAAAATTGCATTGCTTACCAAGATGTCTAAGTTTAAATTTACTCTCAAGAACTTTAAAAGTGAAGTTGACTTATAAAATCAACAGAACTATAATAGCTAGCAACGAACAGGGAATGAACGTGCATTTATGCTCCTCTGTGCTTCTGAATTATGAATTGTTTGCTCCTGTTATAGAAATGAGATGATGTGATTTTTTTTACTGTCTACAGCCATCCAAAATTCTTTCATTAAAATAATTTTCCATGAAAAGTAAACAAAAACAGAAGTTTACACATATTATTGCTTCTATTTGACAAAGTGTTGAAAAAGAACTATACTCAGGTGTGCGCTACAAATAACCATTTTAATTAGTGCAGAAAGATCCATATGTGCACCCCACCAGAATGTTAAGGCTAAGAATTTCTCCAAAGACCTTCCAGGAAATACTTTCTTTTTCTAATGAGACCCAAATCCACGGGGTTGTGTCACTTGCATAAGAGAGTTAATTATAGTCCTGGAAACCCTGTATAATCCTCAGCCCTGACCCACCTCTGAAATTTAAAAACTTTTCATCATGCTGAAGTCTCCCCTGATTTTTCTTCCCTACTCACAGTGACTTTCTACAGTCTAAGCATTGACCCACAGATGGTGTAATTTTGGGTCTTCTTATGAACATAAGCATGGTCTGGCTCATCAACTATCACTATGAGAGCATACAGAAGATATTCAGTAAGGAAGTATCTCAGTAACTGTCTACCTTCCGGATGTCCAAAGGCGATTTAGATGATGAGAGGACTGGTTCTTCTATAAGGAAATTAGGGAATAACTCACAAATAAACACAGCTCATGTTCTCATGCATTTGGAGACAGAAAGTTTATCCATTTTAGCCAATATTTTCCTCAGGCAACCCCAATTCTGAGAGACCTTACCTTCTGCACAGAGCACAGCAATACTTATTGAGGTATTGAAAGGCAGGAAAGGTCTAAGTCACAGAGATGTACTTTGTCAACATTTAAAAATCAGGCATCCCTGTTTACTGAAAGGAAAAGAAGTAAAAATTAAAATACTGCAAATATATACAAGATTCTTTTATTAGTTTTTATTCTGAGCAGTAAGTCTTAATATCTTCTTACCTGTTGAAATTGACAAGTCAGACAAAAGTAAATATTGACGCAGGCAGTTATCATCATCATGATGAATTAAAAGGAACAATATAATAAAATAATCATTTAGTGTGATCACTTCTCAAATACCAAGCAATCTAAATCATGTAAAGTAGATCTTACCAAAATTTATTTTAAAATGCTTCTGCTAGAATAGCAGCATTTCTTTTATTAGGTTTGAAAACAATTATCAATTTTAAAATTATAATTCTTATATTTAATATTATATATTGAAAATATTGCATTAGTCTTTCCAATCCTCATGTTTTTTTTCTTTTTTTTTTTTTTTTTGCGCAGACCAGGAAGGATTGAAGCTGCCTGTGCTCTATTTTATTTCCAGCTAGATGGAGGAATAATATCAGAAGAAAAAAGGCACTCTTACTTTGAATATCTACCCTCAAGCATTCTAAATTTGAGTGTCAGGAGAAAAAAAGTATCTAAAAATATGTGTTGAAGAGGATGACCTTGTTTAGGGTACTTATATAAACATGCTTAGCATTTCTGTGATAGGATTATTGAATTAATATGCTCTCTGGTCAGCAACCAGAGTCCACTCCTCAGAGATCAGCAGGTACTGGTCTTGGATCTGAAGAAGAGATTTGGATTTGGTGACTACATCCTTGAGAGCAAAGTTGGGAATAGAACACACAGTTCTTACCAAGGCTTCCAGTTTCCTGACTGTGAGGCATAGAGCATCTGCTTCACTCTTAAGCAATATACCACAGTGTCCTGGTTTAGTGGTGCAGGAAAATTGTCTGTATTCTGTCAATCATGTTTTAAATAAATGCTGATTGGTCAGGCAGGAAGTATAGGCAGAAAAACCAGACAGGAAGTCGAAATGATGTAATGAGAACAGGAAAATTCTGGGATGGAGGAAGTTGATTCCTCCCACTCCTGCCCAGACCACAAAAGCAGCAGGAGGTGAGTTGCCCCACTGAAAAAAGGTACTGAGCCACATGGCTAACATAGATCAGAAAAATGGGTTAATCAAGATGTGAGAGTTAGCCAGTAAGAGGCTAGAGCTAATGGGCCAATCAGCTTTATAACTTATAGAGATCTTTGTCTGATTTTCTTTGGGACTAAACAGTTGTTGGGTACCGGGCAGGACAGAAACACAAGCAGTCCTGGCCTCTCATGTTACAATACAACATCTGCTTCACTCTTAAGCAATATACCACAGTATCCTGGTTTATTTCCCAAAGTTATGGGTAATGTTAGGCTCTAGATGAGACTTAATTTATAAGTCTGTTTTTTTTTTTACCATGCAGGTTATATTAACCCTTACTTTAATCAACGATGTCCAAAAAGAGCATGTTATAGTTTTTCCTCCAGGATATCAAATTCCATCATAAAACCACATCATTGGTTAGTACTATTTTAAACTTGTGATATTAAGTCTGTTTGCATGTCATATGACATTGGCTAAGAGAACTGAGACTGGTTTGATTTTAATTTCAGTTTTCCAAGTATGTGGTAAGTTTTTGGGAAGGTTCAATGAGGTTTTGAGAAGGTATATTCTTTTATCTTTGGATGGAATGTTCTATAGATGTCTGTTAAGTCCATTTGAGTCATAACATCTGTTAGTTCCCTTATTTCTCTGTTCATTTTTTTGTCTGACTGACCTTTCCAGTGCTGAGAGTGGAGAATTTAAGTCTCCCACTATTAGTGTGTGGGGTTTAATATATGATTTAAGCTTTAGAAGTGTTTCTTTTACATATGAAGGTGCCCTTGTATTTGGGGCATAGATGTTCGGTATTGAGGTTTTCTCTTGATGGACTTTTCCTGTGACTAATATGAAATGTCTTTTTTGTCTTTTTATTGATTTTAGTTTGAGGTCTAGTTTGTTAGATATTAGGAATACTCCATCATCTTGTTTCATAGGTCCATTTGATTGAGAAAAAAATTTCCCAAGCCTTTACTATGAAGAGATGTCTGTCTTTGAGGTTGATGTGTGTTTCTTGTATGCAGCAGAAGGATGGATTCTGTTTTCATATCCAATCTGTTAGCCTCTTTCTTTTTATAGGTGAGTTGAGTCCATTTATATTAAGGGATATTAATGACCAGTGATCGCTATCTCTTGTTAATTTAGTTTTCATTGTTGATGATGTTTTTTTGTGTTTTTCCCTTCTTTGGGATTTGCTGCTGTGAAATCGTCAATTGTCTGTGTTTTTGTTGATGCAGCCAACTTCCTTGTGATGGAATTTTCCTTCTAGTACTTTGTGTAAGGCTAGGTTTGGGGCTAGGTATTTTGTTAAATCTCATTTTGTCATGGAATATCTTGTTTTGTCCTTCTATGGTGATTGAAAGTTTTGCTGGTTGTAGTAGTCTGGGCTGGCATCCATGGTGTGTTAATGTCTACATAATGCTTGACCAGGACCTTCTGGCTTTCATTGTCTCCATTGAGAAGTCAGGTGTTATTCTGGTAAGTCTGTCTTCATATGTTACTTGGCCTTTTTCCTTTGCAGCTCTTAATATTCTGTATGTTTAATGTTTTGACTATTTTGTTGCGAGAGGACTTCTTTTTTAATCCTGTTTATTTGGTGTTCTGGAAGCTTCTTGTATCTTCATAGGCATATTTTTGTTTAGGTTTGGAAAGTTTTCTTTTATGATTTTGTTAAATATATTTTCGGTGCTTTTGAGTTGAACAACTTCTTCTTCACCTATTATTCTTAGGTTTTATCTTTTTATGGTGTCCCATATTTCTTGGATATTTTGTGTTAAGCTTTTGTTAGATTTAATGTTTTCTTTGACTATGAGTCTATTTCCTCTATTGTAACTTCAGCACTTGAGAGTCTCTCTTCTATCTCTTGTATTTTACTGTTTATGCTTGCATTTGTGGTTCCTGATCATTTTCTCATGATTTCTGTTTCTATAATTCCCATGACTTGTGTTTTCTTTATTGTCTCTATTTCAGTTTTCAAGTCTTCAATAGTTTCTTTCATATGTTTGATTGCTTTTTCTTGGCTTTCTTTAAGGGATTTGCTGATGTCTTCCAAGTTTTTGTTTGTCTTTTCCTCCATTTCTTTGAGGAAATTTTTCATTTCTGCTTGAAGGGCCTCAAATATTCCCCTTTATTTATATTTGGTTGTTCAAGTCTTGCTGTTGTAGGGTCACTATTTTTTAATGATGTTGTGTTGTTATTTGTGGAGTTGTATGTGTTCTTACCTTGTCTACTCAACTTTTCCTCTGACTGGTGTAGTTGGGTCTGTCTGTGACTCTGATGATCAATCTTCCAGGTGCCAGTGGATCCAAGGCTCAGATGGTTGTGCCTCATGGTACATTCAATGTCACAATTCCTGTTAGTTACTTCATGTCCCTGAAGGTTACTCAGTGTTCCCAGGGTTTGTTCTGCTCCTGTGGAGTTCACTGCCTCAGGCCTGTTTTGGCCTAGGACACTTGCTCAGTTCTGTTTCTGTAAATGCCCTTGGTCTGGATTGACTCCTGCAGAGGTCTCTGGCTTGGAGTTGGTCCCACAAAGTTCTCTGGCTCTAATATACTCCCTAGGACATCCCAGACTAGGTTGCTCCCAGACAAACAGTGGTCTTATGATGACAGAAGTCACAAAATAATTCGACACTAGTTCAGAATTATGAATAATAAAAGAGTTATTTATTTAAGGTAAAACTTACATATCACTGTCCTAGATAATAGTCCTCTGCACAAACAGGAACAGAGTGTAGCAGCCTGAAGTGGAGCTGGAAGCAAGAGAAGGAGCACACACCTTACAGCTGCTTTTACAGTATAAGAAACTATGCCAAAGTTGACTTGTATCTTAAAGGCTATTGGCTCAAGGAGCAGAATGTGCTCCCACAGCACCTCCCCCTTTTGTTTCAATAAGAGAGTTCCAAACCCAATACAAAACTATATACTCTAGGAACAGATATCAAGAATAATTAGAATGAAAAATCAGCATAAACAGTATTAAGCAAGGAATGTATGCTAAAAGTTTTAATAGTCATTCTATCCTAATGAGTCTAAGTCTTGTATAGGAAATGGCTTGGATATATCATAAGAATATAGTAACTACAACTATATAATCCTCAACCACATCAAAGACCTGAGAAGGGAGATAATATTAATTGAGCTGGCAGGAAGTACAATCAAGCAGCTTCCAAAGTGACCCATATATGACCGAGACAATTAGCTACCTGAGCAATCACCCAAAGTCTCATTTGCAATGTTGAAGCAACCAACTTTGGCTAAGGCCCTAGCATAACTGGCAGACCATTTTCAGAGGCAAAAAAAATTTTCAGAACTGTCTTACCCTGTCTTGGCAAGATTTGGCAGTCTTTTTTCATGTGTTCTGCTTATCTATTTCTAGATACCATGTACTTTGTCAGTGGTTGAGGTATGGGTAGTTACTTGCCCAAATGCCAATTGTGTCAAGAGGAAAACAAAGTCTGAGTAGAGTATCTTTGATGGTCAACATTCTCTTGGAAATAGATTGGTGCTTTCAGGAGCAGTCATATTTCATGTCAACAGAACCCTAAGTTATTTAAATGCCATGTTCTACAGATCCTTGAAGTGGTCGAACATTGCCTATCTAGACAGAATACAATCTCTATGTAACTAAAAAAGCTAATTGAACATGAACAAAAATTGACCAATAATAATTAATACCTGTATAACTTAAAGACTAACACTTAATGTCACAATATTCAATAATTTGTAAATAAATGTGCAACAAAAGAGGACAATGACCTCAGAATGTAAACAATATATAAGTATCTTGATCAGAGGTATGACTAATATATAATGAAATATGAAAATATATCCTAAAAGTTGTATCAATATTCAAAATGTCCTAAACAGAGGTAGAAGCATGCATATATACAATATGACGGAATAACTTTGCTTAGGTGTACAAATAATGTAAACAAAATAACAAATAGAATTTGAAGTTGTATCAATATACAAAATCCATACCAATGTAAATTATCCATAAATAGTAGTTCACAAATATTCACTCTATTATGCACTATTATTATCCCCCCCCCTTTTTTTTAGAACAAGCATAGTTTTCACCCCAACCCTCTACCTAGTACAAGTAATAATCAACAACCCATAAATGGTGTTCCCAACCCTAAGGACATTTTTTTTTTTGGATGGAATAAGAGGTGTAGTCCTCTAGGATTGCTTCCTGCTGTCATGGGGGTGATGTTCTCCTAAAAGGATTCTGCAAAAGCAAAGTGATGGTTAAGTTTTAAAATTACTGTCTAGTATAGTTGCAAACAATTTTTGACCAGTCGGTAGGTTTTTTTTATTAAAGTTCTTATTTGGAGTCATGAGAAGGTGCACCATTTCAGCAGCTGGTACCCCAAAACTGGTTTTATAGTAGCGCTATCAGCATCATGATGTCATCTCAATCAGGCGGAGTTGTTGTTGTGGGACCCCATCTTCTTCCTGGAGACTTCTGAAGGCGTAAGTCACAAACAATGCCACACCAATTCGGGGTTATGATTATTAGGGTGGTATTTATTTAAAGGGGAAAAAACTTACAGATCACTGTCCCAGGCAACAGCCCTCTACGCAACCAGGAAAGGAGTCTAGTCGCAGGCGGAGCAGGAAGTGAAGAGCGAGAGAAGAGGGAAGTGGCCGCTTTTTTAAAAGGAGAGAAACCACGCCCCAGTGGGCTGGTACCTCAGCGGTGATAGGCTGGAGGAGTGGGAGGACCTCCCGCAACACCTTCCCCTTTTGTTTAAATAAGAGAGTTCTAAACCTACTATGAAATTATATACAATAAGTACAAATATCCTATTCTAACTAGCTTAGGTCTTGTATAATAAATAACTTGGCCAAGTCATGAGAGAAAGTAACTACATTTATATAGTCTTCAACCCCATCGAAGATCTGAGAAGGGAAATAATGTTATCTGGGTAATTAGGAAGTTCAGTAGAACAACTTCCAAAACATGCAACAAATTACAGAGACAACTAGCTACCTGGGCAATCACCCAAAGTCACATTAGCAGCGTTGAAGCAACCAACTTTGGCTAAGGCCTAACATAACTGACATACCATTTTCTAAGGCAAGCAACTTTTCAAAACTATCTTACCCTGACTTGGCAGGATATGACAGTCCTGTTTTATCCATTGATGCATGCTCTGTATCTTTGTCAGTTGTTGAGGTATGGGCATTTCTTTGCCCAAACGCCAGTTCTGCCAAAAAGAAAGGCTCCAGGTGGAGTGTCTTTGGTGCTCAACATTCTCTCGGGAATAGAGTGGTGTTGCCAGGAGCAATTGTGTTGCACTACCACAAAACTCTGAGTTAGATTAAAGGCCATTTTCTACAGCTCTTTGAAGAAGTTGAAGATTATCTATCTATACTGAGTATAATCTCTATATATCTAAAGAACCTGATTAGTCTATTATAAATGACAAACTTAGATGACTATTAGTCTATATAATTCTCAATATCTATCTAACTTAAAGACTAAGACAATAAACGACTGTGAAACAAATGAGGACAATGACCTCCAAATATAAACAATGTACAAATATACATTGCAGTAGGCAAATATATATCAATACACAATCATTATATAAGTATCTTAATCAGAGGTATAAATGTACACTGCAATATGGTAAATATATACAATATATATATATCAATACAATATATGTCAATACATAAAAAAATGTTTTAAACAGAGGTAGAAACATGCATGCGTACAATAGTCAATATAATTTAACTTTGTATCAATATACAAGAATCTATACCAATGTATTTGTCTAAAAACAGTAACTCACAATTACAAATCTATTATCCCATCATCCCTCTTTTTTTTTTTTTTCAAAATGATCCCTGAGCGTATAAAATTCCTCCCCCAACCCTCAATCGTATACTAATTATAATCAACCCCTAAATGATGTCCCTAAACCCAAGGGCAAGTTTTACTGGGAAAGGGGACGTCGTCCTCTAGAATTACTTCCAGCTGTCATGGGGGCGACATTCTTTCTGGGGGATCCTGTGAAAGTGAAATGATGGTTAAATTTCAAGATCAATGTCTTTTAAAATTGCCAATAGTCTCTGAGTATTTTGTGCAGGTCTGGCCAAAATGTTGTATAAGATGTGCACCATTTCAGCTAACCAAGTTGGAACTGTCTTGTGCAGCTGGTACCAAAAGCAGGTCTTGTAGTAGCGCTATCAGTATCATGACGTCATATCAACCAGGTGGAGTTGTTGTTATGGGGCCCCATCTTCTTCCTGGAAACTTCAAATGTCACTTCAGGAAAAACTCATTGTTCATTATGAAAAACTTAAACATTAATCATATAGACATATATAAACATATATATATATTCAATGAAAGACATGATAGATATATTCAATGAAAAGTATGATAGATATGAAGAAAAGCAAAGATGTTTTCTAAATTCATATTTCTTTCTGTCCCATATCATGGCTCTTGACATGAGACAGAAACTCCAGAAACTCTGGGTTTTTCTCTTACTAACAGGCTTGGAATTGGAGAGGGACTGAGCCAAAGTCCAACTTCAAAACCAGCTTTATAAATTTAGAAATATGGTTTAATATTACTTACACAATCCATTCAGTTGTCTTCATATTTCCTATTGGACAGGTATTTTTCCATCTGTCAGTATCCAAACATCCAGGGTCCCTTGAATTTCTCAAAGATGAGTGTTTTCCTGTGGAGATAAGAACAGAACCCTGCCCCCATTTTATATGTTTTTCTTACCACCTGTATGAATATCATCGTTGTGGATGAGTTGTCATTTCTCCTTTCCAAGAGGTTTCTCCTCTTCAAATCGAAACTTTATTAATTTTGATGGTATCCACAATTTTTCTTCTCCTGTGGAAACAAGAGCAAAACCCCTTCCCCAACGTAGCACATCTCCTGGCTTCCACTGAGAGGTCAGCACATCTTTGAAATAAATCGGTTGATTTAGTTCAGTAGACTTTTCCATTATCCAATGTCTTTCTGCTGCTGTCGTTCCTTTCTCATTAGCGTTAAGAAAATTCAAGGTTAATAAAGCATTATGTAATCTATTTCTGGGGGTGTTTTCAGTCCCTTTCTGTTTGTTCAGCATATCCTTTATAGTACGATTTGATCTTTCTATAACTGCCTGACCTGTAGGATTATTTGGTATACCTGTAATGTGTTTTATATTATAATAATCAAAAAAGCGTTTCATTTTCTTAGATACATATGCTGGACCATTATCTGTCTTTATTTGCGCAGGTATACCCATGATGGCCATAACTTCCAATAAATGTGTGATTACTGAATCAGCCTTTTCTGAGCTCAGGGCAGTAGCCCATTGAAAACCTGAATACGTGTCTATGGTGTGGTGTACATATTTTAATTTACCAAATTCCATAAAGTGGAACACATCCATCTGCCAGATTTCATTTCTCTTAGTACCCTTTGGGTTACTCCCTGCAGGCAACGGTGTTTGATTATAGAAAGAACAAGTAGGACATCTCTTTATAATGTCCTTAGCTTGTTGCCAAGTAATGGAAAATTCTTTCTTTAGGCCTTTACTATTGACATGATGCTTCTTATGAAATTCCGAGGCCTGCAACACACTTCCAATCAATAATTGATCAATCTCAGCATTGCCTTGGGCTAGAGGACCAGGCAGACCTGTATGGGACCGGATGTGTGTTATGTACATCGGACAAAGCCTGTTCCTGATTATGTCTTGTACCTGGATAAACAATGAAGTCAACTCTGTGTCATCTGGTATAAATTCAGCGGTTTCAATATGCAAGATAACTCTTTCTGCATATTGTGAATCTGTAACTATATTAAGAGGTTCTTTAAAATCCCTTAGCACCATAAGAATGGCATATAATTCTGCCTTCTGGACAGAATTATAAGGGCTTTGTTCCACCTTACTCAATTCATCTGACTTGTAACCTGCTTTCCCTGATTTATTTGCATCAGTATAGAATGTACGGGCTCCAGTTATTGGAGCATCACGTACAATTCTAGGAAGAATCCAAGAAGTTCTTTTTATGAGATTAAGTCTATCACTTTTGGGATAGTTGCTATTAATTTCTCCCAAAAAGTTAGCACAAGCTCTTTGCCACGGTTCATTGTCTTCCCATAACTTTTTTATTTCTTCAGTAGTAAAAGGCACTATAATTTCTGCTGGGTCTATACCTGCTAGTTGACGAAGTCTCAGCTTACCTTTTATAATTAATTCAGAGACCTTTTCCACATAAGTTTTTAATTTTTTACTTGGTTTATTAGGTATAAATATCCACTCTAAAATAATATCTTCCCTCTGCATTAGAATCCCTGTAGGAGAAATTCTGGAAGGCAATATGACTAGGATGCAGCTAAGATTTGGGTTCACCCTATCCACATGTGCCTCCTGTAATTTTTCCTCAATCATTGTCAGTTCCTTTTCTGCTTCAGCTGTCAGTTCTCTTGGACTATTCAAATCTTTATCACCATCTAATGTTTTGTTTAAATGAACTATTAGATCAGGTGTTATCCCAACAGCTGGTCGTAGACTGGAAATGTCTCCTAACAATCTTTGGAAGTCATTAAGAGTCTTTAACCGGTCTCTCCTAATTTGTGCCTTTTGCGTTTTAATTTTCTCTAACCCTATTCTGTAACCTAGGTAATTAATAGAATTTCCTCTTTGAATCTTTTCAGGGGCAATTTGTAATCCCCACCTAGGCAAGACTTTCTTTACTTCTTCAAACATCCTTTCTAAAGTATCTTTATTTGAATCAGATAATAAGATGTCATCCATGTAATGATAAATGATGGACTTGGGGAATTGTTTACGAATTATTTCCAATGGCTTACTTACAAAATATTGGCACAGTGTAGGACTATTGAGCATACCCTGTGGGAGGACAGTCCACTGATATCTCCTATTAGGCTGAGAATTATTATAAGTAGGCACTGTGAAGGCAAATTTTTCTCTATCCTTTTCTTGTAACGGTATAGTGAAAAAAAAAACAATCTTTCAAATCAATAACTATAAGAGGCCATCCTTTTGGTAACAGAGAAGGCAAAGGAATTCCAGATTGTAGTGGGCCCATAGGTTGAATTACTTTGTTGACAGCTCTTAGATCTGTCACCATTCTCCATTTACCAGATTTCTTTTTTACAACAAACACAGGAGAATTCCAAGGGCTGGTTGATTCTTCAATATGGTGAGCATCTAGTTGCTCTTGCACCAGCTGTTCCAATGCCTGTAGTTTATCTTCAGCTAGAGGCCATTGTTTGGTCCATATTGGCTTCTCAGTTAGCCATTTTAAAGGTAGGGCCGTTGGTACCTCTAAAGGTTTGGTATTTGCTGTATGTTCTTGTACAGCCTGAATGGCTGGTGACCTTTTTCCATAATACCTCATCATATCCTTCCCAGAATTATGAGTTCCTGGAAATACAGGAATGTTAATCTGGGTATTCCATTGCTGTAGCAGGTCACGGCCCCATAAATTTATGGCAATATTGGCTATATATGGCCTTAGTCTTCCTATTTGCCCTTCGGGCCCTATGCATTCAACCCATCTTGTGCTTTGTTTTACACGAGATAGGGTTCCAATTCCCAGGAACTGAACATCTACCTCTTGAAGAGGCCAATTCGGATGCCAAGATTCTGGGGTAATGATACTTACATCCGCACCTGTGTCTAATAAGCCTTCAATAAAAGTGCCATTTATACAGACTCTTAGCTTTGGTCTTTGATCATTAATAGAAGTCTGCCAAAATATACGTTTACTCTGTCCTATTGGGTTTTTTGACTCATCCTCCACACGTAATTCTTCATTTAGACCAGTATTACTTTTTACAGCAGAAATTGGAGCTTTTAATTTTCTTGGTGAGGCACGTTCTCCACTGTGACTGGGAATGACTGGGCCACTGTTGGCTTGGGGGCCTGCGAGAGGCCCCCCAAGGAGTTTCCCGATGATATCGGATTGCCCCGTCTGTCTGTTGTTGACCTACATTCGTTGGACCAATGCCTGCCTTTACCGCATCTCCTACATATACCTGAAGGCCGAGGTCTCCTATTTTTGTCATTCCCAGAAGAGATATTATTCCTAGAAATTCTTTGCCTGCAATTCCTTTGCAAATGTCCTAATTTACCACAATTAAAACACCTGGCAGTTTGATGTCTCCTCATTGCTTTGGAAATCGCTTCTCCTACCCAAGATTCATCATTATAGCTAAACGTCTCAACATTCATCATATGCTGAATCCATTCATCCATAGGTGCTGATCTAGACTTTAAAGGCCCAATTATCTTTTTGCATTCTATGTTTGCATTCTCAAAAGCTAGAGATTCAAGAAGTATTCGTCTAGCTTCTGGGTCTGTTACCCCTATGTCCAGAGCCTTAATTAATCTTTGCAAAAAGTCAATAAAGGGTTCTCTCTGTCCCTGCCTAATTCTGGTATATGATTCAACCCTTTTTGCTGGATCTTGTATCCTATTCCAAGCATTTAAAGCTGCTTGGTGACATAGACACAGTACTTCATCGTCATAAAGAGCTTGGACCTGTGGATCAGCATATTCTCCTGCACCAAGAATTTGATCTTGGGAAACCTCAATACCTTTTGCTCTTCCTTGCTGTTCCATATGTTTGGATTCTTCTCTGAAATAAATTCCAAACATCAAGGAAGGTCCATTATCTAAAACTGCAGACACTAACTGATGGAAATCATGGGGAGTAGCTCTAGCATTAGAAGCCCAAGTCCTTATCATTTCCTTTACATATGCATTGTGCAGGCCAAAATTAACAACAGCTTGCTTAATTTCTTTCAGATCATTCATTGCTATTGGCGTCCATCTAGCTTCTCTGACTCCCTTTGAGCCTTTAGAAGTTGATGCTTTTTCAGAATTAAGTATAGGGTATGTCGCTAGAACCCTGGGTAAGCCAGTTCTAATAGCTGGTGGAGGCCTTGTATCCTGTCCTTGTGCCTCCTTACTCTGTTCACCAGCTGCAATAATTTCCCCAATCTTTTCAAATCTTTTTATCATTGTCTCTCTTAAATCCTGAATCTCCTGACCTGTATATATTTCCAGTGATTTCACTGAGGTATCAATTTTTTGGTCCCCATTCTGCACCTGTGATTCCAAAGCTTTAATTTTTTCCTTCAAAGATAACATGTCCTCCTTAAACTTTTCTTGTATATCATGTAGATTCCCATCTTGGAGGTACATTCTGTCTGTTACCTTATCAAAACTTTGTGATAAAGTCTGAACGTCAAATTCAACAGCCTGAACCCTTTCAGGTAACTTTCTAATACCCTTGGATATGGAATCAATTTTGTCTGTCATAGTATCCACTTGTTCAGATAACCTCTGATTTTCAATAATTTTAATCCTGTCAATTAGTTGTTCATTATTAGTTCGTAAAGATTCTATCATTCTTAGGAGTGCCATATTCTTCTGTTCATTATTAGTACGTAAAGATTCAATCGTTCTTAGTAGTGCCATATTCTTCCTTAATGATAGAATATGGAAAAGAAAACTGAAGGCTAGTAACAAGCAAATTAAGGTATCCCCATAATCATATAAACCTTGTATGATGTAATTCATTGTATTAGTAAATATAAATTTACTAATCCATTGTATTAGTGAAAACAAAGCAGTAAAATTTGCGTTAGAAACAAAAACTGCAATATTACCTATTATCCAGCAGGTGGCACTGTTGCAGAGTCGCGGTGAAAACATGGTCCTGTTTCAGTGCCTTAGTAGATGTTAAAAACTGGAAAATTCAAGTTTCTCAACAAAATAAATCTAATTAAATCAATTCCTGAGACGGAACAAGTCACCCTGAGGGGTTGCAGCTTTCAGCAACCACGTGCTCTGGTTTGTGCCACTTAAGAGCTGTACTTGCAAGGGAGATTTAAAAATGACTCAGAAAAGAGCAAACCACGCAGCCAGAGACTACGCGGGCCTGTGGAGTTTAAATCCACGTGGGGAGTCCAAGGCCGCTGGCGGCTGAGGAAGGGGAGGGCTCCCGCCAAGCCGAACTAGAGCCCGCCAAGCCTGCGGCCGCCAAGCTGAACTTGCGCCCGCCAAGCCCGCAGCCGCAGCCGCCAAGCCGAACTTGGGGCCGCCAAGCCGAACTCGCGGCTGCGAGTGGGGAAAGGAGAGGTTCTAAAACCAAACGTTGGGCGCCAAAATGAAGGCGTAAGTCACAAACAATGCCACACCAATTCGGGGTTATGATTATTAGGGTGGTATTTATTTAAAGGGGAAAAAACTTACAGATCACTGTCCCAGGCAACAGCCCTCTACGCAACCAGGAAAGGAGTCTAGTCGCAGGCGGAGCAGGAAGTGAAGAGCGAGAGAAGAGGGAAGTGGCCGCTTTTTTAAAGGGAGAGAAACCACGCCCCAGTGGGCTGGTACCTCAGCGGTGAGAGGCTGGAGGAGTGGGAGGACCTCCCGCAACAGACTTCAAAGATTATTGTAGGAAAAGGATCTGTAGGGAAATCTATTGTTCATTAGGGAAAACTTAAACATCATTCATACAATCAATACATTCAATGAATCAATACATTCAAACATCATATATTCAATGAAGAATAGGATATAGAAAAAATAGAGATGGAGAAAGTAAAATTTTTCCTAAAGTTTTCCTTCTGTCCCACACCAGATGGCTCCCAATATGAGACAGAAACTTTGAATACACCTTTTAATAACAAGCTTGTATTTAGAGAAGTACAGAGCCATTGCCTAACTCCAAAACCAGCTAAATATATTAATAAGTATATATATATATATATGTGTGTGTGTGTGTGTGTGTGTGTGTGTGTGTGTGTGTGTTAGTGTGTATGTGTAAATGTATATTTATCCAACACCTGGCCTCATAATCTATATTCCATTTAATAACTGTGAGAGGCCATTCCATTGGTAATAGAAAAGGCAGAGGAATTATAGATTATAGAGGGCCCATGAACTGAATAACCTTGTTGATAGCCTTTAGATCTATCACCATTCCCTATTTTCCAGATTTCTTTTTAACAACAAATACAGGCGAATTCCAAGGGTTGGGAGATTCTTCAATATGTTGTGCATCTAGTTGCTCTTCTAACAGCAGTTCTAAAGCCTGCAGCTCTTCCTCAGCTAGAGGTCTCTGTTTAACCCACATTGGTTTCTCAGTTAACCATTTTAAAGGCAGGATCATAAGTTCCTCTGAAGGTTTATCAATTGCTTTGTGTTCTTGTGCAGCCCAAATGGCTGGTGTCTGTCATCTATAATATCTTCTTATATTTTCCTCAGAAACAGAAGTTTTGGGGGCTGCAGGAATGTTAATCTGTTTATTCCATTGCTGCAATAGGTCGTAACCCCACAAATTCACTGCAATATTGGCTATATATGGCCTCAGTCTTCCTATTTGACTTTCTGGCATTGAATGCCAACCATCTTGTGTTTTGTTTTACCCAAGATAGGGATGCAATTCCCAGGAACTGAACATCTACCTCTTGAAGAGGCCAATTTGGAGTACATTCTCCTCCACTCCTTCAGCTCAGGCCTAGTTCCTTGGAGCTCCCAGACTCATACCTGGATTGGCAGAGGTCTCTGGTTCCTGCCTGCTGCCTTGGAGATACCAGATTCACATCCAGACCTGCAGAGGTTCTGGATCAGGCCCACTCCCTCAGAGGCCCCAGACTTATGCCTGGGCCTGCAAAGGTCTCTGGTTCTGGCCCACTCCCTCAGCAGTTGCTACCTGTACATGCTCCTGTGGAGTTCACTGTGTCAGGCCTGCTCTGGCATAGTTCACTGGCTCAGCCCTATTTCTATAACTGTCCCTGGTCTGGATCAGCTCCTGCTCCTGTGGAGTTCATTGTCTCAGGCCTGCTCCAGGCTAGGTCGCTGGCTCAGTCCTTTTTCTGTAACTGTCCCTGGCCTGTATCCACTCCTGCTCCTGTGCAGTTTGCTGTCTCAGGCCTGCACTAGGCTAGATTGCTGGCTCAGTTCTGCTCCTGTGTAGTTCGCCGTCTCAGGCCTGATCTGGCCTAGATCGCAGACTCAGTCCTGTTTCCGTAAATGACGCTGGTCTGGATCTGCTCCTGCTCCCGTGATTGTAGAATTTTCTATAGCTTCTCTGGACTGGCTTCTGCCAACAAAACTAGTAAAAATGACAGATCCCTAGCTGCATATGAAGCCCAACTCCAGATGTTGCCAAATATATCCTGCAGTACAAATCTACAAAATACTGGATTAAAGGTTACTTTAGTGTCATGTGGTAACTGATTCACCAGATTGGTAGGCTGTATGAAACAAAATAAAATATATACAAAGAAGTGGCTCAGTAATGTGTTGGAGGCATAACCCACAAGCTGAAATTCCTTAGACTGCTATTGACAAGAAGAGTTACAATATTAAGGGGTGACTGCCAATGTTCATCACCTGTGTGTATAGTGTAGCTGTAGACATCCATATGACTTGATATACTGGGTATTAGTCAGAGCAATAGGTCCTTGAATTCTCATTTTGTGCAAAGCACAGTTCTGATGTATTAAGAATAATAGTTTTAATTTTACTAATGACCAATAGCTTCTTTTTGATCCATTAGTTATATTTCCAAACAGGAACAGTTTGCCTACATGCACTCCCTTGGTTATTTTCCTCATTGTGGATTTACATTTGAGATTAGGACAAGACTGATTACACCCTCCCATAGCTTAGAGTCAGGGTGTATTGCATGGCTGCTTCTTACCACTTTACTTTTGCCAGAAAAACAAGAAATATTATAGGATGTGCGTTGCATGCATTCTAATCATATTTAGGAAACATACAACACACGACCTCTTCATTTCTGAAAAAGAATAAGTAAATAAGCATAGTAGAGTGCAAAATATATTGTATATAAAGTTGAAGCTCTTGATTCAGTGGTAAGTAAGTGTCTTAAAATTGGCTTAACTGGTAGACTTACTGCTTTTGAATGGAATGATCAAATCAAAGGGATGCATGAATAGAAAGAAGTTCCTTCAGCCTCTGATCACAAAGTTGCTTAGAAATAGTCTAGGTCATGAATTTGGAGGTAACATTTGTGTGTGTGATTGGAGGGTATTTGTGTTTGGTGCAGGTGAAGAAAATAAATCTTACTATGCTTTTTGCATCTAGCTATACAGTGGGCTAATAATCCAAAAGTAAGTGGATTACTAGTTTCCCACTTGTTTATAGGAAAATAGAAACTGATTTGGTTAGCTAAGATCCTATATGTAATTTTAATTTTGACTCGCTGAAACTGAAATATGCTGACTACGAAAAACCCAGGTGCTAGACAGATGGTTTAGAACATGTTTTACTCTTCCAGGGGAGCAGAGTTCAATACCCAGCACCCATATTGTGCAGCTCATAACCACCTGTAGTTCTAGCCCAAGGGTATCTGATGCCTCTGGCTTCCAGAGATATCCACACAGCCAGACATACTCACCTGATTTAAAATAAAATGAATCGTAAAAAATAAAGAACCACTTGTGCTAGAAGCTGAGTAATGACAAATGTTTACTACTGACTGTACCTGCCCCATATGTGTGATGACCTCACAAAAGAAAATTTCATTGTTGTTACTTTTGCAAATTTGGCAAATCAGATCATTGAAGTTCATTAAGTAAATTAACAATCTCTAGTATGAAATAATATCCATTTAACTTTTACTTTTTGTGTATTTGAGAGAAATTCTAATCAGGACATAGCAGACAGACTCATGATAAGGACACTTACAATAAATAAATTATTATTATTATGATAATGGTGTCCAGCATGCTTTGAGCATTGACTGAGCCCTTAAGATATGTCAGATGTTGACTAAGTGCCTCATTTATAGCTTATGATACTACTGTTGTGTGGGAATGATCCCTGACATTTACCGATGAGAAATTAAGCATTAACAATGGTTTTGCTCATTTATTCAACTAGTGAATATAAAAATCAGCACAATAACATACATGTCTGCATATTGGTTGATTATCCCCAAATGTTTTTAAAAGAACAATTGAAAGGGAACAAAAGAAATCCATGTCTGATTAAAGCCCAGTATATTTCAGTTAGGAGTTTCTCCCTGAAAGAAGAGATTTGGCAACTGTGACATTATGGGAGTAGTTGAATAAAGCATGTTGAACAGCCATTATAAATTATTTGAAGACATTTTAATGAGAACAAAAAAATGACTGTCATGACCTGCACAGCTTTATGTTTGATTTGACTGGGTGGATTGAGAATGAAGAAATGACAGACATGTATAGAAAATCTGGGGTTTGTGGGCCTTCTGCTCAGGTGGAGGCACACCAGCAGTTCAGAAACTCAGAACTTTTCTTTTGTACAGCTGAACAAAGAGGGGGATTAGCTATTCATGGTAGGGGGGGTCCCTGCAAGGGAGCACATTCAGGTTACAGTTGTCAATGCAAGAATATTGTGGTTCATACATTCTGCATACTGTCTACATTTATACCCAGACTAGGGGAAGACCTTGCCATTCTGGGCCTGATTCACTTATAACTCTATCCATTCCTCACAAGTGACTGTGTGTTTTTGTACACACACACACACACACACACACACACATACATATGTTAAAGAAAGTCAGAATATGCAAATTTCATACAATTTTTGACACAATATTTCTTCTACCTTATAATTTAATAAAAAACTCAGCTACTACACAAAGATACCAAACACATTATTAATATTTTGCCTTATGAATGATCTTCATTTTTTATATATTCTATAGTACTAATATTCCATAACTTCATAGCTAATATTCCAGATACACAGGATGGAGAGATGTAAAATTGAACAAAACAATTTCTGTATAAGCACGCAGACCTGAGTTTGCAGCCCCCGCACCCATGTAGAAAGGCTGGTGTGCTTCTATGTGTCTGAATGAATGAATGAATGAATGAATGAATAGGCATAAAATTTTAGTTAAGCAAGATGAATAAGCCCTTGTAATTTTCCATTCAATACATTGGGATAAAATGAGTTACTACACACTTAAAACTGTCCAGAAGTTTGTTATCATTATTTGTTCTTATCACTAGAAAATAAATATACCTCAACTTAAAGTGCAAAGAAAATGGAAAGTAAGTTACATGTTACTTACTAATAAAAAATGAGTATTTTGGAATGGGGAGATTGCTCAGTCAGTAAAATACCAGCTTTGTAAGCATGAATACCTTAGTTTAGTCTGCAGAACCCTCATAAAATACAAAAATGGTGTGACCTCACACATTTATAATCTTACTGATGTAGAGGCCATGAATTTCTATTAGATCATCCTATGTGGCCTATGAACCAAACACCACACAATCCATTTGCAAATACGTGCAATAAATGTGACATTTGAGTTTGGAACAGAATAGATCCAGGGGGATCCTTAAGAGTTGTTGGCAACCTAACCCAGGCTACTTGGTGATCTTGAGGCCAATGAGAGATTTATCTCAAAGGGGAAACAGAACAGTACCTGATGGTTGTCCTTTTTCCTCCACAGGTTGAATATTTGCATGTATATGTTCACTCATGTGTACATGTAAATTATAGATAGACATATTCGTATTCACATACATTTTACAAATATGTATACTATTTTAATTTTGGTTCACCCATTCAGATGTGTGTTGATTAAGGTTTCTGTCCTGAGCTGTTTCCACAGTTGTTAAGACCCAAAGAAATCACACAGAGGTCTACATTAATTATAAACTGATTGGCCTAATATTTCAGGCTTCTTATTAACTCTTATATCTTATATTATCCCATATTTCTTGTCTGTGTTAGCCACATGGCTTGGTACCTTTTTCACTGAGGCAATTACATTTTGCTTGCTCTGTGTCAAGCTTCCTCTCTGTTTCAGTGATGCCTGCATACTGAAACTTTTCTCTTCCTAAAATTCTCATTGACCCACCTTTACCTCCTTCCTGGTCACCCCATCAATACTTCCTGCCTGGCTACCAGCCAATCAGCATTTATTTAAAATACAGGTGAAAGGGTACAGACCATTGTCTCACAGCAGATGTGTATGAAAGTTCTGATATTCCAAGTTCCCATCATTCTGTTCTTTGGGAAATTTAAGTCAAACTCAGCATGACTCTATTTTAGTCCTCTGTGGAATTATACATACACAACCTTCTGTATACAAAGTATGGAAACGACTTGCAACATCCTTGTCACTACTCATCTTTCCGGGCTTAGCAACCAGGTTACTCCTCTGAAGAGTAGGGACTTGAACTAGCTGGGAACCTATGGCAGGTCGAGCTATAAATAATGATTTCCCATTTATCATCTTATTAATTTTATTTTTAAAAAGGAATGATAAAACTATATGGTTAGAAACATTTACTAATAATCTGATGCTAGTAATACACCTCAACCATCCAAAATCTCTATGTTAATGTGCCTAAGATCTATATTTCAAATTTCAAAGAAGTAACTTAGTATTCCCACATCATTTGTATTCACAGGTCACAGCACATGTGATTGCTACATGAGATGCATACAGCAGTATAAATTTGTAAAACATAATGTCTATAATGAGATGCCTATATAAAATTGTATTCTTTATACACAAAAGAGAAAGTATATTTGAAACAAAATGATACTTCATTCTACAGCATTATTAATTTTCAAAATAAGTAATTTGTGCTTTCACCCATCTCTAGTACAGTCTTATGTACGGTGTCTTATGTCATAGTCATATACAGAATCTATTTTCAGGCAAGTTTCTCACCATGTCACTTTTTGAATGAGATGTGTGGGGATTATTTGTGTTAAATGTACTTTGAAGTGTAACACTATCCCTTCAGATAAATGGTGGGATGTAATAAAAAGAGATGGTTCTTGGGTTTGAGACAAAGCAAATTCCATGTTTATTTAATGAGTGATTTGAGATGGTTACTTAACTTTTCCAAATCTCCTTTCTGCCACCTCACAATGGGTGTTACAGTGCTCACCCCACTGGTTTGTCATGGGGATTAAACAAAATGTTAATAGCAATATGTGCAGCAGTGTGGTTGACTCAAGGCAAATACTGATATTAGCCATTATTATTACTGTTGCTGTTGTTCAGATTCGTCTTCACTGTGACTCATTCCACTACAGCAGAGATGTTTTTTTTACATTTTCATCTCTATAATGGATTTTATTAGCCAGCATCTGTCCCACCCCTTAACAGTAACACCCTGCATATATTTTTAGTGCTTACTAAGCATTAAACATGGGGTCTTGATGCTCATAAAGAATAATCATGGTGTTAAAATGGAATTGCCTTCAGATCAAAATACTGCTGCCCACATTGGCAGGAAAGATCCTTTGTCATGATTGCCTTCGCAAAGGGCAGGATTTAGGGCTGTGGAGCCTGAAATAGCTTGAAGGAAATGAACTGCTTGGTTGCTATCACATCCTTAAATTTACAGATAAACATCTGGGAATTCCATGAAAGTTGTTAAAGTAGTTTCCCATTACCACTCACAGGTAATAGGTGGCTGTATCTTGGCTGATCAAGATTTAAAACTGATTACATTCTTCTTCTACTGGATTATGTAGAGAGTGGTGGATATATTCATTTCATCATTAAAAGTTGTATTTGTTCATTTACTTATTTAAGTTGACAAATAAAATTGTGTTAGTGATTTCCACCATGAAATTCTGAAGTAACTGATTAAAATTCTATTGTGTGTCTATGCTAATGTCTTTTGTTGATTGACACCTAAACTGTTTCCATTCCTTGCTATAGTAAAGATAGTAGCAATAATCACGGATGTACATGTGTCTCTATGGTAGGATATAGAATCCTTTGTGTATATGCTTAAAGGTGGAGAAAAGTGAAATTTTGAAATTTTGAGGAGACTATAGAATATTTTATTATATGAGAAGAAGCAGTATCAGAAAAAGACGCTGTGCATTCTGGCTGATATGTGGATCCTAATTTCTTATGCTGGTATACATATAAATAAGGAGCCAAGAGAGAAAGCTTAGACAATGAACTCGAAAAGGAATAGGAAAGGAGGACAAGAGAACAAAAGGTCATATGTCACATGAAGTATAAAGAAATTATAGGAAGTGAAGCAAGAAGAAAGGGGCATGGGCTGTGAAATAGCAAACCCAAATTTTGTTTGAGAAAAGGCTTATGGAGAACTAATTCTTTGAAAGTAATTAAACATCTTAAAATTGTTGGAAGTAAACGTTGCTAAGAACATCAGAGAAAAAGAAATTTCTGTATATTATACACTACCCTAAATGTATCACTTCTGTGTCCAAAGCAATTAACACCTGTATTCTTTGCAATGCCAAGAGTGTACTACATCAGGATGCCATAGAGACATCCTATGAACTTATACTAGAGCATACTGAAACAATCATGCCTATAGAATACCCTAGGTAGCTACTTTCTATTATTAGCCCATAATTAAAAGAGAGAAAACAAAGAGAAACTGAGGTATGAAAATGAAAATAATATTTTTACTCTAGTAGCAAAATACATAATCCTAGCTACTCATTAATCAGGCTGAAGTAAGAGTGTCTTTACGGAGGTTTCTATTGGTGTGAAGACACACTATGACCATGGCAACTTTTTTTTTTTTTTTTTTTTTTTTGAGACAGGGTTTCTCTGTAACTTTGGATCCTGTCCTGGAACTAGCTCTCATAGATAGGCCAGGCTGGCTTTGAACTCACAGTGCTGGGATTAAAGTTGTATGCCACCACCACTCACCTTAACAATGAAAACTCTTATATAGGAAAAATATTTAGTTGGGTGCCTTACACATTGAGTGGTATAGTTCATTATCATCATGGTGTGACATGGCATGCAGGCAAATATAGTGCTGGATAAGTAGTCAAGTGTCCTCCATTTTGACTTGCAGGCAACAGGAAGTGAACTGAGACACTAGGTGTGGCTTGAGACCTCAAAGCCTACCTTGACCATGACACACTTTCTCCAAAAAGGCCATATCTACTCAAACAAAGCCACACTTCCTAATAGTGCCACTTCATGTGGAGGTCATTTTATTTCAAACCACCACAGGTAGGATCCCAAAGTCAATGCTGGGCTACGGACTGAGGACAAGGTCAGTGTGGCCAATGTTGTGATACTCTGCCCCAAAATAAAAGGTAAAAATAGGGCAGGGATATAACTGCTCAGAGACAAAGTGCTCATATAGCATGTAAGTGAACTTAAATTCAAGCCCATGTATGGAGTGAGGAGAGAGAGAGAGGGGGGGGGCAGCCCTCACAACATGTTCCTTGTTGACCTCACTGCGTCATGTCAGGGATTTTTCTGACCCTTTCTTGACAAAAGATTGCTGAAATTGCTCTCAGATGAACTGAAGTGTCAGTAGTTTCAGGTTAAATAGTTCAAAAAGGATTTACACACTAAAATAAAGATGACAACCATCCTTCCATGTCCAAGATCTATAGACTGCACTGTAGTCTATTTCCGCCATACAAATCTCCTCACACCTAGCAAGAGACTATGCAGTACTTATTTGCAGAATAGAATCTCAAGGGCTAAATGATGTGGAAGAATTCCATTCTGGGGCAGCACTGTTCTGTAGACTTCACATTTCCACTGTGATTTGCATGGCATTCTGCACAGAAGGTTTGGATTCTCTTCAATGCACAGATGCCCCCTCTCTCTCCTTGCTCCTCCCAAACACTTTTTGCAGTATATTTTTCATAAATTGTTATGAAACATTTAGATGGCATGTGAATGAAACATACCAATGTGTCTTCAAATAAAGAAAAATGAGCAAGAAAAATCTGTTATCCCATGTCTAATAAAGCGGTCTCTAACAAACCCATTTTTCACAACTGTTAAACGTTTGATTGACTTTATTTCAGTCTAGATGAAGGAAAGAATAACTGAAGCTGCAAATCCCACAGCAATTTTGGAAAGTTTTCAGAGTCCAAGTTCTTTATGAAGTCTACCAATAAAAATGTACACGTATTTCAAATGGGAAATATGATGCTGGGACTCTAAATGCCTCTGAAACTAAAATCCCCAGCATGTATTCCCCTGGTTCTGTGTCCTACTAGATGCCACACAGACCCAGAACCTTCTCCTCATCTACAGAATTATTTCACCCTAGTATATCATGCAAATACACACTGTGAACTGGAAGGTAGACTGCCCATCACACCTACAGATCCACTATTTCCCTTAATGGAGGGGATTATGCTGCACCCTTGGAACTAAATTCAGGAAACCCCTGAGGTCATTGCGAAGTCCTTTGTTCAAACCTAGTCTACATTGTTTTCTTTCTCACCTCTAACTCTATTTGATGGAGAACAAATTATAGGGTGTTTCTGAGAGAGGACCTGACTGCTCTTTGGTCTGAAGAGGGAGGGGGAGGGGAAATGGGGAGAAGGGGGAGGGAAATGTGAGGAGGGGAGGAGGTGAAAATTTGTAATAATAATATAAAAATAAATAAAAAAGAAAAAAAGAATAAAACCTTGATCCCTCTTGAGACATAGACCTAGTCACCCAGCCTCAGCAGTGGTCAATGAAAGTTTTCTAGTTTTTGGAGTAGAGATACCTAGCAGAAATCTCTGTGACGGAAGAAGCATTTCACATAGAACTAAAACAGTCATTAAAATAGTCATTGACTATCATGTATCCAATGATGTAGTCAATAAACAAACGCAGTGAGCCCACACTCAAAGTGCAGCTACTCTGACCCTGAAACTGCTGTTTCTAGTTTACAAATTTTATTTTTGTTTTATTGTTGTGGTTGGATTTTACAGTGCTGGTTGCTGAATTCCAGGCCTTGTGAATTATTAATAGATAAAATTCTGCCAATGACATAAATATCAACATTATTTTTTGTTTGTTTTTGTTTGAGACAGGTCTTTAATAATGTATCCCAGATGAGCCCACAAGCCTTCTGTCTATCCTCCCACCTTAGTCTGAATACTGGAGTGATATATACCATTGTTTCTGACCCTATATTGCTTAATCTTAACCAATTTAAAAGTCAGTTGTAAATACTCCCATTGGTAGGTGTCCAAAGTATTACACAACACAGTCACACAGGGATAATCTCTTGGCACCAAATGTACTTTCATAAGAACCCTGACAGTTTTGAAAAAGGAAGTCCTCGGTTGTGCCCATACCTGGGGCAGTTGTGCTATTAAAGAAAACTCAAGAAATAATCTACCTAAAAAAAAAGAAAGTCTACTTCCAACCTGAAACAAATTCAACCACCTTAGTGCTGTGTTTTTAGTGTACTTGTAGACTTTGTATTTCAATTTGAAGAAAATATGTTTCACTTAGATGTAAAGATATAAGTATATGCCATAATATTTTCCTTCCTTCCTTCCTTCCTTCCTTCCTTCCTTCCTTCCTTTCTCCTTCCCTCCCTCCTTCCATCCCCCCTCTTCCTCCCTCCCTCTTTCTCTCTCTCCCTTTCTCTATCTCTCTCTCTCTCTCTCTCTCTCTCTCTTTCTTTCTTTCTTTCATCATGGAAACCATCAACATTTGAAGATTACCTAAAACAGTCAAATAAATATGCTAAGTAGGAAGACATACAGAAGTGGAAATGGTGTGTGCTTCATAGGGAACAGAGGTGAAAAGTATATATTGGTGGCTCCATTTTCAGGGCCTAAATACTCTGAGAAACGTCTTCACGTTAGTCATATATATTGAAGGATCAGTTATTTGGGGGTTCTGAGATTCCCACCTTACAGTCTAGCCACAAACTCAGACTACTCAGAGGAAGAGTTAGGGGAGGAGCAATCTGACATTTAGTTCACTCAGTACCAAGACTTAGCCTTTGATTACCACACAACCTGAGTGGTTCTGTTACAGGAGGATTCCAAGTAATGTAGAAGGCATGTGCTTGTCACTGAAGTCAAGCACTCTTGCCTGGAGTAGCAAGATGTAAGTTTGAGGAGGGCTAAGACTCCATACTGTATTCCAGCCTAACGTTTATTTTTTTTCCCTTGAACATGCTCATACTGAAGACTGAAGACCTCATTTAGGGTTGGTTTATAACAGAGGACGTTGATCTAAAACCAAATAACATATATGTCTGTATTAAAAAGTAACATAACATAACGATATTTACCAAAGTGTATACTCATGTTTAGTGTAAATATATGCCTTCACATATGTGAATGTGTGCATGTGCGCAAGCATGAGTGTGCATATTACGTCAGGCCTAAAACAGGATCACATGGTTGTCTGAACTCTGTTATCTCCTGGGGTCTCAGTAGTTCTGCTTCCAAGTCTCAGTATCTTGGCCTAATCTTGAACCTTTTCCATCTGTTGCACTACAGCCATGTTTTCATTTTCCTGTATGAAGCAGTTCTACTGGGCTTTGTAACTAGAGTCCTGAGGTCTGTTATTTCATCTGCAAATGGCCCTTCAAAGTGTTTAGTGAGCTTTTCTCTAGAAGAGAAAGCCCCTGGTGATGTTTTATAGGAGTAGATGTTTCTTCTTCCCACAAGGTGATTAGACGAGGGTGTTAATTCCTAGAGCTGACAAGTAGGCAGCAGATCATCTGGCAAGGAGGAAGATGTGTGTACTCTTCCTACAGCACAGTGTCACCACAGCAGCGGGGCTCCCTCGTACCTCAGACAGCCAGCAGGAGGTACCTTCTTCTGTTGTGCCATTTCTACCGCTCTTTAATTATCGCTCTACATGACTGCAGTCTCCAAACAGGAGGAAACTCCTCAGGTTTCATATCAATTTCGGTAACCCCAGGCCCTAGTCTGCTGCCTGGGATCTAATTATGGCAATCAATATATGTTTAATAGGGTAATAGGGTCATCATTCATTTAGCAAATATTCTCTGGCTATATGCAGAAGGTGAGGCTTAATCAGAGATCTGCATAATTAGAAGAGGTAGACACGTTAAAGAGAAGGAAAAACAGTGAAGGGTGAGGACACAGTATGAGGTAAGTGAAAAAACAGGGGTGTGACAGGGGAGATTAAGATAGTCTTGCTTCGGGTCCCTCTTTGGGGTTTTGGCTACATTTATTTGGTCAAAAAATAATCAATATGTTCACTAAGAATTTACTGTGGATTAAGGACTGAAGATAGAATCCTGGCTTCAAGATGCAAAAAATAAAAACCCAGCTGTATACCACAGTATATGGATACTACAGCATACACGTTTATCACTGTATTAATCACAATAGCTAACATATGGAACTAACCTAGATGCCAATCACCAGATGATAGACAAAGAAAATATGGTACATACACACAGTGAAATCTTTCTCAAATATAAAGAAAAATGACAGAATGATTTTCCTGGGAAAAAATAAAAGGATTTGGTAATAATCATGTAAGCAAAATAAACTAGATCCAAAAAAATATAAATGCGATATTATATATGGAAAATTTAAATGTAAACAAATATATATATATACGTATATAATATCTACAATATATATGCATATATGTATGACATGAAAAGGGGGAAAGATGCATAAAAGTAAAAGAAAGGGGATATAACACAGTAACAGGATATAAGTGTTATAAAGCAGAAGAGGTACATTTTGCAGAGTTTTCTAGGGGATCAGAACTGAGAATTAACATATATTAAAGGGGTATTTATTAGATAGGTTCACAGGATAAAGTATGAGTTCCTTAACTACAGATGCAGGATAGACTGAAAATCTGCTAGCTGAGTCCTGGAGGCTAGATGCCTCAGCAGTCACAATCAGGTACCGGAGACCTGGGGTTTTGGATATTAAGCAGATCTGCAGTCCATGCTAGTAGCCCAAAGAATCCAGATTCTCAAGTCAGCAAGGTATGATGGGAACAGCGGGTATTACAGTGGCAATAACAGAGTAGATGAACTTATCTGGGGTTGGGAAACAGGAAGCTAAGTAAGCAAAATCAAAGTCTTTTCACCCAGACCTCCTTATGCCTGGCAGAGAAGGTTGCCAGAGAGGTGCAGATTCCCAGGGGCAAGCGGCAGACACATGGCGGGGCAGGCAGCGGGCTCTGGGAGCTGCAAGATCCCCTGGTGGTTTGCAAGTGGTGGCTCATCCTGGGCGGGCTGGTCCTGCCATGCTGCGGGGAGTGCCACCCAAGCGCGGCGGGTAAAAGGCTTACAAAACACAGTAAATAGGCACAAAACTGAACAGAGAGAGAGAGAAAGAAAAGAGAAAGAGAGAGACAGAGACAAAGAGACAGAGAGACACATGTGCACACGCCAAGAGAGGACAGTAAGAGAGATTTAAGATGGCAGCCAGAGGACAGAGGTTGTGGGGGAGTGGGCGTGGCTTGTCACTTAAAGGGACCAGAGACCAAAAGAATAACACCAACAATACACGTTTCTTCATGCTCTAGGCAAAAGTTAATCAAATAAACAGCAAAAAACAAAAACATAACATAAAAGCAAAGAAACCTTTAGCAACATCAGGAGTGACCAAGTCTAAGACTAGTACAATTGCAGTAACATTGCCACTATGTATAGCCTGAAAAGGGGATGAACTCTACAGATCACAGACGGTTTGGGAAATGTGACATCAGTGGAGAATCAAGGGAGACCTTCCCCCCAGCTTTGATAAGTGGATTGAAACTTGTGAAGTAGTCAGAGTAAGCAGCCAAGGTCATGTTCTGCATAATTAATAGGGTTTTAGCAATACCCCAGACAAAAGAAGACAAGTATAGCCACAGAACAGCAAGAAGGGACTGATAAGAGTTGAGACTGGAGATTTGAGAAGATCCTGTTAGTCTAAAGCCTTATGAGCCTTCTTTCTGGGTTTTACTGTGATTCTATTAAGGGTCCAAAGATACGCCAATAAAGTGCTGTGAGCCAAAATGTTGTCTGTTATAGTAGCGATGGGTATCTGCTCTATTTAAAACCTTGCTATGGATGCAGTGTAAAGGAAAAATCTGAGGCAGTAGAGAGTACTTGAGCACAAAAATTAGTGGAATGTGGATGGAATCCAAAGAGACATGTGGCAGCTTGCAGTGGGGTATGGTAATAGAGTTTGAATCAGTAGAATGACTTAAAAATTATTAGAAGATGAACTCCACAGGAATTGCTGTGAATTGGATATGAGCCTTGATGGGAAATAAACCTCATCTTGTCTATCTGGCCTGAGAAGTTCTTCATCAGTGGCATGTGCCATATTAGGAACCGGCAGCCGAGAATCAGGTTTTAAGAGAGCATTCCAAATGCATTTTGTTTTAAATGCTGCATTGGAAATAAGTATGTTTCCAGATTATAGGTGAATAAGAGTCCCAGAACTGAGTATGGATAGGGCTGGTTACTCATCTGATATTGAGCTCAACATAGGGCAGGGTAATGAACTATTCTAAGGTGCAAACACAGGTGAGAGGGTCATCCAAACCAAATATCAGGAAAAGCTAATCATTTCTGTTGACTGTGGTTTTCTGTCCTACCGGATCCTACAGTTGTTCAGTCCCAAAGAAATGCACAGAGGTCTACATTAGTTATGAACTTATTGCCCTAGGATCTCAGGCTTCTTATTAACTAATTATAACTTATTAGCCCATAATTCTTATATGTGTTAGCCACATGGCTTGGTACTTTTTCAGGCGAGGCAGTCACATTTTGCTTGCTCTGTGTCTGGCTTCCTCTGTGTCTGGGTGACAACTGCAAACTGAAACTTCCATCTTCCCAGAATTCTGGTTGCCCTACCTCTACCCCCTGACTGGTCATCCTGCCTATACTTCTTGCCCGCCTACTGGCCAATCAGTATTTATTTAAAATAAAAGTGACACGGTACAGACTATTCTCTTATAGCGCTACCTTCCCCTGTCCTTTAAAACAAGAACTCTGAATGAAACCTCCTTTGTTTAACTTTTCTACTGACCATTATCCTTAACAACTTGTAACCAACATTCTAAACAAAAGCAAATATCTATAGTCCATTGGGGGGGGGGTTGTGGGTGTAGTTTTCTAGGCAATTTTCTGCTGATTGGGGCACTGATAATCTTATGGGGACCTAAAGAAAATTTAGAATTATGATCAAGTCCTGACTGGAGTATGCTGTGTGGCTTGATCATCTCAGTCAAGAGTCTTTGAACTGTTGTGAATGTAGAACTCAAGACATCTGGGCCATTCCTCCTATCAGAGATTTCTCAGGTGGTCTTCCTTGATCAAACCTAATTTCTCTTAATGCAGAATGAATCCACAGTCCCTCATTTCCCATGGAAACAAATGCAAAACCTCTTCTCCAAAGTAACATTTTTTTTACTTAAATTTTAAAGTCAAAGCATTTTAAAAATATATGTGTTGGATTAATCCAGCAACATTTATGATCACATATATTTTAGCAGCTTTTGTTCCTTCCTCAGCTGTCAAACAATTAAACATAATGTATCCAGACTCTCTGTGTATTTTTCATCTTTATGTGACTTTATTTTAAACTCTATTTCTTTTATTTTTATTTTTAATTTTCGGCTTTTTGAGACAGGGTTTCTCTGTGGCTCTCCTGGAACTCACTCTATAGACCAGGCTGGCCTTGAACTCAGAGAGATCCACCTGCCTCTGCCTTCCAAGTGTTTGGATTAAAGGTGTGTGCCTCCATACCCAACTACTCTCTTTTTTCTATTTTCTTTTAAGGACTTTAACCTTTCTTTCCCCTCCCATGCCTACATATATTTTTAAACACACAATAAACCATTTATAGGTTTTCTTCATCTTTGAATATATCTTTACTGTGTATTTCTCTTTTTCTGACCACATGAGTCTTGAATTTGCTAAGCTATATGGCTAGGATTAAAGCCATGGCTTTGATGGCTGGATCCAGTCCATTCCTTAGTTTTTTTTTTTTCCCTGAGAGTCTATTCTCATGGCAGAGGTATTGGCCAGAGCCATGTTTATTGCCACAACTCTATGGTGGTTCAAGGTCCCTGCAACTACCAAAAAGTATGCTGTCGGCTATTCAATACCATTTAAATGCTTTGTGGCAGAGCCTCTTTAAAAGGCTGCAAAGTTTTTGTAGCTAAAGCTGAATCAGGAAGCCTCTCTTAAATGAGAGGTGCTTGTCTCTAGCAAACAGAGCTCACCAGAGACAACAGTGCTACCAAAAAGCCATGCTTACCTCTTCTCTCTCTCTCTCTCTCTCTCTCTCTCTCTCTCTCTCTAAAATTACTTCCCAAACTCTCTCAGGTTGTAAGTGGATTTAGCTGTCCACGTTGGTGCCACATTCCTATGATTGAAGAATGGAAACCAAAATTCATGAGAAAAAGGGATGAGAGCCAGGTTAAGTGGGGGAAAATCCAGAAGATGGCTGCAACTCAAAACATGGCAGGGACAGGGAGATGGCACTAGAAGAAATGCTGCTAAAGGTTCATCTAGGATGAGGTCAAATATGCTCCATAAAATGAGCAAAACTGAAGTGGATATAAGCATTTGCCCTTATTTTTATGGATGGGATAGGCTAGGTGACTTATGGAATATGCTTAAGGTGAAGAAATTGGATAAGAAAGCACTGAATGACATTTCCAAGTTAAATAGCATTGGAGGATTGAGTCAGTCTCAAGACAGTTAATTTGTTCATGTAGATGTTTCAGTTAAGACTCTTGATCAGTCTTTGATTATTGCTGACTGTATGACTTTGGATTTGCTATTTTAGTCCATAGAATTTCATTCTGGATGAGAAACTTGAACTAAGATCCAACATTTTCAGTGGCATCTCCCCAAAACAAACATGGTTCCCTGAAAATCATCCCATTTCCCTTCGCTTGTTTCTACTGTGCTCCATCTGCTCTTCCATTTATCATCTGCCTGGTATTCTTGGATGTTGTCCTTGATTGGCCTAAACTATGGATTTAAATACACAATTAACAGCCATTTCTTTGCCCCTTTCATATGATGTGTATCATTTGACTACAGAAAATGGTTCATTTTGTTTTATCTGCATATGACATTGCTATCAGCTGCAATTTCTTCATGATCTTTACTTCACCAGGTGTGTTTTTCTACCTTTGCTATATATGTGACTAGCATTTAAAATGTCAGCTAGCAGATCAGTCAGTAAAATGCTTGCCATAAAACTATAAAGACCTAAATCCCATCCTCACACTCATGTAAGACGCCAGGTGATACATGGTTTTAATACCAGCACTGGGGAGGCAAAATGGATCCCTGGACCTTGTCTGACATCCAGCTTTTTCTAATAAGAGAACTTGTTTCAGTAAACAAAGCAGAGGGAACCTAAGAAATGATATCCATAGCCTCTATTTGTAAACGCTTACATGTGCCTATACTACCACACCTAAGTGAACACACACATAAATGACATCATTAGGACCTCATGAATGTACAATATGTCTTTATGTGCATAATTTATTTTCTGTGTCAGATTTAGAATTTGTTTTGTTTTCATTATTTCTATTTTTTTTTCTTTTCCCTTCCAAATATCTTTTGTGGACACTCTCACAAGAACAGTCATATGAATAAATAAAAGTGACATTACTGCTCCTGGGTAAGTCAAACTACAAATCAAATTAAAACTTCTCTCTTAATGATGTTATTAGGGTTCCTTCAAATAAAATTCAGTACAGATCAGGAGGTTTTATTTTGTCTTACTTTATTGCAAATAAGTCCCCACCAACAGTAAGATCACAGATAAAAATTTCAAAGCACTTGGGTGTGTAATTTCAAAACTTGGATCTACCTAATAGCTGCACTTGGCACCTCTAAGTTGTATGTTACTCCCTGGGAAGCACTATTTTCATTAGATCTCAAGATTCTATGTTCATAAGCCAGCTGTTCAGGAACACACATTGTATATGTGGAATTAGATAGTGATACAGATATGATACCTGGACCATTTTTAAAGAGAGTTTTTAATTTTATACATTTACTTACATTTTTGTAGACAGGGTTTCTCTGTATATTCCTGGCTATCTTAAAACTTACTTTTGGATGAAGTTGCCAAAGACCATTGATGTCAACAAGAGCTTTTGGATTGTTTGAATATAAGCCTGTTTTAAAATGATCCTCCATAACCGTAAACCTTAGGAGTTTCTGGTGTAGCAGGAAATTAATCCATTTATAAATTTTATGTTAAAGATTAGTGTTTTTTTTAGATAAATTGATATTTTTGGTATGGGCAAACATTATTTTGTTAAGTTGAAATTACTGGAGAAGTACATTACTATCTTATTATTGTTTTACTTTTTACTTCTTTTTACTTATTAAAATTACTGTTGGAGAATGTCACCAACTGAGAATTTAGGGTGATAAATCACCAGCTGGCAAGTAAGGAAGACCAACTCATTTTCTGAGTACTGACTTCCTCTGAAAGATATTATGGCAGGAGATATTTTAATTGAATTACATGGAAAATATTGTCTCAATAAGCTCCTTACATAATTAATTTTCATCTCGGAAAGTAAAGAGTATTCTCTCATCCTAAAATAAAATTTTTCTTTGTTTTCTATAATAGTACTATTGCTCCTATGAGTCAAATTTAATTTTTTTGCTTATGTAAAACAAATAGTTTTTAAGAATGCATTTTGTATAGTGGTCACCTACTTTTGCATTGTTAGTTGTAGAGTTCCAGATGGCTGTAGTTTCTGCTCTCTAGTATATGAATAAAATTAATGTGGTGTTAAAGGCATAGCTGAGAATGTATGAGAGCCTGGATTCAATCTCAGCATCTCTCAGAAACTCAGGACAAATATTGGTATTGGTTATTCTCTCTACGTGCATTTGTATTTGCACATTTTATTTGATGACTATTGGCTTATGACTTTCCCTTCAACTTCATATAAAGGGGAATCATGGCAATAGTAGTGATAAGTAATTTTATATTCTAATGTTGAAGCACAATTCCTATATTTCCAGAGGGTAATCTAATAGTAAAATGTTTTCTGCCTTTTCTCTTATGTTTTGCCTCTATGCCTAATAGATGCTTGCCAAAGGCATACTTTTCTAGAGACTCAAATTAGGCCATTTTCTACATAAGCAGCAGTATAATTTCTGAATGACCAAGAAATCTGCAGCTAAACAAGTCTTGTTTCCAGCCCTGCTCTGAGCAAGTTTTTTTTTTAGCTTCTCTGATACTCAGTCCTCTCGAAAATAAAATGAGGATAGCAATAGTACCTACTTGGGAGGGAAGTCACAAAAATTAGTTGAGTTAATTTTTATGAAAGTCATACAAAATATAAAATGTACTGTATAAATGGAAGTATTAAAATATGGCTGTAAGATATGCAAATGATATACCTAAAAGTAGGAACCAGAGCCACATTCTATAGCTAAACACACAAATATAGGAGACCCTTTGTACTAATATTGTCTTTAAAACTACTTGTTTCACATTAACCAAAAAATTCAATCTAAACCAGAGAAACCATAGGGCTCTAAATTAAAACAATGGGAAATCTTAGTTAAGGATGAGAGAATACTCTTCATTTATCAGATGGAGAAATTATAGTTAGGAGTTGAATAAGAAACATTTTCCATGCTATTCACTGCCATACTTTATTTACTCCTCACTCTTTTCAAAGATCTGTTTGTATTATTCTTAAGTTTCATGTATTTTTGTGCATGTGTATGTGCACATGAATGCAGGTGCCTGGAGAGCCTAGAAAAGGGCAACATATGCTTTGTAGCCTGTGTTACCAGTGAACTGTTTGACATGGGTGTTGTAAATCAAATTCAAGTTCTCTGTATGAGTAGCATTAGCTACTAACCGCTGAACCCTCTCTTCAGTTCCTCACTGTTCATTCTCATCTTCAGTATTCTCTGGCTTCTTCTTATATACTACAAGATATAGTATCATGTATCTTGAACATGGCACCTGATCTACCTTTATCCATTTTCTCAATAAGTGATAAACATCTAAAATAATCACATTCTTTCCAATGTATGGTTCCTAATTAAGGAAACTGGCACTCCCCCATCCATTGGTGCAGAGTGAATAGATGGCTGTGCATTCAAGACTTCCCTGTTCATCAGAGTGTGCACTAAAAGAATTATTCAAATAAGGAGAATAAGACTCAAAATGCCATCTCTTTCACCACACCATGGGCTACCTGACCTTCTGTGAAAGAGTTAAGCATGCTGCTACATCAAGGATTCAGTTATTCATTAATTAAACTAGAACAAATTCAATCTTTTTTTTAATTCAGCAGATTAACCAAAACTCACTATGTTCACAATTTATATTCACCCCGTAAACTACATATGCATTAAACATTTCCATCTGGAGCCCCGATGATTGTTTTTCTCCCATCTCATGCTTGATAAGCTGTTACTGATTAGAAAGGGAATTCAGAAACTGTTGAAAGAAGAATTTTTTTTAAAGCTCTACCACCTTGGTTTCCTTTACTTCTTAACAGATTTTGCGTACTGTCTACAGGTTCCCTTCTGGCTGTGATCCAGCAAGTTGAAAGTCCCTTGACCATTGTGGTTCACATTTCACAAACTAATCTATGACTTCTCCATCACTCCCAAACATAGAGAGATGTTCTTGATTTCAAAAAGCTATTCTACCTAATCTATTCATAAAATACTAGCCTCTGTATTACCTGCCTCATGTGGATTGATCTTAAACTTCAATTTACTCTCTGCTCTGCTCTGTAATAAACTATAACAAGTACACTTTGATGCACAATATATTGTAAGAATTACTTCATTTAATTCTTATTATATTGTAAGGCAGGTGTTGTAAATTCTTCCTTCCATTCTTTGGTTGATAAAATTGAAGCTACAGGGATTTTTGTTTTTAGGGCATTCTCAAGATCAAAGATCCCAAGCTAAGTGGTGGTACCTCACACCTTTAATACTAGCACTTAGGAGGCAGAGGCAGGCAGACCTCTGTGAGTTCAAGGCCAGCCGGGTCTACAGAATGAGATCCATGACAGCTAGGGCTGTTGCACAGAGAAACATCGTATTGGGAGAGAGAGAGAGAGAGAGAGAGAGAGAGAGAGAGAGAGAAGGAGAAGGAGAAAAATAAAGATATGGAAGCTTCAGAACTCAGCTTGGGTCAAGGCCATCAGACACCACACCTAAAAAAGAAGAAAAGAAAAGAAAAAGAAACAACAACACTAAAATCTAATCTGAGCTTTCACTCTCAGGTGCTGGGACTTGCCATTGATATGCACCAGGGACAAAGTCACCTTGAAAATAGCCAGAGCCTCAGTTCTTATAAACACACACAGCCCTCACTGTCAGCTTGGGTAACTTGAAAAGAAGGACAATAGAGGATAGCCTTTATAACACTAAGACAAAAAAACATTACCTCAGGTGCACAAGATACACAGCTGATAGTTTTGGAGCATCACTATGTGTCTGTCATTTACCGATTCACAGTGTCTGTGACTTGTAAGGACATGATGGTGACCAGGACTGTATTAGTTTAGTTCTCCCCCTACACACACAAACTGGAGATACAGAATACTCAGAATAATTCAAGGTCATATTACTCCATGGAAACAAAGGAATGATTATTTGAGGTAAACACATCAGTTGCTCTGAAATGAAATAGATTACATCTTTGTACGGTAGATTGGTATTACACGCCTTACCCATGTGCACCTGCAGCACTCAGCCTGACATAAAGGAGGAACTTAATAAATGTAGATGAAGGGAATAAATTAAATAATCAATAAGTTAATTAGGCATGTACGGAAGAATAGAAAAAAAACCACCATTGTGCTAAAGTGAGTTTCCTATAATCAACAAATGGGATTTAAAAGTCTATGGTATGTAAAGCCACATTTATTTTTCTTCTAAAATCCTACATTAATTGTAGCTTTATGGATCAATAGAGTAATAATATCATTGTGTCATTTCGACTTGTTATTTTCGGTAAGTATTCTTTGTTATGCATCAACTGTAAGAATCCCTATGAATCTGAAATCAACTTAATTTGTTTCTCAAAGCATTGTGTGTTTTTCCCCCCTGGGGAAACTTGAACAAATGTCAGCTCACTTCTGAGAGAGCACTGATGACAGACCAAGGGACTATCCTACCAGACACCTTTATGATAGACCACTGAGTTTACTGGTGTTACTTAGGAGTGTACGTAAGTGGTCACTTACAAGATCATGAATGACCTATAGGCAGCTGTTTCACTGAGGAGCCCACTACAGAGTGATTCCAGAAAGCTGCATTCTGGAAGCTCACTGTGTAACATGCAGAGGGAATGCTCCACAGATCTGAGAGTCTCATCTCCAAGGCAGTGGTAGGAGCTTTGGTAATTTTGGGGAAGGGTCTTGGGAATGTTCTTAGCATCGGTTCGCTGAACTTGGAAGTTTTTCTTACTTCATAAGTCTCAGGGGCCCTTGTGTTCTCCAGGAAGGAATGTTCCAACTCGGGGGAAATTCCCATGCAACAAAGAGTTATGGCAACTGTTTGTTTTGTTTTTAATAAATAATCTACACTATTAATTTGATATCTTTGGACTTTCAAAACCATTTATTATGAAATAAGAGAGTTTTGAACACTGAGAAAAAGTTTGCAAGAGATGAGTAAGAGTAAGGAACAAGGATGCAATAGACACATTCAGAAAGAGAAACAGTGTAGATAAGGAAAGACAGTCAAGCAATGCAATGTGAAAATAATTTCTATAACATAAGGGCCTGCATGTTGGGTTTCTGACCTGCCCAGTTCCACAGATGGTATGTCTCAAAGAAAATCATACAGAGGTCTACATAAGTTATAAATTGATTGGCCCATTAGCTCAGGCTTCATATTAGCTCTTATAACATTAGTCCATTATTCTAGTATATGTTCGGCACATGGCTCGGGACCTTTTGTGGGCAGGGCATTTCACATCCTGCTTCTTCGGTGTCTGGACAGGACTGCCGAGGGAGCTTCCTGCTCACAGAATACCCCTGTTCTCATTCCCCACCTCTACTTCCTCTCTGGTGTCCTACCTGACTGGCCAATCACCGTTTACTTAAAACATAATTGACAGAATATAGAATTGACCCACACCAAATTCCCTTTGACATAGTTCTGGTTAATATCCCTGAGGACTTTCCCTCATAAAGCACACAGTATTTTTCCAACTCTGTTGTATTTGGTTTCTGTTGAAAAGAACTGCTTTCTTCTTTAGGAGGATAGAATGTTGTCAAGGCAAAGTAGGGAAGACCCTGTGCAAAGTATAGTGGTATCAAAAAGATGAAATTATTACCTCTGCTATCATCTTACGCTATGAAATCTGTGATTCTTGCCTATGGTGTGAATACGAGAAAAGTCATGAATTGAAGGGAAATGGACATAACCCAGCACAGCTGGCACCGTTTTGTGTTCTCACACAAGGTGTTTGATTCAGTTACTTCCTAGGAATTGAAAAAACTTTGTCTCCAGCTCTCTCTCTCTCTCTCTCTCTCTCTCTCTCTCTCCCTCCCTCTCTCTCTCTCTCCTGGCTGTCTGTTTCCTGGGTCTAGAGATGACTAGTACCCTCCTTGCTTTCTACCAGGTAGCATTCCTCTTAGTGCCTAAAACTGTTCAGGATCATTGGGTCTTCATGCCTCAGCTGAATTCTTCAGGTGGATTGTGTGCAATGTGTTGGTTAGCTGATGGTTGTTCAATAAAGCAAGTGGAGGGAAAAACATTTCTTCTTTTAATTTTTATTTTTCCAATCAATTATTTACACTTCTTTCCTCCTCCCAATTCCATCCCACTCCCCCACACCCCCTCCTTCCTCTCTGGCCCTGCTTGAGAGAGGGCCTGAAATCCTGCCCTGTGGAAAGTTCAAGGCCCTCTCCCCTACATCCAGGCCTAGGGAGCTGTGCATCCATATAGACTAGGGTCCCAAAAAGCCAGAACATGCCATAAAAACAACTTCCAGTGCCTTCTCAGTCAGCCCCCATTGTCAGCCAGAATCAGAGAGTCTGGTTTGATCACATGCCCATTCAGATCTGGTCCAACTGGATTTGGTGAGCTCCCATTAGAACAGGCACACTGCCACAGTTGGTGGACCAACCCCTCGCGGTCCTGACTTTCTTGCTCATCTTCTCCCTCCTTCTGCCTTTCAACTGGATCTTGGGAGCTCAATCCATTGCTCTGATGAGGGTCTCTGTCTCTATCTCCATCTGTTGCTGGACAAAGATTTTATGGAAATAATCATATTTGAGATAATCATCAGCATGATAGTGGGACAAGGACAGTTCAGGCACCCTCTCTTCTGCTGTCTAAGTACCTAGCTGGGGACATCCCGTGGACACCTATCCCTTCTAGATCCAAGTCTCTTGCCAATCCTAAAATGGATCCCTTATTGTAGGTATCTTCTTCTCTGCTCCTATATCCGCCTTTCCCCACATCTCCACCCTCCCACTTCCCCAATCTCTTGCCAGTCCTTCCCTCTCCCCCTCTCCCCGTCCCCCAAACTCACCCCCATCCCTACCCCCACCCCCATGCTCACAGCTTTTGTCCTGCAATCTTGTTTGCTTCCAATTTCCAGGAGGATCTATATATGGTTTTCCTTGGGTTCACTTTGTTATTTGACTTCTCTGGGCTTATGAACTATGGGCTTAATGACTTTGGTTTATGGCTAGAGTCCACAAATGAGTGAGTACATACCATATTCATCTTTTTGGTTCTGGGTTATCTCACTCAGTATAGTGTTTTCTATTTCCATCCATTTGCATGCAAAATTCAAGATGTCATTGTTTTTTACCACTAACTAGTACTCTAATGTGTATATATTCCACACTTTCTTTATCCATTCATACACTGAGGAGCATCTAGGTTGTTTCCAGATTCTTGACCCCAAAAACTCTACCAAAGAACTCCTACAGCTGAAAAAATACCTTCAGTGATGTGGCAGGTTACAAGATCAACTCAAAAAAATCAGTAGCCCTCCTGTACATGAAGAATAGAGAAGCAGAGAGTAAAATCACAAAAACTTCACCTTTTACGATAGCCACAAATAGCATAAAGTATCTTGGGGTAACTCTGACCAAGGAAGTGAAAGATATATTTGACAAGAACCTTAAGGTATTGAAGAGGACACCAGAAAATGGAAGGATCTTTCATGCTCTTGGATGGGTAGGATCAACATAGTAACAATGGCAATTCTACCAAAGGCAATCTATAAATTCAACGCAATCCCCATCAAACTCCCAACAAAATTTTTCACAGACCTTGAGAGAACAAAAATCAACTTTATATGGAAAAACAAAAAACCCAGGATAGCCAAAACAATCCTATACAATAAAGGAACATCTGGAGGCATTACCATCCCTGACTTCAAACTCCATTACAGAGCTACAGGAATGAAAACAGCTTGGTATTGGCATAAAAACAGAGACGTCAACCAATGGAATCGAATTGAAGACCAGGATAATAACCCACAAACCTATGAACACCTGATTTTCAACAAAGGAGCTAAAAGTATACAATAGAAGAAAGAAAGCATCTTCAATAAATGGTGCTGGCATAACTGGATGTCAACCTGTAGAAGAATGAAAATAGATCCCTATCGATCACCATGCATAAAATTTAAGTCTAAATGGATTAAAGACCTCAATATAAATCTGACCACGTTGAACCTGATAGAAGAGAAAGTGGGAAGTAGACTGCAACACAAGGGCACAGGAGAATACTTCCTACATATAACCCCAGTAGTACAGACAATAACGGCAACATTAATAAATAGGACCTCCTAAAACTGCTTTCTGTAAAGCAAAGGACACTCTCATTAAGACAAAAAGGCATCCTACTGAATGGGAGAAGATCTTCATCAACACCGCATCAGACAAAGGTCTGATCTCCAGAGTATATATAGAACTCAAGAAACTAGACTTTAAAATTCTAATTAACCCAATTAAAAATGGGGCACTGATCTGAACAGAGAATTCTCAACAGAAGAAGTCCAAATGGCAAAGAGACACTTAAGGTCATGTTCAACCTCTTTAGCAATCAGGGAAATGCAAATCAAAACAACTTTGAGATATCATCTTACACCTATCAGAATGGCCAAAATCAAAAAGACCAATGATAGCCTTTGCTGGAGAGGATGTGGAGTAAGGGGAACACTCATCCATTGTTGGTGGGAATGCAAACTTGTGCAACCACTTTGGAAATCAGTGTGGCGGTTTCTCGGGAAATTCAGAATCAACCTACTTCAGGATCCAACAATACCACTCTTGCGAATATACCCAAGAGATGCCCAATCATACTACAAAAGCATTTGTTCAACTATGTTCATAGCAGCATTATTTGTAATAGCAAGAACCTGGAAACAACCTAGATGCCCCTCAATGGAAGAATGGATAAAGAAACATTTCTTTCCTTACCTTTTTTCTTTAAAGGTGCTATAAGAACAATTTGTCCCGCTCATTGGCTCATACCTGCTTAATGCCCTAGTAATACATTCAGAAGCACTTATTTTTAAATAACCAGTTGTATTAATATCAGGATTAATATCAGGTCCTAGTATCACAATTGTCTTGGGTAAAGAAGTTCCCTAAAGGTACCACCTAGCACCTTCCATGGGAAGGACAAAAAGTAAATTATACAACCTGAAAAGGAGACCCATTCAGACAGAAAAGTGAAGTGAGAGTGGCCACTGACAGACTGACAGTTAAAGATCTAAGACAGGTATGTGAAAGCAGGCAGCTGCTGAGAAATGAAGAAATGGAGACCATAACTGTCCCAGACAAAACAACAATAGGTACAAATCAAACTGGCATGAACATCCTTTCACTCTGCTGAAAACAGAACAGGATTTGACGTTAACACAAGGTTCTACTGTTCCTTCATTCATTTCCTCATTTTGTACTCTAACTCTCATTTGTACAAATAACGTTTGGAAATATTTCTAGTTTCCAAGAGAAGAACATTAATCATATCATGCTATATGTTGTTACAAAGTATGGATATTTCACTTGCATGAAAACCATATTTAAAGATGGATGTGGGGAAAGGATTATAGTTGCTTTGTGAAATCTTTGGAAAAAAAAGAAGTTTTAACTAGAGCATAAAATATAAAATAATGAAGATACAGATTTTCAGCTACCTCAAACTTTGATTTGAAAGTTTAACTTCCTTAAATAATAGAGATGTGATTTCTTAAAATTGACTTCTATATGCAAGATCATGGCATCCACTAAACACATAAGCATCAAATACTAGTAAGTTCATGTTATGTTATATGTGAGTAAGAGAATACTAAAAAGATATGTATTAGTATTTCATTGCTGCGATCAAATGACTTACAGGAGAAAAGTTTTATTTGGGTTCCTGGTTTCAGTGCACTTTTTAGTAGTGCTAAGAGTCTAGACCATGGCTTTCAGGTCTTGACCCCTGTCCCAAAGCAGTGAAAATAAGAATCACACAGAATTACAAAGGAAGGAAGGTATCTTTGTTTACAGTAAAGTGATACTACGGCTTATAGTTGGATGCACTGTCCAGATGAATCTAGAGTGTGTTTAAGCTCCTGTATTGAACCAGCTGCAAATCGCAGGCATGCTCAGTTTTGCATAGACGTAGGACTGTAACTAGGTATTCTCCCTCAAAAATAACTAGGGGATCTAAGTTAAGTTCACTGCATATGCACCCAAAGTCAGTTTAGACCAGATCATATTCTTCATACTCAGGTATATTGAGAGTATATTTAAATAGAAGCTGTGTAAATTTGGCTATTTCTAGAGGTGGGAAAATATACACTATTGTTAGGAAATGGAAGTACCTGTAGTTTGATGCAGATGGAAGGCGGAGTGGTACTGAGGTTGCATTCTTTAGGGATGGGTATGCACACACAGTACATGCAGGTGAAAGAACTAAACTGCCAAGTGCATAATTACAAGAGGAGAGATACACAAAAATAAGGAACAAAGGGGGATCCCACCCTAAACGACGCCCATACATGTTTGCCTTGAGTTCAGTCTATGGCTCCTGGGCCCCATATGCTTGAGAATAACATGACAGTAGTAAGAATCTGGTAGACCCACTGCTTCCCCAGGAGCGGACAAGAAACAGAGGGCATTATTGGAAGGCATTGCTCCCGTGGCCTTTTCCTTTCAAGCACATCCCACAGTTCCCAGTTCACATAGAAGACTGCAGATTGCTACCTTTACCATTAGTTTATCCCTAAATAAAGACACCTTTGGCTGTATCCCATTTGGGGTTATTGTAGAATTCTTCAATATGACAACAAAAACACAATGAAACATTTTTGTGTATTTTTTTCAGATGTCTAAGACAAGTTAATTTGATTTGTCTAATATGATCATATCCAGAGCACTTCAGCTTAATGATTGAGACATATTTCTTCATCATTTTTAAAATTTAATTTATGTATTTATTTTAAAGTAACCTACCCCCTCAATCCATCCTTCCTCCATATTCACTCAGAAAGGGGCAAGCCTACCAAGAGAATCAACAAAGCATGGCGTAGCAAACTGTTGTAAGATCTGGCACCTCTCCCTGTATTCAGACTGCGCAGGGCAATCCAGCATGAGGAATAGATTCCCAAGAACTGCCAAAGCACCAGGGAAAGACTATGCTCCCATTGTCAGGAGGTCCACAAACAGACCAAGCTATACAATTGTCACATATATGCCGAGGGCCTAGGTAGGCTCCCTGGTTGAGGATCTATGAGTTCCCATGAGCCAGGCTACCTGTTCCTGTGAGTTTTCTTGTGATGTCCCTGATGCTTCTGGCTCTTATAATCCCTTGTCTCTCTCTTCAGCTGGACTCCCCAAGCTTGACTCAATGTTTGGCAGTGGATTTCAGAACCTTCCTTTATCAGTCAATGGATGAAGGCATTCCAATGACAACTGGGGTCATCACCAATCCAGTCACAGGGAATGGTCAGTCCAGGCTATGCATCCACTACTGGCAGGAGTCTTAACTATGGCTATCATTGTAGACTCCTGGGTGTTTTCCTTGGACCAGGTTTATGCTGGAGAGAAGAGGATATGAAGCAAGGAGAAAACTCCTCCATTGCTGATGGGAGTGCAAACTCGTACAACCACTTTGGGAATCAAAGTGGCGGTTTCTAAGAAAACTGGGATTCAATCTACCTCAAGATTCAGCGATATCACTCTTGGGCACATACCCAAAGGATGATCAATCATACCACATTGCTCAACTGTGTTCACAGTACCTTTATTTGTAATACCCTGAACTTGGAACCGTAGAATGGATAAAGAAAATGGGGTACCTTTGCACAGTTGTATATTACTCAGCTGGTGAAAACAATGACATCAGAAAATTTGAAGGCAAATGGAAGGAATTAAAAATAATCACTCTAAGTGAGGTAACCAAGACCCAGAAAGACAAACATGATATGTACTCATCCATAAGTGAATATTTGCTGTAAAGGATAATTATGCTGCAATTCATAGGCTCAAAGAGGCTAGGTAATAAGGAGGTCCCAATGGACCTCATGGATCTCTCTGGGGAAGGGAAATGAAGGAGATCTCCTGGGTGGACTGGGGGTGAATAGGGATGAAAACTTGAGGGATGGAATGGAGATTGCAAGGTCGGGGAGAGTACTGAGAGAGTTGACCGAAAAGGGAGCCTTTTCAAAGTTGGGTATTTCTTCATCTTAAAGTCTTCAGAATCTTAGCAAATTTAGTTATAAAATAGAAAAATTGGAAGTCGTAAACATAGGATTTAGGCTGGACATATCTAATTTGATAATTTAAAGTTACAACAAAAGTGGATCACACTGAACATGTCATTCAAAACTAGAGGTTCTGATGATGAATTCTTATACCTCAGTCTTAGCATTATATGGGTAGGAAATTCATATGCCATGAAGAAACAAAGGTGATGGGATGATAGTATATATACAATCTCAGAGGATGGGTTTGAATATATTCTTGAGAATTTTTGGACCTAGTGCCAGCCTTACTCTGCAGCCCCAGGTAAAAAGAGAGGCCATGGCAGACCTCCAAATCCACGTGGCGTGAAATGTTATTCATTACAGTGAGCAGTGAAGACAGAGAAGTCCAAATTACATCTGTTTCCCTTGCACTTTATTTCTTTGTGTTTCTCTGCCTTCTCATTTGCAAGAAAATAAGCTGCATCTAGAGAGTCAGCAAAAGTATAAACACTAAGTATATACACTAAGCAAGATGCCTCAATTCATCCCAAATTCCTAATGTTAAGATGCAAACCTGAGTCTGTCCTCCCAGGTCTGTGTGAGGGTGCATAGGAACACACAGCATTTCAAGTCAATTAAGCTAAGAAATAGCCCATGATAATAGTAACAAGTAATACCAGCCTGCTTATGCCATGCAAGTAGTGTGTTCTGAAGCATGTGTTGATTCTCTACTGAGTTCTTTAGAGTGCCTTATATTTTGCAGAGCTTTGCAATTCTCTGAAGGTCATAGGGTGGCCAAGTTGCAAAACAAAACCTTGGAAAATTTAACTAAATCTCTATCACCTCTGATCTGCTGGGAACTGTAGGAGGGGAAATACATCATCTTGCTCTTCAATATGATCCCGATTTCAAAAAGAATAGAAGCAAGTATGATACAAGTTTCTGATATTGATGAGAACAGCTGTTTTGTGTGCTAGGTTGCTTATGCAAAAATGGAAAGGAACCTGAGAGGAGCCAGTCATTCATTCAGTAGTAGTTAAAAGTCATCCCTTCATCCTCACTAGCCCCAGGTAACAGCCGCACAGCCCGTCTTCTCTAATTTGCCTAGATTAATTTTCCCATATTTTAGAATTAAAATAATTCATCTTCCTACATTTGGGTCTATTTTAACAAGGCCCTACGAATATATTTATATTCATACTTATAAATCATTTATTAGATTCCACTCCTAAGAACTGCAACATAATAAAGATTTAACATTTGTTTTCTCTTTGAAAAAAAAAATCGTATGATATTTAGAATATGATATTTTGTACTCCTATTTGCGCATTGTGTCTGTCTTAGTTTCTTTCCCCATTACTATGAAAAAATACTCTGACTAAAGCAAAATAAGTAACAAAGAATTTATTCTGCTCAAAATTCCCACTCCTAATGAAGGTGGAAAACTCACAGTAGCAGGAACTGGAGGCAGCTGGTCACATGACATTGCCAGTCAAGAACCAGGAAATACTAGCACTCACTGTCAAGTTAGGTCTCTTCATTTTCCATTTGATACAAGCCCGGATACCCTGCCTAGAGAATAGTCTCACCCATATTAGTTAAAATCGTTAAGTAATTCCTTGCAGGTCTACCCAGAGGCCCATCCCCCAGGTGATTCCAGGCTTTGTCAAGTGAACAATGAACACTGGCTCAAGAGTTATTGTTGGCATCCAAAGTGACTATTTGAGAAAAATCATCCAATGCCTGTTGGTTTGATGTTTTACAATTGACTTTCAGGAAGCCCAATTGATAAGGTGTCGAAATGGTGGAATGTGAGGCAATAAAGATGAAATTCTCTGAAATTTTTGAATTATGCAACTTTGGGATTAAAGAAAGTGCTAAATTCTTTGTACACTTGGTCAAGGTACTCTGAGAATGAGGTACAGTACCTTTGGGGGCTCAGAGGGAGCTAAGGGATTATGTTTTCCTCTCCCTCATTTCACAGGCTCTTGGAGGGAACTGGTTTTGTAGGGGTGAAGTGGCCTTGGTGAGAGTCAAGTAACCAACTCAGAGCAGGGTTCTTCCACAGTCTGGTGTGGTGGGTACGGCGCTACTGATGCTAGAGCCATGGACAATCACTTTAATTTCTGAGAAATTTTCTGCCTCACCACAGCATTTACGGCAAGAAAGAAGATGCATGCTGTGCTTCTGGGTCTCCATAAGCAGAAACTCGACCATTGACATTTTAAGGACTTTAGCACTCTACTATAAATGGCATGGGTAACAGTATTTAATCTGCCGTGACATGGGAAGTACATGATTTGCTAGGATTGACCTAAACTGCAAAAAAAGCCTGTCAAATATAGAAAGCTGAAAATAAGATGTGCAGGCACTGTATCAAAATGTGTCCTATTTGAAAATTCAGTCTCCTTCCAAATAACCCCCAAAATACTTTACTAAAATTAATATGGATTTGTGATATTTTTGCCCTTTTGTGATCTGACTCTCTATTCACGAAGCTACAGAATTCTGCTACATAATCAGTGGGTTTCCAATATCTCTTAATAGGGCAGGCTTTTATTTTATTTTTCTTCCTTGATTTGTGGCATGAAAAGAAATTTACAGCATAAACTATACATAATAATAACTAAACTTTAAATTATTAGATAATAACTAAAAATCATAAGTGACTTTAAATTAATTTAGGGCTTATAGACGTTACAGATTAATATGCTATTTTTAGAAGACTCGGTGAAAAGGTTTATTTTCATGTTGAAATTTCAGAGCATGATGTGTTTTATAAAATCACAAATAGTGAGAAATAATCAAAACAAGTAAGTAAAATGGAGCATTTTGCGCATTTCCTCACAAGAACTAAAACTCAGAGGATGTGATTTGTGTTCTGTGATTCTCTGAGCAACTGAGATTTTACATATACATGTATTACTAAAACTAAATTTTGTGTTTGTAAAGTCCTTAGTGAATATATCATCCTCACACTTATGGGGCTTTAACCACATGAAAAATGGGGAACTTGAGACTATAAGATTAGCTATAGGCCACATGAATTAATATGTGTGTTCATGAAATGAGAACAATTAAATGGAATAATAATGACATTTTATTCCTTTACGTAATATTGGTCTTAAATGGCCCACGCTTTTCTTAATGTTGTTAGCTAGCCAAAGATAAACTGAAACTCCTGGTCCTCTTGCTTGCAATGCCAGAACTAGCTTACACAATGCTCAAAGTCAAACCTATGGTCCTCTGCGTTCTAGGCAAGCCCTCTGCCAAGTGAGCCACATGGCTGCACCATTCTGAACATTTTATAAAGATGATCACAGATGTATGTTCATGATCCTCAAGAATCATTTAAATATTGTATATTGTCCTTAAGATGTCTTTGACAGTTTGAGATGGTTCTGCAGTCCCCATTTATAAAGAACTGTTTGAAGTGTTCATTGTTCACTTTCATGTGTAATGAGACACACATGAATTTGCCAGTACAGACCCAAACCTAGGCTTCCTGGGAAAACACATGTTTGAGTTCCTAAGATCCTTAGGTCACTACATATCTATCCACCAATCAATATGTGACATCGTTTTGAAGATGTCTTACAGAGTCTGCATTATGCTTCATTTCCATTGAATGTAAGGTAAGCAGTGCTAAATAAAGCTTATGCTACACAAGCTGTCAGACCATCACAGCTTTCTCATGATGAGAAGTTCCCACCAGACCTTTCCCATGTGAGATGCAGGCACCCTAATCCCCTTCAAAACTGACAAGGTTGTCCAAAATGTGGTGTTAAAGAGATCATAGAAAGCACACTCTCCATAGTGCAGAAGTTGAAACCTGAACCTAGAGTCTGGTCTTCTTCATCTCCTACAGGATACATCCTGGGTGTCCCAATTTTCTTCACCTCTGCACACCGATGCAAGCCTGATATTAGTGTTGCTTTAGAAGCTATGAATAATTTCTTCAGCAAGTAACTAGATCTGAGGATACAGGAAGTGCATAATAAATGACTGACTATATCTGATAGTTATCCTCTGGGTTAAGGCTGTAATAAGTAACAAAATACGACAAAACAAGGATGGCATATAGAATGTTTCTAACAGTTGTCTTCCCCAGAAGTCCCAGCCAAGAACCTGGCAGGATTGTCAGCTGAGACATTACCAATACATACGTGTCATCTCATTGTACTCTCGTGTAGTGAAAGGGCCAAGGAATTCTGAGGTCTTTGTGTGAACATTGATGCCAACCATGAGGGTTATATTCTTATGAACCAATCGCCTCCCAGAGCCATCACCTCTTGAAGTTATCACATCAGTTATTGCTTTATACAACAATATTATGGGAGGTACCCAAAATTCAGAGCATTCTCTCCTAACCATCCCAAATTCATGACCTTCTCAGATGCAAAATGTATTTAGTCCATCCCAGCAATTTCAAAAGTCTTAAACTCTAGCATCAGCTTTAAATTTTTAACGCCCGTATCTCAAATTGGTAACTAAGTGAGTTATGTGCAAGACTACAGGTATAACTTTCACATTGAAAAATCCAATTTGTCTTTCATAATGTTTAAATAACACCAGCATCACTAGACACCTTCCGCAGTTACAAATGGATAAAGGTCACCCCCTTGCAAGCTTAGCACATCTCACACAGTCTCTTTTCTCCACTATTGTCAAATATTAGTCATTAAATCAGTTTCTAGTTACTTTCTATGTTGGTAGATAATCAGAAACAAATATGCCTGTCACCCAGATCTGGATCAAAACTGAGAAAGCGAGGGAGACACTTCAACAGAGCGAAATGATTTTAAGAAGCCAACAACATTCATTGGCACAAGCTGGTTGTCTCCTCTGAGTGCGAAAGTTCTAAGGTCTATCCCAGGAACATTTTATCCTTGTCAGGGCTGAGTCTCTGGTCAAGTGGCAGGAACATTACTTGTTTGTAGAAATAAATTAATTCAGCCTGTTCACCAGGGCGCACGTGAGTGTGCGGGTGTCACACAGTAAAGGACAACATCCAGGTTCACAGTGAATCAGGTCTTCTCCAGTGCCCAAGTTACTGAAGTGTGAGTATGTCCAGGTCTCAGAAAACCATTTAGAGCTTTGACAGGCAGGACAGAGCCTACTCTGGTGGAGAGGAGAGAGCACATTTTATTTCAAAGCATGTATATATTATGAGCTTTCTTTGTCCTATTTTATGCTTGAGGTAAGTTCCACCCAAAGGTATATGAAATCAGACCACATATAAACGTAGTGCTGATGTATAACACCATAGAAACAAGTCCACAATACACTGAGCATATGTTCAGTCCTTTGCAGATAAGAAGAAATTGTTAGTATCAACTCATTTACTTTTCAAGAAAACAGAATAAAGAAGCTTAAGGTTGTTTACCAGTTAACTGTTATACATTACACTGGTTTCATGAACAATTGTGGGAATAGTTGGTGAAATGCAAACCTATGGGGACTGCATCAGGCTTGTAATTTTAAAGGGGTAGCTTTGCGCAACTGCTGCTGTTTGCTTTCTTATGGACTTGAGAACATGCTAGCATAGAGCACTGGAATATGGGGTAGCTAAAGAAAAGACACGTCTCTAAAATCATGTTTAACAATTAAGACAGTTAAGTAAATTAAAATATTTAATTATTACTCATAATTATTAATTTATGTGTGGAGGTGCTAGATCAAAATTGTAGGTTAGTAGGTTAGTTCTCATTCTGCTTGTTTGTTGGTTCTAGGAAGAGAATTCATGGTGCCAGACAAGCCCCTTTATAGAGCAAGCCCCTTTACCTACAGAGCCATCTCAATGGCCTGTATTTAGTGCTTTGGAAAGTAATTTTTGACCTTAGTTAAGGGCATATTCTATTCCATTCCATTAAGCCTTTGGTTTATTCAACTCCAAGATTCTTCTTTTATTTGATCAAAATTTGTATCTTTCATTTTCCTACAAATTATGATGAGATTTTTTTTAAATGTTGAAGAAATAATGAGAACTAGAGTGTGGTCATTCTGATATGAACTGGTATGTAGCACTTGAAGACAGTTTATTATTCCCTGTTTCGCAAGAGAAGAGTGTAAACTTCAATACTGGGTCAGTTGAAATGGGGTTACAGTGATTCACCAGCCTCTGTCAGAGTGTACTGGGAATGACAGTTCCTTGTACTTTGCATAGCAATGGGTAAGGCCGAGAAGGCAGTCATGACTTTGGTTACCTGGTCTTTACTGCCCAGGAACTGTACCTAGTTGTCAGACATCTGATCTTGAGACAAAATGAAAGGTGAATAGTGACTGAGAACATGTTCTTTCAGTATAAGTAGCATCTGGGTTGCAAATCCTCCAAGATTGTTTGCATTTGGGCTGTGTGCTTGAAGGCTTGTCTAACTCAAGAAAGGACAGTCTTCCAGGATCAGCCAGACCAAAATGTCAAAGCACAAAAGGAGGACAAGACATCATTAAGACAGGGAATTGGAAGTGAACCACAGACATAAAAAGAAGTGTCTAGAGAGGCTGCCACTGATTTCCATACCTCCTTGTTTCCACCTCTCCTCCTCTGCTAATAGGAAGTATTGATGTTTTCCTCAATGTTAATGACATTCTATAATAGCGCCTCCAAACAAACCTCCTAGTTCCATTTCTCCAGAATCATATCTGCAGCACTAAGATTTAGACGATCATACTGAGAGTGATGTTTTAAATGGAACTAGTGATGCTTTTGCTTGTTTGTTGGTTTGTTTTTAAACCAACGAATGCTAGGAATTCTTTTCATCCAAAGGGGCTCTGAGGATTTGCTTGATGCCTGTTTCTTACAATTATTTTTGTAACCTTTAATTGGAGCTCACCATTTAGACAATTTTTTTTCTGGCAGAAATGTAGATTTTTTTTCATAATCAACACTATAGAATTCCTTTTTGTGGTTTTCATTTTCTTTAATTTTAATTTATTTTTTATTTCATTTTACATTCCATCCACAGTTTCCCCTCTTCCCCGTTTCTCCTCCCAGTCTTCTTCCCATCTGCTCCTCCCAATTGGTAAGGGCTCCCATGGGAAATCAACTAAGTCTGGCACATTAAGTTGGGGCAAGACCAATCCCTCCCCTCTGCATTAAGGTTGAACACAGCATCCCACCATAGACAACGGGCTCTGATAATCTAGCTCATGCACCAGGGATAGATCCTGGTTCTACTGCCAGGTACCTCACAGATAATCCATGCTTCACCACTGTCTCCCAAATACAGAGGGTCTAGTATGGTACCATGGACACTCCGCAACTGTCAGTCTAGAGTTCCTGAGTTTCCACAGCTTTGTTCAGCTATCTCTGTAGATTTCCCCTTCATGATCTTGACCTGACTTGCTCATATATTTCCTCCTCCCTCTCTTTAATCGAATTCCCAGAGGTTAGTCTTGTACTTGGCTATGGCTCTCAGCATCTGGTTCCATCAGTTGCTGCTTGAAGATTCTGTGATGATAGTTGGAATATTCACCAATCTTATTACAGTGGAAGGCCCAATTCAGGCTCTGTCTCAGCTATTACTAGGAGTCTTAGCTGGAGACATTCTTGTGGATTCTTGGGAATTTCCCTAGCAGCAGGTTTCTTCTTAACCCCATAGTGACTCTCTTTATCAAGGTCTCTCTTTTATTGTTCTTCCACTCTGCCCCTCTTTCCCCTCAAACATTTCATTCCTTCATGCTCTCATCTCCTATCCGCTCTCCTTTACAGCCTTTCCTTGCCCCCATATGGACCTCCCAGGAAATGGGAATTAGATGAGACCACTGCAGAATTCTTTTCATTGAACAATAATGTTAGCACAGAGAAGGCAACCATAATTTCTTTTTTGTTTTATGAAAAAATAGCTTCCTCCTCGATTTTTCTACAAATAAAAATTTTGAAAATTTTTAGAAAATTCATATTATTTATGCAATATGAGGTTTATGATAATTATAAGCTACTTGGAAAGAAGATTTTCTGATTTCCAGGTGTCCTGTGAGCTGTTAGAGGTGGGAGAGAAAGTGGCAGGTGGTATTTGTAATGATGTACATGCATGCGAATGAACATTCATGGAAGCACAGGGCACATTGAGTTTCCTTTTTGTGTTTGATATTGAATAATAAAATTTTGGTAATGTGATTTCAAAATTTACTAACATTTTGCCTATGTCTACTCTGTTTTCAATGAGCCAACCGCATAAGGAACTACTCATAGTCATTGCACATTAATAGATTTTCATGAAGTAATTCAATAAAAATAAAATACAGGAACAAATCCATCTTTCCTCTGAATGTCAATAAATATTTAATCTCAATTTAGTCCAAAATAACCGTGTTAAAGAAATGTTTTACTAACTTAATAACCATGTTGAAAGATTATCTTAATAAGCTTGCCAACTCTAATCTTACAAGTAAGTCTCTCTTCAATACATTCAATTAAAAGAAAAATGTGTTACAATAAAACTCATGTAGAAGTTAAATGTCTAAGCCTTTGACTTATAAACAAATACCATATGAGTATAACTACTATAATTCATTTTAAACTAATTATATAGAAACCCACAAACACACATCCCTTACATGATATTTGTTTCTATCTTAGAAAATTAATTTCACCGAATCTTGTATGGGTTTGTAGGGATGCAGGAACATAGCTCATTTCCCATTTTGCCTTGATATTTCAAAGACACATTGTAGTTAGATCAGTTTGAGAAGAGTTTATAAATCTGAGAATGCAAAGTGTAATAATACAAAGTCTTTGCCTTAGAATGCAATGTCCCCAGAGGAAATGAGACCTTAGCAATATAGTTTCAGCACAACCCAAAGAATTATGACATCATGTTCGGCAAGGTCCAGTGGGTTATTAGGGCATCACTGTCTTATAGAGATAAACTTTCCAGTGGGTAAGTCTTTTCTAAAACTTGGGCAATGGTTGAGGTGTGACCAGATGAAGACAACATGTCCATTCTCATTGAGACTCCCATGATCTCAACCAGATTTTCGGTTGGTTTAGCATCTTATTTTAATAAACAATGAGGAATGTGCTCTGAGTAAGAGACATTGGGGAGGATGCAGGATTTGCTATTACTAAAGTTATATATATATATATATATATGTATATGTATATATATATACATATATATATATATTACAGAACATAGGCTTTCCTATTCTTGGCAAAAATCTTTATATGAGAAAAGAGTTTCCAGTTTCTAGAGCATCAATGCAAGGGTTAATTGACAGGAGTATAGGAATTATTCCCTTAAGTCTACAAATACAATGTATGTTACCAAATGTGAGGCAGCTGTATTATTATATATAAAGGGAGTACATCAGTTTTAAACTTAAGAAGTGTTATATTTTCCAGGACATGGACGTAGTTATGATATGGGTTGAGAAAAGGTAGAAGAGCTCCAAAAAGTTCTTGCTCTCCAGCTTAAGTGACTTAGTGTTAAATAAGACAGCAAGGGCAAGGAAGCCCATTAAAGGAGATACATACTTGAAGAGTAGAGACAAATATACTTGGGGAGTATCAATGTGGATCAGTCTTCCAGGCAGTTGGGTATTGGTGTGTAAACTATATAGGGAAGTGGCAACCAAGTTGGTGAAATAAATAAATATTTTCTATGTGACTTCACAAGAGAAAAGGATCAGAGTAATAAAAGAGAAGCCATATTTTGAAGAATAAGAGAGAAGAAAACTCTCTGAATCAATAAAGGAGTGATAAAAGACCTAAATGACATCACAAACCAAATATGAAAGTTAAGGAAAAGAGCAAAGCTAGTTTCAATTCTAGCCATTCTGGTCATAGCTTTTTGTGGTGGGTAACCTATGTTCCCTGACTAAGGAAATCTGTAAAGTGCAATTAAGAACAGCCATAAAAACAAACCAAGGTGATCCTGATGCTGTGAAGAAGGTAAACATTCTAGATCGCTCCAACTTCTAGAATTTAAATTCGTACTACATCTCCTGCTATTTCCTATCTTTGCTTAGAGATTGGCATAGGCTGGCATGACATTGTACTTGGGAGCATACAATTGGGTGGAAGCAACTCAGTATACAGAAACTTCAGGCTGAGTGAGGCCTAAGGTCATAGCTTGAACTTCCCTTGGGACTTTTTGTAGCCCATGTTCCCAGAGAAAATCCTAATGAAGGATCCTCTCCACTATCTGTGGAACTGAAGACTGCTAAGATCCCTGTGTTCCCTACATCAGTGTACCAGGAACTGAGTGGGCTCCTGTATAAGCTTTGTAGATCTGCAGCACAGCAGGGAGAAACCATAACTCATAGTAACAACTAACCAATACCAGGGGAATCTATTTTATGTTGCCTGTTCAGCCTACAGCTATGGTGTTCTGGCTGCTCACCAGAAATCCCAGATATCACCTGTCCTCAAGACAAAGGAAAAACACCCATCCATGCTTTTTAGATCTGGGAAAGAATTTCATCTAATGTATATAAGTGGACATTACACCAGATGTTCAGATGTTGAAGGACAATAAAATACACAAAATATAAAGCTTTGAAAGAAGTACAGTTATATAGAAACATATCCTAATTTGAAGGAAGTCTATCAGCTACTTAAAAAAATACTTTGATTGTCCTGATTTTTGATTTTCAGGTCAATGATTTTTATAAGAGAAAATATAAACAGGACCAGAATGTAGGGAGGTAGTGCAGGGAATGAGTTCAAAATTCATGATAGAGAAATAAATCATGAAAAGAGAGAATTAGGAATATGTTAAATAAAACCCCAATCAATGAAAAGAAAGATTTAAAAGAAATCCTTTGCAGAAGATCAGATTTCACCAAAAAAATAATCTTAGTCCCTGGAGACCAAGTCATTGAATTAAGATTATCAACAAAATAGAAGAGTCACAAAGGTGAGAGAGAAATGCAGAGTTAAATTTACAATTATAGAGAAAGATTGTACAACATATGAGCCATTATCAAATGTTCAAACACAAATTTTAAGAATTTGAAATATAGAAAGGGAAACTAAAAATCTATTTCATTAAAGTTAAATAAAGGCTTAATTTTTTTTCCAAATTTCAAATAGACATTGATATGTGGATACAACTGAAAGAACCTCAGCTAGCACAAGCCAAAGCGCACATTTACCAAAGCACAGTGGAGGAAAACTGTCAAAAAATAGAGGATAATGAGAAAATCTTGAAAACAGAAAGAGAAAAATATCAATCCACACAACTAATGGCCTATTAGATTTGTACCATCACTCATGAAAAACAAATCTATAAACAAAGAGAAATTGGAAAATATGTTTAAAGTACTGAAAAAAAGAAAGAAAAACAAATGAATACAAACTTACCACCTAAGAAAACACTTCATATCATTTTTTCTTCTAAATATTAGAAGAAATAAAGTTTGTTCCAGATGAGCAGAAACTGAAGGGACTGACTTCCACTAGACCAGCTCTACAAAATTATTCATGAACCCAACACTAAGAATGGAAGGATTAAAACTACTTCATTGTTCAAGATTATTTAGGGAAACAGAATGTAGAAATTTGGCTATAGTATAGGAAGCTGACTAATTCAATAATATCTTTTTTTTTTTGAGAGAAAAGAACCAGGTAGCCACTCAATCCAATATGTTAGAAGCCTCAGCAATCCCATCTGATACGGAAGGTCAGAAGGATCATGAATAGACTTGTATCGAGTCCATATGAAAAGACAAGGAGGCTAGAGTGAAACACCCATGGGTTCTGGGGCAGTGGCAGGAGCTCTCACTCAAGGCCTTTCTTGACTGAACTCCATGCATTTTGCTCTTTTAACTACTTTGTTCCCAATTCACATTGTGACTATGACTAAATCAGCCAGCAATACACATGCAACAGCTTGAGCTCTATGCTCAAATGAAATTTATCAGACCGAATTAATTAATCTAATGCTTTTTAATTCAACATCACTCAAATCTTCAGGACATGGGCAAAATATAGGCAAATTCTTTGCAAGATGTAACATGAATGGCTATTAATCCAATTTCCAATAGGCATCATATTACCATCTGAAGTCTCTTAAAGCTTGCCTTGACTATCCACATTTCCATTAGCTTTCTTACGTTCTGAAGGCCCACTAACTCATAAACTAACTCCTGTTATCATCATTCTTAGCTGTTTCTAGCCAGCATCTCTAAACTTGCCTAAATTCTTCTCATCACCCAGTTCCAAAGTTCCAAGATCCACATAATCAGATTTAGTTGACACAATGGCCCGTGCTTCTCTGGTACCAATGTACTGTCTTAGTTAATTTTTAATTATCGTGACTATAAAAACCTAATAGAAATAGGAAATATTTATTTTGTTTAATACAATCAGAGGACTTTAGTCCATCATGGCAAGGGAAACTTGGCAGGCAATTTGTTTCATAGTAAAGAGAATGTGTGTTTGGGGCTGTTTAGAGTAAAGCTAACCTGAAACAAACAGCAAGGTAATAATGGGAGCTGAACTACAACCATCAAATGCCTACCTTTAGTGGCCTACTTTAGTAGATAGTATGGAAAACTAGAAATGATGAGGACGATGGGGGAAATTGACAGAGACAACTAAAATAGATTTCAAGGACCAGTAAGTATGGTGGGGAAAGACGGGCAGGCTGAGAAGTCCCTTACATAGATGGGTAAATGAGATGTCTAGAACACAGTGTATTCATGTATGGGCTTTGCTCAATGTAACAATGGAACCAAATATTTGCCCAATTATCTTTGTCTTGATAAATATATTTTAAATGAGTAAATTTCATGAAATATTTCAATAACAACTCTTCTGACATTGTTGTCCTTTTGTGACATGGTATGAAGCAATGACAAAGAAAAGTTGTACAAAGAGTTACATTTTAGTTTTCATGAAAGTGGTTGGAGTTCTTTTTTATTGTTTCCTTTCCAACTAGTCTAGATCTAGTCAGACTGAAAGGATCTATTAAAATAACCCACTTCAATTCTTTAGGCTTAAATCACAACTATACTGAATGGAAAGAGCCTTGAAAAATGTAATAAGAAAAAAAAAAGAAAAATGTAATAAGCTTCAAACACATGAAAAAAATCAAGAGATAGATTCCATCAGAGTTCATGTCTACTCTAGTTAATTCCTACCCACAATCATAACACTAAAACTTATCCACAATTATCAAAGACTTTCCTGATGATTGGGACTTATCTGATGATCGCAGCTATATGTCTACTTATAATAGTCCATTAAAGAAGAAAAAGGTGATTTTAGAAATGTCATCCAATCCAGTCCTTTAATTTTAGGCTAAATTTAACAAAAGTTTTTATGATACTAGTTTACTAAAATGTAAATGACAACATGCCAGATACTCAACAAATCTTTTTTGAACATTGATCAGCAATGATTTTTCTACCCCCGAAGTTCTTATAAGACTAGTTAGAAAAAACCCGATTCCAGACGTTTGCTTTTTGCTAGCTTAACTCCAAGGTCATTGAGATGCCCTGTCTCAAGGAAACAAAGCCAAGAGTTAAAGAGAAGAGCACGCAATATGCTCCTCTAGTTTCTGCATGTACACAAGCACACACATCTACACACTCCTGTGTGCATACACCACACACACACAAACACACACACACAAACCAAGTGGACTTTCACACCTATACATACACAAGGAATAAATATGAAAGGGTAGTGAGAATGAAAATGTCCTTCATATTATTTCATGAAGTAGATCAACATTTATAAATATTGACACATGATTTGAAAATATAGGGATGTGTCTTTATGCAAAATTTGATATTCTAGTGAAATTACATCTTATATTTTTAAATCTTAGTTTAGAAATTTATTTCAGATGTTTGAAGTGACTTGGTATTTATATATTATGAATTCTAGTATGATTATATATATAATTTTTTCACACACAAATATTGTTATATATTAATACATATAAACATAGTGTATATTTATATACTTTATATAATGCTATATATTCTAGAGTACATGCAACAACCTATATCATTTTATACTATATTCAATTTTCATTCATAGATTACAGTCATGTAAATATACAATGTATAGATTATGCCATACTTAGATTGGATAAATGCATATCTTGTTAGATGAAAAAGCATGGGATAAAACCGGACTCTCTGAACATGGTGAACAATGAGGGATGATGAGAAGCCAAGGACAATGGCACGGGGTTTTGATCCTACTTCATGTTCTGGCTTTGTGGGAGCCTAACCAGTTTGGATGTTCACCTTCCTAGACCTGGACGGATGGGGGAGGACCTTGGACTTTCCACAGGGCAGGGAACCCTGACTGCTCTTTGGACTGGAGAGGGAGGGGGAGAGGAGTAGGGGGAGGGGGAGAATGGTGGGAGGAGGGGGAGAACGGTGGGAGGAGGGGGAGGGAAATGGGAGGTTGGGAGGAGGGGGAAACTTTTTTTTCCTTTTCTCAATTAAAAAAAAATCGAACATTTGAGCAAACTTACTGATTATTAACATTACCTGTAAAAATAATTTATAGGATTTACATTCTACTTTTAATATGTGTTAAGAAATTTTGAAACAATGAACATGTTTTGGTAGAAATATATCAAAAGTATGTTAAAATAATATTCCAGTGCTTACATGATAAAAATTCTCCAGAACATCTTATACAAATTCAGAGACTAAAAAGCCTCAGCCCAATTAACAAAACAAGAACGGCCTCATCGCACAAGGATTTGATGAGTTGGGCACACTCCCAGCTCCCTGAGTTATTGTTAGAAGCAAAATTGTGGAAACACTATGATTTGGCATTCACTTTTGAATAGCCATTATTGTTGTTCAGATTGCTTAAACAGTTCAACCACACATATTTAATCACTGCAGAGAATTCTTAATTTTAGGGAGTGATAAGTAATCAAAATCATAGAAAAAAATTAGCTTGTCCTAAAATAAGCACAACATATTATTAGACTTGAAGTGAAATTTAAATTTATTTTTCATAGGAAATAGAACTAATCTGTGGTGGGTGTTATTTGCATTATTGTACAATATCCCAAACTCTTTTAAAGGATTATGATAGGTGTTTAAGTATAAATTATAATACACAGATCGTTTCAGGGAGTTTTATCATTTCCAAACTAGCTCTCCACTCACCGTCACAAGAGAGTATGTGGATATTTCAAAAGAATTTAAGCTATTCATAGAGGAACAGATTTGACTTTGTAATGTAGGAGGTCTGGCTTGAAGATCATTTTATCAGTTTTTCAGCCCACCACTAAGGATTTATCATGGGTAAAATGAGAGTGGGCAACGTGAATAACTTCTCTTCATGATTTTCATCAATATTATAGGACTGTCTAGAGGCAATAAACCACACCCATTTCCTCTGTCACACCTTCCCATTGTTCTAAGTGTGAGGCAGGAAAGTATCCACATTTGTACAAATCTGTTCCTGGCACTGCATACAAATTTCTACTTATATAAACATATAAAAGTAGAGATTTCTTGCCTTTATCTAGGCTGAAGGGACATTTACTTCCTGGAATCTGAATGAGAAGCATTATATGACACAATTAATATATATAGAAGGCATATAAAACAACGATGGCTCTATTATTCAATTGCCACTCATAGGAAGTTGGGGGGAAATTACTCTCCAGAGGTCATAACTGACTCCCTTCTCAGGTTTTTTATTTATCCACTTTTCAAGAAAAAAAAAAAACGAATTTCTCCCAATTTCTCCCAACTGTGGGCTTATAAATACAACCTGAGATCTGAATAGAATATCGGGTGCTGTTTTTTCCTGCCTTTATCTCTCATCATGGATGATGAAGATGTTGCCACTGGAGTTCAGCTATGACAGGATAGATGATTAAGATCTAGTTTAATTGGCTTTACAGTGTGAACAGGAGCCAAGACTTAATGATTGTTCCCCCACCCTCTGTATTAATATAAACTCTGATGCGGTTGGTGAGAGCAGGAGTCTAATGATTATGAAGGGCTCTTTATGGAAAACAGCGCTGATTATACAAAAACGCAGGGCACATGCTTAAGTTTGCCTCTTGAAGCTTTCAGTTAAGGAATATGCCTTTAAGAACGTATTTGTTTGCGATATGAATGTGTGTTGACGTTCTGATATATGTGCGTGTGTGTATTTGTGCCTGTGAAAGTAAGAGGCTAAAGTCATGAATTTTCCTGTCTCATCCTTAGGTTTTGGAGACAGGATATTAGTGAACCTGAAGTTTATAGATTCAGCAAGATTGGCTGAAGAGTAAGCTTTGGGGCTTCTCCTGTCTTTACCCAGCCTGGGCTGACATTACAAGCTAGCCCCACCACCCCTAGCTGTCCATGTGCTTCCATAACTAGCGCTTTACTAACTGAAGCATCTACTAAGCTCCTCTCTCAACTTTTGAAAACAGCATTGTTTCAACTTTGATTTAAAGGCATAAATTTGAGATCATCACCTCCGTGCTTTTAAAGCATGTGAAAATTATTGACGAGTTTATGGAAAACTTACCTTTAGCCTTAGATAATGTTAGAAACAGTTGCTGCTGTTCACTCTATAGAGAACAAATGCTTTACAGGTGGTAATCAAAAAGGGCTGGATGGTAAGAGTATCCCTCATGATGGGGACAAAGCTGGTCAAATGGTTCACTCTGCTTACCACAAGTCAAACTGCTCCCCGTAGTACTGGAACTAAGCACATGCTAGAAAATCAGAACATAAAATGAGAAAACATTTCTCCAGTGAGCTTTCAACTCCCTGTTATTTCCCCAACTGTCTTCACGTGGGAGTGTTTTAGGAAGAACTCTCGTAGCCTCAAGGCTGACTTTGTCCAGAACTGCGCTTTTCAGCTACTAGAACAATCCAGTTTGACCAAATTTTCTGAAATATAAAAATGAAAAGGTAACAGACTCAGGATTTTGAAAGTATCTTCACAATACATATCTAAAAATAGCAACTCCCATGCTGGCTGTAGAAATATTTGATGTATATTTTGCTAATTCTCCTAGTGTCATTCCACCATCTGGAAACCCACCGCCTAGGCATGGATAATACACATCCCTTGCTCACTGAACAAGTGACTAAATGACTGTGGAAAGGAGCAACAATGATGGAGCAAACATAATACACAATCTGCATTCTCACTCAATTCTGAAAATGTCAATGGGACCTCTACATTCAAATTAGAGGTCCTCCAGTCAGTCACAGTACGACTGGATAGTTGTTTTCTAGCTCAGAAATGGTAACTCAGGATATCTGAGTTTAATCATTGGAGCCTAAATCATTTGTACCAAATTTCCCCACTCCAAAGGCAAGGGGCCAATATGGAGTCTGGGACAGATATCCGAAGCTACCAAAGAGGTCATATTGGAAAAGAGTGCCTAAAGTGTAATTAGCCGACCTTGATGAATTTTTTAAAAGTAGAGATACAAAGTCTTATAGGTAAAGAATGGGGTTGGACCTGAAGGAATTGGGTGGTGAGGTGAATATCATCAAAACATGTTGTATGAAGCTATCAAAAGATCAATTAAATTTTCTTTGCTTTTTCCCATAAACTATACATTTCCAAGTAAAAATTTCAATCATATTCATATTCACTGAGTTTTTATTGTTAATATAGCAATTGAAATAAAATTCTCTATTGATAGATATTGTTATGATCATTCTTATCAAAAACTCTCCAGCCAATCCACTTTAGGACAACACTGGGATATATATTTTTCAGGAAAGCACTCACTAACTCCCACTTTCCTGAGCAGGCACCAGCTGGAAGTGGATCCTCATCTAAAGCTACCAGACTAATGAGGTATTTCTCTCTCCTCTCAGGGGCTGATGTTATCAACTTTGATGGCCATGTTGTGTTACCGTACCGCTTCAGAAACAAGAAGATGAAAACACTCAAAGATGTCATTGCTTTGAAATTCAAGACCTCGGAAAGTGAAGGAGTACTCTTGCATGGTGAAGGGCAGCAAGGGGATTACATAACGTTGGAACTGAAAAAAGCCAAGCTGGTCCTCAGTTTAAACCTAGGTTTGTTGTCATCCCCTATTATTTTTTCCATATTTAAAATATTTGTAAAGGAGGAACTGGAGAGATGACTCAGAAATTGAGAGTACCTGCCGCTCTTACAGGGGACTCAGTTTCAAATCCCAGCCACACATGTTAGTTCACAAGTGTCATCCCTGGAACTGGGGTAATCATATGACATCTTTTGATCTTCCTTGGCACTAGGCATCTACATGGTGCACATACATGCATGTAGGCAAAGCACTTATTAAAATAAATAAATTCAAAGCATTTTAAATGCTACATATTTTTTTACATTATAATTATAAGATCTCGTGTTATATTGTCAATTAATTTTCATCTATGATGGTAGAGTATTCATTTGTATACCTATTTCTTTTAGTCACCTTTTTATCCCTGTGACAATATACCTGAAAAAATTATTTAAAAGAAGAAATATTCTTGGTAGAGGGTTTTAGGGGAGGGGAGAGGCAGAGAGGAGCAGAGAAAAATGTAGAGCTCAATAAAAAATCAATAAAAAAGAGGAAAGATTGTATTGGTTCATATTCCAGATGTCTTAATCCATAGCTCTGGGATTTTGGTGAGGTATAACACTAAGGAAGAAAGGCATGGTGAAACAAATGTGCTCATGGGGGCCAAGAAACAGAGAGGAAGAGATTAGAAACAAGACAGATGCCTCAGTGGTCCACTTTCTGTACCTTATGTCTTTGAACTACCCCATGCTGCTTGTAACCTCTCAAGTCATTATTTCAATAGTGGGTCGATTGATCCATCCATGACTTTAAAGCAATCCTCATCTAATCATATTGCTAAATTTCATCAGCTGGGACCAAGGCTTTAACCATCAATTCTTTGCGGAACACTTTAGATTCAACCCATAATATTGCTCATTTAATAAAATGGTATTTGAAACACTTATATTATGTTCAATGTTATAGTAGCTGGTATTATGCAACAAAGAACAGAAAGAGAGTGTCTCATTAAGTTTGTAAAATACTCCAGAGAAATAAAAATAAATGACTTCAAATTATGAGTGATAGGAAATCAGCTTAGTAAGTATATATTATACTGAGTTCAGGTTTAAATGCCGCCTAAAGAAGCCATAGGACCAATGTTAGAAAATATGAGGGAAAACCCTCTCTTAGAAAAAAAAGCCACAATATTCAAGATAAGATCTAAGTAATGGCGGAAAAAAACACAAAAACAAGAGAAGAAGACTGCATGAGGAGGGATCACTGCAAGCAAAGAGCTTGCATGCTTATGGAACAAAAAACAAACTGTAATGGATACATGTATGAAATTCTGAAAATGAGAAAAAGTCCAGGGGATGGAGACGGTTCTGGTTCTGTAGGATGCTGCAGGTTCTGGATGTTAGAAATAAGCAGCTGTATGATGATCACTTGTAGGTGCACTGATATTCTCACAGGAGAAGGAATGCCTAAGTCAGCACAGAGTCAGAGAAGACATCTTCATTGCTGGGGAGGGATGGTGCTGACATCCATGGAAAATTATCAGGGGAGATAGAAAGAAATGTATCTGGGAAATTATGTCAGTGGTGAATTCTGCGTGACCCATGATGAACTGTGTATGAAGCACAAAAGAAAGAAAGGAAGGAAGGAAGGAAGAAAGAAAGAAAGAAAGAAAGGACCAAAAAGAGAGAAAAACAAAATAAAAAATAACTAAGATTTGGGCTCAGGCACAAAATGAACAGTTAGTGACATTTTCATAAATAGAAAATAAAAAGAGGACAGGGAATTACAGGGCTTAGGATGAAAGATAGTACATTTGAGTTGCCTGTCACATAAACAAAAAGTGTTTATATTGGGTCAATTACAGCATTATAAGAGGAGAATGCACTATGGGGAACTAAGCAGAAATTGGAGAGTGGAGAAGTAGAGTGTGTATTTCCTCAGAAGCCAAAGAAAGAGAAGTAATCAGTGCTATGTAGCTCACCTTTGATGTCAACTGGCATAGAGACATACTGGTGAACAAAGACTTTGTTAATATGGAGGTTACCATATGATCACTCTCTTAGGATTGTAGAAACACTCTCAGAGACTTGTTACTTAAGAAATAATAAAAGTTGCTAAAAAGAAAAACAGAGGAATGAGATATTGGTGGGTGAAGGAGGCAACCCAAAGGGTTGTTGTCTTATGTGATTTTTCCTTCCATTACTTTTAAAAAGACAGAATCTGTGCTTGCTGGCTTGCTGGTCACATAACTGAGACTCACATGTTGCTGAAGAAAACGTTCACAGCATTGGCAATGATATTCAGATTCACGGACTGTCCAAGGCAGTAACACCTCTTTCTTTGGCTTGGTTCAGTATTCTAGGTTCTAGATAGAAGTCTTCAAAAAGCAACGTATAGTCCATAGTTTTAGTTTATTTATTGTAATAAGAATTCAACAGACGTAATAACTTAGCAATAAATGAATAGCAAAAACACATTTGTCAAATGTATCACTAGAGAAAGGCACAAAATTGAAGATTAAAACACTCAAGACAGTCCTTGCCAATGGGATTTCTCTACCCTATTTTTTCTTGAGCCTCTGTATATTACTAAGGATGTGTGAACTTATTTCGAGGATTGCCATCAAGTCTAGGAACATAAATTTAATTAGGGTTTTTTTAAGGCAATAATAAATTGTCAAAACTACATAGTTTTGACTACACATCACCCACATTAAAAAATGATGAAAATTTGAATCACATATTTACAAAAATACTGTTTTTTACATTAAAACAAAGTGTATGTGAAGCCAAGTGTAGTGATAAGAGCGGTGGGCTACGTTCCTGGCACCCGGTCACCCACACGGCTAGCTTTATATCAGAAATAATTACATAGAAACTGTATTCTTTTAAACACTGTCTGACCCATTAGTTCCAGCCTCTTATTGGCTAGCTCTTACATATTGATCTAACCCATTTCTAATATCCCTGTAACACCACAAGGTGTCTTACCAGGGAAGATCTTAACCTGCGTCTGTGTCGGGTGGGAAAATCATAGTGACTGCCTGACTCGGCTTCTTTCTCCCAGCATCCTGTTCTGTTTACCCTGCCTACCTAATTTTCTGTCCTATCAGGCCAAGCAGTTTTCTTTATTAGTTAACCAATGAAAGCAACAGATAAGATACAAGACCCACCTCCATCAGCCAAGAAATATGCAAATTTTCTTTGTAGTTTTAATTCCTTTCATTAAAAAATAGTCATAGTACTCCATTATAGTTCCAAGCTGCAAAGAGAAATATGTATGCACTGAATACAAAAGATAACACGGAAAAGAAAAGTTAAACACTAAAGGTACCAAATTCTCTGTCACATGAGCTATAAGCACAACAAACATTAAAATGGAAGATAATATTTTTTGTCAAATTAGAAAGTATGTCTTTTCAGGGTTTATGGGTAAGTGACAAAAATGGATCTTTTTTTTCCTATTCTTCAGATAAAAATATTTGGGGGAAAATTATCTGACCACATAGCTTCAGATATTTGAAGTAGTTTTCATATTCTACTCATGCATTATTAAAAAATAAGACACTATGAGAAAAATTAAGTCTAAAGACAAATATTGCAATGTTATTTCAATATCAAAATTTAGAGGAAAAGTAAAATTTATAGAAAATGTATTAGTTGTACTAAAATGTGTTTAATTTTAGTTTATTTTAAACATGGAATTATTTTATGTGCATACCGGTTTAGACTGTAGCATATATGTGCAAGTTTTAATTCTATAGAGATGTGCCATATGCCATTCAAAGACAGCTATAGTCTATAAATATAACTGTCCATCATGGCACTTTGAGTGATGTGGAGTCAGAGTCCCTGGCCTATAGTCTACTTACCATCCAGGCAACCACTGGACTATTCCTGTCGTGACCCCAGAAGATTAGCATAACCACCAACCACATGTTGTATGTTAGATCAATACAACTCTTGGTGCACAAAGTCACAGAGAAAAACAAATGGAAAACCCTAGAGACTGGATCTAAGACAATGGTGGAATTATTGCTTTTGTAAAGAAAGCTTTGGGGGACATTTTCTGTAGTTGGCTTGATGCTGGGACAACTTGAAAAAGATGGATTTGGTGCTGTGGAAAGTGAGAAATCTGCCAGTGGCCTTGGTTCTCTACTAAGAGGCTGGCCAACATGGCACAGACTGATTCTCTTCATAAGGATAGACTTCTGATCAAGATGACACTGAGGGACCCTTCAGCGCTAGGGAGAAGAAACACATGGGAAATGCATAAAATCCAATGAGGGTCTGGACAGTGATGGCAGCAGAACCCAAAGTTACAGAGAAACCCTGTCTCGAAAAACAAAAAAACAAACAAACAAAAAAAAAAAAAACAAAACAAAATCCAGTGAGGGATGAGCACAGAACCCTCAAATAAATCAGTGTAAAGTAACTTCTCCTCCAGCATGGATAGAAGACTTGAAATAGCTTTTGGAAACACCAATGGAAAAGAAATTACAATCAACGCTATTAGAAGAAAAAAGTTTCCATAGGCTTCCTAGTGATAGCAGATGAACCCAATGGATGACTGTCTTGTAACCTCTTAAAGTAGGTGTTTGCACAGGGGCGAAGTGCTAATAGGCAGACTCTGTGAGATTTTCTATGGTAAAATGTGGTAATGAGAATTCTACATTTCAGGATAAAAATGGTGTTGTAAGTCTCAATGTAGTAGTTCAACTCACTTGTATCCATTCCTGGATGTAGGTCAAAAGACATGAAAATCTTGTCAGTGAAAAAGACTGGATGTGTGGTAATGTGCTGTCCGGAGTCAGGTGAAGGATGATTTCATCTTAATTTTACAGTGAGCTACCGTGGATGTGCTCTTTTATCCAATGAGAAGGTAACGTTGCAGTACAGCAAGAAGCAGCTAGACTATCCAGCCTCCTCAAGAAGCAGAACCACTATATCAAAGGTTTCACATTGAATATGTATATACCTGAATATGTATCAGCATACATATGAATAATTAAGTGGTTGTATATGGAAAAACATCTAGAACGAAATAGATGACACTATTTTTAGTGGAGAAAATAATTTGCGTTTCATTTTCCTTGTATATTCTTCATAATGTTCTTCATCTGTAATCATGAACAGGCATTTGTTTTGAGGCTTCAGGGGCTTGAAACTCTTTGTAACACATGACGCTGTAGGATGGAAGGGAAAGGTTCAGTGTAGGGAATGGGAGCCAAATAAAACATGTATAAAATACCTGAGTGTACATACATGCCATATTTGAGGTGTGTCTAAAGACATTTTTTATTTTAATTTTTAAAATGTATTTCACATGGGCAAGAGGAGGGAAGCACATGTCTAACACAGTGTTTGTGTGCAAGTCAGAGGAAAATCAAAACAGTCTAATCTTTCCTATATTGTGACTCCCAGAAATCAAAATTAGGGGGCCAGTTGGACAGCAAGTGTTTTTACCCATTGAACTGTTTTTCCAACCCAAGATATTTATTTTTTTCAGAGCCACTTTCTCTTACTTTTCTCTAATGAAACACGTAGAGTAACCTTTGAAAATCGACTGTGATTTATAGAGATGTGACATTACCTTTGTGAAACACGTTGCTCGCTCTATGACCTCGCCAAAAAGAGTTCATTACCATTTCACTGGAAAGTAGTTTCCTTTCAAAGTTTTATTAGCTGTCTGGGATTTATGACAGCAGTAGATATATATCTACTCAAACACCTACTGCTACTCTCTATAGTAGGTGACCATCCTGCTTCTCAGACACTTCATCTGTGAGTCTGTTTCCAGTAATAAAACCCAGGACAACCTTGCTACTTAGACCTATTCCTCTTCTATTTCTCTTCTTGTCTTTCTGGTCTCCCTACCATATAGAAGAACACATGCACACACAAACACACACACACACACACACACACACACCATTATCACCAGATATTTTTGATTTCATCACTATCCATGAAGAAACAAGGATTATTCTCCACATTTTGTATGTCAGCAACCAGACTCAGAGCAATGACCAACTTTTTCCCATCTGAACATCAAGCTAACATGATGGCACTTCTGACATCTGAGCCCGTGAGATATCCACCCACCAAAACTTAGAAGAATTCATAACACTGTACAAAAACATTTGCATTCTCTTTTTAAAAGAACAAGCATTTACTTACTTTCAGTAGCTTTTATTTATATCTTCTGCAAAAATCCTGATTCTCCTATACCAGCTTTAATAGACAAAGCTGTGTATTGGCTTCACATTGGAAAAGGAAGATACGCCCCTTTGCAGGATGGGTCATGTGGACAATGTCTTACTTCTCTTTTTCTTCCATTACTCAGGAAGCAACCAGCTTGGCCCCATCTATGGCCACACATCTGTGACATCAGGAAGCCTACTGGATGATCACCACTGGCACTCTGTGCTCATTGAGCGCCAGGGACGGAGCATTAACCTGACATTGGACAGGAGCATGCAGCATTTCCGCACCAATGGAGAGTTTGACTACCTGGACTTGGACTATGAGGTAAACTTGAGGATGTGTGATTGTGATAAAGGAGGAGATAATGCATATTCTACTATCATTTTACTATTAATTACATATCTGTTCAAGCCCATTCCCCTTCCTTCTCTATAGAAAACAAATATCTTTAAATTTACTTAACAAAGTATATGTGTAATTGTAGTGCATATTATAATATGTATATATATATATATTTAATTGAGTAATTTTCCCTTTTATTAAAAATTTCTTTTTTTTCCTCACAGAATATATCCTGATTATGGCTTCCCTTTTCCCCTGCTTCTCCCAGTTTCATCCTCAGATCCCTTCCCCCTTTTCCTCTCATTACAAAACAAACAGGTGGGGCTGGAGAGATAGAGAGAAGTTAAGAGCACTGTACTCTTCGAGTAGTACTGCTTTCAAGTCACAGTAACCCCATGGTTGCTGACAACCCTCTACAATAAGATTGGTGGTGCCCTCTTCTAGCATGCAAACACTGTATGAATAATGAATAAATAAATAAAATATTCTAAAAACAATATAAAGAAAACAGACTTATAAGGGATAATAATAAAATAAAAATAACACATGGAAATAGGACAAAATGATTAGAAGAAAAAGAGTCCAAGAAAAGGCAAGAAACAGGTATAGATACAGAGACCCACTCATCTGCACACTCAGGAACCCTATAAAAGCACTAAGCTGGAAGCCATAATATACACACAAAGGACCTATAGGGTATAAGAGAGATAATGCATATATGAATAAATAAGAGAAGTTGAAAATAAAATAAACCTTAAAAAATAAAGGAAATCCCTGGCATGACATTATGATACAAGAAACCTCCAGAGATACTGTTTAGTGCATTTTCTGTTGGCCAGATACTTCTGGGCATGCAGCTACCCTTAAAAGTTATTTGTTTTAACAGTGAGACTTCCTTTTGGGAGAACTAAATTATCATTTACAAGTGGTTATTAATTAGGAATAGAATTATTTCTAATTATATAAATTAAGAAATAGGAAACTGGATTAGGGATAGGCGTATGTGTCTACTTCTCCTTTCAGCTCTAGCATCTGTGCTAGCCCTGTGCTCACTGTCTCAGTCACTATGGCTTCATATGTGCGTTGATTCTCTTGTGTTCCAAAGGCCCAGTTTTCTTGGTGCTCTCCATCCCTTCTGGACTTGTCTGCAATCCCTTTGGAGAATATGCTCAAACAGACCTAAGTGCTTGCACCTGGGTTTGAGCTACTAGAAATCCACGTATCCTTCCACCTCCAACACCCTAAGTACCAAGCATTTTCACAGGGATCACTAGTCCCAACCATCAAAACTGGCAATGAATTACGACATCTATTACTCCTGAGGCTATGCAGTATGTGATATCTGGAAGGTTCACTTGTTTTTTGTAGTATATTGAATAAAAATATCTTCACTTCTAGTTTATATTATTATTTATACACTCATGACTTCTGATAGATCTTTCACTAAACCATTTGATCAGACAGAGTTGTCATAAAAGAAATAAAATAAAATCTGGAATATTTTAAAGAATTGACCATTAATATACATTTAAATTTTTAAATAACAAAATATTTTTAAAATACTCTGATCCAGTGAGATTACTCAGAAGGTAGAGGCACATACTGTTGTGCCTGGCACCCTAAATAATTCAATCCTAAATTGAATAAATTACAGTATGCTTAGGGGCAAAGAGTGTGGTCTCTAACAAGCTGTCATCTAATCTCAACAAGCACAATGTTGCATGTGAATTCCAATAGACATACGCATGTAAATAAATATGAAAAGATATGACTTTTAAAAAACTCAATGATCATCTTGATACCTAATATATACCCATGTGTATATATGCATATGTTATAATTTTATAACATTCAAGTTGATATATTAGATTTAAAGTAAATGATCAGAGTCATTTAACATAGTCCATCACATCTGTTAATAGTATATATGGGTAAATTCTTTGTAATATTTTTTAATTGGAGTAATTTGAAAGCATTGCATATTCAGTAGCAGCAAGTACCCAAGCAAAATAAAAAGCATGGCATGTCACTCAGCTAAACACTTCCAAATTTTCCTACCTCATGGAACTAGTAGAGTTTTAATAATCTTCCAAAGTATTCTGAGCCTAGGTTGTTCAAATTACTTAAAACTTACATTCTAATAATTTGATAGCCACTTGAAAATTTTCATAAATACTGTGATAATGAACAAAATTAGGATACATGAATACTTTTTTCAAATTTGGGTTCTAATTTGATGCTGGTGTTATTTTTCTAGTCAGCTTCCATACTGGATGTCTTACTCTAAACCTCATCCCAACAGGAAGTCGTGAGACCAAACAGGGCAAGACCAAATATTGGATTGTCCAGCCCCACAGGCAGTGTTTTACATAGTTTCCAAGAGATGCTAAGAATTGTAATTCCTTGAAAGATTTAGTATACACTGGGACAAGCTCTGAGGTTTCTATGAATCTTTATGTTTCTTGAAATCTACATTTGAGGCAACATAAATTTATGTGCACATTGTGTGTGTATTTCCCTCCAACTACATTTAAAATTTTAATTATACAAAATATGCTCATCATAAATTATTGGTAAAAAGAACCTGAATTGTTAGCTATAAAATATATTCTATATGTCAATGGAGACATATTAACTTAGAAATATAAATTTTAGACTAAATATCCACCAACAAATGATTATTAATAGAAGCTGTGAATTTGAAGGAAAGTATATGGGACAGATAAGAGGATTTGGAGGGAGAAGAGAGACGGGCGAAGTGATATAATTATAATCTCAAAACTAAAATAATTCTTTTAATAGTGAAAGAATATGAAAGTCCAAGAAATTTGAATCTCCTGCAAGTTGATACCGCATCTCTTGTGACTTACTGCTCTAGTGTGTTAGAGAACTTGCAGATGAATTATTCATCTTCCATTAATAAACTTGGAAGTATCACAGAATAAGGAGACATCTTGAAGCATTAGCCATTGGCAAACATAATTCCAATTTTCAAAAACCATAATTAGAGATTTGGGGTCACAGACCCTATTGAGTTTCTGATGAAATCTGTGCATATTCATGCACATGCAACACAATCTACATGAGGTCAACAGTTCTAGGATTTCACAGTGTCTCAAATTGTTCTGTGTATAACACAGTCTCATATTTGGGAGTCTCAGCTATTGGCTGAAATGAGTGTAACAGAGTTATCAGAAGAGGTACTGGGGGGAACATAAATTTACTGAAAAATAATAAGAATTGAATTATTATTTCTCATTGATAAGCTAGTGTCTAGTACTCTTCTTTTTGGGAACAGCAGCTATTGTCATGGGTCATAGTGAAATTGGTTGTGTCTACTTTTGTATTTTATACTATGTAGTAAAGATACTTTATGTATTATTTAAAGAACTCTGGGGCCTATTAAGTAAGAGTCAGTATCAGAACTGTTGTCCATATCTCTTTGCTGTATCAACAGAGGAAGTAGATTCCTACCACACAAGATGGTAAAATTAACTTCAAATGTAACATAACACAGATTTTATAAAATTCATATTGAAGAATTAAACTCTAGTATAAAGGATAAAAGAGCTATTCTCATGTTCACAAAGACTGTCTTCTGCTCCCCTCAAACTACTTGACTTCAGTTCTTGCAGAGTGGACTGAGGCAAAGGGCACCGAGGATCAGCAGGAGTGTGTTTAAAGCTCTCAGAAGCTCTCACTGAGTGGAAAAGGAGGGATACACCGGTCTGATTCTTTAACTGTAATAGTGTAAATACCTCATCACCATGAATTTCATGCTGTGAGTTAGATTGTACTGAGTGGGTGTATACACCTGCCTCCATTTACGACAATATACATTAGCAAAGAGAAGTGATGTACTACTTTGTACCTTTGACAAGGTACAATGTTGACATGGCTATTGTGTGTGAAAGTGACCCAAAAATTTCCCCCCTCTGCTCTTCTCTGTGGTGTTATTACACCATGAAGTGGGGAAATCACTGTCAGCAGTCATACTGCTAACTACATGGTAGCCTGAGATGAAAAGAATATATGCTTTGTTTACTTCCAAATCAAGGAAACTAAAGGACAAGGCAGTAATCCAATATTTGACTTAATCTGTTCTTCATTTAAATGCCACTTACAGTACTTTGAATGAGATGCCATAATTTTATGCAATACATCTCTGCATGGGATAAAGGAAGTGACCTTACTGCTCTTTTTATACTTATCAACACACTATAGTCACTGAGAAAATCAACCATATACCCTCAAGCAGAGCTGGAAGCCTGAGTTTGAATATATTTCTGATCCTTACTGGTTGTGTGATATGAGTAAGTCATATTCCCATAATATAATAAGAAAATAAGATCATATTTCTCCAAAGATCATGTGATAAAACAACATATATATGCATATATATATATGTGTGTGTGTGTGTGTATATCCATAGTTAAGATTTATATAAACATACATATGTGTACATGGAAACATATTTGTGCATATGCTTGCATGTTTATCCTTTCACATGAAGGGATCCATCTCCTTTTGCAATTAGCTCTAATTTAAATACCATTTCAGTGTGCAATCTCCTTTTTTCTTCCATTTTTTTAACCTGGTGGTAAATTACTCCAAGAAGGACATTTGCATTCCTATGGTTATCATGACCAGCAGGCAGAGAGATAGGTTTAAAACTCTTCCTTCCCCCTTTATGAGCTCAGGATGACATACATCCTACCAATGACATACTGTAAGTGCACGACTCCCACAGTGGTTGGTAAGTGCTGTATATGTTGACTTGAGGATGACAGAGCTAACTGGAGAGAATCATTACTCCATCCTAAAAAGGATATAGAGAAAGGACACTAGAGTTATCTGACAGCATCTGCTATAATGTTTAAGTACTTCATACCCAATTAACTGGCGAATAAGAGTTCAAAGTGGTAGTATTCTTACTGAGACCAAAGAAAGAAACTCCCAAATAGGATTTTTAATCTGGTAATTGAAAAAGGGTTTATCAGCATAATTTTAGGATACCTAAAAATGTGGTGGTCCAACACTACATTTAATTAATGACATGATATGACAAGAAAAAGTAAATGGCAAACTAATATGTGATTGCTTCTGTAATGAAACTGGGCTAGATCCCACTTCCCTCACCTGCAGTGCTTCAGGACAGTATTGCCCACGAACACACATCCCTGGTTACTGAAAGCAGAAGAAGCTTCTGGTGCATTTGAGTCATCCTCCCAGAGGAAAGACGAAGCCTCGATTAAAGAAACCATGTGCACAGAAGAACAAATCTGTAATGTGAAACAAGTATAACAGTCACAATGTGATGTTGCCAGCACCAAACAGATTTTGTGAGCCAGTGAGAGAGCTTGGCAAAGAAAAGCTCTTTCTGCCAAGTCTGAGGAAAAGTGTTCAACTCTGGACCCATGTGATGGAAGGAGAGAACCTACTTCACAGGTTGTCCTCTGACCTCCACATATGTGTCATGCATGCAGATATGTACACACACACAGACACACACACATTCATGTAATAATATTACTAATAATTTTTTTAAAAGAAAACTTGGGATGGATCACTATGAGTTCCCTAAAAGTAATTGCCAAAGAAACTGGAAACAGCTACATAGCATTTCATTTTAGCCTTGTGGCTACTGCCATCAATGTTAGTATCACATTCAGAGTACCTAGCAAGGTCAGGGTTCCTGAGGTTTTCAAATATTTTCTCAATTATTTCTATCATTTTTATTAAATTTTTCCTTTTGTGGATTCGTTATTTTATTCTATGTGTTTTGATTTTTTATTCTTAACTTCTCCTCTCATGTATGAACTCATTGCAAGTGATATATATTCAGCTGAACATGATTAATAATACTTAATTCTATTTTAAGTGAGGCCTTTTTAAAAACATTGTTTCGTAAAACACCATTAATTTGTCTTTTTCACTAAAACTAATTAAGCATTTTAAATGCCATAACACCAAATAATGGAACATAATTTCCTCAGGAGCCTCCTAGAATGTTGCACATCCTTGCCTTATATCAAATATAAAGCCCTCACTCTTGAAAAGGCCTCAGCAATTGCTTTCAAATTATAAACTGATGACTCTGTAAAGGAAAAGTCTGCTTCAAAGAAATTGTCTAACTGCATACATAAAGGAAGCATACCTAAAATTATACATTACGTTTACTTACTAATTCACTATCAGTGGTGAATACTCCGAGCAGTAGTGATTACGTGTAATTTTGCATCATCTGTATTACGTCTCCAGAACTTGAAACCGGTGAGAAGTACACAGTGGGGGAAACATATCAACTATAACAGAAATACCCAAAGGAGGACAGTGGTGTGATGTACATAATGGGGAACATACCCACTGTAATAGTAATACCCAAAGGAGGACATTAAGAAGGATTGGTCTCATCCATGTCTGCAAGATTTATAAAATGGGTAAAACTTGACGGCCCCACTTACAGCCACTGTGCCCGACAAAGTCCCTGATCCATACACAAATGGTACTTTTCAGCTGTTTTCTATACACGAAATAACTCTAATGAACCTTTGACTTGAGCAGCCATTAGACTTCACAAAGCCCACAGAGGATAAATACAGTATTCCTTGCTTTAGGTTACATTTTTATCAGTTTATTATATTAGTTATGGTTGTCTTGAGATTACTAGAGGCATTTATTGGTAACATGTCTTTGAATGATAAATAGGAATATATAGTTTTAATATTCCTTGATAAAATAAAGTTACTAGATAAAATCTTTTTAAGATGCTCTCAAGGCAATTCATAAAATGCTTTTGGTGTTTAAAAACTGCAAGGAAAGCTTGCGATTTTATTGGTCAAGTTATAATCTAATTATTGGAATTAATGATTTCATTATGCATTTCAATAACAACATAATGTAATGAGCAAAAGATTTTGTAGGCAAGATATAATGTTTCCTCTTTTTTTGACTGAGATAAAGGTGCCTGACATTGATTGTATTTACAACTTTACATAGTTTATTATAAGAAGGTATAAACGTTTACATTTACATTTTCTCAAAGATAACCTTTGGAGGCATACCTTTCTCTGGAAAGCCAAGTTCCAATAATCGGAAGAATTTTAAGGGTTGCATGGAAAGCGTTAACTACAATGGCGTCAACATCACTGATCTCGCCCGAAGGAAGAAATTAGAGCCATCAAATGTGGTAAGAACCCAAAATATTGATCCATTTTAAAATTCACATGAACTTTTGTTGTTTTTTTTTTTATGGGGCATTGAATAACAACAAACATCTAGCCTGTTTCACCCTGATTGGGTTCAGTACCACAGTGTAAAACAGATGTAGACCAAAAATGAGTATCTGACATACTCAGAATACACAACTGAATTTGAGTCAGGTACCCTTTGTGCCCAGAGTTTTTAAACTGTCCATCAGAGATTCATAAAAAGAAGGGCAAACTGACAAGGATGGAGGGAGATTGGAGAGAGTGATGAGGTAACCAGAATGAATTATATAATACATGGAATTGTCAAAGAAGAATCTAAGGTTATATAAGAGAAGTATTAGTGTAATAGTTAAATAATGGATTAAATAAGATAACTTTTGTTTTGGGGGGCAACCAAAGAGTGGGTCACAAACGCTCATGCTGAATTTCTTCTGAGTCCTGTGGGGACTGGTTTCAGATTTCTGAAGAAGGTCAAATAATGAAAATGATTCAGCAGCTGGCATCTCTGTGAACTGCTAGGTAGCCCCCAAAATAATAACAAATGTTTATCATGGGCCTTTCCTGTAGATCTGCTTAGAGTTTCAGAGGCTAGTCAACTATCACAGTGGGGAACTCGGTGGGAGCTGGTGCTGAAACATTAGCTGAGAGCTGCATCTTTCATCTGCAGACAGAAGAAAAGAGACAGAGACTGAGCCTAGCATGGGCTATTGAAACCTCAAAGCCCACCCCCAGTAACTCTCTTCCTCTGACAAGGCCACACCTCCCAATTTTCCTAATCCTTTCAAATAGTCACACTCTCTGGTGATTATCTCATTTAAATATATGAACCTCTGGGGGTCACTTTTCTTCAAACCACTGAACATATATATCATACATAATATGTATCTGCTGGCCAATATATACAATATTCACCATATTTACACAAGCACTTACATACCCACATGTCATGCACATACATAGATCACATAGTAACACAAGATACTACGTACTAATCACACATGTATGCCACATACAATAATACATAAAGACACGCATATAACATATGCATGCAAGCACATGCACTAGCATAGCAATTAATATACATACAAGCGCACATACTCCATATTCTATGTACAAAACACTATATTATATGCTCATATACCACATATTATGTATACAAATACACACAAACATACATGCTCATACTATTCACTCCCACAAACACACACAGTCCATATATTAAGTGCTCACACACACACTGCACACACACACACACACACACACACACACACACACTTTTTAAGCTTGTAAGCTTTGGATATAATGTCACAGGGATCCTTTCACTCTTCTGAAAAATTGAGACTTTGAGGAAAAATGTAGAAAGCAAGGTGTCAGATTAACATTTCCATTATTTTCATTTTAAAAAGTAAAATTCTAGTTCACCGTTAGTCCTGAGAAGTGTGGTACTCAGACTACAGAGCACCAACCAGGGGGTCATCACTAAGGCAACCCTAACTACAAAGCATGCTGAAACTAGAAAAATCTTTGCTTAGACAAAATATTTTACAAAGTATAAAGCATCTACAAGACTATTTTAGTAAATTGTTTGTAGACAACCACAGAATAATTTTGTGGCAAAATATGCACACAGACTGAAATCATTAGGAAAAATCATGAAGTAGAACATTTTGTTACCATCCCTACAAAGTTAATGTTTTATAAAGAATTTGCTCAAAGACATTAGTAGCTGTTATTTCAGTGAAATTTCCTCAAAGTCCCGCAGATTCCCTGTCTTCTCACACCCACACCCTCCTGGTGCATATATATTACATTATATAATATATGCATATATATGTGTGAGATAGAGGTAAAAGTGTCATCAAAGTCCTTTAAATATGATTACAAAATGAAAGAAGACCATCATGTGGTCTCCCCATCACAGCATGCTAATAAGCTGTCAGTCCTTTGAGAGGTGTTGATTGCTACACTCTGTACTAGAAGTTCAGCTATGCACATTGCTTCTAACACTACAGGAAGTTCCATCAAAATCCATGCATCCACAAAATCGGGTCGAGATGCTAGCCCTTAAGTTTGGCACAGGCTCCATTACTCCTTGAATATTTGTATAGCCATCTTTTATTCAGTAGCCTCACATAGATGTTTTTTTTTTTTACTTATAGGGGAATCTGAGTTTCTCTTGTGTGGAACCCTACACAGTACCAGTCTTCTTCAATGCTACAAGCTACCTGGAGGTGCCTGGCAGACTTAATCAGGACCTGTTCTCGGTCAGTTTCCAGTTCAGGACTTGGAACCCCAGTGGTCTTCTGCTCTTCAGTCAATTTGCAGATAACTTAGGCAATGTGGAGATTGACCTTGTGGAGAGCAAAGTGAGCGTCCACATCAACACCACACAGAGCAAGACAAGCCAAATCGACATCTCCTCAGGTCAGTGGAATCTGATTGATATGTTTCTAAAAGCCAAAGTGGAGGCTGTTCTCTCTCTCTCTCTCTCTCTCTCTCTCTCTCTCTCTCTCTCTCCTCCTCCTCCTCCTCCTCCTTCTCCTCCTCCTCCTCCTTTTCTTCCTCCTCCCCTTCCTTCTCCTTTCGTTTTGATATTTATTTTATTGGCACTAAAGGCTCACAATACTTTCCATCTTCCTTAATTGCACTATACTCTGTTTAAAAGATATGTCGAGTCTAGGGTATGGGCAAGAAAGAAAGTTGGTTGACTTTGAATTATACCATGTGAATCTTCTAATCCTTCTAGATACTGCATCATATTTAGTAGAGAAATAGTCATAACTCAGCATGCATATTTTAAATGTAAAAGTAAACAATGTTTGTAATGACAAGACAGTGCTTAGTATATTTTGACCTCAAAAGATTTCAAATAGCTTTTACTACTAGTTATAAGATTATATTAATGTAATTGTCAGTTTAAAATGATGGTTAACTGCCTCAATCCAAAGTGTCACTTGTAGACATTTGTCGGTTGTTAAGTAAAAGTAAACAAGAGATAAAAACAAAACAGAATAGCTAAGTTTATATATATGTCAACTGAGAGAAGGTTGGCATGACTGCATTTTGCATTATTTTAAATGAGCATTGTTATGGTGTCACAAGATAAAGCATTTTCTTAGATTGATATGGTTTTAGGGACGATGACACTGAAGAGTGAAATGTTAGTAACCAAAAATCTATGTGCAAGTTGGAAGAATGATACATTTTTAACCAAGTTTCCCTAGTTGTTCCTTGAAATAGGAATATTAGTTACATGTTACTGTGGTGTATAAAATGCCAAGCAAAAAGAAACAGAGATAGAAGACTTTGTCTGTGCTAGTGCTTTGAGGGAACATTCTATGATGGCTGCAGAAGCATGAAGTGGTTGGGTCATATTGCATTCAGGGCACAGAGAAAACAGCAACGTTTAACTTACAAATAACAATGCAGATACAGGTTGGGGGCAAGAAAGCAGCATTTACTGAGCATTTAGTACAGATGTGTCAATTACAAAGAAAGGAAATCATGACAGATAAATCAGGTGTGCAACTTCTGCCACATTTTGAAATAGGATATTATTACTCTGTAAGTATTTTGCAGACACCAGGACACCCACACACTGAATTACATTATTCATCTCATTTCTTCATCTCTGCCATAGGCTTCAAACTCCTGGAGTATTGAAGCCATACATAGTCTTCCTGTATCTTGAGCTTTCATATCTTTCATATCTTCTGGAAGAGCTGTTCCCCGAATGGTTCTCAAGTACAGGACTCACTGTATGAACTAGATCTTAGACAAATGCTCTAAGATAGAGCCTATCTCCCCATACAATACGTTCAGTGCATCTGTAATGTCATACTCTGTGTACGTCAGTGCATTGCTATTCTGAAGGGCTGTTTGTGGATTATTGAAATGCCAGGATACCCCTGTCTATATTCTGATTTTTTTTAAATTATCCTGCATGGGAAGTTAAAATGACTAATAAACCAATTTTTAAATCAATTTTTCTTCTGGTAAGCTCAGCTGGGGAGATTCAGAGTAAACATAATGTATCAAGAGACCCAGAATAAGATAAAACAAACATACATAAATGATTTATACAGTTGAAAAGCATCTACTGTGAGGATTAAAGGTTCTTTTCTAAAAGCTAAGCACATAAAAGTGTTAGTATGTAGTCCTCCCTCATGACGTTATCTAAGCAAACTAACTTGCTCATATGCTTCCATGTAACCAAATAATTGTGTTTGAAGTAATAGTATCTTCAACACAGCAATTACTAAACTTGTTTGTTTGAGTTGGTCTAACTTGAGTTTACAAGATATTATATAACTTAAACAATATTAGAAGACAAAGAACCAACAAAATAATCAAACTAAAACAGTGTGTAAAAAATATCCATCTGCAGAACAAAAACTAAATTCAGCTAATTAACCTTAAAAGTTATCCTTAAAGACTGAAAAATGGACTTTAGAATATTTGCCAATTTAGACAAAAATTGTATAACTTGAAGGAAACTAATATGATGTCTGATTATTTTCAAGCCTGACTCTTAGCTCCATGTAATGTTTCAAACATGTACTTTCCCTCCACACGTACTAAGAGTGAAGGCCATATTGCAATTACACACATTTTAGAAAAATGAGTGCCTATGAACAAAAAGATTGCCATTAAAAACACATTGCATCCAGCTAATGGTAAAATGTCTGCCATGAAAACATGGAGAACTGATATTAGATTCCAAGTACTCATACAAAAGCTAGGTTTGATGGTGGTTGTGCTCTTAATGATAGAAGAAGGGGGAGATAGAAAAAGGGGAACCTTAGGATTGGCTGGCCCACAAATGTGGCCAATTGGCAAACTTCTGGTACAGTGGCAGATATTTTTCTCAAAATATTAGATAGAGTATAATTAAAGATTACACCTAACATTGACCTATAGACTCTCTCTCTCTCTCTCTCTATATATATATATATATATATATATATATATATATGAATGTGAACTCTCACATACAAATTTACATAGAAGATAACATTACAAATAAACACACATATTTAAAAATCTAGAAGAAAATAATTTTAAAACTTAAAATGTTGAATCTTGTTTTTACAGATGAATTTCACAAAATACAATTTCATCGGCATCTTACTAAATTCAGTCAAGTATACAAATCACTTACCATATGCAGGAATACTGAGAAGGGAACCCAAAGTCCTGCTGTTTGGTTTAACAAAGGTACTACACATGTACTACATTACTTCTGCCATTACCAATGTGAGAATATCAATTCTTTGTGCTTCATTTTCAAAATACCTTTGGTTTCAAACATTTTTAAATATAATACCAATAGCATTTTGTTGGACACATACAGAACAAGGCACTGAGATCAATTCACAGTTTCTCATATGTTGTTGTTGAATGATTGTACCTTTTTTCCGATTTTAGCTAATAATATAGTCCAAGGTAAGGGTGAAGATATCCAGGTGATTTATACTCCCTTTGTTCTGTCTTTTACAATACAGTCATAGAGTATTGATTTAAAGTAACTCTTAAAACAAATAGGATAATAATCTACATGGCTCCCATTCTCCTAGCACCGTTTCCTCCAAGTCATGATGACTCTTATTTGTTCATTGTAGTTCTTGGCAAAATGCTCAATGTGTTAATTTAAGCAAACTCTGAGTGACCTCAAATTTTGAGTTATCTTTCCATGGAAATATTTTCTAAGTTTCAAAGTTGATTTTAGAAAATCTTTCCACTGTATTTCTTTTAGGAAATGAACACAGTATTCACTGACATGTGGATTCATGTTTGTGCTCTGGCTTTAGGAACAAATAATAAGAATGAGGGTCTGCTAACAAAGCCTATGGAGCAACAGCTATTCCCTATGGGGAATCTTTTCATTTTATCTTTCATATTCAGAGCTCTAGGTTATGTGGACCCAATGGTTTGTGTGTTCCAAATGGTTTGGGTTAGAGCATAGTAAGAAAACATCTTATTTCACACACAATATGCACTGATTCAATGTTTCAAGAAATGAAATTAATCTTAATACTTTGAATATGCTATAATTAGTTTTAACATTTCTTTTCTTTTCATTTTCCCATTATGTAATTGACATGACCCACTACAATGATTTCATTCTCTTAGTACACTTTGGCCAATGTGGACCTACACATCTCTCATGTAATTAGAAGAGTTGGAAAGTTTAAAAGCTTGAAATCGCTACAGTTATTTACTCCATTTTTCATTTCGGAAAGTTATATGTATCTTCTACACATGGTACAAAACTTTATCAAAAAATGGATATCAAAAAATGATAAAATAAAAGACAAATATTAGCATTAGCCTTTTAGACTTATCAACTATCTGAAATAAGTTTATTACAAAATACTTCAATGTTATTAAGCCAAATGTAAACAAATTTTTAGGATAATAAGAAAATAGATGTGGTGTTCTATATTAATAAAATCATGAAATATGATTTGTCAGAACTTGTATACAAATGAGATTTCTGTTAATGACTTCTCTTATCTATTATTTTATAAAAAAAAAGTCAGTCTCTGACATGAATAAAGAAAATCTTTCAGAAAAGTCATTCTGCCTATTCTCTGCTCTCGACCAGCTGTTTGGCTCAGCACCAGTAGGCAAGGCTCCTTGTTTAGTTCAAGTAGATTTTGCTTCAATTATAGAATATAGTTCGGAATTCTGAAAGCTGCAAGCATCACCTTTGTTTGTATTTCATTCTCCAGAGAACATCTTTTGTGGCCCTGTTTCATTTACTTGTCTTTCTTAGTAAAATTTCTCTGGAATCCTTTGAGATCCATCTGGGATGATGTAGACAGCATAGGGGGGTTATTTGTTTGGTGTGTGCCTGAGAGCAGGGAGAGAGTGCCACTTCCAATTCACTCTGGTTCGATGCATTTGCTGGGGACCAATCACAGTACAATCAAGCAGCAAAATGCCTTTCTCTTCATTTCTGTGAATGTTTCAAGGGGTAGCCAACCATTAGCATTTCTTTCTTTTGGGGGTGGTTGAAAATGCCTCTATATTTACCATAGCACACACACATGTACATCTAATGCATATTTATGCCACTTTTATTTTTTATCTTGAGAATATTTTTCCTTTTTTTTTACTTATTTTATTGAGCTATACATTTTCTCTGCTTCCTTCTCTTCCTCTCTCCTCCCCTCCAACCCTCTCCCATGGTCCCCATGCTCCCAATTTATTCAGGTGATCTTGTCCTTTTCTACTTACCACATAGATTAGATCCATGTATGTCTCTCATTATTGTCTAGATGCTCTTAGACATAAAGCAAAGAAAACTAGCCTACAATTTACAATTCGAGAGCATTTCTTTCTTGACAAATGATGAGTTTCCAAAATTCAGATGTCTCTCATAAATAGTCTTTCTGTTTAATTTTTTACTGCCAATGGATTTTTGTTCTATGATTTCAAGCTTTACCACTTACTAAAAAACAAATAACACCTGAAATATTAAAATAAATAGGGCCAGTGAGATGACTCAGGGGATACGGTATCTGCTGCTGATCATGGCAACCCCAACACCCACATGGTAGAAGAAAAGAACAGAATCCTACAATTTGTCCTCTGACATGTCATGAACATACATAATGCATACCTGTGTGTGTGTGTGTGTGTGTGTGTGTGTGTGTGTGCAAATAAAAATGTGATTTAAAAATAATGTAGAGGGAGAATTAGTCTTTCTCAGGGATGACCTCCCTAATGGGTATTGACATGCAAACAATACTAAAAGAACTCATCAGGGTATGCTTCTATATTCATGTGTGTATGCTAAAATAATAAAGAGAAAGGTCATGAATTTAATGGACGTGGTAGGAGTTGGAGGGAGAAAAGAGAAATGTAAAATAATGTAATTATATTTTAATTGAATATTTAAAATATAATAAATATACTTTAAATGGAGCATTAATAAGTATTTCATATATTTCAAATGACTTAAGTGAGAGTGCCTTATATCAAAGTGAATGGGAAATTAATAACTCATACAGTGTTACATATTTCAACTTTAAACCATAGTTACCAAATTCTTTAAAATATGATTTCTAAAGCCAGACATGGTGGCACATGCTTGTAATGTCAGTCAGAAGTCCCACAAGTTCGAGACCAGCATGAACTACATAGCGAGGTCCAGACCAGGTGAAAGTTAATGCATGAAGCACTGTGCTGTATTTAGCACACAAATGTATATACAAACTATAGATATAAATGTAGATGTATTTGGATATACCCACAGTAAAGTTTGCTGTTTATTCTCCCCACTTCACAAATAGACTTGCTGTGAGACTGGCAGGGCAGCACCTAAAAAGAGTTTTAGCAATAGTCTGTAGCTCCTGGTTAGCTTCTCCCAACTGCCTTTCTATTATGTCTGGACTCCCACAGTGCCTGCGCTGTCAACGTACTAGCTGCAAAGAAATTTACTTTTAATTATACTTCATTGCATGCTGGTATGTTTTTCACAATAGATGCAATTATATCCCAAGATGAGAAAAAAAGAGGGAAAAGGCTGGGGGAGTTTCATGATATTAGTCCTTGAATTATTCTTTACAAAGCAAAATGAATTATTCACTTTATAATTTATAATCACACCCCAGGTTGCCATACCCATTCTAATTTCTATAGGATTTGTAGAATAATTATTTTCATTTTTGTAGAGATGGTAAATAAAACACAATTGCATGTATAAGTTTTTAAATTGCAAAAAGAATAAAAATATAAATTAATTCCAATAGATGAGAAGGAGAAGAAACTGCTGATGTTAACCAGGTCATGCTGTAAAAGTTTCAATTAAGTGTGAAAATAACTAAACAAAGTAAAACAGATCCTATATAACTAGTAAAACTAGGAGGATAAGAATGCATGAAGACCAGCAAAAAAGCAAAGTCCAGAAATGGAGAAGTGAAGTATGTATAGGCATGTAGCTGAAGATCTTCCAAAATAGGAACAAGAAAAATAAAAATTGGAAAAGGCATCAAAAATAGTTAAATCTGCTAAGATCATTTCATGTTTCTCATTCCATAAAAACTAACTACTGAAACTTTGTATGGCTTGAGTTTACACAGATCTTATGAATGATGTTAAAACATCTGTGAACTTATGTGTTCTACTTCCTGTTCTGTCTGGAAATCACTGCTTCAATGCAGTCATACCACCTATGGTTTAACAGTCTTCACATCCTCTCTTCTGCAATGATCCCTGATCCCTGATGTGTATGTTAGAGATGCTCCCACAGGGCTGCATACTCTACTCCAAAGTCTCTTTCTCTGCACCTTGGCCAGTTTTGGGTCTTTGTGTTGACCAGTTTAGGAACTATTGGCCATTGCTATCTGTAGGAAGAGGAGTAAGGTTTTTTTTTTTGTTTTGTTTGTTAAGGTTTACCATGTTCCAGTGAATGACCACATACCCCAGAGAACATGGGCAGCACTAACTAGACTCAGCAGTTTTTTAAAAAAATAGGACACAAAATCAGGTAGTATGAAATGAACAGGGATTTAGGAAAAGTTCAGGGAAGGGAGTGGATATGATCAAAATACAATATTTGAGATTCCCAATTAATAACATTATTTTACAGTATAAAAGCTAATTGTCTGGTATGGGAGGTCCTTCTTTCTATGTGTTGATTTTATTGGTTAATGAATAAAGAAACTGCCTTGGAGTGTTGCTGTGACAGAACTTAGATAGGCAGGGAAAACTGGACTGAATGCTGGGAGAAGGAAGGGAGAGAGAGATGCCATGGAACCACCAGAGTCAGACATGCCAAAACTTTGCTGGTAAGCCACTGCCATGTGGCAATACACAGACTAATGGAGATGGGCTAAACAAAGATGTAAGAGTTAGCCAATAAGAAGTTAGAGCTAATGGGCCAAGCAGTGATTTAATTAATATAGTTTCTGTGTGATTATTTCTGGTCTAAGCTAGCTGGGCAGCCGGGAACCAACAAGCAACTCAACCAACAATTGTCCCTTCCCAAATGAGACTGGCAATCATGAACACATCAACGCAGATCTACACTAAGACATCTTAGTCAAGTTTAGTTATTTTGCCCCTGAGTAAACTAAGAGTTGGTTAACAAATGATAGCAAGCCAGTATGAAACCATTTGGAATGGTTGATTTTCACAGTCAGAAGGAACATAGTGGAGTCTTTGGGCAGGAACTCTCTGTCCTCATGTTCCAATGTCCTAATTAACCTCAAAATAAGGAAATATGCAAAAGCACTGACCAGAAGATCAGAAGATTCTGGACATGTATTATGAGCATCCTTGATCTCCTATCTTTGTGTGAAGGATGTGCAATAATTGGTAACCTACTGGCATGTGGCAATAAATTGTGGAAACAGACCTGTCAGGGAGGAGAGTTTCCTACTGATCTGGTTAAAAGACTGGGGAACCCAGAAGTTGATGAAGATCTGTGGAAGAAATATCTTCTTGATGCCTGTGGTGGTATATCTACTTGATTGTATAAAATTTCCTAATCTCCTTCCTCTGTTTATAAAAATTAATTTTGGGAAAATGTGTTTGAGGTGATGAGACACATATTCTGGGTTAGAAAGTATAGATGTAAATCACAAAACAATCCCACACCAGTTTGGAATTATGATTAATAAAAGGGTTATTTAAGGGGAAAACTTACAGATCACTGTCCTAGACAACAGCCCTCTGTGAAACCAGGAACAGAGTCTAGTAGCTGGAAGCAGAGCCAGAAGCAAGAGCAAGAGCAGGGCTACTGCTGCTTTTAAAAGCAAAAGAGACCACACCCAAGTGGGCTGGTATCCTAAATGCTATTGGCTGAAGGATCAGAAGGAGCTCCAGCAGCAAGAAAGTAACTAATTTGGGCAAACATGGCAGGAGCTGAATATGTATCTGGCTCCACCTTGAACTATGATTCAATTTCATGCATCCTCTCATCCTGATATCATTTCCCAGAAACCTTTCTCGCCTAAGCATGGACCTGTTGTGTAGTGACCAAACCTTTGTATTGCTTCTGAGTCTTCTTTTTCTTCTCCAGATTCTGTTTTCCCACTTACTCCTCATGATCCAGTTTCCACAATTAAAATTCAGCTCATATCATTGCTATAGCACATATTAGCATCTGACATTTCCTGAAAGATGCTAATAACCTGCATTTTACATCTACTTTCTCTATTAATATAAACTCTTCAGGGCTATTTCTTAGCACTCTGAATCTCTCTGGAATCCATTCAGAAAATGCATATTAAATGAAGAGCCTCTATGTAGAAACTGGCTCTTGTTACTCTCATATAGACTCTTCTCAATTTCCCTTGGCTGAACACTGGAGCGCTGCTCACCCCTGAGTTCCCTGAATACTTCACTACCCTCTCTCATACCTTGTTGTTATATGTTTAACCCTCACACTACAGATTTAAACCTAGACAGCAAAATACTATTGACAGCAAATATTTGTGACCTCTTTTAACATGGAGTTTTGCTATCTCAAACTCTGGAATGCTTTTGTCAAATGTTTTTGGGTTGCTCTAGGCAATACCTTGCTTTCTCCTACCCCCTCTACCACCAGACTTCCATCACTTTTGGCATACATAAGCCTAAGCATGATTTATGTTGTGGACATAACATGTTATGTAATGATAAGTTATGGGAATTTGATTAGAAATGGGAAAGTATAAAAATGCACCCAATCCCTCAAACTCTTAGATTTAATTAAGCTTGGATGACACAATATCCCAGATCCCAGCATCAGGGATTTTTACACTTATGATGCTTCCCATAATGTGGAATCAGAAGCTTTGGAAAATTCCTAGCTCATCTGAAAACAGAAGCATCTGTGAGCGATCAGGTAGAAAAGGAGTGTCTTGCGAGTTTAGTTGCTGCTATTAACTGACTCCACCATTGAGCTTCCTCTGCTGAATCATCTCTTTTCTGAGCTAGTGAAACATTGGAGAAAATGAGGCTCTTTGTCTATGCAGCTGTGTCTCTCATCTCGAAGATAATGATGAAGTCTATGTTAATAGATAACTCTTTTGAAAGATTATACTTTGCCTATCATTGTCTCTTACATTAATTATCCATCTTAAAGCTCCAATAACCTTGAGGTCAGGTACTATTGAGAAATCTTTGTAACTCACTGATATCAATGGTAAAATCATTCTTCTAATTACCCAAGTTCAAAGAAGTGAGAGAAAAATCTAATTTTGTCCTCCATCTTTGCCTGGCATATATAATGATTTCACAATTACCAGCAGTGTTTTCAAGTGCCTTGCCTATCCATCATCTCCTTCCCTAATTCAGAAATTCATTGCTTGAAGGAATAATCAAGGCCAACTTAATTACCAAAGGAATGATTGGTTTTTCATTCATTGGCCTATTCTTATGGCATTGAAGTTATGAGCATGGACCCTAACTGGTACTGATTGAGTTCCTCCTCTGTTACAGGCAGTGTTTAAACAAAGACAAAGTACAGACGGTATTTAGTCATTTAAGTCTTTCAATATGCTATAGGAGAAAGACAAGAAGCTATCCCAACTTACTAAGAAAGAAGTAAGAATAGAGATGAGTCACCTACCTGGGCTCTCTGGCTAGTGAGAGTCTGAAGTTACAGAGAACATGCATCTAAAGTCGTCATTTCTCCTTGCTGTGTGGTCCTGACTCTCACACCTGAGCAACATACTGGTTGACACTCACCCAGGATTGGGTATTATGGTCTGTGACATCTGAAACCTTTGTTGAAAACAACATCCAATAGTTAGGATGACCTCACTGTGTCTCACTGAGATTCTCAAAGAAGACTCTCAATTTGTCCCACTTCATCATTCCAATTCCTCTCCCACATGATTTTAGTCTATATATTCAAAAGTCAGTGAAAAAGCATTTTACAGTTTTTCATCACTAAAAGGATGAGATTAATTCTTGTAGCCTGCTTTACAAGACTATGTACAATCTGAGTTTTTCCACAGTGCTTGGCCTTCTTTCTGTTTCGTTTTGTTTTAAAGTGCGTGTGTATTTCTCTATGTGAGGACATGAGTTAAGTGTGCCATGGAGGCCAGAAGAGAGTGATGGACACTTAAAAGCTGTGGGTGGGGTGACTGTTACAACTGAACATGGGTGCAGAAAACCAAACTTGAATTCTTGACAAGAGCAACAAGAGTTCTGAGTTGTTAGGCCATCTCTCTACCTGGCTTCTAGCTTCTCCTATTTTGTGTTCTATCTCCCTGCCTGTTTACATTATATTATAGAAAATCCTCCCTCTGTATGCCATCTTGAAAACACCTGGTCATGTTTCAAAGTCCACTTTTTCAGTATCATGCTTATCTCTATACCTCAGGCAACAATCTGTCATGCTCTAGTACAGCACTTTTATCGCTTCAATAATTATTTTCCATCGTTCTACTGTAAATTCAGTATTACATTGCAAGCCCCTCCAATCCTATATCCCACTAATTGATATTCATCTCAGCATGTCCATCAGAAAAGAGACAGTCTTTACTTTCAACTTTGCTCTGTGCTGGATGTACACTTGGATAGCTTCAGTCTTTACTTTTACTCTCTTTTCTTCTCTAAGACCATTCTTCACCTCCCACAAAAACAAGATTCTAAAATTACTGCTTCTTTCCCATAATGCTACCCTTCAACAGCCTTCCATGATTTTCCAAGTCATCTTTCAGGAAAGCCTGAACACTTGTCTCATTCTGCCCCTTCTAAAAGTTTTATTTGCTCATCATATTTTAACTTTCTGAATAGACTTCATTGTGTGAGCTGTTTAGCAAGTCTTAATCTCCTACATGTAAAGATGATAAACTGCAAATCTTTTGTCTATCCATTTCTAAGCCTGGTACCATCTCTTCCATGTAGCCTGCTTCCAAATGTCCTGATTACTCACTGTTACAGCACACTAATGCCAAGTTATTGTAAAGTGTAACTTGATAATCCATTGTTATCATCAAATTATAGGGACCAAAGTCTTTGTGAAAGTAATGAACTGGTTTCTGAAAGGAAATGATGGCTTATGTGCAGGATTGGGATTGATGAAGACCTAAATTCTGATTTGATACTTCTATATAAAGAAGAGCACTTTGTTGGTGATGGGTTTTTCTTTCAGACATTAAGTCTGTATTGGCTACACTATAAATAAAATAAAGTCATGTGTACATTGGCCAACAAATATTCTCCAAGAGCATAATGTAAAGTAATACCTTGAAATTATTTAAATTCCCTTTGTATTTCAATTTATTTTCACATAGAACATACATACACACACTCAAAAACTGCTCATGATTGAAATTAATTTAGCTTTATTATATTCCTCAAGTTCTGGAAAGCATTGGCTATGACAGGCCCTGAAATAGATAAACAAATCTTATTGTTCCTGTTTTTCTCCCCTTCAACAAGCCCCAGGTTTCTAGCCAATTGCACAGTTTCTTAAAATGACTGTCCACTCTTGTGAAAGCCTCATCTGACTTGCCTTGTCTGAAAGATATCAAATCATGTTGCCCATGACTGTTTTATTCAGTAACTCTAGGCAATAACATTATTGTTTAGTTAACTTGGCAATAAAACAAACTTCAAAGTAACCTCATAGTAGCATGTTATGTGCACTCGGGGAGTATGGCTTTCTCCATTCTTCCATCCAGATGCTTTCACATTTATCCCAGAGGCTCATGGGACACATAGCATATCCTGACTGTATTTCTGACACATCTTCTACAGTGAACTGGTGCTGGGAGAAAGGTAATATATTCTCTAGTATTTCCCCAGTGTCTTTACAATGTAATTCGAGAGAGGAACCATTCAAAGATGTTTGATATCTGTAGATCTACTGTTAGGTAAGTTTTCAACCTTTTCCACAACAAAGGTATTTATCTGATTTTATATAGAATAATCATGTCATGGACATGCACAGCAGATGCTGTTCATAAGCTCCTTGATGAGGGCAATACATAGCTTCCTAGTCTCTATAAGAAATACTTCCTTTAGGAAGCAGAATAAAAAAAGGATACTCTACATCTATTGTTCTGCCACATGGAAATATTTCAAAATGTACCACACAATTTGTTATATGGGACATCCAGTGCTGTCATTATTGCAGCTCCTGAAGAATGTGAGTTCCCAAGCCAGTGACTCCCCAGCGATGCTCCATGTCTCATAGGCACTATGTAAATGTGTGGGTATGTCTGTGCATACTTAAAAAAAACAAACCTCTAATCTTTAATGAAATAAACCTTAAAAACCCATCAATTCTCCTTTAATTGAAAGTTATAATGTCTCCATTTGTCACATTCGAATGATTTAGAATAGAGAAGATTGAGTTAGTAAGACTATGACATTAAACAAGTCAGAACTATAGCTCATCCAGAACTTGCAGAAAGTACTGAATTTCTTTCATCCCCTCTTATCAAATATTGAGGCCTTGCTATTATGTCAAAAATTTAACAGATTTCTGATTTATAAATTTCTCTCTCACTCTTTGTTTTGCCCTGGCCAGTAACACAAAGAATTGGGAAGAAGAAATCATAAGAGATGAGCCTTTGAAACCAGTGGTTCTCAGCTAGGGGTGACTGCAAACAACTCAGTGTATGCAGTGATATCCAGAGAAAGCTTTGTTAGTCAGTTCTAGGAGGCATGATACTGATAAATGATATATGACAGAGGCCAAATATCCCACACAAGAGATGGCAGAATTTTCCTATCTTTTCTCCTTAACTCTCCTTTGTGCCAGATGTCAGTTGTGGAAGATGAGCACGTGGCCTGAGGGGATGTGCCATAATATGCCAAAAGCTAACTGCACTATAGGGAAGGAGTCATGCGACTCTCCTATCACTATTTCCCCACAGAAACTGACAAGTTTTACTCTAACCAAGCTTATTTCCGAGTTTGCTACAGGCCCATTGACAGCTTTTAATTCCCTATCATTTTGGTGTTTTATCATAATCCTATCTTATTTTTCTTTCTCAACTTAGTAGTACCTGCTTTGATGGTAAAGCATCTCCAAAATCTTCATACACACCCACTTTATTTACATATGACACTTTCTTATGGAATTTCTTTGTTCAGTAAAATTTTTTTAAAAAAAAAGTTAAAAAAATTGTAGATGTTTCTGTAGTGTGTCAGGAGTGACCTTACAAGATTGTTCCTCAGACCAACACACATCTATGCATTATTCTAAATTAAAGCATTTGGTTTTATTTCCAGGATTCAGGCTCTACTTTTGCAAGTTTCTGATATCTCTTGGATGTTGTTTGAGTATTGTGTTATCCTTTAAATGTTATTGGTAATTTGCACAAACAAATCATGTGCTTTGGTGAGAAGTTGGCAGGAAGAAGCAAATAGTCTATAAATAATACAAATGTTTAATTTTAAATATTAGAAACAGGTATTAAGAAAATTTAATGAACTATAATAAAGTTATATTTAAATCTGTATCAAACAACAGCAAGGGAAACATAGTTTTCCACCAGAAAAAGAGCTTAAGGTTGTGTCTATGAGTTTCCAGGCATGTTCCTTAAAGCTCTTAAGGAGAGAAAAGGAGAGACTATGGAGTGTACACAGTAGAAGGGAGAAGAGCCAGCTCTGTGTTCCTTAGCAGAGTGGCCACCTCTGAATGAAGAGGTTATCACGATTAGCACATTTCTTCACCAACTTGGAGGTACACACTCTTCCTCCCCCATTGCTCTGGTGCCTTCTTCCCCCACTGCTTATGACTCCATTGCATAGGTACCCGACAGAAGCCAGCCTTCCTGCCACCGCTTTGTTTCCTTTTACTGATTTGCAAATTTGTTTTGATTGTGTGTGTGTGTGTGTGTGTGTGAGTGCGTACATATATGCTCCTGTGTGTATATGTGTGTTCATGCTGAGGCCAAAGTCAATATTGGATATGTTTCTTGATCACTTTAGTTCTTTACACAGGTTCTATTACAGAGTCTTGATTTCAAACAGTTAGTTTAAGCCATCTACTCAGTAAGATTTGGGGATCTACCTGCCTCTGCTTTCCCAGTACTGAGATTACAGACATGTGCCACCATGATTCGATTTTTACATGGATGCTGGGGATATGGACTTGAGTCCTCATATTTCCATGGCAAACACGTCACCTCCTGAACCACTTCCACAGCTCCCGCTATGCTGCTCTTTGATCGCAGGAAAAAAAAAAAGCAATGTCACTGTCACTGGCAATAGAAAGATGGAAGAGTAAACATGGAAATGGGGCGAACTTATGAGCCTTGAAACTAGTTTATGAAGTAGAGCCTCTAGGGTAACTGTGAAGGGGGAGTTAGAACCAAGGCTTAGCTTGAAGTTCTGAACTTTACAGGGAGCATTTTCATTGTCTAGAAAAAGCTTAGCCCAATAGTACTTAAAAACTGGAAGATCATAAATACTTAGAATTATCAAAGTTTGCTATTTTTCTACACCTTATTCATCCCTTCTTCCCTACTACATTTGAGGTATCGCAGCCCCCTTGCTCAGCACAGTAAATGTAAAAAGGAATGTAAGGTAGTTAAGTGTTCGGAGAAAACAGATCATGAAATGACAACTGATGGGAGATGGAAGGAGAAAGCAAAACCTGGGCAGATCTAGAACATAAAACCTCAGCCAAGACAGGTTTTCGAGAGAAAGGTCACGGCCAATGTCTAATGAAGGCATTCTGTGAGCATTAGGGGCTAGCTATCTTTTACCTCACACACTGTCCCAACCAGTACTAAAATGGAATGCGTATGACCATCCTTTTGTAAATGGGCAGTTGGAACTCTGAAAGGTCACACAATTCCCCAGGCTCTGTCCTGGCTGAAATAAAAGTGTGGCTCTCCTCCCAAACCAGTCTAGTGAAAACCATGAAGACTTTGGACTGGAAATGCGTAGATAAAAAATAATAATGGAGTCACATTTACCCCCTGCCCAGAAGGGTTAATTACAAATAGCCAAACAAAACTCAATACATACCATGCCTACCACCCTACACCAAGCATTCCCTTAGAATCACTTCACTTACAGATGACAATTCAAGTATTTACATCTTGTGTGTGAATTTCAGGCAAAAGTCTAATTAAATGACTAAGTTTAGTATTCCCATCCTTTACTCTTCTTTCACCTGGGTAAAAATAATTTATTTTGCTTCTTTGCCAACAATTTTGTGAAAAGCTTTTACTAAAGGGTAAAAACAAAACAAAACAAAACAAAAAGCCATGAACACATAAAACATAACTTTCAATTCAGAATGGATTTGGCAAGTTGTCCTGTTTGCTGATCCAAATATGATGGTCCCTTTTAGAGATTTTTTTAAATGTACTATCCAATATGTCTCCAGCTCAGCTGAACAGTTGTTCTCAGAGCCTGGAGCTTGGTAGAGCAGCTGGGCCCATCTTTGGCTTTCATGTACTAATTGAGGACCAAAACTGTCTTTGGAAACCCTTCCTTGTTAATTCCAAATGTTGGATGCATTTAGGCATCCTTTTCATTGATGCAGCCATGCAGGAACTGTTGCTGCCCTGTGTTCTGCTGGTGGGAAACGGTAAAAAGTGGAATATCTTCTGGCCCTCAAGGTGTATCTTGAATATAATGATTAATGACATATAATAACATATAATGAGATATAGTCAGTACTCAATGCAAAGCATGTACACAAGAAACAGACTCTGCCTGAGAAGCTTAGCTATTGATCTAGTCATGGTCACAAGTTTTATGACAGAAAAAAACACCAAATTCACTGAGTCTGTCCCTATCCCACACTCACCTAAATAACTAAAATCTATTGAAAGTTTAGAAGGGGAACAAAAACAGGTTGTAATATTTGGATCATAGGTGCTAAATCTTTAATGCATAGGTTCAAGTCTAACTTATATCTAAATATCTCCCTCTCTCTCCTTCCCTTGCTCCTTCCTTCCTTCCTTCCTTCCTTCCTTCCTTCCATCCTTCCCTTTTATCACAGGTTTTCCATGGTAAATGTCATAGTATTTGCCTCTAAGGCTAAACCCCAAGAAGAAGTGGGAAAGGATTATAAGGGTTTCTGGCTCTCCCACACTCCTATTATACTCATGTTACAAAACAAATCTTGATAACATTAAGATAAAGCGTACACAATTAATACCTCAGTAATCTACAGTAAAACTCAGGATATGGTTTCAAAGTGAATATTGAACTTACATGATTTTAGAAAATATTAATGCTTAAGAATGAAGTATCAAGCTTTTAATGTTTCATCACTAGACATGAACATCTTACTTAAATTATTCTTTAAGCTATAAAAAAGTTGAAGTCAAAATAAACTTATGCATCAGATTTTGTTTGAGCAAGATTTGAGAATTTGGAAGCTTACAGGTGATGAGCTCAGTCCAGCGTTAGGAGACTTTATGTCAACACGGTCGAGAGCAGAGTGAGCCTATGACATTCATTCCTGGGCTTTGTCATTGCTCCATGCTGACTTGTCAAGTTTAGAGCCATAGGTTTCAAACAAGTGGGCCTCACTTGAATGTTCAACATATGTGATTTAAGTAGAGCTTTAAAGTTTATTAATAGTTCAACTAGGTAGTAGGAGGGAAGATTTTAGAATGTAGTAATAGGAAGAATAGGAGTTTTCAGGAGATTTCTCGAACAATATCAAGCTGTTTGAAAGAAACAGACTCTTCAAGAAGTGTGAGCAGTTGCATGAGCTTCTGCAATATTTACTGAACATATACTCTATACTAAGAGCATGTATGAATCCATTTCCCATTATCATAACAAAATACTGGAAGCTAATAGGTACTTTACAAGAAGGGGTATTTATTACTCTGCAGTTTTCTGAGACTGAAAGTCCGTGACTGAGTAGATTCATTTGTTCATCCTCTGGTGAGGTCCTGATGGGAAATGCCATCTTGAGAAATATCATGTGGGAGACAGAAAATACCTTGTGAGACAGTGAACAGAAGAGATGGGGAAGACTGGCTTTGCTTTATATAACAATAATTATCACAGGAATTAACCAGTATTTGGTTTCTATTTGTTGGACAGTTTAGGAAAGATTAAGAGGTGTGTCACTGAGGATGGGCTTTGAGGTTTCAAAAGTGTTACTAGGCTCCGTTTTCCTCTATCTACCTACTCCCTGAGGATCAGGACATAAGCTTTCAACCATTGCTCCAGCGCCGTACCTGACTCCTGCCACCATGTTGACAATGGGCTAATTCTATCAAGCTATAAATAAGCCCCCAATTAAATGCTTTCTTCCATATGCTGCCTTGGTTATGGAGTCTCTTTGCAGCAATAGAACAGTTACTACAGCATGTATTATGTACTGCCAAGAAGGCACGTGAAATTTTAGGGCATTTTATGATTTCTGCATGTGCTGTAATCCATAGCACATGTTTGTAACTTTGAATATTTGCATAAGTATCACAAAAGTTACATAGAAAAGACTCCACTGAGAGAGCAATGTGGCCTGGCTAATGATGACACATTAGGAGACTGAAAAGGGTCCTCAAAGCTGTGATCAAATTTTTGAGTATGAGAACATGCTTATGTAAGCAGACATTCTGTACGAAAGTTCTGGAAATAACCAACAGCTACTGGTACCAGTTATGAGTACATAGCTGAAAGGGCAAGACTAGGAGAATAAGCAAAGAAGAGCAAGTCCCTTTTTTTTAATCCATTTCTGAGCCTCTTACACTAATATTCATATTTTAAAATATAAAACAACAGTTATTAAGAAGAAAAGCACATTTTCAGTGCCTCCTACCCAGAATTGTAATTCTAAGTGCAGAAAAAAAAAGGGTTTTGAAATGAGGGACAATGATTTATTATTTGATTAAAATTGTCATAGATGTGCTTCGGCCAGTTGAAATGTAGAATTCACACCAAATAATTCTTGTGATATTATGCCAACTGATGAGCCTAAAAAGCCAAGCCTTCTTACTGTGAACTCAGCACCTAGAGTGAATGAATGGAATACACTAAGAATCCTTCCTTTCTGGCACTTAAGGAAGATTCACAGGTGCTTTCAATCCTTCACCAGGGAAAATTCAATGATGATTATAAAATATATTAAAGTAATCATTCCTTCACTAGGGATCTGTCTCCTTACTTTGCATGTCCCCTGATAGTTTTCCTCTATACATACCTGTTTAAATTGGAATATGGCCGTATTATTGTCTGATAGTTTTATTAAAAGGATTTTTCCCACAATATTGAGGGTTGAACTAGGGCACCACACATGTTTATGAAGTCTTCTACCTCCAAACAGTATCCCCAGCTTCTCAGAGACTGTCAATGGGAGTAATTATTCCATTACCCCAGAAGAGTTCATGTCCTTACTTCCATTCTTGTATAATCAAACAACACATCACCATTGTCATTCCAGGGCACTGTCTGTACCCAATATGGTGATCTCAGGAAAAGCCCTGTAAACTGCAGGTTGGTTTAGCTTTATTGAGCTCTGTTTTCATTTTGTTTTTCCTTCCTCTCTACATTTCCTTTCAAAGACTGTCATAAGCATACCTGGCTCCCATGGCATCTGTCTCCAAGGAAGTATCTTAGGTATCCTGGTAATAACTGAATAAAATAAAGTATTTTCAAAAAGTTGTGCATAGGGTTGACATTCAGTGATCATCTACTAACATCACCTCGGAATGACCACAAAATGTCCTCCATCCACACCTGCCAGGCTCACAGTGTGTGCTGAGTAACTAAGGCCAGAGATATCAGCACTTGAGAGGATTCTGTCCCACAGTGATGATCAGGGGTTTTGACCTCTGTTAAAATGCAAATATTTCTGGAAGAAATTTCACATCTTTTCTGAAATCCAATTTTGATGTGAATATCACATGAGAAAGGAAGAGGAGGAGGAGGATTTTGCAAAGGGAGAAGCTAGGCTGATAATAAACAAATAGATGGCCTGGACATTGGCCAGCACTACTTAGTAAATGACCTCCACAGAGCCCTTATCACATGCTCCTCCCCATTCACTTGGCTGTGATACTCCCTCAAATACATTGGTCCTCAAATTATTTTCTTCTTAAAGCTAACCTAAATTTATCGCACTGTACTCTGCATGTCTCCGTCTTGTTGTTGTTTTTAAATACCATGAAAGAGTTTTCCAAGTTTTCATTTTTTTTATTGTCTCTTTTATGGCTCTAATCTTCTGAGAAGTACCTTCCATGCCTCTACCACATCCTGTTTCTAAGAGGCCAGCTCTGAGCCAAGCACAGATATATGTGTGTATGCATGAATGAATGAGCATTAGGAATGAGATATACTGTTATCTTGTTCAGATCAAAATGTGCTTAATTATCAGAAAAGGCATGATACTTATCAAATGTTAATTCTGCTTTCTGCATTTCTTATAGATGCTTTCATTATCAATGATTCATTTAGAAGCACATAGTGGGGCACTATATTAATATTTTAAAGTGCTTTAATAATTTCCCATGAGGTCAATGATGAGAATAGCAATGTATATGCCTCCCTTAGTCTATAGAGGTAATAAAATACCTCCACTAAATGACAATCTAATTATGTGAAATTGCATTTGCAAATCTTCCATTTCTTTACACTCATACTGACGAATCTCTCTCTCCCTGGTGATTTCTCATCTTTTGCCTTAAAATGGAAAAGTGATTAAACATGTCAAAGCAAATGCCTCTACACTTTAGAATTTCAAGTAAATTAAAATGTCAGTGATCTTCTGAAAACAGTCAGATGGAAGCATCTAATAAGAACCCATCAGCACCTAATGGAGCAAATTTGCACCAAATTTAGAAATACCTTTAATGATTCATAAATCTATTTGGAATGATAACTGAAAAAAAAAAAACCCTAAGTTCAGCTCATCACTAATAATGCTGTTTATGGTAACAGCTCCTCAGTGGTCCAGTTGGTACCATGAGTTCCACACATGACATAAGATCTAGGTGTATTTATGAAAAGAAACTACTGTTTCATTGTTAAGTTAAATCTCATCTCCTACCAATGACGTGAGATCAACACAATTAGAATATTTATTACTCAGCAATAAGATGGAATGTAAGTCATAGTTTAATGCAGGTGTTTGCACATTTCAAAGGGAAATGCAGGTGTTTGTATCAAGTGATTTTTCTCTTTGATATTCAGAAGTGTTCGCCATGCCCAAAATTCACAGCTGAAGCCAAGTGATGGAGTTTTCCATCTCTATCATTCTGCCTTCCTGTGTGCCAGACTGAATTATGTCCTTGCTGAGCAGCTACTGGATGCCTGCAGCACACAATGCAATTGGAAGATATAGCGAGGCATAAAACAGGCTCCCTAAGCACAAAGAGTTTATTCTCCGAAGGAGGAAACGGGCCTCAACAAAAAATTACAATGCATTGTAATAAATTCCATAAAAATGATACATAAAAGTTGTTTTATGTATAAAGAAAAGAATAACTTGCTTCCCACGGAGCTCAGTGGAGGGCTGACAAAGGAAGTAACGTTTGATGTGATACATAAAAGAAAGGTCAGACTTTGGGATCGGGGCCAAGGAATACCACAAATAAAACTATATTTACATGGTATAGAATTGTCTAACTTCAGGCATCTGGAACACAGGGTTTATTTAAAAAAAAAAGCAGCAGCAATAAATACCCACATCAATTCAAATTGGGATGCTCGTGTACATTTTATAAAATTTAAATTTTACCTTATTAGGTCACTCTTAGAAGCATTCAATAGATATAATCATGTGACAAAATATGAATTTCAGAAACATGATATTTTTGAACCTGGGAGAAGGCTCAATAAGCAAAGTGCTTGGCATGCAAACGTAAGCACTCTGTTCATATCCCAGCACCCACATAAAAGTCATGCATGATCACGCACATCTGTTATCTCTGAACTGAGTGAACGGAGTAAAGACAGGAGGATTCCGTGGGCTTGTCCTGACAGCCAGTCTAATCACATCTGTGATCTCAGAGAGAGACCCTGTCTCAATAAATAAGGAGGAGGGCCGAGGAGATGGCTCAGCGATAAAAATGCTTGCCCTTCCAGCATGAGGACTAGAGTTCAGACCTCCAGATATGCACAGATCTGAAGAGGATTTATAAACACAAAATACATAGATATGGAAATAGGAAAAAATGAGGTGGAAAGGAACAAAGAAGATAGCTTCAATTGACCTCTGACCTCCACATGCAAACACACTTATACAACCATCCTTTCCTATTTACTTACACACTTACTTATTTACTTACCAGTCTTCCCCCTCACACACGTAGATACACAGACACACAACACACACAGGTACACATTCAAGCAAATACAATGTACAGACACACTCAATGTGATTTTGGTTTTCATGTTTAACATAGTCTATGATTTCAGAAGATATAGGAATTGGTAAAATGCCTACAGATGAAAGCACGGTTGAAAAATATAAAACAGAAAAATCAATCATTTAGAATGTTAGACATACTTTATTATCTATGATATTCAGGAAGGTTTGATTTTAATGAAACTTTTTATAACAAAACTCCTTTTATTTTTAGACATATAATCAACTCTATTCATTTTTCAAGTTTTAAAACCCTATTCGTCAGATCGGAACTTGGAAATCTCTAGAACAAAGTTGTTCTTGCTTAGTTGCCATCATAACTCTATTTCAGTGTCTGGACAGCACCTGATCTCCCCATGTTAATTTACTTGTACTGTTTGGTTGACCTGAGCATACGAATAAACCACAGTCATTTGTGCATCTAATCAATTATCACGTGGGAGTTGTGTTGGCTAGTGTGGTATCAACTTGGCACAAACTAGAGTCATATGAGAAAAAGAAACTTCCAATGAGAAGATGCCCCAACCAGATTGGCCTGTTGGCAATTCTAAGAGGCATTGTTTGGTTTCTTTGGTTGTTTTGATTGATGATTAATAAGGGAAAAACCAGCCCACTGGGTGATACCACCCCATGTAGGTGGTCCTGGCCCTGGGTGGTACAAGAAATCAGGCTGAGCAAGCCAAGGAGAGTGAGCCAATATGCAGCACTCTTCCATGGTTTCTGCTTCAATTCAAACCCCCAGGTACCTTCCTTGAGTTCCTGCCCCAACTCTCTGAATGATGGTCTATTACCTGCATAATGTAAGACAAAATAAACCCTTTCTTCCCCAAGTTGCTTTTGGTCAAGGCATTTTGTTATGTCAATAGAAACATAAGACAGGGTTCCCCGGCACCACGGTCATTCTTCACAACTCTGAACATGTGACAAGCGCAGATTACCACCAGAAAAACAAAAAACAACTGTCCACTTTTGGTACAGAAATAAGTGTGTCTGGCTTCCATCCATGAGTTGTTTCCTTTAGACCTGCATATTTTTAGTGCAGAACCTCAAAGACAGTAGCAATACAAACCAAATTAGTTACCTGACATCCATAGTTTAGGAAGTATAATTTATAAAACTCTGGAAACATAAAGGATTTGCTTGGCTAGCTTTATCATTATTTTTTTTTGATATTCAGTCACCAAACCACTGTAGCTGAAAAATTGCTTTGTCAACATCACAGGCAAGTGAAAGCCAATCCAAGTGATTTCCTAAAGCGCTGTCACAAAAGCAAAAGGATTTCTTGGATAATTTTAATTCATGTTAAAATAAATGCCCACTATACAAACTCTTAATTACATGTTTGCCAATTATTTCATTCAATCCACTCATTCCATTTATGTTTATTTTCATTTTCTTAGGAACAAAATGGGATTTTTAAATTATGGGAACCATCTGTGGTTCAGAGGACACATGGTCCCTTGAGTTTAAAATACAGAAATTCTTTCCATGACACAAACCAGACTTCTGAAAGTTTTATCCCTGTATAGACTTAGTTTTTAATTATCTTAACTGCACTTTCATAGATTTTTGTTAGTTGAGCATATATTTTTTTGAGCACCAGTCATGTTTTTCGACATAATAAACCCATCAAAGGGAAATTTACAGGATGCAAACCCCAAAAGATTTCAGAATTTGACAAAGGATAGAAAATAAAATGCATAAACACATTTGAAAAGCCCAAATAATTCTCTAAGCTACAAGTTACTTATATTGTTGTGAAGGAAGCAATTTTGCATGTAAAACTGTGTCAACAGGAGCCAGGAAGATGGCACAATGGAAAAATTTCTTGTTGCACAGCATTAGGCTCTGAGGATGGATCACAACCACTCACATCACACCAGGCATGTTGGCATAAACCATAAACTCAATGCCAGACGCAACAGAGAGAAGGGAAGTAGAGACAGAAAGATTCTTAGAAGTCACTGGTTATTCAGCCTAGCCAAAAGAGTGAGCTCTCGGTTCAGTGAGAGGCCAAGTTCTGGAATAGAAGGTTGAGATGAAATGGAGGAACATACCCAAAGTCAACCTCTGATTTCTACTTACATATGCATAAATAGGGTATCCACACAAACATGCACAGGCATACACATAATACATACAACAGACCATACAAACATTTGTACAATACACAAAAGAGAGACAGAGACAGAGACCCACATGGGAGCACCGGACAGAAATCTCAAGGTCCAAATCAGGAGCAGAAGGAGACGGAGCACGAGCAAGGAACTCAGGACCACGAGGGGTGCACACACACATTGAGACAATGGGGATGTTCTATCGGGAACTCACCAAGGCCAGCTGGCCTAGGTCTGAAAAAGCATGGGATAAATCCGGACTAGCTGAACATAGCGGACAATGAGGAATACTGAGAACTCAAGAACAATCGCAGTTGGTTTTTGATCCTACTGCATGTACTGGCTTTGAGGGAGCCTAGGCAGTTTGGATGCTCACCTTAGGAGACCTGGATAGAGGTGGGCGGTCCTTGGGTTTCCCACAGGTCAGGGAACCCTGATTGCTCTTCGAGCAGATGAGGGAGGGGGACTTGATTGGGGGAGGGGGAGGGAAATGGGAAGCGGTTGCAGGGAGGAGGCAGAAATCCTTAATAAATAAATAAATTTTAAAAAAAGAGAGAGAGAGAAAGACATACTCATCATACCCAAAAACTGTAAAAGCAGAGAAAAAAATGGTCAAGAAAAGAATAATTTTAGTAATGGGGACACATTCTATACATGAAATGAATAGAATATTTCATACTCCAAAGCCTCAGGGGACATGGGAGTATCAAGAAACCCACCAAGTAAATAGAAAGCAGATCATGATGGGTTTTTCAAGACAAATAAAAAAGTTGGAGTATTTCCTAGAATCAATGGAAGGTTGCTAACAGAAGATGAGAGTTAACGTGTCTTTTGCAGGTAGTAACATTGGCAGAAATAGGAGAATAAACAAGGGAAAGGAGCTTGTGTCAGACAGAGCAGACAAGAGAAAAGGGACTTAGTTACTGCCAGGATGAGGAAGCAATGAGGAGGTGATGGAAGCATACCCACTTAAGAGATGGGTAGCAGGACTAAACATGTTGGTAATAACAGACATACAAATAGGCATTTGAATTGATGAATCCAGCTTAAGATATATCATGTTTAGAGTAGAGTTGGAAATCCGAACTCAGAATGAGGGTGAGTGTGCTTCTCTTCCTGATGTTTCGACAGGTGAGCTAAGGATAGGTCAGCTTGTTGTTGTGAGTCACTTGTATGCTGGGAAATACAGTTCAGCTGGCTTCTCCTTCTAGCACATATATACATAGTGGGTGTATGCTTTATGCATATATGAAGTATGTTTGTATATCAGTGAACTAAGTATATTGGCTGACACAGGGAAGGAACATAATAGCAAGATGTTTATTATATTGAAAATGTACCCATGGATTTGTCTGTGTGTTGGAGCACAAGATTCATGGGTGACTAGTTAAAAAGAAGAAGTTTGCCTTGCTCCTGTGCTCACTTTCAATGGTACAGCCATGTCAACCTCCTTCCTGAAACTATTGCCCTCCTGAAGCCCAGGTTACTTCAGTTTTGCTCGTAATAATTTCTTTTCCTGTGAGATTATCCATTCTAGAACATGCCTAGCTGCATGCAAGTTTGATTTAGGGATCCATTTTTCATCAAGGGGTCTGTAATACACTTTCTATATTCTACCACTCACTACCTTGTATCTTTCTGCACCAGGACTAAGAAGAATGCAAGAAGGGGAGTAGTTTATCATGACATTTCATCTGATACCCGCATTTGCTTTTTACTTACTTCCAGATAGTACTCTTTGAATAGAAAGCAGGGCCAATATTTTGTCTCGACAAGGAAGGAAAAATTATGGACAGTCCCTTGGAACACTCGTGCCTACCTTTTACACACTCAAAAGTTTGCGCCTTCTCTCAGTAGTGGGGGTTTATCAATGACCCACTCTAGGCACATCTATTACAGTTGGGCCACTAAATGTTCATCTGTATTTTCATGTCTTTAGGTGTTTATAAAATTCCATGCATAACTTAAATTTTAATCTTTTGATTATCAGTGGAACTCACTTAGTTAAAGAAAAATTGATCTGTTTTTAATCCTTTATTAGAAATAATGTTTTAGCAAGGCATTGGTATATGTCTTTAGTCCAATCACTTGGAAGGCAGAGGCAGGCAGATTTCTAACTTTGAGGCTAGTCTGCTCTACAGAGCAATTTTCAAGACAGTCGAGCTACACAGAGAAACTGTACCTTAAAAAAACTAAAAAGAAAAGAAAGAATATCTAGAGCACAAAATAACAAGGGAAAAGACCATTTCGTGAGCTGATACATTCTTTTTTCTCTAATCTGCTAACAGTAGTCAATATGTCATCAATAGCAAAGGATTGTCAGCATTCCAGCATGTGTTACATGCAGGTATCAGCATAGAAATTAAAATCACCCTATAAGAATGCAATTACACTGACATACTTTGTTAAAATAATATTTACTTTGATTTTCTTTTTCTATCCATTTTCCATACCACAGTTTATGAGAAAGGCAGCAGGAGCTTTCTATGGTTAGATTGTACCTTTAGTTTGTTTCCTGTGGCTATAAAAATAACCAAGCATTTTAAGGAAGGAATGTTTTATTTGCACTTGAAATACAAGATACAGCCCATCATGGTAGAGAAGTCAAGGCAGCAGGATCTTGATAGATTTGGTCCCTTGGCACCCACGATCAGGAGTTCGGTCAGCTCCCTCTCTCCTTCCTCAGTCCAGGGTCCACGTCCAGATATGATGCTTCTAGTCTTCATCTTCTCACCTCAATCCATTCAAATCACAGACATGGCCAGAAGCTTCCAGGTGATTCTGGATTCTGTATCATTGTGAGTTAGCAGGACCACCACAAGTCATTAAGCTAATATTCAGTTTTAGCATATCTAGACATGCAAGCTTCTGTAATTTTGGCTGATGTTTGTCAACTGAGCAGACTGTGAATAACATCAGGTCAGACCTTTGGAAAGAGGGAGGCGTGACCCTCCCCATCACATGCCTATATGTTCATGCTTCTCAACAATCCTGCCACACCGACCAAGTAGCTCTGAGCATGGAGCTTTCTTATCCACTAACAGTTTTCACCTCTGTGAGATTAGGATCAGCTAATTAACGTTTCCTCTTGGCATCAGCTGTCTTCTCTTCTCAAGGTGGCAATGAGCATCCAATCTGCTAAGCCAAAACACACATGCCAAAGCAAGCCTTTGTCACAAAGACTAGGGAATGAAGGGGGAATGACAAAGAAGGTAATTCTACTCTGGCTACAAAAGCATCCACAAGGTTATAATCTCCACAAGAGCCATGGGAAGCTGGAGGTTTCCTCAGTGCAGCTGATGATGGAAAAAGGCAGTAGAGAAAGAATGAGCATTCTGAAGTCATACATAGCGCCATCAGGCTCAGCATGATGGTATCATAGTTTCCCTGTTTGTATGTCTAAGGGGAAATAAATGAGATGTTCATACCAAACAGACAAAACTAATATAACACCCATTTTTAACACAAGATCTACGATATATTCTCTGTGCCATTTTCTTACCCTAGTGAATTCAAACTATCAAAACTTAAGTCAGTTTTAATGCTATCTTTTCCAGTTATTTATCCAATTTTCCCTACGGAAATTCCCTTTAAACTCCTGAACCTCTGGTTAGAAAGGAACTGTTTGCTCTTTTATATAATCTTTACCATTCTTGCATACAGCTATTTAAGCTCATTTTGACATATTATTTTTCACATCATGTTCTCGTTATTCAAAAAAAAGAAAGAAAAAATAAGGGAGTGTAACTTTCTCTTGGGAAGACAATGTACTATATCCACTGTTGGGTATGGAGAAAAATAGCTTTGTAGTTAGGTGTGGAAGAAAGTTCCACCAGGAAACCCACATATCTGTGTAAGTACTGTACTTCTGGGATTTCCAAATTGGACATCACACATGGCAGAACACAGTGAGAACTCTACGCTTGCCCTAGCCCATCTTCTATTCACAAACAGTTATTTGAGCTCCCCCCGCCAAGTTTCTGTCATCCAACTGTACAAGGGTGATTTTTACAAAAGTAAAATTTCTAAAACTCAAGTTAAAGCAGAATACATGGGGAACATGAAAATCTGCCAGATTCTAAATCCCTGCCCAACTAGAGAGATACATATTGACTTTTCTGGTAACAGAAGTGTACGTGACAGGTGTTTATACCTGAACAGCTCTGCAGATAAGTGGAAGACTCTATTCTCAAGTGATTCTGGCATGCTAGTGTGCAAAAAGCTGGAGAAACTTTGAAAGAGGGTTGGTTACTTAATCTCCATATTTGGGTTAGTTAAGGCACAGAGGGGAACTACTTGAAACTATGTCTTACAGTTTAAAAGCTAGGTGTAATAGGAAGCTGTCCTTAAGTAATAGGAAGTGCTTAGAAAATAGGCTGTGAGGCATCGCCTGCAGCTATCATCAGGTATGCCTTGACTTGCCTGTGGTGGATAAACTAACAGTTAGGCTATGCAACAAGTCTGGCTTTGCAAGACTTACATGACGTCCACGGTTGTCATTCCAACCAACTTCTAGTTTATGTTGCATTTACAACTGCTTATTAAGGCAACAGTATTCTTGCCTAGAAGAGATGGTGAGCGGCAAAGAGCATTGTTTATGAAACCCAATAATGTGCTGATATATTTTTAGAGATGGGATTGAAAATTGAGCTTACTTAATTGGCACACTTCATTTCTAATGTTAGAAAGTTGAAGTGTAGAAGAGCAAGGAGATTCATTTTCTCCGCTCAACTTTACTACATTCTCCATGTCGCTTCTAACTTTCTGAGCATTTCTGATGGAGGGGATGTCATTCACGTTGTATCACACTGAACCTTAGTTTCTTCTGTTTCAGGCTTCAGTCTGACTCCTGTTGTTTTAAACACTTCACGCTAAATGAAAGACTTGAAAAAGAGAATTAATATTGAGAAATTATTTTGATTTTCTCCCATGGAAAAGTAATTTCCCTGTGCTCCTAAATCTCATCACCCGAGACACAGCCCGTGAAGAAGTGAATCTTACCAGACAGTTGCTTGACTTAGCCGCTTCAGGGAGATCAATGAAGGGAAAGCATAAGCCTACATTCTAGAGCAAACTCCCCCTAGGTATTCAGATATGGACCACATTTCAATCTCCTGCCCCTGTCTTAACATCCTCATTCCAACTGAGGGAATTGTGAAACTGTGGTAAAAAAACATTTTCTCAGTTTTTTTTTTTTTTTTTTGGTTTTTTGAGACAGGGTTTCTCTGTGGCTTTGGAGCCTGTCCTGGAACTAGCTCTGTAGACCAGGCTGGTCTCGAACTCACAGAGATCCGCCTGCCTCTGCCTCCCAAGTGCTGTGATTAAAGGCATGCGCCACCATCGCCCGGCCTCCATTTTCTCAGTTTTAAGACAAATTCCGAAGTGACTTTGTTAGTATATCTAAACTTGCCCTCCACTAACAAGTAACAATCACCTCCTCTCTCCAGTGTGTTTGACTGCATCTTCTTTTCCCTTCCCATTTCTCTCCTTTCTCTCTTTTTTTATCTCCTTTCTTCTAGCCAATTCTAGCAAAAAGTCAAGTAGAACCAGATGTTTTATTTTCTCAACTGCTTTCATTTACAAAACTCTGTCTTGATCACTAGTAGTCAGTGTCATGAATTGTTTTTCTCTTGTACCTATTAGGTTTTCACATCCAGCAGTCTTAAAGGACTTTAAGCAAGATTCTAAGGAAGATAGTATAACATTTTGTTAATACCATTAGATGATGAAATTTTGATGATGGAGTTGAGCTACATCTGGCATTTAAGAGTGCAATTAATTTCTTGATTATAAGATAAATTTAAAAAATCGACTACAAGATCTAGAGTGAGTATATAATGGTAGATTTAAATAATGTGTTTCTCCTGACTTCTCCATTTAATGTCAAATACAGACATGAAGGATGATATAAGGAAGTGGTTCTATTTTAAGATCTCTATATGTCAGACATTTTCAAACAGAGTGAGTTGCTGTGGTAAATAAACTTTTTCTGTTAATTAATTCAGACATTAAGAAAGTTACTAATTGCCTGTTTTCTCCCTAGATTGCCCTTGATATATAAGTATTTGTGACCTTCATCATATTCCCACACGAGAAAGGTTATGTTTGATTTATGTTCATTTCTCAAGTGTCTCAGCAGTTTTTTGCTCCACTGAAAAAGAACAAAATTCATGCGAGTTGTGAAAGCTATTAATGTGTTATAATCGAGTTCCATTTTCATTGCTTTGGTGATCCTGATGCCATTGCTATTGTGAAAAATGAAACTTGTATATTCTTGTCTGTAATGTTCTATTTTTAAAACGAGTATCTTTTCTCTAGTTGTTAATGAAATAATTGTTTTGGTACACAGGAAATTTTTTAAGACTATTGTGACTTATTAACCATAAAGTTAGGCTATTCCCTATTCTAAAGTTTGTCTATAAATGTCAACTCTAGCAGACAGTTCAAGAGGATGATCAGTATGTGGTCAAGGTAGGAGTAGATCTCTCACACTGATCCTTGGAAAAATGGAACATTTGTAGGGCAAACTCAACCTGTCCAGTCAGATTAAAGGAAGAAAATTAAATGGGATTACCTCATGTGTTCAGGTAACTTCACCAAAATTTAATGATCATGAATATTAGTAAACTTAAAACAGCATCCTTCTGCATATAAAAGTAAATAGAGATCTAAACATTAGTTTTTGTTTATTGGTACAAATATAATGACTGGCTTTATAAAATTATGGAATTTCAGCGGGATGGGGAGTAACACTCTTGGAATCTCAGCATTGAGGAATCTGATACAGAATTCAGGTTCATCCTGGGTTACATAAAAAAATGTTTAAGGATAACAAGAACTACATCATAAGAAACTGTCTCAAAGGAAAAGCAAAAACAAATCTCTAAGATGAGGTAGTAGCCGAGTCTTTGTGATTTAACTAGAGCTTTGCCTACCTGGTGTTCGAGCAGAGCACAGTGGTGCTTAACCTCCCTCATGCCGGGAACCTTGCACACAGTTCCTCATGTTGGAGGTGATGGCGCCCAAACATAAAATTATCTCATTTGATATAACAGCAATTTTACTAGAGCTGTGAATCATAATGTAAGCATCTGATATTCAGAATACCCGGTATGTGACTGCAGTGAAAGGGGCATTTGATCCTAGGGGTCACGATCCACGGGGTGAGAACCATTGTTATAGCTCAAGAAGAAAGAAATGTAATGGAAACAGTGCATGGGGATGTCAGAAAGGTAACCAACTGACTGGGTAACTGTCTCCGTAGGTAAAAAGCTTGTGATGCATACTTGAGAACCTGAGTTCAAAGCCCCTGAATCATTTAAAAGCTGAGTTGTGTTGGGCACATCTGTAACCATGGTGTTGGGGAGGTACAGACAGGAGGATCCTGAGCCTTTCCAGCTATCCCATTGAGGCATTTACTGGGTTCCAGATTGAGTGGAGGGAAATGGGAGGCTGGGAGGAGACAGAAACTTTTTTTTCTTTTTCTCAATAAAAAATTTAAAAAAAAAAAAGACTTTACCTTAAAAGTAAGTAACTAACATGGACTCATAGGAGCTCACAGACTTACCCAACAGCTAGGTAGAGAACCTGCATGGGACTGACCTAGTCTCCCTACATTTGTGTGACAGTTGTGTAGCTTGATTTACTACTCATGGGATTTCTACTGGGAGGAGGGCCTACTTCTAACACTTTGGCTGACTCCTAGGAATCTATTCCATATACTAGGTTGCCTTTTTCAGCCTTAATACAAGGGGAGGGAGGAGCTTAGTCCTACCTCAACTTGAAATGCCAAGCTTTGTTGACACCCATAAGAGGCCTGCCTCTTTCTGAACAGAAAGAGAAGAGGAATAAATTGGGAGGAAAAGGAAGAGGAGGGAATGGAAGGAGAGAAGGGAGAGGAAACTGTGGTTGAGATGTAAAATAAATGAATAAATTTAATTAATAATAATAATAAAATGATGTTAAAAATAAAAAGTAAAATGTAGAGTCACTAAGCACCTCCATGTGCTTTCTCACATACACACACACACACACACACACACACACACACACACCAATCAAAACAAGCTATGTGCATTAATTTACTTTTAAAAACAAAAATTACTAAAAAGCAGAGATACCCCCATACATGAATCCATTAATTAACCTAATGTAGCAAGTTTCTTTGTTACTAAATGGTAGAATCAGCTCTTTTTTGCAATGATCCTATTGTATATAAATCATATAGTTGGCTCCGTTTGAATTTATGTATTACAAACATTCTCTTATCTAATGTATTTCTTCTCTAAAACATATGATATGGGTATGTATGGTGAAAATTATCTTACAGAATTCAGGAACTCAATCTGTATTTTGTATATTCAACAATAATCATGTTGAATAGTCACTTACTAATTAAAAGAACATATGGAAACTAGCATTATTTATTCTGTTTTCTTCTTTCTTACATATTACATATTAGGTATGATTATAAACTTGATACTGAAATATGTTTCTGGGGGAAAATGGGAATATCTGAAACCAAATATCTCAAAATGTCATCCATCCAATATGCCTTTATTAAGTGCCCTGAATTTTCAAGATTTGCTAGACACTATCAGGAATTCAGAGTGATTTACATAATGTTCCTGCCCTCTCTGGGTCTGATCCTGATTCACACTGCTCGTTTGAATTCTTGCATTTATTGCCTTCCCTAATGATGCTATTTTCAGATGATGACTTTAAACACAAGTGGGGTTTTCCAATGACTGTCTAATGTGTATCAATATCAGCCTTATTTGTGTGATGTCTGTGAAAAGAGGCAAAGGTTTATTCTTTCCCTGACATTTATAGCATGCTATGCTCTATGCTCCAGAAAGGTTACCAAAATCAAATTTATTCCAAATGGGCAATATTTAACTGTAAAAATGTCAAAGGGAGGGAAGATGTCTCCGCAGGGCAATACTGAAGTGATTGACTGAATGATAACTAGAGAATGGTGAAGTGTGCTTTTTCATTTTACCCGAAAACCCTGTTAATAGATTTATTGAGTCTGAGCATCGTTCCTTCTCTCCTTCAGGAGATGCCTGCGCGCGCGTGTGTGTGTGTGTGTGTGTGTGTGTGTGTGTGTGTGTGTTTACCTATCGGTTTATTTTAATGTTACTACTTAATGGGATCAAGCTTTCTTCAAATGTTCTCAGTTCCTGTATACATTGTAAATATCCCATTGTTCAAGCAATTATGTATAATTAGCTTTCAATTATATTTGAAATTCAAACTTTTCCAGTGGAGAAATTGTGATAAAAATCTAAAGTGAATGTGATGTTTTACAGCTGAGTTCAGAGATATGAAATGAGAGCAGGCTTATGTGCACACTCCATACAGGAACAAAAATCACCATCTGATATACCTAAAGCCTGCTTCTTTAAGTGTAATATTATATAATATTATAATGAATATCTTAGTAAACTCTCACAGTCTGGCCCTATGTCAGCCAGTACTAATCACATCAGAGGGTAGTTATTCACCTTCCAGATGATGACTTCTTGAGATGAAGCAATTTTTCTACTTCTGAATAGATCATCCCACCCAATTCTTGAGACAAAACAAGTAGGGATGTGGGACTGTCAATAGTGGGAAATTGCAAGTGGATATGAACCCACCTTTGCTCACTGCAGTGGGAAACCAAGGAGGCTGATGACAAGAGTTAACAGTTGTAGTTTCTTATGTCATAGTGTCACAGGGAGGAAGGATTATTCATGGAGAAGATTTGTTCTTTGATAGCTAGAAAACAGCATAATACCCTATCATTTGAGAAAGTTGGTGGCAGGGTGAAAAAACAATTGTATTAAAGACTGAGGATATTTCTCAGTCCTCCTACCTCTGAACCCTCTTCCCTAGAGTGTCTAAACAATACAGAAAAACCTAACAAACCCCAGGACATCCTGCTTAACCTGCATAACTCTTTACTCTTGGTGATGGTGTTATCTGAGTTATTCGATTGGTTTTTCTTTTTTGTTTTTTAATTTAATTTAGATTTTCTGTCTAATACTTTATGTAGTTGGTTATTTTCCAACTCCTTCAAAAAGTCTCATCAGGGGGCTAGAGAGATAGGTCAGTAGCTAAGATCACTAGCTTCTCTTCCAAAGGTTCTGAGTTCACTTCCCAGCAACAACATGGTGGCTCACAACCATCTGTAATGAGGTCTGGTGCCCTCTTCTGGTCTGCAGGCATATATGTAGGCAGAACACTATATACATAATAAATAAATAAATAACCACATCAAACTCTCTTTCTCATACATACATTCACATACACACAAGCATGCATGCACACACACACACACACACACACAGAGAGAGAGAGAGAGAGAGAGAGAGAGAGAGAGAGAGAGAGAGAGAATGGGTTCTAGAGTCTACAATGTTTTCCAGAATTTTAGTTTATAGGCCATTTTTAAAGGAAAATAAATATTCCTACGTTGTTTATTCTATCAAAAGGAAAAAAGATTGACAAAAACATCTCTATTTTTTCTGTGACATGATAACCCATAAAGAACAAATGAGATAATGTATTTTTATTTGTGATGTAAATAATAGTGGCCAAGCACTCTATACTCTATCAACATTTCCTCATGTCCTTTCATCAACTAATGAGGAGGACACAGTCAAGGTCTGCATCCAGGGAAGATCTTAATATCAGACCTTGGGTTGTATAGATTCACAAGGGGATTGTTTTCTGTCTCCTCCTTCAGAAATGTCTCTTGTGGTCACTTGAGTTTTTTTTTTTTTTTTTTTTTTTTTTTTTTTTTTTTTTAGTTTTTCGAGACAGGATTTCTCTGTAGCTTTGGAGCCTGTCCTAGATCCTGGGACTAGCTCTGTAGACCAGGCTAGCCTAGAACGCACAGAGATCCGCCTGCCTCTGCCTCTCGAGTGCTGGGATTAAAGGTGTGTGCCACCACTGCCCAGCCTTGAGTTCTGAATATAAGTTCCCAACCTCTTTTGATGAGTACCTGTAGAAGGGGGTCTGTCACCCACAAGATGATTACCTGTCTAAGGAGGATTTGTAATGATACTCAAACTAAGGCTCGGGACCTTCCCCAAACAACATAAATGGGTAGAAAGCAAAGATCCAGTTACTTCACTGCCTGGAAAATAAATATATCTTATAATATTTTTTCAGTTCTTTCGAAGAGATAGCAATATCTGTACCATTACAGTTAGCAGTGATGTTCAAATGCACATAAAACATTCTTTGTCACTAGCCTGGGGAATTCATCACCAAACAAGTACCTACTGAGAACTTGTAATAGATCAGGAATTATATCTGGAAGATATCTGATAATTAAATTACTTTTTAAGTTAGCATATTTAGATTCTTAAAATAATAAAAAATAATTTCCAGCCATGGTTGTACAAGGTTTTTATCATGTCATGCATGCAACATTGGATAAATCCCAGGTACCAAAATAAAGAAAATTTGTATTGGTAACTGAAATTTAAAGATCAAGGGAGCATTTTTTTCAGCTTCAGAAGTATTGTCCCCTGAATGCCCTTTGACCTATCCAAGATCTTCGCTTGGTAACCCTAACTGTTCTGTAGTTTCCTGTTCTGACTTCACCAAATTCCTATAACTGAGATTTCAATAAATTCATTGATTCTGCTCATCATGATGGTGCACACTTTTAATTTGAGAACTCTTCATGGGGAGGCAAGCAGATCCTGTGAGTTTGAGGTCAGTATGGTCTACACAACGAGTTCTGCGTCATCTAAACCACACAGTGGGATTGTGTCGCAAACAAAAACAAACAAACAAAAACCCACTCATTTTCTCAACTGTTCTACAGTGCACAGTTGTTGAGTTCCAGGCAGATGCAAGACTTTCCCTGTGACCCTAATGTATGGAGAAGGAACATAGTTCCATGTCTAAAACCAGAGATATGCTTGGCCAGGCCAGTGATAGCCTGAGTGCAGGGCCTTAGGGAAACTGAAACTTTGGATACCAGGAACCCAATGCTTCCTCACTAAAAAGCTATGGTTGTCAATTCCAAGGCCATTGATCACTCCGTTGATGTTGTATTTGAGATATCCTGTGTTCCCTTTGAGGAACATATATGTGGAAGATTATTGCTTCCTCATAGTTTTGTCCCTTCTTTGCTAACTTTCTGCTAACTCTGTCCCATTTTTGCTCTGAAAATTGTATACAAGATGCTATGCAGGCTGAAGAGAAGATTCAGCTGTAAAAATCTAGGCTTTTATAATAATATAAATAAGATGCTAGGTTTCTTAATAAACTGTTTTTGCATTAAGCTATCAGCTTATGCAAGATCTCCTGATTCTAGCACTTATGTCTTCTATATTTTCTCATCTTTGGCACTCCTCCTGAGGGACCCGTCAATAAAGAAATACCTTCAAAACAGTTCCATATCAGGGTTAGGGGAGTATTCTTTTATGACAAGAAAAATATCAATTAAAGCTACCTGTGAAAACTCCAGTGTGTGTTGTGATGGTGCTGGTGCTTAGGACCTGTTAGAGAGAACATCTTTGAGGACATGAGAGTAGAAAGAGAGGAAGTGATAGTGTTACATGTGCCCAGCCTTGCAAACATAAAGAATGCCACAGGAAGACAGAAGGATAAATACAGAAGCCTGGGTTCTGCTACTGAAGTGTACACTGTGCCAGAATGGTTCTAAAATGTTCAGCTTCAAGGACCCACATCTGGCCCAAGCACATGGGCTTACAGCTTGAATGATTGTGACACCTGATTAATTTATGAGCTGAATAATGCAAAGACTGTGTAGAAAGTCGGGTTCTCTCTCCACTATACTAGGAAACCATGAAGTCTTTTCAACATTGTAACAGCATAAAAGACTTCTACTGAGGCTAAAAGTGAATCCGGTTTGCTGTGGTGCTGCACACCCACAACCCTAGCACTCAAAAGGAAAGAGGATGGAGAGCTTATGACTAGCCTAAACAGTACAAGGAGACTCTTAAAACAAAACAAAAACTAAAGAAAGTGAAGCCCAAAGCACTTGGAGTGATCCGTGGGATGGTAGTTTGGGGAAGTAGAATTGGGGGAATGAGTAGAAGAATGAAAATAGATCCATATCTATCACCAAGCACAAAACTCAAGTCCAAATGGATTAAAGACCTCAATATAAATCCGACCACACTGAACCTGACAGAAGAGAAAGTGGGAAGTAGACTGCAACACATGAGCACAGGAGAAATAGGATTTAGGGAGCAATTTTCACAGTCATATGAAAAACAAAATGTTAAATTAGTCTAAGATTTATTGACCATAGGAAAGAAATAAACAGGTTCTAAATTTAGCTTGAAAATAGCCTGAAAAGAAATTGCCAATGTACAGGCTATTGGGAAAAGGAACGTGGAGGACAACCTTCTGGCTTTTAACTTTTGTCCATGGCTATAATGCATGAGACAAAAAGCAAAGAAAACCAGAAACCACTGGAGAACCAAGCAATTTTTAAGTAGAGACAGAGTCAGGGTTCCCTTTGTGCATGTTAAAAGATTTCTATTTTCAAGGAAAATATTCAAAATAATTAGCAGTCTTTGGGTAATATAAGTAGCCAGAGATGAGCTTCAGCCTTATCTTCCTGCAGTGCAATGGTGACCTATGACTGTTAGATCTTGGAGAGATGATAGAGGACCAGTGACATTCCAGGAAAACCCGAGAATGCTAGGCAAGAAGAAGTGTCAGGAAGCTTAAGGATGCATCTTATATGAGACATATAGATAGAAATATAGGAGTAAGGGGAGGGCATGCAGGTCTGGCATGCAGAGCAATTTTAATGAGTTGAGAGTTGGTAGTGAGTAGTCCAATGCGTGAGAACACATGAAAAAAAATCTAGATAGAAAACAGAAGACAACAAAGACTCATCCTTAAGTAGTGACCAGACAAGGAATGGGCAAAAGAAAGTAAGATGGTATTACTACAAGCAAAGGGCAATGTTGTAATAGGAGCGGCGGGGCTGTGTCCCCAGCACCCGGCCGCCCACATGGCTAGCTTATGCTCCGAAATAACAACACACAAACTGTATTCATTTAAACACTGCTTGGCCTATTTCTATCTAGCCTCTTCTAGGCTAACTCTCGCACCTGGACTAGCCCATTTCTAATAATCTGCTGTAGCCCAAAAGGTGGCTTACCAGGGAGATTCTAGCCTATGTCCATCCTGGGTTGGAGCTTCATCGCGTGTGCCTCAGAGAGCAGAGCTATCATGTCTACCCAGGAGAGGGGAGCATGGCGTCTCTCCGAGGCGTCTGCTCCCGAGAGCAGAGCTGTCGAGTCTGAGCTCACTTCCTCTTCCTCCCAGCTCACTTCCTTCTGTTCTGTTTACTCCTCCCACCTATGTTTTAACCTATGAGGGCCAAGCAGTTTCTTTATTGCTTAACCAATGAAATCAACAGATTGATATATGACACTCCCACATCAGGGCAAAAATGGGGATTCAGCAGGGAGAAAAAGATTATCTTACCCAGTAATGACAAATAACAAAAACTCCTGATCACCCCCACAACATTGCCTGCAAATGAATATCACCAGGAGAGAACAGGTAACTAAGTTCAAGAAATTGACCCTTAGTTTCCAAATTTGGGGGATTTAACAGTGAGCTGGCCTATCAGAGCCTTAAGAAGTAGTTGATAAGTAGATGATAAGTCAAATCCAAGCTGGATAAGGAAGACAGTAAACAGGAGGGAGCTTTTGAGTGGAGGGAAGGAGTCGATTCAGTAAAACAAACAACAAACAAAAAAATATGTCCTATGGGGTCCAACCATGGTGAATGGATTGCTAGAGTGAATGACCAGAAGAGAGGAGTGGGAAAGAAGAATATTTGAAATCAAAGGGAAGGTGAATCACTCTTTCAAGTGCGTAGAAGATACCCCAGTGCTTTTGAACATGTACCAGGGATAGTTTAGAGGACATAAAGTTGGAAAGAAGGAAGTGAGGACCTGAGGTGTCAACCTCTCCAGTGGGTCATCAGCAAATGCTCATCTAACAGAAATATTCCAGGAAGAGGTGAATCAGACTCCTGTCAACAAGTGAAGTCAGCAGGATCACCCATATAAACTAAGTCCATGGTCTCTGTTACCAGCGCTCATTACTTCAAGGAAACAACTGAATTAGTTTTTCCCCTGCTTCTAGTTTGGAGGTTTCTCATTCTGCTTCCCCACATATGAGACCCTAGAGATTGCCACCATCTGCTAATCACAGTCCTTCCAGGCTCACTAATCAAAAAGAATGTGACAATATGAACATTGGATTTTCTTGGAAATTGCTTTTGCTATTTGAATATACTTTAGAGTACATCATAGCTATAATTTAGCGCATATTCAATTTTGTTAGTAGACAGAAAAAAATCCTCTGAAGTCATAGTCCATTCTCTCCTCGCTGTCCACACCCCTTCAGCCCTGCCTTCAAGACCGAGCAATGTGAATATTTGTCCCAAAAATTGCTGTTTGAATTTTGGGCAGAAAGGTTTTAAAAAAAATCCTTCCAACACAGATGAAGCTATAATCATATTTTTCCTTGAACTAACTTGCAAATTTGTCAACCAATTATTTTTAAATTTATAAATATAAAATGTTGAATTAAATATTAATCCTATTAGAAATAGTGTTTTATTTTAATAATTACTGAATATTGCTGGGTACTCAGGAACTGCTGAGTAAATTAACATTTTAATTTCTAACAGAACTATGTTACTTAATCCTTTCTATTGCCCACTGGAATGTTTCTTTTTTGAAACCAGGTTTTCCTGGAGCTTTGGAGCCTGTCCTGAAACTAGCTCTTATAGACCAGGCAAGTTTTGAACTCACAGAAATCTGCCTGCCTCTGCCTCCCGAATTCTGGGATTGAAGGCGTGAACTACTGCCACCTGGCTACCCACTGGAATTTTTAAACATCCATTAATTTTTAAAAGAAACTAGTATAACATGAGCAAGCTGTTTTAGGTTTTCTTCTTTGGTGGCTGTGTATGTTTCCATAGTAACTTTAGAACCATAGCCTGCTAGTTCAGGATTATTGATCAGTACTATTCTCAGATTGTTTCATAAACATGAAAAGTTTTTGTCCTACCTGAGGTTGCACTTTCACTGCAGTTAAATCTGAGCCATGCAATGTTGTTGTGGAATTGTGAAGGTCAAAGTGATGATGTAAATAGTAGCACTTTGTAAAATTATTGAAATATTTAAAAGCATGAAGTATTGTTCCCTACAGCTCTGGCGTGTGATGTTATCTGAGCCAAGTATAAGTACAGCTCTGTAGTATTCATGTTCTGACTCCATCCCTTAGCATATGGTCCTCTAGGTTCATCTTTTGTGCTCAAATGGCAAGACTCCTTTCATCTGTAGTTTGGGGTTATGCTATAATGTGTGTGTATGTATACATATGTATATATATACATATTTTCATGTGTTTATTAATTTATTGAGAGATACTGATTTGACATCTCCAGTATTATGAAGTGATACGATGAATTTGAGCAGTGTTAGAGTTCTCTAGAGGAAAAGAACCAATATCATGTGTGTATGCTTATGTGTGTACGTGTGGTGTGTGATATGTGTATGTGTGTGGTATGTGTGTGTGGTGTGGTGGGAGATGTGGTGTGTGTGGGGTGGTGTGTGGGGTGGTGTGTGTGTGTGTTTTTGTGTGTGGTGTGGTGTGTGTGTGTATTAAAAGGAGATATTTGTTAATTGGCTGACACATTTCAAACTGAGCAGTTCAACAATTGTCTGCATACTGGAGAAGCTGAGGACCTACTGGTAGCTGCTACATCCATGGAGGTTGAATGCCTCCACAGTCCCAATCTGGTGATGAAGGTCTAGAGGATCCCTTGTAGGCAGTAGACCTTAGTCCACATTGAAAGACTGAAGACTTTGGAGTTGCATGGCAGAAGAAGATGGTAGCAGCTGCAAGGGCTGGCAGGAGCAAGTGAAAAGCACCAGGCTTTCTAGGGGACCAGCAGAAGATGCCACTCACTCTATGGGGGAGTCTTTGCTGCTCAGTTAATCCTTCCAGGAAATACCCATACAAACTTGCCTCTCTGTTGATTTCATAACTGCCTCAATTGATTTTAGATATTTGATAACTGATATCAACATCATAGGTGAGTTTCATTATCTTCCTCTATACACCAGGAAGTATGCTTGACTTAAAACAAGCTAGTTCTCACTATCCACCCTCATTTATTCCTTTCTCGCCCTACCAAATCCATTAACTGTCAGCAGCTGGCAGGAAGGATCCAGCTCCCATGAACTCTTGCGGAACCCATGAGTGAGTGGTAAAGGTCCCAGTCTTAATGCTGGCCACCATAATCTGTGTTTGTCTTGCCCAAAGATGGAATTTCATGGCCCTCTTCCTAACATTCTTCCTACCCTGTCTTTGTATTTGGTCCCTGGCCCTTAGAAAAAGGGTGATATGGATGCCTCCTTGGAGGCTGAGCACTCAAAAATCACTCTTCTCAGAACTTACTTTGATGAGTCACAAATCTCTGCATTAGCTCACCAATTCACTGCGAGAAGGTCCTCCGGCCATGGCTGAGGGTCAGTTCTTACTAACTCTCATGAACTCCTGGAATGGTGCAAAGGGCCATTGAGAACGACCTGTGATGGTTTGCTTGATGAATTCATTTTTGGTGTACTGACATTGTCCAGAGAGAACGACACCTGGAGCCATGCTTTCTTGAGAGAAGTCGGTTTCAGGACATATGTGAAACATTGCAACTCTTACACTCATTTACAGGAAAACATTTGCTCATGCTTTTAACTTTTTAAGCCTAAATTACTTAAAATCTGTATCAAGTTTGGTGCTTATAGCTCTCTTTATATCTTTAAGTACTAAATACTACAAGATTAAGGAAATAATCGTAAGCCTATAAAAGAGACCATTGATGTGCTTTACAACACTTAGAAATAATTCAATTGAAATGTGATTCATTTGTTAAGCAGATGGAATACGCGGCATTTATAAAGGACATCTTATTTCATTACAAATTTATCAAAATTCTCCCTTCAGCATCTGGGTTGCCAGAACTTCTAGAATATATTCATAATTTCATCTTTTCAAAAATGTTATATTATGAGGTTGTTCTGTAAGGGAAAATGTAAAGTGGTAGATCAAATATAATTTGTGCTTCACTAATGAAGCCACGTTCACATTAACCAGGAGAAAGAAAAAAGGTTAATAAATCAACTTTTCATAGTGCGATAGTATAGCTCATTAGTGAGTGTGAGAAAATAATCAGTATTACCTCCTTTTTAAAAAAGTAAGTACATATGTCAATATGTGGTATTTTAAAATTGAATTAGCAAGAAATAGAGGATGATCATGAAGGTACAATATTTTCAAAGAAAACAGAATGTTCGTCATTTTACTAGCCACATATTTAGCACAAGCTTTTCTTTTTAATCTTCTTTCATTTATAGTATTATCCATAAAACTTAGATCTCAAGGATAGACAAGGCTACTAACTTTCTTGGATTGACACACAGGAGGTGGCACTGTAACTTAGTGGTCAAACACTCTCTTGCTATAGGTAAGACCTAGGGCTTAATCCCCAGCACTGAGAAGAAAATTAAAAAAAGAAAAAACCCACAACACATACAAAATAACGTAAATGATTGTTTGGTGTGCTTTGGTGAAATCCTTATATTGCCATGATACCTTTGCTTTTCTGATTTATATTTGTGTCATTCTGGTCCCTGTACTTTATTATTTATCTGATTTACACTCATTCTACTTTTGCACCAACCTAAGACAATGTTTTCCATATCACATAAGTGGACAATCTTAGTGTGTATGAAAGCTGCGCATGATCAATGTGTAAGAATGAATGTAACTTAATAATACGTGTACTTATTGTTAAGAATGTTTTTGTTTCTTGCTTTCTAAATATAATGGACTGTTTTTCTCAAGAAATGCGATATCAGTCTCAAAATTACAGCTAGTTTGTTTTAATCTGGTCTGTCAAGGAACTTTCCTGGAAGTTAGATGTTTTTGTGTTAGTTTGTTAGACACCTAGGGTTAATTCTTAGTTGAATAACTAACAGAAATATAATTCTGTGTCTTCTCTCTCATCCCCACCCCCTCCCACCCGAGACAGTGTTTCTCTGTGTATCCCTGTCTGTCCTAGAACTTGCTTTGTAGACCAGATTTCCCTTGAACTTAAAGAGATCCTCTTGCCTCTGCTTCCCAAGTGCTGGGCTACAGTGATATTTTATTTGTGTTTTAATAAATAAAGCTTGCCTGAAGATCAGAGTGCAAAGCTAGCCACACTAGTCAGCCATACAGGACAGGCAGTGGTGGCACATAGCTTTAATCCCAGCAGCCACACTGCTTTAGCCATGAAGGCTGGACGGTGCTGGTGCATGTCTTTAATCTCAGCACTAGAGAGGAATATAAAATAGGAGGAGACAGGAGCTCAGGGTCTCAGTCCATAGACAGTCTGCAGTTGTGCTGAGGACAGGGTCACCCAGCCTTGGTAGAGGGAGGAACTCTCTAGTGGCTAGGCTGCTTTACTTTTTTGATCTTCAGCTTGAACCCCAATATCTGTCTCTGGGTTTTATTATTTGTGCTACACTGGACATTCACCTAGTTAGTCACACAGATTAATGGAGTGTGGTCTTAATGAAACTGAGGAGGCTCTGGAAGCTGAGAAAGTTAGTAATGTCACGAGCCCCCCACTCCCACCACCACCCTGGGCTATATCAGCAGTAAACAGTTGCTGAGAGAGGGGAGATTGATCAGCGAAGCTGTCTGTAAGTTACACAGGGAACGTCAGAGTAGCAATTTTGGGGAGTCATAGACTGCTGAGATTTAGCCGCTTTTAAGTCACCCACATTTCCTCAGAAAACTCCCTGGTTCCCCATCCATGGCTTGGTGGGGAGGGGACATTTATTTGGTCTGGGCCATGCCATTCATTGCCTTATCTGAAGTAAATTCATGGTAGTTTCTGTCTCCCAGGGAAAACTCCCCCAAGGTAGCCTTACAAGCCCCTAAAAATGTCCTGGAATCATACACACACAGAGTAGTGGATAAAATGCAAATACAAACAGTTACTTCTTATCTAAATTAAAACTGTCCCTACTGTCTATTTTTTTTAATGGAGGTCAAACACTAGCATAGATAATCTAATTCAAGTTGTCCATGGCATTCTGGAAACCTCACAGCATCCAATGCTGGCTGACAGCTAAACAAAGAAATTAATCAGAAATCTGCAGTAGCCTCTGTACTCTTAGGGTAGTGAAGCCTAATTAAGATTTATAATTAGAAAGGGAAATGATACAGCCAATCTCGGACTTGGAGAGGACCTTTATGCCCCTCCCTCGAACTCCTCCATGTTGCAGATGGCCTGGTTGGACCTGATTTTTATGACTCTTCTATGCCAGAGCTGTTCATTGGCATTTCAGCCAATTTGTTACAGAAAGATAGTTCTGTAAGAAAATTCAGTAAGATGTTATGTATGACATGCTGAATAACAAGATAAGGAATGTTCCCATCCTCTAGTTCTCTTGGCCTGAAACTTAGTGTTGAGGCATTCTCAATATGAGTCTTGGGCTTAACTCTGGCTCATGTAAAATACCTCTCTTACCATTAGTAAAACTTCCGCATGAAGACTGCTCCCTGAACTATAGAAAGGAATGGAAGCTTCTGCCTGGCTTGCTACTGCCACTCATTGCGGCTGGACTGTGGCACTCACCAAGTGAAATTGAGGCAATTATAATTAATAATTTGCCCCCACAAGAAGCCAAACAGAAAGTTACTATCTGACAGTCATAACTAGTAATTCATTGTATCTAAAATCCATGGCAGGAATGCCACTTATTGGGAGTGACAGAATAAGATATTCTATGAAGCATTGTTGATTATTGAGACAGAATCTATTGACTGCTTATTCTGGGTCTGTATTGATAAGCCTGAAACCTAAGCATGGTATCAAGGATTCCCTTTGCCTTCTTTAAGTCTACATTCTCCACGCTGTGTTTTACAATAAAAATAACAGGGAAACTGTGTCTCTGGAAAGACCAGAGAATCCCTAATGGACATGCAACGTCCACTAAAACAAAGCAACACATTTTAGTTGGTGTGAATATTTTATAACTACGTAGTGAAGTGGTAGGCAATAGAGGGGGAGGGGATATCAAAGCATAGGTAACTGGTGAAAGTGAAGAAGATGGGAAGGCAGAAACAGTTGACGTTTCCATGTTGAGTGACATGATGGGCATGTTTGACTGGCAAGCTATAGGACCTACTTGTTATAGCCTATGGGTTCATCAGTACAAGCTAAGTGGCTTTAAATGTGTGTAGTTCTCTTTAGTTCTATACTCTCAACAAATAATTTCTGCAAACTTAGTAAGAGATTTTTTTTTCTTTCTTTTTATTGATTTTATTGAGCTATACATTTTTTTTCTGCTCCTCTCCCTTTCTCTCCCCTCCCCTTCAACCCTCTCCCATGGTCCCCATGCTCCCAATTTACTAAGGAGATCTTGTCTTTTTCTACTTCCCATATAAATTAGATCCATGTATGTCTCTCTTAGGGTCCTCATTGTAGTTTAGGTTCTCTGGGATTGTGATTTTTGGGCTGGTTTTCTTTGCTTTATGTCTCAAAAAGACCATGGCAACTCTTATAGAGAAAAAACATTTGACGTGGTACCTTACACTTTCAGAGGTTTAGCCATTCTCATTGTGGCAGCAAACAGGTGGCGAGTATGGTGATATGTAGCCATGATGCTAGATACATCTTGATCAGAAGACAACCGGAAATGGACTGTCTCACTGGGTGTAGCTTGAGCAAAAGAGACCTCCAAGCCCAACTCAACAGTGACATATTTCTTCCAATAAGGCCACAACTCCTGTTGTGATAGTGGAAAGACAAGCTACAAACCACTGGCTGAACTGGAGGGTAAAGGCCGAGAGAGCTGTGTGCAGAGCACATTTGGGATAGTGAAAAACCTACACACATGTGTAAGACATCCCGTCTGAGAATTTAAAGGTGAAAGACTGTCCCAGTGAAGACAAAGAGGATGGCATTCGAAGGAATGTGAGGATGGTAGGCTGTTCAGCAGGACTAGCCCGGGAATGCAGGGAGACCAGGGGAGTGAGTTTACTGGTTGGTGTGATTCAGGTGTGGTGGAAGACACAGCTTCTCAAGATTCCAGGAATTCGCCAGTGGGTTTTCACCTTTAGTTTGCACTGGATTAACCTGGCAGGCTCCTGAACTCATGAGGTTGTGGGCCCTTTCTCAAATTTGTTGCTGCCATAGGAGTAGGTGGGACCTATGCAGTCTCCCAAATGCCAAGGTGGAAATCATGCCTTTAAATGTGATGCTCTGGGGCTAAGAAAGGGGGAGCAGTTCTAGTGCATTACTGGATGTGTGGAGGATGAACTGGGGCGAAGGAAGTCACACCACACCACATGGAGAGTCCAAGGAAGACAGACACAACAGGGGCCCAGGTAGACAAATGCCAAAAATGGTTGATTTGGATTAAATATGCTACATCTAAACAGAATGTCATGATTATTAGGACCCAAATTATAAGGCATCTGTTTAGAAGTAAGGGTAGGAAGATATGCATGTTGTTTTTAGATATCCAGAGTGAAGAGTAGACCCATTAACAAGTGAAAAGACCCAGAAATCAAGCAAATCCATTTGCTTGCATGAAGCACAAAGCAGAGGATAAATGGTGCTAACTTCTAGGGGAGATTAGCGGAAGTAGAATGTGATCATTTCTCCCCTTTCAAGCCATAGTTGAGCAAAACAATATGGGCTTTTAACATAACACAGTTGCATCCCCTCACATTCTATTGGCTCCCTAGTAACTCCATCCATCTGTGTAAAAACTAATTTTCTGGCTCTTGAGGAGAAAGCTTCTTCCTTGGTGATGCAGGCCTCCCGACACGGAGGAAGGATAAGAGCCATTTATCACTGCCTCAGGCCTCCACAGACCTGGTGGAGAATTAAAGGGAAGATCTGGGACAGCATCGAGATAATAACTTTCTCACACTCGAGGTAGAAGCAAGCCAGGGTAGTGCTGAAGATAGAAAAAGCTAGACAAAATTATTCCTATCCTTCATGCCTGTCATGAATCCTAAACCCTTGGTGAGTTCTCTCAAAGGCAGCTGCAGAGACCAGATCCTTGCATTAGGACCATGGATGATATCTCTACTCTGTGCTTTGATAGAGCCACATTGGTTTAGTCTGGTTCTCACTAAGCTTGGTCCTGCCAATGGGTGTGACTTCTTCATGAATGGAAAGGAATGGATTTTAGAATTTGACTTTGTAAGATCAAGGTACCTTTCATGATATTGTGGAAACCAAGAGTATACTAAACAGCAAGGGCCATGCTTTTTCAAACTTCTAGCTTGTAGTCTTTCAAATCAATTGGCCAGTTCCCATGATATCTAATGCTGACAGATTACAGCTGCTTTGTCTTTCTGGGGGAAAAAACTGCTGCTACCCAGCTAGAAAACAAAACATCTGTGTTGTTTGGTGATGGTGCCAGCAGGTGGTGCTGGAGAGTCTATCAATAGGTTGATTGGGAGCTCTCTTATCAGCTATGGCTGTGGACAGTTACTTAGCCATTCTTACACTGTTTCCTCATTTGTACAAATGGAGGCAATGCTTGTGTTGGGGTGCTAAGTAATTAGACCTGAAGAAGGAAAAGGCTGTTGCTTATCAAAAAATACAGTCTAAGTGGAACATGGGTATTATTCTCTTTCTCTACTCTTGTATTGAAAATCTGAGGGGACAAAATGAAATCATATATTTTGGGAAGACCCTCATCCCCTGCAGATTCATCTTTCCAAAGATAATATGTTGATCTGTGATATAAAGGGAAACTACTATGTATATGCTATGCTGAAAGGTTACCTAGAGATGGAAAAGGACTGCTGACAGAGAAAACAGATATGGCTGAGAATGGCTGGTAAGACTAATGGAACCAGTCATGAATTCGCCCATCCTTTGAAATGGACAAACCTTCCTGGAGGAGAAGCAGAAAACTTTGACTCAGACTTGGTAGCTGTCTTAGTTAGGGTTTTTATTGCCATAAAGAGACACCATGACCACGACAACTCTTATAAGAAAGATATTTAATTGTGATGGCTCACTTACGGTTTCAGAGGTTCCACCCATTATCATCATGATGGAGAGCATGGCAGAGTGAAGGCAGACATGATGCTGGAGTAGTAATGAGAGTCTTACGTCTGTAGGCAACAGGAAATTGACTGAAACACTGAGCATTATTCTGAACATAGACCCCCACAGTGGCACACTTCCTCTAACAAGGCCATATCCACTCCAAGAAAGCCACACCTCCTAACAGTGCTGCTCTCTATGAGATTATGGGAGCCAATTGCATTCAAAATACCACAAGGAACCATCTCAGCATGTAAAGCAGAAGGTCCAAATGATGGGAAAATCCCGAGTCCTGGGTGTGTTGATTGAGAGGCAAGCCTTACCATATTAGCTAAGTCCCAAAGGAAGATTCACAGGCAGAACAGGATACCGGAGAAACCACAGTGCACCGAACATAGATAGTTGGAGTGGTAAGAACTAACAGAGGGAACCTTCAATTTAGAGATTTCAAGAAGTGTGGATTTCCCTGATGGTTGATTTCTGTGGGTGCTTTATTTTGTTGCTTATCTAGAGAAGTAGCTTCAAATACGGCCTCACCAACAGACTCTCAGAGAGTGTGCAAAGGTTTTGGGGAAGCACAGAAGGGAACTGATGATTTGAAGGAAGCAGAGGGTGTGACACAGCCCTGGCCAAGGGTGGGTAAAGAGGGCCTTTACTTACTCAAACAATGTTCACTATCTGTCCACTTGGGTCAAATCAAGTATCCCGAGGAAATAACATGAAGTTAACGTCAAAAACAGACCTCAGGAGTTAAGACCATGTTAGTTTATCCAGCTTTGTCAGCTGAAGGTGAGATGAAGAAAGCAGGTGGTCAAGTCGATGTGGGGACACTCAAGAGAGGGGTAGCGACTGTAAGGCTGGCAGTCCAGCGAGAAGAATATGCCAGGACAATTTCCAAGGTGCATCGTGTTGTGTGGATGGTAATGGGAAGAACAGATAGAAGAGAAAGAACTCTGAAACTGACTTTCCCCAATGCCAAGCAGAATGATGGGTGGACTATTCTCCTGTGCCTGAGCAAAGAACCTGGACATGATTGGGCTTCTGTAAAAGTCAAAGGCACAGTGGCACAGTGTTTAAAACAGTGGAAAGCTTTGGGGTGTTTTGTTTATATTATCCCTCAGAATAGACAGTAAAGAAGAGGAGGAATTCGTTCATTGTACCATGATGATGCAAGTGGAGACAAAAGACAATCTTAGAACCCACGTGCATCTAGGCTAGGCTGCCTTGTGAAAGATACACACAACTGCAGGATGCTATAGGATGTCTCTCATGGGAGTAAAGAGGAGAATTTTAATGTTAGTGATGTTAGATAGAGAAAAAAAGACAAAGAATAACTTTGGGGATATTTTGAGAACTGGGATGATGCTAGATACCTTTTTTGGATAGGAGATTGCATCATAGGCATTGCTGCAGTTATGTTTTGATAACGGCACAATAACAGAACTGCAAATACCTCCACAATGATTAATTACCTCTCCTTGGTTCTTCAAGTGACCCAATGTGTACCCTGTTCCCTGTACTTGAGTAAAGGAAGCGCAGGTGACAAGTTGCTGTGCCCTCAACTCACAGTCTCCACTCACTTTAATATGACATTCAGTATGTCATTTTCTACAGATGCTAGAAGTGCAAATAAAAAATTCAAACAGTGGAAAACCATAGTAGATCTTGACTTCTCAGGAGCTGTGCATCCTAATCTTGGATCAGCAGATGACTACCTGTCCAACGGATTTCCTCAGGGCAAAACACCCACGGAAACATATTTTCACTTTGCAAGGACCATGAGACAGGAATTTGCAAAATTTGTGCAGCTTGCAGGCTCTTTTCTCATTATGTTGTAGATTCCTTGGGGAGTTTTTAGCTTTGCTTTGTCAGTCACTAATGCAACAGCTGTAATTTTCCCTGGAAATTTTGCTCTCTTTTGAATATTTTCCCTTAAGATTCAACAGGGAGGTAAATGCTTCCCAAATCTCTCATCTGGAATTGCCAGCTACAATTTCTAATACTGGGAGCTTTTCTGACTCGATAAAGACAATTAGGTAATATGAGAAAACAACACTTGGAACATTAACCATGTCTCACAGTTCTGGAAAAGAGAATAAGACATGCATTCACACAACAAGGGGAAAGTCTCAGGAATATACATAGTGCCAAGTGTTGAGAGTAAGTTCTCTGGACACAAAGAGTATAGAATCAATGATATAATCTAATATGATTCAATGGGAAAAATATAACATAAAATAATGGATGGATGGACCCATCTTTACCATACACAGGAGCTTATATTGCTGGAAGAAGTATGGTGTGGGGGATGGAAAAATGGTACCTTATCAAAGTCTGCCTTTTACAGAGAGATTGAGACATAGTATCCTCTTGCAGAAAGGGGAGCTCTGTAAGCATGTCTTGCAGACATGAAAGAATTGTTGGGTCTGAATATTGTCCTTAAAGCATTGTACCCATGTCTATTCCTTTTTAACTTTGTAACCTCAGTTAAATGCCAAATGATATAAGTGCTAGAAGTGACATAAATCTAGACCCTTATTACCTAATTAAATATGGCTCATTTGTGCTTAGGCTTATACAATATTCACAGTTAAATGAAGTATACACATAGGACAGTAGAAATACCCCTTGGGCTATCTGCACACCTCTACGAGCATGCATTGCTAAGGTACTGTTGGAAGCCATTGACTTCATATGCTCATATGGCCTAAACAAAAAAAGGTCCTTCATATTTTCAATCTTATTGTTGAAGCAAAACCACGTGGCATCAGAATGGTGGCTCTGGCTGTGACTGAAGGAAGTTCTCATCAGCTAGCCTTTGGGTCATGATGACTCATGGCTTTCATAGTTTCCACAGCAGTGAGCAGAGGTCTTGTCATTGCTAACACAGTGCCATTGGCATGAGGGCTGGAGATACAGAAAGATATTCTAATCATGACAGTTCCTAAAGAGATTCACTATAATCATCTTGCATAAATCGCTATGTCCAATGAGGTACCCATTGCATTCCATTGGCTGGGAACTGGAGGGTTTGTTTAGCATTAAGCTGGGCTAATGCTAGCTGGTTTAAACTCACTGTGATATTACCCTGACCTAATGTGTTCTGTGAAAGATATGAAAAATGTTAACTGAACATCTCAAAATTCGGAAAAATTATTGTGACATAATGAGGGGACTGAGGTAGGATTCCCCTCTGTATGTTGTGAATATCATTGGTTAATAAAGGAACTGCTTTGGGCCTATTAGCAGAGCTATAGGGGAACAGAGCTAGGCAGGGAAAATTAAACAGAATGTGGGGAGAAAGAAGGGTGAAGTCAGAGAGAAACCATGGAGGTACCGGAGACAAATGTGCTAAAATTTTGCTGGTAGGCCACGACCTCGTGATGATGCACAGATTAATCGTGGTGGGTTAAATTAAGATATTAAGAGTTAGCAAGCCGGGCGATGGTGGCGCACACCTTTAATCCCAGCTCTCGGGAGGCAGAGCCAGGTGGATCTCTGTGAGTTCGAGACCAGCCTGGTCTACAGAGCTAGTTCCAGGACAGGCTCCAAAGCCACAGAGAAACCCTGTCTCGAAAAAGAAAAAAAAAAGAGTTAGCAAATAAGAAGCTAGAGCTAATTGGTGAAGCAGTAATTTAATAATACAGTTTCTGTGTGATTATTTCAGTTCTGGGCATCTAGAATGAACAAGCAGGCTGCTGTGAGAGGGGCTGAATATTCTTATCTTCTTGATGTTGGTTCTATAGTGTCCAAAGGACTCCATTCCAATACCAAGATTCAAAAGCAGGACCCTTATCTGAAAGACTTAAAGACACAGCTTGCAGGTCAGTTTTGTCAGTTTGTTTCCTAGGAGAAAGGAGCCTCAACTAAGAAATTGCCTTTGTTAGATTGGCCTGATGGCATGTCTGTGGGGTATTTTCTTGATTGGTGATTGATGTGGGTGGACGTAGACCAGGTGGTGGTACTACCCCCTGAGCAGGTGAACTTGGGTTATATATTTAAAAAAACAAATTGAGCAAGCCATGAGGAGCAAGCCTATAACTAGCACCCCTCTACAATCTCTGCTTCATTTCCTGCCTCCAGGTTCCTGCCCTGACACTCTTCAGTCATGGGCTGTCGTTGGGAAGTAAGAACCTAATACACCCTTCCTCCCTGAGACTGCATATGGTTACTGTTTCATCACAGTAATGGAAAGTAAACTGGGACATAGAGTATCAGATACAATGTTTTAGCCGAGGGGAAAAAAAGGAAATAGGATGCAAATGATTCACTTCTAGAATGTTCAAAGTGAAAGACGACAGGTCCTTGGGAGTTCATAGACTAATATCTTCAGTCTCTGAAATTTTATGAGCAGAAAACAAAGTCTAGAGATTTCCAGCTCAAGGGAACATAGCAGGAAGTGACAGGTCTCTACCCTTAATAAAGTGTATTTGCATTAGTGGTTAAATTAAATTTACATCAGGGAGTAAGCTAAAGACAGATTTCCATAAAATTTTGCATTACAATTAAAGTTAAATACCATCTTTATGAGAACAGAAACCTGAGGCCAGATCCCTAAAATCAAAGCTAAAAGCCTACAGAGATTTATAAATTGTGCCAAGGGACAGAAAGAGGCCCGGGACAGGGTTCTGAGGGCCTGTGTCTCAGCCACAGTCTAAGCTCAGAGGTATAAGGGTCAGTGGTCCAAGGTTCCAGAAAGTCTGGCTATTGAGTTGATATGCTGGAGTTTCAGCTCTGTTCTGCTTTCTGGTAGATAGACACTGAAATACACTGTTTTCTAGCTCTTTATTTCTTTACTTCTTTATTATATTTTTAACATGTGTAACGGTGTATATGTATACCTTACACATATATGGTTCCCATGGTGATCTGAAGAGAGCATCAGACACTGAGATTGGAGTTAAAGAAGGTAATTAGCTACCATATGGGCATTGGGAATCGAACCTGGATCCCATGGAAAAGCAGTCAGTGTTCTTAACCTTTGAGCGATTTCTTCAGCTCCTTATCTATATCCTCTGTTTGTTTGCCTTTATATTTCTGGTCAGCTCCAAAGAGCTCCATGGCTCCAAAACCTTTTAGGAATTTAAAATTATCCAAACTATAGTGTATACATTGCTGAAGTTCATTTTAATAACATCATCATCAATTAAAAAATATGAATAAAATACCAAGAGCAAGGGTAATCTTGTTAAAAAAAAAAACCCTGAAATTTATTTCATCACTGAAAAGAGTGTGTCCCAACACTGGTGACTGGCAGATACATACATTGTTCGAGGTATAAATATGATTTTATAATGCAAAACAGTACTGTGAAAATAACTAATAATTTCTGAGGAAACTAAAATAATTATTTAAGACTTAATGAGAAAAATAGAGATTATAGTACTTTGATTTTTTTTTTACTTTTATCTGCATTTATTTCATGTTGAATTTATTCCCGTGCCATAAGTTTTTGTTTTTTCAGTTTCTTCTGGGATATCTTTTTCTTCTGTGCAACGTCCTCTTCTGGCTTTGGAACAATTTGTTCCTTTTCAGTGAGGATCTTCTCGATGTGGCAGGGGGAGCTCATGTATGGGTTAATCCGGCCATGAGCTCTGTAAGTTCGTCGGCGCATCTTAGGTGCTTTGTTCACCTGGATGTGCTCAATGACCAGAGAGTCCACATCTAAACCCTTCAGTTCAGCATTGCTCTCTGCATTTTTCAGCATGTGCAGCAAAAATTCTGCACTCTTTTTTGGCCACCGACCCTGTGTCCAGCCCCACTGTTTGGCCTGGGCGCACCTACCAACTCCACCATTGTACCGTCGGAATGGCACACACTGCTTCTTCAAAGTGACATCTTTCAGATACTTGGTGGCTTTTCGGATATGCATACCCTTGATGGCCTGGGCCCTTTCACGGGTGTTCTTAAAGTGAACCCGAAGGTTTGATCCTCTCGATTTGCATGATTTTGTAGGGTTTTCTGGGTCAAGAGAGTAGCGAACCATCTTCACGGGTCACCTCTGGCCGCTTACAGGAAGAGCAGTACTTTGATTTTTTTTTTTAAAAAAAAAATGATCTATGCTTTGCCCAGCTCATGCAACTTTCCCAATTGCCTGAGAAAAAAAAAAAATCCCAGGATAATTTCCAGTGAAGTCCACTCTTGGTGCCTCTGTCCTCAGGTCTGTTCCTCCAACTTCCTAGGAAGGAACAGAAAGAAGAGATCCTTTTGTATTTTACCCCTCTTTTTTGTTCTTTACTCCTTGGATCTTGCCAAGTTAAACGTACTGTATCATATTACATTTCCCTTGTCTTAGTCCATTTATTATTCTTGTAATTATATACCTGAAGTCTTATACATTGCAAATAAATTAATAAGTATTTTTATTTTAAAATTCTTATTCATTTTACTTATCAACACTGTTCCCTCCTCACACTATCCCCCAACCTGTTCCCCAACTCACCCCACATCCATTCCTCAGAAAGAGTAAGGCCTCCCATGGAAAATCAACTAAGTCTGACATTAAATTGAAGCAGGAGCAAGACCCTCTTCGCTGAATCAAGACTGAGCAAGGCATCCCACCGTAGAGAATGGGCTGCAAAGAGTCAACTCATTTACTGGGGATAAATCCTGGTCCCACTGCCAGGGCCCATTCAAACAGACCAAGCTAAACAAATGTCAATCACATACAGAAGGCCTTGTTTGGTCCCTTGCAGGCTCTCAATCTTAAGTCCTTGAGCTCCCACAAACTCAGGTCAGCTGTCTCTGTGGATTTCCTGTCATGGTATTGACCATCCCTTGCTCATATAGTCAATCCCTCCTCCCTCTCTTTAATCAGGCTCCCAGAGCTCGGCCTGGCGCTTGGCTGTGAATTTCTGTATTTGCTCCCATAAGTTACTGGATGAAGAAGTTTCTATGATGATACTTAGGGTAGTCACCAATCTGATTACAGTGGAAGGCTAGATCAGGAATCCTCTCCACTATTGCTAGGGATTGTAATCAGAGGTTGTGCATTTGTTTCTCAGCCACTCAGATCAAAATAAACTCAAAAACAAAACTGTATTAATTACAACACTATTTGACCAATGGTTCAGGCACATTTCTAGCTAGTTCTTATATCTTAAATTAACCCATTTCTATTAATCTGTGTATTGCTACAAAGCTATGGCTTACTGAGAAGTTTCTGTTGTCTTCCTCTGTAAGCAGCAACATGGGCATCTCTTTGACTCCTCCTGCTCTCTCTAGATCTCTGTTCAGATTTCCCACCTGACTATATTCTGTCCTGCCATAGGCCAAAGCATCTTCTTTATTAACCAATGGTAATACATAGGATACAGAGGGGAATCCAACATCAAAGAGTCTGGGGTCATCATTATGGATTCCTGGAAATTGCTCTAGTGTCAGGTTTCTCCCTAACCTCATAATGACCCCCTCTAGCAAGATATCACTTTCATTGTTTTCCCCTTTTCTCCCTCCCCCAACTTGACCATCCTGTTATCTCATGTCCTCTTCCTCCAGTCCCTCCCCTCTACTACCTGCCCCTTTCCCCAGTTTACCCAGAAGATCTCATCTATTTCCATTTCCCAGGGTGATCCATGTGTGTCCTTTGAGGGTTCTCCCTGTCACCTAGCTTCTCTGGAACTGTGGGTTATAGTCTGGTGATTCTTTCTTCTACATCTAGAATCCTCTTAATACTGAGTCCATACCATATTTGTCTTTCTGGGCCTGGGTTAACTCACTCGGCGTGACTTTTTCTAGTCCCCTCCATTTGCCTGGAAATGTCATGATGTCATAGCTTTTTACAGCTGGATAGTACTTCACCACGTAAATGTATCACATTTAGATATTTGGGGTTTTTTTTGTATTACATTCTTTTTTTATTTTTTTCCATTTATTTATTTAATAAAGATTTCTGTCTCTTCCCTGCCACCGCCTCCCACTTCCCTCCCCCTCCCCTGATCAAGTCCCCCTCCCTCCTCAGCCCAAAGAGCTACCAGGGTTCCCTGCCCTGTGGGAATTCCAAGGACTACCCACCTCCAACAAGGTCTAGTAAGGTGAGCATCCAAACTGCCTAGGCTCCCACAAAGCCAGTACGTGCAGTAGGATCAAAAACCCATTGCCATTGTTCTTGAGTTCTCAGTAGTCCTCATTGTCCGCTATGTTCAGCGAGTCCGGTTTTATCCCAGGCTTTTTCAGACCCAGGCCAGCTGGCCTTGGTGAGTTCCCGATAGAATATCCCCATTGACTCAATGTGTGGGTGCACCCCTCGCGGTCCCCTGGACCGAGCAATACCACTCTTGGGAATATACCCAAGAGAGGCCTTATCATACAACAAAAGTATATGCTCTACTATGTTCATAGCAGCATTGTTTGTAATAGCCAGAACCTGGAAACAACCTAGATGCCTTTCAATGGAAGAATGGATGAAGAAAGTATGGAATATATACATATTAGAGTACTACTCAGCAGTAAAAAACAAGGACTTCTTGAATTTTGCATACAAATGGATGGAAATAGAAAACACTATCCTGAGTGAGGTAAGCCAGACCCAAAAAGAGGAACATGGGATGTCCTCACTCATATTTGGTTGCTAGCCATAAACAAAGGACATTGAGCCTATAATTAGTGATCCTAGAGAAGCTAAATAAGAAGAACCCAAAGAAAAACATATAGGCATCCTCCTGAATATTAACCTTCACCAGGCGATGAAAGGAGACAGAGACAGAGACCCATGTTGGAGCACCGGACAGAAATCTCAAGGTCCAAATCAAGAGCAGAAGGAGAGAGAGCACGAGCATAGATCTTTTTTTTTAAAACCAAACAGAGAAGCCCCATCTTTTCAGGCTCCACTGGGAGTTCCCACAGCTGTATCAAATACATGTACATTGCATCATTGTAGAAAAGAATGTATTAGATAGAAGTCACGTGGAAGGTAGAACATTGGGGGTTATTTAGGGTGCAGGTTTACTTTGTTGTAGCAATTTGTTCTCATGAGAACTAATATATTTCATCTTAAAAAGATTTATGTTCCAAATCTTCTACTGCTCTCCCATACTTTGGTCTTTCTTATAACTAGAAAGTTCCTTCAGTACTTACTCCTTTTCTGTCTTAAAAACATGTGTTTCAAGCACTGGTTGGAATCAGTGCTATCTTAGATATAGAGAGATTTGGGCTGACTTCTAGGGAGCTGAATAATTGCAAGACTCTCTGACCAGGAGTATGCATGTGATTTTCAGATTTTAGATTTCTATCTCCAGATCTGCTTGACTATAGTGGACTCACTGCCATTTTTACTTGGAATTAGTCCACAGAAGGATGATAGAGAAACAGAGTGGTGTTTTCTCAACCCATGTGCCAACTAGTTTATCAGAAACCAAAGAGTGCTCTCCAGTGGTGCTAGCTGGACACTTAGGCCATGAGCTTAGCTCCTTTAAACTACAATACTAGTCATATTAATTTTTATTCTGACTTTCACCTTACGTAGCTAGTTCTTGTAGCTTTCCTTTATACCATTACAAAACCTGAGTAAAGTGTATTTAACGTGAGATTTTAGGTAAATAAAATGAAATTTAGAGCCATTAGGGATTTTTTTTCAAATTGCTGTGTCTAAAACTCAGCAGCAGGCTAGATTTCAAATCGTACTATGTCTAGACTTACAGAGTGGGCTGCCAATGTTACCTTTTGAGAAAGAGTAATCATGGAAATTTGTATACTTGATATTGACTCATTTCAAAAGTTGCTGTGCTGTACTGGGAGCACCAAGAGGGCACACATAGCCCTCAGGGAATCACACTCTAGTGGAGCAACAAACCATATCTGACACTCTTTTTTATATTTTTATTTTATTTTTTATTTAAAAATTATTTTTTTTTCATTTTTACATACCAATCACAGTTTCCCCTCCCTCCCTCTCCCCCTTACCTTCACTCCACACACTCATCAGAAAAGGTAAGGCCTCCTATGGAGAGTCTACAAAGTCTGGCATATCAAGTTGAGGCAGGACCAAGCCCATCCCCCAACCAGATATTCCTCTATAGGGAATGGGCTCCAAGAAGTCAGTTCATGCACTGGGGATAAATCCTGGCCCCACTGCCAATGGCCCCACAGATTGCCCTTGCCACAGAACTGTCATCCACATTTAGAGGGTCTAGTTCCATCCTATGAAATTTCCCCAGCTGTCATTTCAGAATCAGTGAGCTTGCACTAGCTCGGGTCAGCTGACTCTGTGGGTTTTCCCATCATTTTCGCAGTCACTCTTTGTATGATCATGATTTAGAGATACTCAGAAGAAGGACGCATGAGATAGTACTGGTTGCTTCATTTGGAGGACTTCTTAAATTTTTCACATTGACAGAGAACCAAGATACAGTAAACAAAGCAAACAAAGAGACTGTGGGAAAGAATAGGCCTGATAATCTATGCAAGAAAGAAGTGGGAGAAACAGTCAGGGTCCAGGCAATTGGGTTCCAATACTCTGTACAGAAGCACGTTTTATCTTGAATATGGGTAAAAAGATACTGACTTAAATTTTAAGTTGAAAAATGCAAAGTAGCGAGCTCGTGATCTAACAGTGTGGAGAGAGTGGAATTCGGGAGTGACGGGTATGGGTGCTCATCACCTGAAAGCCTGCTCCTTTAATTTTTGTCCCTTTCCTGGATTCCAATTGTTCTGAGCTAAATTCTACACGCCCTCACCAAGTTTATATTGATTGACGATCCAAGGCTGGTTGAAGGTGTAAGTCATAAACAATGTCACACCAGTTTGGAATTATGATTAATAGGGTGGTATTTATTTAAAGGGGAAAAAACTTACAGATCACCATCAGCCCTCTGCGCAACCAGGAAGGGAGTCTAGTCACCAGCGGAGCAGGAAGTGAAGAGAGAGGAGAGGGAAGTGGCAGCTTTTTTAAAGGGAGAGAGACCACGCCCCAACGGGCTGGTATCTCAGTGGCAATAGGCTGGAGGAGTGGGAGGACCTCCTGTAACACCTCCCCCTTTTGTTTAAATAAGAGAGTTCTAAATCTACTATGAAATTATATACAATAAGTACAAATATCCTATTCTAACTAGCTTAGGTCTTGTATAATAAATAACTTGGCCAAGTCATGAGAGAAAGTAACTACATTTATGTAGTCTTCAACCCCATCGAAGATCTGAGAAGGGAAATAATGTTACCCGGGTAATTAGGAAGTTCAGTAAAACAATTTCCAAAACATGCAACAAATCACAGAGCCAACTAGCTACCTAGGCAATCACCCAAAGTCACATTAGCAGCGTTGAAGCAACCAACATTGGCTAAGGCCTAACATAACTGACATACCATTTTCAAAGGCAAGCAATTTTCAAAACTATCTTACCCTGTCTTGGCAGGATATGACAGCCCTGTTTTATCCATTGATGCACGCTCTGTATCTTTGTCAGTGGTTGAGGTATGGGCATTTCTTTGCCCCAAGGCAGTTCTGCCAAAAAGAAAGGCTCCAGGTGGAGTGTCTTTGGTGCTCAACATTCTCTCGGGAATAGAGTGGTGTTGCCAGGAGCAATTGTGTCTCACTACTGCAAAACTCTGAGTTAGATTAAAGGCCATTTTCTACAGCTCTTTGAAGAAGTTGAAGATTATCTATCTATACTGAGTATAATCTATATATATCTAAAGAACCTGATTAGTCTAATTATAAATGACAAACTTAGATGACTATTAGTCTATATAATTCTCAATATCTATCTAACTTAAAGACTAAGACAATAAACGACTGTGAAACAAATGAGGACAATGACCTCCAAATATAAACAATGTACAAATATACATTGCAGTAGGTAAATATATATCAATACACAAACATTATATAAGTATCTTAATCAGAGGTAGAAATGTACACTGCAATATGGTAAATATATACAATATATATATATATATATCAATACAATATATGTCAAAACATAAAAATGTTTTAAACAGAGGTAGAAACATGCATGCGTACAATAGTCAATATAATTTAACTTTGTATCAATATACAAGAATCTATACCAATATATTTGTCTAAAAACAGTAACTCACAATTACAAATCTATTATCCCATCATCCCTCTTTTTTTTTCAAAATGATCCCTGAGCTTATAAAATTCCTCCCCCAACCCTCAATCGTATACTAATTATAATCAACCCCTAAATGATGTCCCTAAACCGAAGGGCAAACTTTACTGGGAGAGGGGACGTCGTCCTCTAGAATTACTTCCAGCTGTCATGGGGGCGACGTTCTTTCTGGGGGATCCTGTGAAAGTAAAATGATGGTTAAATTTCAAGATCAATGTCTTTTAAAATTGCCAATAGTCTCTGAGTATTTTGTGCAGGTCTGGCCAAAATGTTGTACAAGATGTGCACCATTTCAGCTAACCAAGTTGGAACTGTCTTGTGCAGCTGGTACCAAAAGCAGATCTTGTAGTAGCGCTATCAGTATCATGACATCATATCAACCACGTGGAGTTGTTGTTATGGGGCCCCATCTTCTTCCTGGAAACTTCAAATGTCACTTCAGGAAAAACTCATTGTTCATTATGAAAAACTTAAACATTAATCATATAGACATATATATATATATTCAATGAAAGACATGATAGATAGATATATTCAATGAAAGTATGATAGATATGAAGAAAAGCAAAAATGTTTTCTAAACTCATATTTCTTTCTGTCCCACATCATGGCTCTTGACATGAGACAGAAACTCTGTGTTTTTCTCTTAGTAACAGACTTGGAATTGGAGAGGGACTAAGCCAGAGTCCAACTTCAAAACCAGCTTTATAAATTTAGAAATATGGTTTAATTTTACTTACACAACCCATTCAGTTTTCTTGATATTTCCTATTGGGCAGGTATTTTTCTATATGTCAGTATCCAAACATCCAGGGTCCCTTGGATTTCTCAAAGATGAGTGTTTTCCTGTGGAGATAAGAACAGAACCCTGCCCCCATTCTATATGTTTTTCTTACCACCTGTATGAATATCACCATTGTGGATGAGTTGTCATTTCTCCTTTCCAAGAGGTTTCTCCTCTTCAAATCGAAACTTTATTAATTTTGATGGTATCCACAATTTTTCTTCTCCTGTGGAAACAAGAGCAAAACCCCTTCCCCAACGTAGCACATCTCCTGGCTTCCACTGAGAGGTCAGCACAGCTTTGAAATAAATCGGTTGATTTAGTTCAGCAGACTTTTCCATTATCCAATGTCTTTCTGCTGCTGCCGTTCCTTTTTCATTAGTGTTAAGAAAATTCAAGGTTAATAAAGCATTATGTAATCTATTTCTGGGGGTATTTTCAATCCCTTTCTGTTTGTTCAGCATATCCTTTATAGTATGGTTTGATCTTTCTATAACTGCCTGACCTGTAGAATTATTTGGTATACCTGTAATGTGTTTTATATTATAATAATCAAAAAAGCATTTCATTTTCTTAGATACATATGCTGGACCATTATGTGTCTTTATTTGTGCAGGTATACCCATGATGGCCATAACTTCCAATAAATGTGTGATTACTGAATCAGCCTTTTCTGAGCTCAGGGCAGTAGCCCATTGAAAACCTGAATACGTGTCTCTGGTGTGGTGTACATATTTTAATTTACCAAATTCCATAAAGTGGAACACATCCATCTGCCAGATTTCATTTCTTTTAGTACCCTTTGAGTTACTCCCTGCAGGCAACGGTGTTTGATTATAGAAAGAACAAGTAGGACATCTCTTTATAATGTCCTTAGCTTGTTGCCAAGTAATGGAAAATTCTTTCTTTAGGCCTTTACTGTTGACATGATGCTTCTTATGAAATTCTGAGGCCTGCAACACACTTCCAATCAATAATTGATCAATCTCAGCGTTGCCTTGGGCTAGAGGACCAGGCATACCTGTATGGGACCGGATGTGTGTTATGTACATCGGACAAAGCCTGTTCCTGATTATGTCTTGTATCTGGATAAACAATGAAGTCAATTCTGTGTCATCTCATATAAATTCAGCGGTTTCAATATGCAAGATAACTCTTTCTGCATATTGTGAATCTGTAACTATATTAAGAGGTTCTTTAAAATCCCTTAGCACCATAAGAATGGCATATAATTCTGCCTTCTGGACAGAATTATAAGGGCTTTGCTCTACCTTACTCAATTCATCTGACTTGTAACCTGCTTTCCCTGATTTATTTGCATCAGTATAGAACGTACGGCCTCCAGTTATTGGAGCATCACGTAAAATTCTAGGAAGAATCCAAGAAGTTCTTTTTATGAGGTTAAGTCTACCAATTTTGGGATAGTTGCTATTAATTTCTCCCAAAAAATTAGCACAAGCTCTTTGCCACGGTTCATTGTCTTCCCATAACTTTTTTATTTCTTCAATAGTAAAAGGCACTATAATTTCTGCTGGGTCTATACCTGCTAGTTGACGAAGTCTCAGCTTACCTTTTGTAATTAATTCAGAGACTTTTTCCACATAAGTTTTTAATTTTTTACTTGGTTTATTAGGTATAAATATCCACTCTAAAATAATATCTTCCCTCTGCATTAGAATCCCTGTAGGAGAAATTCTGGAAGGCAATATGACTAGGATGCAGCTAAGATTTGGGTTCACCCTATCCACATGTGCCTCCTGTAATTTTTCCTCAATCATTGTCAGTTCCTTTTCTGCTTCTGCTGTCAGTTTTCTTGGACTATTCAAATCTTTATCACCATCTAAGGTTTTGTTTAAATGAACTATTAGATCAGGTGTTATCCCAACAGCTGGTCATAGACTGGAAATGTCTCCTAACAATCTTTGGAAGTCATTAAGAGTCTTTAACCGGTCTCTCCTAATTTGTGCCTTTTGCGTTTTAATTTTCTCTAACCCTATTCTGTAACCTAGGTAATTAATAGAATTTCCTCTTTGAATCTTTTCAGGGGCAATTTGTAATCCCCACCTAGGCAAGACTTTCTTTACTTCTTCAATCATCCTTTCTAAAGTATCTTTATTTGAATCATATAACAAGATGTCATCCATGTAATGATAAATTATGGACTTTGGGAATTGTTTACGAATTATTTCCAATGGCTTACTTACAAAATATTGGCACAATGTAGGACTCTTGAGCATACCCTGTGGGAGGATAGTCCATTGATATCTCCTATTAGGCTGAGAATTATTATAAGTAGGCACTGTGAAGGCAAATTTTTCTCTATCCTTTTCTTGTAACGGTATAGTGAAAAAAAAACAATCTTTCAAATCAATAACTATAAGAGGCCATCCTTTTGGTAACAGAGAAGGCAAAGGAATTCCAGATTGTAGTGGGCCCATAGGTTGAATTACTTTGTTGACAGCTCTTAGATCTGTCACCATTCTCCATTTACCAGATTTCTTTTTTACAACAAACACAGGAGAATTCCAAGGGCTGGTTGTTTCTTCAATATGGTGAGCGACTAGTTGCTCTTGCCCCAGCTGTTCCAATGCCTGTAGTTTATCTTCAGCTAGAGGCCACTGTTTGATCCATATTGGCTTTTCAGTTAGCCATTTTAAAGGTAGGGCTGTTGGTACCTCTAAAGGTTTGGTATTTGCTGTATGTTTTTGTACAGCCTGAATGGCTGGTGACCTTTTCCCATAATACCTCATCATATCCTTCCCAGAATTATGAGTTCCTGGAACTACAGGAATGTTAATCTGGGTATTCCATTGCTGTAGCAGGTCATGGCCCCATAAATTTATGGCAATATTGACTATATATTAGTCTTCCTATTTGCCCTTCGGGCCCTATGCATTCAACCCATCTTGTGCTTTGTTTTACATGAGATAGGGTTCCAATTCCCAGGAACTGAACATCTACCTCTTGAAAAGGCCAATTCGGACGCCAAGATTCTGGGGTAATGATACTTACATCCGCACCTGTGTCTAATAAGCCTTCAATAAAAGTGCCATTTATACAGACTCTTAGCTTTGGTCTTTGATCATTAATAGAAGTCTGCCAAAATATACGTTTACTCTGTCCTACTGGGTTTTTTGACTCATCATCCACATGTATTTCATCATTTAGACCAGTATTACTTTTTACAGCAGAAATTGGAGCCTTTAATTTTCTTGGTGAGGCACGTTCTCCACTGTGACTGGGAATGACTGGGCCACTGTTGGCTTGGGGGCCTGTGAGAGGCCCCTCAATGAGTTTCCCACCGGTATCGGGTTGCCTTGTTTGTCTGTTGTTGACCTGCATTTGTTGGACCAATGTCAGCCTTTACCGCATCTCCTACATATACCTGAAGGCCTAGGTCTCCTGTTTTTGTCATTCCCAGAGGAGATATTATTCCTAGAAATTCTGTGCCTGCAATCCCTTTTCAGATGTCCTAATTTACCACAATTAAAACTCCTGGCAGTTTGATGTCTCCTCATTGCTGTGGAAATTGCTTCTCCTACCCAAGGTTCATCGTTATAGCTAAACGTCTCAACATTCATCGTATGCTGAATCCATTCATCCATAGGTGCTGATCTAGACTTTAAAGACCCAATTATCTTTTTGCATTCTATGTTTGCATTCTCAAAAGCTAGAGATTCAAGAAGTATTCGTCTAGCTTCTGGGTCTGTTACCCCTATGTCCAGAGCCTTAATTAATCTTTGCAAATAGTCAATAAAGAGTTCTCTTGGTCCCTGCCTAATTCTAGTATATGATTCAACCCTTTTTGCTGGATCTTGTATCCTATTCCAAACATTTAAAGCTGCTTGGTGACATAGACACAGTACTTCATCAGCATAAAGAGCTTGGACCTGTGGATCAGCATATTCTCCTGCACCAAGAATTTGATCTTGGGAAACCTTGACACCTTTTGCTCTTCCTTGCTGTTCCATATGTTTGGATTCTTCTCTGAAATAAATTCCAAACATCAAGGAAGGTCCATTATCTAAAACTGCAGACACTAACTGATGGAAATCATGGGGGGTAGTTCTAGCATTAGAAGCCCAAGTCCTTATCATTTCCTTTACATATGCAGAGTGCAAGCCAAAATTAACAATAGCTTGCTTAATTTCTTTTAGATCATTCATTGCTATTGGTGTCCATCTAGCTTCTCTGATTCTCTTTGAGCCTTTAGAAGTTGATGCTTTGTCAGAATTAAGTATGGGGTATTCCTCTAAAACCTTGGGTAAGCCTGTTCTAATAGCTGGTGTTGGCATTGTATCCTGTCCTTGTGCCTTATTACTCTGTTCACCAGCTCCAATCATTTCAAGTCTTTTTATTATTGTCTTTATTATTATCTCTTTTGAATCCTGAATCTCCTGACCTGCATGAGTTTCTAGTAAAGATTGTATGGTTCTTAGGAGTGCCATGATCTTCCTAAATGATAGAATATTCAAAAGAATACTGAAACCTAGTAACCAGTAAATTAAGTTATCCCCATAGTCATATAAACCTTGCATGGCAACCCATTGTATTGGTAACCAGAACAGTAAAATTCGCGTTGGAAATGAAAACTGCCATATTACCTATTATCCAGCATGTGGCGCTGTTGCCAAGTCGCGACGAAAACAGAGTCCTGTTTCAGAGTCTGCCTAGTATTTGTTAAAAACTGGAAAATGTAAGTTGCTCAACAAAGTAAATGTAATTAAATCAATTCCAGAGATGGAACAAGAAACCCAGAATCCAGGGGTAGAGAAGAGCAACCTGGAAGCCGCTTATGCCTCCACGTGACAGAGTCACCCTGAGGGGTTGCAGCTTTCAGCAACCGCGTGCTCTGGTTCGTGCCACTTAAGAGCTGTACTTGCAAGGGAGATTTAAAAACGACTCAGAAAAGAGCAAACCACGCGGCCAGAGACTACGCGGGCCTGTGGAGTTTAAATCCACGTGGGGAGGCCAAGGCCGCCGGCTGCGGCTGGGGAAGGGAGGGCTCCCGCCAAGCTGAACTCATGGCCGGCAGCCGAGCGGGGAAAGGAGAGGTTCTAAAACCAAACCTTGGGTGCCAACTGAAGGCGTAAGTCATAAACAATGCCACACCAGTTTGGAATTATGATTAATAGGGTGGTATTTATTTAAAGAGGAAAAAACTTACAGATCACCATCAGCCCTCTGCGCAACCAGGAAGGGAGTCTAGTCGCCGGTGGAGCAGGAAGTGAAGAGAGAGGAGAGGGAAGTGGCCGCTTTTTTAAAGGGAGAGAGACCACGCCCCAATGGGCTGGTATCTCAGCGGCTATAGGCTGGAGGAGTGGGAGGACCTCCCGTAACAGCTGGTACTACAAAATGTAGATATTTGGAGATGAAGCCACATTGACAGTGCTCTAGTCAGTACAACCAGAGTCCTTGGAAACCTACACAGAGAAGAAACTCAGGAAAAGACAGCGGGAGAGACTTTTGAAGAAATTGCCTCTCATATGTGGCTCTCACACTTGAGCCTCCGTTGCTGTGAACAACTATGCTGTGCTGTTTGAGCTACAGTCGGGTGTTAAATCTCATGTTTTAAATGGTGGTTGCCAACCCAAACTAACATGGATCTGATGGACCATGAAACCAACGACAGAGGAACTTCCCAGACCCACTGAGCCAATGTTTGCTGAATTTGCTAAAAGTAATAAGAAAGAAAGAAAGAAAGAAAGAGAGGAGAGAGAGAGAGAGAGAGAGAGAGAGAGAGAGGGAGGGAGGGAGGGAGGAAGGAAGGGAACAAAGGAAGAAAAAAGGTAATTTCAGAATTACATTTTTTTTCTTGTACCCGTCTAAGAAAATAAGCTAAAAATGAAACAGAGACGTCTCTTGCTATTGCTACACATGGGAGGAAAAATTAGTGTTGTGTAAAGAGTTTTGAGCCTTAGGATGAAGTTCGGCACACTGCTTTAAATTCAGCATAATCTTCTGCTCAAATCTCTTGTCGAGTGGCGTGGAAGATGCTTTCCCGCCTGAATTGAAATGGGTAAAAATTGACTTAAGGACTCTTGACAGTCTTTCATGCCCACTTGAGAATCAGTCATGTGGAATGGACCATCCCTATAGCCACCAGCAGGCATAACTTCCCCCTTCACTTTCATGCTGTATCAAGAATTACAGAAGAGAGTGAGCTTGAAAGAGCAGCTAATGAATGAAAGAACTCAGCAGGAAGTGAACTCCGAAAGGGCTAGTGAGGCACCAGGGACTCTGGAGCAGAGAGCGGAAAGCCTACTACCCTCCAGATGTGTTGTTGGAGGAGCTTCCTCTCTGATATACTCACTCTGGTTAAAAGGAAGAGGAGTAAAATTGGATTCATTATTCACGTTAGTAACAGAAAATATCTCTGACGTGACAGAAAAAGAGAGAAATAACCAAAGGAATTTGTGGATTTTCCTCATCTTCACTGCTTTCAGCAAACCTATAGAACGATTTTTCTTAGAAGATTTAGAATACTCGGTGATGTTCCAGAGCAAATAGAAAATCAGCTGTGATGGAGCGATTAGTGGAGCACACATTTTTTTTTTTTTTTTGCCCAGCTCTTTCCGCCCATGAGCAAAGTGTTAAAGGGTGTTCAAATGTTTACTAAAATGCCGTCTTATTTATTTGTAAAATAAAAGACTTAATAAACAGTCACTCTTTAGGGAGAGGTAAAGAAATAGCTCAGCGGTTAAGAGTACTTGGTGTTCTAGTAGAGAACTCAGGCTGGGGTTTCAGCACCCTCTAGATGGTTCACACTGTTTGTTACTCCTGTTCCAAAGACTGTGTCCTCTTTCCTGATCACGGCAGGTACGGCACACGGCACTGCACATGTGGGACAGGCACGCGTGCGCGCGCACACACACACACACACACACACACACACACAGAGTACTAATGCACATGAGATAAACATAAATCAATCTCTTTTTTTCTTTATTTTTAATTAAAAATTTTCACCTCCTCCCCTCCTCCCATTCCCCTCCCCCTCTCCTGCTCCCTCTCCAGTCCAAAGAGCAGTCAGGGTTCCTTGCCCTGTGGGAAGTCCAAGGTCCTCCCCCCTCCGTCCATGTCTAGCAAGGTGAGCATCCAAACAGACTAGGTTCCCACAAAGCCAGAACATGAAGTAGGATCAAAACCCAGTGCCATTGTCCTTGGCTTCTCAGTCAGCCCTCATTGTCCACCATGTTCAGAGAGTCCGGTTTGATCACATGCTCCATCAGACCCAGTCCTGCTGACTTTGGTGAGCTCCCATTAGATCAGCCCCCAGCGTCTCAGTGGGTGAGTGCACCCTTCGTGGTCCTGACTTCCTTGCTCATGTTATCCCTCCTTCTGTTCCTCATTTGGACTTTGGGAGCTCAGTCCAGTGCTCCAATGTGGTTCTCTGACTCTAGCTTAATCCATCACCAGATGAAGGTTCTATGGTGATATGCAAGATATTTATCAGTATTGCTATAGGATAGGGTCATTTCAGGCTCCCTCTCCTCAGCTGCCCAAGGATCTAGCTGGGGACATCTCCATGGACCCCTGGGAACACCTCTAGAGTCAAGCATCTTGCCAACCCTAAAATGGCTCCCTTAATTAAGATATATACTTCCCTGCTCCCATATCCACCCTTCTTCCATCCCAACCGTCCCATTCCCCCAAGCTCTCCCCATCCTCCCCTTCTCACTTTTTTCTCCCCAACTCCCCTTACCCTCACTCCACTCCCATCCCCAAGTTTCAAATTTTTGCCTGGCAATCTTGTCTCCTTCCAATATCCAGGAGGATAACTATATGTTTTTCTTTGGATTCACCTTCTAAATAAATCTCTTTTTAAAAGAAATAAATATTCGTTGTTTAGTGGGACAACTCAGTATGATTTTAGTTCTTTAAAAGCTTAAGTATGAAATTTGGACAAAAAGTTTTCAACGTTGTAACAAATTCAATAAGCAAAAGCTACCTCCCAAGCTGGAAAATGAACTATTTTATACCTGTATGCTTTTTAAAAAGTTCTATTATCCTTTCAAATTGCTTCCTTGGACCTTCATAGTGATTACTTCAGGACAAACAGAAAACGTCACTATTTTTAATACCTATTCATAAAATCCACATTATTATTGAATTTATTCTTAAAATACCTTTCTAAAATAATAACCTAGAAAATCGTGCATGTAAAGAAGAACCATAGTGACTCCGTGACACTCTCTGACTAACTAGAGAAAAAGCACAAGGAGTGTCAACCTCCTCTGCTGCTCTGACAACGCACAGGGCAAAAGCCCCTAAAGGAAGGTTTTGTTTCAGCCCCCGTCTGAAGGCACAGTCCATCCTGGCAGAAAGGCAGGGCTGCAGGAGTGTGAGGCAGCTGTTCGCAGTATGCCCATCATCAGGAAGGAGGCAGGGAGAGAAGGATGCTGGTGCTTCCCGTCTCTGTTCTGTTCAAATCCCTCCAGCCCACAGGATGGTCCTGTCTGTACCCATGGCAGGTCTGCCGATAGGAGTTAAGCCTCTCTGGAAAACCCCAACAAGCCCACAAGTTTGTTTCCTATGTGATTTTAAATGCCAATCAACTTTATTCATCCGTTTAGGTTTATAGTGTCCTTTATCGGGGTATTTTTTGAAGGTTTGGGAGTAGATGCACTGTAAATAATTTGCATATTTCAACATTGAATTTTGTTGTTGTTGTTATGAACATGTTTAAATTTGTATTCCTGAAATTGAATCAGGCATCATGCAATGCTATGTACTTAGAGCATTTGTGGTCATTTACAGTGTTAATTTGTTGTGTATTTCAACATTAAATTATGTTGCCATTGTTGTTACTAAACAACTTTATCTTCCTGGAACTAATGCAGGGATCATGAAATCCTATGCACTAAGTCATCCATAGTCACTTACACTGTTAATTTATTATGTGAAAATTGAGCTTGAAACCCATAATCATCCTTGTTCATTAGAGAAAGACCCTTAGCATTCATTTCAGTGGGGGCATTATGAAAAGGAATCATTGTAACATAATTCCAAATTGTTTAAATGAAGAAACAAATAGGTGATTTTGGCTTACCTGAGCCAAGACAGGACTTAACCAGAAAGATCTATTGCTCGCTGATGGATAGTCTGTGTATTTTTCAGCATTGTTCCATAAGATAAGGGCAAATACAAATTTTCCACATAGTGTATGGACTTCTAATCTCTGTAATTAAGCATATTAAGATTTCACAGCAAGAAGTCCAATGAAAATAAATTCAAGTTGAGAGTAGACATTTAGAAATCCAAAGCTTTAATTTTCAGGTAATACACTGTGAAAGTTAATAGTATCCTCTATTTCAAACTCATTTGGTAGTTATTCAAACACATAACAATCTCCTGCTGATTTTTAAATGGTTTTGTGGGGTTTTTTCACATTATATGGCTTTTTCATCAATGAATATTTTTTCTAAACTTTTATTTAATCAGCCTTTTTTCAAGATTAAATGAATATGTGTTTCTCTGTGTGTCCGTATGTGTGTGTATCTTTGTTTTCTCTCTCAGCTTGCTTGCATGTGTATGTGTGTGAGAATATGCATGTGTAGTCTCTGTGTGTGTTTCTCTGTGTGTCACTGAGTGTGTGTTTATCTTTGTGTGTGTCTCTCAGTTTGTGTGTGTGTGTGTGCATGTATGTGTATCTATGTGTGAATTTCTGTTTATGAGTCTCCCAGTTTATGTATGTGTGCCTGTGTGTGTGTCTCACTGCTGGCTACACACATTTCTCAGAGTTTGTTGATAGCATTGTAATCCTTCAGATCAGTCAGTCTGTTGCTGTTCCATGGCAAGAGGGATACAGAGGGTAACTGCCAATGTCTAGAAAGTCGTGAAGACTTTGGGAAAGGTAGAAAATCAGTTCTAAATTCCATTTCCTGCCACCTATTTTCCATAAACTTCCTATTTCTTCATCTTCAAAATATGGAACTATTTAAACAGCGGTGTCATTTTTACTGAGATTAGTGTGAAAAGTAAAGAAATAATAAGAGGCCTCAATCACTATTAGAAGAGAGACTAGACAGAGCCCAATGAGCAGACTGCAATTCACCAGAGAACTCCCACATTTAGGGTACTATAATCTTCTACAAAGCACTGCCCAATGCTTGCCTCCAAAGAGTCTCTGTTCCTGAAATAGAAGACAGCAAACAAACCTAGGCCTGGGGCTACATGTGCGGACACTGATAAGTTGCCCTCCTGCACAGGTCATTGTTGACGAAGTTTGGCCCATGCACAGAAACAGGTGGAGACTCCGGGTGCAGGACGTCCCAGTACTCCCTTTAGCACCTTCTCTAGAAAATAATTAGAGGATGTGAGAACTTCTAGTTTGGGTCAAGAACTCTCCCACTGAGGAATACCTCTAATGACACAGCAGAAGTTCTGACACTGGGATTCTGACGGGAGAAGTGGAAGAGAAGTCTATGAAGAGTAAAATAGAGTCTCTTCCACCCTGCTGGTTCAGTATGGTTTAAATACAACATCACTTTTATTTTGTCTGTTTCACAATGTTCAGAAAGAGGTGAAATGATACAAATAGTAGTATATCTCAAGGCAATATGTTGGAAAGAGAGAAACCTAATAACGAGTTTTTCCTGTGGCAAAACCCAGGAAGTACCATATAAGATAGAGCAAGCAAGACAAAGCAAGCACTCACACAAGAGTAAAGAAATGAGCATTATATATTGAGTGCTACTTTCCCATCGCTGAAATGTAATTTACACTCATAAATATTTGCATTAGAAAACATTGAAAATATATATTGTTAAGTAGAATTATGTAATTTTTAGGATAGATAAAATAGTAAAGATAAAGACAGACATTAATGGATTTTAACAAAAAAGATCATGAAAGATAATCTTAAATATTAATAATATAGTCTCTTATCTAACTAAGTAGTCTAATTTAATGGGCAGAAACTGGGTTACTGGTAGCTAAATGAGTAGTAACTATAATCTAAGGATAAAAATGAAAGGAAATTTAACTAAGAAAAAGATAACATGCATCATCTACAAAGAAAATAACAATCTGAAAACAGTAAAACACAGTATTTAGAGTATCCTGGGGTTACCAAAATAGCTATGATGAAGAGAGTCTGGAGTGACAGCTGTGGAGCTCTCTTTTCTCACAGAGGATTAGAGCAGAGTTGATAGGCTCCTGTCTCACAGCTCACAGCTACCTCTAACTCTGGCTCAAGAGGACCTAGCACCCATTTCTGGCCTCCACAAGAACACACACACAGACACAGACACTCACACAGACACACACACAGACACACATACATAGACACACACACACACAGACACACATACATAGACACACACACACACACTCAGTCACAGTCACGCATGTACAAATACTTTTAAAATAAAAGAATGAACTAAAATAAAACTCAAACTGTTCAAAACAAACTCCATATGTTTCATATTCAAAAGTATTGCGATAGAATCCTGAAGGTTTATAGAATCTCATAAAAGATTACTATTTTCACAATATTTCATGTGTTTAAATATTTCATAATTCCTTCACTTATAAAATTGCTAACAAAGGTAAAATGCACTGCACTAATGCAACAACTGAGCTAGAGGAAAGCAAGGAGAGCGATGTGGGAGTGCAGTGCAATGTATTTATAGAATCAAGAGCAATGGGGGACATGATGTTACTAATATAAAAAGTTATTTCACAAGTTCATGCTTGTAGCTGGAGACTGCTCATTGGTTTCCAGACTGCTCAGACCCAAATAATCATAGAGAAACCATATTAATGACAACACTGTTTGGTCTATTTGCTCAGACTTCTTATTAACCAACTCTTACATCTTAAATTTACCCATTTTTATTAATCTGTATATCAGCATAAGGTTGTGGCTTACTGGTAAGGAACTGGCGTTTGTCTCCTTTGGCAGCTACATGGCATCTCCCTGGCTCCGCCTACTTTTTTCAATATTTCTGTTCGGATTTCCCACCTGACTTTGCTCATTTCATGCCTGCCCTGGAAGCTGGGAGACAGAGAATGCCAGTGTAATAATCAATGGCTTTCTTCTGGTTGCCTTGTTTTTCCTGCTGGAACCCTAGCCTCTGAAATGGAGCCATCCACCCAGAGTAGGCCTTCACCCTTATTACTCTGTCCTGCGAATACACTCACAGACACACCTAGAAGCATGTCTTACTAAAAATCCTTAATGCTTCTCAATTCAATCTAGTTGATAATCAAGTTTAACCAACACATCTATTTTCATTCATGATGTTACACATGAAATCATATGTCAGTATTGCTTTTGTGTTTGTTTAAGCACAATGTATCCTGCTAATGTGATAGTTAATAGAAGAATTGGGACACAATGTGTAAATCAAGAGGCTATTAGATACCCTGAAACTACAGTTACAGGTGACTGTGACCCACCATAAAGATGCTAGTAATTGAACCGGTGTCCTCTGGAAGAGTAGCCATTGCTCTTAACAACTGAGCTATCTCTCTGGTCCTAATATAACTGATTCTATACATGCTACATTTCATGGTGAAACTGAAGTGTTTTTATTTTAAATATAAAATTAGGTATTGTAGACATAATTATAAAATTCTTTCGAGAGTAGGAAAAATACAGCAAACAAGAACTCTGTAGCCTTTTAAGCTTAATTTATTATGAGGAATAATACAATGTACTATTCAATAATATTACCCTATATTCAAATTAAAGTTACTTTTGAAAATAAGTATTCTAGTTTGAAAGAAAAGGGTTTGTGGCTAGGTTGTTCAAAAACAACAAAATCAAACATGATCGCTCAATTGCTCCAACGATGGAGCAGCGTTTCTTTTCACTAAGCACAGTGTTTTAATTGACTCTTCAAGAACTACCATCTGTTACTGGTCTTTTATCAAAGTGAAAGCCAGAGGCTATTGTGGAGAGAACTTACTTTGACAAGCAGTCAATGCCTACAAAATAATAGCAGCTACAAGTGTTTGAGCAGTGCCGGTGCAGAGTGGCCAGACCATGTCCTTACTTACTCTCTGATAAGCTGATTGGAGTGGAATCATTTTCCTAAAATGTCACCCCAAGGTACTGAAGAAATGGGGTGCCTTTCCTTACAGGTTTTGTCTCCCTATTTTTGGCAAGATCCTTCAGTTTTGCTATCTTTATAAATTATTTTAAATGAATCTCATTTTGTTTCAGTTTCTTAGCTCAGTGGAATTCCAGTTTACTTTTATACCAACTTTTGCTCAAATTTTATTTATTATTCCTATTTTGAGTCATTTGTTCATAACTTACCTACTAGTTACTTTTATGTTGCTGGAGACTTTCTATCCCCTAATTACTCTGATAAGAATTTCTCCTCTGATTTCAACACTCTTACTGAAGCTAAAATCAGGGTAAAGAATAGGAGGCTGCTTGAACAGATTAATGAGGACAGTATAAAATCATTAACAACAAACTATCACTATCACTTTCCCAAAGTCCACATTTAATCCCTAGTACAGCAAAGTTGAGAAGTCAAGACCATGAGAATGGTCATATCCTGAAGGCTCTGACCTCATGAATAGATGGATATTACTGAGAACATGTTCATCTCCACCCCACACACGATCATGCCCCTTCTGCTTTCCCCCATGAGTATCTCTCCAGATGCAGTGTCTTGATCTTGAATTTTCCATCCTCAGAGCCATGAAAGACAAGTATCTCTATTTTGTAAATCACCCGATCTCAATGATTCTGTTATGAAAGAAGACAGATTATAAGGTGATACAAATTTTAAACTTGGAATTTAAAATTTAAATAGATGACCATTTTATACTCGCTACTATCAGGATAGACATGAATATGTACATACATTGAGAAATGTTTTAAAAGCTGCAATTGATGTGTGAGGAGAAATGAAGACATAATGAATGCAATCTTCAAAATAAACACATCATCATTAAATATATTATGAAGGTTTAAAAAATAATGATCATATTCCTACTAATGAATGTTTCAAATTAGTTGCATTAGAGAAAATAATGAACTATTTAACCTATCAAATCCATTATTTGAAAGAAAAATTTTCATTTAATGGTTTAATTTCATACCAAGCTATATAATATATCCAAAGAAAGGCACTCTAATTACTGAATAATTCCATCCTATGTACAAGTTGGATACCTAATTAGTTGAAAAATATGATTAATTCTTCTAAGAAAAGAACTGAAAGGTACACTGGAGTTATTTGCTTTTACTAATGTTTAAAGTTCTCATTTTGTAGTAAAAAAATAGTAAATTAAAAACATGTATTATTAACAGTTCCTAAGCAAATAAACAGAATTTCAGTACCAAAAAAATAACACGTGCTAAAATAGACCCTCATGTTCCAGTCATGTTTTTAGTTGAAATTTCTCCAACATTAGGATCCTGAAGGAATACATTCTCTAAAGCATTTGGAGTAGTTGAACATTGTTCTTTCAAGGTTTGTGAAGAATTGTGTAGGGATTTTGATGGGCATTGCATTGAATCTGTAGATTGCTTTTGGTAAGATTGCCATTTTTACTATGTAACCCTACCTATCAAAGAGCATTGGAGATAATTCAATTTTTCTGATGTCTTCTTCAGTTTCTTTCTTCAAAGACTTAAAGTTCTTGTCATACAGGTCTTTCATTTGTTTGGTTACAGTCACTTCAAGATATTTTATGTTGTGTGTAGCTATTGTAAAGGGTGATGTTTCTCTGATTTTTTTTCTCAGTCCATTTATCATCTATGTATAGGAAGGCTACTGATTTCTTTGAGTTAATCATATAACCTGCCACATTACTGAAGGTGTTTATCACCTATAGAAGTTTCTATTATATCATATGCAAATAGCAAAAATTTGATTTCATCCCTTCCAATTTGTATCTCCTTAATTTCCTTTTGTTGTCTTATTACTCTAGGTAGGACTTCAAGTACTATATTGAATAGATGGGAATAGTGAACAAACTTTGTTTTACTCCCAATTTTAGTGGGATCACTTTGTGTTTCTCTCCACCTACTTTGGTTTGCTGAATATTGCCTTTATTATGTCTAGGAATGTTCCCTGTATCCCTGATCTCTCCAAGGCATTTATCATGAAGGAATGTTGGATTTCGTCAAATGCTTTTTCAGCATCTAATGAGATGATCATGTGATTGTTTTCTTTTGGTTGTTAATATTTTATGCATACTACTATAGTAGTTGTTGTATATGCAGCAGAAACCATTAAAGTTAGCAATCACTGTATTTTGTTCTAACAGGAGGACATGGACAACTAAGTAAATATTATGTATTTTGTTATAATTTTAATTAGAGATTATAAAATATTTACATCACACCCTGCTCTCTTTCCTCTAGAAGAGATTAAATTCTATGAAAATAAATGACATGAGTAAGGGGACAAATCCCATTGATTTTGAAAGTTAAAACTTCAAATAATGTCAGGAACCCCTCATCTCAGGAGATAATAGGTGAAGGGAATCATTAAAGACAATAGGGAGAGAGAGAGAGAGAGAGAGAGAGAGAGAGAGAGAGAGAGAGAGAAGCTTTCTGGGCAGGAAAAACTTGAGGCACAATATCCCTCAAACAGCCCTTGTGTGATCTGAGTAGACCGAGGAAGGAGATATAGAGGAAATAGAGACCATCTATCCAGACAGCAAGAATGGAGAAGAGGTCCATGAAGAATGTCCATAATGTCCATATTCTTCTAGACTATTAGAACTCAAAGTCAGCTTTTGCTCTAAATGGTACAGGAAATATTTGTGAATTTTAAATAGAGAATTAACATGACCTGAATCATATTTTAAAATGCAGGTGCTATCTGCCACATCAGAAACAGACTATAGGGAATCAGGGCACAATGGGAACCCCAACTGAGAAACTGACAAACCTCCTGGTGATGTCCTCAGAGGGAAGTAGAATCTGAATGGGACATATTAACACACAGGTGTCAGGGGACAAAGGAGGAGAGTTCAAAGGTCTACAAGGTGACTTGGCTGAAGTGGCTTGACATATAGAACTGATATATGATGACATGGAAATATTTGCAACACAGCAGAACAATTTTGAGGTTTGTATTAGGAATGACATTTTAGGTATACTAGCTTTGACTTCATTACTCACTTTCTCAGGTTAGGTGCTGAATGGGCACTGAGCATAAGTAGATAGGATAGATAGATAGATAGATAGATAGATAGATAGATAGATATGGGGGAAGTTGGATGGATACATGGATGGATTGGAGGATGGATGGTGGACAGGTGGATGAAGGGATGCATGGGTGGGTTGGTGGATAGACAGGTAGATGGGTGGGTGGGTGAATGAACGGGTAGATTGGCAGATGGACAAGTGAATGGATGGATGAGTGGATGGATGGGTGGGTATAATGGTATTTCATTTGTATTTTAATAAATAAAGCTTGCCTGAAGTTCAAAAAAGTGAAACAGCCACATTGGTCAACCTTACAGAACAGGCGGCAAACACACTTTTAATCTCAGTAGCCACAATGACATACATACACCTTTAATTCTAGTAACTACACTAGCTTGTCACAGAAGCCAGGCAGTAATGGTGCATGCCTTTAATCCCAGAACCAGAGAGGATTATAAGACAGGAGGAGGGTCAGAGCTCGGCGTTCGAGGTAGGAGTTGTGTCGTCGATAAGTTCGAGGGGTTTAGAGGTCCAGCCACAATGATTGAGGTGGTTTGTAACGACCGTCTAGGAAAGAAAGTCCGCGTCAAGTGCAACACCGATGACACCATCGGGGACTTGAAGAAACTGATAGCGGCCCAAACTGGCACCCGGTGGAATAAGATCGTTCTTAAAAAGTGGTACACGATTTTTAAGGACCACGTGTCTCTGGGAGATTATGAAATCCATGATGGGATGAACCTGGAGCTGTATTACCAATAGACGGGAATTCCTTCTCCTTGCCTCCCCTGCCTTCCTCTCCCACCCTCATTTGACACTGGTATAGATGCCCATTTTTAACAATTCATATGAATAAAAACTTCAGTGCTGAAAAAAAAAAAAAAAAAAAAAAAAAAAAAAAAAAAAAAAAAAAAAAAAGACAGGAGGAGACAGCTCTCGGTCTCACTCTCTTTCTGAGGTTCCTAGAAGCAGGACTGTCATTTTGGATGGAGGTAAAGGTAAGAGCCAGTGACTGACTGTTTTGCTTTTCTAACCTTCAGGTTTAACCCCAATTTCTGTCTCTGAGGTTTTTTTTATTAATTATACTTCAGATGAATAGGTAGAAAAAAATATGTATGCATACACACTGAGTACTCTTGGATTCAGAGACATATGTGACTGGAATGTGACACTGGGGAAAATCCTCAAATGATATATTTGGTACTGCAAGACTAGGGGGCTGAGGCCTTGCAAACAAAATGGAAAATGGGTGATAAGTACCATATTTACTCCACTCAGATGTTAAACAGTTCATGAGATGAGGAAGAAGCAGAACACCAGGTGAAGGTGGAAGGGGCCCAACACTAGTGTTCTGGGTGCTAAGAATGAAGTCAACTGAAGAGAAGTTAAAGGAGAAAGTAAGAAGTAGGTTCCTGAATTGCCAGCCCAGTGAGGACATCAACTACCTCCTTCCTAATAGGGCTGCCCTCATGATGGACCTGAGCAGAAAACCCTGATGTGCCTGTTTGGAGACAATTTCAAGAAAAGATAAAAGTATAGCATATAGAAACTTATTATTTTAAATATAATTAGCTACAAAGAGGAGAGAGAAATGGACTGGTATAGTCATGTGTTTAAGGTTATTTTGGTGGAATAAATGTTTTTACAGTTGCGGAAATGAATCAGAAGAAAAGGAAACAATGAAGAATACATTAGAGAAATTGCTTAGAAAGTTCCCTGAGCAGTGAGATGAGATGGGCAAGATCAGAAACTCTCAATGAGAGTGAGCACTGTTGATCCTGTGATCAGAAAGTAAAGCTAAGTACCGTGGGATCGACCAAAGTCATAGCCCTGTGTGCCTTTCTTTAAAAATTAGCACTTGAAGCCGGATGTGGTGGTGCACATCTTTAATCCCAGCACCCAGGAGGCAAAGGCAGGTGGATCTCTATGAATTTGAGGCCGGTTTTCTCTATAGAGTGAGTTCCACAAGAGCTAGGCCTTGACACAGAGAAACCCTGTCTCAAATATCAAACAAAAAACATACAAAATAAAAAGCCCATAGCACTTAAATATGAGCCGCTGTTGAATTAAGCCAATTTCTAATCTTACTGCATTAATAGCTTCAGCAAAGAACTTTACATAAGTATCTATAAGTGTGCTGTTTTCCTGAGATTAGTAATAACTTTTAGACTCTTTTAAATACTATACCATGGGTTAATCTCTGAGATAGCATCTCTCTGGCTGAATGTAGCCTCTATTAGAATGTCAACCTTGAACTCAGAAGATGATCCAGTTGGTAAAAGGCTTGCTAGGCAAGCATGAAACCTGTGGATGGATCCCCAGTAGTCACATAAGAATGTGGGGTGTAGCAATATGTTTTTATAATCTGAGCACTAGGGTGATAGAGACAGAGTACATCCCTGGGGCTTGCTATCTAGCAAGTCTAGCTGAATCAACAAGCTTCAGGTTAAATAAGAATCCCTGTTCCCAAAAATATGGAGAACAGTTGAGAAATAGACCAGAAGTCAACCTCTGGCCCCCACATACCTCTGTAAACATGTGCAAACAAACCCATAAAACACAAAATACGACACACACACACACACACACACACACACACACACACATAGAATAAATTTAAATAAATAAAGAAGAAATGAAACCTTCACTCTTCACCCTCATGCCTGATGGGACTTTCCACAACTCATGACTGACTATGGTCACCTTATGATTTGAACTGGCGCTCATAACATTGCTCAAAAACAAGACTTAATTAGATTTAAACTTGCTTTGATATTACTGTTGCAATCACATTTCAGTTAAATTTTTAACTCAGAGGTTTCAAAACTCCTCAGGATCTAAATCAATAAAAGAGTTTGAAGACACAGCGATGGAGCGGATGGTACCATGGGAAATGTTGTGTTATCTCCATGGGAACCAAAATACTAACTCTGGCCCAACAAAAGGAAAGTGTTCACACAAGTCAAAACAGTAGGGTCTGTAGTTTAGAGTGTTTCTGTGGGGTCTCTTCCAGTACCCCTGCAAATGCAGCCCCCAGTTTCCCAGTGAACTTTGTGGGAAAGGCCATTCGTATTTCATCATGTCAAGTTAATGGAATTACAGTTGTGGACAAGATTTTACTCAGGCTTAGCAGAAACTCCCTGGCAGCAATCAATATTTCCACACTCACAGTCTCACTCAGGCTGTTCTTGTCTATGTAGAGAAAGACCCCCAGTTAAACTTGTGAGGACAGATTATTTTTTATGTGTTTCGGCTGTTGTAATAGACATAGGTTTGGACTCATACTGCACCACAACTAAGGTAAAAATACATGCTATTCGGTTTGAAACAAAAGCATGAAATATCTAATGTTTAGATTCAGAATTGCTTTGCACTGGTAAGTTAGCAGCATCTTCCTACATATTAAATGTAGATCCTGCATTAAAACAAGATAAGCATTATAGTAGATGTTTTCTTTATGTTGAAAATATATTTGTGTGTGTGTTTGTGCCTTCTCACACATGTGTAGGCCCACAATAAGACCAGAATAGGGTGTCAAATCTCCAGGAACTGTGTTAGAGGCAGCTGTGAATGCCAGGAAGCAAATGTAGGTCTTCCACAAGAGTGAGCCAAGCACTTTTTCCAGCCCTTTGATAGAAGCTTTCCAAGACACTGCACCATGCTTTTATTTATATACCAGGATACTGTGAAAAAGATTCTACTTTTCAGTGCAATTTCTGTTAAGGGTCCAACGACTATTTATTTATTTATTTATTACAAAAATAGAGTAAGAATCCTAAATCTCATGTGGAACATATTTATAAATAGCCAAGAAATCTTGAAAAGAAAAATTAAAACTGAAGGTATCACATTTTCTGTTTCAAACTGTATTGTAGAGATGAGGGACTCAAAATGTTTTAATACGACCATAAAAAAGTACAGATAATATAGATTGTGGAACAAGATGGCAAGGCTGAAATATTCCCATACATAAATGATAAACTCTTCTGGCCTGAGTGCATTGAAAACATACAGTGGGGCAAACAATAGTGTCTTCATGGGCTTGAGAGATCTCAGGGGTTAAGAACCTGCATTCCTCTTGCAGAGGACCTGGGCTTACCCACACTTGTGTTAGGCAGCTCAGAACCATCTGCCACTTCAGTTCCAGGGTACCTGACACTCTCTTCTGATCTCTTCTGGCTACTCTTTCATGTGCATAAACACATACATTTATTCATCTTTAAATATAAAACCAAAGTACTTTTCAAAATATCTCTTCAACAATTATATAAGAAAAACTGATTTCCATGTGTGAAAGATAAATTGAACATTTGATTTATACTATATTTAGGGATTTCAAGATTGAAGTCCTAAGATTTCTTTTTTTTTTAAGCCTGGGAAAATATCTTGATGATAAGTCCTTTGGATGTGTTTTCATTGTTTCTGTAAAGAAGGACTCTTGGAGCCTCCACCATGAGATTTGTTTCTAAGAAGTATATGAGATCAAGTTACAGAAAAGAGGGTAAACCACTGATTATGAATCAATCATCATATCATTGAGTTAAAAATAACCATTTTAATACACCTGAACACATCAGCCTGTCTATGTCCTCCCATAGTCTAGAGCTTGCCTTTGGCCTGAAAATGGCTAAAATCATGGGCCTTGCTTAAGCAGGGCTTACATATGGTGACAGTGATGTTACTCATTACACATTGAGGTGATGTCCCTCTATGCAGAGGTTAAGATACTAGGAAAGGGTCAGGATAAAAGAACCAAGGTAAATACCTTTGCCACCCTTTCTCCTTAAGATTGCTCAACCTCCTTCTCTTCATCCACCGAGCAGGTGCATGTCCATGACAGTGGAGCTTTGCAGACAGGCAGCTCCCTAACCTCCTATACAAGCCCACATCCCTGTATTCTAGTCTCAGTTTGCTGGGGTCTCAGGTTAGTACTCTGACATTGAATGAAAGTTATGTGCATTTGCTCTCTAACTCTATAACTTGATGAAATCTTAAAAACTTCATAATCTGACCAAACACCCACCATGAAAACTATGTTTCTACTGCAGTGATTCTCAACCTGCTGGTCAAGACCCATTTGGGGGGTTCAAATGACCATTTCAAAGAGGTCACCTAAGGCCATAGGCAAACACAGATGTTAATATGATGTTTTATAACAATAGCAAAATTACAGTTACAGAGTAGCAACAGAAATAAGTTTATGCTTTGGGGTTTCCACAGCAGGAGGAACTGTATTAAAGGGCCACAGCATTAGGAAGGTTGAGAATCACTGTTCTATGGGGTTGTAGGGATTCCAAGCATGTCAAAATCAATACATGTGCTTAGACAGCAGAACAATGCTTACCAAGAAAAACCCTAACAGTGAAACATGTGGCTGAACGTCAACTGCAGTGGTAGATCTTGTGTTTAATAGGCATCACACTCGCGTTCCATTTCAGAACCAAGGAAATAATACAAAACACAAGGAAAGAATGAAACCTTATGATTGTATGTTGCAGCCTATAGACATTATTATGTACACACATAATTGAAATTGGAGACTGCTCATCTGTTTCCTGGATACCCAGACCCAAATAATCACACAAAAGCAGTATTAATTACAACACTGTTTGGCTGATGACTCAGGTGTATTTCTTACTAGTTCTTATATCTTAATCTATTTCTATTACTCTATGTATTGTCTTGAGGTTATGGTTTACCTTGGTAAGGAAGGCTACGTGGCTTCTGCCAAACTTTGCCTTCCTTCTCCCTGCATTCAGTTTAGTTTTCCCACCTACCTATATTCTACCCTGCTATAGGCTACAGTAGCTTCTTCATTAACCAATAGTAATAAAACAAATTCACATCATACAAAGGGAATCCCACATCGTCTCTCCTTTTCTGCATAAATAAAAAGGAAAGTTTTAAATTTAGAATAGTAAGATTACATGTAACAAAATAGATATCAAGCAAGAATTATAGTTACAGTATTTCTTTGTTAGTCAAAATTTTATATCTAATTTATCTTTTATCATAACTAACAAAAATTATAACTATCTGTCTTCCACTCCATTGAAGACCTCAGAAGGATATAATATTACCCAAATAAACAGGAAGTACATTGTATGCAACTTCCAAAACTCTCGAATTTACAGAGACATCTCATTGTCTAGACAGTCACTCAAAGTTTTCTTTTAATGTTGAAGCATCTATATTCAGCCTATAGACCCATAAAATCTGGCAGACTTTTTAGTGATGCGGAAAATTTGAAGATCTTTTCAGCCTTGTCATCAGTTGCTTTCTTCTGTGTCTTGCAGAAGGGTTGGGAGTTTCTTTTTTGAAGCAGGAACCCTGAAGGACCATCCTGTCTTTTAGAAAGTTCAGCAGTCACTTTTCTGAGGGTGCTGTATGCCCAGAACACACAGCATACCACCAAGAGCAGTTTCTTGTCCAAATGACATTGAAAGGAAATTCTATGAGTTTCTTCAATGCCCATCAACCTCTCTGAAGTAATTGGTGCTGCCAAACAGATATGTTTCACTGTTGAGAAAAGTCTAAGATTTACAACAATTTAAAGGCTATATTCAGTAGGTCTTTGAAGTGTTGAAGATGATCTATCTAACTGAAATATATCTCTGTATATCTACAAAACCTGATTAATGTAATTAAGATTTTGATTATTATAGATACCATCTATTAATCTATATTTCTTAATCATATGTTACATTTTAAATGACCTGTATAAACATAATACCTTAAAGAAGAGTATTAATATACATACAACAAAACTGACCTTAAATTTGTATCAATAAACCAAAGTCCATTCCAATGTAAAGAATTCATTTTCATATCATATCCCCTCATTTTCTTTTTAGAAAGAGACTGACTGTGACCATTAACCACTTATAAACAACCCCCTTTAAATTAAAACAAACATTTATAATCAATCAGTTAGGAAATTTGAGCATAGTTTTCTCCAAACTTCTTGCTGTTCATTGAGCAAAATATTTTTAGGATTCATGTAGACCGTTCCAGAGATCTTGTCTTATCAAACCACATTAGCCCAGAAGGAATCCATAGGTTCTTATCTTCTGTGGAAACAAAAGTAGATTCTCTGTTCCAAAGTAGCATTTCCTTAGACTCAAATTGTGGAGGCCAAAAAATGTGAGCCAATTTTGACCTTGTCTGATGGTCAAAGAGTTTGGAGGTTGCTCAAAATGGTTGACAACAATTGTAGCTACACATTTTAACTCAGGATATGATTATTTGGCTCTTTTGATATTAAGATAGCTCATACAAGTAGATCCATTTCATCCTGACAGATGCTCAGGGTATGTAAGCATACTTCTTCTCCTTCTTATGTATTAAGATGTTAACTGTCAAGTGGCTGCCTTTAGGATACTTGGTCTAGGGTAGCTTCACTGCCTAAGCAATAGGATGCTAATGACTTGATGTCTCAAAGTCTTAAAGCAATTAACTATTCAAGTTGTATTTTGTATAATGTTAAAGAAGTCTTTTGCTGCCCTCTTCCCCCTTTTGTATTGGGTATAGGAGCATATGAAAACTTAAACGTGGGCAATTTCAGTATTCATAAAACTCCCTCCCAATACTATTCTATGGTTTCTGTTTTAGTATTTTTAAATGTGTCTTTGTATTATTTACTTATATATTTCTAATTGTCAAGCCCCTAACTGACAAGTGATATTGTTGTCGAGGCTGGTGTCCAACATCAAATTTTGAAGTCAATATATTTTTAAAATATATATGTTGGTTTATCTCAGCAGCCCCTAGAATCAAATATTTTTCAGCAGTTAACTCATTAACAATCAAAAATCCAAAGAAAACACAATAATACCCATTATCTAGACTCTCTATGTGTATTCCATCCTTATGTGTAGCTTATTTTTCTCTTACTTTTTAATATTACTCCTTTAATCTATGACTATCTATCCTATTTCTTCTATCTCTCCAAAGCCCTTGTACATTTGTCCAACATTGTGACCCATTTAGAGGTCTTTTTTTGTCTAAATCTATCTTTACTGAGCATCTATAATGGTTTTTTGACCAGGAACACTTTTTAAAATGCTAAGCAGTGTGACTAGGACTAATGCTGCAGATTTGCCTTTTGATTTCACCATGTTCAACATGGCAGAGGTATGTTTATTGCCATCTCTGAAAGCCATGCTTACCTCCCCAGCAATAGGTTTATATTATCCTTAAGTAACGTGCAGCACTGTGCTCTCACAGAACCCATTTAAATGCTCCATAACAGGACCTCCCAAAAGATCCAGACCCATTTGTGCCTCCAGCGTGACTAGGAAGCTGTCTCTTAAAAGTACCATGTAGTTTTTGCTGCTAATACTAAGTGGGGATGCCTTATCTTAAAGGAGCTGCACCTCTATTTGTCACCAGCAAATAGAGTCTATCTGAAAATGTGTGGCTACCAAGAAGCTCCAGTTGACACCCATTGTTGTAGGTCTAAGAAACCCCCTTTTAAGCTTTCTTAGATTTTTGTGGATGTACAGTGTCTCACATTGGGCACCATTATATAAATGGACTCTGTTTTTCCATTTCCCTGTCATCCAGACTCAAGTAATCACACAAAACTCTATTAATTGCAACACTGTTTGACCAATGGTTCAAGTGTATTTCTAGATAGTTCTTAAATACTAAATTTATTGACTCATTTCTATTAATCTGTGTATCACCATGAGACTGTGACTTATCTACAAGGTTCTGACATTTGTTTTCTTTCAGCAGCTACATGGCATCTGCCTGACTCTGACTTCCTTCTCCCTGCCTATGTATAGACTGTGCTGTCATAGGTCAAAGCAGTTTTTTAATTAATTAATGGTAATAAAACATATTAACAACATATAGAAGGAAATCTCACATCACATAATCAATTAGAAAAGATTAGGTAGAGAGGCTAGAGAGATGACTCAGTAATTAAGAGAAATCTGCTCTTCCAAAGAATTCCAGTTTGGTAACCAGCACCAATGCTAGGCAGGTCACAACTGCTTATTAGTCTACCTTCAGAACTAATGTTCTTTTCTGTCACCAACACCTGCTTGCATAAATTAAAATAAAACTTAATGCAAGTTTAGGCAGATAAAGAATTAGGAGTTTCTATTTAAAATAAACAAAAGAGAAAATGAAAGATAAAGAAAAATTCTATACTCTATAAAATGTAATGTACTAATAAAAATTAATTTGTTAAAAGAAAGACTATATATATGTTCATGTATATATGTATAAAGTTTATATATATATATAGAACTTCTGTAATTTTTCATTTTAGTCAGATATTTAGCCATCCATCTCAGTTTTTTTACTACCAATTTATATAACCATTATTTGCTATATTTATACAAAATTTAGTATTTGCATTATAACTCTTCACTATTTTTAATGGAAATAATAGGTCTTTAACTATTTATGTTTCCCAGGAGACCCTTTGTGTAAGAAAATCTGTTGGAAATAGTGCATATTGTACTTTTTAGAAATTCAAACAACAAAATAGCATGATAAAGGCTGTGAGATATCTGTAATGGAAAAACCCACTCAACAAAGAAAACCTAATTAATGTTTTATTCATTTTTATTAAAGCAATCTCAAGCTGTAAAGAAAAGTGTAAATATTTAAGAATAAATGCTTTTCTTCCTGAGTTCTTTGTACATGATGTCCAATCCCTTTCTGCCTGCTATTCTCCAATAACAAATGCACACCCCTCCCTCTTCACAGCACTGCTGTCAAAATCAGCCAATGAGGAGCATTCTTCTTGCTTCCTGATAATCCTACTTGTACCAACAGTGTCCCTGACAGCAAACTGACTTAGTGTATGGAACTTTCATTCATCAAGGAGACTATTCACTTATCCTGGAAACTCAGCACATGGACATTTATGGTTTGATGTTATAGAGTCTCAGGGTTATATAGAATCATCCTGTGAATAAGGGTAAGGTAGAATCCATCCTGATTATCTACCCCAATCCTATCAGATGATGCCCAATTTCCTTTTTTCCTGTAACTCATTTTGATCATTTATCATTTGATTAGGTGCTGTTGTTGTGCTTAATTATATATATTTGGGCAATCTATTTTCTGGGTTTCCTCAGAGTTTCTGGGTGAAACTGACATTTGACTTGGTAGGCTGATGGCAAGGAGGTCACCCCTCATAATATGGTGGATCCCAGCTCGATGATTGAAGTCCTGCCTGTAACAGAATAACTCTCCCTTTCCTGAATGAGAGATCAGGGCCCCTGCCTGAAGGTCTTTGGGTATAACTATTGGCTGCTTTCCTGCAAACAGAAAATAAGCCGCAAACATTTTTGATGTACATCTGGCCGGCTCACCTGGTGTAGTCTGGACTTCCTGTCTGTCATTAGAGCAAATTCTCCTACCTATCTCCTTCCTCTCTCTTTCTGTTCTTCTATCTATATGTGTGTTTGTGTGAACACACACATTTGTGTGTATGTGTGTGGACATATACATGTGTGTTAATATACATATATGTTTGCATTGTGTGAACATGCATTATAATGTATGTGAATATACATATGTATGTGCATTAAAATGTGCTTATGTATTAATTCATATATGGGATCAGTGAGATGATAAAAATATATAACCGCATTTTCTGGCAAACCAGAGAACCTAAGTTTGATACCTAGAGCCTATTTAATGAAAGGAAAACACTAACTCTAAAAATTAGTCTTTGACATCCACGCATGCATGTATACACATTATATAAAATATTTAAAATGTTGTAAATTTGTGTGTATGCACATATGTGTCCCTTATACATGCATACTCTTGTTTTATTTTCTGGAGAATACCAAGAATAGGTGTTGACGAGTATACTTGTTCACTATGAAAATATATTTCCATTTATATTAATGAAATATTTTGTGTAATAGGTTAAGTGCTCTGAAACACACAAATGTTTCCTGACAAAGTTATCCGTTTATTCAATTGTGTCATTTCACTTCCGCCGCTGTAGATTTCTGGTTGCCTGTGTCCTTCGGCCATCCAGCGACATCTCAGTTGTTTGTGTTGAGGCTCTGCTTTGGCTGAGCATGGTCCTTTAATCACACTGCCAACTCTCCCAAAGGCTTTCTGCTTTTGAGACGGACACATTTGCCTCCAGTCTTCTTCTATATCACTCCCACAGACTAGAATCACTCTTTTCTCCGAGGAGTCCTGGTTCCTCTTGGTGGAGGAAAATTGGCAAACCTCAGGCACTGAGAGCCAGGTGTGCTCACTGCTGTGACCTGCTGCCTCAGGGTCCCCTCTGTGGACAGCTGGGAGAATGGGTGCAATCTGTTTGCAGGTAAATGGGTGGTGACAACACAGACATTTGCATCACTAATTCTCTACTTGCCTCAAAGGGGAGACTGTAAATTCACAATGATAATATTAAATCCTATCCCATGCCATATGGTACTCTTCCAAAACCTTCTCTCCTTGGAATAATCTGTCTCCCAGTGTCTTCAATCCACCTAATGACACAGGCAACCCGCAATCTCTAACCATTTCCCATCACTTCTGCTACTAACATCTAAAACTCATTCAGCATCCGACGCCTTGTCCTACTCAGCTCTCTGCTTTCTCGCTTCCTCCATGCAGTAAATTGTGATTGCTATGAGATGTGGAGATCATAGTCTTCAAACACACATGCACGCTCACACACACACACACACACACACACACACAGAGAGAGAGAGAGAGAGAGAGAGAGAGAGAGAGAGAGAGAGAATACACTGCACAGCTTCATTGGTTTTTTAAATCTTACTGACAAGCAGTGCTGGTGAAAGAAACATCTCTAGTGAGGATTTGACAAGAATACTATTCAAATGTTTCATTTTATTTATAACATAATAATCAATGAAAGTTGTACATTTATTTGTTTTATCTCCTCTGCTTAATCATCCTATTTGTTATACATTTGAATTCTTATTGCCTGGGCCTATCCATATGGCTGCTAGAGAAGCTTATTATCACGTTCTACTTACCATCCACTTGTTTAGATTTATTCCCCAGTTATTACAAAAAGTTCAAGCTCTCAGACATTTTCATTTATTAGCCACTTATTACCTTGTATGATAATCTGATAGAGATTCAACAATTAACTTTCTCTTAACAATAATTGTTGCATAAAATTATTTGGTCTACTGTGTTTACATAGCTTTTAGAAGAATTAGTTCTGGTACCAGTTTTATTGTTTAGTTCTTCATAATGCATTGTTAAATCTTATCTCAACTTGGAGCACAAGAAACTTAGTACAATTATTCATAGGTTGGTTTTAATTCATTACCATTTAATATATAAGGAAAATGTGGACCAACAAGATGGCTCAATGGATAAAAGGACTTGCCCCCAAACCTGATGACTAACCTCCAAATCCCATGGTAGAAGGAAAGAACCAACTACTGAAAATTGCCCTCTGCCTTCCAAAATTATGTCCATATACACACATATATAAAAACACACACACACACAAATACATAAATATTATTTAATATTTAAAGAAATAGATATTCCATTCATTACACAATAATGTGCTAGAAATAAAAATGTAAAAATTGACTGAATTTTATTTGTAAATAGTCCTCTTGTAAGGCAAGCCCAAAAGGTACAGAGCACTCCGAACCTTATGCTTATATCACAGAAATGGTATAACTTCACGTACTAACTGAAAGCAGTAAAGAGATACACAAAGAAAGAGCCAGCAAGACATGATGGCGCTTAGCACTGACAAATACAGGAAAATTTAATGAATGTTGCTTAAAGTATAAGGCTTTCACTGCTTTTGTAGGAGTTTACAGAACAAACCAGCATCAGCTCCATTCTCTCTATGACTACAGCTGCACTTCACCCACAATTCCAGACACCACTGCTCTCTTCCCCTTCAACTGACAGCATTTTCTTCAGTACTGAGAAGAGGAGCAATGGGCAGGAGTGAGCTCCAAAACACCACACCTTTCTATTCATCGGCCACCTCCCAGTCAATCAATTCTGAATACACTGCGTAAAGCCTTAGATACCTAAGGTGTGTTATATATAAAGCAAGGACAAAAACAATACTTATTTTTATAGTGTCATAGCATTGAGCAAATGTAATCACAGAGTAACCCCCTGCCATTATCTTACTACAGAGTTATATAATGAAACTATACACATCCTCTATTCCCATTGTAAGCCTCAAATGGGTTTCCTACCAACTTAGAGTGAACAATTAAGCTAATTACTTACTGCAGCTTCCCATTGCCTACATTTTTATGTAGCTTTGACTATTCACATCCTGTGTGGTATTTGAGCATGCCCAGTATGTCATATCTCCTCTCATCTGTTAGTCTTCACTTCAGTGCACCTACTAAGCCAGTAGCCTAGGTCTCAGCCAACAGAAAAAAAAAAATCTACATCGTGTTGACTGTTCTATTATCTCTTTGTTTACTTCCACCATTGCAGGAAAGACAAACAAACAAAAACTGAAGCTCTGTACTGAAAATTTGTAGAGAAGGGTGTTAACTTATCTGAACACAGAAGCCTTCGTAGCTTACCCCCTCCGATCTATTTGAATCTTCTTCATGTATTTGTTTGTCAGGGACTAATTGGTGTCATTCATTTTTACAAAATTAAAAAAAAAACAATGGCATCCGTTCATTTGCGACGATTTGCATTGTTGAATAAACATCACAATGCAGGTGCAGCGCCCATCTCTGTCATGGAAAATAGCATCCTTAAGTACAGACCATCATGTTTGTCTTGAGCTATTGAAATTTGACAGAATAATCAGAACCAGATGTCACTTTGATGTACAAGGAGGAGGAAGTAAGTCAATTTTAAGCAAAGTTCACCTCTGCTTTGAAGGCAGTTTTTTCTTGTATAAAGCAAGGACAAGCAAACCCTTCTGTTCAATGTAATTCAGGGATATGTTCTCTGGGCTCTTTTTATCAAAATAACAAAATTTATAGTTCAAGACCAAATATTAGGTTCTAGTCCTGATTATGTCTGTGAATTGTTTTATTTTCTTCCTCCCAGCCCTACTCAACTAGATCTCATTGTACAGTCCTGTATGGTATAGAATTCACTATATAGGCCAATCTGGCCTTGAACTCACAGAGACCTGTGCCTCTATGTCTGGCTGATTCCTTATTCTCATGCTTCTCCTCTTTGCTTCTGCCCTGATGCTATAGCTGTTCTTCCTATTGTGCCAATAACTAAGACAGGTGGAATCTCTGTGATTCTGCTTTAGAAACTCCAGACAAAATCACAGGATTCCTAGTTAAATTTGAACTTAAAATAAACTATGAATAACGTTTTCATATAAACATGTGAACATATGCTCTATGTTATTCAAACCTGTTGTCTTGTGGTTTTATTTATTAAATCTGGCAATATAATCTCACCTGTAATTATTCAAACATCTCTAATAAAGCAAAACAAACTCTTAGGAAAGCTGAGCTCCCATACGCTTATTTCAGAGACTTTGTATGATGCAAAATTAACAGTCTTTTCTTTATATCTTTAGTGTACACATAGTACTTCTCAGTTGGACATGGTCTCCTCTTTAAACCACAATCAACTGTGTTAATATACTTTTGTCCCACCTCATGTCTTTATTTTCACCATCAATTCATTCTTATGAGAAAGAATAATTCTAGAATATTTATTATTACTCCTCTTCTCCAAAGGACACATCAGCTGTTTACTGAGGAATAGTCACCTCTTTAGTAGCACCAGGCTACCACAGAATCTTAGAGCACTATCAGGAACATATGAACATTCAGTTATAAGGACTTAACATTTAAGAAAAAGTCTATGTATTTTTTCTTTACTATGTCAAGTTCTTTAAGCTTTGTTATGGTTTTCTTGTTTAAATTAATATTCTTACACGTATTCATTGAAGTTGGTGTTTCCTTGATAGAAACTCCCTTAATTTGGAAATTATCAAATATTCTCCTTTCCAAATCATCTTTCATAGTACTAGTGAATTTGAGCTCCTTAATCTTGATGGTTTTGGATCTCAGTCTTCCAAAGGTTTCTTTAGCTCTCTTTGGATCTTGAAAAAATGTTCAAGATTTTCCAGTTACTATGTCTTCCTTAATTCTTACTATTTCCCATATCTATTTCAACAGAACTAGATAAACACAGGAGTGGTCAATGAGATGCCCTCTCTGTGCATTCTCTAAGCATCCCTAGCATCATCTGGTCTACCTTCCTTACAAATACAAAATGACACTGCTTCCTGGCTTAGCACTGAGCTGCTTGTTGTTCTTCAGTCTCTTATAAGATTAGCTATTAAATTACCATATCCCTTTTCAAACCATTTTCAAAACTGAACTACTCGTTAATGTAATAATAATGCAGTTGAAAGAAAACAAATCTGAAAGAAGCTGTTGCCACTTCACTTTTGGCAAATAAATGCCTTTTCCACTTATCAATTATTCTTTCTTAAAATTGAAGATAATCATGCTTGCTGAGAGAGGTAAATATAACATCTTCAGGCAGTCAATACACTTAGTACCAATACTTCAGAACTGAAGTACTGAAGAGATGTCAATCATTTCCATACAATAATTTAAATTCTAACAAAACTTCAAGCTCAAGATTTTAGGGTTGGAAGTGACATTATCTTAATTTATAGGCATGATGGGAGTTGGACATTTCTCTAATTCTTTCTCTATGCTCCAATAGAACTAAACTCTGTGCCCTCTAAAAACAAAAGTTTATGTCAAATTGATTTTCATTACATTTTTCTAGTGTGTTATCTTCTGCAACATAGTAAGTTATTTTCTGTTTCCACTAGCAGATGATGGAAAAGTCAGAATATCCATGTGTGATGAATCAATGAGCATGATCCTTAGAAATTACTTTCCAAGGTGGGAGGTCCTTGGACTCCGCACAGGGCAGGGAACCCTGACTGCTCTTCGGGCTGATGAGGGAGGGAGACTTGATTGGGGGAGGGGGAGGGAAATGGGAGCCGGTGGCGGGGAGGAGACAGAAATCTTAAATAAATAAATAAATAAATAAATAAATAAATAAATAAAATTCTTTCCATGTTTATTTTAAGCACTGGCATCACAGTTCTTTCAGTCTTCCAGTTTCCCACTGAGCACAGATTAACCTTACAGAAACCCCTGCCCCCACCCCATCCTACCTTTCCACATTCTCCTTCATACTTTCCAGCATTTCAATAAGATTCTTATTATCACAGTGGAGATTGAGAATAACCCAGCTATTTATAATTTGGTGCGGGAGGATTGTCTGTATTCTGTCAATCATGTTTCAAATAAATGCTGATTGGCCAGCAGGAAGTATAGGCGGGAAAACGAGAGAGGAAGTAGAAATGATGTAATGAGAACAGGAGAATTCTGGGAAGGAGGAAGTTGATTCCTCCCACTTCTGCCCAGACCACCGAAGCAGTAGGATGTGATCTGCCCCACTGAAAAAAAGGTACTGAGCCACATGGCTAACATAGGTCAGAAAAATGGGTTAATCAAGATGTGAGAGTTAGCCAGTGAGAGGCTAGAGCTAATGGGCCAATCAGCTTATAATTTATGAAGACCTATGTGTGATTTCTTTGGGGCTAAACAATTGTGGGGTACTGGGCAGGACAGAAACCCAAGCAAGCAGGCCTGGCCCTTCATGTTACAATAATCAAAAGAATAACAAGACTGTACAGTGGGTGAGTATCCATGTTGCTCACATATGAGTCAATTTCATTGCACCTAGGTAACTGTGGTTTATGCCATGAATTTCACCAATATATATCTAGTCACTACTTGCCAACGCAATATTTACACATAAACATAGTGCGTAAAGTTCATTGACCAGCTGTAAATAAATTTGAAAACATTGACATTATCTGTTTTACATATTTATTACCTGTACTGATTTAGCATATTTTCTAACAAAATACTAGATGATACTTATTGCTTAAGGGCTCATTTCATAAACAGAGATTCTCTGCTTTTCTAATACACACACAATAGGTTATCTTCTAATCAGCACCAAAGACAAAACGAGATAGTAAATTACAATTATCGTTGTATTCTTTAAAGGAAAAAATCGTATTGACACAAACATGAACGGTTCATTTCTGATAACATATCTTCTCTCTATATAATTAGTCCTATTTCCTTCTTTTTTCTGCATTTTTTCTACTTGATGTTAGTACAGTGAATCTAAGTTATTAATCTTTGTCTTCCCCCAAGACCTTCTACTCTTGGACTCCAGTCCTCATTTCCAAACATATTTACATTTTATCATGCTTTTGCTCAAAACTACAAACAATACACAGTGAGAAACCCAATTTAATTCTCACAAACTCATGCAGTGTGAAGGGGAAATGAACTCATCTCAGATCTTCAACTTTATGAGTGGCCACCAGGATATCAGAATTGGTCTTCAACAGTAAGCCAATTTTAACAAGACAAAATTGTTCCTTTGCAAGAGACACAATTTAGTAGAACCCAGCCTCAGTTACCTTTCTCTAGTAGCTAAGAGCTGACCAAAAGAATGATTCTGCTATCATATATGAGTAATCAACCCAAGAAATCCATTTCTTAGGTAATTGTTTTACGATTACTTGTTTAAACATAATTCAGAAGGTAGTTCTTAGTCTTTCTCTAATGAAACTGTGTGTAATTGCATACACGTGCATTTATGTGATCCCATAAGTGTACACATGTGCATGCATGTGTGCATCTGTGGCATCCAAGCATAAATCCCCCAGGTGTCATTCTTCAGTTGCTTTTCTCCTTGACTTTGGTCTTTCATTGACCTAGAACATGCTGATTATGCTGACTTACTCACGAGCCCCTGCCACCTGTATTTCCTCATTTCCCCAGACATGGGATTACAAGTCTGTACCAACAGACATTGAGATTGTGTGTGTATCTGTGTGTTTGTGTTGTGTGTGTGTGTGTGTCAGAGAGAGAGTGAGAGAGAGAGAGAGAGAGAGAGAAAGAGAGAGAGAGAGAGAGGTGGGGAGAGAGAGGGAGAGAGGGAGGAGAGGGAGAGAGAGAGGGAAAGGGAGAGGGAGAGAAAGAGGGAAAGGGAGAGAGAGAGAGAGAGAGAGAGAGAGAGAGAGAGAGAGAGTTCTGGGGCTAGATTTTGGGTCTTTATGCTTTCAAGCCAATCATTTATCTGATTGAATCATCTCCCCAGTCTGCCTCAGATACTTCTTATATTCTTGTTGCTGTTAGTTTAAATGACCTACATGAACCAAGGGGAAGAAAAAAAAAACAAAAACTGTTCACAAAGGTAAAGCTGAGAAAAGATATGAGTGAAGGAAAATCCCTGATTGCAAGCACAAAGAAAGACACTAAAAATAAAATTATCAACAGACTTTAGTGATTTCTCCAGAGAATGAATTTTCAATTTCCAGAAATACCTAGAAGATGGCAAAAATAATTTTAGTTTTGTCTAGAATTATAAGTCATATTATTATTCTTTCCCCTTGCTGGCCATCAAAGTTTACTAATTCTCATTTTGATATTAATATAATAATACTTCTGTAGAAATATGTTGTACACAAATGATAGAAATATGATAATTACTTATGTAAAAAAGTATGTTGTACACCAATGTCTCACACATTACTGAATGACAGCTAGAGACTGGTCTCTGGGAGAAGACAGATAAGCAGCCCATGCCCCCCTTCCTTCCTTCTCTTCCTGGGACAGCACCATCCAGCCCCTGCCTGTTCTCTGCAGCTTTTGTGCCGGGTGCAGTGCAGACAGTTACCGTTATCAACTGAAAAGATCTTCTTGCTGTCTCTGTCTCAGGTCTAGATTTCAAATAAAGTTTCACATCGGTGTAGGTTCCATTGTGTCTTCTTTCATTTCCAAATTTTCATCGTTTTGTCAGCTAAGTTTCTGAAGAAAGTGTGTGTGTGTGTGTGTGTCAAATTGTTACATGTATAATGAGGTCTATTTAAAGTAGTTGGTTTCTATGATTATGTAGATTGTACATTTAAAATATGCAGAATGGTATAACATGATAGACCCCCAAGGATGATGCTGTTTTTGAACAAAATAACACTAACATAATGGTTTATAAACAGCAGAAATTATGTTTGATCATATCTGGGCACTGTGACCCAGCCAAGTAATCCTAACCATGACACAGTTTCTCTGAGAGTGTAGGGACAAGTGCTTCAGAGTTGGTTCAGTGATTACAAGCTGCTCTTGCAGAGTATGTGTATTAAATTCCCAGCACCCACACGACAGCTGACAAGCATCTATAACGCCAGTTCCAGGAGATGTAATATCCTCTTCTGGTTGCCATGGCCCCTGGGGATGCACATACTTTATAGAAATATATGCAGGGAAAACAATCATATGCATAAAAAATAAAATAAATGTAGAGAACAGAAATAGGGAACTTAAAATACATGAAAAAGACAAAAAAAAAACTATGAAGAAAGGCCCATTGTTTTTCCAGAATAGCAGTAGATAATCTCTGACATGCCAAGGTGGAGGGGGAGATTCTCCATGTTCCCACCTTTAAGATAGATATATAAACAGTCAAAGACTGCTGATGAAGGGAGAATCCGATGCATCTAGTGATAAGCTCCCACCTAGGCTGCCCAATCCAAGTGTTCAGCCCATGTTATAGTAAATACTATTTAAAATTTACATGCTGGTTATTCCTGGACTCTTCCATTTAGTATCTTTAGACTTCGAATCCAAAGCTAACCTAAACCTTGGGAATCAAGGGAGCTCATGAGGTGGGTAATAGTAACAGCTGGACCTTACAATTGCTGTACAGGAGTTGCAGGTGCTGTCTGAGTTTATGCCGGGTAGAAGCAGCATGTGCCAGGAGGAAGAGATAATTGAATGCTGGGAAGCCATAGAAGGGCTGGAACCCTAACTAATCCTGGAACATTTGTGGATTTTTAAATGGATATTGCTAGGGGAGAAAAACTAAGTCTGAGTCACAATTAAAAAAAAACTGTACATAAAATTAGACAGGGAAATTGATCTTCTGTGACTGCTATGTTGAGGTTCAAAGCTATTAGAAAAAAATATGTGTTATGCAGTTCAAAGAGTAAACAATCAGATAAATGCTTGATTGAAGAGCATTTCTGATGTTAGGGTTTTTCTTTGCTAACTAGGAAATCTCATAATCTATCTACATTTGGCAGGCATTGAATGGCCACAAGGAAGCAAGCAGACTTAGAAACATAAAGACAGGATTGTTATAGGTCAGCAGAAGAGGTATTTTATGTGTGCAGCCATTTCTAGAAAGATGTAGGTTGATGCTTTGGGGGAACTTTATTGTGCTTAGGAAGTTGATGTCAAATTGTCATAATAGTACCACTGGGAGGGGTGGCTGCTACGGCTGCAGTTTACCATGCCTGCTTGGGAAAGAGTATGAATGAAGTCAGGATGTATAAGATGTGCCATTCAGCCTTATTGCTTTGTTAAGGATGACAGCAAGGAATGAAACTGGTACTGCCAAAGATTAACTTTGAAAGCTTGTGTTTGTAACTTAGATTTCATGGCACAGAGTTTGTGATACCATCTATAGGACTTAGAGAATAGGAACAAAGAGAAAACAAGACTATGAAGGTTACAAGAGAGTCTTACTAAATATAAAGACAATAAAGCTTTGAGAATCGTAACAAAACTCAGTGATGTTGCTTTGCAAATAATGACCTTGATCACTCATCCATTCCCTGTGGAAAAGGATATTTGATACTTAATTATTAGAAGGAAATCACACATACACACACAAACATACACACAAGTCATGGTATCACAACTTCTGTGCCAGAGATCAAGTCAATACTCTACCCAACCTAATTAACTGAGAATACAGAGAAAAACCACACAAAGAGTTTGCACTAGGCAAAGGAAAGGACAGAATCACTGTGCATGCACCAGCATCTCCCAATTGCAAGGAACATAAAGGGGACCTTTCAAGAAACTTATAAAATGCAAATAGGTAGAGGAAAGGCAATGGTGTTCACCCAGTCTACCTAGGCTGTAATAGGCCCAAGTCTCTGAGGTTACTATGAGTACATGTCATTCTCCTCTTGGAGGGTCCCTAACTATTTTCTTATTCAAGTTAGAAAAGCCTGTCTTCCCATTAGATCAGCCCCACTGTCTCAGTGGGTGGGCACACCCGTCACAGTCCTGACTTCCTTGCTCATGTTCTCCCTCCTTCCGTGTCTCATTTGGACCTTGGGAGCTCAGTCCAGTGCTCCAATGTAGGTCTCTGTCTCTATCTCCATCCATCACCAGATGAAGGCTCTATGGTGATATGCAAGATATTCATCAGTGTGGGATAGGATAGGGCCAGTTCAGGCACCCTCTCCTCAGCTGCCCAAGGAACAAGCTGGGGGCATCTCCTTGGACACCTGGGAACCCCTCTAGAGTCAACTCTCTTGCCAATCCTAAAATGTCTCCCCCAGTTAAGATATATACTTCCCTGCTCCCATATCCACCCTTCCTCCATTCCAATTGTCCCATTCCCCCAAGCTCTCACCATCCTCCACTTCTCACTTCTCTCTCCCCATCTCCCCTTACCCCCAACCTCCAACCCCCATGCTCCCAATTTTTGCCTGGCAATCTTGTCTACTTCCAATATCCAGGAGGATAACTACATGTTTTCTTTGCATTCACCTTTTTATTTAGCTTCTCTAGGATCATGAATTATTGTCTCAATATCCTTTATTTATGGCTAGAAACCACTTATGAGTGAGTACATACCATATTCACCTTTTTTGGGTCTCACTCAGGATAGTGTTTTTTATTTCCATCCATTTGCATGCAAATTTCAAGAAGTCGTTGTTTTTTTTACCACTCTAATGCATATACATTCCACACTTTCTTCATCCATTCTTCCATTGAAGGGCATCTAGGTTGTTTCCAGGTTCTGGCTATTACAAATAATGCTGCTATGAACATAGTTGAACAAATGCTTTTGTAGTATGATAGGGCATCTCTTGGGTATATTCCCAAAAGTGGTATTGCTGAATCCTGGGGTAGGTTGATCCCGAATTTCCTGAGAAACCACCACACTGATTTCCAAAGTGGTTGTACAAGTTTGTATTCCCACCAGGCCAGCTGGACTGGGCCTGATGGAGCATGTGATCACCAGAGTCTCTTGAATGTGGCTGACAATGAGAGCTGACTGAGAAGCCAAGAACAATGGCTTTGATCCTACTGCATCTACTGGCTTTTTGGGAGCCTAGTCTGTTTGGTTGCTCATCTTCCTAGATCTGGATGGAGGAGGACCTTGAACTTCCCACAGGGCAGGGAACCCTGACTGCTCTTTGGACTGGAGAGGGAGGAGGAGGGGGAGTTGGGGAAGGGGGAGGAAAATGGGAGGAGAAGAGGAGGTGGAAATTTTTAATAAAAAAGAAAAGAAAAGCCTGTCTTATTTGAAGTATTCATTGGCACCCATTCTGGGTCTGATTAAGGGTGTGTCTTTGTGCATCCTACCAACCACCTCCTGATTGCTAAGTAGGGCAACTCTGAATCATCTCTGTCTCTTGTAATGAAGGCAGGCATTGATGGTATAAAAGAGCCTTCATGCACTATTTTCAGTCCAACCTTACCCCCTTCAGAATCACAGCAGACTCCTAGGAACTTTCAATCTTCATACCCTTCAAAAGATCATGACTGACTGACCCATTGTAGCTTTAGAAACAGACACAGTCAAGCATGGAGTGATTTCCAAAACAGTACCCTGGCCATTGTGAGTCGCTTTCTCTCTGAAGAGAGCTCTCACCTTCCACTGCTCCTCATTCTTCACACACAGAACCGCATACAGCTCTTACTTCCTGTGCTTTAGGCATTTGTTCATTATCCAAATTAAAAGACAGCTCAGTCTCATAAAGATGGAATTGGCTATTTTATTAAACCTTTTCTTTTCCCTAGGAAGTCTATCAAGAAAACTCCAGGACTTTTAAAATTCAAATGGCGAACCACAGGCCTCACATGCTGATAGTGTGGGTCCAGGGAGAGTGCTGGCCTTGTTCATTTTTAAACATAGTCATGTGATCATTATGTCAGCTAGCTGAGGCTGGGAGCTCAGACAAGAACGGTTGTAAAATGGCAATAGATATTACAGGAGGAAGAATGGCACAGTTGTAGCAGTTAAATATGTTACACTAAGAACGTCTCCCCAGGAAAACCTCCGGAAAATAGTGTTATGAAGATAACTTGACATTTACTAGAATTACATGATCCTTAGGAAGAAAGCATCGATTGGGGGTGCTAGAGTTTGGATTCCCCATGTCCAGAAAGGGCTGTGTGTCAAAGACTAAATTCTCAATCAAGACCTTTAGGATTGGGACACGTTGGAAGGAAGGCAAGTCATTGGAAATATGGCCTTTTAGAGAGTTCAGGTCCTTCCCCTTGCTTTGAAATCAGCCTCCTCTACTATGCACTCCTCACCAAGATAGTTTGCTTTGCAAAATACCGAGAAACAATGGGAAAGGATAAGGAACCATGAACTGAACTCTCTAGAATTGAGATCCAAATGAATCCCGCCTTCTTTAAATCAGTTCATCTCAGGTTCTTGCTACAAAAAAGGAAAGCTACACAGGAGGAAAGGAAGAAAGGCATAGCAATCACTCTGAGTCTATGCTTGGTTTCCAAGCTTCTTTCCTATATTGAAAGAGGTCTTAGGGGAGGTAATGTGGTGGATTCTGAGTGGGAGGGGTCATCAAGGGATCTATCTCCTTCCCCTTCCTCTATGGTCATTCGCTGATGCTTAAGGGCTAAATTTGCCCTCTGACTTTCCACAAGACTTTTTCTGGTTTGAACTGGTGCTAACCAACAGCATTTTATAAGATGAGGCGACTCTTAAGTGTGTTCTCAATTTGAGGACCTAATTTCCACAGGAGTATCTGTTGAAGTCTCCAACAAACCTCAATATCTGTTTTCTTAACCTTCTCTTCATTCTCCAGTACTTGCTTTGAACACAGAGCTCCAGAAGCCCCAGAAGCCCCAGTGCTGAGTTACACTTCTCTTAATCCACCCCCTTCTTGGATAATGAAGACAGTTGGATTTTAGCAGAGAAGGAAGGGGTTTTGAGTGTGCCCTGAATGTGAGGATCAAAGACTAGTTCTGCCATTAAGAAAACTTATCCTGATGTTCCTGTTTGTTTCCGTTACTGGGATCATCTGGGTCCCCTGGAAACAAATTGGAACACAAATTCCTAGGCCTCAGTCTGAAGTCACAGACCGTAGCTGTAACACAGTTCTGCGTTAGCAATTCCCCGATCATTCGCTGTGTTGTGTTTTAGCAGAAACTAAGAATAAAGAAGCACTATAATCTCCCTTCTTAAGCTTTTCTTGCCTGTCTATGGTTACTTTAGGATCTTGCTTATTTATTGTTAATGCCTTCCCTATTGCTTTTACCTGTAGTCTGGATGAGATGAAGAGAACACACACAAACACACAGGAGCACACATGTTCCTCAATGCGCAAGCACACATGAGCCCAGCTGCAAAGAGAAAAACTTGTGCTCATAGAAAAAGACACAACAGGGGCTGAAGAGATGTCTCATTTAGTTCAGGGCACATGCTCTTGTGGAGGATCCAGGTTCAATTTCAGCACCCATGTAGTTAGTTGCAAATACAATAATTCAAGTTCCTGGTGAACTGTAAATTCTCCTAACCTTTGTGGGCACTAGATACATGGTTCAATACATATATGCACAAAACTGCCTATATATATATATATATATATATATATATATATATATATATACATGTGTATATACATGTGTATATATATATATATATATGTAAAGGATAAATGTCAGCTATTGTTGATACTTAATCTCAGTTTCAAAACTCTCTTTGTCTCTCAGTCTCTGCCTCTGGAATATAGATGTTTTAAACTGAGAAAGTTTCAGCTGGTTCCTTCCAAATAATGCATCCAATTTTAATCCAGCAGATCTATGAACTTTTAAGGCTCATAAGAAAACAGCAGGAATGAGGAGCACTGGGATTACTAAAATTGAAAATACATGTCCACTTACTGGCTGCTCAGATAAAACCATTATGAGGGTGCTCCACATTGTTATTTTAAATGTACTGATGGGAGGTTGCTGAGTCTGCAGAACCCAGAACCTCTCCTACTGGCAAGAAGGTTACTGAAAGAGGCAATGAAGAAACCTTTGGTGAAAATTATAAGGGTAGTGAAAAGATCGATCAAAAACAGAGGGCATTCCAAAACTGGCTATCAGCCGTGTAGCTCATCCCCCAAAGCATCTTTAAAAGTCATGTAAGCCTGTCTGGAAATTGCTCAAGAGTACTTGCAGGAGAAACTTTACCTTTCAAGAAGTGCTAGTTGTGAAATTTTTCAATAAAATTCTGTCCCACAATAAAGTTTAGGGCTATATACGTTATTTTATTAAAGTATTTGAGAATTTTATACTGTGTATTATTATCACATCTACCTCTCTGTTAACTCTTTCCAAATCTACTCCCTTTCCCTACACATTGAACTTTCTATTCTTATTCTACTTAAAGAAGAAATAAAGCATCAAGTGTAGTTTGTGCTGCTCATATATTCTTGCGTGTTTGTTCTTCCACTGGAGCATGGATATATTAAATAGGGGAGAGCCAGAGAAAAACCAAGTCTCCTTACCCCAGCTGCTAGAAATTGATAGTAGCTCTTAACCTAGAGTAGAATTTGTGCCGCCTTCCCTCTCTGCACTGTGATTTGTCCTGGGTTAAACTTGCACAGATATTGTGAATGCTGTCAAAACTGTTTTGAGTTCATATGTGCACCTGGCCTGTTCTGTCCCAAAAACACAATTTCTCTGGTGGTCTACCACCTCTGTCTCTTCCATTCTTTTGACACCATCTTCTACAATGTTTCCTGTGCCTTAGTAGGAAGGAAGGTCTGGATTATATATATTATTGTGTTTTCTTTGGATTTTTTGACTGTGAAAAAGCTACGTAACCAACTTGTATACTTTAAAGGTATCTTTCTATATTCTATCTTTATGTGGCTTTTTATTACTTTATTACTTTTTAATATTTATTTTATTATCTTTACTCCTTTAATCAATGACTGTCTATACTCTGTCTCTTTAAAGACATTTTTATTTTTTAAAGGTTTTACCTCTTTTCCAACTCTCTCTACACTTTTTCTTCTCTCTCCCAAGCCTACATATCCAACACTGTGACCCATTTAGAAATCTTTTTTTAAAAAATCTGAATCTGTCTTTATTGTGTATTTGTAATTCCTTACACTCCAGGAGCGCTTCTTAAAATGCTAAGAATGTCTTAAAACTTAAGAAGTGGCTTTCTAGGGGAAATACGGCTCTGCCTCCTTGCTCTGCCCAGTCGAACATGGCAAGGCAGAGGTCTGTTTAGCACAAGCCATGTTCACATCCCCATTTTCAGGCACAGGTCTATGTTGTCATTAAGCAACTTGAAGCATCCTGCTTACAACCCATGTAAACGTTCCATAGCAGGACCTCCTCAGAGTTTGCACTGGTAGCACAACATCATACTTGAGGAAGGGGTGTTATCTGTTGGGGTACAGATCACAGCTTGTCCTCCTGGGGACCCAGTAAAGGCTTCATTTCTTTCAGAAGTTCTTCTCATAACAGAGGCTACTGTTATCTAAGCCTTCCTCTCACAATTGATGTATGTGTTTCTCTCTACTGCCCCTCACAAAACTATAGTTTTGCAAATGTATCAGAGCAATGCAAATATAGGTCAATCTCCCTCAGATCATCATATGAATAGAATAGGAAAATGTGTAGCTGAGTACTGGCATAAAAACAGTTTAAAGTTTAGCATGTTTATGCTAAAAAAATTAATAAAAAACTAATCTAAGGGTGTTGTTTTTAAACATTATAATCATTTAGAAAATAGATATTTTATTTAAATTCTATTCTAAGATGGTTGTTTTTAAACCTTGTAATCATTTAGAAAAATAGATCTTTTATTTTCTTTAAAAATTAAATAACTTTCTCTGTTTTATTAATGTCTTCTATAAAAGGGATGAGATAATAAAGAACTGTTTTAAATTTTTGCTTGAGAGTACCATGTTCAATATCGCAATCATATGATTTTTCTATTTTTGATAACATATGGAAAATAATGTTTGATTCACTTGAATAACTTTGTACTTTACAAGGTTGATTATGTTCCTGAATGTATTTAAGCTCCTCAAAACATGAAGTGTAGTATCTTAGAATCTGAGGTATTGACTTCAGGCAAACAGTTAAGTCAATTTTTAAAATGTGTATTGGAAGCACTGAATTGAAACATTATAATCTGCTCCGGAACCATCTTCTATTTCATGTTTCAGCAAAGACTTAATTGTTCTTTGACGAATTTCTAACTCCAAAAATGGTGGCAATTTGTATCTCAATGAAATATAATTATCTGGCACAGAAAAGGGAAGAAATATAGAATTGCTTTTATTTTAAAATGATAATTACAGTCATGTATTGGCAGTCCATGTGAACAATTTAGACACAGAATTATGATGGGGGAAAAGGCTTGCAACAAAGAGAGAAATGTACAGAAATAAGTAACTACCTCCAGTCATGTAAAAGGGACCCTGCTAATTTATGCAGGTTTTTAAAGTAGAAATGGTGTCTAGAGTGTAGAATTAGTTATTTAGTTTGGTTATCTTCATCAGTTCCTCTGTTTACATAATTAATTTATGTTATAGTTTAAGCACTGAATATTTTTAAATGAAAGTTTGCCATGTTTTATATGCATGTTTTCATATACTTGCAGTAAACTCACTATACCACATTGAAAAGCAGAAACAATGCCATGACATGTTTTCTTAAGACTCCTTAAGACCCTGTCCACCTGGTTGGAAATATAAATGGTGGATAGAATATTCTGTACACATGTCAGTCTGGGAATGATACATGGAGCTTTTAAGAGTATTTCATCAAAACTGTTGAAAGAAGGGTTTTTTATTCTTCTTCTTCTCATAAATCACTTTGGGTGAAGAGAAACTAACATTTGCTAGCCGGTAGAAAGGCTTCATACTCAGTTCCCTAATGTGCCCTGTTGCTAAAGAGAAAGACCTTGTGATCTAGAGTCAGACAGGGAGCCCCTTTGGCATTAGCTTGAGACAGAAAGAAGGTATTTGGATTGTGAAATGCAGAAAGGTTATGTGAAGAACTGTTGATAAGTACCCCTAACAAGAAGCCCCACCTCTGTCCATGGACATAGAACAGCACAGTTCTCTCTGTTCTAGTAGCAAAGGTCACTGAGCATAGAAACAGCAAGATAAGTGGTTCAAGGATGATTGATGTGGGTGCTAGAAACAGGCTATTCAGAGGCACTGGAGTCAAGAAAGCAGGCTGGATATCAGCATGGTGAGTTAGACTAAATGGCAGGAATTAGAACCAAGATGAGCAAAGGTAGGAAATAGATTGCAGAGGAGAAACTGGGCAGACAGAGTAATAACATGAAATTACAGCAGGAAGAGAGACATCAGAAATGAGCCCTGCATCAGAAAGATGATGGCAGATATGTCTGCTTGAGGGAACCTTGGAGACAGGACAGGTAATGGGCAAAAGGATGTGGAGCCTGAATATAATCCATTGAGCATGTACAATAGATCATACAAGGATCACCGTTTTCTAGTACAAACTTAGTATAAAAACCGGGCGGTGGTGGCGCACGCCTTTAATCCCAGCACTCGGGAGGCAGAGGCAGGCGGATCTCTGTGAGTTCGAGACCAGCCTGGTCTACAAGAGCTAGTTCCAGGATAGGCTCCAAAACCACAGAGAAACCCTGTCTCGAAAAACCAAAAAAAAAAAAAAAACCTGTTTCTGGTAGACTTAAGGAAATACACATTTGAGAAGAACCTAAGAAGCTGTTCTGTGATGATACAACATGGACACCTACAGCTCTGGGTAATAAAATGAAAAGCACTTATATACTTTAACATGGTGAAATACCGAATGAAAAGTTTATCTTCTTGTTTATCTTTAACAGTTTACAATTTAACTCTATTTAGTCAACACAACTGAGGGAACAAAAAGTCTAAAAACTTTCTAGTGACCCTGAAGGGAATAGTAAATAAAGTATGTTCTTCCTTCCTCTATGTTGAAACCCCAAACAGCAGGCTTAATCTTGATGTTAGGATTTTAATATTCAAATGACTTTCTAAAAATTATAGTTATGGGACAGGGGAGATGGTTCATTTGGGCACAGTGATTGCGTCACAGGCATGAGGACCTAAGCTCAGATCCCCAACAGTCATAGAAAAGTTGGGGTGGTGGCATGCATATGTAACTTCGGGGCTTAGGAAGTGAGCAATGAGACTGGGAGGTTCTGGGGACTTGTTGGCCAAGCAGCCAAGCTGAAAAGGCAAGCTCCAGTATCTATGAGAGAACCTATCTTGAAAAACCTCAGGTAAAATATCTCGAAAGTTAAATACTCTTTTCAGCCACGCTCCAGAACTCACATGGTGTAAGGAAGTAAGCAACAAGCTGTCCCCTGATTTACAGACACACCTACACATGCATACACATACACACTCACACATAGGTGCATGCACACACACAATAACTAGTAATGGCTGAATTTCTCACCAGCTAGTCCTTTTGTTGCATTATTAAAATTACTTGTGAAGTTCTGAAAATCCTGCTTCCAGACTGGGGAACAAGCCTCAGAGAACCTGATTAAGCTTCATTAGATATTTCCAAAGTGTAGCTACACTAGGGATCCTCTCCCCATGAAGCAAAGTCTGCACCTCTGAGTACACATACAAAGTACCAGTTCAGCTTCTGAAACTAACTCTCTGCCCTGGAAGATTCTGCTTCAGGGTGCCCAAGACACTTCCAGGGTTTGCATTTCTAAAGGCTCCATGTGGAATTCTGTGATGTGTAGATGTCTATCTGGCTGACAGAAGGAATTGGAAGCTCTAGAGAGAAAATCACTGCATGTGGGCTTTTGTCAAGTAATGCACTAGAAGGAAAAAGAAAATCCTACTACTCACATTTTGCATGTTTTGATGTACAGTTCAGAAAAAATAGTGACCCTTTAGCAAAATGAATTTCAAGCAATATTTTGATGTTCCTGTCTTTAGGGAAAGAGAGAGAGAGAGAGAGAGAGAGAGAGAGAGAGAGAGAATTAATTCAGAAGCAGTATGATCAACTGTTAAGTGATATTTCCTGTGGAGAGGAGCAAATATCTACTCACTCCAGAGGAGGCACCATCTGTAGACCAAAAGAATGGCATGAGTAAGCCTAGCTTAGTGAACCACTGTGTTTACTACAATTACTTACCAGTCTATGCATGAGGGTTACTTGAAGCTTGACTCAACTGTATCATCAAATGCCTACCTCAATATGGATGATGACTCTCATAAGCTGCATCCTTAAAGGTCTTAACTTGGTTTGCAGACAGCTCAATCAGTTGAAAAGTCTCTTTTTTTCCACCCCATATTGCTGATAATGTAACCTTGAGCAGGGGCCTTGTGAGTGTTTTGATTTCAGAGACTTCCTGAGATTGGTGAATTTTTCTTCCTCCTATGCCCTATCTCTTTACTGCCTGAATCTTAACAGCTTCTCTTCTCTTTCCAGGGTGTTATGTTCAGAAAAAAATCACAAAGCATTAGCTTCAACTAATCCTAAAAATGCAGAGACTCCTAAGAGTCACCTGCTTAAATTTTCACATTGGATACTGCCCAACAATTCCCCAAAATGTTGATGAATAATTAGATAAATGTCTGACCAAATGAAATGATTGCATGTGTTGGCAAAGCAGAAGTTTGAGAGTCATAAAAACCCCAAGATGAATATAAATGAAAATTATAACAGTTGCTACAACAAAGTAGATTACTAACATTCCTCATTGTACTTATCCAAGGATGTTTAATTTTATTATGCATCAGACACAATGTTTCACATCATGTCAAAGTTGCAAAAAAAGGTAATTAATATTATTAATAAAATATGGGATGTTCTCAGGACCACCATATATAGTGCTTTCTTCTAGATCAGTAGAAGCGAGAGTGAATGTGGAGCATGGCGCACATTCACTTATGGTGCAATGGGGGAGATCTGGCCATGGTGGAGCACCAAGTTTGAAACATGAAAGAAAAGTACAAAGTGTATCCTGTGTCCCTATCAACTCATATGTCAAATTTCTACCACAGGACCCCAGAATGGGAGCCAAAACAGGGCTGGTAAGGTGGAATTTGACCCCTACCTGAAACAAGACTGTGACTCACAAGTATTCAAGGACCCTGGTAGAAGGCGTCTAGCTTCAGGGTCAAGGAGGAAGCCCCAGTGAAAACCACAGCAGCCACAAATTTTTTTTTGGCCTCCTGGCCTCCTAAGTGATGGGAATAAACTGTATTTCCCAAGCTATGTGTCCTGTGTTGTAACATGAAGGGCCGGCTGGTTGGGATTTCTGTCCCACCCGGTAACCCACAGCTGGCAAGCCCCAAAGAACATCACACAGAGATCTCCATAAGTTATAAAACTGATTGGCCCATTAGCTCAGGCTTCTTGATAACTCTTGTAGCTGATATTAACCCATTATTCTTATCTATGTTAGCCATGTGGCTCAGTACCTTTTTCAGTGGGGCAGCTTACATCTTGCTTCTTCGGTGGCCTGGGCAGAAGTGGGGGGAATGGGTTTCCTCCTTCCTAGAATTCTCCTGTTCTCATCACCCTGTCTCTACTTCCTGACTGGTTGACCCGCCTATACTTCTTGCCTGGCCAATCAGCATTTTATTATAATACACGATTGACAGAATACAGACAATTCTCCCACACCACTTCCCTCTTTTTTTTAAACACTTCTGTAACAATGAGGGGCCTGCTTGTTGGGGTTTCTGTCCCACCTGGTACCCCACAGCCCATTAGCTCAGGTTTCTTGTTAACTCTTGTAGCTTATATTAACCCATTATTCTTATCTATGTTAGCCACGTGGCTGGCAGGATACATTTTGCTCCTTGGTGGTCTGGGCAGGAATGGGAGGAATGGGCTTCCTCCTTCCTAGAATTCTCCTATTCTCATCGCCCTGCCTCTACTTCCTGACTGGTTGACCCGCCTATACTTCCTGCCTGGCCAATCAGCGTTTTATTAAAATACATGATTGACAGAATACAGACAATTCTCCCGCACCACTGTGTTGTGTTATTAAGGTAGGTGCCATGTTCTATTGCAGACAGTACTTCTAAAAACTGTATCTACCAGGTAAAGAAACACTACAAAGTGAACTGAGTATCAGAATAACTTGGTGCTACCATAGTCACTTCCAACTACAGGGTTATGTGACTCTGTTGAATCTTCCAGGAGGGACAATATTAAATTAAAATGTGGCCTTATTTAATCACTGGGATAAATAAATATTGTTCTTCCTTGAAACCTACAGAACCACAGGAGCCTTTCAGTATTCTACTGTAATTTTTCTACTGTGTCTCTTTGGGACAGATCAAAGATGCCCAAAATGCTTTGAGCTATACACAATATTAAGTAATGTTTGAGTGAGGTTATCATATTTTTCCAATATCTTTTATCTCTCACACTCTGCAGGTGCCATACCCTGGAGGAGTGAATTAGGCTCAGGGACCCCATGCTGTTTCTTTAGAAATCCGACCTAGAGACTGCCTCTGCCTGTGACTCATACATATGGATGCTTTGATATTTAAATATGACCTCTGTCTCATTTCCCCATCCCCCTAAATAATTAAAACCCCTTTTACTCCTCTGGGAAACACTCTGAATGAAATGATAAACAATTTGTGAAAAAAGACAGAGAGAAAGAGAGAGAGCATCTGTGCATTTGTGAGTCCATGGAGAATCAGCATCTCCTGTGAGGCTCCTGACTCAGAAAACAGCTTTGCTGTCTCCTCTCCGCCCAGGAGAATCTTCAGACACAAAGCTAGGCTGATTTGTGTGCAGGAGCAATCAATTTTCTTTATGTGGTTGCCATTTACACCAGAGTTATAGGTATGGATGTAAAGAGACTGTATTATCATATAGTAAGACAAATAAGATCAAACCAGGAAAACGTATGTGTGCAGTGTGGGAACCAGCTCTGATTTTCATGTTGGAGTATGAGGTTTAAAGGACAGATCTGAATTTCAAAATGGTTTCTCCAGAGAAGCTTTGAATTTCCATTTCAATATTTAATTATGGTGAAAAGCATTTTCTAGTAGCTTCCTCTGCATGCATGTGTACATGTATATGGGAAGGGGTGATTGTGCATATGTGGACACAAGCTTATGTAAATGTTCACCTGTGTGCATATGTGTGTTTGGAGGTCTAAAGTTGATATCAGTTTTTTCCTCAATGTCTCTACCTTATTTACAAAAGCATTGTCTTCTGTTGGTCCTGGAGCTTACTAATCCCAACCCATCTAGCTAGCCAGTTACTGTGGAAACCAGTCTCCGATTCCCAATTGTTGGGATTATAAACAGCAACCATGCCTACTATACTTTCCCATGGGATCTGGAGGCCTGAACTTTGATCCTCACTCCTGCATGGCCAGCACTTTGTCCGCTAAGCAAGGCCTTATCTCCCTAACAGATCTTGGCAAACTAACAATGGTATAATTGAATTTCTCGATGATTTCTCCTACATTTAACAACGATAATACATGGTAAAGGTGGAAGGTACACAGAGGGAGGAATTGTAAAGAATCTAAGCTGAAAAGCTTACACTAAGGATATAGTAACATCAGTTCCTCATCCCTGAAGACCAATATTGACCATCATGTGTCAGATCTGCAGCCTAGCTGCCAAGAAACTACTGTGGTAGCATCTGGAGCAGGTATAGCAAGAGTCATTCTTGTAAAAGCCTAACACAGGAGACATGCCAGCTTATACTGTTAATAAGACTTCAAGCCTGGAAGTTTGAAGCACAGCAAGCTACATAAGGCAATGAGATGTTCCAGATTGAACAAAGTCCCATTTGCTTATGCTATCATTCCGTGCCTGTGAGATACTTAGGGAGAAATTCAAAATATACTAGTTTCAGGCTGGCCACATGGGATTGGGAACCATCAAGGGGCCCATCCATGAGGAAGACTGATTTTTTTTCTCTCAGCAACCATTGATTGCCAGTAGCTTCTAATTTAGGTGTGAAGTCTTATGAGGTTCTCCCCATCCATGTTGGCTTGTTAACTGGTATTTTTTTATAGGGCTTGTCATATTTAGGTTACCATATGAGTAACACTAAACAGACTCAGTATTTTGTTTTTATATACACATATACAGTAATAATAATTAAAGAAAAAGAGGTCATGAATAAGAAAGGAGTAGGGGGCCAAAGGAGTTAGAAGGAGGGGGATAAATGATAGAAATTATATAAATATAGTACTCATGTATGAAACCCTAATAAAAACCATTAAATTGAATAAGTAAATGAATAAAAATACATCTTGAAATCTAAAAAATGAAAAAATGCTATATACTAACCCAAAGTGTCAAATTCTGAATTGGGTACGGAAATTGGTAATAGATTAAAATACTATAAATTCAGAAGACTTGTAAAAGAGAAGTCTTGGTTTGTGACCCCTTCTCTTGGGCATTTTGATCTGAAATCGCCTCCATTTATACAAGTTATTCACTGCACAAGGTTCCAAGGCAAGGGAGAAAGGGAGTTGAATTGAATTCCAACCCCTGGCTTTAAGACTGTGAGCTCCCCAAAAGAGAATCACTGTATGTGTACATTGCATGTTTGTATGTGTTCTTGTATGTTCATGTGTGAGTACACTTTGTGTTCACATGCATATAGAGGCCAGAGAACAACTTCGGATGCCATACCTAAAGTACCAATCCAAATAGAGCTCTGAGACAGTCTCTCATTGGCTAGCTGACCAGCAAGTCTCCGGGATCATGTTGTCTCCACCTACCCAGCTCCGGGGTTATAAACACGGTATCACCATGCTTGCCTTATCCAACCCCCCCCCCCCTCTTTGAAAACATGAGTTCTGGGGCTCAAACTCAAATGATTTCAAAACTCAGATTTTACTACAAGCTGCCCTAGATCATTCCTGTCCCTGAACAATTCACCTTGGAGTCCTAGATCCAGAAGTCACTGTTGGGTTGATCTGTGGGTACTTACCTTACCTCTGTGATCAGAAGCTCCAAGAATTTTCAAAATCCAAGAAAAGTGCCAACATTCTGTTCACTGGGAAATTTGTGTTTCCATAAAAGTGATTTTAAAACTCTATCTATTATTACAGTGGATAAAATGGGATGTTTGGGCCTATTATTGGACTCAATCATTATTTTTATGTCACATCTGGGGGTATGAGAATAGTTATAACCACTTGGGCTTTTTATCTCTTTATTAATTCATTTATCATAAGCAAAATTCAGTATCTGAACTTGGTACTTTATTTAAACTCCTAACTGTAGATTTTTGTATGTTGTGTATTCTTATTTGATATCACCAAGGGTTGCAGGAGTTATTGGATTCTCTCTACCAGGGATATTTAGCACCATAGGCTAGCACTATACTTAAATGGTCAAAAGGGGAGATAATTTGAAATTAGAGCTACTTAGCAATGAGGATTCACAGAGCCAAGAAAGGTAACATATCAAAGTTATCTACAACCAGGCTTCATTTTCAGCAGGGGATTTAATTTGCCCTCCTGGCTTTTTCAGTCAGTTCAATTCCAGGCTTTTGATGCTCGGGCCAAGAGGAATAGAAACAAAAAGACGAACGCAGAGAAAGTCAATCAGGGGACTGGAAGGATAGCCTGGCCAGTGTGACAGATAGTGTGAACCGTGATCTTGACAGAATCTGGTTCCTGAACATACCCGTGGGGGAGTTATTTTGATTGCATTTATTGGGGTGAAATGACCCACCCATTGTGAGTGGCACCATTTCCTGAGTGGATGCCCTGAACTGTGTGAAAGGGAAAAAGGGAGCTGAAGACTAGCATGCCTTACCCTGCTTCTTGACAGTAGCATGAAACTGGGCGACAGATGAACCATGTGTACCTCAAGCTGTTTTCATCAGATAATCTCATCACAACTCTAGAAAAGTCACAAAGAGAGTTGGTAGAGTGCTCGCTATGCAGACTTAAGGCTTAAGCATAAGATCTGGAACTCATGTAGAAAAGCTAGGCTGGGTAGTATATACCCATAAGTACAGCATAGTGATGCAGGGACAGAAGGCCCCCTAGAAACATGCTTCTTTTTCACATTCTTCGTACGGATCTTTTACGTCGTGAAATTTGACTGGCCTCCCCAGGAATGTTTCCCCTGTGCCATCAGACATGTCACCTTCTGTCTGGATTTGTACGGCGGTGTCCTCAGGCTTATGAGAGGAATTGGTGAGGATAGGAACACTGGTGCTTAGCATTCATCTCCAGCACCTGTCCTACTGCCTGGAAAATTTCACTGACTGAATGAATGGAATTCAGGTATTGAATGAATGAACATGCTAGCAAGTGCCATGAAACTCACAACTGAAGTTTTATGGTATATAGATCTAATATGCCTTAAATACTAAAACTTCCAGAGTCTCTGGCTTTTAATCTTCCATTTTCATGTTTCCACATTATTCTGTTCTTGAGGATAAGGCTAGCATGCTGATGGAGAGTATTACTCACTCAGGGGAAGTTTTATTAGCCTTGTAGTATTTTTACCCCGGGATTGTACCTTGTTCTCTTCCTTTCCCTGGTACTCTTTTGCCTGTCTGCACCTTGCAACAGCTTGTTTTGTGCTGGCCACATACATACATACACATGCATACATACAGACACAAATGCACGTGCACACTCACACATATTGCCATCCAAAGGTGGGAAAGATCAAATTATCTTTACTTAATATACAAAAAAATCAATGGTGAAAACTTTCATGTTCTCAGTGGATATAAATCCAAGTGTTGTGGAAGATGATACTTTCAAGAAATCAGAGATGTATTTAAAAAAATATAAAACAAGAAATAAAAACTAAGATACAAACACAGGATATGTTTTTAGCATCAGAAGAAAACAGGCAATAAGTTACCGAACTTTGGAAACTTGAATCCATTCTTTCCCAAGGTCTTATTCAGGGTGTTGAAACTTTTGTCTGTGTGAGACGACATGCCATCTGAAAATTGCTTGGGCCAAATTAATAGTGATTATGGGAAGCACGTTTGTCTACATGCCTTGGGCTTGTATACATCTGTCAGGTTTTCAGAAACATTTATGTTAAGAAGTAACCTGATTTACCCTCCATAGTTGGGCACCTCTAGAACTTTGAATACCTAGAAGCCTGAATCATAGTAAATTCCCTTTGAATGCTCCTCAAAATTCGAAGATAAAAATATCCCTGTGTGTGTGTGTGTGTGTGTGTGTGTGTATATATATATATGTAAAAATGCATTGAGAGGCACTTTCATCCCATTTATCATGGTTGTGCATAACTAGGGTAACTTTTAGCTAAAATATACACTCTCTAGACTCGTTGGCTATGAAGAACAAAGACTTTTTTCAGAATAGGTGGAGAGATAGACTCAGTGTGGGAGGCAAACTGAACTCCTTCCATCTTCCCCTTTCTCTTGCCTTCTCTCCATGTCATAGGGTGTGACCGAGCCATGGCCGAGAGGCTCTGCTAAGTGCAGATTCAGTATCTTTCCCCATACAGTGGGTACCAGTCATCACTGACAACATATGTGCTCAGACAACTGTGGTAGAGAGAACACAGATGGCATAGAAATACAAACCAGGGTTTTGTTTGTGTTTGCTCTTAAGTGCATTATGTTTTTGAGAGAATTGGTACAAAACCAATAACGAATAATTTCTCTGAGTGAGTACTATTTGAGTTAGAATTTTTACTATGGATAGGAGTTCACCAAGTAAAAGTATGGGAGGGAGAATGAAGCATTCCGAGTGTTAAATCCTGAGGTTGAGTGGAAAGAATTATTAAAAAAAAAAAAAGACGGATAAAACATGATTGCTCAGATATGTGGCTTACTTAGAATTCACAGAGTTTAGTGAAAACACAGTTCCTGACCCATCTTTTTGTATCTATAGTAGTTGGTCTTTTGGTCTTAGATCCAAGTACATGTGGGTCACTTGTAACGTGGCTGGTGCCAATTGAAGTATACAGTTTTGTTAAAAGCTTTGTATGCTCTGGTCTACAAATACTGAATGGAAAAAAAAAAGAAGAGGGACAAGACATCTCAGTAATGTTTTCATATTGATAATATGCTGAATATTATTGGGAATGTATTGATTTAAAGAAAATATATTATGAAATTAAATTCCTGGGCCAGTGGGTAGATCAGCACATAAAGGTGCAATCTATGCAAAGCCTGAGAGTGTTACTTTGATCCGTAGAGTCCAGAATGATAGGAAAGAACCAACTTCTGTAAGTTGTTCTCTGACCTCCATATGCATGCTGCTATGTTATACACACTCACACAATAAGCACATGCACGCAGACATACATACAAATTAAATAAATAAATGTAGCTTTTAAAGAATTTAAAATTAAAGTATTGTTACCATATCCTTCTATAGAGTATATCACCTAAAAAAATTCAAAGTTGCACATATATTTATACTTTGTAGTTAACATTTTGTCTCTGCCAGTCATTGCTCTTCCAGCAATGCCCATTGGTATGATACTATAAGGGGCCTTATTTCAAAGATTATTAATGACAAGTATAATGCCATAAAGCCAAAGGCTACTAATAACCAGAGCACAATAAATATGGGATTGTCTTCATATCTCGTTCAGAGGCTGTCATCTTTGGGTGAAATTTTTCTCTAGTTTCTCACAGAAGCTCAGAAGGGAGACTTTCTTCCCAAAGTGCAATTCTGTGCTCCAGAACTCCTGTGTCAGGAGCTGAAGGAAGAGTTGCCTTCCCAAATCTAGTCTTCCAATGGCTTCTCAGGCATCTTCCTCCTTGTTTGGCAGGCTCCTTCTGGAGTCCCTCTGTTGAAGGTCAGTAGATTTCTTTAATCCATCTACTATTTTCCTTTTAAGGAACCCCAGAAAAGATGGAAAGTCCACTAGGTAATTTTTACAGCTTGATTCTCTTCCTGTAATATGATTCTGCATAAATTTGGAGAAGACGTTGTACCTCTGCCAGTTCATTACATCTTGAGTTAACATTCTTATGTGTAGAACTTAAGTTCTCAGAATAAAATTTAGGTACTTCCATGAAAGAACAACTTTTTGAGCTCATAATACTCTGTTAAATTGAATAGATCCTTGTCTTAGCTACTAAGTAAGTTAATGTTCCTTTAAAATATCATTCATTTGAGAGACAGTCAGCACAAGAGTGTTTTTCCCGCTCTTCATTTCACCTCAGTTTCATGGAGATTATTGATTTCCCTAAACAAATTCAAGTAACCACTGAAATTTTCTCAGTTTCTCTACAGTGTCCAAATGTCTTCCTAGAGAATGTAAATATTTTTATGGTCTAGTCAGTTCAAGTTAAAATTAATAAATCAACATCCACTCTGCTCCAGGTACCCTCAGCACAAGCCAAGTTGCCTAGAGTTTCTAGAGCACATTTTGCTTCTTCACTGTACCTACCACTTCAAATGACCATTTCCCATCCTAGAAGCCTGTGATGCCTCTCCATCTAATGAACTTGTTCTCAGGCTTCTGGTCACCAGCTTTCTCAGATCTCCAGGTTAGAGTCATCTCTATGGCACTAGTGAATTCTAACATTAATGAGGGTCCTCTAGGGAAATAGAACATATATATATATATTATTAGACTTATTAGAAAGATTTTTTGCTACTAATCCAACAATAGCTGTCTATGAAGGAAAGTCCAAGAATCTAGAAGTCGTTCAGTCTATAAAGTTGGATGTTTCAGCTGGTCTTCAGCTAGAATTCCAAAGGATTCATCCCACAAATGAATGTACTTGCTTGTAAGTTGAAACCAAGCTGGCAAGGGGAAAATGCTTTCTTCTTCCATGTCCTTATATACTATATAAGGATATATACCATATAATATATAGGCCTCCAGCAGAAGGCGCATCCCAAAATAAAAAGTGTTCCTTTATTTGCTTAATTAGAATTAAGAAAAATTCTTCATGGGTGTGACCTCCATTTTTTTATTTGGTTTCAGAAGTAGTCAAGTTGACAACCAAGAGTAGCTATCACAGTATTCATCTACATCTGCCTATTCCTCCAGAGTGAGACTGGCAGGTGATAGCCCCACCCCTGCCTATACTTTTGTTTCATGTTCTGAGTCTTTATATGGAAAAGGGTAGATTTAAATCCACTGATCATCCAGGTCACTTAGTGAAGTAATAAGAGCGGCGGGGCTGCGTTCCCAGCACCCCGGCCACCTGCTCGGCTAGCTTATGCCCCAAAATAATTACACAGACACTGTATTCTTTTAAGCACTGCTTGGCCCTTTAGCTCTAGCACTTACAGGCTAATTCTCACATCCCAATCAACCCATCTCTAGTAATCTGTGAGAACCGGTCTTACCGGGAAGATTCTAGCCTAGTCCATCCTGGTTCGGAGCTTCATCCTGGGAGCGGGGCATGGCGTCTCTCTCAGGCGTCTGCTCCCGAGAGAGCTGTGGAGTCTCTGACCTCACTTCCTCTTCCTCCCAGTGTTCTGTCCTGTTTTCTCCTCCCACCTATCCTCTAACCAATAAAATGGGCCAGGGCAGTGCCTTTATTAGCCAATGACCTTCCTCCATCAACTTAGCTCAATATATTTTGTTAATTGAAATGATCTAGAGATGGAAGGACCAAAATAAATTGGTATGGGGTTTGTAGACTTTACGTACATGACAAAGGATATACCTGCTTTTCATGGTTGTTCTCCCTCAAAGGCTGCTATGGATCCTGGCAGGTTTGAACTAAGGAAAGGTAGGTTGCATATTTCCGCTGAGTGGCCACTGGCACCACCTCTAATGTACTTTGCTGTATTTCATGATCAACCAGAAGCCCTCACTGAAGGCTAAACCTAAGCTTAAAGGTGGCACTGGGCCTTGCCTTACTATCACTGTCTGCCAGGCTAACTGTCACGTGGTCTGTGTACTTCTAAGATTGGTGCATGTTGTTTTAATTGTTGTGCCATTATTATTATTGGAAAGTGAACAATTACGGCAGAGTGAACTGGTTTTGAGGTGTCAAATGATACATACCCATAAGCTACATTTTTAAACAGAACTGTAACCCACGTCCACATTTCTAAGTCCAATAAAGCCCAATAAAATGTATGTTGAGTTAAATACCTGTTTTTCTGAAGCTTCTGTTTTGGGACCAGCATGGTAGGTTAATGACTGTTAGAGTCTTTTAAGTTTCTTACTTATATACTTTTATGTGTATTTGTGTTTACAAGAAGTTATTCTTGCAGATCCTATTTGCGGTTCAACAGTCTCCACTTTTCCCCAAATATCACTACAGATGAAACACAGGTACTGCAAATGAGAACAGAATGTGCAATGTGGTGCAGCCCTGTGGGCTTTCGGAAAGAGAATGCTTCCCCTGTGATAGGGTAGTGGTGTCAGCCATGACAATAACAATAGTAGGGAAAGCCAAGTTGTTGCCCCAGTGTTTGACTGACAGCGAGTGCCATAGTAACCTCAGGGATGAAATCAAGTGCTTGTGTTGCCATTTATCTCACGACTTACCCCTCAATAATTTATGTTCATAAGACACCAATGACAGCTCTAATTCTGCTGTTTCTATAAATGAGACGTGATGCCTTGCAATATGTTTTGGGGAGTGACTAACTATGGATACATGCACATAATTTGTAAACATGTTCATGCATGAATAGCTGAAGTGTAAATATGGACTTTTAAGACTGTTTCAAAGTGGGATTGCATTCTCCAGATGAAGAGTTACTCCAGGAGAGTTCAGGGCTATATAACAGTGAGGCTCTGATGAGTGATAGAAGGGACACATAAAAGATGTAAAAGCAAAATGGGAACTCAAGCCACAAAGGACTATATCACCACAAAGCTCGGCCCATAGCTGCGTAAATGGAATTTTGCAGGAGCATCACAGGGCGAGCCACTGAAAGGAAACTAACATGTTAATTCTGCTGAGCCTCTGAACCAAACCATTTTCTCACTCACTTTTGAGTGGCAAATGGTAATGATTCGCATATCTAAGTATAGCGTTGAATTTATTTATATTAAACTCTATACATATACATTAGGGACATTTATTTGGAGAGATGTGTAGAGATGTCAGGGAAGAGCTATCATGTTTTACTCATAATTGATAGCCGCTAACGTCATTCTCTCAAGATTTCTCTAATTATGCCCCTTCTTCACTCCATAAATTTCTAATTGAATGAAATTCAACCTTCTTAAGCTGAAATTCAAGCCCTTTATTATCTACTTCTCTCTAACACCTCTCATCATTCCTACCACTGCACACATGAAAGAAGGCCAAGTGCTCTCTGTCAGGCCTGGGCAACCAGCTTGTTCACTCAACAAATGTGCCGTGCATTGAATGACTATTTACATCTCTGAGTGTTTAAAGACAGCAGCGTGTGGATGGCATGTAGTTATGTATTCATGGAGCTAAAGGAGGGGGAGGCACCTTGTAAGCTCTTCAGGTCCTTTTATGCGCATATCATCACTGGCCATTTCCATAAATAGAAATTTCCACAAAGACTTCTTTCCTCCTTGATGTTTTTTTCCATCCACAAATTACTGTGGTTTTTAAATTTTAATTATTTCAATATCTAATAGATGAGTTTTAATCCAACCCACCCCAACTCCTTCCCCTCTGACTCCATACTCCGCTCATCACTTTTCCTTCCCAACTTTACACACTCATTTTCACCTAGCATTGAATTCTTTTTTTTAATTATTAGTTTGTTGAAATTCCTTACCATGTATTTTGATCATAATCCATTCTTTCCAGTTTTACTCCCACTTTCATAAACACCCAACTTCGTGTCCTCTGTTTTGATTTTGTTGTGGTCGTTTATTTTTTAAACCCATAAAATGTAGTTTGTACTGACCTTATAGGCTTAGATATATGACTTTCCACTGGAGCATGACGGAGCTCCTAGGGGCCACACTCTTGAAGGAAACTGATTCATCCTCTTCCAGCAGCTATACATTGCCATAGCTCCTTAGCCAGAGGCAGACTTTATATCTACCTCCCCTCTCCACGTTAGGATTCTGTCCGGCTTGAGTTCACAACTGCTGGAAGTTCACATGTGCAAACAGCTTTCTCTGCCTGGAAAAGAAAATTTTTTAATTTTGTTTTGTTTTTGTAATCCAAAACCTCTGACTCTTAACACTTTCCTTGTGCTGTCTCTCTTCCCTGGTGATTGCTGGGACCTGCCAGGAGAAGATTCTTGTTATAGCACATGTTAATACAGACTGCCATGCACTAGGAATGCTTGTGAACTCCTTTTCAAACCCACTGATTGCACTTAGTGCTGCCAATATGTCTATGGATGTATCAGGGGCCTAATACAAAGAAAGCTGACTTTCCCTCACCCAGAAGTCAATAATTACCGATAGTCCCTCAGTTAGAAGTAAAACTTCTTAAAACTTTCATACGAATGCTGGGAATCAGGCTGGCTTGGTCTTGTGCAGGCTTTTGCAGTCACGGCTGCTTTGAATTCTTGTGTGTAACATCCCTGTCATGTTTGCCTCCATTCCTCCAGGTTCTCACAGTCTTTCTGCCCCCTCTTATTGTAAATTTATTTAATTTAGTATGAGACAGTATCTGCTTCCTTCCCCATTTATGTTCCCCATTAATTAGTAACTACCTCTGATGTCAGGATCATATTGCAAGTTGTACTTGTTCCCAGGAGATTTCAGAGTGACAGGCAAATATGTCAGGTGAATGATATCATTCAATTTTACTCGTGGACAGAAAAATCCCTTTATTCTCTTTAATTACCTGCCTTCTAGAAGGTTGGAGTGAGAAGCATTAGGTAATAAAGCCTATGTAATTATCTTTTGAAAATGACTAACTCTACAGTAGAATTTTATAAGTTCTCATTCAACAAAGTAAAGCTCAAAATTTTATTATCATAAAATTTAATAAATAAAAAGTGGCTTCTATTCTGAATATAGATCATTGTATATAGGCTACAAGACACAGCCAAAAATATGTACTTGAAACATGAATTATATGAAGTTGATTAAATAGCTAATAACAAATATATTCACTCTGAACCTTATCTTTTTTATATTATACCAAATATGTTAGAAACACTTATCTAATTTTTAATGTTATTGTAATCTACCTAAAATTTTGTGAAAATGGGATTAAATTTCAAATAGTACATTCAAATATGCTAATTTAAGTTTTTGCATTAAAGAAGTTCTGTATAGAGTATTCTTGTTAAGATATATCATTCTTTTAATTAAAAGAAATCTCTTAAACAGAAAAAAAATGTATAAATATCAGTTTTTTTCAGTGCCAGGCTATGGCAAACAGTTTTGTTACTATATCTTTGACACACACTAGAGATAATAAATTTCACTAAAAAAAATGTATTTCTCCAGATATACAATCTCTAAGTGTTGAATTTAGGCATTATGAGCGTTCTTTACACTTACGCCAATAGGCCATAATCCCCATGTGTGTTCATATGACTTCTGACTTCCTTAAAAAAAAAAGTCTTTGTTATCTTCAGTGTGGAAATCATTGTCTTGATACAGTAGGAGGTAAGTTACAACACCAAGTACCTAGCTAAGAAAATCACCCCAATTGTCTCTCGGCATTGCTTCCCATAACATGTCCAAGCCAAGCATTGTTCCAAACATGCTCAAGTATGGCTCATTATTGCAAGATCCTTTTCGCAACAAACTAATACAAGTATCCTAAGATCAAAATTATTATGACTCATATTTGTGGCAATAGTAAGCTTCACCTATGAAAGTAGAAAACTCTAGTGTTCACAGGATGCAGGGGATAGATGAATGAGAAGTGTCCCCACGCTGACAAAGCAGCAGTCAGGCATCTCTCCTCATATGTGTGGACTGAGCCTATAGGAAAGGATAGATTTAGCTCTTAAAACCTCTGTGTGCTGGAGACTGAACAAGCTCAGGGTCACATGAAAAATATGTTGATGACATAGAAAGTTTAATCACTTTCCCTACAGATAAAGCTGATTATGAACTATGGCTTTTGTCCCTATAAGTGCTGAGTTAGTTGAAAAGCCTTCATTTAAACAAATAAGAAAACCAACAATGAAAAGTGTACAACTTCTGTGTGCTTGAATTTCCATTGAGAGAAAGTTGGAAATGTATATAATAAAGGAAGGGAGCGCATAAAGAAAAACAACAGCAGAAGACTTCTTCTGTCTTTGCACAGTTCAGGAATAAAAAAGAAGGTTCAGACTCCCTCCAGCACAGTTGCCTCGTGTCCAGGCTTCACGTTCAATGACCACAAATATTTCTGGTAGAATTCGTGCTCAATAAAATGCAATCGCGTCTTTTGAAATGCCAACATTTTCATGTAGTTTTGATGACTTTCTCAGAGAATAACAATGTTCAGCTAGGATCTGTTTTTTTTTTTTTAATATTTGTGGTGCCATTTGGGGAAAAAACACTTGGTCTTTGTGAAGCCACACAATATTTAACTCAAGCAATCTCATTGTACTCCAACTCATGAAGCCAAGGAAAAAAAGACTAATGTGTTATTTAATGAAGCCAATCATGGCTTAGTAGAAAACATAATTAGTGATAATAACTATTACATTCACATAAACCTTGTTTGTATGTTTTTACATGGAGTTGCTTTGATGTATTTTATTTCTACTATAATTTAAGAAAATAAGGTTTCTGAAAAATACAGTATAATGCTATATATATATACATAGATAGATGGAGATAGATAGAATATATATATATATATATAGATAGAATATATATATATATATTACATATGAGATCTGAGATTTCAAACTTGCAGTATCTGGGGAAAAATGAGAAATAGCTGCATCTTGAATCCTGTAACCTGAATCTCATTACCAAGTTTATAAGCTATTACCAGAAATTAACATGTCCCCTAACAAACACATATTCTCTCCTATTTTTCTCTTCCTACCCAGTCTCTTTCTGTCCTGGGGTCTTGAAGCAGAGACTTTCACAAACTGCACAAGTGTTCTTCCACTGAGTTATATACTTGCTTTTTATTTTGTGATTCCAAGATAGGGTATTATTTAGTTATCCAGGCCAGTCTTAAATAGACTCTATAGTCCAGGCAAACTTTGAACTTATAATCCTCTGTCTCAGCCTCTATCATAATGGGATTGTAAGTTTGGACTACTAGAGTTTACACTTTTTCTTCCTTTTCAGTTCTGGACTGGAGCCCAGGGCCTTGGCAATACTATGCTAGGCAGGTGCTCTCCCACTGAACTGAATTCTTACTTATTAATCCTGATATCCTCATTTGTTAATTTATTCAAATTCACTGATAGGATGAATACCTGCCTGGGTTTGCAATGTTTATGTGAAACATTCAAGATTCAAACACAGAGTGATGAAAACCAATGTGATGAAGTGTCCTTATCATATTGTATAAAAAATGTCAGGATTTGATATCATTCATGTTCACATTACCTGGGCACATACTCCTTGAAGTAGGAAAAATGATGAAATGTAGAGTTGCTTTGCCAGAATCTGTAGAGAGTAGATACAGTAGGCTTTGGTGGACCACCAGCCCCCAAGTCATGACATGAAGACTTATTGTTAATTATGAATGCTTGGCCTTAGCATAGGCTTGTATCTAGCTAGTTCTTTTTTTCTTTTAAACTTAAATTAATCCATTTCTGTTAACCTATGTGCTGCCATCAGGCTGGTTTACCTCATTGTGGTACTGTCCATTCTACTTTCCTCCTTCCCCCATGTCAGCCTGGCTGACCCTCCACTGGCTGGGCCCTGGCTGGCTGACTGCTCCTCCTTTTCCCCCCTGCCCACCAGCCCTACTTACCCATTCTCTACATAGCTATTAGCCATTCATTTTTTTATTAGGCCAATCAAGTGCTTTAGGCAGGCAACATAAAATAATAACACATACTTAAACAAATGCAGCATAAAGGAAAACAAAATATCTTTACACAGTTAAATGAAGAAGAAACAAATGTGGCACATCTTTACATAGTTAAACTATTATTACACAACAAGTAGATGCTTTAGTAAGTTTTGGTCTAGGAAGTAAATAAGATTGTTTCCACGTCTTGCCAACAGCCAGTGTTTGGCCTGTCATTCAGATGAATGAGTAGGTAGTGGGATTTGCTGACTCAGTCTCTATTCACCATGTTCTCGGGATGATTTAGTTTAGAACCACATTCTTCATAAATGTGTTTCATGAATATATTCATTAAAAGGCTAAACCTGTGACCCTTAGCTTTTGATAAACTGAACAATCTTAAAATACTAGTAATATATTCACATTTATCGAATATATTTAAAAGAAGTATATTCATGAATGTATTCATAAGAATACATTCATATTCATAAAATGTATTCAAAAAGAGTATTGGCTCATAGTATTACCTGATAAATTGGTAATAAATTTGTTAAATTGGCCATTTGTCAATTGATAATTTTTGTGTGTCCAAATATCTTTGGCTAATCCTTTTTTGGAGAATGAGTTTTCACTGAATTGATTCAGATGCCTTCTTTTAGATATGACTTATATGGAGCTGACTGGAGAAGGCTACCAACTCCACTCCTGTGGTTTAAATGCTGTCTGTTAACCTGGAAGATTGGCAAGACTGTCAGTCTTACAGAGGGACATAAAATGGAAGTCAGGCTGTGCCCTAGGCCAAATACTGCTTAACTACCCCACTCTAGTCCACCCCTCCCGGAATTCTGTGCTTCTGGTATCTCCTTATTGTGAGAGATTGTGGGGTTGGTTCCTTTGGGAGGCTGTGTCAGTGACTAGGAGTTCTTCACACTCTAGTAGAAGTCTGGGATATGATGTCTCTGACTGGTAGCCCTGAGAATGTTCTCTGCCCTAGTTTCTTCAAATGTGGGTCTTGACCTAAAAGGAGGTTGCATAACTGAACTTGAGGGTCATTTGTAAAAGGTTTCTGGGCCTGTAGAATCAAAAATCAGTTCAACATCAAACACGTCATGAACCTGAGGTGTTTGCTGCCATACCATATTGCATGGCCTCCCTGTAGCCTCAGCTTCTGAGCACACACCCTACTGTGGACAACGTACACACAGCCACACCATGCAGGGTCAGCACGCGCTGCCTGAAAAGCCTCAGCTCCAACTCGAGGTCTTAAAAATTATGAATGGTCATATTTGCTGCACATGCTAAGTTTTCTGCTCCTACAGAAACATAATGGCCTATTTACAGAAAACAGAGACTTACTGTTTTCCTACCACCCTTATTTAGTATGTAAGTATGTCTTTGGATCATATTGCATTAGAATATTTGATTTGTTTTAACATCTGCTGTTTGAGTTGCTGACTGAGTTTCATAAAACTTCATTAAATTAAATTGGGCTTAGGGTTAGGACAGAATTTCCAACAATTCCTGAAATGACCCTTAATTATCTAGCATTTCATATTTATATGGACATCTCTGCATAGATGATTATAAAATCAAATTACTGATCAACTCTCACAAAACTATGAAAAATATTCAATGCTGTGGTATAAAATGTCCATCCAAGGTTTAACTCTTTATGTAAAAATAAACAAGAAAACATCTCATTAATATGTAAATTTGCTTCAATCTTTAATAAGTGATAAAAATATGTGTAATTAAAACAATTTTTAAATAAACATCTTTGTGATTTATTGTTATAAATGTTTGATTACTATGTGTCTTTTATATACCTCTTTACCCAGAGTCACAGTGTAGAAAAACTTTAAGAAGTCATGTGCTCCATAATTCTGATGGAATGCAGCCATAGGAGCATCCTTTCTCAAACATTACATGCCTTTTCAAAATTATGGTCACATACACTACACATGACGTGTGACTTTTCCTAGGACTCACTATAAGGCCCAGTTTATGAAGAAAGTATTATCTGTAAAACATTCAAGAGCACTAAATTCATAAGCAGCATTCAAGGCCATTGATCTATGACAACTGGAGGATAATAGAGGCTCAGCCTGAGGTTATAGGAACTTTCCTTTCTAAGAGGTCCAGAGATGGTCGACTTTCAGCTTAAGAGGACCAGAGTATACTTGGGTGTCAGAGCACTTACTCGGTATGGATACAGTTCTGAACTAAATCTCCGTCATGGAAAGAGAGAAGAGAAAAGGGAGAAAAAGAGAGAGAGAGAGAGAGAGAGAGAGAGAGAGAGAGAATAAGCATGAAATTCCCTCAGAGACAAAGTGTCAATAAAGATGGAATTGTCTGTATGGCTTAAAGAGGGAAAAACAAAATCTGAAGAATTCTCTGCTGGAATGTCATACCCCTTCTAAATCTTCTAATTTAAAACCTTTTGCCATCATGTGTCTGTGAGGTATAAAGGAGCCTTAATCATGGTTGATAAGTTAATCAGAGGAAAACTCTTAAGTTTCAACATGAAGTTAGGTTTAATATTGAAGAAAAAGATGCAGTTTTTTTCTTTTTTCTTTTTTTTTTTTTAAGGAGGGTTGAGACAAGATCTCCCTGTGTTCCTCTGCTGTCCTGGAACTCACTGGGTAGACTAAGTAACTGCCTCTGCCTCCTGAGTGCTGGGATTAAAGGCATGCACCACCATGCCCAGTTGAGTCACAACATTTTAAAGCCTATGGAACTGTTTTGAAATCCATTTCAGAACTTTGAGGAAGCCTCTCTATGTCCTAGTTTATCAATAATACTTTTAAATTTTAAACGTACCTATTATTTTTTGTTGGGGGCACACATATGGAGATGTAAGGACAACGTTCAGGAGTTACTTCTCTCCTTTCACCAAAGGTTCTGGGCTTTGACCACTGGTCACTACTACAGCCATGAGGACCACTGGTCACTACTACTGCCATGAGGACCAGCCTCTAGCAGCTCAGAGTTTGAACAAGAGCCATGCAGTTGGCAGACTAATCACTCAACTTGACTTTTCTATCTGAGGGAGTGAAGCTTAACTCACTGGGGCTGGTGGGAAAGGGGAAAAATACATATACATACACATACACACATGTATCTGTAACATGTCAGGATCTCACCTAGGGTATTGATGAACGGCTAACCTTCAGCAGCTTAGAGGAACTGAAGAGGAGATAGTAGAGCAGGTGAACTACCTGACAAACAGACGCATGAGGACATTGCTGAGGACCAAAACTCAGTTCTTCATTTTATTATTCTTATTGTTTTTGTTCTACCCTATTTCTCTAATGTTTCCCTTCTGTCTCTCTTGATGTTTTCTTTCTACTTTTCCTCCTACATCTTTCCTGGTGTTTTCCTTCTATCATGTTTACATTTTTTTCTCAATATACCCCAGTAAAGCCATCAGGAAATATGAAAATTGCAACACAGTTACATTCTATTTTTCAAGTGAATAATTATAATGAATAGAAGTGAAAAACAGCATGTTTCCATATGCCTTACATGACTAAACATTTTATGTATTAAAGGTGAAAAACTAATGGTCCCAAGAACCCACACACATTCATAACCAACCATCTTGTTATAGATTAATAGAGTGTAGGCAAGCAAGGTATTTTTTTTTTCTCAGCCAGTACTTTTACTGGCAGACTGCATTTTGCAGTTACAAAGAAAGATCAATTGTTTTATTATTTAATCACAAAAGGTAATCTTATAAAAAAAATCTAAGAAGAATCACAAATCTAAACTTTTGTATATGAAAAAGAATCCACAGGTTAAAAATGCCCCCATGTTTTATTTATATCGCTAACCTCTGACCTCTGGATGTATCTGTTGTTTAGTAGGTGCTTACCAGATGCTGAAGACATGAATAAAGCAAGGAAACTAAGAAAAAAAATGCTCAGTGGAACAGGATATTTTTCAAGAGATAAGGACATTACGTTAAGGGCAGTATGTATCTCCCTACATTCATTCACACCATGTCAGATGGCAGAGCAAGATGGCAGAGATAAACATGTAAAGACACGGCAGCAGCAGGAGATATTCTGAGGCCAAAGTCCTCAATGCCTTGTCTATCTAAGATTCACCCATCAGTGTGTTGCATGGTGGTAGTTTCATCCCCTGGATTCAATTACCACTTGCTGCTCCTCTGACGTGGCCACAGGCAGGTCATCAAACTTGTACAGTTAATGTCCACTGAGCCATCTAACCACTGGCTTTCCAAACACAGTCTCTTTCCTTCCTCTTATGTGGTATTATAATTCATCTTTCAAAAATCCTAATGGTGTGGTGAAGTCCTTCTGTACATGTGCTGCTTTTATTGGTTAATGAATAAAGAAGCTGGCTCAGCCTGTGATAGGGCAGAGTAGAGGTAGGTGTGTAGGGCCACTAAACTGAATACTGAGAGAAAAAAAGGCAGAGTTGTAAGATGCTAGGTAGCTGCCAGAGGGGAAAGACATGAGCTAGAACCTTGAAGGTAGGTCAAAAACCTCATATTAAAATATAATATACTGGAAATGGGTTAATTTTAGATGTAAGAGCTAGCCAATAAGAAACTAGAGCTAATAGGCCAAGCAGTGATTGATTTAATTAATACAGTTTCTGTGTGGCTATTTCGGTTCTGGGCAGCCAGGAATGAATACACGTTCTCCTACATCCTAGTGTTTTCATATCCTACATACTTGCCTAGATAGAGTTCTATTGTTACGATTAAAAACTAAGACCATAAACAACTAGGGAATGGGCAATATTTTCTCTTACACTCTCGGGTGATAGTCCCACTATGGGAATTCAGAGCAGGAACTCAAGGCAGCACCATGGAGGCAGGAATTAAAGCAGAGGGCAAATAGAAGTACTGCTTACTGACTTGTTCTCCCTGATTGGATCAGTTTTCTTTCATAAAGAACCCAGGACCACTTGCCTAGGAGTGGCCTACGCACAGTGAGCTGAATCCCCTGACATCAATCATCAATCAAGAGAATGTCCTGTAGACATCCTATGACACCAGATGGAAGCATTCTCTCAATTGATGTTCCTCTTCCTAGATGACTCTATCTTGTGCCAAGTTGGCAAAGACCTAACCAGGACAATACTTTCTAACTTAATGATGACTTCTGTCTGTGCAAATCTACCTCATTACTCTTTAGCAATAACAATGCCTCTGCTATTTAATATTGTAAATATATTTAAGTTTTATATTAAATACAATTTTTTCTTGCTTCTTTATTTTATATTTATTGAAAGACAACATCCACATAAAAATGTTCATACCATGATTTAAATGAATTAAACAAAACTGAACACACTTATGTACCAACATCTGAATCAGCAATTAGAACATTATCAAAATACCAAAGCACTTCTAAATTCTACCACTGAGTTTTCAGTAGACAACAATGGCTCAGGAGGCAAGCCACCACATGAGCAATGATGAATGCTATCATGTTATGTAATAAGGAAAAATACTTTGGTGGATCTAGTATTATATGAATAAAAACACATTCTATAAGCGAGAAACTAACATGCATCATCTCTATCATAGAAATTTATCATGGTAAAACATTTAGCTTGCTCCAGATTTCCTCAGCTAATCACCTCTGTGGGCTATGGCTGTGTTATATAATTATTAATATGGAGAGAAAGAATCCTGTCTAAAAAAATAGCTATTTATAGCTTAAATTTTGAAGTACTTTTGGGACTCTGCACTATAGGTAAAATCATAGATGTGATTGAGAATTCCGTGACAGATTTGACCCAGTTAAAGAACATGTTTCTCTTGATGGAACATATTCTACCTCCAAAGTTGCTCTGCCATTTAAATGGTCTCGTGGATTCATTGAGTGAGCTATAGTTGATTTTTCTTTTCTTTCTTTCATTTTTTTGTATTATTTTCTTATTTGTCTCTTTGTTTTTACATCAAGACTGCTATTTCCCCTCCCTTCACTCCTTCCCGTCCCTCTCTACTATCTTCCCTCCCTTTACCTATCTTCCCTTTCTCTTCAGAAGAAGGCAGGCCTCCTATGGATATCAACTAGCCGTGGTATATTAAGGGTCAGTGAGACTAAGCATCTTCTCTCCTATTAAGGCTAGCAAAGGTACCATGAAAGGAAGGAAGGGTACCAAAAGCAGTCAGCAGTATAAGAGACAGCCCCTGCTCCCACCATTAGTACCAGAAGAAGACCAAGCTACACAACTGCAATGTATATGCAGAGGGTCTAGGACCGTCACATGCAGGTTCACTGGTTGTCAGTTTATTTGCTGTGAGCCCCTATAAGTCCAGGTTAGTTGATTCTATGGGTTTTCTTGTGATGTCCTTGACCCTTTGACTCTTATAGTCATTTATCCTCCTCTTCCATAGGATTCCCTAAGTTCTACCAAATATTTAGTATTTAGCTGAGGGTCTCTTCATCTGTTTCCATCAGTTGCTGGGTGAAACTTCTCTGATGACAACTGGGCTAGTCACCAATCTACGAGTATAGCAGAATATTATTAGGAATCATTTCATTGACTTTCTTTTTTGCTAGTCATGTTTGCTTCTATCCTTGGTCTCTGGGCCATCCCACCTCTGGGTCGTGGCCCTTCAAGCAGTGTCAAGGGTGAGCTCCTTCTCATGTTATGGGTCTCAAGTTGGACCAGTCATTGGTTGGCCACTCGCACAATTTCTGTACCATCTTTACACAGCACATCTTGTAGGCAAGACACAATTGAGATTGAATGTTTTGTGGCTAGGTTGGTGTCCCGATCTTTCCACAGAAAGTCTTGCTTGGTTATAGAAGATAGCAGGATTAGGCTTCAAATCACCCATTGCTAAGAGTTTTGGCTAGGGTCCCACTCATACATAACTGGAAATTTCTATTTGCACTAGGTTTTTAGCTCTTTCCAAAGATGTCCCCCCATTTCCGTAGTCTTCCTCAGTAATCAGTCCCTCCATCCTTCCCTCACAAGTTCAGGATCCCTTCTATTCCTATCCTCACTCCCTCGAGGAGAAACCCCCGCCCATTCACTGGCAGTTATGGGACAATATGAAGGCATTGGTAAGAGGAAAGTTCATAGTACTAAGTGCTTTCAAGGCAAAATTAGAGAGACATCATACTAGCAACCTAACAGCACATCTGAAAGTTCTAGAACAAAAGGAAGAAAACACACCCAAGAAGAGTCGTAAGCAGTAAATAATCAGGGATGAAATCAATAAAATAGAAACAAAGAGAGCAGTACAAAGAATCAATGAAACTAAGAGCTGCTTCTTTGAGAAAATCAGGATAGAAAAACCTGTATCCAAACTAACTAAAAGACAGAGAGAGAGAATATCCAAATTAACAAAATTAGAAATGAAAAGAGACCAAGGACGTAACAACAGACACCAAGGAAATTCAGAGAATCATTGGCTCATGCTTCAAAAACATGTATTTTACAAAATTTGAAAATATAAAATAAATGGACAGTTTCCTTGATAGATACTTGATTAAAGTTAAATCATGATTATATAAACAATATAAATAGACCTATAACCCCTATGGAAATAGAAAGGGTTGTTAAAAGTCTCCATACCAAAAAACAAATGAATAAAAATAAAAATATAACCCCCCCAAAAAACATAAAAGCTCAGAAAAGTGAAGAATTCTACCAAACCTTCAAAAGAGAGTTAATGCCAATACTTTACAAATTATTCCACTAAAGCAGTCAGGTGTGCTGGTGCATACCTTTAATTTCAGCACTCGGGATGCAGAGGCAGACACATCTCTGTAAGTTTGAGGTCAGCCTGGTCTACAAAGTGAGTCCCAGGAGTGCCAGAGCTACTCAGAGAAACCCTGTTTTGAAAAAGAAAAAAAAATATTCCACAAAATAGAAATAGAAAGAACATTGCCAAATTCATTTTATGAAAGCACAACCACCCTGACATCCAAAGCACACAAAGACCCAACAAAGAAAATTACACACCAATTTCCCTCATGAACATAGATGCAAAAATACTCAATAAAATACTCACAAACCAAATCCAAAAACAATCAAAAAGATCATCTACCATGATCAAGTTGGTTTCATTCCAGAGATTCAGGGATGGTTCACCATATAAAAATCTGTCAAAGTAATCCAAAATGTAAACAAACTGAAAGAAAAACTACATGATCATCCCATTAAATGCTGAAAAAGCCTTTGACAAAGTTCGATATCCTTTCATGATAAAAGTCTGAGAGAGATCAGGAATACAAGGGACATAGCTATTTCTTTTTAACTGAGATATTATTTAAATTAATTAAATGAACCTTCCTGTGTTCTTAGTACAGGTTCTTCTCCTTTTCATCCTCTTGGGCATTCTATGACCACAGTGTTCAATGTTTAGAGTTACCCAGAATGTCAACTACAGATTCATACCCCAATATACAACTTTGATTTAAATGTATTCTGCATAACATTTTAGTGTTTTTTTTCCCCTTCAAAACTGGTTTTTGGCCATTGGTCTTTTGAGTTCCCTGTAAAATGCCTAAAGATTCTTATTCTTATTTTAAGTGGTTAGCACTAAAAGGAATCTCATAATATGGCCTGTATCAATCATTGCTCATCATGTTGATAAGAATTTCTTGGACAAAGTAAATGCATTCCTCTGACATTATATTTTCTCACACAGTCCTCTTCAAAAAATGCTCTGTTGTAGCTTGTTACACTGCTTTCCTACTGTGTGTATCCAGCAGTAAGTAATACATCTTTGCATATACACAGATAAGACACATGACAGTGTTATGGTTTAAATAAAACGCTGTGGTTTGCTAAGGGGCACAGTGGCAGAAACACTGCAGGTCTCCTAGCAGCGGCAGTCAGTGGGCAGTGGGCAGTGAGTCCCAATATCACAGTGGGCCATGAAGGCAGTCGGGTCCCAGGCAGGGATCCCCCAAGTAGCCCGCGGGCCATGAGAGGCAAGGAGTCCCAGGCAGGGAGCCGCAAGGTGGGTGAGAGAACAAGATGGGTAGACTTGTCCGAGACTGCTGCAGGTCTCAGAAGGTAGCTGTTCTGGGGCAGGGAGACATGCAGCAGATAAGAGAGAGACATAGATAGGCATGCCATACAAAGTGAGGTTAGATATTTATTTAGTGGGTTATGGAAGGGAAGGGGATGGGGGAGAGGGGAGGAGAAGAGAGGAGAGAGAGAGAGAGAAAGAGAGAGAGGTGGGAAGAGGAGAGGAGCCATGGTAGCAGCTACCTCTTTTGGAGAGAGAAGGAAAGGAGATGACTCAGTTTGGAAGCTAAAGATCAGCTTGCCTGTCATGGGGTGGCAGTGAGGAGGAGACAGGGAGAAAGGGGAGGGAGTGGGCATGACTTGCCTCTTAAAGAGACAGGACAGACCATTTACTTAAACCATTACATACAGGTATCTGCCAATCATGAAGCCATAATCAGCATTTTAGTTGTTGTTTTTCGAGACAGGGTTTCTCTGTATAACAGCCCTTATTGTCCTGGACCTTGCTTTGTAGACCAGACTGACCTCAAACTTACAGAAATCCCCTGCTGCCTCTGCATCCTAAGTGCTGGGATTAAAGGCCTGTGCCACCACCTCATACCTCATAATCAGCAATTTAAAGTAATATAAGTAAATACTAATTTTAAAATGTAGCTTTAATGTTTCAATGCCTATTGAGTTCTGGTTTAAAATACAAATTGATAAGCCAAGCATATATGGAGCTTCACACCTGTAAATATACTTTTAATGTGCTTACCGCTAAGATTGTTTTCCCATTTGTATTTTTTACCACTTGGAAGAAAAACTACCAAAAGAGCAGTTGACACTGAAAACTGATTGTTGTTGAATGGAAGGGCTGCAGAGCAGAGGTGGTTTCTAAATACCTGGAAATGTGCCCTTCATGGCTCACTTGCCAGAAATGATATTGAGCAGAAATTCACAGAAGATGCTCCTGGTGCCAAAGGTCACCAGAAGAGCAGGCAGGAAACAAACAACATCAGTTTGCAAAGTGTAAGGACTAAACTTCTGCCTATGTTGGCAACAGGAGGGCACCATCCAGGCAGTGCTTTTGCGTAAAGAGTGAAAATCATTCAGTAGCAAGTACTAAAAATATAGAGTTCTATTAAAGTGCAGTCATATAGAATTATCTGAAACGAGGAGCTGTGGTTTTATTAGGCACTTTATGATGTAATTCTAAAATAATGATTTTCATTCAAATATAAAGGATTGCACCTACACATAACTTTTGAAGATGCCTTTTCTGGGCTAGGACTCTGTTCATAGTGACTTTCACATGTTGGCTATGTCTGAGAGCTGAGTGAGCAAATGACCTAGGTAACTTAAGAACAGGTCATCTCTGGAGTTGTCTGCTACAATCAGGTGTAAATGGGCTCTCATTTAATGAAAGCCACTTAAACTCCCAGTTTATTATAAAACCAATACTTTCACAATTATTTAGAACAAAAGCTGGAATTTCTGAAACATGCTGCTTTAAAGAGGGCCATTTTTAATCACTGTCAGGGGCCTTGGCAGTGATTTATGCATATCTGCTACCCAAGCATGAGGACCTGAGTCTGGATTCTCTCGAACTCAAATAAAAATATCCAGAATGGCAGCAAGTGCCCATCACCTCTGCCTTTTGAGAGTGGAGATGAATGAATCCCTGAAGGTCACTGGCCAGCCAGCCTAACCAAATTGATGGGCTTCAATTTCAGTAAGATGCCTTGTCACAAACCATAAAGAGGAGGGTCATGGAAGAAAGGCCTAATCTCAGGACTCTGTGCACACACAGCACACACACAGCCACCACAGACACAAAGAAAATACAAACCAGAAAACCTGCTTTAAGCTTTGTTTTATTGTGCAATTTAGAAGAAAACCCAAGAAAATGGATGTGAGAATGAATCTGCTGAGCAGTGAGTATTGCCCTCATTCTTCTGTTTCTATTATTCTGTTCCACTGTCAGTCATTGACTAAACATTATATAACACCAATTTCCCTTTAAGATATAGGAGGATAGAAAATGCGAGCCTTTGGGACATGAAAACCCATTACGATGCTCTGCAATCATCCTAATACTCATTTCTTTAGCAGGTGGTTTCTTGAAGATAGGAACCTGTAGATTTTCAATAGCATATTACCCTTCAGATATAGGAGGCAAGGGAATGCCTTCATTTGGGTAAAAAGATGGGACCAGGGACTTCATATCAAAGATCCCAGCTGGATACTACAATGTTATGAGTTACACGCTGCTTTTCTGTTTAGTTTCCACTTCATGTTTTTTTCTGATTCATACAAGTTTAATTTATAAAAGTTAGGGAAATATTTTATAGAAATTAGAGAGCTGAACAATGTTTGCATCATTAGAACATATAATAAAAGGAAGGTTCTTGATGTCAGCAAGCATCATACTTACTTTTTATTTTTATATTATTTACAAGACTGTCCTCAGAAAGAGTGAGGGCAATTGATTTAAGTGCCCTTGCTATTTGGAGAGAGCTTGTTTCCTATAAATACGGATGATTTTGCGGCCTTGGAAGAAATTGTACAATATTGAATTACCTGAAACATATGTGGAGTGAAGATAAAAGATGAAACATGATTCAGTTCAGGCAGATGCTTTTAAATCAGTTGTGTTACTAAGAGTAATAGCAACTTCTTTTTCCAAAATGGTATAATTTTTATAATAATGAGCTTGTCTTAAAATAGAAACAGATTAAATATGAACAATAATAATTAGGTTTAAGTCAAAGCAAATAAAATATAATTTTTAAGATTTTCAATAGACAGAGAGACAGCAGGGAAAGAGATATCTCGATATACGGAGCCATTATGGGGTTAGTGAGAAACATGGCCCTAGGAAAGTTGCTAGGAATCCACAAGGATGACCCCAGCTAAGACTCCTAGCAGTAGTGGAAAGGGTACCCGAACTGGCTGTACCCTGTAAGCAGATTGATGATTACCTTATAGAATTTTCATACAGTAACTGATGAAAGCAGATGCAAAGATCCACAGCTAAGCACTGGGCTGAGCTCTGGAGTCCAGTCAAAGGGAGGGAGGAGTGATAACATGAGCAAAGGGTTCAAGAACATGATGGGGAAACCCACAGAAACAGCTAGCCTGAGCTAGTTAGTGAGAGCCCAGCTAGGGAACCTGCACAGGACCAAACTAGGCTAGTTGTGTGGCTTAGGTAGTTTGAGGGGTCACTGGTCATGGAACCAATATTTGTTCCAAGTGCATGAACTGTCTTTTTGGAGCCCATTCCCTATGGAGGAATGTCTTGCTCAGCATAGATACAGGGAGGAGGGCCTAAGTCCTGCCTCAAGTGATGTGACAGTTTTGTTTACTCTTCATGGGATGCTCCATCCTCACTGAGTAATGGATGGGGAGTCAGGTGTGTGTGGGGGGGGAATTAGGGAAGCAGGAGGATGGGAGAGAGAGGGAACTGGGATTGGTATGTAAAATAAAGAAGACTGTTTTATAAAATAAAATAACAAAAACGATTTTGAATAGAAAACTGAGAATGGAAGAAAAGTAACCAAAACTCATCAACAAAATGACAATATCCACATTCTACAGTAAAATCAAAAATATAATTAAAGAATAGTAAGTTATATGCACTACAGTTCTAACCAAGGAAAACACAAAGCTATAGAAACTATGTAAAAAATTTAGCTAGATGTGGCAACACACACTTTGTGTGGTGATATGCACCTGTAATACCAGTACTCAGGAAGCAGGGGCAGGGGTATCTGTGAGTTCAAGGCCAACATGATCAACACAGTGAGTTCTAATCCAGCCAGGGCTTTGCAATGAGATTTCACCTCAAAAAAAGCAAAGAAAAGAAAAAGAACAAACAAACAAACAAAAAAAGCCCATGAAAATTGTGGTATTACATATAAAAATTTCTTGTCACAAGATTCCCGGTTTCATTATATTTTTTATGTTACTCTTTCTCCCTTCCTTCCTTCCTTCTTTCCTTCCTTCCTTCCTTCCTTTCTTTCTTTTTTTTTTTGTTTTGTTTTTTAAGGCAGGGTTTCTCTGTGGCTTTGGAGCCTGTCCTGGAACTAGCTCTTGTAGACCAGGCTGGCCTTGAATTCAGAGATCTCCCTGCCTCTGCCTCACAAGTGCTGGGATTAAAGGTGTATGCTATCACCACCTGGCAGTTTCAATATATTTTTGATGTAGACATCCTATAAGGAGTCAAATTGGGATAATATTTCTTCTTTCCATCCCTTGTCTACCATGTCCTCCTCACTCTATTTTACTTGCGATTCATGTCCATATTCCTAACATGCTTCTTATTCTTGCTTTACCTGGCAACTCATAGGCACTGAAGAGTTTGCTAATTCCTCTCTGGAGCAGTCTCCTCCTTCATTTTCTCCTCCTGCTAATTTTCCTCTTACTTTACTGCCTTTTTACTTTACCCTCTAATCCTGATGGCCTTAACTCCAGATGATGTTCTGACTATCCTCTTCTTGTCCTTCAGCTCTCTGATTCTCAGCCAATGCCCCAGGACATTGTTTGCCAATCAGTCTTATCTACAGTAATCAATTTCTCCATCCAAGCATGTTTTACTTTAAAACAATTATCACTATCTGAAATTGGTCCTACTAAACTTTTATTGATTTGAGGGGTTTTTTATTTTATTTTCGAGACAAAAAAAAAAGGTTTCTCTGTATCTTTGGTGCCTGTGAACTAGCTCTTGTAGACCAGGATAGCCTCGAACTCATAGAGATCTGCCTGCCTCTGCCTCTCTAGTGCTGGGATTAAAGGCATGTGCCACCACCGCCCAGTGCATTTTATGTGCAAGAATGTCAGTTCTATTTCTCTGTGCCTCTGTTCTCTAATTTTTCCAGTGCTCCTGGTGCTTGAAATCTTGCTAGGCATGCAGTAGGAGATCAATAAATAAATGACAGGCAAGTTGGCCCACTGAGGTAGCGTCCATGTGATTCTCTTTAGGTTCTGAAAACTGAAGTTTTCCCAGTTACCCCTACAGAGGAAATTAGCATCCTGCTGGCCTTTTCCTTTCAAACCTTTGGAAAACCTCCCTTTTGTTATCAGGATGGTCTGGATGGCTTTCTGCTATCCATGATGAATTTAGGGTAGAATATGCTAAACTTTAAATGTGAAATGTCTCTGTAATGTTAACATTTTTACATATAATTTAAGTACTTTAAATTTTCTGAATTGATTAATTTGTGGATTATAAAAAAAGCATTGTTCCTGAATTCTTTTTAAAAAACATAGCCAGAATTGTCTCTCAGATGTCTGTTTTGTGAGATATGTTTGTTTGTCTTGTGACCTCACTAAATACAAGCAAAATTCCTTGGGCAAAATGTCTAATGTATTTCTATCCCATAAACACAGAAGTTTGGTTTTAGAAAATATGACAAAATAATAATGCTTAAAATACCCCATTTTTCTCGCTTCACCTTCTCCTCCATTGTGGAGTCTATCTTCAAACTTGGCAAAAAAAATGCACATAGCTTATTCTCAACAATTAACACAGAGTTTGTTCTGTATAGCCGTTGGAAATCTTGAATCGATGGCTATCAAGCCATTTCTCCTATGGGAAATACAGGGATATTTTCTCACAAGGCTGTGGTCACAACATTTGCATCAACCAGTCAATACATTCCTTGTTTTATGTATGTTTCTGTTGAGGCTACTGTATTGAATATACAACATTGATTCATAAACACTGACCCCATGGCTGACAGCATTTCAATGTATGCATTCAAGAAGCAGATCTGCTCAGCACATTTCCCTGTGTGTAAGGAATATCACAGGCCTCTTGTTCTTAACCACAGTAAGCCGCACCTAAGCTCTGGGTCTGTGACCACCAGGACACAAAGCATGGTACCAAGTGAACAAGAGGATGAAACAATTTGTTTGTAGGATAATAAATGAAATGAGGATAGAGCATTGTCTTGTTATAATTAATTTGGCATGTATACATTTGGCTACTTGTGTTTCTCAACACTGTGTACATCTATAAGTCTGTGGATGGCCATGAAATCATCCTGACTATAGATTGGTGAGATTGCCAACAAATATTAACAAGTATGCCAATTCACAAATAAAAATCATCAACTCTACGTGAAAACATGAAATTAACAGATCTTAAAAGAACCACTTAATGAAATGTGTATATGTTCTTGTATGTAGGTGCAGGTACATATGTGTTTTGTGCACGTGAAGGCCAAATGTCAACTTTGAGTGTTGTGTCATTCCTCAGGAGTCATGCACTTGAGACAGAGTCTCTCACTGGTACCCAAACCTCATAGATTAATCCAGGGTGGCTGGTCAGTGAGCTCCAAGGATCTGGCTATCCCTGCCGCTTCAATACTGGCATTATAAGTGCATGCCCACATACCCCAGGCTTTCACATGGGTCCTGGGAATTGAACACAGGTCTTTTGCACAGTGAAAATTTTACCTAACTGAGATGTCTCTTTAGTCTCCTTTAATTAATTCTGATATGTATACATATGTAGGAATATAACCCCCAGGTAAGACACAGAATACTTTCTTAATGTTGTAAAATTTCTTATACATTTGCACCTACATCCAAATTACCTTGGTAGCTACTTTTTCCATTTTTTCTTGAAATTTTTATTCATCAATATTGTGTGTGTGTTTGTGTGATATATTTATGTTAGTGAAGGTTCAAACATACTACGACACATATGCAAAAGACAAAGCACAACCTTGGAAAGTCAATTCTGTCCTTTCACCTTCGTGTGGGTTCCAGGGATCAACCTCAGGTGATCTCCCTTGAGTGATGAGTACTTTGGCTCGCTGAGTCAGCCTCTTGGCCCTGCTCTTGAGAGTCTACCACCATAGATTAGTGTTGTCTGTTCTCAGATTTCAACTAAAAATTTATATCACATGCTGTTTTCTGAAATATTTATTATGTTTACATATATGCATTAGTTGTCTGCATTGTACGTGCACCATGTGTGTGCCTAGTTTTGCTGAAACTAGAAGATGGCATTAGATCCCCTGTACTGAAACTGAAGTTACAGTTGTGAGCTGCTATGGGGCAGAACCTAGGTCCTCTGTGAGAGCAGCATGTGTTCTTACCCCCCGAGCCCTCTCTGTAACCCCAAAGCAGGTCTATTTTGAAATAGATATATTTTGAAGCTACCATTTTGAAAACCAACATTTTTTTTTCATGCATCATAATTACAAAACTATCCATTCTGCTCTGGTGTCACTAGCCACTTCTCCTCACTGCACAGTATCTCCTTCTCTGTAAATGTGGTTTACAACTATAAAAGCACGTCCATTTGGGGGCTGTTATGAGAAGAAACTGTGGAAACAATTCTGTTAGTATTTGACAGCCTGTATTTTGATCCTGATGGATAAATTTTTAGAATAACAGTGGTTGACCCATAATATCGGTATGTTCAGCTTTCTTTAAAAACTTCTAAGTCCCACCTCTCAAACAATTGTATAGTTTGATGCTCACTCCAGCAATGAATAAAAGTGCAAGGGCCCCCAGATCCTCACCAGTTCTTTTAGTTCTCAAGAACTAAACTGTATGTGACATTGGGTAGCATTAATTTTCCTGCTAATGAACCAGATGCAGTAATATCTCATGTCTGTGCATTGTTTATATTTCTTCTTCATTTGTGACATGATCTGTGTACAATTTGGTTTTTTACATCACTGGTTTGCAAATATTTTTAGAAAATTATAGCGTTTTCCCTTTTCAGATTGTATGTGTTACTGATCTGTTCTCCCCGTTTCCATCTTCTCTGAATTTTGAATTTTGGTGGTGCACAGTCAACTAAGTTTGATCTCTGCTGGGAAATCCCTGCCAACCCAAAGCCTCAAGAATATTCTATTAGAAAGTACTGATAGGCTTTTGTGTCTAGGTCTAAAATCTGCCTAGATTTTTTGTCTACTGTTGTATAAAGTAGAAATCAATGTACAATTTCTCTAGATTTAAGCAGTAATTCGGCACATTTACACAATAGGATCTAAAAAGCAACATGCTTCCCATCGTCCCTTGAACTGCCTTCATGTGTTTGTCAAAAGCCAGCTGAACACATGTGAGAATGCCAATCTGATGTTCTGGATTAGCAGAACTTCCTTATGAATTAAAAAAAAATCTGCTAATTTTTTCTTCTCTTGCTATCTTGAGTATTTAAGAGGTTTCATTGCATGTCTTTATAAATTTTATTATATTCTTGTCTATTCATGAATACACATGATAGGGATTATGATTAGAATTTCCACTTAACGGTTCTTAATTTTCTATCAGTAGTGATTTGGATGCGGCAATGAAAGGCTCTGAAAGCTCCTAAAGGGAAGCTAGAGTACAGACAAATAAAGAACCACTAACCTACCTTCTTCCTCAGATGATTCTGGATGTCTATGAAGGAGTCTTTCTACCTAAGAATCTCAGACTAACACTAGGCATGGGATTTTATGCCTGGAATCCCTGTTCCAGCATTCAGGACACTGAAGTAAAATGTTATGAGTTAGAGGCAAATCTGGGATTCATAATGAGACCTTGCAGGGAGAGTGAGATTTGGGGTGGAAGAGTCCCTGTGCCTTGCAGGGTAAGTGTTACACAGAAAATCTTATGAGCTATGCTCTACCCACTGCATCTATGCTAAAGGTTTGATTCAAATGGTCCTTTCACACTATAGATATATTCCAAAGTGGCCTTCTACCTTTATGATTTATCTGTAGCTGAAAATTCAGATCTTGTAGGGTCTGGTGGTACAGGCCAGTAAACCCAGCTACTCTGGACTGAGGCAGGGTAATCACGAGTTCAAGGCCAACCTGGTTACAGAGTGAGTTCAAGGTAACCTGGGCAAGTTAGGGACGGTCCCCCCCCCCCCATGGCTCCAGATATAAAACAAAACAAGGCCAGAGATACGACTCATTACAGAAGCCCAAAGTCCTAGGTTCGATGCACAGACATAATAAAATAAGTAAAAAGCAAATAGAAGTGTTCCATTCCTTCCCACATTCCTTATAATGGACTTTGCTTGGCTATCATAGGTTGTTTGGTTTTTAACAGTGCTGTGGTTTGACATATAAAACAGCAATTAATTAGATAGGTTTTCTTGTGGAATTTACATAGGGAATGTAGGAAGTACATGATATGCACATAGAAATGTTGATTTCTTTTTCTTCCTGCCCTATGAACTAGTTTGTAAATGATGAGATACGTCATTATTACCTCATGCTCTATAATGGCCTAAAGATAGGTCCACAGCCTCAGGAATGCTCCTCTCAAGACTGCATATTAAGCCAAATGGAAAATCCCTGTCACTGTCATTTTATCTGAATCATTTTCCAACAGATGTTACATCTTACTTTGTGACTATATTTTAAATGCTTTATTTTTTCAATATTCATTAAACGAGCATTTTCTTCTTGTCTCTAATAAGAGCAACATCTGTTTCTCCTTGTTCAATCAAGCCCCCACCTCAAGAGTCCTGCTTTAAAAATAATACCACTTCTGCAACAGCACAGATAGAATGCAGTTATTAACATTTTATATTTGCATCTGAAACAAGCTTTTCTTAACAATTATATGTTAGGGGATGTTGGAGAAGATATTACTGAACTATTTAGCTATCATCTGGAAAAAAAGTAAGGAAGAAAACTGGAATATGCCTTGAAAACCACTGGCTTTATGTTCATCCTCAGTAAAACAAAGAATTCACTTTTTAATATGTTGTTGAAAATTTTTGTTTTGTGAATTACTAAGTAACAGGAGACACAGCATAAAGTAGCATTAAATAATCTGATCCAAGTATTAAGTCAAAACTCATACAACACTAGGTAGATGATGATAGATAGATAGATAGATAGATAGATAGATAGATAGGTAGATAGATAGATCCAGAACACAAGCCCTAACTAAAACAGTAGATGTACTGATATATTGATTAATCTTGTTGTTTGACAGTCTCATATATATATATATATATATATATATATATATATATATATATTTCTCTGATTACTCTTTCTCTATACCTTCTCTTATCTTCTCTACATACCTACTAATAACCTCCAGTCCCTTCCCAGGATCATGAAATTTATGTTTGTTTTGTGACCCGTTTGGCTCAACTAAGGCCATCAATGTGTACAATGGCTTGGAAATGTCTAATGAAACCTGGTGGGATAATTGGTGGGTATGCGACTGAAGGTTATTCCCTGAATTCATCAGTGAGAGATGAGGCCTCTGATCCTACCCCAACCATGTCTCACTACAGAGCGCATATTCTTTTATGTTTCTATAGCTGCTGTGAGTTTGAGATTACAATAGCCGTAGTATATAATATAGAATAGTATGTATTATGCAGTATATATTAATATATATTGCTATTGTAATCACAAATATTATTTTGAAATATTATCATCTTGAAAACTCACAATAATTTATTTTGGCAAATGTGAACTCTATTTTCCGTCACACTCTTCACAATGAGAAGTTCTTTAGAAAGAATTGCATTTTGGAAATATTCCACCATATTCAGAACTACTTAACATTTTATAATCTAGGAGTTATGGCATAATTTGAGGATGGGGAAGAAAACCGACAACTACAAAGGTGGCAGAGTGATTTTCAGGTATAGCTCAGAATTGGCTTTACAGCTGTTGACCAGGATAACAGTCAAGATCAATTTAGATGCCTTCTCAAGTCAGCTAACTCCTTACCACTGACCTTGCACTATTTATTTTATGGGACATGAAAGAATTTTTTTCATAAAAACTAACATTTTCTTTTTTTCATAAATGATTGATATATCCTGAATGAAAGTACAACCAAGTTTGAAATTTAGAGAAAATAAAGACAAATCTGAAATGTATTAAGAGCTAATTCAGGTATTCTTCCAAATGATAATATACGCAGGCACTTTTCAATTTACAATAGAACTCTATATTTATAAGCCCACTACAAATTGAAAATATAAGTTGATGGTGCATTAAATGCCTCTGCCTACTGCACATCACAGCTTAGTGGTCCAGCACAGTCAGATTCAGGCATTCATCTCATGGTGATGTGTTGCAGTAAGATTGGCGAGGCTGCATCCCCGGCACCCAGCCACCCGCATGGCTAGCTTATGCCCCGAAATAATTACACAGAAACTGTATTCTTTTAAACACTGTCTGGCCCATTAGTTTCAGCCTCTTATTGGCTAGCTCTTACATATTGACCTAACCCATTTTTAATATCCCTGTAACACCACGAGGTGTCTTACCAGGGAAGATCTTAACCTGCATATGTGTGCGGTAGGAGAATCATGGCGACTCCTTGACTCAGCTTCTTTCTCCCAGCATTCTGTTCTGTTTACTCCGCCTACCTAATTTTATGTCCTATTAAAGGGCCAAGGCAGTCTCTTTATTTAACCAATGAAATTAACACAAGCCAGAAGACTCTCCCCCATCAGCGATGGGAATATCTGGGAGCTGTAGGTCTGTACCTTTGCCAAGCATCAGGAGATATGATGGTATCATGAGACCTAGAGTAGGTCAGAGTTCACTCCCAGCAGATGCATATATATACCAATATAAAGTAAAAAATGCTTAAGTTGGACCATCACAAATCAAGAGCCATCTGTACATTTACTCCGGCGGCCCTATGAAGAGGTTAACAGGCAACTGGCACAGTTATCAAGGGAGCAGAAGTGAGAGTTGAATGTGGACATCTGACTCTGGTCCAAATTCCTGCCTATCATACTGTCTTTTGATGATATAAGTGAAAATCAGAGTCCCCTGGGTTCATATCTGTCTCAGTCTCTTATGAGAGTTATTATATGTGTGCTTGAATATAATAAATGCAACACAAAGGTAAGACAATCCTAACATAAATAAGTACATATTACTATCATGCCTATGTATATTGTTAGTGTTCTATATTAAATGCCCCTAATATTCACTGTGTTTTTAGTAATAGCTTATAATTTAGGAAGTTCTTTTTCTGGGCCAGTGAAATGTCTCCACATAGAATAACACTTGCCTTGCTAGCTTGATGACATATGTTCAGCCCCTGAAATCATAAGGAAGAACGAGAACAGACTTCCAAAAGTTGTCCTCTGATCTCCACATGTATACCATTGTTTATATAACACACATACACACACATATGCACACACACACACACATGGTTGAGTTTCATATGATTGAAAAATTTGTTTGCTGTAGGATGATGGGTAGAGGAGCATGTCTTTAGCTATGGATAAGAAGGCCAGATTTAGTAATGTTTATTAATAAATTTCCCATCTGTATATGACTTGCAAAGTTTTTATAATAACTTAAATAATAATTGGTTTATCATTAAATAAGCATTTAATGTTTATTTTCAAAATGAATCTTGCACATTAACTTAGTAAACTCTTATATTTTGAGATAATTTCATACATTGACTTCCACGCAGTCTTAATATTCATCAATATTCCATTTAACGTGAATGAAAAAATTGCCATGAATTATTGTTAATTCTATAGATTCTTTTAAATGTCACTATGATAGGACTGGGAAGATGCTTCAGTGGTTAAGAGTACTTATCCTTAACTTTTGGGTCCTTACAAAGAACCCAAAATCAGTTTTCAGCACCCACCTGGTAGCTAACAACTTCCTAATTGCTCCAGGCCTAGGGAATCTGACATCTTTTTTCTGGTTGACCTTAGGGGTTCCTTGATACTTTTGGTACACATATATGCATCAGGCACAAGCACATATACATAAATAATAAATAAATTAAAAGATAATCCATTAATTCCTTCTCTTGATTTTTGCATATTTTTTCTAAATGACAGATTGCCCAGGAAATGTGAAAAACTTAATACACCATACATATCATATTCCAACACCACGGAAACACAAAAGCACAAATGATTGACAGTTGGCAGGTGAAATGGATGGTACCTGGGTTTCTACCTAGCCTGAATGATATGGGAGGCGTTCTCTAGAACAGAAATTCTCTGTAGGTACAGTGAAATGAAAGGGTATGTGTACTACCACTCTGATTACAGACAGTCAGGAACTGTTCAAAGATTTGGTTTTGGTTTTCTTTTAATTTTTGTTTGACCTCTGACTTAGGCTTTCTATTGCTGTGATAAAACCACCATGACTAAAAGAAACCTGGGGATGGAATAGGTATATCTGGCTTATACTTGCTCATCACAGTCCTTCATCAAAGAAAGTCTGGAAAGGTATTCAGGGTAGGAACCTAGAAGCAGGAAATGAAGCAGAAGCCATGGTGGAATGCTGTTTATTGGGCTTGTTCCTCATGACTTACTCAGTAGGAGTTTTTCTACACTATAGGAACATCTGCCTTTGATAATACCACCTACAATGAGCTGGGCCCTTACACATAAATCATTAATCAAGAAAATGCCCCACAAGAAAATTGCCTACAGGCTAATATTAAGGAAGCAGCTTCTCATTTGTGGCTCCCTCTTCTCGGATGACCCTAGCTCATGTCAAGGTGACAAAATATACCATCCAGGACCATCTCAGAATAATGCAGTAATCTCAAGGAACATAACCGAGGTTCATTTCAAAGCTCTACCACTTACCAACGATTGGAGGCTTACATTTTATTAAGCTTTGTCTCTCTGGTATATATTAGAGATAATAATATTTAAAGCTTTTATAAAGTTTAAACGAGTCAAATGCAAGGAAAGTACTCATCAGTGTGGTTAGCCCATAGAACTCAGAATAGTATGTCTATAAATACTCACATATGCAGAGATCCTGAATTGGATTTCTCTCTGGAGAAAACCCTCAGGTTATTACTTTTTATAACATTTGGACAATGAAAATAGAAAAGAAAAAGCACATTTTATTTTGAGCAATTTGGTCACCCTGGCTACACTGAGAATGAATTCCATTATATTCGGGGACCCCTTCCTTTCAGAGATCACTGAGGCATAGCCACTGATGATTAACAGTAAATGTTCCAAATAATAATTGGAATTAAAATGAGTAGAAACCACAGTTTAAGCTTGGATGTGGAGAGGGCTGCTGTCAACAAAGCTCCTACAATCCGGGGTCCAATTTCTCTGCTAATTAAGTTCCTTGAGAAAAATAAAATGACCTTTCATTTTTACTCCTATAAGAATAATAAGCCTTTTGTTGTGAACGATGCAGGTGGTGATGCCACACTCATAATTCAGTTTTGCGATGCAGTTTTCATGGGGATTTTTCTGAAAAGCCGTTTGATCTTCCATTTAGAAGAGTTAAAAATTTGTGACTTCTCTGTCTGAATGGTTCTGTAGGCTTGTGTTTGAATTTGTGACTGGATATTTGTAATAATGGTGTCCCTGAGACCTGTGCCCCCAAACTGCATTTCAGGGAAGGATTCCCCAAACTATAAAGACAGAAACCCTAACCCCGCATCACAACCATGCATCTGTCGTGAACTCATCACTTCCCATTTGGTGCCTGGAAGGAAAATGTTAGTGTGGAAGATGCATTCTTTGTGACATTAACTGTGCAGGAGAACCCAAAGAGGCCCCAACACTTAAGAAGGAAGTGTTTCAGGATGCACTATCGCTAGCTGACAGCTAACTGATTTTAATTTAAGAATAGAACTGCATCTGTATAGCAATTTTACAACACAGAGGATTTGTTTGCATTGTTCTTCATGAATATTTGAAAGAAACGAATTATTTGCTAGTTTTTGTCTGGACAGGAAGGTAAAACATTGAGATTAAAGGATGTGGGAAAGATAGTTGTCTTTTTATAGAAAGAATGTTGAGTAGCCCTCCCCCTCCATTTTTCAAATGAGGAATTGTTGTACAGAGTAACCTATCAGTATCAAAAAAATTATATGGACCTAAAAGAATTTGGGGACATAAATACTGTTTTATATTGGTGCAGAACACACAAGGAGAGAGAGGTAGGACAGGAAGTTACCAAAGTCACAAAAGCGTTTCTTTGATAAAGTGTTTGCTATTGTGGAGAGCTAAGCCAAATCCCCTGGGGATTTCCCAAGAGTAGTGATGACTATGTCCAACATACAGGATTCCTCTAGCTAGACACTCCACTTTCCACATCATTGGAAGCCATTTCAATATCTGGAGGTGGGCTCATGTTGACATGCAGGGAGAAAGGAGAACATGCTTCCTTGAATAACTGAGTATCTAGGGTGTCCTTTACAGATGTTGGAACAGAACAAATTTCCAAGAAGATGTATTCACATTAAAATAGACTACTAAGCAAGAATAAAATTTCATCTCCAGGACTGCCTTCTTACTCTCAGCATGCATCCCTTTGCATGTGGCTGTCTCTAGCATGAAAGCCATGGTCAATGAAGTCTATTCTGCTTTCTCTTGCTTGCTGCTTCATCTTCAGCATAACCACCCACGACACATAGAAGGCCAGGCTCCTACACCTTTGATCACCCCTCAGATTCATTCTATTATTCTTTCCCACCTGATATGTACATGGGACTTCTTGAAATGTTATTTTTAACAAGGAATAAGATAGTTTAAAAGAATTCTATCAGAAAGCTTATATCAAGAGGTAAGTGTTAGAGAGATGAGTTAAGACCTCTTGCTGCTCTTTCAGAGGATCATGGTTTGACTCCCAGAACCCACATGGTGGCTCACAACTACCTGTAATTCAAGTTCTAGTGGCCCTAATGTTCACATCTGGGCTCTACAGACACTGTGAACCCATAGAGTACATACGTACATTCAGGCACAACACTTAGATGCAGAAAAGAAACATAAATCCGTCTTACTTTCAAAGTAGAAGAAACACACAAAAGAACAAATAAATGAACACAAAGTAGACTTAATCGCTAGCAGTTGTATGGGAGGAAATAAAGTTTATAAAAAGAGTGAAGTCAGGGGAGAGGGGAAAATGTCATTTTGCACACAGGGTTATGAAATCTCTGTATACGATGCATTGCAAAAGGTTGTAGTGCGGGAGTAAAATCACAAAGACACCACACAGAAGGCATTCCAGATGGGACACTTGACACCTCAGTCACCATTAGGCATTTGGCCAGAGCTGTTACTGAGCCCAGAAACAACAGAAAATTATCATAAGGGAAATGTCATGAACCTGCTTACATTTTCAAGACAGGATTATATCACTTGATGAGTCTGAAGACTGAAATGGAAAGAATAGACGCAAGAAAAGCACTGAGGGGACAGTTTAATACTCTAGACTCATACTGAGGTATATAATTTAGAGGTTGTAGTGTGACTGAAGTGGTTGTTTGTATGTATGTGCCCTATGAATACTCTAGCTCAGTGTGTGAATACAGATATTTTTATTGGCTATATCTACACATCACTGTATGTTTAATGTATTATGTATATACACTGATTTATACTATGTATTTAGTAATTTGATAATTATTTAATGCTGATGCCTTAAGAACATTTGTATTGTTCTCCACTGAAAGAAAATAAGCTGAATACCACTAAATTCAGGTTTTAATCCTGATGGAAACTGTGCGATAGTGTTGGAGGGAGGAGAGCGCTTGTTGGTCCCAGCCACCCAGCTGCTTAGCCCCTAAATAATCACACAGAAACTGTATTAATTAAATCACTGCTTGGCCCATTAGCACTAGCTTCTTATTGGTTAACTCTTATATCTTAATTTAAGCCATTTCTATTAATCTGTATATCACCAGAGGTCTTGGCCTACCAGCAAAGATTTGGCATGTCTGACTCTGGTGACTGCATGGCTTCTCTCTACTTCTGCCTTCTTCCACCCAGCATTCTGTTTAGTTTTCCCCTGCCTAGTTCTGTTCCCCTACAGTTCTGCTATAGGCCTAAAGCCATTCTTTTATTAACCAATGAAAGCAACACATAGACAGAAGGATCTTCTACACCAAGATACCCTTATTTGTACTAATATTTATTATGAATAAATGTTATTGATATTTGACTATCCTCTCAGGTCCAATAAGCTTCAAGATTTTTCTTTTTTTCTTTAAAAAAGCATTTTTTATGGATGGGATGACTCAACAGTTAGTTGATGTTCTTAAAGGCAATAACTACAAAGTCAATATCTGGGTACAGTGGCTGTATTATCGACTGTGGCTGTTGTCTCAGTTATTGTTGGTTCAGTCACTTACAGACCAGTGGACTTAAATGTATTCCCATAAAACTTTATATGTATACTAAACTTTGAATTTATGAATTTTTTCATCTCTAAAACAGATTAAGTTGTATATATTCTTTCTTTTTAAATTTCTTTTCAACTACTTAATGGTATAAAAACCATTTTCAATGCACATTTGGTATAAAAACAAGGACACAAGTTGGATGTGGCCCATGCACTGCAGTTTGCACACTCCTGGCATTAAATAACTAAGGGCTTAAACCCTTCATCTGTGTTTCATTGATTCATTCTGACTCTAATTTTAAACATCTTCTTTGCTGATCTTCTCTTTCTTTTGAGACACTAAAATGCCTCTTCAGGAAATGGCTCTCTGTATGCTCCAGATTATGCATTCAGAAAAGACTAGAACAATACCCTTGCCCCTGTCACTGCATTGACCTTTCCAAGGTCAACCAAACCCCTGGACATCTCTCTGTGCTCTTGAAACTCCCCCAAACACTCTTTGTCCAGTGTGTGATCTTCTGTTAGCTGTTGATTTTTTAATTATTTTCACTGAAGTGAACGCAAGCTAAACAAAGAATGTTGTCTGCCTTTACAATGTGTTAAGAAATAATGAAGTATAAATTTGGGAGGTGGGTGTTGTGGGTGTATTTTATTGCTTTTTCTTTGTTAAAATATAACCTAGTCAGTTACCATACTGCCTGGTTTGATGATCAGATAATCTTTGCTTTCCATAATGATCAGTGCCTAATCAGCATGTTTTACTATACATGGAATCATTTTCTTAGTACTTAATTTCTATAAACTGCACTATGTAGATATGGCTATTGAGAAAAAATAACCATTACAATAAAAGATTTTAAAAATATAAAAGTAAAGGCGATTTTAAATCAATACAATAAATCTACTTTTATCTCAGAATGGAGTCTAACAAAGCTAACCAAAAAGTAAGTTATTAAATTAAAATAGTTTTTCATTTCTTCCCAAATGACTTTATATAAACCATTTTTCCTGCAAGTATCTCAATTATATTCTAATTGTGTTTTTCTATAAGATTCTGCTACATTATGCTTATTCAATTTGATACAGTGAAAGCCGTCTAAAATGTTAAGAAAACATCAGATAATACAAAATATAAGCATCACCATGTTCTTATAGATGAAATATATATTCATAATATTTACATCTAAATCCCTAATTCTGTTGATATTTAAGATGGCTTGAGGGTTAGAGATATAGCTCAAAGGTTAAGAGCACACACTATGCTTGCAGAGTCCCATAATTCTGCTCCTCAACATTCAAATCAAGAGATAGCCCATACCTGCCTTATAACTCTACCTCTAGGATTCCTTCCATACTCTTCTTGCCATATAGGCACTCTCATGAAGAGGCACACGTTCTCCCAGACCCACAGAGAAACACAGATTTTTTTACAAATAAAACCCTTTAAAGTATTATATTTATTCCTATCAAATTGAAACTGTGTGCCTTTCAGTTACATGAACTCTGATGGAGGAGTTAATTTCATTGGTTAATAAAGAAACTGCCTTGGCCCATGTGATAGGCCAGCCCTTAGGTGGGTGGAGTAGACAGAACAGAATTCTGGGAGAAAGAAAGCCAAGTCAGGCAGTCGCCATGATTCTCCCACTCCAGACAGACACAGGTTAAGATCTTTCCTGGAAAGTCAGCTCGTGGTGCTACACAGAATATTAGAAATGGGTTAGATCAATATATAAGAGCTAGCCAATAAGAGATTAAAACTAATGGGCCAAGCAGTGCTTAAAAGAGTACACTTCCCGTGGAGTTATTTCGGGTGTAAAGCTAGCCCAGTGGCAGGACGCAGCCCTGCTGCCCTCACTACTACAGAACTCCTTGAATGACCACAGACAAATATATAAATGTAGCTTTTCCAAAGTAACATGGATTGCAATTCAAATGAATTACCCAATTAGAGAAGATAATAGTTGTTTCTATAAATACTGTGTTTTTTTAAATTTATTTATTTATTTATTTGTTTATTTCTTTATTAAAGATTTCTGTCTCTTCCCCACTGCTGCCTCCCATTTCCCTCTCCCTCCCCCAATCAAGTCCCCCTCCCTTGTCAGCCCAAAGAGCTATCAGGGTTCCCTGCCCTGTGGGAAGTCCAAGAACCACCCACCTCCATCCAGTTCTAGTAAGGTGAGCATCCAAACTGCCTAGGCTCCCACAAAGCCAGTAAGTGCAGTAGGATCAAAAACCCATTGCCATTGTTCTTAGGTTCTCAGTAGTCCTCATTGTCCGCTATGTTCAGTGAGTCCGGTTTTATCCCAGGCTTTTTCAGATCCAGGCCAGCTGGCCTTGGTGAGTTCCCAATAGAACATCCCCACTGTCTCAGTGTGTGGGTGCACCCCTCGCGGTCCTGAGTTCCTTGCTCGTGCTCTCTCTCCTTCTGTTCCTCATTTGGACCTTGAGATTTCTGTCCAGTGCTCCAATGTGGGTCTCTGTCTCTGTCTCCTTTCATCGCCTGATGAAGGTTAATATTTAGGAGGATGCCTATATGTTTTTCTTTGGGTTCTCCTTCTTATTTAGCTTCTCTAGGATCTCTAATTATAGGCTCAATGTCCTTTAATTATGGCTAGAAACCAAATATGAGTGAGTACATCCCATGCTCCTCTTTTTGGGTCTGGGTCACCTCACTCAGGATAGTGTATTCTATTTCCATCCATTTGTATGCAAAAATTCAAGAAGTCCTTGTTTTTTACTTCTGAGTAGTACTCTAATATGTATATATTCCATACTTCCTTCATCCATTCTTCCATAGAAAGGAATCTAGGTTGTTTCCAGGTTCTGGCTATTACAAATAATGCTGCTATGAACATAGTAGAGCATATACTTTTGTTGTATGATAAGGCCTCTCTTGGGTATATTCCCAAGAGTGGTATTGCTGGGTCCAGGGATAGGTTGAACCCAAATTTCCTGAGAAACCGCCACAGTGCTTTCCAAAGTGGTTGCACAAGTTTGCATTCTCACCAGCAATAGATGAGTGTACCCCTTTCTCTACAACCTCTCCAGCAAAGGCTATCATTGGTGTTTTTTATTTTAGCCATTCTGACGGGTGTAAGATGGTATCTTAAAGTTGTCTTGATTTGCATTTCCCTGTTCGCTAAGGAAGTTGAGCATGACCTTAAGTGTCCATGACCATGACCTGATAGAAGAGAAAGTGGGAAGTACTCTACAACACATGGGCACAGGACACCACTTCCTACGTATAACCCCAGCAGCACAGACATAAAGGGCCTCATTGAATAAATGGGACCTCCTGAGACTGAGAAGCTTCTGTAAAGCAAAGGACACTGTCACCTAGACAAAAAGGCAACCCACTGACTGGGAGAAGATCTTCACCAACCCCGCAACTGACAAAGGTCTGATCTCCAAAATATATAAAGAACTCAAGAAACTAGACCGTAAAAGGCTGATCAACCCAATTATAAAATGGGGCACTGAGCTGAACAGAGAATTCTCAACAGAAGAAGTTCAAATGGCCAAAAGACACTTAAGGTCATGCTCAATTTCCTTAAATACTGTGTTTTCTATAAATTTATCTGAAAAAAATAAGCTCCATAAAGGTAATATAATCATGGTTTTCAATGAAATCACTGTACTGTAATGTTTAAAAATGGTTTAGCGGATCCAAATTAGGAAACTTTTGTTGTCTTCCTCCCAGGCTCTGGGCTGAATGATGGGCAATGGCATGAGGTTCGCTTCCTGGCCAAGGAAAACTTTGCAGTTCTCACCATTGATGGGGATGAAGCATCGGCAGTTCGCACCAACAGTCCTCTGCAAGTGAAGACTGGCGAGAAGTACTTCTTGGGAGGTAGGAAAGCCACGGTTTAGGTTAGAGGATACTTTAAAAAAGAAGAAAAAAGTTTATAAAGTACTTTTATCCAAGGAATCTAGTAGATTTTAGAATAAATAAACAAGTTGTAATTGAGTTAAAAGGTTAAAGAAAATGCTGCTTCACAAAAAACCCTATCAATGTGGTGACCCCCTTACCTACCTTTTGTTTCAATCTTCAAAGCATAAAACCTGAGATTCTGTGTAATTCCCAAAATACTCTTTTCCAGAATAAATGACAACTATGGATTAGTCACGTACTTTATAGAAAATTCTCCTGAACTTTAGTCAATACCCAAGTCTGTTTATATGAATATGTATTCCTATCTTGTATTTGCTTCTTGTTTCCCCGACGTTGTTAGAGTAATTCTACTTAAGAGCACTTACCTTGTCTGCCAAGTTTCCTGCCTTATGCCCTAGTCCAAAAGAAATTCCTGGAATATGACAGATAGCAAATACTTATTTATAAATGAATTAGTAAACTCTGTAAAATAGAACAGATAAGCATTTTTTTTTAATTGTGAGAAAGAAGAAACATATACCCTGGCAGCCACTGGCTGCTGAGTATAAGACCATGTGCTCCTAGGTTGGTAGTTTCTACCACTGTGGAGGTATAAGTTAGAGAAATAAATTCTGAGTTTGTCCTGAGTCATTAATCCATGATATTTGTTGGGTGTTCATAATACATATTTGAAAGATTCTTGGTGAATATTTGGTAAGTCAATGAAAATGAGAAAAGATGTCTTCTGAGTGAAGGAATAGAGTTGATTGACATAAACATAAGCCATTCATTTAAACCCTAGCTTCCCTCCAAGTATGGGTTGAACATAATCAGCTTTGGGCCAAGAGTTCCCACGGTTGTCATAGTAAATGGATTGCATTTGTCAGCAGAAAAGCTTCTGACAGTCTCCACTAATCTCCGATCTGGAATGCTGTTGGCCATGAATGAGGTCATCAAAGGCCTATAGTAGTTCCTATCCATCTCTGTCCAGTGGATAGACAAATTGCTAGAGCCTCACATTTGTGGTAAAGATGATTGGATGTGGTGTGCTGTACTTTATTGCTTTATAGATTTGAGTTTTTAAAACCCTGTCAAGAGGATCTTGACTTCCTCTCGGGTCTTTGTTCTGCCTGCAAGATATGCCACCAGCATAGAATCATGATGGTTTTTTGATTACATCCTCCTCAGCTGAGTCCTGTAAGTGCATAAAAAACACATTGTATCTCCAAATCTCAGGCAGAACTGCTAGAATTTTAACATACAGGACGAGATACTGAACTATAACTTTGAGACACTGCAGAATTCTAAGCTTCAAGAGATTTTGAGAAATATGTTATCAAGAACAGTATGTAGATGGACTTGAACTAATACCCACCCTGCACCCCTGAGATTCCTCTGAAAGAAAGCAGCTACCAGAAGTAGGAAAGAAGGAAGAAAGAGTAATGGTGTTTCTGGTCTCTGAAAGCCTCAAGCAAAGGTTTGCACCAAGTAAAGCTTCTGACTGGGAGGCATCATCTTGACGGTTTCTAGTAGGGTGTGCCTCCACATTTCTGTGCCTGCTCATGGGAAATTGTAGGCCAGGCCAGGCTTCTGATTCTGCAGTTTCTTTCCTTTGTTCTTGTGTGAGAATAGCAGATAGCAAAAAAGCCATATTTGGGGGTATTTCTTCAGCAAAGGAGGTCACAGCTGCTTTAGCTGTTATCTCTACCTCTCGACTGAAATTCCTTAACACTTCATTAATTTTAATAATTGAGATAAAAATAAAAGAGGCAATTATATTTATTTATCAACCAATTACTGGGTAATAGTCTTTTAGATATCGGCCAGGGCCCATGGTTATGTGTGTACAGCTTTAAATTTCTAACATTATTTAGGCCATTACTTTTAATAAACTCTGTGTTTTCATTTGAATGAAAATAACTGGGTAAGGAAGTTTCCATTGGCTTCTATTGAAAAGTGGATGCCTAAAGAGTATAGGATGGGCAGGCAGCTCACAAGAAGGTGGCAGACGAGGGAGGCAATGGGACAGGAGAGCTGTCTGAGTTTCATAGTACTGGTACTAGTGAGGTTTAATGGAGGGAGGGTCCATCCATGTCTGGTTTCTAATCTAGATACAGCAGTACACATGTCTAGCCATTGCCACCTATAGTAGCAGGGCCACATCGAGTGAGTGGCTTTAACCAGCCACATTTATTTCCCCAAGTTTTCTTTCTGAAGGCAAGAAATCCAAGATCAAAGTGCTGTTAGATGCAGTCTGTTGAGGCCTGTCTTCCTGACTTTTAGACTGTCCTTTTCTTATTGTGTCTTCATATTGCACAAGATGGAAGAAGGATTAGGAAGGTATTCAGAGAACAATAGAATCTCCATGTCTGTTCTTATGAGGAAGCTAATCTCATTGTGAGGATTCCATTCTTTTTTTTTTTTTTTTTTTTTTTTTTCAATGTAGAATTCTTTTTTTTTTTTTTATTTTAATTTATTTATTTATTAAGAATTTCTGCCTCGTCCCCACAACCGCTTCCCGTTTCCCTCCCCCTCCCCCGATCAAGTCCCCCCCCCCTCATCTGCTCGAAGAGCAATCAGGGTTCCCTGACCTGTGGGAAGCCCAAGGACTGCCCACCTCTATCCAGGTCTCCTAAGGTGAGCATTCAAACTGCCTAGGCTCCCACAAAGCCAGTACGTGCAGTAGGATCAAAAACCCACTGCAATTGTTCTTGAGTTCTCAGTATTCCTCATTGTCCGCTATGTTCAGCTAGTCTGGATTTATCCCATGCTTTTTCAGACCTAGGCCAGCTGGCCTTGGTGAGATCCCAATAGAACATCCCCATTGTCTTAGTGTGTGGGTGCACCCCTCGTGGTCCTGAGTTCCTTGCTCGTGACCCAAAAAGAGGAACATGGGATGTACTCACTCATATTTGGTTTCTAGCCATAAATAAAGGACATTGAGCCTATAATTCATGTTCCTAGAGAAGCTAAATAAGGTGAATCCAAAGACAAACACATAGGCATCCTCAGGAATATTAACCTTCATCAGGCGATGAAAGGAGACAGAGACAGAGACCCACACGGGAGCACCGGACAGAAATCTCAAGGTCCAAATCAGGAGCAGAAGGAGACGGAGCACGAGCGAGGATTCCATTCTTAAGATCTAATTACCACCTAGAGATTCTCAACTTCAGACCTATACCATGGCAGGGGTGGGAGTTAAGTTTCCCATATATAAATTCTGAGCAGGGCACACAGGCAGTCTGTAGCAATTGTCACCGAAATAGACCAGAAGTATATAGATATAGAGATAGATAGATAGATAGATAGATAGATAGATAGATAGATAAGTAGGTAGGTAGATAGATAGATAGATAGATAGATAGATAGATAGATAGATATGCAAATATACAAATAAAAAGTATTTCCCTGTTGGGTTTCTTTAGGAGGAATATCCCAGGTCTGGTAGTTCATACTTACTCATGAAGTAATGTAATGCCAGGCTTCCTGTGTACATCTGAGCCTCTAAAAATTCTTTATGGACCCCACGTCCTCTATAATTTGTCACTTAAAGCCTGTAGATGGAGTCCCAGATGAAACACCTGGGTTAGCTGGTCCATTGCACAATAGCTGAATAACTTGGAAGCACCTGACTTAAGTTCACATTTTTTAGGTTGTCTAAAGTAAGTTTTCTAACTTCTTTTTATTTCACTCCAAAAATCACAGAAGCAAGAAGTATTTTATCAAATGATATTTTTCAGTGATCTGAAAATGGGTAAAGGAGTTTGTGATGTGTAATAGATTCATAGGCTGCTATTACAAGGTACCACAAACTCAGTGACCTCAACTAGCAGTCATTTATTCTCAGGTTTGAATACAGGAAATTAGGGGTGTGAGGTATCAAGGAGGTCTGTGTTCTCTTTGAAGGATGTAAGAAAGGAGTCCAATAGCTAGTGACAGTTTTTGGCAATCCATGGGACTCCTGTGACAACCATCATGTAGGCTTCTACCTTCAAATCCTCTGAGGGTCTGTGTCTATGTTTCCTTCTGATAAGGACACCAGGCACAGGTTTAGAGCACATCCTACTCCCACTCACCTCATAATTCCCTAGATACCTCTGGGATAACATTATTTCCAAATTAGGCCACATGCCCAGATCCAACTTAGAATATTAGCAGACCTTTTAGAACAACACAAACAGCTTATAATAAGGTTTAGGTTAGCTGTGTAAGCCGTTCTGTGTTGGTTACATTACTTGTTGCTTTGACTTCATACATGACAAGACAATACGAAGGGAGGGGAGTTTTATTCCTATTCACAGTCTGAGGACAATCCTAATAGGGAAGTCATGGGGCCAGGTAGTGCGGTACAGGCAGGAGTGTATGTCAGCTGCTTGCTCACATCTCACTGGACAAGGAAGCAGAGAGAACACAGTAAGCATGCTTGAGCTATTAATCTGCCTATAAAATAAAATTATACCTGCTCCAACAAGGTCCCCTCTCCCAAATGTTCCTCAGCATTTCAAAACAGTAACACTAACTGGAGTCCAAGTTTTCAAATACATGAACCTATAGGGGGCATTTTACACTTAAACCATGAGACTCTCCAACTTCTGATTTTTCTCTTATGTGCTTTCAAAGATGGGTCTTATAGGAGTTAACAGCAATGACAAATTTAAGAAACTATAGCTAAAGGGAAGATTCTAACAAGCACCATAAGGGAGAACTAGAGCCTAGGGCACATGGGCTGAAATGATGGCTGTTGGCCAAATTTACAAATGGAATTTTGTGACCTCTAAATTGTGCTGAATGTAGAAGTCTTGGGAGATCAATAGAAAATGTTTCTGAGAGAAGCAGAACTGGTGCATATGAGTGTCCAAACCCATTACTTGTAAGTGTTAGACACCTCTGTGTAAAACAAAACCAGTAAAAGGTATACGGTAGGGGAAGTCATCATTGTAATGAAAGAATCTACAGGTGTAAAGAAAGCAACAGATGGGTGAAGAGAGAATCACACAGAGTGAGTATCAACAGTGGGAGCAAAGCCAGGGTGTGGAACAAGGGATGGGGGTCTGCCTTCCTTGTTGTGGATTTTCCTTTCTTTTCTTTTTTGAAGTCTTAATATAATTTTTTATTTAATTAAAAGAACATTTTTTTTCATTTTATCTACCAACCCAGTTCCCCCTCCCTCACCTGGTCCCACTCCCTACCTCCTCCATCACATTCTTCCATTCACTCCTTAAATGGGACAAGGTCTCCCTTAGGGAGTCATCAAATTCTGGAATACCAAGTTGAAGCAGAAACAAGACCCTCCCACCTGAATCAGGATGGGCAAGGTATTCTACCATAGGTAATAAACTTCAAAATGCCAGTTCTTTCACTGGGTTAAGTCCTGGTCCCACTGCCATTCCACACCACCATACACATTCAAACACACACACACACACACACACACACACACACACACACACACACAAATAGATCAAGCTAATCAAGCCATATAACTGTCACCACATTCAGAGAGCCTCATTCAGTCCCATGGAGGTTCCCCAGGTGTCAATCCAGAGTTCATGAGCTACCACTAGTTCAGTTTGGCTGTCTCTTTGGTTTTCCCCATCATGATCTTGACGCCACTTATTCATATGAACTTTCCTACTTTTCTTCAGCTGAACTTCAAGAGTTCAGTCCAGTGCTTGGCTGTGAATCACTGCATCTTCTTCCGTCGGTTACTGGATGTAGATTCTATGATGGGAGTTAGGGTGGTCACTAATCTGATTATAGGGGAAGACTAGGTCAGGCATCTACACTATTGCTTGGAGTCTTAGCTGGTGCCATTCTTGTGGATTCCTAAGAGTTTCTCTAGCAGCAGGTTTCTGCCTAAGCCCATAATGGCTCCCTCTATCACTCTATCTCTTTCGTTGCTCTCCCTCTCTGTCCTTCCCCAGTAGCATGAATTCTAATTGATCTTAATCATAAAAACCTGGAGTCATATATTGGGGTAATTGCTGAAAAATTAGAAAAGTAAAGGAGCTGGCCACTTAGAGAGGCTTTTTACCTCTACCAAGTCCTCAAACTGAAGGGGGTAAGATCCTGTCTCCACGAGTCCTCAGACTGAATTCTCAGATTGAATGCAGTGAGCTCTTGTCTCCTCCCACTTTATATTCCTCTCTCCACCCAGCCACATCCCTTCGTCTCTACATCCCTAGTGCTGAGATTAAAGGTGTGAGCCACCACCTTGGACTCTGTTTCTCTTTTAGACTGGATCAATCTCCTATAATTTAGGGTGGCCTTGAACTCATAAAGATCTATCTGCCACTGCCTCCTGAGTGCTGGGATTAAAGGCACGTGCCACTACTGCCTGGTCTCTATGGCTAACAAATGACTAGCTCCACACACTGATCTTCAGGCAAACTTTATTTGTTAGCTCAAAAACTAAACATCACCACACTCCTCCAGCTTAGTTATCTTGATGCCTTATGTTTATAGCCCCCATCCCTTCTCTTCTACACCCCTCCCAGGTACCCAGGAGATCTTAACTATTTCCCCTTTCTGGGTCCCTCTATGTGTGTCCCTCTTAGGGTCCTACTTTTTACCTAGCTTCTCTGGAGCTGTGGATTATAGCCTTGTTATCCTTTACTTTATTTATAATACCCACTTATGAGTAAGTATATACCCTATTTGTCTTTCTGGATCTGGGTTAGGTCATTCAGGATGTGATGTGATAGTTCCATCCATTTGCCTGCAAGTTTCAAGATGGCATTGTTTTGTACAGAGAAGTAAAACTCAGTTGCATAATTTACCATATTTTCTTTATCCATTCTTCAGTTGAAGGGCATCTAGGTTGTTTCCAGGTCTTGGTTATTATGTTGCAATGAATATTGTTGAGCAAGTGTCCTAGAGTTATGATTGATTATCATTTGGGTATATGCCCAAGAGTGGTATTGCTGGGTCTTTGAAATAGAATTGAAGACCCTGATATTGATCAACACACCTATGAACATCTGATTTTTGACAAAGAGAAGCCAAAATTTTACAGTAGAACAAAAGAAAGCATCTTCAACAAATGGTACTGGCATACTTGGATGTGAACATTTAGAAGAATGCAAATAGATCCATATCTACATCCATGCACAAAACTCAATTTCTTTTTTTTTGGTTTTTCGAGACAGGGTTTCTTCTGTGGCTTTGGAGCCTGTCCTGGAACTAGCTCTGTAGACCAGGCTGGTCTCGAACTCACAGAGATCCACCTGCCTCTGCCTCCCGAGTGCTGGGATTAAAGGCGTGCGCCACCATCGCCCGGCTACAAAACTCAATTTCAAATGGATCAAAGACCTCAACATAAGCCAAGCTACATTGAACTTGATAGAAGAGAAAGTGGGGGGCTAGAGAGATTGCTCAGTGGTTAAAAGCACTGACTGCTCTTCCAGAGGTCCTGAGTTCAATTCTCAGCAACGACAGACTCACAACCATCTATGGTGGGGCTGATACCCTTTTTGGACATAAAAATCAATAGAGCATTCACATACATAAGAATATGCTATGCATAACATAAATAAACAAATCTTTTTTTAAAAAAAAAAAAGAAGCTAAAGTGGGAAGTAGCCTAGAACTCATGGACACAATAGGCCACTTCCTAAATATAGTAACCAAAGCAGAGATACTGAGAGCAACAACTAATAAATGGGACCCCTGAAGCCGAGATGCTTCTGTAAGGCAAAGGACATGGTCAATAAGCTTTGTGAGTTTTCTAAAGCTGATTTTACAATTTGACTGTTTTTTGCTGCAATAAGAAGTTAGTATTGTAGGAGAAATTAATGTATTAGAGACCTTTATTGTGAATAAAAATATTGGTAAGAATAAACCACACTGACAAATGAACTCCCCCTAAAATCTATCTCACCATTCTTTATGAGTAAAAAATAAATACATTGTGATGCTTGGTTTTCATTGTCAACTTAACACAACCTAGAGTTACTTGGGAATGATGTAAATGTGAAATTCTCCACATCGCGTTGACCTGTGCTCATTTCTGTGGGGGAGTGTCTTAACTAAGTTCATTGATGTGGGAGGATGAAGTCCACTGTGTTTAGCATCATTTCCTATACAAGGGTATAAGACAGATTACTTATATGTAAATATAATAATTCAATAAGAGAAGAGAAATCTATTACAAGCAAGAAACAAGCATGTATCCACTTATTTCTCTCTGCCATTGACTGTGGATATGGCATGACTAACTTTGTAAAATCTCTGCCTCAACTTCCCTACAATGATAAACTGTTCCCTGAAATTGTAGCTGAAAAAAAAATCCTTTCTCCATTGAGTTGCTTTTGTTTCAGGGTATTTTATCACAGAAACCAAAATGAAGCTAGCACATACATAATTAAGAATAAATTGGGGTCAGGAGATGGTTCAGTGGATAATGAGGTCCAGAGTCTGGATCCCCAAAACCCAGATAAAAGTTCAATGCCCTTGATAGGTGGCTTATAATTCCAGCCTGCTCAGAAGGCAGAGATCCCAGAAGTAAGCTGGCCTGCCAAATTAGTCTGTTCACTAGATCTAACTGCTAATGAGAGATCCTGCCTCAATAAATAAGATAAGAATGTTTGAATAGGGCTCCCCACATCAACCTCTGGCATTCCACAAGGGCATGTGCACACATGCAAATGTGAATTCACAGATATATGCTCAAAAACATGTAAATATGCATGCATATGATGAAACAGAGACACACACAAAAGAAGAAACTGAGTCATTCTGATAATCCACTGTGCCTGTACAATATTCATCAATTACCATGTATAACAAGGAAGAATGCTTTCAGGAACCTTCTCGGTACCATTGTTTGTGCACATCTACCTAATTAGTGCCAAGAAATTTCCCTACATTTATCAGGTAAGCTTATAGGATTACACTTGAAAAGTTCTCTTATAAAACACCTTTAAAACAAATAAAGGGACTGTCCTGAGAATTTTAAACTTTAAACTGGATCAATGTTCCATTTTCCCTTTGCTGGTTGAAATGATACACAATAGATTTTTTAACATTTTCTAAGCTTGCATTTCCAAATCCCTAGACTTTACTTCCGAGTATGCTTTGATTTCATTCTTCTATTATAGAACTGAGATCTACTTTCGTTCACTTCTATCCAGAGGGATTACAATGCTGGGTATAACTAAGAGCCTGCAGATGATTCTTGAAACATCACATGACTGAAGAGATGACATTACCTCAATCCTCAACAAACTTAGGTTGCCCCCACCTTCAACGGCTCCATGTGCGTGCTCTACATTCTAAAGCTATCATTTCAGACCACCTCTCTGGTTGTCTTGTCAATGGATGTCTACTCTGACTTCCCTGTGCGATAACTTCGCTTGTGCTCTTAAAAGATTTCACCTGATTAGGTAAGGTCACCTTTTCATAAAGTCAGCAGGTTGTAGATGCTGACGACTCTGGCATTCCAGATCATTTTCACAGCCACACCCAGTTAGTGCATTACAGCCTAGGTTTCACAGGGAGTCATCTAAAGATTGACACTCAAACTATCATCATAATGTACTTTTTCATACCACAGATTTGAGATGTCAAATTATATAATCAAATGTCCTGTATAATATGAAGCTAAGTAGATTGCTTTGTGGATTTTCTAATTATAATTTCCATGATTTCTACAGTCTCATCTGTCTATTTTATTACTGTATATATCTTGATGCTTCTACCCCCTCATTCATGCATCTACTAACATAAAATAGATATAAACACTACATGAAGGGTCACAGAATCAACTGGCCTGAACTCATGGAGTCTCATAGAGACTGAGTTGACAACCAGGAAGCCTGAATGTGACTGGCCTGGGCACTCTGCATGTATGTTACAGTTGTATAGCTTGGTCCTCTTGTGGGACTCCTAACAGTGGGAACAGGGGCTATCTCTGACTCTTTTACAGACCTTTGAGACCCCACTTCTCTTGCTGGGTCACCTTGCCCAACCATATTACATGGGATGGTGCTTAGTATTTTGCAACTTGATATGCCATGTTTTGTTGATACTAATGGGAGACCTGCCCTGTTTGGGACAGAGATGGAGGGGGCATGGATTTGGGGATGGAAATAGAGGGAGAATGGGGAGAGGAACTGAGAGGAAAGAAGAAAGAGGAAACTGCAGCTGGGATGTAAAATAAATAAATAAATAAATTTTAAAAAATAGGTGTAAATGTTTCTAAGATAAAATATTTGCACTAAGCTAGTACATAAGATTGTTGTTTCTAACCATTAGTCTTTCCTCTTTTCTCACTGCAATGAATTTTCAAGTCACTTCTATGATATTTTATTTGGTGTGTGTGTGTGTGTGTGTGTGTGTGTGTGTGTGTGTGTATTAACCTGTTTCTAGACACACTCCTTTTACTGATGGGTTTGTGTCTGGTTATATAACTTATTTCTGGTCTACATAGTTTTACATAGTTTTTAGTGAGTTCATCACTCCTGAGGACGTCACCAGACTCCTCCTCCCCTGGGCCGATTTGTCCTCTACCACATGTTCCAGGTTCACCTCTAGTCCAGCTTCCAAGAGCCCTCTCATCCCACTCTGCTTTCCTACCGCACCACACTTGTCTAAGAGATTTTAGTCACTTCTTACCATCCACTTACCATCCATTTCTTTTCTTAGTTTCTTGTCTGTTGTTGGAATCACCCTAGCTAGCAGAGCTCTGAGAGGGCAGAGATAAATGGCTTTTGTATGTTTTAATGCAACTCAAGTGTCCTCAGAGTCTGAGAGATAATAGTTTGTAACTGTGCATTTATTAATTGACTAGATTACCATTCCAGCAGACATGTTTACTGATGATGTGCACATGAGTCTACAGTACTTCTTGTCTCCAGTCACATTGGAATATCCCACTCACATCCCCCAAATGAAACAAGGGTGCTGTGCAGGGAAAGAGAGGTCTCTGGCATTTATTTGTTGCAATGAGAGCACTGTAAGACTGCATTGTCTTGAAAAAATAAAGATATAAACAAATCTTTGTTAGCTAAAATGCATGGAAATATTAATGCACAACCAAAACAGCTTCTGAGTTAGAAAGTTCTTTGGACTTGCTGAGGATTGAGAATTTAAAATGGGATGCTCGAGAATGCCGGCAGTAAGAAGATGCAGAGGCCTTAGAGAATGAAAACACCCAGAGAAAATGCAAGAGAATCTCTCTGGCATTGGGAGAATTGAGCACATATATAGCCAGAATGTGCAGAGGGTTTAGGAACGGGGTGAGTGTGTACTGAAGTGCACCTACGAGATAGTGCATGGTCTTGAACAGTAATCAGGTCGGGGCCACATGAATCTTATATCTTTGATGAACCTTGGACTGTTTTGATAATGGTTCAGTGTTTCTGGCCAAGGAAAATAGGTTAGATTGGTGATAGCTGTGGAACAGCTGAAAGATGATGAGGTCTGGATATACAGTAGAAGATGGGGGCCAACAGAACTGTCTGACACATGGATGGGTACAGGGAGTGACTTGAAAAGATCAAAGATGACACCACTCTATCTGACAAAAAGGCTATGTGTGCCTTTTTTTTTTAACTATTCTATTCTGCCTCCTTCTAAGCCACACTCATTCAGGGTCTACTGGGCCGTGTTCTTCTAAGATCTGTTCTTATCTGGTACATCCTAAATCTAAGAAACTATCATCTTCTATGAGTTGTAACCAACTATTTTGCCTTCACTACCAAGACCAAAAGCCACTAGACTCAGCCACCACAGATACTCTTCTACAAACCTAGCATCCTTTGTCTCTCTTGATTTTCTCTTATGGGTTATCAGTCAGTTACAAAATTCTCATACACAGGCTGTAATGACAGTGAGGAATCCACTTACTCAGAAGCAACACTAGTGCATTAAGATTTCAATTAATCACCAAAGTAAAAGCCACTTTTCTATTAAGAAACAAGTCAAAGAAGAGGGCCCTGATTCAGTCAAGATGCTGGTACAGAATCAGTCTTAGTCCACAGATAAATTCCCAGTACATATACCTCCATCTTGAAAATTTGGCTTAATGATAGTATTTTACTTGTGGTTTTTGTTGTATTCAAGGAAAATTCTACAATTGAGACCAGAAAGGATTAGGAAGTCAGTGATGTATGGTCTTAAGAAACCTAATTTGTTACCTAACACAAAATAATTATCCCTGAAAATATACACACAAGCAACAAAAAATGGATTCAGCAGGTTGTATTGATATATTTTTGTATATATATAATTGCTTATATATAAAACAATCAAAAAAAGAGAGAAAAGGAGATATGGGAGGAGTTAAAGTGAGGGAACATGGGAAGATCTGAAGGGAAAAAAGGAGGAAGTAAGTAATTATATTTTAATTAAAAATGTATTTAAAGAAACAAAAATTTACTTGCAAAAATATAAGTAAATAAATTTACATTTAGCCTCATCCACATTCACTTATGTCTTGAGCAAAGTTTAATTATACAGAGCAACTACTTGCTTATGAAAATTCCTGAATTAATATTTGTTGATATATGAAAAATCTCTTCTCAATTAGAAAAACATATTTATCAATATTGAAGTACTTAGATACCCTTCTTCACACTAATATAATATGCCTCTTTTGAAATATTAGTATTGATAGCAAAAGCCAACTTTTTCTAACCAATTAACAATTTATTAATTTTAAGAACCATAAATAAGAAAATCACAACTCAACATCTTCATTATCCCTGTTGCCAGTTTATTAAATTTAGATTGACTGATAATAGTCACATAATAATGTGATTGAAATTCTTTACAGCTTTTAAATGAATCAGTTAACATGTTGCTTTTATTTTCTTTGGGGTTTTCACTCTTTCACCCCAATCCATTATGATATTTTGTTACACACTTTTCTGCCTGTGGTCCTCCCTTAATGGTAATGGGTAAAGTATAGTCAGAGTCTCAAGCAAGTTTAAACTCCACAAAACTAATTCCTCATGAAAGTTTTTTGAGTCAGTATTTGCTATTCTATATAAATTATTTCTTTGCTTTTTTAAAAATGCATTTCAAACCCTTTTCCTTCCTTGTCAAAACAAGCAAGGAGACTCATTGTTCCCCAATCAGATTACCATGGACTTCTGATTACTGTTTTATTTTTTGCTGCTGTTATTGTTGCTCCTTGTTTTTTTAATTGTATGTATAAAATAAAATGGCAAAGAAGTAGACAAGTGCAAACTAAAATTCAATATGTTAACCTCAATAGTCATCCTATTTCTGCTTGGAGATGGGAGAGTATTCAGTATGCAGCCAAAGGTTCACAAGAAATTTTTATAGCTCCCAGAAATACAATTGGATTAAACGTATGAGCTGACTTAATTATAATGACAAATATTGAGCAAATCTACACATCCTGACTTTTTGTGTCTTGATACCAACTGTTTGGCATTAAGAATATTAAGATGTGGGGCAAACTTGTATGGAAGTTTCAAAGAAAAGAATCAAGGAATTACAAAAGCTTTCAAGATTGAGTTTGACCCTTTTATAGGGAACAGTGACAGTTTTTTTTTCTCTCCTTATAAATGCTTAGCTGCTGAGAAATCAACTAACTTGAAAGAAGACAGCATTCTCACTGTGGAATTAATGTAGTCAATCATGACATCTGCATTAAATATTGTTGTTTCAGAGTTTTTTTAAAAAAAAATGCTTTGTATAACTAAATGGCTCTTAAGTAAGAAAACAAACAAACCTGGCCAAAACTTAAAACTTTGATAACTTATATGTTTGGTTCAGATATGTCACACATATCAAGTGATTACTTGGAGAATATAAGTATGTCAGTTTTATGAATCGTCCCATATAATTGATGCAAAAATGCTCCCCGCCCCACCACCAAAAGAACTGTATTAATTGTTTACTTTTCCGGTGAGTAACCAGTGTTTAAGAATCTTCAGTGGTATTTACTAACACATGCTAAGGAAGATGGTATTCAGCTCATCATGATGGGGCAGGCCAAACCAGGATTTGTAGTAAGACAGAGAGATTGTGTTCACTGTATGATGTGCAGAAAGGAGTCAAAGAGGAGATTTACAGAGAAGGTGGTACAGAGGGGTCAGCAGAAGAGAAAGTACTGAGAGGAAACAGCAGGGATAAGCAGATGCTGAGTAAAGAGACCTCACAGGATTCTTTGTAAAGACTGCCCAGGGCACACAGATACCACCTCAGAGTTGGTGGGAAAGGGGGTCCTGATCGTGATTAAGACTGGATGACTTGGCTACACTGGCATAGCAAGATTCTTGGCTGGAACTGGGTCATATATGAAAGCATGTACATTAGCCAAGAAAGCCTGGGAAAGTGCTACTACAGTCTTATTCTACAGTCTCTGTAGGTACATGAGAAGTCATTAACACAGAATCAGATAATTAAAGATCTACCAGGCAAGTATGACTCAAGAAAAATGAGTGGATGTATGTAGGACTGGCATGGAAAGTGGAGAAAGAGAAGGAAAAAAAACTGGGTAGGGAACCCCGGGTGAAAGCCTAGTTCTGACCCACACTGGTCAGTCTGTCAGAGTCAGGTTTTTGGGTTCTGCAGTAGGCAGGGGTGCCAGCCTGTGTTCTGCTTCTTGCTGTGTTACTGTCTGGAGGAGGAGTGGAGGCTCACCTGGGACTCATAGACATATCAGGTAGGCAGTTAGGTCATCTCTAATCCTCAGGTAGCAAGAGAGAAATGCCCAGTCCCCCAACCTTGGCAATTTGTTAACGTCACAAAATCATAAAAACAAAGGAGAGTTTAGAAAATTCTGTTTTCACGTTCATACAAACCAGAGGAGAGGTCTTTGTTTTTTTCCCATGGTTTTTGTTTTTTAATAAAATTGCCGTTTCTGTTTATATTCTTAATTCTGCATGATGAAACCAGAAAATGAACTTTGGGTATTTTGTTTTAAATTTAGCTTAAGATTTCCACATGCATAGAAACAAAGTCAAAATAGGACTAAGGACCCGCTATTATAATAATTCATTATTGTCTTTTAGAAATAATTTTCCATCTTTGAACTAAAAGGCCACCTGTTTCAGGGTATTTGTTCATGTGGCACTATTTTATCATAGCTTTTTAAGAGAGCTAAAAAAAAAAAAGGCTGTTCAGAGTATCCGAGTTTGATTTTAAAAATAGATCATCTAAAACACATTGCCTATAGAAACAAAACAAATTGGAGTGTTAAAACCTTTAAGTCAGTCTGGTATGACAGGGCTGTCCTTTTGTGCACTTGTACAGTTAATGACAAAAAGCACGACAGCACCATTTCTTCAGTGAGCACCCCAGAATTTGTTAGAATTTCACAGAGGCTTCCATTGGAAACAGAGGTGACATTGGTCAAACAACGTTCTAGTGGGGAATGTGAAAGTGAATGTCACCTGTCTACAGGAGACCACATGACACTATGACCAGGAGAAAAAAGACACCTGAGAAAAAAATCATTGCTCAAATATTATCTTTTGAAGCATTCATATTTTCCCCCATTATCTGTTGAGCAACAACAAATGGGATTGTGCAGGGTCATGGATATACATGGCTTTCAGTCCCATTTCTCAAAGAAAAGAAGATTTGAAGAGCAGAAAGTACATATAAATAGGGGATAGATCCTGGATAATGTGTAGTTAATAGCATATGTGAGGAGATATTTGCTGAACGATCCAAAAGAAGAGATGGTTAAGATGAGTGGAGAGTAGAAATGTGAGCCTTTAGGCTGAGAGAGGAAGTGTGGATATCCCTCCTATGTAGAAGCTTAGGAGAAGCTGAAATAATTCCACTACATGTTGAGTCCATGCGAGAGCTTATACCAAACCTACAGGTAGAGGTTTTTGTGTATTTGCTGAGATAATTCATGCTTTAGCACAAGCCTTTATCTTTTATATTGTACAAGAATCTTCTAGGATGTTTTAAAAATCAGTTCGGGCAATGTTTTTCTTTTGTAAAAAAATACTAGACATATTTTACATAAAATAAGCTATTCTTATAATATTATAAAGTACATTTTACTTTAAAAACACATTCTAAAATTTATTTTTCAAACTTTAAATACAAAAGCCTTACATGACTGTAGTTTGAGAAGTAAAGTGACTGGGAAAGGAAATACGGATATTTGGTATGATTACTCTTAACACACAAATACCCAGTTTTGTTTTGTTTTTAAATACTTTTGGCAAGCTTTTTGAAGTGTCAGGAAAGCTTCTAAAGCTGGATAGTGGTGGCGCATGCATTTAATCCCAGCTCTCAGGAGGCAGAGGCAGGCAGATCTCTGTGAGCTCAAGGCCAGCCTGGTCTACAAGAAATACTTCCTAGGGCTAAAAAGAAAAAGGAAAGAAAAGCTTCTAATATAACACTTATGCTTAAATGTATTTTGTCCTTTGGAGTGTCAATATGTTATCCATATAACATAAATCGGTTTTGTTGATTGATTGACATATTTTCATTGTATCTTAGGTATTCAAAATTATGATATGCCATATAGGCTTAATAAAAGAATACCTGAGGGTCTGAGAGAGTAACTCAGTGAGCATATGCTGCCAGTAAAGTGTGAAGACCTGAGCTTGACTCCCAGGAACCCAGGTAAAGGTGGACACAGTAGCATGCCATCTCTAATCCCAGTGTCCATGGAGAAACAGAAAGCCCATAGGCCAGCTAACCTGGTGTACACAATACAAACAAGAGACCCTATCTTACACATGTTGGAGAATGAAGGGCAGACTGATATCTGAGTTTGTCTGGTAACTTCAACACATCTCTACTCATACATGAAGCCCATCATCTAGTACACACAAAAATCGAAAAGACTGCTTTAATACCAAACATACATCTTTAAGAAAGTAGGGGTTAGAGAGATGGCTCAGTGGTTAAGAACACTGGCTGCTCTTCCAGAGGTCCTGAGTTCAATTCCTAGCAAACACATGGTGGCTCACAGCCATCTATAGTGACATCTGATGCCCTCTTCTGGCATAAAGGTGCACACGCAGATAGAACATTCAAATAAATCTTTAAAAACAAGTGTGTGTGTGTGTGTCTGTGTGTGTGTGTGTGTGTGCATTTTAATGATTGACAGAATTAATTTTTGGAAATATGTCAAGTATGAATTGGCAAACATCAATTAAGTCTATTTTCTTTGTCTCCTTTGCACTTATGGATAATGTTAAATGTCAAATATCTATAGTCAGAATACCATAGCAATATCAATATCAACCTTGAAGATGGACAGACAATAAAAAGGACATAAATGCTCTAGAACAGTGGTTCTCAAGCCGAGGGTTGCAACCTTTTGGGTCAATGACCCTTTCCCAGGGGTTACCTAACACCATTGGAAAACACAGATATGTACATTGTAATTCATAACGGTAGCAAAATTACAGTTATGAAGTAGCAACAAAATTTTTAAGGCTGAGGGCCACAACTTTAGGAAGGTTGAGAACCACTTTTCTAGGATAACATCTATCTGTAGGAAACAGAAACCCGAAGTAGCATAAATAGGAGGAAAGGGCTAGTGTGATTTTGCATGCTGTCATGATACATACTTTTATTCTTAAAATGTTCGCGGCACAGCTGCCAGCTGGGTAGAGACAGCTGTCAGAGCAGTGCAGATTCCCAGTGGCGAGCGGCAGACACAGCTCGCACCGGGTCCTGGTAAAGTTACCCAAGCGGGGCGGCAGGTTGAGCCTGCGACTGGCTGGTGGGCCGGAGACAGAGACATGGACAGACAAAACATGTTAAATGTTTATTTATTTATTATGTATGTGTGCCTGCAGGCCAGACGAGGGCACCAGACCTCATTACAGATGGTTGTGAGCCACCATGTGGTTGCTGGGAATTGAACTCAGGACCTTTGGAAGAGCAGGCAATGCTCTTAACCGTACATTCTACAGCTTCATCAGCTTTGTGCTCACTGGAAGGGTGAGCACTTTACCACCAGCCTTCTTTAAAAAAAAATAATTATTCGTAGTCAGTATTTTAGAATTATGTCAATTGATCCCTCCCACAATCATACTATGATAACAAAGAAATGCATATGAAGAATATATAGACAAATGGCATGGTATGATTTCAATAAAATTTTATTTAATTTTTTTGTAAGTGGTAGGTTAGGTCTAACTCACATGCTGCACTTTGACAGAACTGGAAGATTGTGTTCTTGTATTTAGTCACCTCTGTGTTCTGCCAACTCATAACGAAATTAACTACTCAAGTCTCCATATCACAGAGCTTGCTGACTCCTTCTTGCCTTTGACCCAACTTCCAATTTGATGGAAAGTTGCCTTGAAGCCTAAGAAAGAATAATCTTTTTGAATGGTGATATCTTTAAGCTTATCATAGCCCAGCCTTGGGAGCAACCCAATGTCTGGCAGATAAGATTACGGACTCAGGATCTTCTTTCCTTCAATTGCCACTTATAACTGTGGTTACTGTGATTCCCTTCAGGATACAGGTATTTCTAGCCTGTTCTAAAGTGGGTTTAAAGCTCCTAAGGCAGGGATTCTCTCTCATCCTCTATTGTCAGTAAAACAGAGAGACTCTCCCACTTCACATAACTTTTATGTGTGCTGGTGAGCTGCCTAATTCTAGGCTAGTATAACAAGGGTGTCATATTTTTAACCCTGCACATTCCAGTGTCTATATCTTGTGCCTACTCATAAACATTATACCCAACAGACATCAGGATGAAATTCAGAAATGAATTCATAAGAGAGGAATTTTTTGCTTGCTTGCACAAAAGAAAATAAATTTAATACTGTCCAAAACCTCTGAAATAATTGGTGAATACAGAAACCTATGCTTGTATTTCCTGCTAGATAGTACTCAACATTCACCATTCCTCTTATAATCCCTAATAACAATCAACACTCCAGATGTTAAATCCAGAGAAGTAGAGGAAAGGGGATGGTCCTCCCCCTTTAAGGTTGCTCTACAGACCTCTCAGGCAGCACTTAAAGACATACACCTCATTGGCTGGAATTTAGCCATGTGTCTACACATAACCACCTACAAGAGGAGGGAAGTGACCAAGAGTCCTGCTAGGTCTCCGTATCTACACAAGAGAGGGAGAGTAAATATTAAGACAGTAATTATCTGCCTTGTAACAGGTCCTATATTTGATATTAAACAATTGATAATATCTTTGAATTGGATTAGAGTCTGTGTACCCAATTTCAGTTAATAAAGTGGCATTCAATATTTATTGTGGGTCCTTGAGAAGATTTTGAAAATCTGTGTATGGATGTTTAACCTAAGGATATGGAGTTTGGGGAATTCATTTAAATCAGCTCATTTCTTTTCCAAGTTTTCAATTATCCATCACCTAGCCAGCGGCTTTTCACAACAAATAACTGAGTGGCAAAGTTAAATAGGGATTTTTTTAGTGATAGACTAGTCCCTGGACATGTATTTATATATCGCAGTCGTTGCTGATTACATTCTTATTCTCTATAGAAACACAACTCTAAAGAGAAAGAGTATTTGATCACATTCCCAAAACAGTAGGATTCTTTAAAATTAATGTTGGTGTTTTTAGCTAAAGTCTGTATGCTTTTCTTTAGCAAGAAGGTAAATGACTGTACATCTTTTTAAATTTTTTCATTCAACAAAAATGTAAAAAAAAATGAAATATGATCATGATTGCTTCCTTTGGGGAACAGAAAGTTATTAAATCAATTAAACTAGTCTAGGCCTTGGGATGTATCTGTATCTCTAGTACTGGGCAAACAGCTTGTAATGTTCAGTCTTGACATGCTTATTTCACTATATGACACCACACACACACACACACACACACACACACACACAAAGCACCTGCGGGGTTCATGGTGCTCACTGAAGCATTACTCAATGAGTCAATAAGGGTGTTTAGTCTCATATTTCAGAGTCTTCTATTAGGGATGTTTCTATTACTTGATTCAAAATAGTAACTTAGTGTTTAACTAAATTTTTAGTTAAAATCTATGGCAAACCACACCTTATCAGGCTTACAACCCAGCTGGACTTATACATTATTCTCTGGCTAAAGAATGATCAAACCGAACTCTCTGAATGTGGCAGACAATGGGGGCTGACTGAGAAGCCATTGTTAAAGACACTGAGACTTGTTTCTACTGCATGTACTGGCTTTTTGGAACCCTATTCTATTTGGATGCACAGCTCTCTAGGCCTTGGATGGAGGGGGGAGGGCCTTGTACTTCCCATAGGGCAGGGTTCCCTGCCCTCTCTTAAGCAGGGAGAGGGAGGGAGGAGAGTGAGTGGGGGAGTGGGAGGATAATGGGAGGAGGGGATGATCCTCCGTTTTCCTTTTATGCCACAGCAAATGTACATGGCCCATCCAACATTCGCATGCACATGCACGTGAATGTGAACACATGCACACACACACACACACACGCACACACACACCACGATTTAAAGCTTGAGAGAGAAGTGTGTTTTCTCTAAGCAGTAGCTCAAGGTTAAATATATCTCCAAAGTGCCTTTTTCTCCCCCTTAATAATTACATCCAGTGTTTCCTCAAACAGTTTTCACTGAATCTTTATAAAGCTTTTTTTATGTTTTAAGCTTGTGTTATGTCCTAGAAAGGTATATTTTTCTATTTTGCCATTCGTTATGCAAAAAAACCCTTAAAGCAACACACTGATTTTTTTTAAAGAGCACTATTAATTTCCTCTGTCACTGGATAGACTAAACAAAGATATGCCTCAGCAGCATCATTGTTTAAAATAGTTCAGGTATGAGGCAGGAAAATACTGCATTAAAATTCTGCATGCACCTGTAGATGATGCAGCTGAACTGGGGTGGGGGATAACAGTCTTGAGGAACTTCTGAAACATCCGTACTTCAGAATGCTTTTGAAAAACTGAAGGTATTTTTAGTACTTAGAAATGAACATGGTACACTTAGAGTAGTATAGAGTATTCAGTTCACATTACTGCAGATTGCATCTTTCTTTGTCAAATCACCCTGTCTAGCTTCATCTGGGAGGCCAGGTCTGCCGTCCTCACTTTTGTGGAGTGAATAAAGGAACTGTTACAGTGGGGGAAGACTATGAATGGGGATCGGCAAATGTGGATGAGGGAAGACTGAACAACGGGGATCAGGCAATTGTCAGATAAGGAAGACTGTCAACAATGGAGATCAGGAAAATGCCGGTTGGCCACTACTAAAACCTAGAAAGGAAACATTCTCTGTCATTGCTGTCTGAAAGTAAGTTTATTTTAATTCAGTCAATGTAGTGAAGTTACCCAGAGTGATAATAAAACTAGGTACGCCAATGCCATCAGGGTCATCTTCTAGCTGTATTAACAGCTGAATCACAACCAATGCCCACTTTTTTTCTCCTATTGGTAAAATATACATAGAATTTCCATTTGTATTGTTTTAAAACATGCTGCTCTATAGGATTTCTTTTTCTTTTTTTCCTTTAGGAGCCTATCACCCAGTTCCCAAATAGATATACAGAGACTTATTCTTTATTATGAATGTCCGGCCTTAGCTTGCCTTATATCTAGCCATATTTTCTCAACTTAAATTAGTCCATCTACCTTCTGCCTTTGGGCTTTTTACCTTTCTCTATTCTATATGTCTCTCTTTACTTCTTACTCCTTAGCTGGCTGTGTGACTGTGTGGCTGGCCACTGATGTCCTCCTCTCCTTCTCCTCTTCTCCCTCCTCCCTCTCTCTCTTCTTCCCTTATATATTCTCTTTCCCTGCCAGCCCCATCTGTTTTTCTCTTTCCTGCCTAGCTATTGGCCATTCAGCTCTTTATTAGACCCATCAGGTGTTTAAGACAGGATTGGTATATATCAGGTGTTTTAGAAAGAATACGAATATATATATATATATAATATATTATATATATTATATATATACACATTATTATACATATATAATATATGTATGTGCCGTTTGTGTGCCATGCGTATGTGTGTGTGTGTGCGCAGGTACATGTGGAGAATCGAGGTTGACATGAGGCATCTTCTTTCACCCACCTCATATCTTCAGGAAGAATCTTCAATTGAACTCAGGGCTTGCTGTTTTCACTGGTCTGGCTAGTCAGCTTGCTCATAGGAGTCCCATGCAACTGAACTTTTGCTATCCCTTTAAGTTTTCATCTAGGGGGTGGGGATGTTTACGGTTGGCCTTACACTTACATGACAAGTGCTTTGTCCACCGGTTGCTCAGACTTCTTGAGCATCAAGGGTCAGGAAATGTACCAGCTGCTTCAGTATGTGGCTTGTCTCTCAGGCAGAGACTGCTGTTGACAGCTTACAAACAGGGAGAGAATGGATACAGTAAATCAGTAGTCTGTGTAAACCTGACTTCAGTCTCTAGAAAAATTCTGACGTTGATCACTAACTGATTCTGTATCAATCAAGTGATCAAAGGAGCATTCAAGAAATACATGGGCCATCTGCTCTTTTCTGAGGAAGAAGGATGAGGAGTGGATGGGGGCTGGGAGAGAGGAGGTTGTGGGGGAGGGACTGGGAGGAGAGGAAAAAGAGGAAACTTGATTAGGCTGGAAATGTTTTAATTAATTAATTAAATTTTAAAAAGAATTCATTAGAATATGACTTTCCTGAACAATATTCTTAATACAGAGAGTTGGTAGCTGGCAAGTGCAAGTGACAGGGACTGACAAGTGTTTTACTCTGACTCCCTCACACAGAGGCAGGGCTGTACCAGGCCGCCCTGCAGTGTGCACAGCATCCCTCAGCTCTCTTGCAGCAAAAAGCAAGAAGACTTGGGAACCTGAGACGCAGCCTCAAGTTGATTTGATTTTCATTAAGGCCGTGGTGGAAAGCTCTCACAGTGAACTCTGGAGTTAAACTCTGGAGCACTAATTAATTTTCCCTAGTTTTATTTTTAATTCAACATGCAATTTTGACCCCAAATTAAGTAGGAAAAGACAAAGAGGAAAGGTGAAGAAGTGTGTTGCTTTTTGCAAGGTAAGGGCACTGCCTCTCACCTTCGCTGACTCTCACTTTGACGCCGAGGGGAAACGTGTAAAACAGGAACCCGGTAAGAAGGCATTGTGTATTCTCCAGAGACTGTTTGTTGTTTGACCGATCATTGTTAACAGTTCATGGCCACTCCTGGCAAATATCCCCCCTCCCCTTCTTCCCCTTCCATCTCTCTCTCTTTTCTCCCAGCCCTCCCCAAAGAAGACACACACAGAATCAGGGGAAAATGGCATACAGTGAGTAGCAAATCCTCCAGCACACCATGGATGACAGAATCAGTGTCTTTTAAGATGAAAGCAAGTAATTTGCAAGTATTAAGGAAAGTATATTTTTATGAAATCATAACTAAAGTCTTCAGTGAAGGTCTCCATTAATAGGCATTCCTGAACACTGTGAGCAGCAAGGAGCACTAGCAGTAGGGATGTGCTACCCGAGCCAGACCTGCTGAGCAACCACTGGCAGGTGTGGGAGCCCATGGATGTCCCTACCTGGAGGAAGGTACCCAGGCAGCAGAAGGCACAGCTCAAAGTGGGACTCCCATCAAGTCTTCTCAAAACTTTGGCCCCTGGTCTTGACAAATGGTTCTTCCTCAGCATTTCAGATAACTATTTTTTCAGCCACTCACTAGATCATACCTGATCTAGTCCATCCCAAATGTACCCTCACTTCAAAGTGACTTGATATTCTGGAATTCCCCAGAGGTCACCCAGGGAGGGCTTGCTCAAGGAATGAACGTGTTTGTTTCTCCTCCCTTGTGATAATTTACCATGTTGGGGAAAAATTATGTAAATCCTCCTAAGAAATTCTTTTACTTCCAGGTAAATATTTGTCTCTCAAGTGATAAAGTTGCAAAAACACAATGTCAAGTCAGTGATCTTCATTTGCATTAATGGATAAGCATCAAAGACTCAGGAAATATTAGCTATGTTTTCCTCCCTGTTGGTAGGTCCACATCCATATGGAACCAGATTTTGAGAAAATTGATCCACTGGAGCGTATCAAAAGGGGAGAAGACAGAAAGTTTTCAGCAACTTGTCTTGTCATAAATTTATCCACAGTAACAAACAAACAAAGTTTACAGAAAGGCAGCCTGGCTTCTCTCTGTTCATCTTCTCTGTGTGGGGGAGGAATTATTCCACAGAGCACTCAGCAAATGACAACTTGACCTCAGAAATTCTAAACTGCTCATCAAATGATGGCCTTAGCCTTAACTTACTTGAAATTTCAGCAAGGAATATTAGGAAACACCAATAGGGCCTGGAGAGAAGAATCGGGGTTATTAAGAAATAGCATAGGGGCTAAAGAGGTTGCTCAGCAGTGAAGAACACTCACTGCTCTTACGAAGGACCTGGATTTATTCCCAGGACCTGCACGGCAACTCAAAATGATAGTTGTTTTTGTTGTTTTTACTTTTTTCTCTTTTGGTTCTTTGACTCTTTGGGAGTCCACCACCTAGCTCCCAAATAAATACACACAAATGCACACAGAGGCTTATTCTTACTTATGAATGCTCAGCCTTACCTTGACTTGACTTGTTTCTAACCAGCTTTTCTTAATTTATCCTATCCACACTTTGTCTCTGGGCTTTCATCTTTCTCTATTCTATATACCTTTCTTTACTTCTTACTCTATGGCTTGCTGTGTGCCTGGGTGGCTGGGCACTAGAGTCCTCCTCCTTATCCTGCTCCTTAATCCTCCTCCCTAGATTTCTCTTCCTATTTATTCTCTCTGCTTGTCAATCCCACGTATTCTTTCTCCTGCCTTGCTATTGGCTGTTCAGCTCTTTATTAGACCAATCAGTTGTTGCAGACAGACAAAGTAACACAGCTTCACAGAGTTAAACAAATGCAACATATCTTTGCATTATTAAAACAAATGTCCCACAGCATAAACAAATGTAATACACCTTAAAATAATATTCCACAGCACACAAGCACCTGTAACTCCAGTTCCCCATGATCTAAAACCCTTCTGGCCTTCATGGGCACTACATCCATGGAAGCAAAGCACTCATACACATCAAATAAAGATACATCTCTTTTTAAAAAACAAAGACATCTTGAATTTTGCATGCAAATGGATGAAAATAGAAAACACTTTACTGAGTGAGTTAACCCAGACCCTAAACGATGAATATGGTATATACTCACTCATAAGTGGATTCCAGTCATAAACAAAGGACATTGAGCCTATAATTTGTGATCCTAGAGAAGCTAAATAAGAAGGTGAACCCAAAGAAAAACATATATTTATCCTCCTGGATATTGGAAGTAGACAATATCGCCAGCTAAAAGTTGGGAGCCTGGGGGTAAGGGTGGGTTGGGGGGAAGGGGTGATGGGGAGAGAGAAGGGAAAAGGGGAGGATGGGGAGAGTTTGGAGTAATGGGATGGTTGAGACGGAGGAAGTAGATATCTTAACTAAGGGAATCATGTTAGGGTTGGCAAGAGACTTGGCTCTAGAGGGGTTCCCAGGTATCCAAGGGGATTTCCCCCAGGTAAGTCCTTGGGAAGCAGAGGAGAGGGTGCCTGAACTGGCCTTATTGTTTAGCCACACTGATGAATATCTTGCATATCATCATAGAACCTTCATCCTGTGATGGATGGAGATAGAGACAGAGACCCACATTGGAGCACTGGACTGAGCTCCCAAGGTCCAGATGAAGAGCAGAAGGAGGGAAAATATGAGCAAGGAAATCAGGACCATGAGGGGTGCATCCACCCACTGAAACGGTGTGACTGATCTAATGGGAGCTCACCAAGGCCAGCTGGACTGGGACTGAACAAGCATGTGATCAAACCGGACTCTGAATATGACCGACAATGGGGGCTGACTGCGAAGCCAATGATAATGGCACTGGGATTTGATTCTACTGCATGTACTGGCTTTTTGGGAGCCTAGTCTGTTTGGATGCACACCCTCCTAGACCTGGATGGAAGAGGGAGGACCTTGGACTTCCCACAGAGCAGGGCACCTTGACTTCTTTTAGGACTGGAGAGGGAGGGGGAGAGGGGAGGGGAATGGGAGAAGGTGGAAAATTTTAATAAATTAATAAATAAATTTAAAAAGATAGATCTTTCTAAGAAATAAATTCATAACATACTTCAAATGTACAACAATGGCTAGTTTTGACTTCTCTGAGGGAAAATAGCACCAGTGATTATTTGCCAGCAGTAATGAGTGATGGGTTGTGGGGGATTTTCTGTGCTTTTTTCACTCCAATTCCAATCTTTGGCTCTGTCTAAATGTATGTATATCCAATTTCGATCTTCTCCAAGCCAGTTGTTCACTTCATCTGTCCCCTCTTCTCTTCTTTGGGACATCAAACAACTATTTATAGTTAATCTCTCTCCTTCTTCTTCACTAACTTTAAAGGTTAGATAAAACTTTTTATAAGTAATGGAGTCATACTAGTAGAATTTACATAGCCTTAGAGGCAGAGTACATTTTACTGAATTGGGTCATAAATATACTCAGAAATTCTCTTCCAGGGTAGATACTGTCTTAAATACTAATATACAAATAAGAGTTCATATTGAGCTAATGCTTCTAAAAGAATAACTGAGAAATCCGTATTATTGTATTGTGGTGCTATCAACAGTAGTGCAAACCTTATTTGATTTCTGTTTTTCTCATTTGCACTGCACATGAAGAGAATTGCCTTAGGAAAGCGATTTTCCTGTCATTTGATCTTTATGAAGAAATTACACATAATTAACTTATTTCAGTTTTAGTAAGTTACTAATTAGGTGATTCATTGAGATTCCAAAGGATTAATCTTTTGGCTTCCAGCATGGAAGTAAAAATGAATCCACTATCACAGAGAAAACAAAACCATCAGGAATTCTTGATCCGCCGAAGAAAATAAATGATTGAACAAAAGAAAAGCAGCAAGAGGCTTTAGTCTGAGTGTTTAAAGGGAAACTTGTGGGATAAACTTTCAAGATCAAAGCAAGCGCTTTAGCACAGGCATGAATTGTTTATGTAGCTAAGGGTTAATTCTTTCTTTGTGATGCTTCCTCTTCTTAGAAATCAAACCCATCAACTCCATGGTGTTACAATATTTTAGATTTCTCAGCAGCTAAATTAAGCTTTATTGTTCCCGACAGGTAGCTTAACATTTAGTATCTAAAGGTCATTTTTGCACATACGTAAGATGGAAAATACTAAGCTTAACATCTGTATTACATTATACTCATGATAGTGGAAGGAAAGGAAGAAACGACAGATGTAAGGAAGATGGCCACAGTGTGAGTGGGTGAGGCATAGAGAGCTATTTAGCAATGGCTTTCAGGAAGAGTCTGTTTCTGTATTGTTTTCTGAAAATTATCAGCTAGCATATAACATTAGTGAGTATGCAAGTGTTGGGAATTGGGATTGAACCCAGTTTCTTTTCTATGGCCTCTCTTTACTAGGTGAAAAGATCTTTGTTTTAGAAGCTAGACACTCTGAGATATAGAACTCAGAGTGACTTTAGGATTTGTTTAGACTGTATGAGAGATTCGCTTTAGTAAGAACTAAGTATTTTTCAGAGTGGCCTCAGCCCTGCTGAATCTAGTTATATTTCCACATTGAGAGTTTTGCTCTTCTATCTTAATTGTCACTTCTGGAAGTAGAGCAGAGGTCTGCCTATCTTAGAGTGCATTTGGTGGAGTTTATCTGAGGATAGATACATGAAAGTGGAGGGCAACAGAAAATGCTCTCAATCACCCTGCTCATTTTAAGACTAGCTCACAGCTGGACACCCTGAATTCTGCCCCTGCACAGCATGACCATCCAGTCCCTAATGCCTCAAAATCAAGTGGTACCAAGACCAAAAGCAACGTGAGGTAATGTCCATTCAGAGCATGAAACAAAGTCAACTTTTCAGCCTAAATATTCTATTTCTCCACTGTAAAAATTCACAGAATCAAATCATATAGGATGAAGGTGATTGTCCTTATCCTGTGTCACTGGCAGTGGTACATTCATTTGGATATATTTCAAAAAGGGAAGGGAGAGGAATATAAGAAGCAAGGGTATTCCTTTCTCCCATTTTTAAGCAGTGCCCTTTTGGTTAGGAATAAGTCCCAGAGGCTGTGAATTACTTTGTCACAGTTAACTGTTAATACTTAGACAGTGTATTATTAAAGTCTATTAGATCAACATATTCCTTTTCAAATTTTAATAATAAGGTTTCAAAACGCATTTGAGCTGAAAATATTAGAAAGAGTAACTAAAGCATCCCAGTGTGGGCATTTTCTGTATTAAGTAGTATTTTAAATGCACACTTTAGTTTAAAGTAAGGAAGAAAATCTGCATAAAACATCATTTGTATTAACAGAAAACCAAATGGTCTGTGATCATTAGAGCTTTCTGACATATATATGTGTGTGTGTATATACAAAAATGTGGATGGCTATGGGCAGGCAGGAAAGTGACAAGGGGAAGGACAAGCATGAGGATTATAATTGTATATGCTTTTATGCTTCTTGACTATCACAAATTTACCAAGTAACATGTGTTTACTTAACAGACATCTTACTAAAACAAGGTACTTCAATGGTTTAATGTATTTTAAGCTTTCTTATCCCTAGAAATATAAACTGATTACTTCAACACTTCCATCAATGTTCAAATGTCCACTTTAACCTAGGGTAAATCTCAACACCCACCCTCAGTGATCCACTTCCACCCCACAGCATTCACAGTCATCACCAGCTTTGGACCAAGTATTGACACACATGAACCTATCAGTGGGGACCAAGTATTGACACACATGAACCTATCATCAGTGGGGACCAAGTATTGACACACATGAACCTATCAGTGGGGACCAAGTATTGACACACATGAACCTATCAGTGGGGACCAAGTATTGACACACATGAACCTATCAGTGGGGACCAAGTATTGACACACATGAACCTATCAGTGGGGACCAAGTATTGACACACATGAACCTATCAGTGGAGACCAAGTATTGACACACATGAACCTATCATCAGTGGGGACCAAGTATTGACACACATGAACCTATCAGTGGGGACCAAGTATTGACACACATGAACCTCTCAGTGGGGACCAAGTATTGACACACATGAACCTATCAGTGGGGACCAAGTATTGACACACATGAACCTATCAGTGGGGACCAAGTATTGACACACATGAACCTATCATCAGTGGGGACCAAGTATTGGCACACATGAATCTATCAGTGGGGACCAAGTATTGACACACATGAATCTATCAGTGGGGACCAAGTATTGACACACATGAACCTATCAGTGCATTTCCCCTTCAAACCACAACATCTAGTGGCAGCTTTTCCTTGAGGGTACCAACATTTCTGGATGTTCCTTGTGGTTGACTCCCATGTTCCCTTTAGAAGGACTCTTCCATGGACTCTGAGTTTAGTGCAGTCTACTCCCTGGATCCTCACATAGTCTTGTCATATCCATTGACATGGAACAACCATTTGGACAAATATATACCCGTAGTGAAAAGTGACACACTTCCAAACCACATAGCACACACAGACACCATACATAGAGCATATATGCTAATCCAGCCCGTGCCATTGTCCTGGAAGTGACTATCCTATGGCTTTAGTTTTCTCTTTCCTGTTGTTAAACTCTACGTTAATCTTAGCTCGCTGACTCGGCCATCCCCAAGGGTACTCACAGACCAAGCAGGCCATCTTCATGTACATCATGATCCACCCTTTTCACATGATTTCTGCATGGGATGCAGAGAGAGCACCCTGCTGACACATTTCTCCCTTCCTGTCTTTGTAACAAAGAATAGGTACTGCTATTTTCCTTTCCTTTAAAGCTGAATAAGCACTAAATAGTCATTTCATACTCTTCTTCATATCTTCCCATTATTGGAAGGTCAACTGTCGTATGATGTATAATCAAAGTATATAATCATCTCTTTTCTATGGCTGTTCCACCAGTTACCTTTGTCTGGAACCTCCTCCTATTTGACTCTTTAAGTTGTAGATCTGGTAGCTGGCCATCGTAGCGAACACATTGCTCTAGTTTCTCTGGAAAATATCTGGTCTGCTGTAGGCAAACAAAAACCCTACAGAATGAAAGTAGAATTATATGAGAGATAAATTAATTAATTGCAAGTTTTATCATGGCTGCCTATATTAAGGTGAATATAATATACTGCTCAGAAACCTCAGACTCTAAGCTCAGAAAGTACTTGGTATGAACCCAGTCTTTCAAAGATTTTTCTCATATGTTCCACCTTGTTACATACCAAAATAGTTCTTGATTAACATAAGGAACCTGTTTACATATATGCATGTATATGCAAAAATTTACAACCACTGTATCACATCTAACAACAAGAAAAATTTGATTTATTCAAAAAGTTGCATTGCATAAAGTCTGTGCATTTAAAAGCTGTCTTATTTGGAGATGCTGTTATTAACATAGATTTAGGGGCTTGAGCAACAAATATTCATTTCTCAACGTCCTAGAGACTCGAAATCTGAAGCCAGGGAACCATTCTGTAGGGGGAGGGAATTCTTGATAAGGATCCTTCCTAGTTTGTAGACAATCAGCTTACCATTGTGTCTTCCTATGCCCTAGTCTAACAACTCTCCACTGTTCCATCAGTTAAGTCCCCAACACGACCTGATGACCTCCCCAAAACTCAGAATAACATCATCTGAAGTGGGGGTTCTACACCTGCTCCTTGTGATGATGCAGTCCTTACAAAGTGTAGAGTGTAAATGGTGATAATTAGCATACAGTGTTTGGGAATTTAGAAGGCTTTTATTTTACATAATTTGTAGCCTTGTTTCTTTGAGATTTATTTTCACAGGGAGAAATTATCTAGCTATAAATAAATGTGGGCTACAGAAACATTTGTCCATGATCTCCCATGCCCTTTACTAATAATATTGTTTCATTATACCCATGCTACTTTTTGTCCCTTTCAAGGTAATTTCGCAAACATTATTTGATGTTGCGACCAGCTGTCAACTTAATGTCAGAAATATTTCCAAGCGTGTATTTGTCTTTGGCCTTTAAGAGAATATTTTATCCTTAGACATGGTTGCACATCAAATATATATTTACTTCAGTGCACCAACTCGGTGACACACCCATAGCAATTTCAATTGTGCTCATCCAAGGACAAAATTAGGTTTTAGGATTTAACCCAGGTGGCATAATAAAATATAAATAACTTGTTTACCTGAGAGCAACAGAAACAAGATGACACAATCTGAAATACAAGCCACAACAGAACAATAATGAAATGTGACCCGGGAAACAGCAATGTGTGTTGACCTCTGAAATAAAATAATAACTAAGGAAGTAAAGAGGGAAAACAGAACAAGATACTTGAATGTGCTCTAAGACTGGAGGGCTTTTTTTTTTTTTTTTGAATCAAAGATTTCTTCCACTGTTCCTTTCCCTAGTCATTGACACTAACGATCTCGCTGGCTCTCATGCTAATCAGTCTAAGTCTTATGCATCTTTGACTTTCTCATTGATTAGCATTGTCAAACCAGGCACAGAGATTAAGTATTCAATACATGTTTGTTGAATTGCGTTGGTCTTTTATAGTGGACTATAAACCCACACATTTATTTTCTAAATGGTGAGCAGATCAATGGGACAAAGGAAAGGTAAAACAGACCACTTTCGTCACAGCATGAATTAGCAGTAAAATGCAGTGTGGTGTGTTTCCCAATGGGAAAAACAATGATTCTATCCATACTCTTATTCTAAATATATTATTCATGACACATAATTACAATGAACAGCTTACTTTGAAAAGAAGCTGCAGTGATGTTACTAATGGGAGGGAAATTGACCATTTTCCCCAAGAAGCTCTGTATCTTCCCGCAGCAATAAGATGTGCTTTTAAGTGGATCATGTAGCTAAAAAAGAAAAATTCCCCACTATCTCAGGGCCTCCTTTTAATATTTAATTTTACTTTGGGTATATCCTGGCACACCAGAGAAATGCTTTATTTATTTAATTTTCTAGCCTTAATTTTGTTGCTGTGAAATATGTCAAGCACTTTACTAAAAGTTCAATTAGTTCTAATATGGGGGATATTATAAACCTCAACTTTTATGAATGAGTTTGTAGACGCAAAGGCATTCTGCTGTAATGGTGATACCAATTTTGAGCCTGATTCTTTGAGCCTAGGCAAATGGCTAGGTAGCAACGCAATTCATTTCCTAGTGAGATTTCCCCTCGCTGCATCAGATGGGTGTGAGAGTACTGATTATTGGGAGCTCATGAGTGGGGCATGTAGACCCTAGTGGTAACTCTGACTATCTAAAGTGACTGATAGAATGATCATGGCCAGCCATCTCTTGCTATTTTACCTTAGTTAAAGCGGCTACACTTGTAACTGTTAGCAGCCCAGCTGCTGGTGCTACAGCCTACCATGACTTCTATTCCCCAGACAATGGCTCTGCTACTGCCACTAAAGGCAGTTCTAAGGAAGACTTTATAGTTTTAATAAAACTCAAGATTCAGAGTTTAGGATGAAAACTTGTGAGCTTAGATAACTAAAGTAGTAACCTTGCTGGTGTCCTAGAAGTTACTCTTTTCCACACAGCCCCCAAAACAAAAAACAATAAAAAAAAAAAACACTCAAAACTTCTCCTTGCTACTTCCTGTCAACCAGTTGCTAACCCCACCTCTCTGCGCTCAGGTTAATTTTATTTAATTAACGCAAATGCAAAACATCTTTACATAGCTAAGGAATGCAGCATGAACGAATGAATGTCTTTGCCTGGTTAAACAAATATTCCCCAAGCTGGCCTCAAACTCGTGATCCTCCTGCCTCTGCCTCCTTCAGCAAATCCTACTGGCGTTCGCCACCACAACCCATGAACCAAAGAAAAACATATAGACAGCCTCCTGGATATTAACCTTCATCAGGCGATGAAAGGAGAAAGAAACAGAGTCCCACATTGGAGCACCAGACTACAGCCCCAAGTTCCAAATCAGGAGCAGAAGGAGAGAAAGCACGAGCAAGGAACTCAGGACCGCGAGGGGTGCACCCACACACTGAGACAAAGGGGATGTTCTTTCGGAACTCACCAAGGCCAGCTGGACTGGATCTGAAAAAGCATGGGATAAAACTGGACTCACTGAAAATAGCGGACAATGAGGACTGCTGAGAAGTCAAGAACAATGGCACTGGGTTTTGATCCTTCTGCACGTACTGGCTTTGTGGGAGCCTAGGCAGTTTGGATGCTCACCTTTCTAGACCTGGAAGGAGGTGGGAGGTCCTTGGACCCCCCACAGGGCAGGGAACCGGGTCTGCCTGGTGTGCAGGTCTGATATTTGGGCTGATGAGAGAAGGGGAGTTGATTGGGGGAGGGGGAGGGATATGGGAGGCAGTGGTGGGAAAGAGACAGAAATCTTTAATAAATAAATAAATAATAAAAAAATTTAAAAAAAACAACAACAAATATTCCCCAAGAATCTATCCCAGAAGAAGGAAAGGTGCTGGTAATTATTGAACACCTGCTGCCTGCTGCTCAGAAGATACGATAGGCCATATTCTGCCTTATGCACTCTCCAATCAGAACTGCTGTTCCTATTGCACAGCTGATTTTTGACTTAGGTTAAAGGAGGTTAGACAATGCAAGGATGTTCTTGCAGAAATATCACTGACGAAATGTAGCCCGCTTTTCCCCCATTAAAATCTACCAACTGTTGAGAATCAACAGTGCCAATGCCAACCTAGACTATCCATGCAATCATTCCGCCTCACCGTGATCCCCCCCACCTACTCACTATCGCACTATATTATTTCAGCTTCCCTCCATTACTTAAACTCCAGTGTCAAGGTGTGCAGATGAGATAGACTGTGTGGTAATACTGAAAGCTATGTGCATTCTGTTCTTCCCAGGCTGCCCAAAAGGCAAGAGAATGAGCTGAGGGGGCAGAGGCAACCATGGGGAGGAGGGGTTGAAAATGACAAGGTAGATCTTAGCTGCAGCGTAACTTTCTCTGAGCTAGTGCTTTGCAAGGACACTTGTGAGATAAAGAAATGTTACATAGAATAAATACCGAAGAAAGTGTACGTCTAATGAGTTCATGACAAATATTTACACAAATCCCCCACATAATACTCATTAAGATATTTGGGTATTATACAGAATCTGCTTACTTTAAAAAACTCATTTTTTAAAAAATTAATTTCTATGGAATTAGCTTTATTCGTTAGAAATTGTCTAAAGTATTAAAATACATTTACTATTGTGTTATTATGAAATTATTTTAAAAAATAGGAATAATGTATAATATGACATTTAAATATTGAATTGCATGATTTATATAAAATCTAGCTCTTAGGTTGACTTTATAATGGGGATAATCTAATTGAAATAACTTCAGTGCTCTATAGTTTGAGGTCAGCATCTTTTCTTTATATATGCTGTGTTGCTTTTTATTTTATACTCATTTTATCTCCTTATACAAAGACCTATATTATTATATTAAATTTTCAGGAGGATATTTCCTTTTCCCAATGACACGTTTTCTTTGAATATATATATATGTGTGTGTGTGTGTGTGTGTGTGTGTGTGTATGTGTGTGTATGTATATAGTATATATATATATAGTATACAAGTTTTCAGAACGTGCTCAGGGTTCAGAAGGCAGCATTTATAGTTAACCTGAAAATTCCCAGTTGCATATGTAAATACAGACCCGCTCCATTCACACTGATTGTTAGAGCTGACTGCAAGAATGAACACTGGTGCATTCTGCCTGGTTAGTATATTAAATCCACACCGTTTTGTCAACTTTCTTTTATTTGTATTCACTTGACAGGAAAAGTCTGTTCAAAACTGTCTTAATAAGATAATTTAAAACTTTACATAAAAGTTTACATAAATCCCCTTTGTAGTTACTTGTCTGGAAATACAATTCTTTATTCATGCTTAGGTTATTGTGGAATGAATGTCAGTCCATCAACATTTTGCTTCTTTGTTTATATCAAATGTATCTCCTCTCCTAAATAGTTTCTTTTTCCTTTCTATAGGACTAGCAGAGCGAATATTATATATTCAATTAAATTACAGAAAAAGGCAGCTGCTTAATTTTCACCCAACTGCAAAACTTTATATTGCTAGGTTAAATATTTCTCTAACACATGTTTGCTAATGATAAGTTGGCAAGTTTTTAATACTCAAAATAATTTAAGACAAAGGTATTGCAGGCTTCTTCTTTCTCCTTTTTTCTTTTTTTCCTTTAGAAAAAGTATTATACATGAACTGTGTTCAGCTCATCCATCATTTTTTATAATTATATTTACATTCTTCACTGAATTTCTGTGTTTGAATTTCAGCAGGGAAGAATGGTGCCTGTGTAGTTACTTTTTAAAAAAGAAACCAGCAGATAAGCAAATCTCCGCTGAGGCTTTGAGCATTTCTGTATGCTTAGGCTCAGGTTTAATTAGTTGATTAAAATAAAAATGAACTGGTTAATTTTTTCCTCATTAATTTCAGAAACATTGACCAAAGCTTCTAGGTAGCTCTAAAACATCATCTAATTCTGCAGCAGAGGCTGACATGAGACATTATAAAGAGCATTCCAGACTTGATAGTGCCTGTTATCCAAACGTGAATGGCTGTAAGCATCAGCATTCGCCCATTCTAACTGTTAACCTTCTGCTGTCTGTTCATCAGCTGTTACCTATCAGACAGAATATGGTACATTTGTAAGGAGAGATCTTTATGTAAATAAACTCTGTGCATATAGAGAAGAGACAATAAAAGGGTTCTAGGATATAAAATTTATTTAATCACATTAATGTCATCTCTAAAATCTTAGGTACTACTCTAGTTTGTACAATAAATTTTAAATTCTTAGAATGAAACTTTTACATAGTCTGTCCCAACTTTGTATTTCAAGCCATTTTTTTTAACTGGATCTTTTGAACCATTTATTTACTGGATAATGAAGCAATGGTGGTGGCCTCACTTTTCAAGCATTGTATTCTTCTCCTATCTTTATTCACTTTTATTCATTCGTAAGATATCTCCATGCAATAGTTTTATTAACATCTTCATAGCAATTACTGATTGGTTGATTCATTATATGCCCATGAAAAAAATACATGGTGGATAACGAGGGTCAAAAATAGCAAAACTTGTTCTAACACAGGGTCCAGATCTAGTGAAAGAATGAAAATTTCAGAGGCAAAATGTTAATTTCAAAAGTCAAGGATAAGACTTGTTCTATTTTCTATTGGCAACAAATAATTAGTCATTCTATGTAAACTAAAGGAACCCCTTCTACACTTAAAAATTTAGTATGAACCAGCCAGGACAGCCTTTCTCTTTATTGGTAAATGTATGCAAGTCAATAGAACAAACCTTGGAGAGTAGCCTTGGTTAATACATGTTCTCAGGGCTCAGTCCATCTTAGAAGACTTTTATGTTTACTTCTATCTAACAGAGTCCTAACAAAATAAATACCATGAAACTAATTAGAAACAAGGACATGGTTGAGAGACACTCAGCAGTACAAACATGACAATATCTGAATGTTTAAAAAGCAAAGTGACATCTTCAACTTTAGAAGCAGGTTTTTCATTTGTTCAAAAAATCTTTACATGTGAATTTATATTCAATAAAGGTGCCTTTTCTGGGGCTGTAAATTAAGATTAGGATTTTTCCTTTGTTTGTTTCCTAACAAGCTTGTAAGGTACATTAAACAAATAAGTAATATTCCAAATATTTCTACTTGAAGGACAAAGTGGTATTCCTAAAAGACTGAGTTATTTATCTGTTGAACAGCATAAAGTGCAGCACCCTGCCTTTCTGTTCTGCTTTAAGAGCTCGTGCTGTTTGCTGCACCACCTGAATTCTCGCTGGAATTCAGAGCTGATATTATAATACTTTGATGACAAATTTACCTGTCACACACATTCTTCCTCAGTCTTGGCCAAGTGCAAGGCTGGAAAGCATGAGCACATTGCATCTACTCCCACCACGCAATAGATATCCCTGAAGATGCACACTGAGCCCCTACACAGGAGATGATGGCTGGGAAGAGGTAACATTCTTGTCCTCACTCCCTGTTTCAGACACCACTCTGTGATCCAGCTACTAAGTTACTGTCGCCGCTGTCACCCTGGAAAATAGTTCTCTCAAGAGTCTATATGCTCAGAATCACAGAATTAAGTTACAATGGATGTAACTAACCAATTAGTAAGTATCCTCCCAGTTTCAGTCATTTCTCAGGAGAAGAGCACTTACCACAAGTGTAGAGTCCTTCCCCATAGTTATACATGTTAGAGTAAGTATGTGGCAGACGATAGAGAACTGTATAAAATACCGATTCCCATATATTTTGTAAATTTACAATCAGCATATTTCTAATAACTTGAATGAAACAAGGCAATACAATTTTGCAATACAATTTTGTGCAGAATCCTTAAGTCTATCTTCTCATTTTCCCCCCTCAGATAAAAAGAACAAAGCTCAATTTAGAAATGCATCAACAGAGTATATTGGTTCACAAAGTAAAGTTGATGAAGGAAGGTCATTGGTTAATTAATAAAGAAACTGCTTGGCCCTCATAGGTTAAAACATGGGTGGGAGGAGTAAACAGAACAGAATGCTGGGAGGAAGAGGAAGTGAGCTCAGAGGCCATGCTCCCCTCTTCCGGGCAGAAGCAATGAAGCAAGCCACCAGGTCAGACATGCTGAATCTTTCCCCGTAAGACTGGTGCTACACAGATTATTAGAGATGGGTTGATAGGGATATGAGAATTAGCCAGTTAGGGCTAGAGTTAATGGGCCAAGCAGTGTTTAAAAGAATACAGTTTGTGTGTTGTTATTTCGGGGCATAAGCCAGCCAGGCGACCAGGAGCTGGGGCTGCAGGAACACAAAGTGGGTCATGGTATATTATACCAAATTTTCCTATTCTCCATGCCATAGAATCTTCCTCAAAGTAGTCCATGAATTTTGGCTGACAAATGTACTTTCTATACACTTGATGGTATCCATTTTCCACACAAAACCTGCATGATTTGTCAGATTGAGACAGACACTCAACTCACCTGAAAGGCAAATGCAAATATACTACATTGGTTTCTATTGAAAATTTTCTCTCCATCTCATTTCTACCTTGTCTCTGTATCTTGCCTTCGTGGTGTGTGTGTGTGTGTGTGTGTGTGTGTGTGTGTGTAATATTTAATTATTTTCCTGGAATTGGTGAAATGAAAAAATGTCTCCTGCTTCTGGACGTCACTCTCCATTTCAATGCTGCTTTACAACACTGTGGTATCAGTACGATTGTAAGCTGCATGAACACTTATTCCATGCATGCAGCCCGAACCCCTTATTGTTGCATTAAAACCTAGACTTGTGCCTTTTCTTTGAAATGGAAAAATGTGTGTATTGGTCCCTGAGCATAGGCTAAAATATTTTAATTCAATTAAAAACATATTTAATAAAATAAGGCTTGCCAAATACCCATGCACATTTCAACCATAAAATATCCTCCACAAATACAAACTCATGATCATTTTAATTTGACTTTTCATTTTTGAGAATATAAGCTGATGTTTTTTTCTGATAAAAGAATTTTATAGGAAATTAATTGATTAGAACACTCTATTAAGCCAGCCTATTCAAGTCATCCATTTTTTCTACACTGGGGCAATTTGTTAACTTTGGCTCTGTACCAAAGTTTCAGACAATTTGTTTTCTCAGTAGTGTTTTCCTTTTAATTTGGTTGAGTCAGTTATTGTTTATGTTGCAAGGTATTTCTATATTTTATTGGATATGAAATATAGTAATTTATTTTCTATTATTTGATAATTAGGTCAATTTATATATAACAATTTAGAAAATAAAATAACTAAATGCATATATTAGATCCTGAATATAATAATTCCAGTCTTTATTTTCTTGAAAGAATAGAATAAGTTCTGTTCCATTTTTCATATCCTGTTCTTAGAGTAATACTGCGCCAATGTACAACTTATTAAATAAATAGAAGGGAAGTAGGAAGGAGGGGAAAGGGAAAATAGTCATTTGAACAGCATGGGAATTTCACAGTTATAGCTGTAATAAAGTTCAGATCATGATGAAGTATTTTAAGCAGTAAATTATGTCTGTTATTAGAAGGCAAGGACTATTTGTGATGTCTGTAATTAACTTACCTCTCTGGAGAGCAGTATTAAATATACATATTTATTACAGGCTGAAATTCTAATTAATAATATATGTTAGGTTTCTCTTAGTTCATCTGTATCCTTCCTCACTTTGTCCCCTCCTTTGTAAATCAGCAAAGCCATAATTGGCCTGCATGTACTAAAACTCCAAGCTAGTAACTCAGAGTGTATTCTTCTAGAAATTTATTAAACCAAAAGTATCAGAGCTAAATCTTCTGTGGTGGCCAAAACCAGATAAGGACTGAATAAATCTGCTTCTTCTGGACAAGGATCCTATAAATTAAGGGAAAACGGGTAAGTGTTTGGACAACATGAAATTTAAGGGAAAGTCGTCTTTCAGACTCCACCAGTAAATCGCCTTTAAAGACCTACATTGTGCTCAGTAAGTTAAAGTGTATCATTTTGCCAATAATTTATGGCAAATTAATTTGCTTTGATTCAGTCAGCTAATAAAAACAGATGAATGAATGAATAGCACCAGTAAACATCAAGTCATACACCTATTGCTTTCAACAATTTTTTATAATCCTTCTCCTCAGAAAACACATGTCAGGCATGGTTTGAGAAAATTGAGGCAACTGTAATGTGCTCATGATATGTGGCTTGGTGGTGATGTTGTCCTTCTGCGAATGGCCATTCCGCAGGTGTGCACTTGCAATGGCTGAGTTGACTGCAGTGCTTCATGCACACCGGGATAACTTATAATATTTTGCTCAATGCTCAGTATGCCTCCATATTTTCAAGAACTGGCAGAGGATCTTGCCTCCCTCAGGATTCATAACACACATTTCATCTTGGTCCCAATGTTAGTGAACAGCCCTTGTTAACACATCTGTTTCCTCGTCGCTACCTAATTAGTTATTAAACTAGAAGCTGATATAAATGTTTTCATTTTACACAGTAAAGGAAAATTTCTTGGTTTTAAATAAATTCAGGTCTAAATCCCAGGATTTAGAAATGGGTTCCTAGACTTCATGGGTTGTGTGTGTTAGTAAAAATCTAATTGGCACCATAGTTTATGGTATTGACACGCTCAATGGCTTCATTGATTCAGTTTGTTTTCCCTCTGTTGAAAACGTGAGACCCTAAGCGATGGCAGAATGCTCATTTTTAATTTATTTTGCTTTCTATATTGCCCATAAATTATTGTTTCAAAGGTAAAAATGCATTTTCCCACATGGGAAAAATCATAAATTAAACAGTAGACAATATGATTATTGATCATAATTATCTTAAATGATAGTGCTACATGCAGTAGTTCACATCACACAACTTAGTAAATAGAGGAACATATTAATCTTTGCACCTTATATTCAACTGTTTTGATAAGATTGAATCTTCCTCAGTAGCAATTAATCCTCCACTTAAAGCCATAGACTGTCAACCACAACATGTATAACACATGACATTTCGTATGTAGCACTGAATCTTGCTTTACAAAACTCTTAAGGTATGTATGAATATGGAGAACATTTTGTGAAGGGGGATGTTTCCATAGTTTGGACTAAAGCTTTACTAGAATGGAAAGTTACTTTAGTCCATTTTCCTCAGTTTAATCTCGTGAAATCTCAAGTTGCAACTTCAGCATGTTGTCTTGAGCATTATTTTATGCAAGTTGGACTTTAGCTGAGCTAGAATGTCCACCAGTCTGTGGTGACATCTGGAGGATTGTCATCTGCACTGGGAGCTCACCTTATGTCTTTTAGGATGATAACCTTGTTTTCGACTCCAAGTTTGACCTATATACCTCTCTGGTTGGCATCAAACCCTTCTGTGACTATAAAAGTTAATCTCTCTTGTTATTTCTGGGGGAATAGTTCCAGAAACCTTCACAGAAGTTCTGTGAGATGGGTACTAGTTTATTCTCTCTGTTGTCTTCCTCCATTGTCAACCAGCTCCCTGTTAAACATGGAGCCTGACTAGGAGATGATGCCATTTCTGTGACGTTTTCCTTCCCCATTTTGAAATCTTTGTCTTCTGTGCTCCCGATTGAGATTGTGTGCAGGAAGAGTTAAGCCCAGCTTTCTGACTTGAGTCTTTTGCTAACACAGGATCCTTCCTTGCCATCTTAGAGCAGACATTCAGCAACATCCCTGTCATTGGAGACCTTCCATCTTGTGATGAAAAAGCTACTTATTTTAGGTGATGGAATCTTTTTATTCTAATACAGAAAAAACCTGTACTGAGACTGTAAGGTATCATATCCTCTCTTCCCTTTCTTCTACCAGATGAGTGATTAAAGACCATATTCTTTAATTAGCACCTGTTGACTAGATGAATCCACAAAGCATTGCTCTGTCTACACCACTGCTTCCCATCCTGACTATAAATCTCACCTGGTAGTTCTGCTCAGCACACTTAAGCTTTCCCAGGTTTTAAGTGGATTTTAGTTGTCGATGGGGGTGTCAATTTGTTGAGGGGAGGCCACTTAGCCCCAAAATAATCACACAGAAACTATATTATTTAAATCACTGCTTGGCCCATTAGCTCTAGCTTCTTAATGGCTAACTCTCATATATTAATTTAACCCATTTCCATTTTCTGTGTATCGCCACGTGGCTGTGGCTACCAGCTAAAGTTCTAGTTTCTGTCTCCCGAGGGGCTACATGGTTTCTCTTTAAGTCTGCCTCCTTTTTCTCCTTTACATTCGGATTAGTTTTCCCCACCTAGTTCTGTTCCCCTATAGCTCTGTTATAGGCCCAAAGAAGTTCTTTTATTAACCAATGATATTCACAGCATACAGAGGGGAATCCCACATCAAAGCACGCTTTCAGTCAGCCCTTCATGCGGTATTGAGTTTATAACTGTTACTTTCTGGTTATAATTTGCTCTTTCTAGTACTTGGCTCTATACAATATTTGGTAGATTTCAAGATGCTTTTTTTTTGTTAGAACAGCAGGAAGTAGGATAATAAAGCTTCGACTTTTACTTTAAAGACTCCTGAGAGATATTTAACCAGTTTCCTGCTGTATAAATAGTATTGAGAATGAAAAACATAGAGGAGGTATATTGTTTCTCTTATGGCCACATGTGCTCTCTACTTTCTACACAACAACAGAGATAATGCTTAGCCCTCCGACAGTTATCTACCAAAAGCATCTTCAGAATAATTCCATAATGAATTAGAACCTAAAGATTTTCTTTAAAAATCAAACTGTTTAAAAAATAGGAAGCAAGGGGCAATGAGGGTAGTGACCATTGAAAGCTGAAAGTTTCCTTTGGAGAAAAATCTGTGTTCAATGTATGAGTCTGGGACCAATTCTTATGAATTGATCCTATAGAAACACATATTTGTGAAACAGAATATTCTCAATTTTTTAACAAACCTGCTTTAAGTGGTGTTACTTACTATTTTTATTTTATCTGAAAACTAAGCATCTGCAACATCTACCCATTAAACATTTATATACTTTAATCAGTATTCCCTCGATATCCATCCTCTGGAGAATACTCTCTCTCAAAGACTATGGCATCCGTTTTCTTTAACAGCATAAAATATTTTTAATTTTCATCAAGAATTTGTAATTAATACACCAGTTGTTTTCATTCTTAAAGATTAATTTTTCTTCATGAAGTTTCACAATATGAAGGCAGATGGAACCTTTCTGTTGTTTGCATAACAAGGGTTTTCCATATTTACTTACATTGGTCATAGCAGTTTATTTATGAGAGAGAGAGAGAGAGAGAGAGAGAGAGAGAGAGAGAGAGAGAGAGAGAATCTGGCCTGGCATGGGCTTTTGGATCATTTAACATGGCTACACTTAATCAAAGAAAGTCATACCTTCTAATTCTTCTCAAATATTTCCCCAAATTGGGGAATAAGCATGCAAATATATAATTCTATGGGGGCCATTCTCATTCAAACTATCACATTCCCATATGAAATGATCAAAGAAAGTACAAAGACCAGAATAAGGGAGCAAAATTTCATGAGAAGCAGTAGATAAGACAGAAGGGTCATGAAACTTTCATGCTGTTTAGTCATGCTCAGCATCTTTTAATACAATGATGGAATTTCATTAGTTTGTTTTATCTGAAAGTTACATTTAAAATGTTTCTGCCTGTTCATGTTTATTCATGATTTCTGTTATAACTGAATATAGTCAAAAATTAATTGTTAGACATCCATTGAAAAACTTGCATTATGGGTAGCCAATTTTGATCAAGTTTTATGATTTTAGAAAGGACTATGTGTCCTCAAATTGTTAAATATTTAATTTAAATATTTTTAGATCTCAGAATTATGTCAAGTGTATGACCATAGAATCAACCAAGCTGATTTTCATTCAGCTGCACAGTGTGTATGTTAGATACTTGCAATCCTTCTGCAACACATAGCCTTGGTACTTCAAAGCCAACCTTTCCCTTTGAATTTATTTAAAAATCTACCTTATGTCTTTGTCAAGAGGCACATGTTTGGGAAAAATAGCTACATAACTGTTGGAAGGAATTCCCAGATCAAGTTTCAACTTTGTATTCACAGAAAAAAACGAGAATTAGTTAAATGAAAATGAAGTTTGTCTGCTCCTGATTCCTTGCCCTGTGGCTGTTCTTTAGTGTCACAGCAGGGCACAGTATTGGAATTGTTGTGTCACCAGATGGCGACAGGAGCTGGACTGTGTCTAGAAAGAGAGATTCTAACCGGGTCTAAGTACAAAAATAACCCACAAAATGGCTGTAAGGCCAGTCCCAGTGTGACCCGTTGCGTAATTACAGGACACACTATTAAATACACAGAATACAGAATGGGAAGATGGCATTGGGCCAACAGTGACTTGTCTGCACAGTAGAAAAGGCCAAGTAAAGTCCACCACAGAAGAGTTCTGTAGAAGAGTACTACCCATTCACAAGAAAGAAACAAAGGTCGTAGATTTCTCAGCTTCTGGAAATGAGTCTCATGACCTGACAGTGATTTCTAAAGGAAACACTATTTAAGAAGAAGACAGAAGGAAAGGGTCTTCCAGATGTTACTGCTGTGCTGGAGACACTGTGAGCACTTGGCTTCTTTATGCCGTTGTCCTGTGACTAGGTCTTTGGAGAGTTATTCTCACAGGACTGTACACAAAGTTGAAAAAGTCTCCCTGTGCCCCCATTAGTAATACATCTACTCTGAGAATTTACCTCATATCTTATTTTGTGCCTCATTATTTGGGATTACACTGTGTGCACTAGGCTTTAACTTTATGGCCAAGGCTGAACAGAGCAGACTGGCCATTCTGTAAGGCAATTGTCTGCTGCTTCAGGGCAGAGGACATGCCACAATAAACAAGGTACCCATAGAGATATCCTAGATATATAGTTGGTTTTGTTTTGGATATTTTACTTTGTGTGTGTGTGTGTGTGTGTGTGTGTGTGTGTGTGTGTGTGTAGGCAGCAGTTGGCCTATGCCACCATCAAGTAAGTTGCAGCATGCTGCCCATGCAGGACCTCCTGAAAGAGCCAGAGCCATTTGTGCCACCAGCACAAACTAGGAAGCTGGTTATTAAAGGAGTGACACAGCTTTTGCTGCTAAAGCTGAGTCAGGAAGCATTCAGTTGAAGGAGCCATGGCTCTGCTATCCATGGGCAAGCAGAGCCTATCTGAAAATAGGTGGCTACCAAGAAGCTCCAACTGACTCCTGTTTTTTTTTTTGTGGGGCTGGAAGTCCTTTCTTTAAAAAGCTTCCTTAGGCTTTATGTGGATAATCTTGCCACCATTTGGGCACCAATTGTAAAAGGAAACTGTGCTTTTATACGGTTTCCAGCCACTCAGACCCCAATAATCACACAAAAACTGCATCAATTGCAACATTGTTTGGCCAATGGTTCAGGTGCATTCCAAGCTATCTATTACATCTTAAGTTGACCCATTTCTATTATTTTATATTTCAGTACATGGCTCATGCTTTGCTACCTCGCATCTTGTTTCTAGGGTGGTTACACGGTGTCTGCCTGACTCCACCTTCTTTCTCCCTGCATTTAGTTTAGTTTTCCCACCTAGCTATATTCTTACCTGCCATAGGCAAAGCAGCTTCTTTATGGTAATAAAACATTCTCACAGTATACACAGGGGAATCTTACACCGTACTTCCACAATTGTGATGCCCTCACTAAAATTAAAACCATTAGATAAAATAAAGCACTTACTTTCAGAGACCCCAGAAAGAGTACTAAGGAAAGCTAATTTGTTGTAGTTGGATTATACACAGGAAGTGGATTCTTGTAGGAAGTCTGAGATTATAGTCCATGTAAAATAAAAAAATCTGAGAGACTTTAATGCTTTGTGACCAATTTCTTGAATGTGTTGGTGCGAGTGTGTCTTAATTGCTGTCATTATTTTTAATTTAGGTTCTCTCTCTATATCTATCTATATCTATATTTATCTATATCTATCATCTGTATCTATCTATGTATAGTTTCATAGTTAGGGGTAACTATTAACCTACATTTCTTTATTATAGCAAATATCTTTTAGGGACTACAACTTAACTTTGCATAATTAAACAAAATTTATAGGTATGAGCTGCATAGGCATGGTATCTTAAGCAAAAATGGAAACATATGTACAGTATAAAAATACCCTTAAATTTGTATCAATATGCAAAATATTTAAAAATTACCCACCCACCTCTTGGAAATGGCATCATGTTTTCTAGACTGTTTCCTATTGATATGTGGTGCTGTCATCTTTAAGGAACTCTGAGAAAACATAATGGCCAATTCCCAGATAATCCAGCTGTTGTCTAGTCTTGGTGTGAAATGACAATGCAAGGCTATCAAGACTTGGTTAGAGTAGTCTAATAAGCTGGATCATCATAAATAACTGTCTTGAAATTGTCCTGAGCATTTTGTAATTCAGAACTGATCTTTGAATAGTATTTGTCAATTTAGTGACATTATCAAAATCCAGGTAGAATTGTCATTGTGGGGCTCTATCATCTTTTGAAGACTTCAGAGGTTTCTGTTAGGAATATTCATTGTTCACTGTGAGAAATTTAACATATTAAATATCATATGCAGCAAATATTGGGGTCATTAAAGGCCCATAATCTATTAAATACATCCAGAATACACAGGTTTGATTTCTAAATACCTGCTTCAGATTCAAGTCTGAAATCATGTACAAAAAGCTGCATGAAGCCTGATATTAGAATTAGTTAGTACTCTAAGACCCTTAATATCAAAATAGAAAGTTTAAATTTTGAGATAGAATTTGTATCGTAAGAAATGGCTCAGTGGTTAAGAGCATTGCCTGCTCTTCCAAAGGTCCTGAGTTCAATTCCCAGCAACCACATGGTGGCTCACAACCATCTGTAATGAGGTCTGGTGCCTGCTTCTGGCCTGCAGGCATACATGTAGAAATTGTATACATAATAAATAAATAAATATTTAAAAAAAAAGAAGTCAAAATGAATCTAAGGGATATGAGATTAGTACAGTCCTAGATTTTGTTTTTCTTCTGTCCTCTACCATGTGGCTCTTCTGATATAAGACAGAGACTTTATTTTTTTTTTAACAAAAATACTTGGGTTTGGAGAAGTAGAGAACCATGTTTCCATTCCAAAGCTAGTTTTACTTTTCAGTTGAATTGAAACTACATAAAGACCACCTTTTTAACATGTCTGTAGAGACCACCAAAAACAGACATTTTGATAGATTTATGAAATTTTACCCTATTGGAAATATACTATATAGTTAGGCCAAATTACTCCTTTTCTTAATATATATTTCTGGATGATTCTCCCTTCTTCAGATGCTTCATTTGTCCAAAGGCCTTTAGATTCCTAATGTTTTCATTCTCCTGGAAAGACAAAAACAAAATCCTACCCTTATATTAATTTTAGGGAGTTTTCTTTTTTGCCAGATTGAATTGTCATGGTTTTGATAAACTCTCATAATCAAGAGAACTTTCATGTTCAAACTGAATATTTATCAAAGTTAATGTATCCTTTTCTTCTCTATTGGAAACAAAAGTAACACTTCATTTCAACTTAACGCATATCCTGGTCTCCATTCCGAGGTCAACACATTTTTAAAGTATACAGGCTGATGTAGTTCAACAGTTTTCTTCAATTACCCATTGTTTCTCTGCAGTTGTTGTACCCTTTTAATTAAATTTTAAAAATATAAAGTTTGTAAAACATTGTGCAACTTATCTCTAGAAGGCTTTATTAACCCTTTCTGTTTATTAAGTCTGTATTGTAAAGTTTGATTAGTTTCAAAGCCATTTATTTGTAGTTTAAACTTTAGTCTTTGATTCTCTATGGAAGTATGCCAAAATATTTGCTTTATGGCTTGTCCTCAAATATTTGTTCTATCTTCTAAAACTGTTCTATCATCCAAAGCAATATGGTTTTTCATAATAGGCATTAAGTCCTTTAATTGCTCTGTGGAGAAGTCTTCACCATGGTGACAGGGAATGATTGAACCAAATTTGACATGGCAGCCTGAGAGAGGCCTTCAAAGATATTTCCCGATGGAAAACGATTACTTTGTCTGTCTCTTGTTGATCTGCATTCTTTAGCCCAATGTTGGTCTTGACTGTACTTTCTATATACTCCAGAAGGCTGGGGACTTCAGTCTGGATGACTTTTAGAAAGAAAAAAAAAAAACATTGTTTCTAGGCCTTCCCCACAATCCTTTTTATATAACCTTGTTTACTAAAATTAAAATATCTGACATTTTGATTTTTTTTAAAGTTTTTGGAAATAACCTCTCCTATGCAAGTATCATCATGAATATGAGATTCAATATTGACTGTATTTTGGATCTATTCATCTAGGGGTGCTGAACTTGCCCTTAAAAGGCTGATTACCCTTTTACATTGTGAATTTCATTTTCAAAAGACAAGGACTCAATTGTTATCTGTCTAGCTTCTGAATTTAATATCATTTCAATTACAGTTCAAGGCAATCTTTGTTAAGAAAAAAAAAGTCAATGAAGTCTCTTTTGGGTCTCATATAATTTTCATAAGTGACTCAGTTTTCTTTCTGGCTTCTTCAACTCTGTCTCAAGCATTTAAAGCTGCTGTACAGCATAGAACCAAAGTGTTTTCACCATATATAAACTATCTTTGCACATCAATATAATCACCCTCATCAAGAAATTGACACTGAGAAATTCTAACCTCTCTAGCCCTACTTCATATTTTGATGACATACTTCCAAGTTTTCCATTGTAACTGAGGACCAGCTTCCAATACTGCTGTAACCAAATCTTCCCAGTCTTGCAGAAAAACTATTACTAGTTGCTCATGAATTAAACAATTGCCTCATAAAATGTGAATGCATACCCTATGAAACTATCAATTAAATCTTCTTATATCTAACATTTTGACAGGATTCCAGTAAGCTCTCCCATAGCCTTTGGGATTATCTGTGACTTGATGGTTGTTCCTGTATGGTGACTTAATAAATTAATGTGGATTATCTGATAAACTTGGTCTGCTCCTTTTCAATTTCATAATGTAATGGTGATTTAGGTTCTGCTCTAAATTTCTCTGTGTTTGAATATTTTTATTATATGTATTAGTAAGTTTTTCCAAGGCTTGTAACTTATCAGTAAAAATTTTATTTTCAGCAATAAATATTTCTAATATTTGAATTTTACCAGTCACTTTTTATTATTTTCATTAGTAAATATTTCTAGAGTTTTTTTTAATAGTAAAAATTTTATGATTTTTTCCTTAGTAATTATTTCTAAGGCTTGCGTATTATCAGTGGTAACCTTTTCTAAGTTTTTTTTCCTATGAATAGTAAGATTTTCTTAGGTTTATATCTTATCAATCAATTCCTCATTCTTAGCATAGCTATCAAGTTTTAAAGCTAAAATATGAATTGCCAAATGAAAATAATTATGACCAACATTTTATGGGTCCTGGCTATGCTATTTATCTCCTCATTTATCTTTTCTATGTGCAACACATTCAAAGTAGCAGTGAACAGGGCTCTTTCCCTGCATTGTGATATTTCCAGTTTTTAACATTAGAAAGATCTTAAGATTGTCCTTTCCCACTTTCCTTTTTGTTTTACTTTTTAATTTTTTGTAATTAATTAATTAATTAATTTACTACCCTATTTCACTGTTTAAAAATTCCCAAGTGTATTATTCACTGATGTTGATGTTTGGAGGACTACATTGTGTGAAGATATTCCAGAATTTTGACTAGAAAGTAGAGCAGTGTGGCACCAAGGTAGGTCAGACTCAGCATGGTGAGCTAATGTGCAAAGTAGCCAGACTGGATGCTAAACTTTTAATCCCAACACACAGGAGGCAGAGGCAGGCAGATCTCTATGAGTTCAAGGCCAGTCTGGTCTACAAAGTGAGTTCTAGGACAGTCAGAGCTGTAATACAGAGACACCCCATCTTACCCTATCTTAAACAAAAACAAAAACAAAAACAACCACCACCACAACAAAACAACAAAACAGACTAGATTCTGGACAGGTGCCTCTGCCACCTGAGCAGAATTGGCTTGGGAGGCTAGTGGCCCACTAGGAATTTATGCCTGAGAGGGCAGCAATTGAAAATAAAAACATGAAAGCAGGCAAGCAGGTTAAGAACAGGATGGGGAAAAGGGGACAAGGGTGGGGAAGTTGCAGCTGCAGTAGGCATGCATGACAGAATCACGCCACACAGTGAAAACCAGATATAGCGATTTCTTTTACTGCTTATGTATAAAACACAGGGACAAGTAAGATAAGAACCCAAGGCAGTGGTGGCCTACACCTTTAATCCCAGCACTTGGGAGTCAGAGACTGGTGGATCTCTGTAAATTCTAGGCCAGCTCTGGTCTATAGAGCAAGTTCCAGGATAGGTTCGAAAGCAACACAGAAAAAGAAATCCTGTCTCAAAAAACAAAACAAGCAAGCAAACAAACAAAAAGAACCTGATACAATCACCGTAACTGCACCATACCCACCATTCCCAGGCTCTGAAAGGGTGGTGCAGCCATCCTGCCCTGCCTCCCATTCTCTGGGGACCACTCTTTCTCTAGTACAGGGAAAGTCCACGATTCATCCTGAGAAGCTGAATGTAAGTAAACTCTGCCTCTTGAACCAATGCCAGAGTCTAATTGGACATCAGGACACAGCATAGATAAGATTCTCATAATCTTTGGTGAATGAGCATGGCTGTATTTCTGAAATTTTATGACAATAGATGACATTAGTCTGAGGGACTATAGTTACCTACCCATAGTTCAGGTCTATCTCAGTTTCAGCTCCCTCCTGGGTTGACATTGCACCAACCTTGGCCCCCTAGACTTCAGCTCTTCCGTTCTGCAATGCTTCCTTCCTATTAACGCATACCCTATAAATTAACCAACTCTGACTATGTGACAAGAAGCTGCTCTCTACTATACAATCAGCTGTTTTATCATAATTCACAGAGTGCGTGGCCCACCTGGGCTCTGCTCAATTTGCATGTTTTTGTTGGTCACTCTGCCCCCCAGATATGGTGCTGTTTGACTCTGGCCAAATGCCTTTCAATTTTCCTAGACAGTTCTAGTTGCAGTATTGGTGTGGGAAAAATGGGATTTTTTTTTTGTTGATTTTTATTGAGCTCTACATTTTTCTCTGCTCCCCTCCCTGCCTCTCCCCTCCCCTTCAACCCTCTCCCAAGGTCCCCATGTTCCCAATTTACTCAGAAGATCTTGTCTTTTTCTACTACCCATGTAGATTAACTCTATGTATGTCTCTTTTAGGGTCCTCATTGTTGTCTAAGTTTTCTGGGATTGTGATTTTTGGGGAAGGTGGATAAGGAAAATGTGGTACATTTACAAAATAGAGTACTACACAGCAGGAAAAAATAGTGACATCTTGAATTTTGCAGGTAAATGGATGGACCTAGAAAACACCATTTTGAGTGAGGTAACCCAGACCCAGAAAGACAATTATCACATGTACTTACTCATAAGTGGTTTTTAAACATAAAGCAAGGTAAATATGGTTTTATATGAATTCTTACTTGCTAAATTCTGGGTTAATTTCAAGACATTCTATTTTCTGAGCAAGCACTGGACCATAGGCAGGTTGTCATACCCACCCAGTAACTAAATGAATAATTTAGGTCCTAACTCAAGCCCTCATTCTTATAATTGAAGCACTTTATCCTCTGAGCCATCTTTTCAGGTCTGATTTATTTTTTGTTTGATAACTGTTAGACCATATGCACAATAGATGCTTGGCAATCCCTAGTTATTGGTACACTTTATGTGGCTGAGAAGAATCACTGAATGCAATCATTATTAATGCTCACCTGAATGAAGTAAAACAAAAATTGTATCTTCACGAGTTTGATTTTGGTAAAAGAATTCTTTTATAAGAGGTTAAAGGTATATTGAGGTGGGCTTTTAGCTTTTAATTTTATCTACGTGAGTGTGTAACTGAGTGTATCCATGTGTGCCATGTACATGCAGTAGCCTGCAGATGTCAAAAGAGGGTACAGGAGTCCTCAGAACTAGAGTTAGGGGTGTTTCTGAGCCACCATGTGGCTGCTGTGAGTAACTCACCAGAAACTGAAACCAGGTTGTCAACAAGACCAGTAAGTGTTCTTAACTGCCAAGCCATCTCTCCAGCCCCTACAAAGGCTATTTTTAAATTACTTTATACTCAAGTCTTTTAACTCTCCTGTGGTGTTACAAATGTTACTGTGTTACCTAGTGTTACAGTTGAAGTTTTGATCTGGTCTACCAACACCATCAAAGTGAAATCATAGAACCTTTGATACAATCCATTATGTGTGAGTTTTTTAAAGTATCTGCAAGTGCTTTATATTTTAGCACTAAATTCAAATAGCAAGGAAAGCTTAAGTTAACTGGAAACCCCCATTCCTTAATGTGAATGTTTATTTGAAAATACCTATCTATAATTAGGATACTAGTAAGAATTTTTAATTAAAAAACTCTGTGTTACATAGACTTGCAATTGCTACATTGGTATGTTTCTTTTGAAGCACAATTTAATTACTGTAAGTGTATCAGCATTATACTATAAGTAGGGATCCTATTTCATTTTCCAGGAAACTGTAGCTTCCCTTTCTAAGTTGCTTATTTGATGGACTGTTATTGATTTTTTTTTCATTTTATATAGGAAATGTGGCCTAGTGAGGAATAAAAATAATTCCCTGCATTAACTTTCAGGATTTGCACGAACTGTGCAAGGGACTTATCATTTTTATAAGCTTTGAAATCCATGACAATTGACCGTTTTCCCTGAATTATCCAAGAGCCTTTTCCCTTGACTAAGCTTAGTCTTTTGTATTGCTTCAGAGACTAAAAATCACACCATTCTGGACTCACTTGGCAGTTGCTGAGGACTTGAAGAGTGTGTCTCACAATCAGAGAATAGTCCTATCTTTACAGACCTTTTTAGAAATTCATTTAGTAAAGATTATTTTTCAAAACAATGATGTAGCATTAATAAACATTATGTTAGCCACATATTCAGTGGGAATACTTGATCCCAGCATGACTAGGCTGTTTCTAATAGTATTAATTGTTTCATGACTAAATATGAATGTGACAAACTTGATAGTTAAGAAATGAAAAGCTATGGATAAGGGATATAGGTAGGTGTTGAATAAGTGTTCACCATATGTAAGGCTATAGGTTTGACTTTGGTCAATAAAAAATGAAATAAACATTTAGGAAAAACTTTTTATCTTCACTGGCCTACCCGCTCACATCTATCCAAGTGTGTGAATTCTATGCATGTATGTTAAAATGTATACATTTTGCCAATTCTTTTAGATACAGCTTCTTCTATAAGCTTGGTTGTCCTCGAAGTTCCTATGTAGACCAGAAAATCCTTGAACTCACAGAGATTTACCCTCCTCTGACTCTTGAGTGATAGGATTAAATATTGGGGCCACCATGTCTTGTGGAATAGAATATCTGTTTAACTATATAAAGATTTGTTGCATTTGGTTATTCTGAATTTTTTAAATATGTGAATATATGTTATTGCTTTACCTTGTGTGCCTAAGGCACCTGATCGGTCTAATAAAAAGCTGAATGGTCAATAGCTAGGCAAAGGAGGGAGAGGTAGAGCTGGTGGGAAGAGAAGAAAATTGTAGCCAGTCAGTGACCAGCCAGGGGTCAGCCAGTCAGGGGTCAGAGAGAAAGCAGGAAAGCAGGATGGAGATTACATAGATGAGGTAAATGAGCTTTGGGGCATCACATAGAAATGGGTTAATTTAAGTTAAATCTCAAGGTCCAAATCAGGAGCAGAAGGAGAGGGAGCACGAGCAAGGAACTCAGGACCGCGAGGGGTGCACCCACACACTGAGACAATGGGGATGTTCTATCGGGAATTCACCAAGGCCAGCTGGCCTGTGTCTGAAAAAGCATGGGATAAAACCGAAAAAAAAGTTAGCTAGAAAAAAAAAAGCCTAAACTAATGGCAAGCATTCATAATTAATAAATCTCTGAGACATGATTTGGGGTTGGTGGTACAACAGAACCTGCCACAACCACACCCAATTTTTGTTATCCATTTTGACATAACAGCTATTGCTTTATATGTATGTACTTAAATATATGTCTATATTATATATTAAATATATATGTGTATATATATATGAGGCACAGAGATAATTATTAGAGGTCAGAAATTTGTGAGGTAAACTACATTCCTACATCCTCACTTCACTGCAGTTTGCAGAAATTGAGAGCTATTTTCACACTCCAAGGTCTCTAAGAGGACACAGCTCTCTCTCAAAAGCATTCCCAGGAAACAGGAGACTCAGTTGACAGTCAGCTGAATGACTGGACCATCTCTATCACCCAAGAGAGGGCGTTGTGAGCCGGCTGTCGGTTCATGTTAGAGAAACAGCTCTTATTTTAATGCATCACACCCTCTAAACTCAGCTGATGTGTTCTTAAACCTGAGAAAGAAAGCCTTGGGAGGCTGACAGAATGAATCATCCAGTCTTTATAGAGTGAAAACCATTTCCCATGGTGGCAGAAAGCCACCACTGTAAGATGATGAACATTGCCTGGAGAAAAACATGTCAGGCAGTAGTTTAAGGTTCTTTTGGCATTTTTTCTCAACATTCCATTTTGCTACCAAGTCCTTGGCCTCTAACATTCTTTTTTTTCCCATTCAGTTTGCTAAATGCAGTGTACATTCCTGAACTCTAACCTGGGCTTTTATTTACCCCTAAGAAAACCGCTTAGGCCGGGCGGTGGTGGCGCACGCCTTTAATCCTAGCACTCGGGAGGCAGAGGCAGGCGGATCTCTGTGAGTTCGAGACCAGCCTGGTACAGAGTTAGTTCCAGGACAGGCTCCAAAGCCACAGAGAAACTCTCTCTCGAAAAACCAAAAAAAAAGAAAAAAAAAAAAAAGAAAACCGCTTAGTCTTATGTAATGCATTAAGTCACCCAGAAGCATGCAATATTGAGTGTTATTGTTTACGTCCTGTGGAATCTCTTCGGCTTCTCCATCTAATTCTAATGTTGCAACTGATATGAACAGACTGATTTCCCAAAAAGTTAGTGAAAAGAAAGCTTTAGCCAGGTATATGATCTTTGTTAATGGAATCACAACAGAGAATTAGATGCATGCTTCTCCGTGAAAAAGGTATCCCTGACCCAAGCAAGCTGAGGCTCTGCTACCTCGCATTTGGTGGCACCAGGGGTACTGGCTGAACTCTCCCAAGGCTCCCCCTTGGGGTGCCACCTATTGGGCCACATCTTCCCTTCCCCTGCATAGTTTCTCTTTTCTTCTGAGCTTCCCTAGCTGATTAGGACCCCTTTAATCCCCATTCTTCACATACTGGCCTTCTAGTTGAGGACTGTGTTCACTCCCACCAAATCAAAACTGCCTCTAAGCATTTAACTGCACTTTTAAACATTCTTGTTCAGAAAATACACTAGTTTTTTGTTTCATAAGAATATTTATATTAAGGAATCTTTTGTATTAAGAAAGGATTCATGAACTTACCACAGAGGATTCCAAACTATAACCCCTGATATCGGTCGTCTTGGATGTTTTAGCCACAATATTCAATATGATCCAGGTCAAAGATAATTATACACTATTTTCTGTGATTCATATTATCCAAAGAGAAAAAGAAGAAAAGTATTATACTACTTTTTTTCATCATGACAAGTCATTGGGGTCTTTAAAACTTTTTATTTGTTAATAATTTATGCTTATGCATGTTTGCCTACATATCACTGTGTCTGTGATTGGGGTGAACTCGAAAACCAGAAAAGGATGTTGGATTGCCTAGAACAGGAATTACAGTTGATAATTCCATGAGCTGCCATGTAGGCCCTGGGAACAAAACCCTAGTCCCCTGTAAAGACAAGTACTCTTAATGACTAAGCAATCTCTCTAGGCTCGACTGTAGCATTTGTAAAATCCCTCTTAACTGTAAATTTGAGATAAATACACAACCAACTCTAAATATTTTTTAAGTAAGCTCATCATCAAAATTCCTTTTGAAAAATGCAGAAAAGATGTTTTTACTAGCATATTATCTTGACAAATTAAACCCATTGAAAGAATGTAGGTCTTAAAATTTTAATATTTTGTTAATAAATTGCTGAAATGTTAGTCATTGGCACTTATTTTCCATAAGACTTCTCAGTCATTCTCTGGGGGCTGTTTCTAGGCAGAGGCAGCAGACAGAAGATGCAGTAGATAGAAAACACTCTGAGTCTTCTAGGTTTGTGTAAATTGATTAATAGGGTAGGGAACATTTTAGTCTATTGGACCCAAGCCCTGTTTTGTTTGTTTGTTTGTTCTACTTTTATATCTTCTATTTTTTGGTTTAGTAAGACATTGTTGTATTTTCTTTGCACATTTTTACATGCAGAAGATGTACATTGGAGATAGAATAAAAGTGTTTTTTTAAATATAAACTGCAAATATCTTCTTAACACTTCCAAACAGCAGACTTGGGATAGATGCATTCATCAGAACGTGCATGCAAACACAGCCTGCAACTCCATCTCTGTTCATGTTATATGCCTCTCTAGCAGTTGACAGAAGTTTAGTCTAAATAATGGAAAGTCACAATGACAATAAACCCATTCATGGAGATGAATTTAAAATATTCCAATAGGATTGAATTTTGCTAGGAAGCTGTAAACAAACTTTCAGACTTGAATTCAAATTTTATTATTTCTTAGTCTAACATGCATATATTTTACCCTTATTCCTCCAAAAATCTGACAGGAGATGTAAAAATCAACTTACGTTATAGCTTACCTGTGATGGAATTTAGCCCTTTAGGAGCTCAGCTAAATGGCTACTTTTCTATTCTGAACATGATTTCCCAGTGTTACAAGGAAAGGTGATTTATTTATAAGCCTCGATAGGTGTGTTTTTTTTTCCTCTTCATCCTAAATTTAAGCACACAGTTTCAAATCTTGCCCTCTATTGTAGTCATTTGAAGCCAGTGTTGGCTTTCAACAATTCAAAGGTGTATGAACCATTCATCATGATGGGATCATACAGTAAAATCACCAACGACTGTCCAAGCACTTAGAGGAGGTCATCTTTAGGAGAAGGTTGCTGACTAATGTCTGTAACTTCAAGGATCCATGGCTAGTATTAGTGTCTTCCTTGAGACACTTCACTCCTCCTGGGGTCTTTGTGTTCTGGAAGCCAGGAAGGGGAAGACACCTGAGTATTCCACTCGTCAGTGTGTAGTGGCCTTGGTAATTGTTCTATTTTCACTCACACAATCTCAGACATAACCATCTCCACGATCGCTGACTCTAGCTGACTGTCAAAGCTATCAGGGACATTTTTGCAGACTTGTGTGGTGTGGTGGTTAGTTTTAAAGGTCAACTTGCCACAACTCAGAATAAATCACCTGGCAAGAGATAGGTGAATAATTTTCTTTTTCTGATTAGTGTATGGGGAATTGCCTTGATTGATAATTTATGTAGAAAGACCCAGTCCATTGTGGGTGGGACAATTCCCCGCTTTGGTGTCCTGAACTATGAGTGAAAAAAGTTGGCTATGTAAAGTCAACCAAACAGGCATAATCAGAGCATTTATTTCCTTCTGCTCTTCACCGTGGATGTCATGTAAGCCCGTGCTTTGAGTACCTGACTTGGTTTTCCCTTGATGAGGAAGTACAGCCTGGAATTGTAAAGCAATAAATAAGTCCTTTCCTTCCCTAAATTTCTTTGGGTTAGGTATTTTGTCACAGAAACATAAATGGAACAAGGAAAGCAGTGCAGGGGACACCAGTCTCTTCCCCAAGTTTAATGCATGCACTCCCTTTGTACCATGAAATCCTTAACCGAGAGTCTTGCCTGTGTTGAGCCTTGCTGGCTGGCTCACATGCTGCAAATACCTAAAACAGCATTTCCATTTTCATCTACTTTGCTGTCTTTTAAATCTTCACTGAAATCTCATTCTAGCATTGTGCCCCAGCTCTTACCCATTTCAAAGTTTGTACTTCTTCCTTGTGACTTTATCGTCATTTAGGTGAGTCTGCAGAGCACGGGAAGAATTATCGTCCTCTGAGCCAGCATTAATGTGGCATTTTATAAAGAATTAATGAAGGCTTCTGCCATGGGCTGAGAGCTTGTGATGTTCTGCATAAGAAAGGGCTGCACATGTGGGAGAGAGGAAGTATGATGTATAGAGATTTTATACACATACAGAAGAATTTAGTCTCTTTTGCAAAGACCTTGGAAGCCCTGTCTGTTTAAATCTTCCTTTTCTACAGCATCTGTGTATTAATCATCTAGGACAAATGCTTGGGAAGCTTATGCTATGTTGTGTCTATAGCTCAGTGCTGACTACTGAAGGCAAGCCAGCACTGAGGGAGCTTCTGGACAGTGTAGAAGGAAAGAATAGGAATCAAGGGATTATAGAGTCAGGATGTGGATTTAGGATGTGGGAGAAGCAAAACATGGGGCTCTTATCAGGAGACAATTTCTAGAAAACTGTACTTGAATTTTTTAAATGATACTTTACTTGGATACTATATCACAAAGTGAAAATACTTTTTAAGTTATTGTAGACTTTACTTTCATCATTAAACATTTATCTTTTTGTTAATCTATTCTTTTTCTTGTCTTTGTTGTGACTTAAAATGTACTTTACCCCCTCCCAGCCCTCAGGAATGGTGCTGCTGTGTTGGACTCTGTGTTTTGGGATTTTGCACAGTGTTACTTGGTGCCCCCTGAAATCAATACAGTGAAACAACCCTGTTACTGTATTTTCTTTTATTTTCAACACCTAGTCATTTATTTGTTAAAGTTTATTTTTGCCTGGACTTAGAAGTAGAAGCTCTCAGTATGGACAGCCTATGCTTCTTGGCAATCTGTTCCCAGCATTTTTATTTGACTTCGTTCATTCTCTTGGATAAAAGTCTAGCATTTTCCACAGTCACCTCCTTATTTTCACTAGTGCATTGTTTCTTATTGTTTCTTCAGAACAATGTATTGGTGTTTGTGTTGCAGGACACACGGAGTAATAAGACGCTGATTTATGGAATCTTGAGTGCTTTAGTCCTCAACTTCTTACCTTTTTGTTTAAGACTTTTCTGGCAATATGATGGTGGACATCAATTTCTTGAGAGAGACTGAAAAGCTTTCAGATCCTATTAAATCTTTGGACCCAAACCGCTGAGGCAGAGTAGAATCTGTCAGTCCCGGCATATCCTTCTCTCCCTTTCTTTCTTTCTTTCTTTCCTTCCTTCCTTCCTTCCTTCCTCCTTTCTTTCTTTCTTTCTTTCTTTTTTTACAATATCTAAGTTGAAAACACTCAGCTTGATATCCCATATCTCAGTGCATCCTGAACAGACATGCATTTCCTCTCTCCAGGTCCCCTGGTTCTGTAACAAGAATGTCCCCAACTCATCAGCAGGTACAGTCTTGACTGCGGGTCAAGACAGCTTGTTTCATGGGAAAACATTTTTGTATTTTACTTCTGTTGACACTTAGTACTCTCAGTATTGCTTCCCAGACTAATCTTTATCTCTTGTGACTTTTATATTTCTTGGTGATCTATGTTACTAATGACAAATGGTCATTTTTTTTAAAAATAACTTGCATTTGAATTTGTTCATTGAGAAATTTATTGTATGTGATAATGCTGGTTAACATCTGATTAAATCTTCCTCCCATCCTTATCACCCAAACTCATTCTTCCTAAAATATTTTAAAAGGAATTTTGTTTGAGAATTATTATTCACCCTGAGACCACATTTTTAACAGTCCTGAAAAATTCTCAGATAGTATCTTTTAATGACTTTATCCTCATTTTGTCCTTTTCTTCTGAAATTCCACATCTGTATGTTAATATTGATTTTCATTCCTTAGATTTCCAATTTCTATGTAATGCCTTTAATCACTTTTATTTTTTAACTACCTTTGTGAATTCTGTCTTTGCACTCCCAGTTTCATTCTGACTGTACCCCGTCTGTTAATCACAGCCTATGAGTTTTTATTTATGGCAAAGTACTTTTCAATTGTATAGTAGCTATTTTTTTAAAAATATTATCTCATACTCCTATGTTTGAATCTAGCCTTTAAAGTTGTTTTAAATAATTTCTGAACATTTTACCCCTCTGAAAGGAATTTGACATTTCTAGGGGCCAAAGGTTTCTTCTGACACTTGTTCATTATACAAATGTACCCTCTCTGTGTTACATTTTAATAAGCACTTGAGCTCCAGGGCTCCCACTGGCAGGGGTCTCTGACTGGAGATGGCGTGGCTCACAGAGCTGTGGATCTCTACTCTGCCCAGCATACACAGAGTACCATACATCTCATTGCTAATGTTAGGAAAGAAAGGAGTCAAATTTTAAAATCCAGCTTCTGATAGAGGTCACTTTTATTCCATTATGAAGTTGAAGATTCCGAGTAGAAGCAGTTTAACCATGAGACTCACTCTACTTCTCCCGTGTTTTGTACTTTGGGGTTGCTGCTCTAAAAGTCTCAGTGTCTTCCTTCAGAATCCTGACTTTCTAGAGTTAATCTGAGAGAATTTACACTTCACTTCCCATGGCAATAGCTTGAAATCACTTGCTTTCTATAGTAACTTCTTGATTCGAGTGCCACACCCTACAGTTAGCGCGAGATTGAAAGTCATAATTATAGTTCAGTTACTCCATGTTTTATGCATTCTTGAAGAGTTACTTTTTCTTTTTATAGACTAAGCAAAGAAAGACACTTTTTCCTCACAGCGCTCTTTGCTGACTAGTATAGTGTTTCTAGTATGTACTTCTCGAAGATCTTAGCAACTTTGGGTTTAATGGGCTACTGATACTACAATGTTCTGATCCCCACACAGGCCTACAGCCTGATTTCTAGTCGGCCTGACTTTTAAAACCCAAACTTCTGCATCATCTAAGGCCCTCGATTTTCCATTCTCTTCTGGAGAGATAATTTAAAGGATACATAGTGCTTTTTACCTAGTTCTCTGAGTGTTTGCAACTGGCAGAGTTTCTAGACTCTCACATTCCTTTTCCCTAGGAAGTAGACTTCTTCACGTTGTGTTTGTCTTTTCTCCCATTATTCCTAATGGTAATATCATTGCATGATAAATGATATATATATATATATATATATATATATATATATATATATATTTGACCTTTTAAATAAATTTGTTATAGAAAAAACCATTAGTAAAAAATAACCTGGAATGGTGTAATATATATATATAATGTGTGTGTGTGTGTTTACTGAATAGTTTTAGGATCAATCAATAACATTTATAAGCACTCGTTTGGCCTGCTATCTACATACTCTGGAGCCTAGTATAATTAACAAACTGTGTGATCTCATAAGGAAAAATCAATGAGGCAATATTACTTTATGATCTGATTATGTTAACGTATCTGTCTGTGTATTAGTAATACTAGCAACCTCTAAGGAACTAAAGCTGAGAGATCTCTGCATTAGTTCACATTTCTTCTTCCTTTAAAAGAGTAAAATGTTGTAAAACCTTTGTGAAAATATAAAAATATTCTATTTTCTTCACTCTTTTTTCCATGACTTTTATGGCCCATTTTAAAAATGGCTTTTAAAAGTATATTAAAAATTCTGCTTCATAGATTTCTAACTATCCTATTTTGACAAAATACTAGTCTACTCCTTGAATTTCTTTTTAATTTTCTACATTCTTACAAATTTGTTTATGTTTTCTGAAAAAAAAATCTTCTCTACTGTCTTTGCATATTAAGCCAACTTAATGTAAATATAATTCATAACTTTCATGTATTATATGAAAATAGGAAAGAAGACTCAATAATTTCATGAAAGTTTTTTCTCAATAATCAAATAAAGTTAAGACTGAAAATATTCTATAATAACATACTAAACCTCATATATTTAAGTATTCTGACTGAAGCATATGTTTAAAATATGATAACATCATTAAGTGACCCCCATTATATTAAGTTTAATTAAAGCAATTAATCTAGTACATCTCATTTGGAACTGTAAGTATTTTGCTTTTCAAGTATATGACCTTGTGATCTGTAAATCTCTACAAACTTAACTTTGTATTAAAATAGCAAATCAGTAGAGGAAAAACAATTTCACAAGTGCCGTGACAATGTTTTCTGAGACAAATAATCCCTTAAGAAGAGGGAAGCATGCTGAGATTGTCGTGTTCAGAAGAGATCCCTTGGACCAGCACCAGAAATGGACTGGAGGTTTGGCTGGAATGGTCATACAGAGGTGAGAGCTGTGGAAAACATGCTAGGTACCTAATATGTTCCTGGTGCATGAAGAAGAAATGAGGCCAGAAGCTGAGCTGATTGGCAGACATGACTTACCAGCAAATGAACTGAAGTTGAGGCATTGGGGGAAGTCTGCTGCTAGGGATGATGGCAGAATTCCAGCAAGGCAGGAACATGTGTCTGGAGTTTTGAACACAAACAGGCACTGCAAAGCGAAGCCAGTGAAGTTTTGGCTCAGTTAGTTCTGAGCTGAGACAGATGCACTTAGGCAGAGGTTTGGATGGCTCATTCTGAAGGAAGTAGAGAACCTACCAGAAACCCAGAATACGGCCTAGGGCCAGCTTTGAGAACCATTCACACTTAACTCACCAGAAAGACATCAGCGTGAGAGATCAAACTGGCAGGACCACCAAAGAAGTCCCTCTGACAGCCAACCAAATAGTAACTCCCTAGAAGACGGTGACAGCCCCCCCCATTCTAATACTGATATCTTATTTATACAGTCAAGAGAAATATTTTGTTTTTTTAAAATCATATCTATCTATCCTCTTATGTTTGAGATTTTCGTCACTGATGTGGTTGTCACATTCTTCAAGATATAAATATCCCATCATTAGGTGTTTCATAAATAGTAAATGGTAGATTGCCTAAACAATCTGTAGAAAAGAAGATGAACTAAAGTGTGCTAGGGCTCTTTGATATATGCTGCCCACGCTAAACTTCTGAATATTTGTTTTACAAATATATTTGTATTTTTTTTCACAACTCACCATGATACCAATGATAATTAGGCTGCTTTTCAAGCTTAAAATATAATAAAAGAAGACAGAATTTAATCGACTTATAATACCAAAACATAAGTGCAAAATTCTTGATTTTGTACCTTAAACATTTCCATATAAAGAGGCATCAAACATTAATATAATATTAAAAAGTAATTTATAGTAAACCTGGAAAAGGCAACAGATTGATTTTTTCTATTTCATCATCAAAACTAACTGATAAAAAATACTTTCAAGAAAATTGCCTTTTAACTTCTGACTGCTGATCAAGCTTAAATTTATTTTCCTTTTAGCCAAATGTAGATCCAAAGAAATGCTAGAACCTAAAAATATTAGGAGACTTGCAATCACAAGGGTCATCATGATCCTGAATTTAAAAGTCAAAGCTATAGTAACCTAACTGATAAATATAAGGAAACCCCCTTTTAGAATAATTGGTCTTGAAGCAGATGCCACCTGTGTTGAAAAGGCAGAATATGTGGAATATTCATTTGCCAATCAAGCGTCAATAATATGGAAGGGTCTTTAAGAAACATTGGATGATGGAATTCACCACTGACTTAAGGAAAATAATTTTATTGAAAATTAATGGATATTGAATATAGACAGATTAAGATGGAATAAATTTAACCCAGAACAGGCTCTCAGATGACACAACGTTTTAGCACTAGTTTCTGTTTCAAAAACACTTTGAAACTTACAAAAAAAAATTATTGGAAGAACTAAAGGACTGCCAGTATAACAAGTCCGAGTGTGGTTTGCCCCTTCTCTAATAATGTCTGTTAAAACAAAGAACCCAGGTCAGGGTTGCCTATTTCACCCATTCTTCTACTTTTCTGGTCCCTGCTATTCAGAACCAGATCCTCAGTTGACTGTCCAAGCCTGATCATCACTGAGTATCTCAAGTTATTCCTTTATAGATGGCATGTGTTTGCTTTGGTCTGATATTACAAAGAGAAGCACATGTATTTTTGCAGAAACATTGAAGGCCATGTTTTAGTTTCCTATTTTGCATTCTGTCAGGTGATCCAGGGTCCATTGGTCCTGCGACTGTAGTAATATTTATTCAACACACCTTGATCACAAACAAGTCAGCAAGCTTTCTCACCTCCAAATTGATGAATCACGCTGTTTCAATTTTTAGGGTTTTTTTTTTCTTTTGCCAGGTCTCATAATGTAGCCCTGGCTGACTTAGAACTTTCAAACTAGGCCAGGCTAGCCTTGAACTCATGAAGATCCATCTGCCTGCCTCTAGAGAGTTATCTCTGAGACTGAAGGTATGCACCAACATGGTCAGCTCCAATGACTGTTTTAAAGAGATCTTTGAGACTGTGGTCCCCATCAGGCTTTCATTTCAGCTTCCACTGACATTTGCTGCCCAACTGGGTGCTAATAGAAGGCTTGTCAAAGGATGGCTTTCAAACTCCAATATCCCTCTTACACTGCGAGTTACCGGGAAGCTATAGGGAGAGCTCTCTCTGCTCTTTTCCACATTGATTTATTCACTTTACACAGGCATGTACTTATGGATTTGTATTATACTTAGTATTTCCCATCATTTTTTTTAGCAATGAATGAAACATAAATTTGTCTTCTCAAATTATGAAAGAAACTTGTACTCCAATTGTCTTGAATTTGGGCAACAATAACTACTTCATGCAGTCATTCTGAAACAATTCTGCATTTTTCCGCTAATCGCTACCATGTCATTATCTTTTAAAACAACACACAATATTCCAGACTCCATCCAAACCCCCCAATCTGTCATTTCTTTTTAGGGTCCTTGTTTGAATGAACCAAATCTGAGATGTAGGAATATACACTCTTTGTCATATGACCCCATACTCAGACTGTCCCACCTAGATGGTAGAAAACAACCGTGTTTTAACCACAACCACGCCTATCTAAATTGATTACCTATACAGCAAACCACAAAATCACACTTAGGGTTTCAGTTCCTGCCCCCAGCTCACAGAGTTCATTGAGTGTTTCTTACATTCTGTCTTTACAGCTCTGTCTAGAACATTGAGACTGGCTCTTCTTAGCCTCTGTGTATGGCTCAATTGACCTGTGCCCTAGTCAGTCTCCCAAGCATGCCAGGTGGAAGGCATCTTGGCACACTCTCCGCTCACTTGAAAACAGCCTTTCTCACTGCTGCTGCTGAACACATTTTTGACTGTTTTATTCAGAAAGGTTGGTAGGCGGTGATTACTAAATACTTGATTCACTTTTTCAAGGCTTCATTGGAAAGAAAATGCTGAAGACTTTATAGGACGCTGTCAGCCTTCACTCTGAGCTCCTAACAGCTCTTGACTTTAAAACAAACAAAATAGAGAAACAGAGTTCTTCAGCTGTTTAGATCCCCAGCCATGATGCCAATGCTCTTTATTTTTCTTTAAGTTCTGTTCAACCAGATTAACGGTATGACTTGAAACTGTTTAGATGGGCATTCTGAAGTCAGAACAAATGTCAACATTTTTTTCCACTGATGTATTTTTGAATCAAAAATTTTAAAACCTTGGAGATGCACAGAATGGCTTTGTCAGCAAGAAAAACTGAGTGAACTTCAAGTCAGATAAGGAGTTTTATCTGATGGAGGAAGGTCACTGGTTAAGTAATAAAGAAACTGCTTGGCCTAATAGGTTAAAACATAGGTGGGAGGAGTAAACAGAACAGAATGCTGGGAGTAAGAGGAAGTGAGCTCAGACTCGACAGCTCTGCTCTCTGGAGCAGAGACACCATGCTCCCCGCTCCCAGGCAGACAGACGCGATTCAGCTCCGACCCAGGATGGACGTAGGCTAGAATCTTTCCAGTAAGTGCACGTTGGGGTGCTACACAGATGATTAGAAATGGGCTAGTACAGGTGCGAGAGTTAGCAGAGAAGAGGCTAGATAGAAATGGGCCAAGCAGTGTTTAAAAGAATACAGTTTGTGTGTTGTTATTTCGGGGCATAAGCTAGCAGGCAGCTGGGGTGCTGGGGACGCAGCCCCGCCACTCCTATTGCTACATTTATCTGCTAAACCTAGGACAGAAGTCTGAGCATAAAGTACCGTCTAGTTAGAATACAGTTGGGGGGGGGGGGCAGGGCTTTCCCAGAGAACTGAGAACGAAGCTTAAGAATATCCACATACATTTCACCAACCATAAACCAAATTTAAATATTTGGCAGTGTTCTAATGATCATACACAGGTAGGCACTGGGTCAATGTGGGAGGACAGTATAGTAGGGTTAATACAATTATAATGTGATGATTGATAGCCATCTTGCAGATAGAGTTAAAGTTTATGAGTATTTATGTCTTGTCCATGTACAAAGTTCACATCTCTTCTGAAATTTGTTTCTGACATTGTTGATCATTAGGATATCTGTGTGTGAGCTTCAGAGTCTTGCCAATGTCAAGTCAGACTTAAATCACTGGTTTCAAGGACCAGGAGAGGCAATTGTTGGCAATTCCGTTTTAGGATTCAGACCTACTGATTTTCCACAACTCATTCATCTTTGTTTCCTTGTCCTGCCATCCTGAGTCATTTTCATCTTCTCTTCCTCCTCCTTGTCTCCCTTTTACTCTTCTTCTTAATAGGGAGTCTAGGTTTTCACTTTCAATTTTTCTGACCAAAGAGCAATGTCTAAAAGTTTCTTTACATTTGTCCTCTGATGGTTTTAGGACAGGCTGCACAATTACTACTGATGGCAATGTAAAGGACAATGTTTAAAGAAAACAACAAAAAATGTGATTCCCAACAGTGTTATTCAAATTTGTCCACTGAAGTATGTTTGTGATGTTTTTCTCTTATTCTTTTGGCTCTTTGGAGTTTTGGGGTTTGGGGGTGGCATGTGGTGAAGAGGCACACACAGAGGCTTATTCTTAGTTAGAAATGACTGGCCTTAGCTTGACCTGTTTCTTGCCAGCTTTTATTAGCTTAAGTTTTCCCAACTACTTTTTGCCTCTGGGCTTTCCCCCTTTCTTACTTCTGTGTATCTTACTTTCACTCTGTGACTGACTGGGTGGCTGGGTGGTTGGGTGGCTGCCCCCTGACATCTTCTTTCCCTTGTTCTCTCATTACTCCTCTTCTTCCTCATTTCTCCTTCTATTTATGTTCTCCATTTTCCAGACCCTGCTGTCATGTCTCCTGCCTTGCTATTGGCCATTTAGCTCTTTATTAGGACCATCAGGTGTTTTAGACAGACAAAGAATCACAGTTTCACAGAGTTAAACAAATGCTGCATAAACAAAAGCAACACAGCTTAAAACAGTACTCCCCAACAGAAGTAGAACACTATACCACAGAATTTAAGTGGGAATATGAGGAGTTCAAGGCACTGTTTCTAAAATGCAAACAGGGCAAGCAAGATGGTTGTTGGCTGGGTAAATGAGCCTGCTAAGCTTGAAAATAAGAATTTGATCCCCAGGACCCATATTGTAAAAGAAAAGAACTGACTTTGCAAATAGTCCTCTGGCTTCAATCATGGTGTGGTTATAACACACACACACACACACACACACACACACACACACACGCACACACTGAATATACTTTTTCAAAGGCAATCATTTACTAGAAAGCACATGTGTAGTCTCATGAAGATATCTACCTCTGGGCTCCTGACTTTCTGAGCAAAATACCCTTAAGATCAAAGAAATGCTCTTGTCTGAGGTCTGGGAGGTGCATGGGAAGCTGCTGAATGGGTCTTTTCTCTCATGGATCTTTTTATAGCACATCACTCCTGACAATGATTTCCGGTCGTCACTAGATGACATGTCCTGGTACTTGATCATTGGAAGTCATCTCTTTGTTCTTGTATTGTTCACTGTCCGAGTAAAGTGGAATTGAGACAAGTTTGGCATTGAGGTCCATCACATCCTGCCCTCTTTATAGCTAAGAGTTTGCTTCAGGATTTGTTATTCAGTTTTTCATCACTAGGATGAAATACCTGAGCCACACAACTTGAAGGGAGAGAATCATATTTAGCTCCACAGGTGTTTGCCCGTGGAAGCCTATCAGTTCACTTAGAATCCTGCTAACATCTGCCTGGATTCCCTTTTCATCTGCTCCCCTTCCCAGCCTCTGGGAGGGTGCTGTCCACACTCAGGGCAGGGCTTACTCTCTCCCAGACACAGCAATGTGTTTCTCCAAATTGAAATAGATTAGCCCATAACCCTTTCAGTACTATGCTGAAAACACTCTTGACTAGATTTTACAATGGATTAAGTACATCTTCTTATTTTTATGTTATCATTGACAGTATGTTGGATAGTTTCATGTCAACTTGATACAAGCTCAAGTCACCTGAAAGGAAAGAACTTTAATTAAGAAAATGCCTCCATTAGATGGGGCTGTAGGCAAGGCTATAGGGCATTTTCTTAATTGTGATTGATGGTGGAAGGGCCAACCCACTGTGAGTGGTGCAATTATTGGGTTGGTGGCCCTGTGTTCTACAAGAAAGCAGGTTAAGCAAACCAGTAAGCAGCACTCCTTCATGGCCTCTGTGTCAGCTCTTGCCTCCAGGTTCTTGCTCTATTTGAGTTTCTGTTCTGACTTCCTTCAATGATGAACAATAATCTAGAAGTGTAAGACAAATAAGCCTCCCCAAGGTGATGAAACACCACAACCCTAACTAGAACAACTCAGTACCAGGATAATAAAGTGTTGCCGTGACAGACCTGACCATGTTATTTTGGGGGAGAACTATCAAAGGACTTTGGAATTTGAGCCTAGAAAAGCCATTAAGTGTTGAGAAGTTGTTCTGTGAGAGCTTAGAAGATAAGAAGTTGAGAGCAGTGCAGACAATGGAGGCCTGACTGATGAAGTTTCAGAGGGAAGCAAAGACTCTATCAGGCCATTTCTATGACGAATCTGTGGTCTGGCCAGCTGGGGCTGAAGAAATCAGCTGGGATTAACAAGAGACCAGAACCACTGAAGTAAAACTTCTGCTTTACTGGGACAGTTGATGCTGGGTAGGCGGAGCAAGAAATTTATGGTAGCTGAGCCGAGTGCAGCATCACTGAACTGAAATCTTCTCAACTTGGCGCCTTAGTGTTGGCACAGGGAAGCTGTGTTCCAGAGGCAGCCGAGTTTGTACCTCACACGGACAGTCAAACCTGGTAGTTTAAAAGTCGCCTAGGTGGTAATGGTTTTGAAAGCACGAAGGGGTCATGGAGGGCCGCTGAGACCTGGCAATAGGTGGCAGCACTGGAGTCCCTGAAGAAAGCCCAGGAGAAGTTTTTGGTGTAAGTACAGCCCCAGTTGCAGCAAAAGACCTCATCATTTTATTTGGAGATGCAAGTACCATGGAATGACCATCAAGAACAGTAACAGTTGTGGAGTGGAGACAGCCAAAGCCTCGAAGACAAATTGTATGTGCTACAAAGGGTGGAGCCTGAGAGGTTACCCAAGCCCTTTGAGAAGCACAGAAGATTGTGGGTTGATTCAGGCAATGAATTTGGAGCTATTTACATGGTTGGAGTTTGGTTTGTTATGTTGTGACTATACTCTGGTTCTTACCCTTTTAAAGAAAGTATGTTTGTATTTTATATAGGAGTCATTGCTGACAGTCTTTGGATTTTAAAAGAAACTTTGGGTTTTTGAAAGAGACTGAATATTTAATATGTTTGAATTTATAAGACTGTGGGATTTCTAAGTTTGAAAATGATTTCTAATTTTATGTTTTGATTTCAATATTAATGTATAATCTTGAGGATTAACAAGAGAGGAAAAGTTAGGGTTTATCAGTGATTTGCTTGTATGTCAAGTTGATAAGGGGTCCTTGGTGGTGGACAGTTTTATATTAATTTGGTACAAGCTAAAGTCACTTGAAAGGAGAGAACCTCAAGCAAGAAAAATATTTCCATTAGATGGGACTGTATAGCATTTTTCAAATTAGTGATTGATGGGGAAGGTCCAGCTCATTGTGGGTGGTGCCACCCCTGGACTGGACTGGTAGCCCCGGGTTTTATATAAAAGCAGGCTGAGCAAACTAGTAAGCTGCCCTCCTTCATGGCATCAACTGCACTCTTCCACGACATCTGCACCGGCTCCTGCCTCCAGGATCCTTCCCTGTTTGATTTCCTGTCCTGACATCCTTCACTGATGAACAGTAGTTTAGAAGTGTAAGACAAATGAGCTCCTTCCTCCCCAACTTGCTTTGGTCATAGCATTTCATCAGAGCAATGGTAACCCTAAGACAACCACAACATTGATAAATTTTGGCCTACAACCCATAAGGATCCCAGGTGCTTTCATTGTCATTTCTACCCCTTTCCTTTATATTGTTAGTGACTGCCTCCTGAGAGATATTAGGCAATTCTCCGAAGGCTCTTTAAGCTAACTTGAGCTTTCCTTGGGGATGTTATTGTAATTTGTTTCCAGCTAGAGGTTATTTACTCATTGCTTTGTTGGGTAACAATAATTCCCTCTTCTTCCCACTCCTCTCAAGCCTCACAACACCTTTTCAGTCATGGAAGTTTTCCACAATCTCTCATAGGCCTCCCGACAACACTCCCTGCTGGCCAACATGAGCAGTTTACATAGCAGATTAGAAATGGGCCTTGGAAATCACAAGCTAATACCACTTACACAGTTTTTTGTTTCCTACAGAAATAAGCCAAACTCGGAGTCCAAAGATGCTACAGAAGAGTGTAGAAGCTTGCACACAAGAGTAAATAGGATTGCTCTTAAAAGCGTTAAGGATAATACAAGAACCATAACTATTTTCGATGACTATGTAATGATTATTCCTATAATTATCTTCTCCTAGAATAGATTTCATGTAAGAGCCTGAAAAGACTCGACAATTTCAGACTCCAAAAGTATCAAGCCCAAACAGAACATTGTTGTGAGTGGTTGCTGAAGTCTTGTTTTGGGAACTTAATCACACCCAGTTGGAAGCGAGAAGCATTTATGCAGCTGCTCTGATTCACTGGCATTCTCACTCATAAAGAGAGTTACTCATTTCAAAATCTTTCCAACTGAATGTGGATGTTTGGACTCCTAAGTATTCACAAAAGCTGAACCCAATGATAGCATTGCAAGGAGCATCCACAAAAGTTACAGCTGCATGTTTTCTGTCTGCTAAGTTTAGCCATTAAAACCTACTCAGTTTTATCATGATTAGTCAAGTGGAAATCACATTGTGTGCATACAACTATTCTAAGTAGACAATTTATCCAAAAGTCAGCGTTTTTGTAAAGGGACTAAGTCAATGCCGATGAAAATGCTTAGCATAGAAACACATGAGTACATACATACACAGGCATTTATATGCACACTCACATACACACACAAACTCACACAATCATGTAACAGTATTGAAACAGAACATGTCATTTTAAGTCAGGAATTAGCATAATCCTTTTTTTCTAGTGCTATATTGGTGGAAAATAATGTATACCTCTGAGATGACACCTTAAAGGAACCTCAAATGACAGTTTTCAGAACTTATATATTGACACCTATTAAGGAAATGAGGAAAAGGGTCTTCATTGTAGTCAACTATTACTATATCAACCAAAATAGGACATTTTAAAGAATCACTTAATGAACAAACTCTGATTATTTTCTAATAAATATTAGTATTCACTTTTATTCATTTAATGGTATATGTTGATTCCCACTCTTTTTAAGGTATTGGTAGTCTATTGTCAACCATACAGTACTGGAAAGAATGGATTAGCAAATAATTTAAGACTAATAAGTCCAGTTTAAATTGGCAAAGTAGCCATATTCGGGTTAGGGAATGCCCAGAGTCATATCTACTTCAATAAGTGTACTCTCCTAATCCTTCCCAAATAGTTCCACCAACTGTGGAAATGAGCATTCAAATATGTGAGCCTATAAGGGCAGTTCTCATTCAAACCACCCCCTGAGCCTGACTCTTGCCTAAAATAATCTCACATGCTCAAGAGGTAGCACACCTGTACTATGTCAGCAAGAATCAAAGAAATGCCAATAATAGTCAGATGACTGTGTCTGGTCAAACACTTGGGAGGCCTTTAATAAAGCTTGCCGGATGCCCATTGTGATCTTCTTGTTCCTTCTGTTTCACAGGATTTTTGAATCACATGAACAATGCCAGTCACTTTGTCCTTCAACCATCATTCCAAGGATGCATGCAGCTCATCCAGATAGACGATCAGCTTGTAGATTTGAATGAAGTGGCACGGAGGAAGCCAGGAAGCTTTGCAAATGTCACCATTGACATGTGCGCCATCATAGACAGGTAAGCCATCTGTTGATCCTACCTTGAGTGCTCCAGACATCACAGATTCATATTTCTGTTCCTTGACAGGGAAAGACAAGAAAGAAAAAGATAAACGCGAATGCAAATACTGGGCTTATGAATGGCTGCTGTTTGGGATGCCTACTTTATCTAGTGTATTTGTGCTGTATGCAAAGACAACATTTATATATGTGTGTGTGTCTGTATGGAATATATTTGTATATATATATATATGTATACATATAGTTTGCTTGGTACATGTGTGTGTATGTATTTGTGCGTGTATATATCTGTATACCTGTGTTTATGGAGTATATGTGTGTATATGTCTATATGAAATGTATGTGTATGTATGTATAGGGCATTACATATGCATATGTGAATGTGTCTTTAGATATATGTGTACATATACATATGTGAGCAGAGAGGTGGAGCAATTTGTACCATCACATGTGTCTACTAACTTTGCTCAGGGAATGTGGGCACTGTGCTGGTAGTACTGCGAGCAATGGCTGAACAATGAGGGAAACCCTCAGTTCTCAGTGCTACCTTTCCTTCTACGCTCAGAGGATTCCCATCTCTTCTCAGTTTGTTGTCCCTTCTGAAGACCACACTGTGCTAGATGTGGTCACAAGATACTATTAGCGAGTGAGAGTTAACTGGAACAGACACTTGAAATAATTCTCCTTGCAAAGCACACAAACAGGAATATTAGAAATTAATGTTTATTGGCTTTTGCAAATCTAGGAAGAAATTTTGTCTTTCTGGGTTTGACACTTTCATGCATTATATAACTTAGTTGTTTCCCTTCCCACACCTTCTTTTTTCCCACTTCCTGTCCCACTAAAGCTCTTCTTAGGAAGTCCTCTTCCTAACCGTTTGCCTTCCTCATGCCTGTGTGAATTTACACAGACTAGAAAGGCAAAATGCTTCTATAAAATATAGTATCACATATAATTTCCTAAATCTTAAATACTCTAATTATCAAGTTTGATTTTTATTAGGACTTAATATGTTTCATTGTGAGATATTTTGTCTTTGAAAAGTACATGAAACAACAATTTGATGCTAACCTAGTGAACTGATTTAGTTTTCTCAGTCAATTTCACACATTATAATGAGGGACTATTTTGCACTGAACATTAATTCAATTCATTTCATATTTTGTAAAATGAAAGTTCATGAAAATCACTTTTAAAATTTGTTATAAGACAGGCTGTGAGAGATGACTCAACAGTTAGGAGTCCTTGCTGTTCTTGCAGAAGACATGAGTTCAGTTCCCAATACGCATATCAGGTGACTCACAGTGACTACAACTCCAGCTCCTGGGAGTCTAATGCCCTCTTCTTACATACATGCATGCATACAGTCACAAACACATAAAAATAAATAAAAGAAAGATAGCATGTGTACCTTAGTCTAACATCCCCCACATGCAAACTTCAAAGTTTCTAAGTTGTTTAGTGGAGATCCACAAGCAGCCACCCAAGTCAGCTATGTAGCCCATGAAAAATGTTCTATCATGAACAAGTTCATCTGTACATCATCTTAATAAGTTGGCAGTCATGCAAATGGTATCTTACAAGTTCATAATGACTGTAGTTTATGTTGGCAATGGTTCATAGGAGCTACAGATTATAAGTTTTATTTGTCTGTTTTTTGACACAGAGGTTCTCTGTGTAGCCCCTGCTATGCTAGAACTTGCTCGGTAGACCAAGCTGGCCTTGAATTCAGAGAGCTGAGTACCTCTGCCTTGAGAGTGCTGGGATTAAAGATGCATGCTACCACTGCCCAGCCATAATTTTAAAGTCTGAATATGTTTACAATAGGAGAAAGAGGAACATCCTGTTCATTTATGTTACATCTGTGAGAAGGTTGTTGCTAACAGCCTACACAGTTTATATATAAATAGGACAGCAAACAATTTTGACAGAATATACCCCTAATTTTAGAGACGTTTATAATGTATTAGCTACTATTTCTTGTTGTAAGGAGGGAGGCTGCTTGTTGGTTCCTGGCCACTTAGTCCTGAAATAATCAGACAGAAACCCTATTATTTAAATCACTGCTTGACCCATTAGCTCTAACTTCTTATTAGCTAACTCTTACATTTTAATTTAACCCATTACCATTAATCTGTGTATTGCCATGTGGCTTACCAGCTAAAGTTCTAACATCTGTCCCTGGCAGGGCTACATGGCATCTCTGACTCTGCCTCCTTTCTAGCAGCATTCAGCTTAGTTTTCCCCACCTAGGTCTCTTCCCCTAAAGCTCTGCTATAGGCCAAAATTAGTTCCTTTATTACCCAAAGGTATTCACACCATACAGAGGGGAATCCCACATCAATTTCTGCCAGAACTGCATAATAGTGATAACAAGAGAAACTAAAATAGGAATAATTCAGAGATCTTGTCTGTGATATGAGATACTATCTACATGCTTTCTATAAGGTCACATTTTATAATTTCTAGTTACATGAATATGGAAAGCCTTAGAAATTGGTGATCTTTGTATGTCAGTGGCTTTAATGAGACAGTAACTTCTGTGGAGCTGTCCACTGACCTCACTCAGCTCTGTACACAAGCAGTATTGTTCTTTCATTTCAAATATCACATTCCGACCTATCCTGTTTAAAGTGTTTCTTCCAGAGGAAGGACAGATGATGTTGAACTTCTTATGCAAGCTTGGAGACAGAAGGGTGTTGTTGTCACCCAAAGAGTAAATGAGGGTTCCCTGCCCTGTGGTCAGGGAACCCTTACTGCTCTTTGGACTGGAGAGGGAGAGGGAGAGGAGTGGAGGGAGGGGGAGAAGGATGGGAGGAGGGGGAGGGAAATGGGAGGCTGGGAGGAGGTGGAAACTTGTTTTTTTTTCTCCTTTTCTCAATAAAAAAATGGAAAAAAAAGAGTAAATGAGGTCTGAATAAATGAAGAGAGTACATGGCCATGATCGTGGGTCTTCTACCCCAGTTAACCCAGTCCATATCTCATCATGAAAATCACTTTCTGTCCCCTAGCATTTTTAAGGGCAAAAATGTGTGCCCGTCTCATGATAATTGGTGAGATCAACTCCTTTGTTGACTTAAAATGTACCCAGTTAAAAATCCTAAGCTATAGTATTTTGTGTATATTTTATGTATTATCTAGGCCATGCTCATCTCATTCAAAATCATTGAAGAGATGCTGACAGAGTGACCCACAGCCTAGATGAGCATATGGAGAGTCTTTGCCTCAGCTTCTGAAGCTGCAATGGACAAATGCATCCCTGTAACGTGTGCTTGCTAACAGAAGCTCTACAGCTTCCCGTTATGCACCAGTTCATCTTCCATTTGCCCAAATTCTCCCAAAGGAAGTACATCCTGACTCATGTGTCTCCTTCCAAATTTCAGCCAGACTGAACAGTGTTATTTTTAAAGGGTGAAATTAAAAATGAGAATAGAATGTAAGAAAATAGAAGAGCTGCATCGTCTCCCTGGATTTATAAGCTCTCTGAGTGTATTACCAGCTGCAGTGATGCAATGAGAAGTCAGGGAAGGAGATAAGGAGGATGAATGAGTGTTCCGGAATTTTTACTGAATTTTCTTTCTTCGTGTATACATTTGCATGTGACTCTGTGTTTTCTAGACAGAATGTTGAGTCATGGAAAGATCAATTTGGCCAGGTCATAGGCCCAAACGATTAACACATATTTTCTGACCATATGGAATGACCAGTCCTATTCTCTGCACTAAAGTAAATCAAAGAGCAAAATGGAAGTCCATACATATTTGAAACTCACATTCCAGGAGAAGAAGAAGAGAACAAGGGCAGAATAGGGGAAGAGCTATAAGTGTAAGCTAAAAGTAAATAATAAAGTTAGAAGATTCTGAGTTGAGGGAAAAAGAAGAGAATAAAACAAAGCAAGGAGCAAAGGTGTGTTGGATATAGGTGTTTGCGAGTAGTTAAAACAGGATGCTCAGAGAGAACCTCAGAGAAAAACATGATCAAGAGCATGTCATTGTTTATCCAATACCAAATGATCAGCCCTGAAAATGGTTACATACAAATAACATTTCACAGACTGAGAAGGTTGTGTTTCAGTATTTAGGAATACACACACACTCACACACACACACACACACACACACACACACTCACACACATTTACACATACACAATGAGTATGGAAAGGCGGCTGTGAAATGGAAAGAAGGCAAGCAGAGCAGTGCATGGGAGGGTTTGGAAGGAGGAAAAAGATGGGGGAAATTGTAAGTGTAATATAATTTGAATTAGTTCAAGACCTTAAAAAGTTAATTTTATTGCTTTGAGGAAAGAGCATCCCATGTAGATGAGAGTTAGGTCAAAGAGGATAATTGTCATGATAATGGATCTCAAGTAAGCTATGGTGACAAATTTGAAAGGGTGGGAAAGTTGGCAAAAATAAAAAAAAAAACCACAGAGCACTCCTAGAAATCACCCCCCCCCTTTCTTGGATGGTCCTGCTTGCCTGTAAAGCCCCAGAACTCAGAAAATAAGGAAGAAGAAGAGTGAATTCCAGGCCAGCTTTGGCTATAGAACAAGACCCAGTCTAGGCAAATAAATATTTAAAAACTAGTTCCTGGAGGCTAATGATGTATTGTAAAGATTTATTGTTTATTCTGAAAGAATTAGGGAGCCATTGCAGGGTACTGAATAGAACAATGAGACACTATTAATTTCTACTATAAAATGATAATTTGGGAGTGGGAGGAGAAAATGTGGGTGGCAAGAACCCAACTGGAAGACCATTTTCATTTTCATGATACAGTAAGTGATGCCTGATGCATGGGGTAGCAAGAAGTTCTAATTTCTGAATATAGTACCAGGTAGATTCAGAAGGGTTTGTGATGGAGTACATGTAGAGTATGAGAGAAAAAAAGAACATGTCCAGGTCCTTTGAAAGTATTACCTGGAAGGAAGAATTTCCATTTCCACCAGGGAAGAAAGTTCATCAAGGAGAGTGCAGAGAAAAATCAGAACTTCGGTGTTGGCTGGTAAGGGATATGTTTTAGAGATGTCTAAGTATAAACCTAAATATTACAGTGGTGCATATTTATATAACAGAAATGTGTAGCAAGTATGTATCTTTGTATTACACAGCAAGCCTTGGTGACTGACAGTTTCACATTAACTGCAGTAGGTCTCTGATATTTTTGCATCTCATTTTAACTATCTTTGCAGAAATGAAAATATTCTCAAGAGATATTAGTGTACCCCTTTGGCTCCCAGACTGTAAAGAAATTGAAATTTCTCCAGTAACATCATGCTGGGTAAAGGAAAACATGAAAATCCCTATGCTGGCCCAAGGGTGAACTTCATCTCCTGGGAAGAAAGTTTACAGTCCTGACAATCTGTCAGAGTTCACTGGGGAAAAGGCTGGAGCTCTGAGAACAATGGGTCAGCGATGGGCAGGGCCACTCTCCGACTAAGACTCATGAGTTATAAATACTTCTTGTCCTCTATTGAAACCCAAATCTCAAGCCAGGTCCCCAAAGATGGCCTTGGAGAGAGGCAGTCACTGGATTTTTATCTTCTTTATTAGGAATGCATACTGAACAATTTTTTTTCTTTTAACCAGATTTTTTTGTTATTTTGTTTCCTTAATGAGCCTGTTCAAGGCTTGCGTTCCAGCATGGTTTATAAGAACTGTTAGGCTCAAATCCTCAAAGTCCTTGCAAAAGCCAACAAGGAGTCCTAGTTGTGTATGTAAAAGCAAAGAGCCTTTATTTTATACAAGTTTGCAAACTCAGTCTCTCTGCATGTTCAATGTATTGGAATAAACGAGGAGCCCCAAACTCAGTTAGAATAGGGTTTTATAGTAGTAACGGTGGGAGAAAGTAGTTTCTGAGGGTTTAAGACCCCTGATTGGCTGACATTTGTCTAGGGGTGTCCTGGTGAGTGTGTGATGGCAGGTGATCCTATCTACTACCATGATTGGAATGTTAGGCATTTCCTTTGAATGGTCTGTTCTTGGATGGTGGTAATCTCAGTTTGTGGTTCTTCCAGCAACCAGGTATTGCTTAAGGGTAAACTACTGAGACTCAGGCCTCCATTTAAATTTATCAATGGCCAAGTCCTACTCTGGCAGGTGATAATGGTTGGAAGTAAAAAACTTCCTTTGAGCGACCTGCCCATTCTTAGCTTATTATGGCTGGCTCCCACAAGAACTACCCACATACTGTCCCTAAAACTTCTGTTGACATTACGGACAATCAGTAAGCACAGAACGAAGCAGAGAAGTAAGGATTAGGTAGGATTTCTCCATGGACAATGTGAACCTCTGGTGTTTGCTTCTCCTTGAGATATTCAACTTTCAAAGAACAAGGCTTTGCTCATATTTTTGGTTGCTAAAATAATCCCTGACAATGTAAACTGCATACAATAGATAGCCTTTGTTCTGTCTTATATTATTAAACCCTTTTATTTACCTTATACTCTTTTATACCACTGGTTCCTGATAGTAAAGATCTTTAGCTCCTATGCTCAAGCATTTTCTTTGCAACCTTCTGTAGTAATGTAAGGGCAAGGACATCCCGAAACATTAAGAGTAATGTTGGTTCACTCATTGTCTCTGGCCAGGGGAAACACCAAGGAACCACAGAGCATTTCAAACTGGGTGAGCAGACAGGTGGAAATCAGAGCTGTCCAGGTGTGGGGAGAAACTAGTGTAAGCCCTAAAATTCCTGGGCAACATTGGCTAGCGTTGGAAATCAGGAAAGCTGCTTCAGTACACAGTTCTCTTCTGACTTGTGACTACATGGGGAGTTACTGTTCCCGTGGACACACTGGTTGGAAGAAGCTGGTGTGAAACTTGGAAGTAGGTGGTGAGCTTGGCTAGGCTTGGCAAATGAATCTGTCATGTAAGCAATAGTGAAGTCCAGTTGTGGGGTGTCGTTTCCATCCTGAGCCTCCAGTCTGCCTTCAGCCCAGCTTCCAGAGAATATTTCAGTCTCAAAAGCAGGAGCAGGGAAGTGGCACACATGGCTACCAGGAGATTAACAGGGGTTAGTGGTGGTGTCTGGAAGACCTTTTTGTTTTCCTGACACAGATGGCTACCAGGAGATAACAGGGGTTAGTGGTGGTGTCTGGAAGACCTTTTTGTTTTCCTGACACAGATGGCTACCAGGAGATTAACAGGGGTTAGTGGTGGTGTCTTGAAGACCTTTTTGTTTTCCTAATGCAGGTGTGGTCTCCTCCTCTCTGCCATCCTTCTTTAAAACCTCCCATGATGCTTCAAGCTGAATGGCAAGAAGCCTTGGGTCACAGTGCCAATTTATGTTTCTTTGCTAAAAAAAAAAAAAAAAAAAAAAAAAAAATACTCATTCCATGTTTGTTTACAGCAGTTTGAATCAGACATTATTTTTCTTGGCAATCAAAACATCTGTATTCATTGCTTTTCTGTTGCTATGATAAAATACCCTGATACAAAGCGGCTTTGAAAAGAAGGATTTGCTCTGGTCTCTCTTCCAAGAGAAGCCAGTCTGTCATATTGAACGCAGACATGGCAACAAGAGCATTGGGCCAGCTGATTTCATTTCAGCTGAAGGAGATAGCTGAAATGGAAAACAGGAACTGTGGCCTCTCTATAGAGCCTCAATGGCCACCACAGTGACAAGCTTCTTGTAACAAAGCCCCATAACTTTCCTAAAGGTTAAATAACTTTTGCAAGCAGTGCCACAGCTGGGGACCAGTATACAACTATATGAGCCTGTATAGGACACATTTCTCACCAAAATACCACTGAATCCATCTTTCCTCCACTTTTCTGGTGACCCACAGTATCACACTAACTACAGTAAGCCCCTGATATATTTGCATCTCATCGTAACCATCCTCGCAGGGACAGAGACATTCTTTAGAGCACTAGTGTAGCCCCTTTTTCTCCCAGACTATAAAGAAATTGAAATGTTTCCAAGATTATCATGCTGGACAAAGGAAAAGGCTAGGGTCTATATATCAGCTTAAACACTTACACTTATAATATCTATGTTTATAAAATCAACCGTATATCATCCTTTTCTCAAAGCATGTTGGAACAAACTCCTAAGTTTCAAACTGGTGAAAGCAAAGACGATACATTTTTAGAGTCTGTTAAGGGCTTTCCATTGATGTCTCCTAGAGACTGGCAACTGGGGACTAAAAGGCCAGTTAGAGGCCAAATCGAATTTATTTTGTTACAACCAATACCTGTCTGTAACAGAACTATAAAAATGACTAAAAATAATACAGCAGTAGAATGATGTTTCTTCTTTTCAGTCCACTTCCCTAACATAAATAAGGGAACAAAACCAGTATCTATTCTAGATGGAAAAAGAAATGGAAGGAGAGAAATGAATGCCCAACTTAACCAAAACTTGTGATATTATGTTCCTGCAAAAATGAAAAATAGACTAGATCCTAATCCTGAGCTAGCAATTTAATTTCTTCATTATATTTTTGGATAGAAGAATATAATTATATACCCAGCACTTATTTTCTTTTTTTGGTTCGGTACTTTCTTTTAAAGAACATCTACCCAATTGGATTTTTTCCTTGAAGGACAAGAATAAACATATATGCTTAAAACTTATGTCTGTTTAAGTATATGCATATGTGTGAGCCCACTTACATAAGCAGAACCCAGAGGAGGGTATAGGGCATCCTCTTGTATTCCCACCTGTTCTTTTGAGGCAGAATCCTCCTCTGAACCTGGGCTTTCTTGTTTCTTGGCTTGCCTGAAAGTCAGCAAGCCTCATCAATCCTCCTGTTTCTGCCCTATCCAAAATGTGCATCAGGTGATGAACTTAGTCTGTGGGTGCTGGGACAAGCTTGACCCTCATGATGTACAGCAGTAGCCATTCACCACTGAACCAGCTCTCCAACCAGATACATTAATTTCTATTAGAGAATCTAAATGAGGGTTAAATACATACAACATGAGAACTCTCAAAAAGTCAGTTGGAGCTCCTGGAAAGCTAATGAACCCAGTCTAGAAAGAGATGATACGATTCTTCAAAAGCACAAGTGCCCTCTGTGGCCCAGGCTATTGGAATGGCTCAATGGTAGAATGCTTCACCGAGGGCTTGGCTTTGATCCCTCACACAGCCACAAAATAAATGCTTAATGCACTATCTAACTTAGATACAGACAACACATAGCATTCTGTACCAAAAGTAATTTTAATTTCCAGTCACCAACAGACAAACCCTTGAGCAGATTCAATAATCACTCCCCTTGTCAATGATATATCTGGTCAATATGGATTTGAAGCTAGGTCAAATTGAAGTTCCTTTGCAGGCTACTGCCCTACTTTAGTCTCCTTGAATCCCCCAGTATAGCTCTTGAGTCAAGGCTACCCTGGACAGAGCTTCATCCTAGGAATGGTATTGTCAGTAGAGAAGCTACAGAGATTCCTCCACAGTGCCACCCCCAGCAGCCTGCACAGTTCCCTTGGATATTTATGGACTGCAACTCAGACCAAACAACATTCTGTGGTTTTGATGCAAAAGAACATTAGGACTAGTCATTTTGTGGCAAAGCATGGTTGGGGCTAATGTTTAAATGTAGGTTTAAGAACAGGGTTTAAAAAAGGGGGACTCAGAAAAAAGAGCATGGTACCTTGTTCCTCAAGGGAGCTTCACCCTTTCCTTAGCCACATATACTACCTTGGTGGCTGTCAAGTTACACTTTCAAAGATCACCAAGAAACTTTTCCTTTTATCTCTCTGGATAAGTGAGGTGGCTCTGGAGATGCCTTAGGTAGCATTACAAATGAAGAGGTGGCTCCCATTTTCAAACGGGTTTAGGACACATCTTTTCCCTATACATGAGACCACTGGTGAGGGTGGGTCCTAGAGAACTTAGGGAATGGAGAAATCTCTGAGAAATTATTAATTGTGCTTGGATGGCTTGTTTCTATTATTATTGAACATAGATGGCCGCTTCTGTGTCTGTAAAGAGCTTCAACCAGATCCCAGAACTGGATTTTTTTTTTCTTAGTACCTAAGATTTCTCTGGTTTTCTCTCAGCAGTAGAACTCTTGGAGTTCTACACCTCTGTTCCTTCCAGGAGGACTTGAGGCTCTGCAATCTACCTCATCTATTCTATTCCTGATGCCCATGACTGGGCCAAAAGCTTTTTCTGGTGTTGGGTCTTATGGCATGGCTACTTCTGTTTAGGTTCCAGAATTTCTGTTGGTCCCGTTTCTTCCAAGAGAGTCTTGGCTTTAGCACTGAATCTGACATGTCTTAAGAATGCACCCTGGATAAACAAGGGTGGTTTGCGACCCTAGAGGTACAAGTTCTATGCTTGCTTTCTTCTGAGTCCATTACGTGACTGACTGGTCCTCTCAGCACCTTTGTAGTCTCCTTAAGTACATGTGGTAACTCCTGCATCTCTTGCGGATGACGTTCAAGCTGAACTTGATTATAGGGTGAATATGGAAAGGTGGAGAAGTTGACCACAGCTGTTTCAGGCGTATGCTCTACATCAACAGCAGCTGCCTTGAACCTCCAGGCTGAGCTGCACTTTTCTTTCTTAGAAATATGAATGCCCTTAGTTAGGTCAGTGCCCTACTGTGGAAGCACGTCTTTCACAACAGGAAACATTTCACCCTCCCAAAGGCTACTTCCTGCACCACTCAGTGCATTGCTGGGGTCCGTTATGTTCACTTGGAACAGTTACACAAGAAGGCCCACGAAGGGAGACAGTCTCTCTGATAAGTTTTGTGCTGTCAGAAACTCTTTACTACCTTTAGTCCTGAGGGGAAGACGACTTTGACCTCATCTAAATCCAAAGCTACCAAATCAGGTTGGCTGGAACTACTTCTGGCCGAATTTGAGACAAGTAGCAATTTTCCAGGGGGTGATACCCGATTTCATTTGGGAAACGGCCTTCAGATATCCCAGAAGACAAGTCACCCAGGTCCTGAAACCTGAACACCAGCTTAAGACGAAAACTCAGAGTGGACCCTCAACATATCCCAGCTTTGATTTTTTTTTTTTTTAATTCTCATTCATAGTCCACTCTTGATTCTTGCTCTGACTTCCACTGAGGTCCTCAATCCACTCAATTAACTTAAATGAAACTAGTGAAAAGTAACACACTTGATACATAAAGATTGTTCCACAGTGTCACACTCATGAGGGAAGAGCAGCAAGTGGCCAGAGAGACCTAAATACATAAAGAAAACAACCCCAAAAGTCAGAGCCCTAAAAGAAGGCCAAGGTTCCAGGAAATCTGCTAATCATGGAATTCCCAGAGAGCGGCCAACACCCCACTACATTCCCAGGAGTGCAGGCTTTGCAAAATCAGACAATTTGATTTATCTCACACCCAGGAGTTTCAAAAAGCAGTATATCCGGAAAAGTGTCTGGGTCTGGAGAAGCTTATGTCCCTACCTTCCTACTCTGTACTATACAAACTGCCCTACGACTCTTGCTAGGTTCCTTCTCCTGCACCCTCTCCTGCAGTCTTGGGGTACCAACTCTCAGATTAAGGAAAAGCAGGCCCCCTGGCCGAAGCCAAACTGAGTTTCTATTCTTTATTTCCCTCTACTCATATGTTCTTCTATTTTATTTTTTTTTTCACAAGGCAGACCTACATGTTCAGGTAGACCAGATACAATTTTCCAATATCTCTGAAATAGACAGTTTCTTGGGGATATTTTCTTATGTAGGTGATTGACAGGTCCTACTTAGACTGATTCTTAAGAGAGCAGGGAATTGTATCTTTGTTCCTTGCCAGAAAGCCTCCTGCTAGATACTGAACTTAGAATCTTCTTGGCAATTCAGAAAATAGTGTCTCTGTAGAGGGTCAGAGATACAATTCAGATCACACTCATTTGATCAAGAATTATCTAACAGGGTAGATTAATAAGAATTGAAGAAAAAAATCAATCTTTACAATAGTCAAATGTTAGTGGGGATAAATACCCTTCTCTAAATAGCAGTCAGCACAATCTTGCTCCTCCACCCCCGCCCCCCCCCCCATTTCACATTGCACAGGAAGACAATGTGGTGGGATTTCCAAGTGCTCTTCTCAGTCACGGCAGTGAGCCAGGGACACGACACATGGGCAGGTGTACAAACAGGCTGTTCACTAACAAAAGGGGGCACGTCTGACAATACAAAAACCGAAGCTCCCATCTTCAGGGAATGAGAGATAGTTTATTCTAGAGCCATTTTGAGTGACCATGGCCTAGGAATGCTGATTTAGGTTGTCTCGAATTTCATGTTCCAACATGGAAGCCGTTTCGTGAAGTTTTCTAGTTTAACAGAACAAAGAAAGCCATAAATAAAGGCAAGTTTAAAATGCATTGGTGGGCTGGGTGGTGGTGGTGCACACCTTTAATCCCAGCACTAAGGAGGCAGAGACCAGTGGATCTCTGCATACTTGAGGCCAACCTGGTCTACAAGAGCTAGTTCCAGAACAAGTAGGGTCGTTACACAGACAAACCCTGTTTTGAAAACTAATTTAAAAAAATGCATTGGTGGGTACATGAGAGAGGCAGGGACAACGAGATGGGGAAAGCTTTCGTATAGGCCCAAGATTCTATCTGATGACATCCTTAGCTTTGGGGTTAGTAGAAGCCAGTGGGTCTGCTAAGCCAATAAATTCTGAAGAATTTTATTTATTGAGTACAGAATATTAGTTCTGAGACAGAAGTGATCAAGAAATGACTGCCTTAGGAAGTAAAGTTGTTCCAAGTTAGGTAATGAACCTCTGCACCTGCCCATTCTAATCTCCCCACAGTGCTGAAATTCTAATAAGTCATTCTTTTCAGGAGTTTCCTTTCACCCTTCCAAACAACGCAGTTGGCCAAAGATCAGGAAAAGAAGTCAGAAGCTATATGGAACAGAGCTGTGTGTGTGTTGGGGTCATAACCCTGTTAGGTCATCTCCCTGGTACCTCCTCTTCCATATCTGTGCATTATAACTTTTCTCGCCCTAGCTCCTTCCCTGCATGCAGCCTTTGGTGTGTATTTGTGCGGACACATCTTCTGTGCAGTTGATTTCTTTCATATGCTAAACTAGAGGACCCCTCCTGCCACAGTATGGTATTTTAAGTCTGTAGGAAGAGTGATTGTAATGCTTCCTCCTTCTTTAAAATTAGTGCATGACTTGGGAAGCAGGAGATGGGGCCTGAAATAGCTTGTGCACATTTCTATCTAGTTGGCTAAAACCCTTTGCCAATCCTTATGTTGTATCTTATTGGTTTTTATATTGCAAAAAAACTAATTTTCTGTCTTAATTCTGGAGACATCAAACCACTAGGAAGCTTCTAAGAAGACCTGTTCCCTCTATGCCATAAGAATTATTTCTAGTATTGGATGTTCAGCTGTCCATATGAGCTCTTTTAGCCTGTTTTGCTAAACTCAGGCTCTCCACCAAGGCCATTTTGTTTAGAAGTCAAAATAAAGTTCCCAGGAAGAACCTACAGCTTCCACTGGTCTTTTCCTTTCAGCAAGGCTATGAACTGGTTTAGAATTCCATTAGTATGGATAGGGTTCACAGTTAGATTATCTTGTATCTTACCCGTAATAGTCATTTATCACCATTGTCTATGTGTTACCATTGTGACCATTAGATACTTCATTTAGGATGTTTAAACAAATCCTATTTTCCATCCATGTAGACAGCTGGAAAAGCTGTCAGATATAATCTGAGGTCTAGACCGGGGAATTCCCTGCTTTGCCATAAGCTGCCTAACTAATATTTCCACCAATATATTTGAAAAAATGCCTTAATTTATGACTTTCTTGTTCTTTCATTATAAAATATTTAAAGTATTACCGCATTGTAACATGAAATTTAGGGTAATAGAAATCTGTGTTCCTGGGTCTTGTCATACATGTTTGACTCCAAACTAAACTTTTTCCCTCTGGGGTAAGGGCTGTGTTTATGCATTGCAAAAGAATTCAGGGGGTGATTCCTGTTTACATTTAATTATTTAGTCAATGATCTTCTGCCACAAAGCCATGAGTTCACTGACCTTAACGTTTCATGGGTCTAGACCAAGAGTTCTTCTCAATTTTCCTAATGCTCTGACCATTTTATACACTTCCTCATGTTGGGGTGACATCTAGAACCATAAAATTATTTTTGTTGCTACTTCGTAATTGTAATTTTGCTAGTATTATGAATCATCTTATAATATAATTATTTTATGATATAAATATTTGTATTTTCCAAAGATCACCTGTGAAAGGGTCATTCAACCCCCAAAGGGGCGGCGACCTATGGAACTACTAGTCTAGGCAAACCTCTGTTCAAGTCAGTTGCTATGCCATGCTGATATGATTCCAAAGTGATAACATTTTTAAGTATAAATAGCAGTTATTTTATTTTTATTCTTTTGAGTGAAGAAGTACCATAGTAGACAATCTCTCAAGAGGGGAGGGAGAAGCTGAGTTAACAGTCTGGGGCCTGAACTGCGTACCCAATCTCCTTTGGTGCATTGCATGTGTTAAGACCAGGATAAAGTCTGTTTGCCTTCAGTGTGCCATATAGCTGTGCTTTGACCTTTAAATGCCACAGAGGGAGGTCTTAGGGCATGAAAGTCATGTCAGAAAAATAGTTATGTGCTTGAAGGTGAGGATGGGGAAAAGATAAATAACATCCAGCAAGAACAACTAAGAAATTTTTAAATAAACCATTTAATGGTATTTCTTAGTTTTGGTATTATCTGAGATGTAAAAACAAGTACAAATAAAGACATTTAAAACATTGTTCTGAATATCTTCTTAAGAATTTTGCTTTGACCTATTCATAGATACATTGTTTTAATCAACACTAAGAACTCAGAACATCCTTCTCATAATCCATTTCTTCAGCGACATATGAGGTGGGTGGACAAAGAATGGGAGTCCCAGACCGTCTTCCTTTAGATGCTGCATGCTCCCACCATGTCATGTGAGAGTCCGCAATCCAATCTCAAATGTGTTTAGGCAAGGCATAGTTATTGTAGCTACATGGAATCATTAAATATTAATTATATGTTAAGTTAGTGGGGGCAGAGAAAGAGTTTCCCATAAAACAAAATGGAAAAAAAAATACAAAGTACCTAGTGACAGACACAAATCCACATGCTTAGAGGTGGAGAAGGTAACTATGAAAACCTGCAAAGACTTGTAAAACTAAGGACTTCTTCTTGCCAACTCATTAGTGGCTTTAGTTTTAACTAGACACTGTGCAGCCAACACAGAATATTAAGGCTGATGTTTTGTGGAAATGGCTTTTCCCAAAGGATGGCGAATTGGAACTGGAGGCTCCTGACATAAACCCAGTGATTTCACAGACCCTCTCTCCAATCACTGTTTGTGTAAGGATTTTTATTTGTTCATCCTTTTGTTATTTTTCTTGTTTGGGGGGGTTGTTTCTTAAATTGAAATGGCTAGAATATAAACTTTTTAGCAATCTTCTTTAGTGGAGTTGTTAAACTCAATGTATTAAATATATAAAAAGATAGACATTGTTTTTCGATCAACACAAAATTCAAATCTGAGTTTTCTTTATATTAAGAAAGAGAGTTTAGAAGGGGGAGAAGGAAGAAGAGGAGAGGAAGTAGACGGCAGACAAGGGAAGTTAGGAGAATGGATTGAATACATCACTGTCAGAATGGAAGATATTTTACTTTTATTAAAAATTGGAAAATGTAAAAGAGAAAGCGGGGATGTGGGGAATTATTGTTTAATGAGCACAGGGTTTCTGTCTTACAAAATAGAAAGTCTGGAGCTGAAGGGTGGTGATGATTACACAATATGAATGCCTTTAGTGTCACTAAATTGTGTGATTACAAATGATTTAAGACGGCAAATAAACTCTGTTCTGTGTGTTAGGAAACAATAAAAAAGATCTTTGAAAGGATAAAACAATAAATAAACAAGAACATATATGAACAAACAAAACAAGCAAAATAAAATAAAAAGCTCAGGGTGACAATTAAGAAGGTGTTTATCATAGCACTTTATAAAGTAAATATTCTTTGTATGTTTTTTCTTTGGTATTTATATATAAATGATTTAGAACATGAAAAACTGGGCAAAGAATGTTACAAATATGTCTAAGAAAACACACAAATCCATCAGTTTTATGGAGACTTGGGGACTTGCCATCATTTTTATTTTATTCATTAGTTGAACACATGTATTCCTCTTATGTGGTTATATCTACCTCTGTCTACCTAGAAACCAGTCTTATGGAGGTAATAAGCCTGGTTTTTGTTTGTTTTATCTTTTTTTCTTTAGTATCACTGTCTAAAATTCTGAAAATATCTGTAGGCCTAAGAGGAAAGAGGCTCCTAGTCTGTTCCTTTGAATTCACTGCAGAACTTTAATAGAGCTGGGAGCTCATTTTATTGTCAAAGCTGTCTCAATCAAAAAGAATGTCACACAGAGACCCACATTGGAGCACCAGACAGAAATCTTAAGGTCCAAATCAGGAACAGAAGGAGAGAGAGCACGAGCAAAGAACTCGGGACCGCGAGGGGTGCAACCACACACTGAGACAATGGGGATGTTCTATCGGGAACTCACCAAGGCCAGCTGGACTGGGTCTGAAACAGCATGGGATAAAACCGGACTCGCTAAACATAGCGGACAATGAGGACTACTGAGAACTCAAGAACAACGGCAATGGGTTTTTGATCCTACTGCACGTACTGGCTTTGGTGGAGCCTAGGCAGTTTGGATGCTCACCTTACTAAACCTGGATGGAGGTGGGCGGTCTTTGGACTTTCCACAGGTCAGGGAACCCTGATTGCTATTCGAGCTGATGAGGGAGGGGGACCTGATCAGAGGAGGGGGAAGGAAATGGGAGGTGGTGGCGGGGAGGAGGCAGAAATCCTTAATAAATAAATAAATTAAAAAAAAAGAATATCACAGAGAGGAATGCAAGTGGATGAGCAGTGTGTGTGTGTGTGTGTGTGTGTGTGTGTGTGTGTGCGCGCGCGTGAGGAACGCTGTAGAATCTGGGTCTGTAGTACACATAAATGGCAGCATCTGACAGAACTTTGTTAAGCAGGAACGAAATTGGTCTAAATTGACCATTATCTCCGCTTGGGCTAAGGGTGAGCCCTCTAAGTACCAAGCAGCATGTGTTTAAAGGATTACGTTATTTCCCTTCAACAAGTGGTACCTGTTTCACATTTACTCAGGAATTTTAATGTGCTCCCTTTGTTGTCTCAGCATAGTTCAGAGATGCTTTCATCAATATAAAATTATTATCACGGACCCACATATGTGAGGGTCCCTCTGGGTGAATAGAAAGACCTAATATTAAGTGAAATGTTTCTTTTTTTTTCCTGAAACTTCAGACATTTGAATATTAAAAAGAATTGGATTTCTTGAAGTTAGATAGAAGCACCATACAGGAAGATGTAGTATTGTATCAAGTCAAGGGAAATTGATAATCTCCTATGGAGGTCAAGGGACCAGAAGGTCTACAGAATGGATAACAAAGAAACAAAACCTACTATTAGACTAGGCCCTCTGCCCCCAGGAAACATCAATTCAGAGAAGAAATGGAAACCATTCATAAAAGTGTTGGAATACAAAGAACCATGCACTTATTAATCATCGCAGAATATGATTTCTGCAGAAAATTAAAGAGCGAATCATTGCATGTTACAGGAGCTTCATAGAAGAGGACCTTTAAACTTTGGAGGAACTTTAGCCTCAGATGAGCAAGAAAGGCTAATCATGGACAGGATTTACAGTCCTGAGTAATTGATTTAAATGCCAGGAAACCCGTATAGATGAGGAACAGCAAAACTGGAAAAAAATGGGGTTTTAACTTATTTGGTTATTTAATCTTTTCACAACCACTTCATTGTCCTTCTTGATGAAGAGGATATAAATTTTTAAAATTTTTCATTTCTTTAATTTGTCGTGTGTGTGTGTGTGTGTGTGTGTGTGTGTGTGAGAGAGAGAGAGAGAGAGAGAGAGAGAGAGAGAGAGAGAGAGAGCATGCACACTATACGACATATCACTGTTTGGAGGACAGAAATCATTCTGTAAGAATCCATTCTTCCTTTCCACATATGGGTCCTAGGGTTTGTGTCAGGTGGTCAGACTTGGTAGCCAGAACCTTTACCTGCTAAGTCATCTGCTGATTCTGCAGATATGTAACAGTTTTCTCTAAACTAAAACAAGCAAGAAGGCAAAAAACTCAAAATACCTTCAGTAATTCCTGGGACTGAGCAGATTCACCCAGCGCTGGCCTCTGCAGAGTATCTGATAGTAAAGAGTGCCGAGAGTTCCCCAGATTCACCAAGCGCTGGCCTCTGCAGAGTATCTGATAGTAAAGACTGCCGAGAGTTCCTCTCAGACAAGCGCTGGCCTCTGCAGAGTATCTGATAGTAAAGAGTGCCGAGAGTTCCCCAGATTCACCAAGCGCTGGCCTCTGCAGAGTATCTGATAGTAAAGACTGCCGAGAGTTCCTCTCAGACAAGTCAAGCCATCTAGAAGCAGTGACCAGTTAAATACCCTGGAACGGAGACCAGGGTGAACTGCATGGAAGAGACAAGTTCAGTGGTATCCATGGACAAGGCTCAGACCAACTGAGCTACCTGGAAAGGCTTTGCTGTGTTCTCCAGGTTTCCAGCCTGTGTGAGCTGTCACCCATGCTGGAATGAGCTTCGGAGATGGACAGTAGTCTCTGAGTAATTTCTGCTCTTATAACTCTTTACCCATATTTCTGTAAGTAATTCCAAAAGAACTCAATTGTTTCACCAAGATGAATGTTGGTAGTATCCATACTTTTGTCTGTTGTCCATTTCCTGTGTAAGATGAGTTTGTTCTCATATCCCAGGAATATTGTCTCACAATAACATCTCCCTGACACAGAATGTACAACCTCTACTTCCTTAGTCACTATAGAAAGAAAAACAATTCCAGAAGGAAGGTAGGAAGGCAGAAATTAAGAAAGAACAGAAGGAAAGAAAGAAAGAAAGAAAGAGAGAGAGAAAGAACAGAAGGAAAGAAAGAAAGAGAGAGAGAAAGAAAGAAAGAAAGAAGACAAGGAGGGATAGGGTCTGCATTTGCATTTGCCTGGAATTTTTGCAGATGTTTACAAAGGAGCAGATCCCTAGCACAGAGCACAAATATTCCAGACAATGAGAAAACAGAGAAGAGAGGCATGAGTATAAAGAACTTCCCTTGGAAGCAGGAAAATTCCATCATGAGTTCTTTCAGAGATTGACAGCTAGCAGGAAGCGAAGATATACAGCCAACAATTTAGGGAGAACCAGAGGGAAAAGGGCCTTGAGTGGTTTTACCTAGGAGAAGGATCGTGGTTTATCTCAAGTCACACATGGGAAGTCGTGGAAAGATTGTCAGGGAAGTTGTGATTTGTGTTATTAGTATTTTCTGCAGTGACTTTAGCAGAGGTGGTGGAGGCTGACTATTGTAGCTCCTTAAAAGCACACAGACAAGTGAGAAGGGTAAGACCAATGGGTCTTAGAATTGGAGCAAAGAAAATGCACAGATGCGGACGGAGGAAAAATGGCATCAGGCAAGGGAAACTGGTTTCCACGTTAGCAATGACTTTTACAAAAGACAGAAGTGTCATCTAGACTAGTCTGTGGGCAGTGTCTTAACCGAATGTTCCTGTAGTGATATCACATATGTCATTTAGAATAAGATTTTGTTGGAATCTTAAAACAGCAACAACTGAACAAGGGAGGAAGGTGTAAAAAAAGATTAACATAAGAGGGAGTTGGAGGAGGTTTGGAAGTACAGGTAATGAGAAATTAAGGGAAAAGCAAAGAGGGCCTTTAAGAGCTACAGTGTTTAATATGGTAGACAGTACCCACACATAGGTATTTACCTGGTATTTAAATATGAACTTCTAACTGAGATTCATTAAAGCTGAGAAATGTATTAGTCCTGAATACTTAGTAGAAATCAGAACATCTTATTGATTATTTTATATTGATTCCTTTTATGTTACATAAGATAAAGTATTAAAATTATATATGGAGGCTAGAGTGGTGGCTGACTGGTTTAGAAAACTGGCTACTCTTTTACATAACTCCACTTTGAGTCATGGCACCCCATGGCAGTTCACAACTGCCCTTCACTCCAGTTCAAGGGGATTTGATACATACTCCTGGCCTCTGAGGGGACCAGGCATATACATGTACATAGCCATTTATGCAGGCAAAGCATCCATACATATAAAATGATGAACTGAATATTTAAATTTCACATGGTGTGTGGTACAGTGTGGTAGGCAATTCTGGCCTAGGATCTTTGGCTATATGGTTGCAGTTGGACAGAATGTGGCTAATGGTGACTGCAGATTCTCTGTTGGTCTTTTCCACTGGTGAATTAGGAATCCTAAAACTTTCCATAGAGCTCATCTTTCCAAACTGTTTTATTTCTGAGCAATGAACCTTCCCAGGAGGTCTCTGTAACTGGCTATGCTCCAAAATTCTCAGCCCCTTTTAATTAGTTAGAAGTTTCTTTAAATCAATGCCATCTCCAGAGAGTATCTTCACTGCTTTGGAAGCCAGGTATGTTAGTTTTCTCTTAGAATATTAATTCCCTATTCATTAAAAATAAAGTAAGAATTCAATGGAGGAAAAAGAGGACTCAATTAAGTAGATAATATATTAGTTGAGCATAAGTAAGGACTTCATGGTTCAATGATTAATTTCTCCATGAAAATATCTGTCAGTTACATAACTTGGGGTAATATTCAGCCAATATTTCTGCCTTTGAGGCTTCTGGTTCTGTAAGACATTGGTTTTAGCCCCTGTTATAAGCAAAGACTCAATTATGAGTCCTTAGAGAAATCTGAACTGTATTCTTTTGGTATTTGCTTTTTGGCTTGTTCTTGACGGCATGTTCAGAGTTCCTCCAAGACTAAAGTCTGCAAGAATGAGAACAGACTTGAGCTTGGTCGCCACTGAGATTCAGATAACTATCTATTCCAAGTGTAGGCTGGAAGAGAAAATGAAAGTGAACAAATGACTGAAATAGTAGCTTAAGAAAGGACTGCCGTGAAGTGCCAAAGAAGGAACTGAATAGTGTCTTGTGAAGGAGATGGCATTGAGATCAGTGCTTCAAGTACAGAGAAGCTGACATGAGGCAGGAAGAGCCAAGCCTGTCCTGGGAAATAGACATCAGAAAGGAAGGCCCGTGGCTTAGCCTTGAGGAGTTGCTACAAATTCTCAAAATGCTTGAAGAGCTAAACTATGCATGTGACTACAGTCCATGGAGACCAATCACTTCCAATATATGCTACATACATCTTCAACTGGGTGCACATTAGAGGGATGACCACCAGAGAATGTTCAGGGATAGAAACTCTGACTTCAACTCATTTACTCCCAAGGCCCACCTACCTATTCTTCCTCCCCCTTCCTCTTCAAGTCAGTGGCCAAAGAGAGAAGGCCTGGAAGAAAGTACAACAGAAATGGCTTTAATGAAAGTAATTTGGAAATAATGATTTGTAATCAAGAAATGTCCCCAACTCTTTATTTCCAATGACTTGTTTAGACTAGGAAAGCAGGTAGCTCATATTGCATTTTACTGCAGAAGGTTTTCTTCTTGGAGATGTTAGATTTCAGCTGTCATGGGAAATCAGAATGTTGGAGAAGCATCCAAGGTGGAAAACATCTTGCACCAATATCCCAGTTGTCTTATGAGAACTCTTTCTGCAGGATTCCTGGAAGGATAAATGGGAAGACTATAGCATAGTTCATAGATGCTAGGATAACATAGTGTCTAAAATGTTTGCCACTATGGGCCAAGGAGATTCCTTTCACATTAGGAGAATAGCAGAAGGGTCTCGTGGATGTAGACGTTGATGGCAAATACTTGATTATGGGTTGGATAGAACAAAATAAGAAAAATTAAGCAGATTTTGAGGAGAGTCAGAAACTTGAGGACAGTACTTCTCGAGCTTTCCAGTGCATGATAATCTTATCATTAGAAGATTGTTAGATGCAGTGGATCTGAAGTGTGAGCTGAATTATATGTTTCTCATGATCTTCAGGATGGTACTGATTCTTCTGGGTCATGGGCCACATTTTGAAGGTGCCAAAGTTCTAACTTCTACATCTTGTCTGCTAATTGACAAGCAGAAAGTATAGCTAAGTTGATGGGAAAAGTTAGTGATGTAGGCTTTGACATGTTATAATTCTGAAATAAGAAAGCCTATCCATGAAAAACAAAGCAAGTAAATTTGAAGTCTGGTATAGGGCAGAGAACTAATGAGCTACTTCTGTCTGCCTATATCACTGTTATCTTAAGAGTTCATGTTTTATATTACTTGTAGGAAATAAGTTTTTTTAAAAATCCCCTCTTCCGTAATAAACTGTTTCTATGGGGAAATGAGCCAACACTATAAAATGCACTCTAAGTAGGTAGTCTTTCAAGACCTTACTGACACTCACTTTCCTAGATTGTCCACCAACAATTAGAGAAGTTTTTTGATAAATACACAAACATCAAAAACTGAAAAGTTAGAGTAGATTGAAGAAAAAATGTAGTTGTCTATTTTAAAATGAAGGAAGTCAGAAACCAAGAAAAGGGAAGCAAAGAATTCTGTCATCTGTTCCCAGAAGGCAATGTTCTAGACTTCTCCCCTCAGCTACATGGGATGATCTCAGTGGCACTTCAACTCTGCACTCCTCTGTCAGATTTAGCTATGTGTGCTTATAATTACTTGCAGGACTTTTCCCTCATTCCCGTTTTACTCAGCAGAAAGTATCACTCTGTCTTTTAATTAGGGCACTAGTAACAGAGGTTTTTTGGGGGCAGGGGGATTTCCCTTTCACTTAGGACACTAGAGACAGAACTTGGGTATGTGTTTTTGTTTGTTAGGGTTTCTATTGCTGATGAATGCCATGATCAAATAAAGCAACTCAGGGAGAGATTCATCTTACAGCTTGTAGTCCATTCCGGGAAAGTCAGGCAGGAACAGATGCAGAGAGCATGGAGTAGTACTGACTACTGGCTTGCTTAGCCTGCTTTCTTATACCACACAGGGCTACCTGTCTATGGGTGGCACCACAATGGGCTGGACCCTCCCACATCAATATGGTAGGGGCTTTTTTTCAGGTAAGGCGCTCTCTCCCCAAATAATTCTAGCTTGTGTCAAGATGTAAAACTAGCCAGTATAAAAGAAATTGATGTCAAGTGTAGGGTAGAGTGTTGGAAAGTAAAATTATCAAATACTACACACACAAAAAAAAATAAATAAATAAATAAATATATTTCACAGAGGCCAATGCCAATGAATCTACATTAAACAAAAACTTAAGACTGATGTGTGGGGATTCAAATGTAGATGTTACATCAGAAAGATGACTATGTAATTTGTCACACAATTAGACAAACTTTAGTAGTGAAGGAGGTGGGGCAGATGTGAATGTATCCAGTACTAGACACATTAAGGTGTATAGTCACCTTACCTGATAACTGTGGGCCCTACTGACATCTGTGTTACAGGAAGTTCTTGATTCCAGGAAGACCTAAAGATCCACATCCATAATTCATCACCCAGATGATCTGAATCAATGTGTCTGAATCATGTCACTCTCCTTCATTTTCTTCGGCTCCAAACCAACTTGACTCCTCTTCTGCATATTGGGTTCCATGATAACATGAATGTGGTAGTGGGATATATTGCTTTTTCTTCCCAGAAATCGATTTTCTATTGGTTACTGAAAGTTTGCCTGTTTGCAATGATTTTTTTTTTTTTGAGTCCAGAACAGTTGGTGCTTCCGTCTGTAAAACGGGCTGCTCGTGGACACGGGCATGGAAATGAACAGCCGTATTAACACTGACATGGCTATGATCAGGGTAGTCTCAGGCTGAGGACAGAAATAAGCTATAGGTTTTCAAGACAGACCCCTCCCTTGAATTCAGAGCAAACTCTCCTGGCTCACCCAAGCCAGGGTCCTGGTCATTGTTGAACTACTGTATCAACATTATGAACACTCCACATTCTTTAGTGATTTGAAACATTGAACTGCCTTTTCAGTAAGGTGGGCTTGAGTGGGTTTTTATTATTTCCTGATCATTCTATCTCCCCATCTTCAATTGGGTTTCCTCAGTGCTTGACCATTTCTGCTTGGTCACTGAGAGATATCTTGTATATTTACAAACACTACACTTACCATCTTGGTATGTGAGCATACAAGATAGCTTATCAATAATAAGTATTAATAATAATAACAATAATAAGCAGAAATAGATGCCAAGTGATAGTGAAGGCTGCCAAAAAGGGACCATGGCAAGGGCAGACTCTGCAGATCCAGATGCACAGGTATTTATTTTCTCACTGTCCCCACATGGTAGAATTATCCGGGCAGAATTCTGAGGTCTCTTGTATAGAAGCTCTCATCCCATTCATGTATTCTCTGCCTTTACAATTTAGTCATCCTGCAAAACCCCACCTTTGCACATGCACACACCGAGAGGCCAGGCTTCTGTGGATGAACTTTGAACAGGACACAGCCATTCTCTCAATAGCATTCATCTTTTATCCATAGACCATTCACAGTGTAAAAGTTAAATTTAAACTTTTGGAAAACGTCTCTTTCATTTCTTATTTTTATTCATTCCCTTTGTAATGTAATTATTATTACATCAACTCCTTATGTGATGCTGTTGAGTTTAAATGAATCAAAACCATTGCTGTTTAAAAGTAACATGGAAATCTTGCAAGATACATTGCATGCTAATTAAAGTTCAAGGAGCCCGAGGCAAGAAAAAAAAAAGATAAGCAGTTTCTTAAGTTATGCAAAATTATTAAATATTCAAGATTAATTAAAATCGAGGAAAAGGTTTTTTTTTAAGGTGCCATTTAAAGTTTACAGAGACGTTAATGCTTTTGTTATTAACTGCTTGCTATCAGACCAGCTTGATGAATTAAGAAAGCCCCACTAGAAACAGCAATAAAGGCGCATTTCAGAGGAGGACATTATCAAACCACATTGTACAAAGTTCTTAAAGAACTATTAAAAAGTTTATTCAAGGTCACTCTAGTTGTTCTGCAAAAATTATCCGTAACTACAGGCTACACCTTAGTGTCCACTCTCTCACAAATGATGGGAGGAAGGGATAGGTAGTGTAATGACCTCACGAATAAAGACATCACACAGATGGATTAAGATAGCCATTCAAACACTTCTCCAATCACAAGCTATATATCTCACTCAACTTCTAAACAGCCTAGATTCATGCTATTTACTTGTTTTTAGGAGAGGTATAGATAGTATCCTTCTAAAACCCATCACTGGTATAAAATCAGGAAAGTTATTGGGCATGGTGGTGCAAGCCTTTAATCCCATCATTCAGCAAGTAGAGGCAAAAGCCATAGTCAATGAGAGTTACATAGTGAGATCCTATTTCAAAAAAAAAAAAATCAAGAAAGTGGGTTTCCGGCACTGCTATGTTGGTAAAGGAGAAGAAGCACAGCTTTGAGAATTGACCTTTTCTACCCAGTTCAGAACACAAGAACCACTGTGTTATTTTTCTTATTGACTTTGATATATACCCAGGGAGTCAAGTCTATCATGTTGTCATCCATCTGAAGCAATCCATTATCTTGAGGCCAACACCAACAGGAGACAGTTTTTCTTAGCACTTTGCTGTAAATTAAGAACATAGTTCCCCATAGTCTAAGCATTGGGGAAGTAGCTGTTAGATGGGAATTGGCATGGTAATCTGGTTTGGGAAAGTTCACACAGAACTCATTTTTCTATCAGAAAGGTAATTTAAATATAAATTTCAAGCTACATTTTGACCGACAAATGGACTTTTCCAACATCTGTTTTAAGTGTAGCATAGGACAAAATTTACCTCCTCTCAGAAAAACAAAAAAGTGGAGCAAATGAAGTTGGTATCACTTTGCTGAAGTTAGGGTAGTACCACAGTAGACAGTGCCAAGCCATCAAGCCATGCCTACTAGAATCAAAACCCCATAACATAGTGAAGCCTAAAGGAGTTTTCAGGTGGACTGCTATCACAGGTATGTTGGTTTTCCTATCCCTGTGATCAAATGCCCGTCATAAACAGCTTCTGAGGAGGAAAATTCAAGTTGGCCCATAAGTTCATAGGTTCTGAATATTGTTGGTTCTGTTGCTTTGGTAGGAATATACTACAGTCAAAATGTATACAACAAAAAATACCTGAGTCCCTAGGGTCCGAGCTTCCCCATCTCCTAAAGATTCTTCCACTTTGCTGTAGTCACACATACCACCTTTAGCATGCAAGTCTTTGGGGAAATATCCCCTACCACAGTAGACAGTGCATCAACATTCTATTAAACCCAGTAGTGAAAGCATTCATTATGTAATCTCTAGAAGATGAGGCTTCAAGTCTGTCACCTAAAACACATGACATGTAACCTGGGAGGACCAGATTCCTGTCAACACCAGTGTCACTAAACATTTCTAGCAACTTTCAAACATTGAATCTGCAACCAGTGTATGCAAGAAGATGTAAACAAGCAATTATTCTTCCCCAGTGAACAGATTCAGAGTGAATGCTTATTTTCTAGGTAGGAGAATCCTTGCCTTTTGTCTTTGTTCTACCCCCTGCCTGCTCTGCCCTCTCCCACACCGCAGGAAAGCTCCCTATGGCTCACATTTTGCAGACAGCAATAGTAGAAGCTTTCCAGTGGAATCAAATCTGGGCACCACGGGAGTCCAGATGATGGTCTGACAAGGGCCCCCACTATTCCTGGAAGCATTTTAAGCTGTGTGGACCAAAGAGTTTTGGAGAAATGGCCAGGGTGTGAAATATATTATTTTCTTGATATAAAGTTAAAATATTTAAAAGCATCAAAAAAGATGAACTCCATGTTGGACATTGTAATGTACAGTCATGATAAGTTAGTTTGTTTAAAGGTTTTTATTTACATCTAACCTCTTTTCCAATTAAGATAAAAAATGAGGCAAATGCGGAAGGAAAAGGCAGAAGTTACTATAATTCCTAAGCCTGATCTTGAAATCCCTGAAATGTTTTTAGTAGCTCCATGACACTTGCTTGATGCAGCAGATGACCAAACATACCCTGGAGGGGCTGCTGTTAGATTGCCTCCCAGCGGTTACCGTGGACATTGGCTCAGCATGGCACTACCGTTACTCCGTCAAGTTCAGGGAGTGTTCTGTTCAACCTCATTTCATATGCCATGCAAAGCACCCCAGCCTGTTGAATGCAGCAAGAGCCAATGCACCAAAAGAATTATTAGTCATGGTCCCTCAAAAACCTTCTCATCAAATCCCATCAGTTTTTTTCTGTTTCTTTGCTTTGCTACCAGCATGTCAGACACAGACAAGGCCGTCAAATGCTGTTTCCTGTTCAGGTAGCTCTTCAATGGTATCTTAGAAGCAGAGATTTTTTTTTTTTACCAAGAATACAAAGAAACAAGTTGATTTTTGTAGATAACATTAACTATTTGGATAAGAGAAAAAAGCTTGCTAATGGCATAACTTTATGAATGTTATGAATTGTACCATTCACCGAGGAGATATCATTAGAAGTGAAAGCAATAATCTGCACTTACTCTGTAAATTCGATAGTATAAGCAAGCTGTCTATCAAAATGTCATCTCTATTGAGGAGCTACTAAGTAAAAATCCTCTAGGAATATCATTCTGAAGGACTTGGTATAAGATTTTAAAAGTAGTCTTTGATGATCTGAATACAAAGCAACCCAAGCACATATTGAATACCCCACATGCTGATGCTAAAGCAGCTTCTTTAAGTGCTTTGTGCTGTCCAGAGGAGTGAAACAGCTGAGCAAAATGAATTTCAGAGACAGCAGAGCCCAATCTCAGTCCCAGACTATTTCCCATTAGAATCATCACTGTGATGCAGAAGATGCTTGCTTTCTCTTTCTGCATGCCTTTCTAGCAGGAAACTACGCACTGGCAGCAGGTGATAGAAGCATGTGCAAAGGAACCAGAATAAGGCATTCTTCAACTGGATATAGTTCTGTAAAATTATCAAATACTAAGAGTGTATTATTTTCTGAATTGTTTTCACATGATATCATCGATATTTAAAAAGTGTGTGATTATAGTTTATATTAATAAATTCTCTGTTTGGGATTATTTCTGACAGTGTTCTACTTGTAAACGTGCTTGCGAGCATGAGTTTCCGGTGAGTGCTCTGAAACTGAATAAATAGTAGGGATTTAGCTCTTTGAGGACACACGATTTATGAAAACAAAGAACATGATAAAGTGTTCACTCAGCATTAATCCCTGATAGAGGGTCATCATAAAATTATCATTGGGACTTATGATCGTACAAGTTGCACAAGAAAACAAAAAATCCTGTCTCCAGAGTGCACAAATACTCTTCAGAGAAGCACAGATGGAAACAAAGAGGTTGGCTTTGACCTTTATGAATTATATATTATTACTGTCTCAAATTAAACTGTGCATGCCTCATTGTTAGTTTAGTGGCTAGCAAATGAGTAGGATTTTTGACAAGCAGTGTTTAGCAGCATTTAAACCGATACTTTAAGAATGAATTCTCACTGAGAGGATGGTCTAATAACTGTGTTTCTGCTCGTAACTCACCCATGCATGTATGAAGAACACTGAAATTAGAGAAAAAGGGATGACCACTAGCAGACAATTTAATAGAGAAATATTAATAGATGTAGTGATTTCTAATTGGGCTGAATAATAAAAACCCCAAGTCAGATATTAGGGGGTGAAAACTAAAACATTGGAGAAGCAGAGCAGCCTGGCACTAGTTTGTACACCTACAAAATCCTCAGACCAAATGGGGTATCCTGTTTCTATAAGTCCTCAGATTGAAAGGTTGAGCTCCTGTCTCCTCCTGCCTTATACTCCTCTCTCTTCCCAGTCATATCACTTCCTGTCTGTACCTCCCTAGAGTTGGAATTAAAGGTGTGTGACTCCCAAGTACTGGTATTAAAGGTGTGACCCATCACTGACTCTGTTTCTCTTTTAAACTGGATCAATCAAGGTGGCCTTGAACTCACAGAGATCCTTTTGCATCTATCTCCTAAGTGCTGAAGTTAAAAGTGTGTGCCATCACTGCTTGGCCCCTATGGCTATGTAGTGCAGCTAGCTCCACACTCTGATCTTCTGGCAAGCATTATTTGTTAGATCACAAATAAAATATCACCATAAATAGATGCAAGATGTTGTAGATTTTCTTTTCTGTACAGCTGCTTCAGTGACTTACCAAGGATTCTCCCTCCCTCTAAAATGTACTCTACCTATCATTCTTTTAAAAATGCCTGTGCATTCACAACATATAAATTATACAACTGAGAGCACCAGCTGCTCTTCCTCAGGACCTGGGTTCAGTGCCCAGCATCCATTTGGTGTCCTACAACCATCTGTAACTCCAGTTGGTGTAGGAGGTCCTTCTGTCTTTGTGTTGCTTTCATTAGTTAATAAAGAAACTGCTTTGGGGGCCTGTTGATAGGGCAGAACTTAGGTAGGTGGGGAAAATTAAATGGAATGCTCGGAAGAAGAAAGCAGATTGAGAGAGAGAGACAGAGAGACAGAGAGAGAGATAGATGCCATGGATCTACGGCCGGAGGTAGACAGGCTGAAATTTTTCTGGTAGGCCACGACCTCGTGGTGAAACACAGATTGATAGAAATGGGTTAAATAAAGATGCAGGAGTTAGCCAATAAGAAGCTAGAGCTAATGGGCCAAGCAGTGTTTTAATTAATACACTTTCTGTATGATTATTTCGTTTCTGGGTGGCCCGGTTGAAAAAGCAGCCTCTCCTTGCAACATCCAGTTCCAGAATCACTAACACTACCTCAGTCAGTAGAAACAGTTGTAGATACTCAAAGGCCTTTACTAACAATTGGATAGGACTATCTCTGCTATTTAGGCTAAACGTTAAGTTCACAGAAACCAAAGAGGAGAACTGTGAGATTACCTCCCATGACCTCAAACGTGTTCCCAATGCAGTTTCCCAAAACATTCTTGCCCATGTTTTTGGTAAGTTCACGTAATGCTATTTTATTATTCATTTCAAGCAGAACTTCTCAGCTTTGTGAATTCAACGAAACACAAGTTACATAAACTTTGTTTGGGTAAGTCATTTTGAGGTCAGGGTCAAGTGAGCCACATTTCTGAAGTGTCCTGGCATGTAATCACAGAATGTGTTTGTATTGAACTGCAGTGGCTAAGGCTGTGAAGGCAGCTCACCATCTGGCTGAGTGCACAGTAGGACAAGCTGAGATAGGTAGATAGATGATTTTGACTAATGGCCTCTTCATTGCAAGAGATGATGAAAAATAAATTCAAGCTGTTATTGCTCTTTTGATCCTTTTACCAGTCCTCCCTCTTTCTTTTCTCCTCTCTCTATCTCTCTCCCCTCCTCCCTTCTCTTCTTTCTCTCTTTTTTCCTTTGTGAATTTCTTGTAGTATTTTTGAAAGTGATTGAATTTAATACAGAGAAGTAGTTTAATTAAGTTTGCTTGGCTAGGCTGATTTTTGTCCCAAAGATCATAGGATCATCCAAGCAATAATTTATATGCTCCCAGAAAAAAAAATCTAATTTAAGTGCTTATAATACGAACACTTCTGTGATGGTTTTTTAATAATTACGGAGCATGTACTACTGGCATGGTTTAAATCAGTATGTATCTCTAGGGAAGAAGCAAGTTCCTAAACCTAATCTTCATGGAAAACTGAAGGCCCTTGGAACTTTACAGTTTTCACTTGCAGATTTTAATACCTGCTGTCATATATGAAAATGTTCCCATGGAGCTAAATCACACACACGCACACATGTCTACTCATCCCAGATAGGGAACTGGGGCAGATGAAAGTAATGAGTCTACCAGATTCCAATTCGGCGAACCAGTGAATTTATTGGGGTTACCAACAGGAGAATTGGTGAGGATCACTTACAGGAGCATGCTTGGCTCAAAGGTAGTTACATCACCTAATGTATAACCAGCCTAAGTTACAGCTTAGCTGGAGCTCTCTGCACATGTCTGGGCATCTGCTTTCTGCATGTGGGCTGCATCTCCTCCTCTTGCAGATGCTGATTGCTTCCATCTTTCAGCAGGGCCCTGTGAATCTCCTAGCTTCTCAGCTTTCCAGGATATGTAAAGTTTAATTCTCACATCTCAGAAGCCCCCAGGTCCCTGTTCTTTGTAAAGTTAATGCTTCAGTTCAGAGGACATTGTCACACAACACCAGCTTTGGTAGTAGGTTTTCATTTTTAAATTGCTTCTGTTTTCTACCACTGATGAGTGTGCTGTGCTCAGCTGTGAGTAACTATGCAGACCTTTATTGGTGAGCGGCCCAGAACTAGCTATGTAGACCAGGCTGGCCTTGAACTCACAGAAATCCACCTGCCTCTACCTCCCAAATGCTGAGATTAAAGACATACTCACCAGACCATTCTTTCAAGAAATCTAAATCTTAAATTCAAGATCATGGGTACCACCCTCCAATGTGCCTCAGCCACTCGACTATAAGAACATCTCATTTGCCTTAAGAAAATTCATTACAACCATTCCTCAATTTTGTGCCCATTTCTTCCAGTTCCCTAAATCAACTTAAACAAGATATAATTTCCTCCTTCTTTCTTCCCTTCCTTCCCACCTTACTGTCATTCCATGTTATGATATTTTAATGACATTCTTGTGTTTATCTTCAATTCCTTTGCTCCCTCGCCATCTAAATGATTTGCCAGAAAAGTATTGAGATGGCCAAAAGGACCCTACCAAGTTCTTTGGATCTCTTTGGAGAAGAGACTGCGGCCGGAGGAAATGACACCCTAAGTTCATTGGACTTATTCTAAAACCCGTGGCCTCAAACACAAGTGAGAACAAGGCTGTACATGTCTCACTACCCTGCTCTTTCCCGCCCCCACACACCTTCCATCTATTGTCCTCCCAACCACTGATTTTGTTCCCTAATTTATGAAAAAATACAATAAATTTGCTTTATTTTTCCTTCAAAGAAGCAACACTCAATATTGCCCCTTTGTTTTCCTCCTAATTTTTTTCACCTCGTTCTCAGTCTTCTGTTACTATTAGGAATGCTTGCTTCAGTTCTCAGCAATCCTCAAATTGCTCATCCTAACTGGAAATTCTCCATATTCATCACCTTCATCATGACTCAGTGATAGTGCCAGACACTGGCCACTTCCTCCTTCCTAAACATTGCTGTAGTGTCTCTCATTTGATTTTTCATAAGACTTCAGTCTCTAGGCCTCTTCTCTTTGATCTTTACACTGACTAGGCGATCTCATGCAGATTCAGGAACCTTCAATATACTAATGGTTCATTTCACTCTTATGCACCAGTGCTGTTCTTTCTATTGTTCCTTACCTTACCTTCATGAGCTTGTTCATCCATATAATAAGATTCTTGAACTTAAAAAAAAAGAACTATCGTTAAAAGAAATTAAATATTCTTTGTGTGTGTGTGTGTGTGTGTGTGTGTGTGTGTGTGTGTGTGTTCCCCACCTAAGGAAATATCAGCTCAGTCTATTTACTTAGCTAAAATCTTGGCTTCATGGTCATCTTTTCCTTCCATCCCTCACCTTTAACATCCAAACTATACCCTCAAAATGTTAATGTATCTGAAATCTAATTGCTTCTCATGATCACTTCCGTTTCCACTCCTGGACCATTAATTGCCTGCACTGCTGCAATCATTTTACGATTGATCTTCCTGCTTTCACCCTTGGCCTGACCTCCACAGTCTAATTTTGGCTCAGCAACCACAGTGATATATCAAAATGAGATACTTCATTCCATCCAACATGAAAGCCAAAATCTTTACCAGTGGTTTTATTTAGAAATTACTTTTGTGTTCAGATAATGAAAACATACATGTTTAATGGAAGTATTTCAGGACTGTGCAAACCCTTGCTATCCTTCAGTTCCAAGCAATAAACATTCTCTTACAACAAGCATGAGATAATTTTGGGATATCCAGACAGGTATTACAGATAGGAAGTGTTAGTGTTCAGGCATCTGTATCAGCCTGCCCTTGGAGTTCTGACAGGCTATGACCTCAGCTCTATTCACCTCCTGTGTACATTCACCATGGTCCCTTTTAAAAGGGCTCTGACCACCACACATCTTTCACTCTTTCTATCTCTGTCTATCCTCTCTCTCCTCTCTGCCCCTCTCTTCTCTTCTGCTGCTCTTGTCCTCAGAGGACCCTCCTCTTCCCCCTTTTCACATTCCCTTTACCCTAGTTAAAAACTCCTCTATGTGAACTCTGTTGCATGGTGTCCTTTCTCTCTCACAACACGTTTTTCTTTTTTATGAAATTACAACAGAAGGTTTTTATTTCTGTCTGCAATAAAACCATGTCATTTGTTTTGCAACCTCTTCTGCTATTATGGGAGGAAACATTATTATAGTTAGTTGTAATATCTTTGTGAAAATTCCCTGTCATATGAGTCCAGATTCCTCTTTTCTTTTCCTTCCTTTCCTCTTCCTCCTCCTCTTCCTCCTCCTCCTCCTTCTTCTTCCTCTCTCTCTCTCTCTCTCTCTCTCTCTCTCTCTCTCTCTCTCTCATATTGACACACCGAACTCTTTTGAAAAGGTCCAGAATCTAGAGGCACAACCTTCTATAAGCATCTTTAGATAGTTCCTGGCCTCAGCAGCTAACCCCAACCAAACAATCATATGCCTGTTTTCTATTTCCTTTTCAAACGCCAGATGTAAAATTTAATATTTTTATTTTCTGGATGTTTCTTTAATGAAAATACTTTGGCTATGCCACTTGTCCTAAATGCTTTTATTCACGGTTTATGCCATATACCCTGCATCTTTGTTAGGGTTCCTCTTGTGATATAACACCATGACCAAAAGAAAATTTGGAGAGAAGGGGGTTTATTTAATCTTATACCTTATACCCCATCATCCAGGGAAGTCAGACAAGGCCTTGGGATAGTGCTGCTTACTGACAAGTTCCTGAAGTCCTGCTCAGCTTAATATTTATAGCACCCAGGACCATCAACCTAGTGCTGGCACCACCGACCATAAGCTGCCACATCAATAATCAACAAAGAAAGTCCATCACAGGCTTGCCCACAGGCCAATCTGTTGGGGGCATTTTCTCAGTTGAGGTTCTCTCCTCCCACATGGCTCTAACTTGTATCAAGTAGACATAAAACTATTCAGTACATTCAATGGAAGATGATTAAAAATTTTAGTGTACCAGTTCAATATTGGTTTGTTGATTTTGCCCTGAATTTCTAGTACTAATGTTGCTGATAGGGGAATTTTTTTGTCTTGATTTGGTTATTTCTTACTTAATGTTAATTTTGGCTTTCAGGGATTTAGCATGGTCTTTCCAAGCAAATAATGCATATTTGATTTACTCCATCATTATCATTCTTTTGCTAAAAAAATTCTGTATAAGTTTACTTTCAGTGTTAATGTAGCAGCTTCTTACTGTGAAAGATTAATAACAACCTGTTATATTGTTCATATTCTTCTCACAACTATGAGATTGGAAACTTAGTCATTCAGAAGTGGTAACTTTTAATACAAACTTGGTGTCACAAGCTTATAATGCCAATACCAAAGACTCAGGGGAAAGAGATTCATAAGTTCAAAGTCAGCTTGGTGGGAATAGTTCATTTCTAGGACAAAACAAAACCAACTAATCAAAGGTGTCTTTAGACTGGGATCCAGCAGCAGTCATTAATAGGGCTGAGTGTCTGATGGTATGCACACAGGTAGTGCCTATGTTACCCCCAACCTGATTAAATGTGCTTTCTAATAAGGTACTGTTGAAGTACATAGGAAATGCAAATGCTAGTCATTAGTTGATTAAGCCTTTCTCATATATATATATATATATATATATATATATATATATATATATATAAAGATTCAAGTCCCAGGTCAGCTGACAGTGCATGCATGCATGTGTGTGTATAATGATATCAAAAGCCTGTGTCACTGGGGAAGGTCACTCCATGTTCAGGACTCTGTCTCCCTTAACCATGGATCCCTCAGATTGTACTTGCAGTTTCACAGTAGAAGGCAGCTTACAGTTGAAGTGCTCAGAAGCTCTTTCCCATAGAGCAGAGCTTCCTTGGCTTGTAGCAGAGGACCTTACATTTGCTCTTTTCATAAGCTCTGCATGTCCAGCCTCACCAAGACAAAGCATTGACTTTCCTTATAGAAATTCATAGGAAACTGAAAGCCACAGTGTCTTCTGCCTCTGCCAGAAACCCTGATGATTTTGGCATTCTCAGAATGTCTGCCTCTGCATTAGGATGTCATGTTCTAAGAGGTCTGGGGTGACTTTTATTTGTTTTTTGTTATATCTTCAGCGTCTAACTCGAGAAGAGCTCATTACTGATTTCTAGTTGATAAATGACAAATCTCGTTAAACTGATGAAGGAATTGATTAGTGTTTGCAGAACACATTGTTTAGAATGGAATAACCACAAATAGTTGTAATACCCGGTGGTTTGTGATAATAGACTATCATAGTCCATTTGGAGTGATGTAAGAAAAGAACATAGCCTTTAGAAACATTTCTTTCTTATGACCCAAAAGCAGAGAAGTTAAAAATCAAAGCTCTGTCAGGGTTAGTGTCTAGAGAAGATTTGGGAGATAGCAAGTCTCCCAAATGACATCTTCTGGCTAAGTCCTCTTGGAGGAAGGAACCTGTGTTCTCATGTGGAAAGGAAAGAGGACCCTGGTTTACACATTACGCCCCTTTGTAAGGGGATTGATTCCATTTGTGAGGTCGAGCTTAGTGACATAATCATTTCCCAGAGAATACAACCCTTCCTATTATCACGTTGGGAATTGAGTTTCAATTTTGAGGGAGACATTGGCTTCACTTAAACCATAGAACACTCCGAGGACCTGAAGTCAGTCTTCACTGGGGGAATCTGGGAAGGATTCTTCCAACAGTGCAATTCCTATCAGAGCCAACAGAGGCCAAAGAGACTGACAGGGAGAGCTTGGGTATGTTGGAGAAAGGTGAACAGTAGTTTGGCTAAACTGTAGAAAGAAAGTCATCAAGGTTGAATGCTAAATCAGAACTCAGTCCTTTGAGAGGACATGCAGCCAATAGGAAAAACCATGGGAAGCTTATCAAGTACATAATATTCTCATTGAAAACTCCTGGAACTGAATGGCAGTTACAATAGGGCACATAAAGAGAAGCATTTATGGAAAATAGATGGTCCCCCCCCCCGGGATTCTTTGACTCTTCACACATGCAGGTGCATGCACTCGCTGCGTGATTCATTTCTGCACAGGGCTCCAGGAGAACAATCTTCCTTATGTTTTCTTATCTTCAAGAAGAGGATGAGGTTAAAGATGCATCAAAAGATAGAATGGCCCAATTGCTTTGTTCATAAATGGCTTTCGCTCATTATACGCAAACTTAACTATATGATTTTTAGAACTGAAAGCTGAAAGGGAGGGAAGAAAATAGGGCAATGTGACATATTTAAAAATTTTATTTAAGTTAAATTAAAAAATCTCATTAATTTATATTTTCTTAAACAGAAAAGTAATTTCAATTACAAGGCAAAAACTGGTAAATGAAATAAACATGGATTTAATTGGTTTGCCTTAACAGAAACACTCTTACAGCAAAAGGACAGCTTAATTTGTCTTTGGACACATGGTAGTTGGGAATAAAATTACTAAGAATCTAGTAAAATTTCACTTTCACCAGAATATTTCCAGAGTGATCTATACCACAATGAACCCTTAGAACGTCCCCCAACACTTGACAATTATGACCTGCTCAGTAAACGTTTGCTAAATAGCTGAACTCTTACTAACATTATACTGTAAATTTGTAACTAGTAAGAGTGTTTTGAATTACTATTTGATATCTTAATATTTCAAATATAAATATAAGACAAGGCCCCCAAGTATTCTTTTTGAATCTTCTTCTTATTATTTAGTGATGAAAATCAATGATACAATTAGCATTATGTAAATTAAAATCGACTGGATTGGTATGCTGTTTTACGCCAGAATACAGGATTCAGATTATAATAGACACTTCATTGCAAATGTAATTACCATTTATTATTCTCTTTTTTATATAAGCTGCCACTTTATCATATGTGGGTTTCTAGGGGCCATTTATAAATCAAAATCTCTGCACTTGGACTGCCATGAGTCACATAAAATACAGGCTTATGGTTTAGAAAGATAAAGCCTGGAGCAAAGTGATCTCCACTATTTCATTACCTACTCATGTGCTATCTGATTTTCTAAGGTTATACTTGACCTTGTATGTGATAGAGGGGAAAGTGGAAACTAGAAACTTATAGTCAGAAACCTCCTATTTGTTCTCATATTTCTCCCTTCCATGAGGTCACAATCTGAGGAGAAAGAGATTCAATAATGGCACGATTAACCTGTTTGTACATAGAATACAGGTTTTTAGCTAATAGAATTCTTACTTAAATATCTGAATTTCCTAATTCTCTCAGAATTGAGCCCTGTCTTCCCTAAATTTTCCAAGAGTGGAGATAAATGTAAAGTAATTGTCACTGCCTGGTGTTTTCAGGTATAAATTTAAATTTATATATGTGAATGAGTACACACACACACAGACACACACACACACACATACACACACACACACACATACACACACACACACACACACACATTTGAGACAGGTTTTGCAATGTAGCTCAGACTCTCCTTCAACTCAAAATTCTCTTGCCTCAGATACCTGAGTGTTGGGAGTATAGTCTTGTGCTACAGTTCCTGACTTTAATATATAATTTTTGAGATGAACCATTTTGTCAATGCTAGATAATATTCCATTGAGAGATTTACATAAAAGCTAACATAATACAGGAAAATTAACCCCATGGTGCATACTTTTCAGTCACCTACCAAGAACCAATAATTGGGGACACCTGTTTTGTGTACATGAGTATGATCTGTGTTAATACTTACTATAGTAATATAATACAAAATATAATGGACAAGTTAATCATGAGGACCTCTCAAGAGAGAGAGAACAGGCAGAGTTCAGGATGAAGGGGACCATATGTATAATAGTAGATTGGGAGAATGAGGTCTATATTATAATTGCCATATGAAATTCCTGAGTGGGCTGGTCAGCACAATTGCGAAGAAACAAAGGTAACCATTTTCCATTTCTGCTTAATCTGAAAAGTAAATGTTCTTCTTGCCAATGGGCCACAAGTCTTGTCTACATACCACATAAACTAATCAATAATTAATTGATTCTTCTTCCCTCCAACCACAGAGGTGTTATCTTCTGCTTCTTTTGGGTCCTATCTAGTTCTGCCCTGCACACTGCACAGAAACCAAATCACCGTTATAAACATTGAAGCATGCTTATGTCTATTTCACATGAACCGTAATTCCACACATATGCCCTTATCACCCATTTTTCTTTACACTGAAGCTTCAAGGAGGTTGGTACTGGGTTCACACTGCCTCTTAAACCTGCACCTCTCGAGCCTCTTTTCCTCGATGGCCTCTGTACCACTTGGTGTTAGATGGACTTTCTCTTCTTGATTCTCCACTGGCGTCCATTTGATACTATTCCTTTCCTGAAGCAAACTCCTGCCTGAATTGATTTTCATGCCATTACAAACATTTTTTCCTCTTGTTTTGTTGGCTTCTTTTTTCTCTACCAATTTCTTTTTGTCAGTTCCTTTTCTGTAACCCTGTATTGACATGGGCATCATGCCAGTAAAGGTTCTTTTCTCCTTCGGGCAATCTTAATACCCACAGCGTAGATCCAATTTCTATGTGTCTGGGTGTTCCCAAATTTAAATGTACATTCAAGGTTTACATTTTGTATCATGTTTTCTTTAAAAAAAAATCCAGCAAGCATTTAAAATCTATTTAACATATTTATGACAAAATTTGTCCTATTTTGCTAGTCTTCTATGTAGGGAGTGTGCGAATATCTATCTTAATGTGTTAGGTCAATAAACCATGAAAAAGTTTTTAAATGCTTTACAACAAACTTAGTCTCTTTTAGCACTAGGAAGCTGTTCTCTCCCTGCAGTGCAGAATGCTTCCTTAGCAACAACCCTGGTGTGTACCTACGTGGTGACAGTCATACTGGGAATAAACAGTGCCAACTGTAACCTAGAAAAACAGCAGCTAGGGCAGAGGGGGAACCAAATAACCCCATTTCTAGAGATCATCAATTTAGCATTAAAACAAGTCCAATTCTGTCTAAAAGACAAACAACTTAGAAATCATGATGAGGTTTTCCCAAAGAAAAAGATGTTTACTATAGGGTAGAAAAATGTAAATTGTGTGTAATAAATTCTCAATTCAGTGTCTACCTTAGTTGAATAACAGTGACTAATATTGATAAACTGCCATAATCTCATAGTGGTGACATGACCAACATGTTACCAAGTGGCAAAAAGGTAGGCGGTTAGTAACTTCTGTTATAAACACTTATAAAGAGTGTGCATGTGTGAAGTTTCTTAAATGCCCGCATAAAACATTGCTGGAGTGAAGACTTGCTCAGTAAGAACCAAGGCACCATACTGGCCTTACTGGTAATTCCAGATCTTTCCACATCATTTCTCTTCTTGTTTTTTTTTTTTTCTCCAAGCCCTCATTTTATACTGTTTATTAAAGCCATATGATATTATTGTCTCCTCTGGATAAAGGCTTGAGCCTTTCTCCGAGTTACCTACCATACTTTAGAGCACAGGCCAGACATCATACACTCATCAGACCGTCTGCTGAAACCCCCAACTCCTTTGCTTTTTAAATACTTTTGTGACAGTGTATTCCTTCCCTTCGTGTGAACTTACCTGTTCGCTATTAAATATGTATGCATCGAATGCTGTTAATCATACCCTATGATTCAGAGTGCACATTTTAAAACTTAAATTCCTTTGCGACTGCATTTAAGGCATGAGCTACCAGACAGTGCCCTGTTGGCATGAGGTATTTTAAATCAGCCTGTGTTGAGAAAATTCCTCATAGCTTAACCACTTCCAAACAGCAGAATTTCCCCCTGTGTCACTTTGTATATATTACAGTTTTGATAGCATCCACCATTTTCCATAATTTTTTTCAGAGCTCCTGCCTGTTCTCAGAATGACAAGTTTACATTTAGTTTAATACAAACTTCTTTATCTGTGAAGCTCAAGTGTTTTTTGTATTATTTTAGTCTGCCCCACACAGTGTCATGGGTCTGAAAGCAAAAAAATTCTACTGAAAATGATTGCATCTGGGATCTGGGTACTCACAGTAGCTGACTTGGCCTTCAAGGCACCTGGGGCAATTCCCCTTGAATCACACAAAGCTTCGTGTTTGCTTTGTGGATCAGCAAGGAGACCTTTAGGTAGGATGTTGAGGACCGATTCTGGCATTTATTCCGAGAGGTCAGGTTAGGAATGTTGTACTGCAGCTTAGTGATGCTGTAAAGTTTCCAGCCTCTTTTTAAATTTTTCATATTTTCCTCAGCAATGGCAACGTGCAGTAAACTGTTTTCACCTCCATGTCCTACAAACTATAACTGAACGGCATGTGCCTCTGGGTATTTTGAAACTGCCTGTGGGTAGATGGAACTGTGTTCATGTCCAGGACTCTGTGAATATCCGACAGACTGGAAATGTCAAAATCTAAAAGCGACTTATTTTCTTTGATACGTCTTCATGTTTTATAACCCAAGTAGGAACAATGACAAAAAGTTTGACATGTTCAAACATTTCAGAACCTTGAAATCAGCAGCTAGAAAAGCTTTGTTGCCATTTTAAAATAATACAGGCTGGAACACATTTTATATTCGATGGCTCCACTTGTTATCAGTCCACTAAATAAAATGAACCTAACTGAAAAAGTAAAGGAGCAATATTGAATCTTACTAAGGTCACAGAGTTTTCCAGGTTGAACTGAGAGCAGAAAATAAAGAAATTGTTCATGATGACTCTTAGGCAGGGTTTAAGGTTTTATCAATTCTCTACTGCTCAGTAGTTGTGGCTTAATCTGCCACAATTTTGAGGCTTAATTTGAAACTTTCTTTTCCAGACAACAATTATTTTTACATAAACTCAACGAGAATAGAATCTTCTATTTGACCACCAGAAAACTAAATTTATTTTCCTATATATAAAGCACCTTTAGAGATCTAAGTTTATTATAAGAGCAAATTGAAATGTTTCCATTTAAGGGATAAATTATGTATTTATTATGTCAGAAGATTCAAAGTTTGCCTTTTTAATTTCAACATTAAATTCAAATTGTCTCAAAATTTGCTAGGAAAAATAAGTGCATACATTAATTTTAAAGGCTCCTAAGAATGCCTATCATTCTGTACTTGCATGAGTGCTTTTAACAAATACATCGAAATGAATTAATATCTGTCCTACTTGTAATCAATTGCTTTGTCTATGTTAATAAGAGCAAATGACAAGGACAGGGACCAAAGCATATGTCAGTAATCTCAAAGAGTGTATCATAATGTCATTTGTTTAGTGTTTCCAATTTGTGGTTGCAGGTGCACCCAAGGTACCAGCTAGTCTGGAAACCACTGCCCTTCAAGTAAATTAACCATAATGCTTTCTGTTCAGTGTGACCAGGCCTTGGGTTTCTTAGAAGTTGATCTTACCCTCTTTTAGACTTCAATAATTGCCAAAAATATGGACATCTCTTTTGTTAATTATACTATCCGCTGCCATGCCTAACTTATGATTCCATGTGGAAAGGGAGTGTGAAATAAGAGATTTTCTGGAATTCTCACTGATTTTCTCAATAGCTCCATGTTCGGTCTGTACTGATAGGACAGTGAAAAGGGAAGCTAATTTTACTGAGTCACATAACAGGGAGTTCTGAAGGGAGCATTTTGTGTGATTCAGTGCCTCAGTCTGTTTTCTTTTGCTGTAACAAAGCACAAGAAACAGGGCAATTTATAAAGAACAGAAGTTTATCCAACTCAGTTTAGTCCAGCTGGGCGGAAGTACAGAAGCTTGGCACCAGAGTTACATGCATTTCCAAGCAGAGTTGCCTGTTTGCCTGATAAGGATAGGACAATTCTCTTAAGATATGAGTCAGTCATGTACTGCTTTTTAGTAGTTGCAGCACCTGGTGAGGACTTCAGGTTAGATCATGGTTTGGGATGGGATATCACTTGGAGACCAAAAAAAGTAAAAGTGTACCATCTAAGGGCATCATTGAATAAATGGGACTTCCTGAGGCTGAGAAGCTTCTGTAAAGCAAAGGACACTGTCACTAAGACAAAAAGACAACCCACTGACTGGGAGAAGATCTTCACCAACCCTGCAACTGACAAAGGTTTGATCTCCAAAATATATAAAGAACTCAAGAAACTAGACCGTAAAAGGCTAATCAACCCAATTATAAAATGGGGGACTGATCTGAACAGAGAATTCTCAACAGAAGAACTTCAAATGGCCAAAAGACACTTAAGGTCATGCTCAACTTCCTTAGCGATCAGGGAAATGCAAATCAAGACAACTTTAAGATACCACCTTACACCTGTCAGAATGGCTAAAATAAAAAACACCAATGATAGCCTTTGCTGGAGAGGTTGTGGAGAAAGGGGTACACTCACCCATTGCTGGTGGGAATGCAAACTTGTGCAACCACTCTGGAAAGCAGTGTTTCGGTTTCTCAGGAAATTTGGGATCAACCTACCCCTGGATCCAGCAATACCACTCTTGGGAATATACCCAAGAGAGGCCCTATCATACAACAAAAGTATATGCTCAACTATGTTCATGGCAGCATTGTTTGTAATAGCCAGAACCTGGAAACAACCTAGATGCCCTTCAATGGAAGAATGGATGAAGAAAGTATGGAATATATACATATTAGAGTATTACTCAGCAGTAAAAAACAAGGACTTCTTGAATTTTGCATACAAATGGATGGAAATAGAAAACACTATCCTGAGTGAGGTAAGCCAGACCCAAAAAGAGGAACATGGGATGTACTCACTCATATTTGGTTTCTAGCCATAAGTAAAGGACATTGAGCCTATAATTCATGTTCCTAGAGAAGCTAAATAAGGTGAATCCAAAGACAAACACATAGGCATCCTCAGGAATATTAACCTTCATCAGGCGATGAAAGGAGACAGAGACAGAGACCCACACGGGAGCACCGGACAGAAATCTCAAGGTCCAAATCAGGAGCAGAAGGAGACGGAGCACGAGCAAGGAACTCAGGACCACGAGGGGTGCACCCACACACTAAGACAATGGGGATGTTCTATTGGGATCTCACCAAGGCCAGCTGGCCTAGGTCTGAAAAAGCATGGGATAAATCCGTACTAGCTGAACATAGCGGACAATGAGGAATACTGAGAATTCAAGAACAATTGCAGTGGGTTTTTGATCCTACTGCACGTACTGGCTTTGTGGGAGCCTAGGCAGTTTGAATGCTCACCTTACGAGACCTGGATAGAGGTGGGCAGTCCTTGGGCTTCCCACAGGTCAGGGAACCCTGATTGCTCTTCGAGCAGATGAGGGGGGGGGGGACTTGATCGGGGGAGGGGGAGGGAAATGGGAAGCGGTTGTGGGGACGAGGCAGAAATCCTTAATATATAAATAAATTAAAAAAAAGTATACCACCTAGGTTCTCTTCCTCCTCCTCTTCTTTCTTCTCCTTCTTCCTCCTTTCTGCTTTCTTCTCTTATTCCTCTTCTTCATTCCTTCTTTCGTCTTATTCTGCCAGGGATGCCAGGATTCTCCTCGACTCTCTTACCTCACTATCCCCAATTCTAAATCCCTTTACCACATGAACATAGAAACTCAGGTCCTAGGACATAAACTTTTGGGGACATACACTTCAACAGAAACGGCTGTTTCCAAATAAACACAGGAATCACTAGAACTTCACAATGTGGATTTCATATTTTTAAATAAGTTAAGATTTTTATTTTATGTAAGTGTTGACCTGTATGTATGTCCACAGAGGCCAGAAGAGGGCACTAGATGCCCTGGAACTGTAGCTGAAGATGGTTGTGAGCCAAAATGTAAGTGCTAGGAACTGAAACCAGGTTCTCTGTAAGAGTAGCAAGTGCTCCAAACCACTGTACCACTTCTTCAGCCCTTTACTATATGATTTTTTTATCTTTAAGGATGAATTCTACTCAGAATATGCAAGTTTGGATATAATACATAGGTAGAGACCACTGCAGATTGGAAACCTACAAATCATCATGAACTATTATTAAAATAACTCCTAATTAGGATTGCAGTGGCAGCTATACCAGCAATAAGAACTCTGCCACCCTAGACTCTGAGTCTTAGAAAATTTGAGCAGCATTAGATCAATAAGACCAAGTAGAGTTTTGAATTCACTATGACTATCGGTTCCTTCTCATAACTACAAAGAAGTACATGAAAGAAATAACAAAGGGAAGAAAGATTCATTTTCATTCAAAGTGTGAGAGTCTCCAGTCCATCAGAGTGGGGAAGGCAAAGCAGAGGGAACTTATTCACAGTCCCTTATGTGGCACTGAGCACTAAGACAAAGACGGGAGCAGAAGCAAGATTGGGATACAGCCATCAAGTCCCCTCTCCCATTGACAACCACTTTACCACAACAATAGAGAATTTGTACTTTCAATGTATGGTCAGGTGATAGCCATATTGTGAGAGTCACTATATAAAGCATTTGGATATGGGACCCCAGATACATAGAATGTATTGAAAATCAGAAAGGAGTTCATTATAATTATAAAACATGGTCATGGCAATAGGAGCTTTGACAAGGCTTGATGGTTAGGAGATGAAGAAAAGGGGAGCCTTATCTACTGCTTACAGGAATGTCAATGAGCAGAGTAAATTCAGGCAAATGGCATGAAAATTCCTCAAAAGTTAAAAATATAGTTACTAGATGATACAGTAATCACACTTCGGAGATATATCTAAAAGAAATCAAACCAGGAACTCAAAGAGACATTTTTTAATATTCTTATGCTTAATTCAGTGAGATTCCCAATAGCTAAGATTTGGAGGAAAATCCTACATATAATGGTGAAGTATAAAACTAGGTTCTCTTAAAAATAGGGAGAGCTGCCACTGATGACAGCATGAAGACCCTGGAGGACATTATGTTAAGTGAAGCCAAGCACAGACAGACATGCTGATGATTGATCTCAAACATGCGGGGAATCTTGAAGTTCAAACTTAGATAAAGAGAACGCAGAACAGGATGAGGGAAGAGGACAGTCAAATGGATACAAATGACCTACTGTAAGATGAAGTCCTGGAGGTCTAATGGACAGCATGGCTGTGGCTGTTAACAGTACTTCATGCTTCATTGGCTACACAGGTGTTCCCCCCCACACACACACACACAAGTAACTGTGCAAGGTGATGAATGTGCTGATTTGCTGCATTGTGTAAGCAGAGACTGTGAACTCATTTCCCAGCCTCCCAGATCTGAATACTCAGACAAAAACTATATTGATTAAAACACTGTTTGGCTGATGACTCGGGCGTATTTCTAGCTCTAATACCTTAAATTAGCCCACTTTTATTATTTTATATTTTACCAAGAGGCTTGTGTTCCCCCCCCCCCTGCTTCTTGGGTGGTTTCATAGCATCTCCCTGACTCTGCCTTCTTTCTCCCTGAATTCAGTTTAGTTTTCCCGCCCAGCTTTATTCTGCCCTGCGGTAGGCCAAAGTGGCTTCTTTATTAACCAATGGTAATAAAAATATTCACAGCATACAGAGGGGAATTCCCCATCAAAACACTAAGCATAAAGGGTGTTTTGTATGTCTGTGTGTTTGCTTCTGGACAGTCATTATTTTAAAACCCTAAAGGAAAAATAAGAAAACTTTTAGCTTATTAAAAAGCATTTAAATCTTTACTCATCTTGGACACTGATACTTTTTTTTTCCTGTTGAAAGGTTACATCTTCATATGGTGAATTAGGTGGCAAGATTAAGGACTGTTTCAGACTGGGGAGAGGGACATTACATCTTGCAGGTAGGAGATGGGGCCAGATTTATACCTAGGATTGCAAATAGCTTTTTCTGAAAGCCTGCAACCGTAATTAGTACCATCTACATCCCTCATCCATACAGCTATTTGGTAGCAGAGCAGTTGGCTCTAATTCTGTTTCAAGAAGACTGTCTCCTCTAAGAAGAAGAGTTCTGCCAGCTATGTTTTTTGCATCCAGGTTGCTGTTTGCTTTTCTTCTTTGGATCTCAGCCTCCCATCCACCATTCAGATTTTCTATTCCAACCGAAAAGCTTTTTGTACCATCTTGGTTTTTTCCCCATCAGTCACTTCAGAGAAAGAAAATATCCCAAAGCAAGAACATCAATCACCTTTTTGAAAGTCTCTGAAATTATTATTTATGTGTCAGTGGTGAATCCATCTACCCTTTAAAAGACAGAATGGCTAGATTAGAAACATGGTTAGACAAACACAGCTGTCATTAACCTTGTCACTTTTCCAGCAAAGAAAAACAGTGCCACAACTGGCAAAAGCTAGTGGCAATTTGGAGCACAAAAGATCAACAATCAGACCCCAAAACAGGATAAACTAAGGTGCCAAGGTCTGCACAGGATGAAAGTAATTTTCTGCAAACAATTATCCTCTCCTAAAATGAAAATCAATAAGAGGGCTTAAGAATATATAGAGAGATTTTAAAACCTTATAAAATACTCTCTTGTTTTCTAAAGACAGAGTTTTGCTTACTTTGGGAAAACCCATGGCATATTTCTTTCTTTTCATACTGATTTCCTTTTCACTGATGTCTTATTGAAGAGAAAGATTTTAGAAAGCTACGCTCCATAGGTCACTTAACATTGAATCTTCCTCAGATTCTTCACTCCCAGTCAGGACAGAAGAATTATTGGACAAAATTAAGAAGGAGCTGGGGTGAAGAGCTAAGGGTGAACAAGGAGAGGAGAAAAACATGGACAGAAGTTTTTCCAGACAGGGATGAGCAGAGGAGCAGAGTCACTTGAATGGCTCCATGCTCCCAAAAGGATACGGTCCTCTTCCCGTGTGAATATTTACAGAAAATGATACCTCTCCCTCCATCTGCCATGCTTTGCATTTCAGTATTAACTTAAAAATGTGTTTATAACACAAAGGCTTAAGAGATGGCTCAGAAGTCAAGAGAACTTGTTTCCCTTGCAGGGAACACAAGTTAAATTCCCAGCACATGGTAACCAGTTCAGGGGGTGTGATACCTCTCTGGACTTCCAAGGACACCATATATGCATACAACACAAATATATACATAAAGGCAGTCATTCACACATAAGAAATAAAAATATATCTTTTCCAAAACTAGTGGGGGAAATATGGTCTCAATAATTGTGATATAAGAAAAATCTTGTGACTTTGGTGTAGAAAAATTAGCGTGAAGTTAATGGTACAATATAGTGCCTGAAAAGAGAGACAATATCAATATGGCTGAACAAGAAACCCAGAGAACAGGATGGCTTAAGCCAGAAGATGTGGCGGGGGGCCATCTCTCAGCACCCTTCGATTACTATTAAGATTCCCCACTTTCTCCCAAATGCTCTAGGAATTCAAGGAAATGTATGAGAGTACAAAGTGGTGATACCAGGTTATTCTTTTTAAAATTCTCCGTGGTGCCTATGTAAAGAAAGATGCTTTTTGCCATGGACCAGATAATTGATTATTATCAGTCCAGAATGCTGGACTCAGTCCATAGAGTCAAGGAGACAGATTTCAAAAAGCTTTGGAGAATGGGTGAATAACAGTTTCAGCTACATATTTTTCTGGGTTTATATGTAGATTATTTTCCCTTATGAACATACTTAGGGTGAAAGGTTATACAGTACACTGAAATATTTATAGTGGCATATTCAAGGTCTTAGTTTTGCAGTAATTTTTCATTTGCTTCTTTACATTTTCTTTTTTACTAATATTCTGCAATGGATGCTTATAAATGCATGAATAATAAAATATCATGGAAATTAAATTAGAAATACAGTTAGTGCCAACTATTGTACCAAGATGAAGTACTTCTACAATAAAATTAATTAAAAATTCTTGTGCTGTAAGTCCTTGGTTTGTCCAGGAATTATGCATAGATCTTAGAGAATTACAGGTATAGTTACTAACAGAGAGAGTCTGGTTAAGTGCCTTTTGCCTTGACTGACAGTAGAACTCAATAGTATAGATGTTCAAAAGTTAAATGATTATTGATTATCTCTGAACAGTTATACTATTTATGCAGTGTTTCTCTTTACATGCCTTCACAATTATTTTAGCTACATCTTTTTTTAATTTTTTTTTATTGAGAAAAGGAAAAAAAAAGTTTCCGCCTCCTCCCAGCCTCCCATTTCCCCCCCCTCCTCCCGCCTCCCCCTCCCCCCACTCCTCTCCCCCTCCCTCTCCAGTCCTAAGAGCAGTCTGGGTTCCCTGCCCTGTCGAGAAAGTCCAAGGTCCTCCTCCCTCCGTCCATGTCTAGTAAGGTGAACATCCAAACTGGCTAGGCTCCCACAAAGCCAGAACATGAAGTAGGATCAAAACCCCATGCCATTGTCCTTGGCTTCTCATCAGCCCTCATTGCTCGCCATGTTCAGATATTCTGGTTTTATCCCATGCTTTTTCAGTCACAGTCCAGCTGACCTTGGTGAGCTCCCAATAGATCAGTCCCACTGTCTCAGTGGGTGGGTGCACCCCTCGTGGTCCTGCCTTCATTGCTCATGTTCTCCCTCCTTCCTCTCCTCATTGGGACCTCGGGAGCTCAGTCCAGTGCTCTAGTGTGGGTCTCTGTCTCTATCTCCATCCATCACCAGATGAAGGTTCTATGGTGATATGCAAGATATTCGTCAGCATTGCTATAGGATAGGGTCATTTCAGGTTCCCTATCCTCAGCTGCCCAAGTAACTAACTGGGGACATCGTCTTGGGCCCCTGGGAACCACTCTAGGTTCAAATCTCCTGCCAACCCTAAGGTGGCTCCCTTAACTAAGAATTGTGCTTGCGTGTCCCCTATCCAACCTTCCTTTATCCCAATCATCCTGTTTCCCCAAGTTCCCCCCATCCTCCCCTTCTCCCTTTTCTCTCCCCATCTCCCCTTACCCCCATCCCACCCCACCCCCAAGATCCCAATTTTCTCCCTGACAATTTTGTCTACTTCCCATAGCCAAGAGGATAACTATATGTTTTTCCTTGGGTTCACCTTATTTAGCTTCTTTAGGTTCACCAATTATAGACCTTTATTTATGGCTAGAAACCAATTTTGAGTGTGTACATTCCATGTTCATCTTTTGGGGTCTGGGTTACCTCACTCAGGATAGTGTTTTCTATTTCCATCCATTTGCATGCATCTTTACTTATTATTTTCAAAACAATATCTTATAAGAATTATCTCCAACATTATAGAATCAGGTAAGACTTACAAGTTAAACTTAAAATTCAGAGACATTTTTCACCTGAACATATGTTGTATACTAGGCTATGTCCGAAATAAAACATTGGGATACTATACAGCCTTCATGCTTTAGGATTTTGCATGCTGCGTAGGGACAAACAAAGCCTGGGTTACAATAGACCAATTATGAATATCACTCCCATCTATAGGTTCCACATCTGTCCATAGGGTTTCACCAAGCTCAGATTAAAAACACATTTTTTAAACTTGTGCCCAACCTAGTCTCTGAAAGAGAATAACCACATAATTTCCTGCATATGCATACTTTAGCCTATAATATATACTTTTATAAATGTAAACTAATGTGTGTGGGCATAATATTTAAAAAGGAAAATAATAAAGGCTAATAAAATATTTTAAATATAAATGGATATTAGTGAATTATATATAATATATTTTTTGTAAGTCTTTTGAATTATTTTGCAAGATATAACACATTTTCAAAATAAGGCCTGAAATGGGCAGTGTTTACATATAATTCAATAAGGGGCTTTTTACTTTACTGTGAGATGTGAAATTTAATTTATTCTTTTCATTATTTTAACATTTCTGTAGGCGATAGTTTTTTATTTAATACTGAGATTAATGTATTTTATTTTAGAAATGGATATAGTTATACACATATTAGAATGTGAATATTATTAAAATATATTTAAAATAATCATAATTTTGAAATTTCTGTGATTTCCTGGGAAGGCTGGCCCACTGTCAATCAGTCTTAAAGACTAACATGCCAGGAATTTTTACATCAAAGACATTTGCCTCTTTTCAATTATATATCATAAAAACTTAAACTATATCATTATTGCTAAATAAACATTCTTTTTGATTAAAATGAAAAAGAATTTGTGACTTTACTCAACATGCCCAGATATTTATGGCATCATTTCCTAAAATATGGAGTAAAATTATGAATTATGCAGCATTTATGTTATATAAGGAATATATGAGTAATCTTGAGATGACATAAACATGTGGGAGAAACTGTGAAGACTCAGATCTGTGCTGTGAGACCAGAAAATCAAGCCTCTACAGGTTTTAGTGTTAAAGTTTCTGTAACAATCACTTGGAGATATCAAGGGAGTTATTTTTGTAGCTCCATTGATTAATGGAAGATTATCACTCTTGCTAAAATACTGAGCATATATTCAGCCAACAATTGATGGTAATCTTGATTCTTAGTATTCTTTTGAATGATTTCAACAATGATAAAATATTATATTCTAGTGATAAAGGAAGTATTCTTTTGTTTTGTGATATATGCATAACTTTATACATGTGTGTTTATATACACACATATGTTAAAGAAAAAGGAGACAAGTCTCACTTTGATTTTTATCAAAATTGAAAACTGAAATCAACAAAATAGAAACAAAGAAAACAATACAAAGAACCAATGAGACAAAGAGTTTATTCTTCAAGAAAATCAACAAATAGACAAACTTTTATCCAAACTAACCAAAAGGCAGAAAGAGAATATCCAAATTAACAAAATCAGAAACAAAAAGGGAGACATAATAACAGAAATGAAGGAAATCCAGAGAATCATCAGCTCATACTTTGAAAATCTATACTCTACAAAATTGGAGAACTTAAAGAAAATGGACAAAGTCATTACTAAGGAAAAGAATTAAAGACCAATCTCACTCGTGAATATTGATGCAAAATTGCTCAATAAAATACTGGCAAACTGAATCTAAAATACATCAGATAAATCATCCACCATAACCAAATAGGCTTAATCTCAGAGATGTAGGGATGGTTCATCATACAAAAATCTGTCAAAATAATCCACCATATAAACAAACTGAAAAAAAAGGATTATCTCATTAGATGCTGAAAAGGCCTTAGACAAAATACAATATCCCTTCATGATAAAGGTCTTGGAGAGAGCAGGGATACAAGGATCACACCTAAGCGATCTCACTGAAATCAGTAACATCACAACGTTGTCCATTCTCTTTTTATCTATTCAGTATTGTATTTGAGGTTCTAGCTACAGCAGTAAGACAATAAAAGAAGGTCAGTGGGTTACAAATTGAAAAATAAGAAGTCATATTCTTCCTATTTTCTGATGATATGATAGTGTACATAAGTAATCCTAAATATTCTACCAAGGAACTTCTACAACTCATAAACACTTTCAGTAATATAGCAGGATATAAGATTAACTCAAAAAAATCAGTAGCCCTCCTTTATAAAGATGAAAAGTGGGCTGAGAAAGAAATCAGAGAAATATCACCCTTCACAATAGCCACAAATAACATAAAGTGTCTTAAAGTAACTCTAACCAAAAAGTAGAAGACCTGTATGACAAAAACTTTAAATCTTTAAAGAAAGAAATTGAAAAAGACACCAGAAATTAGAAATATCTCCCATGCTCTTGGGTAGGTAGAATTAACATAGCAAAAATGGCAATCTTACCAAAAGCAATCTACAGATTCAATGCAATGCCCATCAAAATTCCAGCAACATGCTTCACAGACCTTGAAAGAAAAATACTCAACTTCACATGGAAAAGCAAAAACTCAGGGTAGCCAAAAAAATCCTGTACAATGAAGGAACTTCTGGAGGCATCACAGTCCCTGACTTCAAACTCTACTACAGAACTACAGTGCAAAAAACAGCCTGGTATTGGCATAAAAGGAGAGAGAAAGACCAATAGTGTCCATTCAATGACCTGGATATCAATCCACACACCTACAGACATCTGATTTTTGACAAAGAAGAAAAAAATATAAAATGGAAAAAAGAAAGTATATTCAATAAAGGTTGCTGGTATAACTGAATATCAACATGCAGAAGAATGAAAATAGATTCTTATCTATCACCATGCACAAAACTCAACTCCAAATAAATCAAAGATCTCAACATAAATACAACCACACTGAATCTTATAGAAGAGAAAGTGGAAAGTACACTTGAACACATTGAGACAAGAGATCACTTCTTAAATATAACTCCAGTAGTTCAGACACTGAGAGTAATATTTAATAAATGGAACCTTTCAAAACTGAGAAGCTTCTGTAAAGCAAAGGACATTGTCAAAAAGACACATTGGCAGCTTAAACAATGAGAAAAGATCCTTACCAACCCCACATCAGGCAGAGGACCGATCTCCAAAACATACAAAGAACTTAAGAAATTGGTCATTAAAAGAACAAATAATCCAATGAAAATGGGTACAGACCTAAACAGAGAACACTCAACAGAAGAATCTAAAATGGCTAAAAGACATTGAAGAGAATGCTCATCATCCATAGGCATCAGAGAAATGCAAATCAAAACAACTCTGAGATTCCATTTTACACCTGTCACAATGGCCAAGATCAAGAATATTGATGACATTGATGCTGGAAAGGTTGTGGGATAAAGAGAACACTTTTCCATTGCTGGTACAGCTGCTTTGGAAATCAGTATAGCGATATCTCAGAAAATTAGGAAACAACCTGCATCAAGACCCAACAATACCACTTTTGGGTATATGCCCAAAGGATGCTCAATCATATCATAAAGAAACATGCTCAACAATGTTCATAGAAGTATCCTTTATAATAGGCAGAACTGTAAACAAACTAAGTGCCCCTTGACCATAGAATTGATAAAGAAATGTGGTACATTTACACAATGGAGTACTATACAGCAGAAAAAAGCAATGGCATCTTGAAAGTTGCAGGCAAATGGATAAATCTGGAAAACATCATATTGAGTGAAGTAATCCAGACCCAGAAATATAATATATATAATATATATATATATGAATATAATATATAGTCACTCATAAGTGGCTTTTAGACATAAAGCAAAGTAAAACCAGCCTATGATCACAATCTCAGAGAACCTAGACAACAAAGAGGACCCTAAGAGAGACATACATAAATCCAACCTACTTGGGAAGTAAAGATAATATCTCCTGAGTAAATTGGAAGCATGGTGATCATCAGAGAGGGCAGAAGGAGATGAGGGAAGTAGGGAGGAAAGTATAGAAAAATACATCGTTCAATAAAAACAATAAAAATGAATTATGAAAAAAGAAAAGAGACAATAAAAACACCATGAAGTGACGCAATGTAGAAGACAACATGAAGTTTTGTACTTACTTCAATTCAAATTAGGTGGCACTCTTAACGTTCAATTACTTTGTACAAGGCTGTGGTCTGCTTTAGCTATCTATGGCTAGTTAAATAACGTGGTTTCCAGTAGATGGAGACTGCTCATTTGTTTCCTGGCCATCCAGACTTGAACAATAATACAGAAACTATATTAATTACAACACTGTTTGTCCAGTAGCTTAGGCATATTTCTAGCTAACTTTTACCTCTTAAATTAACCCATTGCTATTAATCTGTGCAGCCCACAAGGCTGTGGATCATGGGTACAGTCTGGCAGCTACACGGCATCTCCCTGACTCTACCTATTTTCTATTTCTCTGTTCAGATTTCCCACCTGACTTTAATGTACTAAGCCATTGGCCGAAACAGCTTTTTAAATAACCAATGGTAATAAAACATATTCATATCATACAGAGGGGAATCCCACATCAGTTTCTATTACACCGAGTAACTTCTTTACCAAGATTTACTGTTATAATAATTTCATCCACTGTTACTTGTAGAAATGAATGGGAGCACGCACATGCACTTGTGCGCGTGCACACACACACACACATATATTTACTTGATATCATAGTCTTTTCTATACAGGAGGACTATAAACATCTTTTATGCAAATTATAAAAACACAGAAAGGCTATCAAAGCCCTAATGAGCCAGGAGTTTCCTTGAAAGCACTTTTCGTTTTAGATAAATCCTAAGATTTCTAATGAGCAAATAAGATATTGTGTAAAATACACCTGACCCCCTATAAAAGACTGACACATTTACTATGAATATTATCTCTGCCCATCTAAAATACCTTCAAGAGGAAGCTTTAGTAAGATGTACAATGCAGTAGATATTTCCAGCCTATTGCTTTTCTAGAGAAAAGTGAACATATACCACAACAGAGGACTTCTCTCTTGTATCCTTTAGCTTTAGAGAGTCCCTACAAATTTACATCATCTTAAGGCTTTTCAGTCCTGACTGACAACCTAGGTCAATTTTATTTATGTCTTGTGCTCAGTCAGTCTACCATGGTGAGTAACCTGCTGGGGGGAGCCATGCCCCATCACCAGTAATCTGTGTAGCATTATCTGATTAGAAGTTCAGAGAGGAAGGCTGACTGTGTATCAAAACTCTACAAATCATTAGTGAAGTGTGTTAGAAGGTGTCTCAGATTAAAGATCTAGGTAGTTGAATGTTAGACAAAGAGATTTGTTTCAGATTAAAGAGGCTGAGATATAGCCATCAGATAGTTCAATTTTTAATGAGAAAAAAAGGCTGATTGTCAGAATTTAGCTAAAGATGGTAGTGGGAAGTGTTCTTTCTTAACCCCAGGCTATTTGGGGTTTGTTGTCTCTAAATCTGCTCGAAACTCAAGCTTGAAGAAAACAATTACCTGCTTTGTTTTGTTTTTTTATAGTGTTGAGTTTTCAGTGACCAACCTGAAGGTCAATTATGCTAACTCTAGCTCACAGATGTTATATGGACCTGGGGCCCACTCTCCCTGAGAACAGCTTTCCACCCATGTCCAATAAGTCTCTGTTTTCAGGCTCTATACTCCTAAGGTAGGTAGACAAAATTTCTGAAAATATTCCAGTCAGCAGTGTTCATCAATAGGTCCAGAATGAACCTTTTGGTATCACTTTCATTGTGATGCAAGTGATTAAGTTTCAAATGGACGAAATGCTATTGCATGACTCCATAAAAACAGAACTCTTTCCTGCTGCTAAAGGGTTCTACGTGCCATCACGGTCAGAAGATGTGTAAAACCACATGAGGGAGGTTATGGAGCATTCATCGAGGAATGATTACTCTCTCACATAAGCCAAAAAGCTGAATAATTCCAATCTGAGTCATTATTGAAGTAGTTAACTTCTTTTCAAAGCTATAAAGGCAGTAGTTCCCCTAATGCTTGGAGTTATACTCCTTACCCCAGCATTGTTTCAGAGTTGTGACTGAAGTCAATGATGATTACTTTTGAATTATTTTGATTACAATGGATTACATTAAAATCTAATGTTGTTTGTTAGGGAGATCAAATATCTTTATTTTCTTGCTCATTATTTCTCTCATGAAAAGATCTATATTGCACTTATCCAGGCAACTATACTCCGCAGACACAAGAATTGATTTAACTTCATAATATCACCATTTCATATGAGTTGGCATCAAGAAGCATTGTGTTTTAAGACTCTCACTTTTCTGATTGAGATACGAATTTGTGCTTTGGAACAGATGCTGTTGTGAGATAAATCTTTTGGAGGTATTGGGTAGAAACAAATGTATTTTTGTATGGGAGACATTAGCAATGGCAAATTGCTATGGTTTGAATGCTCTTTCAAAAACTCATATTGAAAATTAATTGCTAGTGTAATAGTATTATAAATATTAAATGTCTTGAGCTTTAATATCTATGCCCTTGTAAGTTGGATGAGTAACTTTGTAGTTGGGTGGGTTTAGCCCCCTCTTGCCCATCTACTTTCTATAATATGATCAAATAAGATGGCCTTTATCAAAGACCCTCCCACTGATAGACCTTTGAGTTGTGGAGAATTTATTGCTGTCCATTATAATGTTCTCAGTGCCAGGCAATATAGTGAAAAATGGACTGTGGGAGGTCAAATCTGTAGTGATATAAAAATGATAACGTGAGCTCCGACCACAGCTGTTAGAGACTAAGACTTCAAAGGATTGTGTAAAACTGTTTTTATTTTAAACATCAGATAGAGATGTATAAAGATAGATTTTAAATTGCTTCTCTTCAGTCCTCCTTATAGCACACACTAATCCCTTAAACATTTTAATGATTGATTTTAAAAATATTTTAAATTCATATGTATATGTGTATGCCAGTTTGAGTACATGCCATGTGTGTGATGTGTGCATGCCCAGAGAGGCCAGAAGATGGTGTTGGATACCCTGAGCTGGAATTGTTGACAATTGTGGGCTAAAGTGTTTAACTACCAAGCCATTTCTCCAGTCTGCTCAGTAATTTTAAATAGTATGCTAGACAAATGACTTCATTATCAAATGGTGCCTGGTCCTAACAGTACAATCAAATTCACAGCTTATGATGCTGCTGTTACTGTAATAAAGCATTGAGTCTGGGTTTATTATCAACAATGACCTTCAGATAACATATAACCAGGACATTATTTCTAAAAGTACTTCAGGATTTTTTAATAATTATAATTAAAAGCACAATTGCAAACCAAACTCCTGAATATTTTTCTGCAACTCAACCTGGCATAGTATAAATAAGAAACAATGGTTGTAAAACATATTGAGCTTTCATATGATTGATTGAATTTGTTGCTAAAGTTTGAAAAGAGAGTTGTAGTAGCTAATTCGAAACACTAGAAAACATTGTTACCTGTGGAATTGACCTGTAGATTCTACCTCATGTCTAATATATACTTCCAATTGTATGACACAGTTATTACCAAGATTACAGCACAGATATGGTTTTTGTAGCATAGTGATTGATGTATAAGCACACAGGAACTGTAGCAGAATGCAGATATAAAGAAGGCTGTAGTAGGTGAGGGGAGAAAGAAGAGGAGGAAAAGGTGCCGTCGATATGGAATACTTATCCCATGCACACCAAGTGTATTACATCTTTCTCTTCATCTCAGTACTGTTTTCTACCTGGTGCCCTTATGTTCAGTGCTAAGAATCCGTTAAGAATAAAGCCTGCTCTCTCCCTGCAGCCTCCAGGACAGGACTCTAAGGGATCTTCAGAGAGCGAGACTCTGAGCTGCTCTCAAGGATACAGGTTCTTGCAGCCAGCTTCTCACTTGTGTATGTACTTCCTAGTGATAGATGGAGTCCCAGAGGCCAGTAAAGGGGCGAATTAGTTTGTTTTTCATGATCCTACTCCAGGGCTTGGTTTATGGGAAACTCTCAATGATCCCACAAGTGACCAAATTTAATTTTCTCAACTAACCATCTGAATTGTGCTTTAAGTTTCTTATCTTACAAGAGACTAAACCTACATTCAGATTATTAACCTGATGTATTCTCTGTCATTAGTCTCGGTAAGCCTGAAAATGACTCTGAAAAATGCCTCTGTCCCTCTGTGATGGGATCAAGAATTCAGAGAATAATCCTGAGAATTAAAGAATTATGAAAAACCATCAGTGTGGAAGTGGAAATGTGATTGAATCACACATTTTTCTTTATGATTTCTTTAAAAAATGTATTCTTTCCACAAATTTATTTTGGAAAAGCCAAAATTGTGTTAATATATGAACCAGGAATATAAGAAACCAAGGTTTTTCATGTATTGTTTAAGAAAACTAAATTCTAACACTAAAGTATAAAATAATTAAAAGAAATCACTGAACTCATTTGCTCCAACAAATAAATATGTTTATATACATATATATTTACACATATACATTTACACCAACAAAGCATTTGGAAATGTCTAGTGTATTTTCTTAGGTTTTAGTTCAGTGAATGCTCATGCATGTTTTCCAAGTACCAGCCTGCTCACTTTTTTACTACCATGCATTTCTAGTTCAAATATAAATTTATTCCTATTGCTGATTCTTTTTGTAGTTCTTCTAGATTTTATTTATTTTGCCAAAGGAGGTCAGTCTTAAGTAAACTCTGTGTTCTTCCCAAGTTATGGATTCTTCTTCTTTCCAGTCTTCTATTTATACAAGACTGATCTCTTTTCTCTTGAATTATAGAATATATTCATTATTTATCTATAGAATTATAATGTAGGACATGTATTAGCATATCGTTCTTGTATTTGAGCTAAGATATGTATATATTAACATCACAAAAGATTTCCATGTGTTTGTCCTCTAACTTCAAGAGAAAAACAACATTTAGTTTACAGGTTTCTTATCAAAGAAAGTTTAGGAGCATTTCATATGGGATGTCACGTTCAGGATGGCCTATACACCGAATACCAGCATGTCCATCAGAAGCCTCTCCTGGAGCCCATTAACCTTCAAGAAGTCTTTGCCTCTCCTTCCTGACACAAGAAAAGCGAACAGGGTTTTAATAAAAGTCCTGTAGCTCTTGCACCTGAAAGGTCAAGGATGGTGATAAAGCTACCAACCCTGTAACTTTAAGAAAACAGATCCTGACAACCTTTAATAACGTAGGGTCTGCCAGGGCTCAAGGCAGAGGATGTGCATTTTAAAATTCCATTTGAGAAGGCAATTCCGCCATTTGACAGCATCATAGTCCTTAATCTTATTCTTGGTGCACTTTCGTTGACTACACCCGGGATATCGCAATTTGTGTGGTTCTGAGGAGTGAAGGAAATCATTTTCTCTAGTGGCAGATAAGCTTCTCTGTTCTCACCTCTGCCATGCTGACCACCTGTGTCATTAATACTAAGTATTCCACCCCTACTAGCAGAAGTCATCTAATATTGAAGCAGCTCTCTTCTAGCTCATGTATTTTCGTTTCTGTCTTTTAATATTTCTTAAACATTTCATGCATTGAAACAGCCTAAATACAGCAATGCATGTATCCATGTGGTCATCACTAGGATGAAATTCCAAGTGGGGATCTTGGCTTGCCAGTGTTATGAGTTCTACTTCATGGCAAATAAACAATGAAAATTAGGTTAATAGAAGAAACATATACCTGTTTCAGAATCCATTATCTTCGAATCACTTGATTTCAAATATCGTATTTCAATCTCTAAGATATGGTGATGTATGTCTATATTTCTGGCCTCAGCATCTCAGTTTAAATCAATATAAGTGAACAAATATCTCTTTCGGGGATCAAACAGCATTATGCATAACAAGGAAATCCAGATTTAAACTTTCTTCACAGCACCCTATCACTGAATACTGAGCAGATTCCACAATCTCTTCAAAATAGTTCCCACAATGGAAAATCTTACAATTATCTGAATTTAGCAAAACAACCTTTTTTTTCTGACTTTAACAAAAAAAAAAAAACCCTGTTTTTAAAAATGACTTTTAATTGAGGTGTATCAATGCACGAGTAAAAAATAACACTAAAAATCAATATTATCTCAAAAATAATGATGCAGTGCTAGAGATATGGCTCAGTGTCTAAGAGCAGTGGTTGCTCTTATGCCTGAATTTGATTCCCAGCACTGACAGAGTAACTTATACCAGTTCTATGAGATCTAATACTTTCTTATGCTTCTTTGAACATCAAGCAAAACAGGAATATACATTCAAATAAAATAAATAATTAAAAATAATAGCACATCATGAGCTAGTGAAAATCCTTCCTGGAAAGCAAGGCAATTTAATATCGGGATGTTAATATTATAGCTTGTCACATTTGTAGTACTAATGAGAGTAGTAATGTCTCTAAAGATATTAAAAAGGCATTTCACAAAGCTCAATACCAGTTCTTTTTTTAAAAAGTCGTTTAAATAGAAATCCATGAATATACATATGCAAATATTCATATATGCCCCCAAACCCAACATTTAGCCAGAACTTTTCCTAAAGGACACTCATTAGAGACATTCCAAATAGAACAACAAAGAAGCTTCTCATTAATTTTGATAAAATGTTATATTATAATGAAGATATATTTAATTTTACAAGTAATTTCATATATGTATCTTGGAAACACAAAGACAGAAATGTCTGTCTTTGATGCTGATATAATCATTTGAAAAACTGATTTTTTTTTCTTTTTTTATTGATTTTTATTGAGCTCAACATTTTTCTCTGCTCCCCTTGCTGCCTCTTCCCTCCCCTCCAACCCTCCCCCAAGGTCCCCATGCTCCCAATTTACTCAGGAGAGCTTGTCTTTTTCTACTTCCCGTGTACATTAAATCTATGGCAAAACTTTTTTTTAAAAAAAAGGCACTGGAACAATTATAGATCAAGTGTTAATCAAGCAGCAAGGTACAGCTTTCACCTAAAGAAATCAAGTACTTGCATGCAATTATACTAACAGGTCGAAAGCTACAAAGCAGTAGCCTAGGAGGCCTTTTGGCTCAGTTCTAGCTAATAGTGCTTTTGAAGAACTTCCTTCGGTTTCAGATGTGGTAGCCTGTGTTTGCGCAGAGAGACATGCAATTTTGTATCTCAGTAGAAGGAAAGAACACCAAGGATTCAATGAGGACCTTGGAGGGTGGGGAATTCCAATTCTCTGAAGATAATAAAAAGTCATATTACAAAGCTCAATAGCAGCTCCTTTTTAAAAAGTCATTTAAAGAGGAATCAATGAATAGATATGTATATATTCATTATATATAAAACATATATATGTTCAATAAACATGTATATAAGTTTGATAAGCCTTATTTATTTTTTAACCATTTTTACATGAAAACATGTGAATTAGGACTCAACAGACACCATCGAGAATATCATTCATTTTGGGTCAACCAAATCTATTCTGACTTTGAAACTTTTGCAGGTGTAATTCTCACCCAGGGATTCTCTTTCCTTTCAGTCCTTTGCCCTGACTGCCTGGTTAAACTCACATCTTCAGAGAAGTTTACCATTTGCTTGGACATGTGCGTGCACATGCCTGTGTGTGTGTGTGTGCATGTGTGTGCGTGTGTGTGTGTGTGTGTGTGTGTGTGTGGTATGTATGCCTGTGCAGGTACATATGCACACTTGTGTGAGTAAATGTAAGATACATAGCATACATGCAGAGATCAGAGGACAAACTCAGGTGCCGTTGCTTGCTCATTAGCTTATTTGAGAAAGGGTTTATTTTGTTTATCTTTCTGGAATGGCAGGCTAGCTAGCAGGCAAGCTTACTTGGACTGTCCTATATCTCTACCCCTCCCCTTAGAAATGCTAGGATTACAGATGTTCATGCTGTTGCATATGGCTTTATGGAGTGCTGAGGTATAAGTTCAGGTCCCCAGGCTTGCACAGCAAGCATCTCCACCCAGTGCACCATTTCCACAGGCCTGTCCTGTTTTCTACCCCAGTACCCAGCTAACAGATCTTCAGTTGCTTATGTTTGTCTTCTCCCTAGACCAGCACATGCATGATGCACAGTATTTTCTGTTTTACCTTCTTCCCTTTAACTCTTTCAAATCGGAGAGCACAGACATCCACCTGATGCATGACAAGCAACCAATACCAGAGTAAATAAATGAATAAACTACTTAGTGAGCAAGTTCTAGTAATAGAAAAATGAAAATTCTTTAAACTGTGTCTTCGAGTCACGAACATTTTGAAAAGCAAAAAGGTACCCTGGAACATTTTACCCTCAAACACTAGTAAGCAACATCCTTGCTTTGTGAGTTAAAAAAAAATACATAAAAATAAAAAGAACAACATTTTGATGTTTTCTTAATTCTTAAAAATCATTGTTTACTCAAAAAGAAGAGAATGATTAGAATTTTGTGTGTGTGGCATCTCTAGAATTTTCTATGTCTATTAGGATATTTCTAGAGACTGGAGTGACAATCAGGGGCCTTGTATGTGTCTTCTCTAGATTCTCTGCATGTGTGTTATTGCTGGTAGTTTATGTTCTTGTGGGACTCCTAACAGTAGGAGTTGGGGCATCTCCTACTGTTTTGCCTGATTTGGGGACCTTTTCCTCCTATTGTGTTGCCTCATTCAGCCTTGATATGAGGGTATGTGCTTAGTCTTTCTGTAACATGGTATTCCAGGTTTGATTGATATCCCTGGAAGACCTACTCTTTTCTGAAAGGAAAAAGAGGAGTGGATCTGGGAAACAAGAAAGGTGCAAGAAGGGACTGAGAGTAGAAAAGGGAAGGAAACTGTGGTCAGGATATAATATATGAGAGGAGAATAAATTTAAAAAAATAAAGAAACTTTCAAGGGCTGGAGAAATGACCGTGTTTCCTAGCACCTAAATAAAAGCTGGATGTGGCCATGAATGTTTGTTACTCCAACCGTTTATGTGGAAAGGTGTGTAGGAGGGAACACCCGTCCCTCTGTACCTGCTGGATAGTTAGACTAGCCCTGAACTGGCAAACTCCAGGTTCAGTAAGAGAAGATGTCTCAAAGAAGTAAGGCAGAGAGAGATTGAGGAAAATAGCCAGTGTCCTACTCTGGCCTCCACAAGTGTACACATGCACACAACACACACACAAGGCAGCATGCAAGCCTACATTTGTTATGCCTCAAGGCCACCCAATACTCTGTAGGGAAGTAGTAATCATCAGTTCATTAAATATTTATAATGGCTAATAACTAATATGGTTTTTCTATTTAATGCTATCTGACAGCACAGATATAAACAGCTTTTATGTTGGCCTACACATCAAAGGTTCTAATATTTTGACAAGCTGTACGATATGTGATTAATTAAATATGCATTAATTTCTTCACCTACTTAGTGTTCATCAATGCATTTTATTTATTTATTTATTTACATTTTCAGTATTAAAGCAAAACAGTGTTTGTCTCTCAGGATCTAGCCTTCTTTCTAATTCCATCTTAAATCCACAAACATTTAGTTTGATCAAAACCTGAAGATACCCAGGGAAGTGAGCAGCCGCCACCACTGATGTACCAAGACAACCCTACATTGAAAGCAGATGGTTGACCACTTGATCTCCTATCTTATGACTTAATCTCCTTCCACCAGTGACCTCATTCCACTTAATACAATCACACAATAAGACACATCACAGAGAAAGTTCTTCTTCAAGTCTAAAGGGAATTCATCCCATGTTGCTGGGAAGGGTTCTTCTGGGTAAGAGTACAACCAGAGAACACAATCACTTAAGCAAAATCTTTGGAGTAGAAGCCCTGGAGACACCCCCAGCAACACTCAGAGCCCCTGTATTCACAGCCAGAATGATTAACTTGAGATATTCTGTAGAATGAAAGAGAGTACATCTGTACTGCTCATTCCAAGAACACAGGTATCCTCAAATATAGTCTTTAATTCTATCTTAAAATTAAGATCTCTTTAAGAACATGGATTTCCCCACCCCAAATAAACTAAAGCAGAGAAAAAAATGTAGCTAACCCACACATTTTATGAGCTGATTGTGTATTAACACCTCAATACCATCTTTTATATGTATTTTACATGTGTGAGATATTAGAGAAAGGAATTATGCTGATGTAGAGGAATTGGTCTTCACCTACTGTGATGTACTATGGTGTATTTACTCTGTTCTGAGACTAATCCCAGCAGTACTTGAAGCAATGACAGAAGTTCTGTCCCACACAGTAGCTGCAAGCTTGCTGAGCAAAAGAAATATGGCCAGCATGAATGGTGAGAGCAAATGGAAATTGAATGTATTTATTTCTAATTTTAACTATTTGAATGTAAATATTCAGCTAATGGGGCGTTACAGCCTTTGGTCCATGCTCCCATCTTTAGATTTCCTCTTTTCTCTCTGTATGGCCTTGTCTGAACAGTGCAGAAGCTGCCTTGTGCTCTCACAATTCCAAACTGAGTTTTTGGTGCTAAGAATAGATATGAATATTTCTAGAGTGGAATGAATGATGTTTCCCAGAATAGCATAATCCTTGAATCCTGTCACCATTTATGAGAAAATTGGCTTTTTAGATGTGAATGAGTTGATCTTGAGTTGGAAAGAGAATCTTGTATTATCTAGGTGGACCCAGTAAAATCAAAAGTGAAATTCTTTGTTGTTTTGTTACTGTACCTAAGGAGATACCTGAATTATTGATGCAAAAAGGATAGGAGGACTAGAAGCCAAATATGAGTGAGTACATCCCATGTTCCTCTTTTTGGATCTGGCTTACCTCACTCAGGATAGTGTTTTCTATTTCCATCCATTTGCATGCAAAATTCAAGAAGTCCTTGTTTTTTACTGCTGAGTAGTACTCTAATATGTATATATTCCATACTTTCTTCATCCATTCTTCCATTGTAGGGCATCTAGGTTGTTTCCAGATTCTGGCTATTACAAACAATGCTGCTATGAACATAGTAGAGCATATACTTTTGTTGTATGATAAGGCCTCTCTTGGGTATATTCCCAAGAGTGGTATTGCTGGGTCCAGGGGTAGGTTGATCCCGAATTTCCTGAGAAACCACCACACTGCTTTCCAAAGTGGTTGCACAAGTTTGCATTCCCACCAGCAATGGATAAGTGTACCCCTTTCTCCACAACCTCTCCAGCAAAGGCTATCATTGGTGTTTTTGGTTTTAGCCATTCTGACAGGTATAAGATGGTATCTTAAAGTTGTCTTGATTTGCATTTCCCTGATCGCTAAGGAAGTTTAGCATGACCTTAAGTGTCTTTTGGCCATTTGAACTTCTTCTGTTGAGAATTCTCTGTTCAGCTTAGTGCCCCATTTTATAATTGGGTTGATTAGCCTTTGAGCCTATAATTAGTGATCCTAGAGAAGCTAAATAAGGAGAACCCAAAGAAAAACATATAGGCATCCTCTTGAATATTAACCTTCATCAGGCGATGAAAGGAGACTGAAACAGAGACCCACATTGGAGCACCAGACAGAAATCTCAAGGTCCAAATCAGGAGCAGAAGGAGAGAGAGCACGAGCAAGGAACTCAGGAACGCGAGGGGTGCACCCACACACTGAGAGAATGGGGATGTTCTCTCGGGAACTCACCAAGGCCAGCTGGCCTGGATCTGAAAAAGCCTGGGATAAAACCGGACTCGCTGAACATAGCAGACAATGAGGACTACTGAGAACTCAAGAACAATGGCAATGGGTTTCTGATCCTACTGCACATACTGGCTTTGTGGGAGCCTAGGCAGTTTGGATGCTCACCTTACTAGACCTGTATGGAGGTGGGTGGTCCTTGGACTTCCCATAGGGCAGGGAACCCTGATTGCTCTTTGGGCTGACGAGGGAGGGGGACTTGATTGGGGGAGGGGGAGGGAAATGGGAGGCGGTGGCAGGGAAGAGACAGAAATATTTAATAAATAAATCAATTAAAAAAATAAAAAAAGGATAGGAGGAGTACATGGACAGAAGGAGAGACACAGGGGTCAAAAGATACCCTGATTATAGATTTGAGGATAGAAGTAGATCACAAGCCAAGGAATATGGTCTGCTTTCACAAGGTGGGAAGACAAGGGAAAGAATCTGTCCCATAGCCTCCAAAGAGGCTTCAATACCACCGAGGACATCTTTTAGACCTTTGGCCTCCATACTGATTACATAATAAACTTGTGTTGCTTTATATTTATACTTCTTTGTCTTAGATGATTTGTTACAGTAGCCATGGAAAAATAATACCCAGCCCTGGAAAAAGTCATGTGGTCTTCATGACCTGTTTGATGGTCTTTGGGGTCTACCACGTCTGTGGTCTACGGTAATGTTAAGGAGAGAATCTGAGTGGTTTTATCACACCACTGATGTCCACTGAGACCTATGCTTTCAAATCAGGAGGGTGTTTTACCTGTAGAAACCTCAGCACCTTCTGAGCCATCTGTGTTAAGTGTAGGAGAGGGAGCTCGTCCCTAAACCTGGGTTTCCTTCTTACCTGACCTACAACCTAAATCTGTGACTGTTAGAACTGATCGCGTGAATAGAGACAGCTTTGCTTCTACTTACTTTACAGTTGATTAAAATTTTGTATTAAGCTACCTTAAATTTAAAAGTCCAACTATTTTGAAAAAGTGCTTTAAATGTACCTTTGTCACATTTGCCTCATCTGAGATGAGTCCAGGTATCTATGTTTTGCAGAAGGAGCCTCTCCTTTCATTTTTGTGATTTCACTTCTATATGAGAAAAGTTGGTTTATTGGAAGATTTTATAGTATGGAGTCAGAAGCACTCCCATTGTGCCACAGGTCACAGAAGATGTTATAGGTTCAATTAGGAAAGTACCCAGAAAGGTGTGCAATGAAGACTTGGTACCCAGCTAAAGAGTCTGGGAAGTATTTGGACCTTTAGGCAGTGTTGTTAGAGGAAGTTAGGCGATTGGGCATATATTTTTCCAAAACTGTTGGAGTTGGGCTACTAGTTTGTTCCTGGCTGCTTAGCCCTGAAATAATCACACAGAAACTGTATTAATTAAATCATTGTTTGGCCCATTAGCTCTAGCTTCTTATTAGCTATCATTTACATATTTTAACACATTTCTGTTAATCTTTATATGGCCACATGGCTGTGGCTTACTGGCTAAAGTTTCAGCATCTGTCTCTGGCAGGGCTACATGGCTTCTCTCTAACTCAGTCCTTCTTTCTCCCAGCATTCAGTTTAGATTTCCTCCCTAGCTCTGTTTTACCCTATCAGGCCAAGCCAGTTCTTTATTAACCAGTGGTATCCAAGCATATAGAGGGCAATCCCACATCACAACTCTACTGAGGACCTAACCGCTCCCTTTCTCTAATCTGCATATCGTTCACTTTGGTGTGACATGGTAACTGCCATGATGCTTATTTTCCACCAAGCCCAAAGCAAGAAAACCAGAAGACTATAGACCTGAAACCATGAACACAAAACTTTCTTTGTTCTAAGTGTATTTTCTGAGTTGTTTTGTTGAGACAGCAGAAAACTAACAAGCTTGGGTTCTCGTTGGTGTTACTCATTCGGCGCTGTTTGATGTCAAGGCAATTGGGTGTCTGTGGGTCTGTGGAATTTTATTTTGATGCCAATGTTGGACATATGATTGGGGAAGGCAAGTAGAAATTTAGTCAATCTTTAAAAATAAATGTATTCATTTATTTTACATCCCAACTACAGTGTCCCTCCCTTGTCCCATTCCCTTTCCACATCTCCCCTCCACTCCCTTTGTCCCCATCCAGTCCTCCTCTGTTTCTGTTAAGAAAGGGGCATGCCTCCCATGAGTATCAACAGAGCAGAGCATATCAAGTTGAAGTAGGATAAGTTCCTTCTCTTATAATAATGCTGGGCAAGACAACCCAGGATGAGGAATAGGATCCCAAGAGCAAGCCAAAGTGTTAGGTACTGTACCTGCTTGACCTGTGCCTTAGCTCACTGAAATTTAGTCAGATATTTGGCTAAGTATATTTATTGTATTTAGTGTTGTTCTTAATTCTGCGGGTTAGAGGGTAAAGACGTTATGCGAGGAAGAAGACACAGACACGCGGCGGTCCCACGTGGGTGCACTTTAATGGGGGAGGGGTAACAGGCAGGTAAAAGGTGTGCAAACACGATGGGAAAGGTGGGGGAGAGAGAGAAGGGGAAGGAAGGGAGCTCGTGGCGGCCCCCGCTTTTTAACGGGGAATGTAAAGGCTTCTGGGAAATGTGTCCTGCGCTTGCGTGCGCTGGAGTCCAGCGGAACGCTGGGAGCTGTAGTCTTGTAAAGGAACAACATTTAGGAGATCAGAATTTTTAATTATGAGAAGGGAATTTATTGTGTTATAACTGGTGTTTCACAAGCCTGAAAAACCTGAATAAATTCCTGAGTGTGTGGAAGGAAGCATTAAACACTGATACTTTCTTTCCACTATTACCACATGATGGAAACTTGTTACACTCCACAAAAAGGAAGAATTAATTTCCAAGACTTGTTTTCCAGGAGTGAAAACACAATTGACTCCTAAATAAACTAAATTGTACAATATTTAAAAATATGTTGCAATTAGCTATGGGTAGTTAGGTTTGAGCATATATTTTCTTATGAGTGAAGTATAAATTCCTAAAATAATTTAGTGTATTAATTATGAAAAATTCTAAGAATGACCCAACAGTTTTGACATAAATACTAAGGTTATAATAACTTAATGAGGATTAAAATAGGTTCAAGATCCTTTAACAAGATACAAATAAAAGCATATGCACTTTTCTACAGGAAATTTGATAGCTTTTATGTAAGATAGTGTTTCTTTGAAAATGAGCTGTTTGTAATTAAAACTAAGCAGGCCAAGTCATTTCAGGTTCATTTACAAAGTCAAGTGCCTGTTAGTAAAAGTTACATTTGCATTGCTATTATTGGCTTTGAAATTATTTCCATTTGAACGAATTATTTTCTTGAAAGTAGTCCAGCACCAGGGAATTGTGAAATTTAATGATGATGACTATGAAAGCAAAGCCTTGTTCTTTGACTTACTTTGTTTTCTCTGTTTCTAGTAAAAGGTTGAGTGATTCCGTAATGAGTTCAGTTCATCAGCTTGATAGTGCGCCTGTTGACTCTGACATGGGTCTATCAAATCCCTGGAACACCCTTTAAGTTCAAAGTAGTTAGGTGCTTGAGAGAGAAGAACTAGAGAACACCAATGTTTAGCTGAAGTAGAGCTAACTATTAGGAAATCCAACAATGCAGCATCTGTATAACATTTATGGCTATTATTAGCCAGATATTAAATAGTTAAATTATCTCATAACTGACCAGTCTTACCTTGAAAGTCCAAGAAAAAATATTTCTTTATACACATAATTCTCCATGCTGATAAAAACCTTTGTACCTAATCCTAATCACCAAAACTAGCCCTAATCATTAATCCTAACCATGGACTGCAGCACACAACACGCCAATCTATGCTCTATGTGCTACCATACAGTAGCTTCGAACAGGGAGCTGGAGATTGAAACACACAAAGACACACAGACAGAGACACGGACCTCTAGTCACTGGTAAGAAGCCCTTTATTGAATAGCACCACGGAGGCTTACATATCCAACGCAGTCAGGTGGGCCGACAGGTGAAAACCTTATCCTCTGATCCTCAAGGCAAGGCAACACGTGCTCATGAAGTAGACCTGGTAAACAACTTTGACACAGCTTTTAGTAACTCAAATCAGAAAAAGTAAAGATCACTAACAGGGAAGAGCAACTGGAGACCAGGACTCCCAATGGTCCGAGCAATGGACTATAATGTTCTCATGACATAGCACATCTTCTGTGCATTCTTCTGCATCCTAAAAACTCAGTTCAAACATATCATATCATAGTTGTTACCTTCACCCTCCCTCTGTGTTATACCAGACAAACCAGAAGCCCCTGGAACAACCCAAACATTACTACAATACTACTTATCATATTGATTTACCAAATTCTCAGAGTCTCTGTACACTGCATAGAACATGGCAAGCACCAGATAGATATTCTTTCCCAAATAAAGTATATAGCACTGTTCATTTCTAAGTATGCATTGCATTTCTTCAGTAGAATTTATAAACGTCTTCTCTAGAAATCACTTCATTTTCAAACCTTAGTAATTTTAGTCAATTTAGTCAGGAGTCAATTTTCTTTTGTTTTCTCCTCTTTCTCCTCCTCCTTATCCTTTCCTCCTCTTTTTCCTCTCTTCCTCTGCTTCCCTCTTTCCCTCCTCCTCTTCTCCCTCTCCCACTCTTCCTCTATCTCTGTTAAAATATGTTCCAGTGAAACCTAACAATTATTGCCTTTAATTCCACATGAAGCAGAACAGAATCTGCAGCAATTGTGCCAAGACGCCATGAATCGGATGAGACTGCTGTTTTCAATTGACGAACCAGGATTTTATAAGTGAGAGGAAAGTTTTAAAAATAATAACTTTGAAGTGATATATTTTTTGCAAACCTTTGCTTAGCTTACCATCATTAATAACAGTGAGTCATAAACTAGGCCCTGTCTCCACAGTAGTTAGAAACTTGTTCTACTTATTTTAAAAGTACTGAGAACACAAAAAGTAAGAAAAGATGGTATCTGAATTAATCTATTATGAATCAAGTGATATCTGATAAAACAAGCCTAATCTATGTTTTGATGAAATAATTCATGTGTCAATCACCAGGTCGGTGTCCCACTATTACTGATTTCTATGGGATGAGATTAGTGCACAGGGTTCCTCTATCTTTCCCTAACAGATAAAGAAACAGGTGTGAAGTCTGCTAGATGACAAGGATTAAGGTTGTTAATCTGAGGATCCATCTCTGGCAATAGGAAGCTGTGAGACCTTTGGGAAACTGTTTAACATGCTTGGCCATAATTATGTGCATCTCTGTGGGTAAAGGACAGAAACCTTAGCCCAGCATTTTATAACCTTTAGCTTCTTTGATTTCTTTGCTTTAGAATATCTCAGATAAAAACTTCTCTAAACTGTTTTCTCTTATTTAGTTATTAATCAGCCTGAATTTGTGGAGGGGCCCCACTGTCTCATGTACAGTTCCCAGTCTTAGGTAAAAAACTTTTCCAAGGAAATTTGACTTCAACTGATATAGTAAATAATTGCAGGATAAAACAAACCCATGGCACAAGACAGCTAATCCTCCTCCCTTGAGTCTCCTTAAACAGAAATTCCCTGCTTCCCCTCCAACAGTTTAAATCCTTCATCTCTGTAACAAAGTCTGCAGCCTTTTTGTAAACAATCTTTCACAAATTGCCTCTGATAGAGAGGTTTCTAACCAGCTCAATTTACAAGAAAAATTGTGTTCTAAAGATGCTGGCAGGATCTCCAAAGAATAAGAAATCAACAGTGAGAAAATAACAAAGCAGTAGCAACTGCTTAAGTAATTCACCATGAGTTTTGCTTTGAAACAGCTGTTAGACTCATGTCAAATACAGTCGTTTCAAAATCTTCTTTGTACAAAACCCAAAAATTTAATAAATATAGTCTACCCATTTGGAACAAGTGTTAAAAGTAATGAAATGAGAAGGTATAAAACTGGACACTAGAAAGACTGTATGCAGCCAAGAATAATCCAAATTCGTTAGGCACAGTAGGTAAGGTTATATTTGCTGTTTGTTAGAGATTAAGAATTATTTATGTGCCTAAGGAATTCTTTCCTAAGAATTCAGGTTTGTGACTTCTTTGCCATTGCAACTTATGGGTTATCAAAAGCTTATTGGAGAAACTGTTGGGCTCAGGTCCTCGTTAGATTTCAGATATGCTCTGTGACCTTAGGCACAGTTAATTTCACTGTATCACTACAAATTTTTTAGCTTATTCATATGAATCATAAAGGGATGAAATAAAGAAATTTCATGATCCTCCCTTGCTCTCCTTTTTGTTTCATCCTAGCCATTTGAATTATTTTCTTTAGTATAGAAACAAACCCAGGTGAGTTCATATTTTAAAATGTTATAGACAAGTGTGACACATGCATACACATGCATTTTGACCATTTCATGCTAACATGACTTTTTGATTGTTTAAGACAAAAACCTCACTATGTAGCTCTAACTAGCCTGGAACTCTGGCCTCCAGAGTAGTATGAAAGCTACATTTCTTTTAATGTGTGTGTGTGTGTGTGCGCGCGCGTGCACTCACGCCCTCAACAACCTAGAAGACTGTATCAGAGTCCCTAAAGCTAGAGCTGTATAGACCCTTGTACGATGCTTAATGTGTGCTGGAAACCAATCTTGGGTCCTCTAGAGGAGCAGCAAGCAGTCTTAAGTACCATTTGAGCATTGAAGATGATTAACCTAAGTCTAAGATAAAAATTTACTAATCCTCAACAATATTAGTAGAAATTAATACAATATTATAAACCAAAGATGATATAAAAAAACTTCCATTACTAAGAGACAATTACAGAAATCATTTCCTTTTAAAAATTTTATTTGTTATTCTGTTATCTATAATTTCTAGAATACTAATGCTATCAGAAGTAATTCCATATATAAAAACCTCTGTATATGCATACATAAAGACACAAGTTTAGATATAGCTTCCTGACTTTATAAAAAAATTAGAAAATACACACATGCTATATAAGTTGTTAAAATCAATCTTAAAAGCAATGTATTGTATTATCGATGTTTTAGCAAGTCTCAAATATTTTCTATGATACCACTGTAAGATTCATCACATCTTCTGGGGTTCCCCTGACTCTACCTCATGTTTGGTTATGCTTCTGTTCTGATCAGTTGCTACATTGTGCAGGTCTGATGGCAACTGGGCTAAGCATTGATCTATGAGTACAGCAGACTATCATTAGTAATTATTTCATTGAGGAGGAGGAGAAGGGACTTTAGGAGCCAGAGAGTTGAGAGCACCACAGGAGCATGGCCCATAGAATCAACTAAAATGGGGCTCAAAGTGGATCAGAGAGAATAAAGAAACAATCACAGAGACTACCTGGGCCAGAGCTAGCTCCTCTACATTCAAGTTACAGTTCTATAACTATTTGTTCCCTTGAGCCTCCTAACAGTGGGTGGGGTGTCTCTTTCTGCTCTTAGGACCCTCCTGCAGGTCCTACTGGGTTGCCTTGTCTAGCCTTCATATGATGGTTTGTGCCTCCTAGCCTTATTGTTGCAAGGTGCCGCTTGTTCTTAATCACAGCACACAGAGGGGACTCCCACATCACCTTATTGTAAGCTTTTGTTGTTGTTGTTTAAGGGAAACTAAGGAAGAGTGGATATGGGGGAGGGAGAGGTGTGTGAGGAGAAAAATAGATGGAGGAAAAACTGCAGTCATGTGTAATAAATGAGAGAAGAATAAAAAATGATCATATCATCTGGTCTGATAAAGTTGGCTCCAGGTTTTAGAAGTCTTTGACCAAATATCTAAGGCTTGAGCATCCTATATCTCAAAGTCACAGGAAAAAATAGCCTGTATCACATTAGGTAACCCATGCCATTTCTCTTCCATGGTTCATTTCTTCACTGCTGCTTTTTGATTTTTACTTTTGGGAGCTGAGGAAAAACTGTTCTGTGTTATTTGAATGCAAAATCAGCATTTATGATGCACTCTAAAGGAGGAGTTACATGGAGCTTTTATAGTATTGTGTGTCTATCTGTGTGTAATGTGTAAATATCTAAGTAGCATGGATGTATGTGTTTAGTGAGGCGTATATACAAATATATCTATGGTGGCAGAGGTTTCTGTCTTGCCAGGTCCTGTAGCCATTTAGGCCCAAATAAACACACAGAGGCTTACATTGATTATACACTAGTTGGACTAATAGCTCAGGCTTTTCTTATTAACTAATTCTTACACCTTAAATTATCCCGTAATTCTTGTTTGTGTCAGCAACGTGACTTGGCACCTTTATCAGTGAGGGCTTCTCATCTTCCTTTGTGACTGGGTGACAACTAAAGATTGCCTCATTCCTCTTCCCAGAATTCTCCTGTTCTCGTTGCTCTGCCTATACTTCCTCCTGGTTACTGGCCAACCAGCATTTTATTAAAGCAATACAACTGACAAATCTTTACAAGGTACAAGATCATTGTCCTACAGCAGTGCTATGTATTTATTGAGTGGAAATAGTATTATATTTAAATCTAGAAAACATAGAGCTGGGCTCTGGAGAGAATGTTCAGTAGTTAAGACCATTTGCTGCTCTTGCAGAGGACCAGAATTTGTTTGCCAGAACACACATGGAAGCTCATAACCACCTATACCTCCAATTCTAGGGGATACAATAACCTCTTCTGGCTTCAGTGGTCTTCTCTGCACACATGGGGCACATAAATTCATTTTGGCACACACACACACAAACACACACACACATGTTTAAAAAGCTTAAATGGGAGAAAACATAGGTCTCTTTTATAAAAACATATTTCTGCCTTGCGAGAATGACTTTCCTTAAGTTAAAATATCCTTCTAGGCTTTTAAGAAGCATTTATTTCAACCCACTTTGCAGGATGCTGGCTTCAGTTAGACTGGCATTTTTTAAGTATAATCATAGGGAAATAAAAACATCTCCACTAACCTTTATTAGTGCATATTTGAGACATTAGGATCCAGTGAAGCCTATAAATAGAGATGTTTCCATTTGATTTCCGCCTTGTATGAAATTGTAAACCAATTAAAAAAGATATTCTACTGCAAAAAAGTGTAATGCACCTGTCTTTCTATTTCACTAAACTTAGAATGTTCCTTTATTTACATAACTACAACTGCTTGTATGCATTTGTAATAAGCCTTCAGTGAAGTCAGCTATTGTTCATAGCATTTAATTAGTAATATATCACTCATTGGAGATATTTAATCAATTAACCTCATAAAATACAATAGTATCAAGTTCAATAAAAGAAACCCATGCTACTATTTTATTTCATGAAGGGAATGTGTAGACCTACAAATTTTTAATTCTGCACCTGTTATTCCATTGTTAGTTTTCAATTTTTTCTACAATGATTATCTTGTGAAAGTGTATCTTAACTTACCAGGTGGATTTGCATAGGTTTCCCATTGCTCTTGTAAAAGTTGCATCTGCTTTAAAGGCCTTCACTTTGAGGGCTACGGATATGTGTTCTCATTTCTATCAATGGAATAACTCCTGGTAGATGGAGAAATTATATAGAGCCTTATATTGGACAGGTTGAATTATTGTGTCATTGTATTAGAATCATGAGATCTGTGATCAGCTTGAATTGTATGACAGATATTTGTGAAAATAATAATCTAAAAATCACATGAAATGGATCAGACTGAGACTTTCACTGTTTGTATTCAAAGGTTCTGAAAATTACTCCCAATTGTTAAAACTAATCAATAGTCACTTCCCCAAAATCTATTTCACTATTATTAATAGAGAATCTACTCGATGCCAGCTAAGACTATATAGGTAGATGTTATGGGCTGCAACAGAAGCAGAAAAGCCCCAAGTCTTCACAGAAAATATAATTAGGTAGATGTGGAAGTTTGATGGTTCTCATAGGCTCATATATTTGAGACATTAGTCACCGGCTAGTGGACCTGTTTGGAAGGATTTGAAAGATTAGAAGGTATTGGCCTCATTAGAGTAGGTGTGGCCTTGTTAGAAGTGTCACTGGGGGTAGGGTTTGTGTTATTGACTGCCCTATTGCTGTGAAAAGACCCCATAGCTAGGGCACCCCTAAAAGAGAAAGTATTTAACTAGGGTTTGCTTACATTTCAAAGGTTTAGTACATTATAATCATGATGAGGAGTATCCTAACATACAAGCAGACTTGGTGCTGAAAAAGTAGCTGAGATTTCTACATCTGGATCTACTGGTATGAGGAAGAGAGTGACAATGGTCTCAGCTTGGACTTTTGAAAGCTTAAAGCCCACCACCACTGATACACTTCCTCCAACAAGGTTATACCTTCCACAACAAAGCCACGCTTCCTAATCCTTCTAAAGTGGTACCACTCTCTGATGACTAAGTATTCAAATATACAAACATATGGGGGCCATTCTCATTCAAACAACCACAGGCTTTGAGTTTTCAAAAAGCCATGCCAGATCTAGGCTTTCTGCTTGTAGACCAGAATGCAGTGCTCAGCTGCTGCTGCTGCTGAAGCCCCATGTTCTCCACCATGATGCTAATGAATTGGCCTCTGAAACTATAAGCAACCTCTTCACCCCCTGTTAATTGCTTTCTGAGAGTTGCCTTGGTCATCATGTCTCTACACAAAACAGGCAGAAGAACACTGAGGAAGACAGTAGAGAAGACTAAAAATAAACAAGGGCCTAGAGGATATATGCTAAAATATTTTGATAAATATAAATATACATTGATGGGATGAGAGTGGTTACTATTTCAGATTGAGAACTCAAAAAAGAGGCAACTTTGAAAAGTAATGCATAAGATAAGGAATGAAGGACACCAAAGAATATTTTCCTGTGCTGAGTGATGGCAGGAATGCTTTATAGCAAACAGAATTGTGTGTACACATGCAGTAAGGGCAGATATGACCCTCTAGGGAAATGAAAGGCAGCTGGTGTCACTGGGGCACACACTGAGGGGAAGGGGAAGGCAGGCAGCAGAGTATGCAGCAGTTCACAGCTGCTCTTGTTTTATTCCAAGTATAATAAGAATCATGAAAGACTTTTTAAAAAAGACATAGTGAAGGACACCCTAGCATTTTCTTGAGACTGAATTAAGACAAGGCATGACGGAAGAAGTGCATCTCACCTAGGATCATGGTAATCCAGGGAAAGGCGATGTTGTGTTGAGATAAAGAGTCAGAGAAAGGTGAGCACATGTGAGGCATGTGGGCAAAGTTCTTTTCAACATCCTTGTGTTTGACTGGGCTAGAAACAGGATATGAGAAAAGGTGTCTTCAAGTTTCTTGTTATAAATGAATAGATAGATGATGCCACTAGCTGAAGTAAAGACAAACATGGAGAAAAAAATAGGGAGAAAAAGAAAAGGATATCTCTACTCATTTTCACTTTGGAATGCCTGGTAATCCTAATGTCCAAGAAATGATCGGCTGCTCAAGTGTGTAACTCTCAAAAAAGCCTCAAATACACACACAAGTTTTAGCCAGGAGCTTTGCCCTGGAAGAGTCCCAATGCTGAATACATAGGAAGCTAGGAAAATTCTGGAGATTGGAAGTCAACTAAGAAAGATGCTGTGAGTTCAAGTACATATACAGACTGGGAAAGTGGATTTGAGTTTGGGGTTGGCTGAGGAAGAAAGAACTTTTTTAAACAAAAAAGTTTTGCAAGATGCATGGCTACAGCAGTGATGAGAGATTTGGGTCAGAAACTGGAGGGGAATTTGGAAAGAACAGTGTCCGTTCACTTTAGATGAGGAGAATGTCTCTTTACTGAATGGAATAACCCAGGAAAGGCAAAGTTGGTGATTCTGAGGAAGCAGTGAGTTATGTACAAGAGAAAAAGAGAGGTGCTAGAATTCCAAATATATATATATACTTTCGAGATTGGCAATATCTTGGTAGCTCTTTCTCTACTTGTGTTGCTGTATTAATGGTCCACATCACTTACTTTTATGTACCAGTAATTTTTAATAAAGAAAATAATTACATATAGTTTAGTAAAAAACCACAAGCTTTCCCTCATCACCAGTTTGATGTAGGAGGGTCATCTGTCTATGTGTTGCTTTTATTGGTTAATAAAGAAACTGCCTTGGCCTTTTGATGGGCCAGCCCTAAGGTGGATGGAGTAGACAGAATGGAATTCTGGGAGGAAGAAAGCAGAGTCAGGCAGATGCCATGAAGCTCCGGCCCAAGATGGACATAGGTTAGAATATTCCTGGTAAGCCATCACTTTGTGGTGCTACACAGATTATTAGAAATGGGTTCATCAGGATGTGAGAATTAGCCGATAAGAGACTGGAATTAATGGGCCAGGCAGTGTTTAAATGAATACAATTTGTGTGTTGTTATTTCAGGTGTTAAACTAGCCGTGCAGTATCCAGGTGGGACAAAAAGCAGGCCTTCTCACCTCATCAATACACCAGGTTGTCTCTAAGGAACCCATTGTTGTAACCTATGATATTTGTTTGAATAATAGTCATATGTAGAATATATACATCTGTATGAATATATGTGTAATTATAAAGAAGTTATCCATGTCTACTTGAATCAGTCATAGTCCTAAAGAGCTACCCATTAAACTCAGAGAGTTTAAAGAAAGCTTACTTATACACAGGTTATTTATAGAGGAGGCTACATGGGGAAAGTGATAATGCAAGAAAGTAGGCCTACCTGCTACATTGGAGAATTCAAAAACCTAAGGCAGCACATATTTGTATAAAAGATGTTCTAAGGGGCTGGAACAATGGCTCAGTGGGTAAGAGTACTTTCCTCTTGAGGATGACCAGGAGTCAGTACCCAGCACCCATGTGTTCACACAACCATCTGTAACTTCAGTTTTAGGGGATCCCATGTTCTCCTCTAGCCTCCACAGGCATTTCACGAACTTGGTATACTAAACTTATGAATTATGCTCATAAATAAAAAGAATTTTTAAAAAAGATGTTTCAAGGCGATCAGTTTTTTAATAAGAAAAGTGTGATAGAGAATGTAATAGCAAAGGGAAGTGTTGAGAGAAGTGTCTACCTATTGAAGAACATAGACAGATGCAACCACTCTTGCTAATATTCCTTTTCGGGGTATGTTGTCAAACAATGTCTACCTTTCTTCCCAAGGTCCCAGTGACTATTCACCAGAGTTTACCACAGGCAACCAATGAGTTTGTGTGGGCACTCCTTCCTCAGCCAGCAGTACTTGGAAAGCATTACCTAGAAGAGAGAAGGGTTTCCCCATAGCTTCATAAATGAAGAATGCATGTGTGTGTGTGTGTGTGTGTGTGTGTGTACATATATGTGTATGTATGTATGCATGTATTCCACACACATACCCCAAGTCACATGCACAGCAGGATACTCTGGAGAGAATAGCATGCCCTTCTCTGGCTCTACATGGAGATTTGAACTATCAACACACTCAACCCCTTTTGCAAGGGGGCCTAGCTGAATGCCCTTAAAAGACAATTGCTTGTCTATGAGGACAGTCACTCATGGCAAACACAAAAGAAGAGAACTAAGAAAACAAGACCTATTTTCTTCCTCTTCCTAAACTCTGGGAAAGGTTTCTCATTGGCTGAGCCCATAGTGATATCAGAAGGTTAATGATTTTCTCTAGTTACCTGTCTCATAGGGTTCAGTGCAGAGATGAAGAATAAATTTTGTAGGGGTGTCTTAGATAGCGTTTTAATTGCTGTAAAAAGACACCTTGTCCATGGCAACTCTTATAAAGGGAAATCATTTAATTGTGGTGGCTTACATTTTCAAAGATTTAGTCCATTTTCATCATGGCGTGACATGGTGAGGTATAGAAAAACGTGTGTGCTGGAGCAGGAGCTGAGGATCCTTCATCTTGACCCACAGGCAACAGGAAGTAGTCTGAGACACTGGATGTAGTTTGAGTATAGAAGATCTCAGAAGCCACTGTCACAGTGACACACTTCCTCCCACAATGCCACACCTACTCCAGTGAGGTTACACCTCCAAGTAGTGCCACTCTCTATGAGCTTATGGAAAATGATTGCATTCAAACTACTATAAGGGACAAATGGAACTGATGGATCAGCATGCATCACTACAGTCCAGTCCTCCTAATGATTCTTCACAGGACAGTGCAATCCTCATTTAAAACAAATGGAGGCTTCTGTCAATATGGATGGCTTCATCTTAAGTCTTTTTCTTGGGAATATATCTTAGGATTTAAGTATACACAGATCTGCCTTGTCTCTTTAAAAGTTGCCAGGGGTTCCTTGTACAGACTGCCTTAATTTATCACTATGTTCCTAGCTGGTGATATTTCCCCTGGGTTGTGACTGAAGCAAAAACTGCTGCAATAAACCTGATTTTTTGAAATACAGTTTTGTGAAACTGTGCTCATGGAGCTATAAGATACGTTCTAGGGCATGAAATGGCTGGGTTACAACATGTACAAATGTGAAATTAATAGACTTCGCTGAGTTGCCTTCTGAACAATATGCCCTCTGTGCAGGAGTAGGTTAGAAGGCATTCTCCACTACATGTCAGAGAAAAAGAGCACAAAATCTTAAAGTTTAATTTTTGATCCCTTGAGTAGTATTGACATTGAATAACTTCCTGTTTCAAAGTCATCCATATCATGGGCTTGGTAGATTACTTTGTGGGTAAAGTTTGAAGCCTTGAGTTCAGTCCCCAGAACTCATGCTTTAGAAGCTGTACATGGTAGCATATGCACATGATTTCATTACAGGGAGGGCAGATACTTAGAGCTTGCTGGTCATCCAGCTAAGCCTACTGGGTAAGCATCAGGACATTGAGAGTCCCTCATCTCAAATAAAAATAGCAGTGTTTGAGGAATGAAGCCCATGGATATTTTTAAGGCCTGCATGGACATGCACACTATGCTGGCTAATTTTGGTCAACTTGACACAAATTAAAGTCATCCGGGAAGAGTGAACCTCAATTGAGGAATTGCCCTCAGTGGATATATCTATGCTTCCGTATGACCATCTCTATGGTGGTCTTTCTTCTTTAATTGATTCGGGATGGCCAAGCCCACTGTGGGCAGTGCCACCCAATATATAGATGGACACAAGGTGATAAGATCAAGCTGAGAAAGCCAATACACAGAGCTCCTTTGTAGCCTCTGTTCTAGTTCCTGCATTCAGGTTACTGCCATGAGTTCCTGCCTTGGCTTCTCTGCATGATAAACTGTGAGCTGTATGCCAAAATAAACCTTTTTCCTCTACTAGGTTTTGTTTTTTGTCAGTGTTTTATTACAAGAACATAAAAGTAAACTAGAAAATAGACCTTCATATTCACACATACATATACATACACATGCACACACATAATGTCATGTGTATTTCTGTATGTGAATCATCTCATGATTCATGCCCTTTGCTAATATTTTAATGGAATAATTTCTAGAAAATTTTAAACATTGCACACAGCTTAAATAAGTTCTTGGATATCACATTAATAATTGCTCCATAGCTTGACTTATAATTCTCTTTAGATTTGGTTATATTTGTCCATGAAACATTTGAAAAGAAATGTATTTGTAGTCAAAATTCTCCATCAAATTCCTCCCCTCAAAGCTCAGAGAATCCCATGGAAAAGGTATAAGAAAAAGTGTAAGAGCCAGAGGGGATAGAAGATACCAGGAGAACAAGGACCTCTAAATCAACTGTGCAAAGCTTATATGAATTCACGGAGACTGAAACGGCAAGCATCGGGCCTCCATGAGTTTGTGTGTGTGTGTGTGTGTGTGTGTGTGTGTGTGTGTGTGTGTGTAAAATATATATTTAGCTTTCCATTTAGTATTTTTATGAATCCTGAGTGCGTGAATGAGTGGGTTTCTGATTATTATGCCTTCTCTTGGGATTTTTTTCGTTTTGTTGGGATGCCTTATCAAACTTTAGTGTGATGGGTTTTGTTTTATTTTATTATGTTGTGTTTGTCACTGTCTCTTAGAAGCCTGTACTTTTCTAAGAGAGATAGAGGGGATCTAATTGGAGGGAAGGTGAGGAGGAACTGAGAAGAGTAGAGGAAGGGAAAACTACAATCAGGATATATTAAAGAGAAAAAATCTATTTTAATAACAGGGAAAACAGCAACAAAATAAAATATAACATATTTTGTATATGTGATATATTTTATATAAATATATTTTGGTATTTGTGGAAGGTACTAGAAACAATATCCCATAAATACAGAGAGACAACATGCTTTATTAATTCATTACCTAGATAGGAAAATAAATAAATAAAACATGATAAAGCTTTATGACTATTGAATTTGGGGTCTTTCTATGAAATATTTTCAATATTAATAGATTACAAGAGTATTCTTCCATACTTTAATTTTCACTTCATGTTTAAATGTTTTCATATATCTTAAACTATTCATAGGCATGAAATAGGGGACATTACTTTATTCCTCAGTCAAACAACTATTTGACTTTCATAATTAATTAAGTAATTCATTTTCCTTCACAGAAGCATGCCAGTGTTAGTATTTACATAGCTGCCTTTAATTTTTTTCTATGTCTTCAACTCTGTTTCATCAAAGCATCTTTCTCAGTGTGCCAATAATAGTTTATAATTTGTGAAGAGCTACTAATATAGTGGTTTATAATCTACAAAGAATAATCTTATAGAATACTCCAGATCTCAGGGTTTATATTTTTCCTACAACCTGTAGAACTTGTGAGGACTTTTTTAATGCCCTGTCAACAATACCTGTGGTCATCATCTCCCAAGAAGAAGCAGTTGCATTAGTTCGATCTTCTTCTTTCTGGCTCTTGTCTTCCTCTCTCATCTTCAATTCTCTGCTCTCCCCAACACCTTTCCTAATTTCCCTTTGAAATTGTTCATACTGGAGTACTTCAAGCTCTAGTGGGTGGTGGGGGAAATAAAGGGTATCCATAGGTTAGGCACATGCCACTTAAAACCGATACTTGGAGAAAATATTACTGAGAAGAATCTCAATGCATTTTAGATATTTTTCTTCCTTTTTTACTAAATTTATTTGAAAAATTTTATTCATTAAATATAATGTATCTGATCACACTTAACCTCCCATCCTCCCTTGTCCCCCCTCTATCTTTATCAAACTCCTCTCCTCCCTAGAGTTTCCTTTCTCTTCATGTGTCTTTTGTCTTGTGACCTACTGAGTTTCACCAGCTCCATCCTCTTGTCTGCCTGAGTATGAATGTGGGACTCCCCACTAGAGCATGAGGAACTCACTAGTAGTTTCAACAATACTGTAGGTAATGTCTTCCCTTTTTCCACCATCCACAAACAAACAGTAGTTATTGGTGAGTAGTTGTCTCTGTCTATGATTGCATATTGACAGGCCCAGTCTTAATGCAAATGGCCCTGTACAGGTAACTGAAAACTGCAGTGAGTTCATGATGATGAGGGCCACGTGCTATCCAGAAGTGTTTTGGTCTCCTCTTCACCACTGGACTCTTATCTTTCTACTACAGTGCTGCCGGTCCCTCTTTTTAAAGTCTCTCTTCTACCTGTAAGCACAGGTATGCACATGTATACACACACACACACACACACACACACACACACACGGCTGAGATGAAACTTAATAACTTTCTCAGAGTTATATTTTGCACATCACTCAAAATTCTGCTTATTGGGGAATAGGAAAAGCAAAGTAGAAGCGTAAATGTGAATGGACTATCCTAAAAGCTTTGATAGGATTTAAAAGATCCTTGTTGTACAGGAAAACTCATTAGCTCATGCTGAAAATGTCACCAGTTATCACTGGTTCCTAAACACAGGATATCTGAGGCATTTTAAATTAATTTCCACCTCCCAGTAATGGATTAATAATGTAGCCCTTTAGTCTCTCTGTTTCTTGGCTGCTTCATCCTACTGGAGACTTTTATGTGGTTCTGCATGGAAGACTGACACAACATTTGACCTTGCCTTTATATTCCCCATTGTAGTCTCAGCCACATGTATTCGTCCTTTAAAAATATGTATTTATAATCTGAAAAGGTAACTTAGCAGCCAGGAGTGCTTACTGTTCTTCCAGAGGGCTCAAGTTCAGCTCTCAGTAGCAGTGTACAGCAATTTACAACTGTTTGTAACTTTAGTTTCAGGGCATACAATACCCCCTTTTGGTCTTTGCAGGCATCCTCATGCATATCACATGTGTGCACATTATCACACACAGTATATACATATATACATACACATGTGATATATATATACATACATACATACATACATACATAATGTGTGTTAACAAGAACTTTACTTTTAGCCAAGTAGAGGTGCACATCTCTCGGGAGGCAGAGGCAGAGGCAGGCAAATCTCTGTGAGTTCACAGCCAGCCTGTTCTTCAAATGGAGTTCCAGAACAGAGTCCAAAGCTACACAGAGAAACCCTATCTCAAAAAACAAAACAACAAAACAAAGCAGAATTTTGATTTGGGGTCTCATCTCATCCATGTCTCTCCATGTTTAATAATTCTGATTAATTAAGCCATTCTATTAGAAGTCAAGATTATATTGCAGCACATATATTCCCCTAATGCTCTAGCTTTATTTTGCCTATGAAAATAGGTCAGAATCTTGGACATGAATGAGCTATGTATCATCACACAATTCCCTTAAAATATTGTTTTTTCAGGTAGACTTCTGAATAAGAAATATTGATAGATGGCAAGTGTCTCAGTAAGGTTTTTTATTGCTGTGTCAAAACACTATGAACAAGAAGCAAGTTGGAGAGGAAAGGGTTTATTTGGCTTATACTTATCATTGCTGTTCATCACTTAAGAAAGTCAAGGACAGGGACTCAAACAGGTCAGGATCCTAGAAGCAGGAGCTGATGCAAAAGTCATAAAGGAGAGCTGCTTACTGGCTGCTCTCCATTAGCTTGCTCAGCCTGCTTTTTTATAGAACCCAGGACCACCAGCCCAGGGATGGCACCACCCACCATAAGCTGGGCTCTGCCCTCATTGATCACTAATTAAGAAAATGACTCACAGCTGGATCTCATGGAGGCATCTTCTCAACAGAGGCTCCTTTCTCTCTGATGATTCTTGTTTGTGTTAACACAAAACCAGCCAGTACAGCCAGGTTCACTAAATATAGTAGGACTCAGTCAATACATACTGAACTAATAAGCAAAGCTATAGTCTCCAGAATCCAAATGTAACATAAATGCCTGCATAAGATGAACTCAAGCAGCATGCATTCAGTTGATAACTATTGGCTCAGATGTTTGTAGTTCTTAGTCATATATGGTCACACACAATTATTTGAAAAGCAGCAACCTCCAAGGATTTTATGTCACAGTTAGAAGCAAGGTGTAGTTATCCCCTGAGTGGAGTTAACTGTGGCTCTGTCTGAATTAGAATGGATTTGTGGCTATAATAAAAACAGAAATAATAGTGTTTTAAACTGCACAGGAACGTACTTCTTACAAACAAATATATGCTTTGGAGGACCAGGGCTGTCACGATATTTGGAACCGAGAGCACCAATATGTTATTCTTTTACTACTCTAACATTGTGGGGTATCTGTATCAAGCCTAACCTGCACAGGTTGATTTCTAGGAAGAGTCTAAAAAGGAGATTTAAAGGCGGGGAGGGGGGGGCAGAATAGTGCATGCACTTTTTAAAATTGAACTCATGCTGGAGTTCATCCAGGTATGCACTTCACAACCCCATTGCCTTGGATTTATCCACAGGGTCACTGAATTTAAAGAAACCCTGACAAATTTTATCATTAGCTGATGGCTTTGTGTCAACAGACGCATTATGTTGCTTTAAAAGCAGTTCTCACACTGAGGGGAACAATGTCCCGTAGCTTAATGGCTTCTCTATGAATCCTGGTTCTTTCCTTCTGGTCCCTTGGAGATAGGGTTAGTCTGTCTATCAAAAGGGCCTTGACCACATGAAGAAGGCAGGACCTGTGAGTGTAAGAAGAGTGGGACTAAGAGAGAAGGGAAAGGTGGCTATTGGGCAACACTCCAATCCATTATAGTTTGCAATCCTGCAATGATATTCCAGTCATTCTAACCTTATCAGTTTCAAATTTCTTAGCCACACATTGCAGTTTTCCAAACTAGAGGTGTCCCTTGCCTTTTCTCCATGTCAAAAAGTGTTGCATTCTTCCAGGTTACCAAATCTAAGCTTTATTTCAAACATGGACTTTTCAATAAACTTTTGTATTCTCATATGCTGGTACCTTATTACCCTAAATTTATTATCATTATTTTGCTAGTGCCCTATTTCACTAAGCTTATGGCACCATTTTGAGTGCTATGCCACAAGGCAGACATCAAGGCAACCATGAAGATGGACAGAAAAATAAATGGTAGACAGATGATAGGTAAGTAGGTAGGTGGACGATAGATAGATAGATAGATAGATAGATAGATAGATAGATAGATATAAATAGATGATGTGGGTGGTTAGATGAAAGGAAGAATGGGTGGATGAATAGATGGACAAATGAATGGACAGACGGATGGCAGATGTGTTGTAGTAGTAGTGGCGGGGCTGCGTCCCCAGCACCCCGGCCACCTGGCTAGCTTATACCCCAAAATAATTACACCAACACTGTATTCTTTTAAACACTGCTTGTCCCATATTTATCTAGCCTCTTCTAGGCTAACTCTCGCACCTGGACTAGCCCATTTCTAATAATCTGCTGTAGCCCACGAGGTGGCTTACCAGGGAGATTCTAGCCTACGTCCATCCTGGGTCGGAGCTGAATCGTGTCTGTCTCAGAGAGCAGAGCTATGGCATCTGCTCCAGAGAGCAGAACTGTCGAGTCTGAGCTCACTTCCTCTTCCTCCCAGCATTCTGTTCTGTTTACTCCTCCCACCTATCTTTTAACCTATCAAGGTCAAGCAGTTTCTTTATTGCTTAACCAATGAAATCAACAGATTGATATATGACACTCCCACATCACAGATGGAAGGATGATAAGAGGATAGATGATAGATGGTTGATAAATAGTTAGCAGACAGGTAGAACTGACTGAGAATTGCATTTCACAAATAAGAAGTCTCCTGAAGATGAAACTCTTGTCTTTGTTTCTCTAGAAATCATTTAGAATGTCTGGCCAGGAGCGGGAAACTTACTTATTAAGAAGAACTTGCTGATGTTTATTTAGGTTCAATACAGTTTGACGTGGAAACAGTGAAGGTACTGCTGATCCTGCAGATTCTTCTCCTATGAGCATAATCACTGTAAAGATGTTTTATTCATAACATCAACCATAGGGAGTTGATTGTAAAAGAAAAATTCTAAGTATGTTAACAAAGGAAGATAGAGGGCTCTCTGGTTTATTATAATAAAATAAAATAATAATGAACAAGGCCAAGATTAGGTGCTCATTTTTAAGAGTACAATGAATGATGGGAAGAGTTCTTCTAGAAATATGTAATGGCCGGACGATATAGACCAAACCTGCTTGATTAGTTTTTAATGTAAACTTTGGATATAATGTAGGAAGTACAATAAATATCTCTGAATGAAAGTATTTTCATAAATAATTTCTTTTTGGAAAAACCATCAATATTACATTAGTATCTCTACATTATTAAGCTCCCTAACAATGAGTTATTAAATTGTGATCCACGATGAGTAATGTTTCCCCATATAACTTCCACTTGGTTGAATCAGTGATATATACCTCACAGTGATTATAACTTCAGTCAAAACTGAAGTATAACTATTTCAGCAATTTCAATATAGAAATTAACATGGATGGAGACCCTACCCAATTATTGGAATGCCTCTGAAATTCAAACGTGTCCACGCCAATACTTAAGCATTCAAACATTCTCAGGGATTTTTTTCTTCAAAAGTTAAAATAAGACTTGGTATTGGAATAAAAAGAAAAACCATACATTAAGGATAATTTACATGGGATTAATAACATATAAATCATTTAAAATAATCATCCCATGGTTCAGCAAATGGTCTCTTAGTGAACAAAACAGTCTTTCCCTTTTTAAATTTAGAACAAGGCCTGCTAATGAGCAGCAATAAAATCGGTATGGATCTAAAAGCAAATCAAAAGTCTATCATGAGTGTAGGCATGAGAACCAGGTAAAGAAACATGGTAGCTGACTGAGACTGAGAACACAGACTGAACTCAGTGTCAAAGTGAGGCACAACAGTCTTTGCAATAAGTGATCACCTGCTACGGAGGACACAAAGCTCACAGTCATGTTCTGGAGTAATTCATTTTAGTGAATAAGATGAGATTATAGTATGCTATTTCCAGTAAATCATTTTTTTTTAAACAGTAAGAATGATGTAAAAAAAAAAAACAACAACAAAACCCAAAAGTGGTCTTTAAAAAATGGGTAACTAGTTTACATTTCTCTGGGACCATGGCTCCACCCCTTCTTCCTGCTTGCTCCTTTTTGGCAGTGTCTCCATTTCCTCAGCATCTCCATACTCCCTGGATGCCCTCTACTGAGAAGTTCAAGGCCCTTGCATCTTGTTATTCCAAGTCAAATATTCTGACGAATCCCAAAATCATCACCAAAGACCTTGTAAGATGTTGGGAATCTCAGACTTCACCCAGAGCTCAAGGATCACAACCTTACCTTCACAGCAATTTCAAGTTACTCCCACACACACACAAATTTGGGAAGCACCACTTTTGAGTGCCATGGACTTAGGAGATAAGTGGCAAGGATCTCTTGTAGTAAACATTCTGCTTCTTGTTATTTGTAAGTGTGGCCATGTTCCCAGGCAGATATGTACAGCATCATTGTAAACAACCTACTGGGTTCCTGAGAACCGAATGTGCCCTCAAAGGTACTGGAAAGATTTTACTCAGTTTGGACTTGACAGTGCTAAGGTTTGACTAGAGCTTTGCGCATACTAGGCTGAAATTCTATCACAGATCTATGCCCAGCCTTATTTAATCTTTTAAACAATATAGAGATAAAAACAAAAACCTTTAAACCCCTTTGAAGATTACCAAGGTAATTGATTTATACTGTTAGAAAAAACATTTTGTTTTATACGAGAGATAAAATTTCTTCTGCTCTCTCTGGCTGATTCAGTAGAGCTCATAAACCTGAAGCTGCCGTCAACAAACAAATCTGGTACTGCTGGCTATTTCTTGGAGCCATGAATCCCAATTTCCTCAATGTTTTGCAATTGAAATCAAGGACAAAAATAAAAGAGATGTTTTGGGTGCAATAAAAATGCAACTGTCCTAATAACCCTGAATTGAATTGTTGCATCCTTCCAAACAAGCTGTCTGTACTGATTCATTTTATATTAAGGAATTGTACACTGACTGAAACTTTAAAGCCACAGCCTTTATTTGCCTTATGTATTGGGGACACAAACAAGCTTCACTTTAAAAAATGCGTTTAGCAAACTGCCTTCTAAATCGGTTTCTCTAAACCCAGAGATTAGTGCAGCTCTCAGTCCTCATCAGAAAAGCTTAAACTTCTTTTTTTTTTCCTGTGGAGACAGTTAATACAGAGACTCACAACTGGTCAGTGTGCAAAGACGTGTCAGGGAAGGTCCTCAGCCATAATTCTGGGAAGGAGGAAGCTGATTCCTCCCACTCCTGCCCAGATCACCGAAGCAGTAGGATGTGATCTGCCCCACTGAAAAAAACGGTACTGAGCCACATGGCTAACATAGATCAGAAAAATCGGTTAATCAAGATGTGAGAGTTAGCCAGTGAGAGTCTAGAGCTAATGGGCCAATCAGCTTTTATTTAAAACATGATTGACTGAATACAGACAATTCTCCCTCACCAAAATGGGATACCTGTATCATTCCCTCTACCCATAGAATGCAGAGACTATTAAGGGAGAAAGGAAGCAGAAAAGTTTTATAAGCCAGAGGTCCAGGAACCCGGAACAAAAGGGTATCTTCTAGATCGACAAGAGCACTGCACTCGTGAACTCCAAGCAGCTGCTTTACCTGTATAGTCCATGTACAAGACCAAGCCAGTTAACATCCCAGCGTAGATGGGAGAAGGACATCTGATCCTACACTCCTAGCTGAGGGCTGCGAATGGAGGAAAAGCCACTTTTCTTTCAATCTGTGATCCTTGATCCTTGACTCTGCTCTAAAGAACGGCTCCACACTCATGGAATGATGACTAGCACTTACTGGTTTCAATGGATTATTAAGAAGAAAGGGGAAATGAAGTTGAGAAGAAGATGTGGGAAGGACCAGGAAAGAGCTGGAGGTAGTAAAATATGACCAAAATACATCATGGACATACATGAAATCCTCAAGAAACAGATTTTAAAAAAATAGCTTAAAGAATGCATTTGGATTCTAAAGCACTATGTAAAACTTTAACTGGAAGGAAAAATCTAGCTAAAAGAGTCTGGGACAGCAGGCTGTCAGGAATGTGTAATTGCATGCACTACTACTTCCAGAGCTTTCTGATCAGAACAAATCAGCACCTGCCAACTTCAGCCCTGCATGTCCCCAGTCCTAGGCCAAAGCCTTCTCAGGTTGAAGCAGTCAAATCATTTTGATTTATTTTTGATGTGAATCAAACTTTTAAGCTAGCACACACCACGAAGAAAATTATACATTTCCCATCGCCCCCTAAAAAATGGTCTATTATTCCCAAGAGTGGTATTGCTGGGTCCAGGGGTAGGTTGATCCTGAATTTCCTGAGAAACCGAAACACTGACTTCCACAGTGGTTGCACAAGATTGCATTCCCACCAGCAATGGATGAAGGTACCCCTTCCTCTACAGCCTCTCCAGCAAAGGCTATCCTTGGTGTTTTTGACTTTAGCCATTCTGACAGGTGTAAGATGATATCTCAAAGTTGTTTTGATTTGCATTTCCCTGATTGCTAAGGAAGTTGAGCACGACCTTAAGTGTCTTTTGGCCATTTGAACTTCTTCTGTTGAGAATTCTCTGTTCAGTTCAGTGCCCCATTTTTTAATTGGGTTAATTAGCATTTTAAAGTCTAGTTTCTTGAGTTCTCTATATATTTTGGAGATCAGACCTTTGTCTGTTGCGGGGTTGGTGAAGATCTTCTCCCAGTCAGGTGATGCATGGAGATAGAGACAGAGACCCACACTGGAGCACTGGACTGAGCTCTCAAGGTCCCAATGAGGAGCAGAAGGAGGGAGAACAAGAGCAAAGAAGTCGGGACCACGAGGTGTGCACCCACCCACTGAGACAGTGGGGCTGATCTATTGGGAGCTCACCAAGGCCAGCTGGACTGTGACCGAAAAAGCATGGGATAAAACTGGACTCTCTCAACATGGCGAACAATGAGGGCTGATGAGAAGACAAGGACAATGGCACGGGGTTTTGATCCTACTTAATGTGCTGGCTTGGTGGGAGCCTAGCCAGTTTGGATGCTCACCTTCCTAGATAGGGATGGAGGGGGGAGGACCTAGGACTTACCACAGGGCAGAAAACCCTGACTGCTCTTTGGACTGGAGAGGGAGAGGGAAAGGAGTGGGGGGAGGGGGAGAAGGGTAGGAGGAGGGGGGAAAGGTTGGGAGGAGGGGGAGGGAAATGGGAAGTTGGGAGGAGGTGGAAACTTGTTTTTTTTTCTCCTTTTCTCAATAAAAAAATAAAAATAAATGGTCTATTAGAGCAAATGTGTGTTTAAGACTAAAAACCTAGGTAAAATTAATCTGTTTTCCTCTGAGTCAAGGAGATGATTCATTGCCTCTGAAGTGATTTTTATGTGCATAGTGGTAAAACTTAGGTGGCATTTCATGCATCTGAGTCTCTCTCCAGTCATTCTGAGCATGGAATAGACACTTCATTATGCAAAGAATGGTAAGTAAACACACTTTGCTATGGGAACATCCAGGTAGAAGAGATGGATACACCAATAACTAATTACTAGAGGACATCATAACAGTGCATTGGACACATGGAAGTAGTTCTACAGGAATACAAGATAAGAAACGCTAATTAGAATATTAGGTTAATTTATTTCATTTCTCTTGGTAACTGGTCCTAGTAGTTTGAAATGCAGTGATAAGATATTAGGTGTGACGTAACGTATGAATCAACTTGTTTTGGAAATTTATTTAATGCCCTACCATTAAGAATTAGAATCTACAGAAGGAGAACACCAGTTTAAAAATAGAAACAATGAGAAGCAAATATTTAAAATAAAATATGAAAATTCTATTTAGTAAAAACAATTAATTAAAAAAAATTCATTCTGCAAACTGGTAGGAGCAATTAGTCCTTTGCTCCTGTGATGGTTCTATGTGTCTCATGGGGTTAAATTCACACTTACGTTTTTATCATTCTCCAAGGAACATTATTGAAAGCATACTTAGTTTCCAATTTGGTTTCCCTTGCCCAGTTCTGCACTGCCTTCCCCTGAATTAATTGGTGTGATGAGCTGATGTAAATGACTTTAACATCCAGACTGAGCTAATATTAACCCAAGAGAATTTGGAAAGTTAAATATACCACCAAAAGGGTATGCCTTTACTGAATTTCAAGATTAAGTATCAAACATGCTTTTCTGTGATGTCAGGAGTTTCCATTCATTAATTTTCTCCCATGATGTGGGAAATGAGGGCAGTTTCTTGTAAGCACCTGCCGTGCAGGGAGGGGCCATGCTGGGGGTATGCAGTGTACCAGGGTCTGTGCAAATAGCCAATAGGAACAAACCAGGACAACCTGTCACTTGCTGCTATACTTCATTCCCATCACTTTTCTTTTCTGTTCTGCCAGAGCCACTTAAAAAAAATACTTTTAAAATGTCTTTTAAGATGCAAATAAAATATCCCCAACTTAGTTAAACCCTCTAACCTCCACTTTTAACTAACCTTGTATCCAAATTTCTGCAGCATTTATATCTGTTCCATGACTCATCCAAGTACTCCTCATATTTTGGATGACTCTTCCTCTGACCCAAACCTCCAACTAGATTCAGAGATTATTGGACGAGGATCATTTCTGTGACCTACATAAAACCAGAGCCATCACAGGAAAAGAAAGTTGCTATTGAGAGTAATGTGAATTTTCTATCCACCCAAGGTTGTACCTTTACTAATATTCTATTTTAACCCAATAATAATGGCTTTTATTTTCTTCTTTCATAGTCTAAATGCTCAACTCAAAGCTTCAAACTATGCCTGCAGTGTTCATTGAATGCTTCCTGTGAAGTTCTATACTATGTTTCTTAGCCATTTTGTGTTATTTCCCATTTCCACCCTCATTAGAGTTCTCACTTACAGTGTATTTACTTTGTTAAGCATACCCACAATGTCATATTGAGCTCTATGCCCTACTACTACAAGTACTCTTGAGGCTAAATCAAGAGCAAAGGTTACAAGGTTTGGTCTCTGAGACAAAATAAATCAGGTCTTTTAGCTAATACTTAAGGTCTCTCAGTAATCCAATATGCAGAAACACCACAGTAGATGCTGCTGCTTTAAATTGGGAGGGAATTTCTATTTTGATGTGTTTCTGATTCAAATATCAAAATTCTTACTTGAATGTCAATTCATAACAATATCTCCCTTTCAGACTGTGAGCATCTTAATGCTCACTATAAAAAACAAAGATGTAGCGAATGTGTCCGATGGGCAAAGAGGTGGTACGAACAGGAAGGAAAGTGTGTCATTGATGTATGTGTGTCTCAAATCACATTCCAACCATAATTTCACGGTAGAATCAAGGTAAAAAAATTGTTTCAGGGAAGTGGTGGTCCAGGTGGGTATAGTTCTCACTTATTAGAACTCTAGTTCCTATTTAATAATTACCAACTTCATGGACATTATCTCTAAAATTAACATGGTACATGTACACAAAGGAATTCTATTCAGTTATAAAAGGAAAAAATTCTGTCACTGGGAGATGAGATAGATTGAACTTGAGATTATTAATTGAGTTAAACAAGTCATACCCAGAAATGTAGTTGTCATATAATCTCATTGTAATCGTTGACTTCATTAAAGATTAAAAAATATTGGTGACCAGAGCCTGGGGGTCAGAGAGGGCTGGGAAAAGGTTATCAGTGGATCAAGCTTCAGTTAGCTAGGAGAAAGAAGTCCTTGTGTATTGTGACTAGATATAACAACCATGTTCTATACACTTCAAAGGTGAAGAGATTTTAAATATTTTTCACTGTGATAAACATTTAAGATATTGATATATTTAATCTTAATCATAACACAAAGAGAACAGCACATTGAAACAGTGTAGGAGGCCACTAATATGTACAATGTTCCCACTTTTGAGTAAAACTTGAGGACCTTGATAAATGATTTGATGGTTAAAAGTGTTTACTGCTCTTGTTGAAGAGCCAAGTTTGGGTCCCAGGCAGCCCACAATCATATGCAACTGGAGCTCCAGTGGACCCTACACCTTCTTCTGGGCTCTGCAGGTACCTGCACTCATATAAACACATACATAAAAATCAAGTTAAATATAAAAATAAAATATAAATTAATAATTATGTATTTTTAAAGTATTCACAATATAGTATAATTGCTCATTTTTCCAATGTGAAAATCAAGGTTCAGAAAAAATTAATGAGTCATAATTACTTTTGCCTTGTAGAGCTTTGTGTACAATTACACTTTTTCCTTCTAACTTATGCTTGTAGACACTTTAAGTAGGCATCTTTAACTATCCAGATGGGTCTAGAGGGAGACTTTTGAGGCTCCTATCAGGCAGATATATTCCATTGTTGTCTCTGTGTCATTGTTTCAGAACCACAAGTTGTTGTAGCAAACACATTTTTAGTGCTATTGAATTCGATTTTTAAAAAAAGTAGAACAAAAAGTCAGATGGCTCTTCTTCCATTTCTCACCAATAGGAAACTTAGGTGGTATCTTTGTCCTTTGTAGAATTAAACTAAAATGAGTCTGTGATATGCAAATGAACACATGAACTGTGTGATAGTGTCTATGGTTTATTCAAAAGGGGGACACACCAGGCCAGTGATACATCATCTTTTGTGTGCCTGGCACCTTCCATCATGAATCATATTAATCTGCTTAAACTAACAAGGATTAATTGCCTCAGCAAGGCAACCTGGCACTGAAATGATATATTGCCCAAACAGCTTGGAATTTGGCCACTCATAAATCTCATTTGCTTGTTGGTTTATTTCTGTGTCTCTTTTTCTGACAGATGTGTGCCCAATCACTGTGAGCATGGTGGGAAGTGCTCGCAAACATGGGACAGCTTCAAATGTACTTGTGATGAGACGGGATACAGCGGGGCCACCTGCCACAACTGTGAGTGCCAATTTATCTCACTTTCATCTTGTGATTGCATGGGAACCATGGTCTTCAGCTACGCTTTATAGCATAGCAACCTGAATTAAACACATCTTGCTCTGCTTCATTCTGAGGGAAGAAAAAACCTCAAGGTTGCATTCTAATTTTTCCAAAATGGTATTCTAGTTGTCAAAATAGATTCTCCCCTGGCTAATGACTCTAAAGAGGGACAGGCACGTCCAACATTCCATATGTGAAATTGGGATGTTGTGATTGGATTCATTTCTTGTGACTAAGGCATGCTTGTCCAAAAAGATTGCTTGGGAATTGTGTTAGTGTGATGTTGCTAACTGGGTCCTCATTCATCAACACATCAGAGAGAAGCAGGACAGAGGATAATTGGAACATTTAGTTTCTGGGCAATGCTTGCCTCGTGCTTTCACCCAAATTTTTGTTCCATTGTTTTTAAAGCAAAGAAATGTGTCAGACAGTGGAAAAGTCCATTGAAGTTACACATAAAAAATAAAATTCTGAGAACATGATTTTTAAAAATAATAAAGGTAAAAGGTAAGATACAAAGATGATTGATAAATGACATTTTGCTTTATTTCACATAGCATTATCTTGAATGTTTCAAGAAAAGTTAAAATATTTAATTTGAGTATTTTTAAAGCAATTTCTAACTCTGCCATTGTAATATTCATTTCCTGAAAATGTTCTGATGGTTTTATTACTGAAAATAGATTTATCATAACATACAATTAGGAGATAAGGGAGTCACATGTTATCTGACATATGGATATGAATGTGTGTACATACTTGGTTATTTGCACATTAGTGTTCACTAACATGTACGTGTTTATGTGTAAAGGTGTGTGTGTTCATGTGTGAGTATGCACATTATCCATGTACAGAAGGACAAGCAAGGCAATACAAAGATCTAACTTGGTCCCACAGCTCTAAAACACAGAAAATCTCAAATATAAGTTCTCAAATTATACAGATTGACTGTTCTTCAGTTCACTTTTAGGAAAGAGCAAGCAAAACATTCTCAGAGTAGAGTCTTGGGGATAGTAAAAACGCAGTGCCTATGCCTTTCCATGTTGTTACTTTTAGTAAAGTGTAATAAGAAATTATGTTTAGATTATACTGTAAGCCTACATTTTTTTTAAAAAAATGTTTCTTATAATTAATTTTTTTCACTTAAATATTTTGTCTAATGAGATTCTAAAAATCAAGAGTGAAAAAAAAAACTGGCATTGGGGCCAGTGGGATGCCACAGTAGGTAAGGGTGCTTGGTATCAAACCTGAGTTTGATCTACAGGACACATATAGTACAAGGAAAGATCATCTCGCATAAGTTATCACCTGACTTCCCTGGTATGTGCACACTCGTGCATTCATGAGCATGCAAGCACACACATGCATGCACAATGTAATACAAGAACTTTTTAAAAATATAAACAATGATGTAGAGATATTTAATGATTAAATCACATGCATAAAGATACACATTTTATGTTTAGGGCTGGGGAGTTGGCTCAGAGGTCAAGAGCACTAGTTGTTCTTTTAGATTATCTAGATTTGTCTCCCAGAACCCACAGATTACAACTATCTATAATTCCAGTACCCAGGGTACTGGTGCCCTCTTGACTCTGTGGAAACCAGGCACACAGTTCCTACATACATACATACATACACACACACACATACATATATACACACATACAGGCAAAGGAATATACACATAATATAAAAACAATTTGTCTTTGTGTTTGTGTTTCAAGACAGGTTTTCTCTGTGTATATTTCTGGCTGTCCTGGAACTCTGTAGACTAGGCTGGTCTCAAACTCAGAGATCTACCTGCCTCTGTCTCCCAAGTGCTAGGACTAAAGGTGTGTACCACAACTGCTGGGCCAAATAAATATTTTGAAAAGGGATTCATGATATATAAAGTACTCAGCACAGAATATTGTTTTTACGAGCAAAAACAATCATGAAGCTACTTAAAAGTAAGAAATTACAACTGAAGTTACTTTAAACAGCCTTATCTCAGAGTTGACTACCAGTAAATAGTCACTATAAAGTTTCTACAACAAAGTGGCTTTGATCAAGGCAGAAACTTTCCTTTTACCCATATAGTTCATTTGGCTATTTATAAACATCTTGTTTAATCATGATATTTTTGTGTCTGTAATTCTATCTAGAATCAAAGAGCAAGAAATTGATGTTTTGATAAATGTCTCCTCTCTCATTGATTGTTTGATATTGAATTGAAAAGCCAATCATATTTGCTCCCATCATTAAGGACCAATTTTACAAATACATACTATTAATTGAGTAATTGAATTTGACTTCTGAAAGCAATAACTGAAAGTGTCAGAATGATGCTGGATGTGTTCATATTTGGCCACCTCCAAAAGCGAAAGAGGAAAATTGCCTCATGCACCATGTCCTGATATACCATCCTACTAGTCCCTGTGTCCTGACACACCATTCTGCTAGTCCCCATGTCCTGGGTCCATGCTGCTGGTCACTGTGTCATGGAGATCTATCCTGCTCATCCTCATGTCATGGTACACCATCCTGCTAGTCCCCATGTCCTAGGGCCCCATGCTGCTGGTCCCCATGTTCTGGTACATGATCCTTCTAAATCCTTATGCCCTAGTACTACATCCTTTTGTCCCCATGTCCTAGGGCCCTATGCTGCTGGTCCCCATGCCCTGAAACTCCATCCTTCCAGTCCCATGTCTTAGTACTTGATCCTGCTGGTTCCTATGCCATTGTACTTGATCTTACTGGTCCCCATGACCTGGTACTCTATCTTGCTGGCCCCCATGTTCTGGGGCCCCATTCTGCTGGCCCTCATGTCCTGGTCTGTCAACCTGCTAGTCTATGTCCTGGAGCCCCACCCTACCAGTCCCCTTGTCCTGGGGCTTCATCTTGCTGGTTCCCTGTTCTATTCTTTTCTCTATAAAAATCAAACTACTCTTTTCCAGAATGAAAATTCAACCCCTTGTTGTCTTCTTTTAATAGTCTGTATCTTGAATATTTAGCTAGTGTAAGAGCAGAAAAAAACAATTTTCATTCTTTGAGACAACTTTTGTTTGAAAGCATTATCCTGTGTGTTGTTAAAGGATATTTGCTTCACAATAACCTAAAGATTGTGGTGTGTGTGTGTGTGTGTGTGTGTGTGTGTGTGTATCTTAATGCTCCCAATAGGGACTAGTCAGTTCAATTAGATGAACTGACACATAGTACATAATGTGTAGAAAATTATATGTGTCATGAGTTGTGTTCCTAATGGACAATTTTGACATGAGACTAAGTCCATGGAGTACTATGTAGCCATGTAGAAAATCCTGGGGTTTCTTTGAGACTCCTTATTCCTGTGAACTAAAGGTTGACTTGAAGTCACTCCTACTCTTCAAGGTCGAGAAACTAAAAGCACAGTGGAGTTGCTCATTTGGAGCCTTTGCTTTAGTTTCATGGAGGTACAAGTTGACCTACAGTAACTAACTTAAATCACACCAAATGTTTGGTGGAGTTTCAACCCCTAAAATTAGTCTACAAAGGCTCTTTTGCTCATTTTCTACACTGATGCTCGCTTGGTGAAGGAGGAATAGAAATTTCTTGATTAAGTACCTTGATCAAGCCTTTGTGCCTGATCATAATTGCTGGCTTTCCACTTGTCTCCAAGAAGTACCCTTGGCTACTTTAGCCCTTGGAGCTTCTGTGTTCTGACTGGTGAAATGCCTGTAGTAACCCCCATAGAATGATTAACTAAGATGGCACCTGGGGACACTGGAAAAGCTTGGACCCATGCAGCACCCAGTGTCTTCCAATGCACTCCATTCAGAAGGACTGTGCTTTGATTTGAACCTCTGTTTGTCCAGACCACACAATTTGCCCTTAATTTCATGTTGCTCTCCATCATTGCCTGCCATTTCTGCAACATATAGGAATTTGTGGACATGGATTGGCTTCCACAACATATTTCTCCAGAAGAACCAATGGACCTTAAAGCTAATTTACTTATTCATGAAATATTCTTTTCAGTAAATTGTGAATAGAATTCAGAATTTGTCATTAACACACTACTGCCTGGTGGTTAGAATCCCATCCTAGAAATGATGAAATCCTGGGATGGAAAAAGTTCTGTTTTTGTTAACCAAGACCAAAAGGAAATAATTGGTGATAAGCATTAAACCATTAAACACAATCATTTCATTTCTTGCCATTTTATACTTTAAATTTTTCTCTGAACATGGCCCATTTTTAGTCACTTCTCTTGCCTTTCTTTCTTTCTCTTTCTTTTTTTTTTTTGAGGTAGGATTTCTCTGTGTAAACCGGAACTAGCTTTGTAAACCAGACTGACCTCAAATTCACAGAGATCAGCCTGCCTCTGCCTCGCAAGTGCTGGGGTTAAAGGTATGCACCACCACCACCACCTGGCTTTCAGTGACTTTTCTAAGAGCTACTTTATCATAAAGTGGACTGAATCCCCAAGAAAAGAATCAGCAGATGGCTAGTGTGTGTCCTTCTGATGGCTCATGTGTTTGCTTCAGATAGCTAGGGTGTGTCCTTCTGATGGCTTGTGTGTGTCTTTCTGATGGTTCATGTGTACTTATGATGGCTACTGTGTATGTTTCTGGTGGCTCAGGTGTGTGCTTCTGATGGCTCATGTGTGTTTCTGATGGCTAGTGTGTGTGCTCCTAGTGGCTAGTGTGTTTGTTAGCTTACTGGTGTTGCACTGACTTCTCTTTATTTCTCCCGCTCTAAGTTGTAAGAACGTGTAAAACCAAACTGTGCACCCAGCTGTGGCCCTCCTCTAATGGCTCTCCCTACACACTCTTCAGTTGTCTCCGGGCTTCCTTCCCAGTACTCCTAATGCTCCTTAGGATCTCATTATCATCTCATTTTCCTACATGTGTTCCTTAAACTTTGAAGATTATAGTCCTTATTTACATAAATTAAATTCAAGAAGCCATCCCTCATCTCTGAGCTTAATGGATTTTTCTCCTTCATGCTGTGGTACTTGGTGTTCTCTTAGGAATCAACCACCCTTCTGTATTCTGTGACCATTATACGGAATTGCCTTCACTTTCCTAGACTTATCCTTAATTACACAAAACCTTTAGGCTATGCACCTAAACAGAGAGGCAAAAGACAGAATTTGGGCATCCGACAAAGATAAGAAAATGTTTGGGAATGGAAATTGTTAAGACCATTCAAATTCTAGATACATATTCTGAGAAGAAATGCTTTTATACCTAGCTATTTTTAAGGGACAGACGGTGACCCCAAAATACAGACATGACACTGCTGTGGAATAGTAAGAGACAAACGAGGTATCTTGCATGGGTCCTTTCCGGGTTTGAAACTGTGGGAACTCTTAAATCTTAAAAGGTCAGCAGGCTCTCACACTGCTGCACATCTCTGTTTAAAATCTTTCCCAGGAAGAGCATTGCTAGCGAGAGCATGAAGTGCACTAAGGCAACTGTTCCTCCTGCTGTTGTCAGGTCCATATAGTGTATAAATGAATACTTTACCATACATCCTGTAATATGTTGTTTATAGTCCACCATGATTATAAGTAATTTTATCAAAGCATAATATTTCAAAAGAATATAACCTTACCTACTACAGTTATGTTGTCAAATTTACCAGTACTATGACAACTGGATCCTTTGGCCACCAGGAACTTGTTTAAGTCTTGGAGTTAGTGATGACAACTTGGGATCTTGCTACAAAACCAAGCAGTCACTGAGAACTTTGTTGTGTCTCTAAAAGACAAGTTAGATGTTTGGCCTTACAGAATTGGATTTGTTTCCTTGGCTCCCAGTGTATCTGCTTTGCAGGATACTACTTAGTGGAACTATGTCTATGAAAAACTGGTTTCCCACCATGGTTTCCTTCCCAGTTACCCTTTTGGTCCCATTCCATTTGCAAGATGTATGCTCTGACCTTCACCTTACTCTGGGCCCATGCCACTGGCCCAGTTGAAAGGCTGTTGTACACCCTCTCCCTCTGCATTGCTGTGTACATTTCTCTGCTTCCCTGGTTCTCAGCTCAGCATTCACTGCCTTAGAGACACTGTCTGAACCTGATAAAGGCACCTTGCTCCAGGACACACAGCCCCTGTGGGTGGAAATGTCGCCTTTATATTTGTGTTTTATCAATAATATCTTTTTCCATTGCATTATAATTGCTGGAAGGAGGAGGTGACAGGTTTTGCCACCATTTCACTCATAACAATTATTTTATATATGGGCATACATGTGTGCTGTGGATGTGCTCTGACTTAAAGAATTCACAAATACCATGGAATATGGCAGGCATCTAAGGGTTGTGTTTGAAAGAAAATTCTCTATAGGCAAAGTTATGAAGGTAGCCAAACAATAAAAGTGAGTAGAATATGAAAAAGAGAGAGGGAAATAGAGAAAAAAGGGGACATGTGGATATATGGATGGCAGAGGAGTCAGTGACCACGACTCCAGGAATACCTTAGATAGTAAACCATGGTGAGAACTCACACGGGGGCTTTCAGCTTAGCAGCAAATGAACCTTTTGAAATGTAGGCTGTCATTTTCTGTGTTTTGTTTTATTTTGTTTTGTTTTGCCAAATCACTTTAATTCTATGAAGTTTGGTTCCCTCTTGGACATTCACTGGATCATTTTTCATTTTGAGATGAGATGTAACTGTTTTGCTGAGGTTGCTCACAAACTTCCCGCCTCAGCCTTCTAAATGCTGGAATTTGAAGTGCTAACCTAGTGTTTTTTGTTACATTCTGCTTTGTCTAATTTACTGTTTATGTATGTATGTATGTACAGGTTTATGTGTGTATATGTATAGGTATATACATATATATTTAAATATTTATTGTGAAGTTTAATAATAAATTTGGTCAAATTATTAAATTTAAATTTCATTAAGATGTATTCATTGTACATAGTGATGAACAATATAATAACTTTTATATAAGTAGACCAAGTAGTCACCTCCTATACATGCTCCTTTCTCTCCCTATATGATTTTACAATTCTTTGCTTGGTTTTCTTGAGTCTATATTCATGTCATATGAATATATGTATACATTTCATATGAACATACATATATAAAACACATGCATATATGTATATATACACATACATATAAAATCATGTATAGACATAATATACACATACATAATCTTTTTATATCTGCAAAATCTATAATCCACAAATGATAGTGGAACCCATTTTTGCTTTCTGGATATGGTTGGTTTTGTTTAATATAATCTCTAGTAGCATCCATTTTGCTTCATGGTTGAGTAAAATTTCAGTGTGTGTGTATCACATTCACTGCATCTGCTTATCTGTTGCTAGATACCCAAACTGATTCTGTACCTTGACTGTTGTGAATGGTGCTGCATTAAACATAACTGTGCCCCTGCTGGCAACGATATGGGGGAAAGTGTTGGCAAGAATGCAAATTAGTCTAGCCACTATAAAAATGAATTTGGAAATTCCTCAAGGAAATGAAGCTAGAGCTACCATATGACCCAGCAATACGTACTGATTTTTAAGAACTTTTATTAATCCATTAAGTCTAAAAAGAGCTAGCCAAATTGTGCCTTGATTGTAAACTGCATGTGGATCAAAGTAACACGGCTAGAGTCCTTGCTCAGTAGGTTCACCTGATTTTCATGCCAGTGAGTCGCAAGGGAAGAGTCAAAGGTTGTCTCAATATTGAAGCCAGTACCCTCTGAAAACACAGCAGATATCCACAGCTTATCAAAATGCTATGCTGACTAATTTGTAAGCATGGGTTGAAATTGTTCTTTCTAATCCTGACATGATATTTAAGTAGCTAGATTTGGCTTCTCTGCTTCCAAGTGTACGCCACCAAATTCTTTTTCCTCCCATTCCATTGGACACATGGCCTACTTCAGATGGTCATTGTGTTCCTGTTATTAAACACAGCTGCAAGAGCGTGAATCCCTACCAAGCTCATCAGCACACTGCAGTCACTCTTTTATCCCTGGAATGCAGAAGGGTGGAGCTGCCATGGCAAGTAAACAGCACCTTCCACAGAGGACCATGTTTTCAGTAAAAATTAAATGCTTATAACTTTAGCTCATTCCCACAGCTGTTTTGTTGGGATTAAGAACTGTGGATAAAATTGAACCATACACTTACTTTTTATGGTCTGTGTTGTTTCTTTCCATATTCATAAAATATTATAAGCACAGAGACACAGGAAAGAGGGAAATATTTTTATTTTTTATCACTTTGCTTTTTCTAGTTTTATTTGTACTACTTCCCAGATTGTTTTTTGTTTACTTTTTTTCTTCTGTTTTGTACTTGTTTTCAGCACTCCTTAGTAGTAGAAGCACAATGTATACAGAAGTTTCTGTCCCACCTAGTCCCACAGCCATTCAGTCCTAAATAAACACACAGAGGTTATATTAATTACAAACTGTTTGTCCTATCGCTCAGGCTTATTACTAACTAGTTCTTACAATGTAAATTAACCCACAATTCTTAGCTATGTTTAGAGGTGGCTTAGTACCTTACTCAGTGAGGCATTCTCATCTTGCTTCTTTTGCATCTGGCCAGTGACTATGTCTCTGCCTTTTCTCTTCCCAGACTTCTCCTAAACTGGCCACTTTACTGTGGCCCACTTTACAGTGTACAAGAGCATTATCCCTCAGCAGAGTGATAGCAAGGAGCCTCAGCATGGTGCCAGAGATTTCAGCTCTAATAAACTATAAACGCTTGAAATTTTAGTAAGGAATCTGGGAGATGAGTTGAATGGTCCACGGTAAAGTATCCTCCAAAAGCATGAGGACCTGAGTTCAGATTTCCAGAACCCACATCAAAAGTCAGATGTAATAGAATGCACTTCTCATTCTGTTTCTGGAGAGACAGAGGAAGGGGGCACCCATCCCTGGAGGTTTATGATCAGCAGTCTTTCCAAATTGGTGAGCTCCATATTCATTGTGACTCTGTCTCAAATTAAGGCAAAAACCAATAGAAGAAATCAAACTGACCAACATCTGGCCTTCACAAGCATGTGCACACACATGTGAACATACTTTCAAACACCTGCACAGCATATGAATACAAACACATGCATAATAAGCACATGCATGCAACGAAATTAAAATGTTAATGACCCCTTGCTGAGTTGCATGTGTTCTCCAGCCCAAAAGCTCATTTTCTTATGAAAGATGAAGCACTCAGGCAGAGGGAAACAGTGACAAGTGGCATCACTTATTACAAAAAGAAGCAGTCACTTTCAAGTCCTTTCCTCACCTCGTCACCTGGTGTCTGCAGATAATGTGAGTGGGAAGAAATGGGATGCGCCATCTTTTCAGAATGGCAGGAGGTACTTTAGGGCCACTTTTTGTCTTTCAGCTACAACCAAATAAATTACACTGGATTAAAATAGTATAGGTTATAGGTCATTTGCAGAAACACAGCCCAAGGATCTTTACCTTGCTAGAGCAGCTCACAGTTCAAATTAATCCTTTCTTTATGTTTTGCTTCAGAACTCTGGTTATAATTAAACATGGAGAGGAATGATTTTATTCCAGTTGTACAAAGATGTGCAGTAGTTTTGAGGATTTTTTTTTCTCTTTCACATTTAAAAAGGAAAAAAGTTGATCTGCAAATACATATTAAAAAGCATTGTGCCGGAGAGACAGGATGAGATCCTGTGAACTTCTGAAGTGCCAGAGCTGGTAATGTTCCTTAAATCCCCCTGTAGTTTGGATCTCAGTGACTGTCTTATCCAACATCTGAGAGCAGAAAGGAATACAAAACACCCATCTCTACATGTCTGTCAAGTTGACTTATGAGAAAAAGAATAGAAAGCAAGAAATGAGCTTAAGATGAAAATGGCAAGGAAACCTGGAAAGGTTTTTTTTCTGTACAGGGAGTGGGAAAGAATTGGAATTGAAAATAACACATATCCTGCTGTAAATCTTTCAACTCCCCCTCAGATCAAAGTATCTTTTGTTTCTATGTTGGCATAAGCCACCAACCTTTTTAAGATCCAGTTTTATTTATTCTTTAAAAATTCCATGCATATATACAATACGTTTTGACCATATCCACATCCACTTCCTCTCCACCAACTCCTTGAAGACAGCCCTCCCACCTTGCTTCACTTTCAACTTCAGGTATTATTTTATTTTTTAAATTTAAACCCACTGAATCTAATTAATGCTACCAGTATGTGTGTGGGTTTAGGTCATTTGCTGGAGCATGCTCAACCTCCAAGGGGCCACATCATAGTTCACTCTCAGCTGTCATCCACTGTCCTGGTTAGAGATGTGACTTTGGGAGCCGCTCCCCTAGCCACGCTAGATTTTTTGTCTTCTTTTGTTTGTTTTTGTTGTTGTTGTTTGTCTTGGTTTGGTTTTTGAGACAGGGTTTCTCTGTGTAACAGTCCTGAGTGTTCTAGAACTTATTATATAGAGCAGACTGGCCTTGAACTCACAGAAATCCACCTGTCCAGGATTTAAGGCCTGTGCCATCACACCTGGCTGCTGATTTAGAATTGTGACTGGCTTAGTCTTGCGCAGGTGTTATGAAAGCAACTCCAGCTGACTAATGTGGGTTCATGTGTGCAACAGCCCTGGCCTAGTTAGAAAACATTGTTTCCTTTCCAGTCCTCTAGAACCTTCAGCTGCTAAAAGCTTTATGTCCTCTCTTCCAAGATGACCCCTGAGCCTTGGAGCCACCAACTTTTTATTGCAATGCTTCACAGAGTTAGCATATGTGATTATCATAATTCAGAGATAGTTGCAATTTGTTGAGTAATTTGTATTTTTGTTTAGTGTGCAGCATGGTAGGCAAATACAGAAATCTAGACAAATATCTTTCTCCTTCTGAAGTAGATAACACAGTTAGGAAAGAAAAAGGGATAAGTAATAAATCTTAATATGCTATTAGAATGTAGAAAATGTTTGTTTATAGGCCAACCTGATATAAGAAAGTGAACATATGCCAAGGTAGCTGGAGAAAGAGTCAAGGGAGAAAAGAACTCTTATATAATTTCCTTCCAGGACTGAGAGAAACAGAGCTAATTGTTAACTATTTAAGAGTTTTATGAGGTGATTATCAGACTCTGCTGAATCTCAGTAGCTTGTACCTGGCCACAGTGAGAGAATTTATAGCATGGAGATTGGAAATTCACGCCTACGTAGAGCATTTGAGTAGAACTGGTTAACCAGCATGCCATTACCCTGGTACACTATTTACAATGCAAGAACAGTCATCTGTGCCTACCACTGTTAAAATAAGGAGCGGTGGGCTGCGTCCCCGGCACCCGGCCGCCCCCACGGCTAGCTTTACCCGAAATAATTACACGGAAACTGTATTCTTTTAAACACCGCTTGGCCCATTTCTATCTAGCCTCTTCTAGGCTAGCTTTCGCACCTGGACTAGCCCATTTCTAATAATCTGCTGTAGCCCACAAGCTGGCTTACCAGGAATGATCTTAACCTGCCTCTGTCTGGAGTGTGAGAATCATGGCGACTCACTGACTCAGCTTCTTTCTCCCAGCCTTCTGTTCTGTTTACTCCAGCCACCTAAGGGTGGGCCTATCAAATGGGCCTAGCAGTTTCTTTATTGCTTAACCAATGAAATCAACAGATTGATATATGACACTCCCACATCACTTCCCCTTTTTCTGTTTAAACAAAAAAGAAAGGCTTTAACTTTAACATAGTAAAATTACATATAACAAAAAGTTATCAAGCAAGAATTACAGTTACAATATTTATATCTATTTTATCTTTTATCATAACTAAGGAAAACTATAACTATCTATTCATTCTTCAACTCCATCAAAGACTCCAGAAGGATATAATACTAACTAACAAGAAATCAGAAAACTCTAGAAATGACAGAGACATCTCGCTGCCTGGACAGTCACCCACAGTTTTTTTGTACCGTTGGGGCATCCATCTTCGGCCTTCAGGCCCAAAGTATCCAGCAGACATTTTCATCAAGCAGGAAATTCCAAAGACAGTTTAGTCATTTTCTGCTGTATCCTGCAGAATGTCTCGCAGACTCTTTCATGAGTCAGGAACCATGAAAGACCATCTCACCTTTAGGCAAGTTCAGCAGTCCTCTCTCTGCGGGTTCTCTTTGTCCAGTTTATGCAACAGTCCAGGCAAGAACAGTTTCTTGCCCAAATGACTATCAAACTCCATAAGGATCCTCTTCGATGCCCATCTTCTTCTTGAAGTAGATTGGTGCTGCCAGGAGCAGAGTGTCTCATTGTCATGAAAAGTCCTAAGTTATTAAAACATTTAAAATGCCATATTCTGCAGTCTTTGAAAGATATGAAGAATGCCTATCTGAAATATATCTATATATATCTAGAAAATCTAAGTAACATGACTACAAACTTTACTATCATCGATGATTATCCATTAGCAACCTCTATTTTCTATTATACATTATATTTTAAATGAACTACACAATCACAATACCTTAATCAAGAGCAGAATTACATATACATATAACAAAATTGACCTTAAATCTCTATCAATAAAGCAAAATCTATATTAATGCAAATTATTCATATCTATATTATATCCCCCTTTAAATGTAAAAGAATATTTATAAACAATATTTTGGGAACATGGGCGCAGTTTTTTTCTCTCTAAACTGCTTCCTGCTGAATGGGGGCATCGTTAATTAGGTCTTTCATGGTATAACCTGTGTGCTAGTTTCATCTCAGTTGGCAGTTGAGCGAAGCAATTTTCTGAAGATGTTCACAACAACCTTGCAGGAGGGCGTGGTCTATCATACCAAATTGTAATAGAAGAAATCCACAGGGTCTGGTCCTCTGTGAAAACAAAAGAAGACCCTCTCCAAAGCATCATATTCTTAGACCCAAATTTTGAAATCGTAATACCCTTATATCCATTTTGGTTTAGCTTGGCAGCTCATGTAATGAAATGTCTCTCTGTACTTAGCTCCTTTACAGTCAAAAATTTTAAAGAAAGCACAATGTACATAATCCATACTCTCTGTGAATTTTCCATTTTTACATGGCTTATTTTTCTTTATTTCTTTTAATCTCTTAACTGTCTGTACTCTCTCTCTTTAAAGACTTTACCTTTTTTTTTAAACCACTAACTTTATTCTCTATATTCCTTTTCTTCTCTCTCTCAAGCCTACATACATTCATCCAACAGTGTGGTCTTTTATGTCTGAATCTGTTTTATTGTGAATCTGTAACATTTCTTTACTATCCAGGAACATTTCTTAAAATGTTAAGCAGTGCCTAAAAACTTAAGTTGCACCATGTACAGGTAATATGGTAATAAGGTACAGCCTGTTTCCTGCCCAGTCTAAACCTTACTGCACTGTTTTTATGGTAATTATGGTAGTTCCTGCCTGAGACCAGCACAGTTCAGCATGGCAGAGCTGAGCAGCTCCTGCCTCAAAGCCATTTGGTGCCCCTGAGCCACACACAGTTCCAGGCATACAGCAGTCCACATTGCCATCAACCAAGCCGTAGAGCTTTACTCCAAATGCTCCATTCAAAAGCTCTGTCTCCCACAGGGGCCAGACAGAGATCTCAATGGCGGCACAGCCCAGAAAGCAGCGGTTTAAAACTGCAGCTTTTTTCCTGTTGTGGCTGCTGAGTCAGGAAATTCTCTCTGCAGCTCACCACCCACAAGCCAGAAAAAAACTGTGTTAAATTCTCTCTCTCCTTTTTAAAGCCCTCTCAGGTTTTTAAGTGGATTTAGGCCCCACGTCGGGTGCCACTCTGTTGAAATAAGGAGCGGCGGGCTGCGTCCCCGGCACCCGGCCGCCCCCACGGCTAGCTTTACCTGAAATAATTACACGGAAACTGTATTCTTTTAAACACTGCTTGACCCATTTCTATCTAGCCTCTTCTAGGCTAGCTTTCGCACCTGGACTAGCCCATTTCTAATAATCTGCTGTAGCCCACAAGCTGGCTTACCAGGAATGATCTTAACCTGCCTCTGTCTGGAGTGTGAGAATCATGGCGACTCACTGACTCAGCTTCTTTCTCCCAGCCTTCTGTTCTGTTTATTCCACCCACCTAAGGGTGGGCCTATCAAATGGGCCTAGCAGTTTCTTTATCGCTTAACCAATGAAATCAACAGATTGATATATGACACTCCCACATCATACCACTAGTATACTGACAGGTCCTGGTGAAGTCTAAGACATTCAGCATGGTATCCACACTCCATGGTAAAGAGATGGGCCCTGCAAAAAAAAAAAAAAAAAAAACAGAAGAGGCCAGATGACCAGTAGGTTAAGTAGCTGGTGCACAGTACTCTTTCAAAATCTCAGCATTCAACGCTGACTTAGATGAGCTTCCTCTCCAGGTGTGAGTGTTCTGACTGTCTTGTGGGATACTCTTCACCTCACCTCTCATCACTGGGTGTCTCAGTAATCCATATATTGCTCCTTCCTACTCTTATTCCATTAGCTTCAGCTACAATTTACAAATTTATGCTCCACATCTCTCTACTTTCAAGCTAGATGTTTCTCCCTAGCCCAGCACATCTTCAAAATGTCAACAAATTTGTCCTTTGATTTATGATACATTTTTTTAGTTTTGCTACATACTAGTCATATGATCTATGACAAGGTGTTAAACTTCTCTGTGCATAATAATAGAGACAGTCACACACATGTGTACAACTGCTGTGATTTTTGACAATTCACTTGTACCCTAAAACTACTTACAGTTTTTAGAAGAAAAGATGTGCCATAAGTGGTGTTAAAGATTCCCCACAATAGGCTGTGGTTCTTAATCATCTATAAAAAAAAATGCAGGAACTAGGTGAAGGTTCTGAACAGTGCTTAAATAATTTTAGAAAGGATAGAGTTATTTGATGTTACTTTAACTTTCAATGATTCATTTACTGAATATGACCTTTGTTTTTAATTTTTTACCATAATTACTAAGATATCTCTATTACTCTATGTAACACAATTAATTCTAAGATTGTTTTTAATTGTTAATCCAAATCTGGCAGCAATGCTTTTCCTCTTCTGAACCTCTTATAGCTGGGGATCAGGTATGTGGAGTTTATACTCCACCAAATTAAGTACTTCAGTTTGTTTTCTGAGAAACTACTCGGTAACAAATTTCACATTTTTAAGCAGTCACATGAAGAAAATCTAAAGAATGAATTTATATTTTCATTTTTTGTACTTTCCACAAAATCAGACTAAACCTTAAGTTGTTGCTGGTGCACATTCATCTTTTCTCTACTTTCTCTTGATCAAAAGCAAAGCTCAGAAATATTGGTAGTTCTTGTTATTTACAATCAGCCATTGATACATACAAAGAACTCCTATTAAATTCAATGAAAATATAAGTCATGTATTCTGTTTTAAATCCTTTTAACACAAAAGAATTGCCTTAGGAAGCATACGAATTTCCAAGAAAATTTTAAGGCTTAACATCTGAGGTATTTTTGAATTTGACATCTTTCAATTTTGTGAAACATTTGGTTTGAAAAGCATTTAAGCTGGTCAGAAAAACATGGAATTCAATAAGTTGATATGGATTGGACTAAAAAAATATAATCTTATTTTCAAGTAAAGTAAGCCAATAATTTTCAGTTCATCAATCTCATGATTTTCATCCAAAGTACTCACAGTAGCTAGTGTTTGCAAAATATGCCTACCCTACTTAACAAAGGCTCCTTTTTGTCATCACAGATGCCAACCCAAAATGCCAGTGTTGGCACCTATAAAACTGCTGTCATTGCTCATTAGCAGACATCAGAATGCCTTAATAATATTCTCTGTTATTATCTGAATCTGTTGAAATATCAGTGAAACACATCCTTCTTGCCAAGTCACAAGAAGGACTTGTGTTATGCTGCTTAGGGCCAACCTAGGCTGTCCAATTGGACTACAAAAAGCAAAGGCTCCAGCAATTTGAAGGCCAGAGAGCATTCTTTCCATCTAACCGGCAGCATGAAACTCAAGACTTTAGAAGAGGCAGTATGCACGTTTTACTGAGGAGGTCAGTCAAGTATCTAATGGAAAATGTTCCTGTACTCAGAAGAGCTACACATGAAGTCTTCATTACAATGTGAGTGGTGTTTATATGGACTTATCAAATTAATAAATCCAAATTTCATCATCCCAGATAGATTGCCCTACACTACCTAAAGGTAGATAGGAGTGAAAACATTAATAATTTATTGTTCAAAGGGCAAATTTTTAAACTGCACATTACATTTAAGCATATTGCAAAGCAAGGGAAGAAAATAAAGCACCCTGACCCTGTCGCGTGAGGTTTTCAAGTGTCAGTTCTCTCCTGGTCAGGAAGGAACAACTGAAATTATTCATTATCAACTAAGGGAAGTAGTAACAGAGACTCTCTCTTTGTAGCCAAGCATGCAGCCAATAAGCTATGAGGCACCATGCCGAATGGGATGGAAGAGAAATAGGGACATGGAAGGCAGTGACTGTTATTCTCCTCGCTGCTACAGTGTTTGCTTATTTCTGATGCCACAGTTACAGATAAACATGTGTCCCAGCCTTGCCATGCTTGCTTTATCTCTAAAATACCATTGCAAAGAGATCCTTTCTACTGAACTGTGTTTCTGTGGTTTCCATCATCAATCTTAATGGTTAACATGATGAAATCTTGAATTGCGTGGGAGCCGAGTCTCTGCACATGTCTATAGGAATTTATTTTGATTAGGTTAATGAAAGGTAATAATATCTGTCCACTGGGAGTAACACCATCCCCTGGGCTAGTATTGGAACTTCAGTAAAAAAGGAGAAATGGAACAGAGCACAGGCATTCAGTACCCTCTCATTTTGGACTGTGGATATAATATGACCAGCTACGTCAATCCCCCACTACAATGCGTTCCTCTCTTGTAATGGATTGCACACTGGAGCTTTGAGACCCATAGACCTCTCCTTTCTTAAGACAATTTTGTTCAGGTATATTTTTTAAAACAGTAAGATGTGACTAATGCAATAACCTAAACTAGCTTTGTAAATAAGCATCATGATACAGATTTATTTGTAGGGCAGAGGTAATATCAAAAGAAAATTATTGAATGTTCCTATTTTGATATTAGCACTCAGCGAAGAGTGTTTACTACAAAATACTTCCAAGTGTCTTCTTCTGTACATAGGAATTAGGTGTTGAAAGACTTCAAACAGTAATTGAGATCACATACAATTTATTTATAGTACTAAAAACTAATTCGGAGGGATTTTTGAATTAGGGTTTTAAATGGAACTCAAATGGAATTTACTCTTCCTCCTGTCATCACCTGTGGTTCCAAGACACTGCCTCCGAGGACAGGAGAGATGAATACCATGTCTTAACAAATCATACCACCCGTGGTTACCTATCTATAGAATGGGCTCCCTCCCACACTTCATCAACATCCCTTTCACATATGGGAATCAAAAATCAAAATGAATGTAGGACAAGCTTCAGTTTTCATGCTGGGATCATTTAGACTCCAGCAGTCTTCCTGTTTGTTAGTTTAAGATAGCTGTGTTTTCTTAATTAGGAAACTCACTGGAAAACAGACTTGAAACTTGAGATTCTGGTCCTTAAAGGTAAAATAAATGGAACACTGATCACTAGAATGATAAACTTACAGTCCATACACTTGGGCAAAAGTGGCAATGAACCTACAGACATGGAAGAGTGATACATTATTGAATATACTGAGCTACTTACTATTAGTATGATGTATTAAGGCTAGAAGGTGTGTTTTGCAAAAAAAAAAAAAAAAAAAAAAAAAGCACAACACTGAAATGAAACCTTTTCAAAGTCATTGTAATGGGCCCTCTATCACATGCCCAGTTTCCTAAAACTCTTCCCAAGCATATAGCTACCTAGGATATATAAACCAAGGAAGGAATACTTTCAGAAGAGGGATAAGCAAAGATAAATACAGACAACGAGTTAGCATAGTGAGTGGGGAAATGTAAACCAAGGAAGGAATACTTTCAGAAGAGGGGTAAGCAAAGATAAATACAGACAATGAGTTAGCATAGTGAGTGGGGAAATGTGCTGCATTTTAGCCTTTGAATTGCAAGGTCAAATACACAGGAATTTCAAGTTCTTTGTTGTCCATAGAGAGGCTTGTAGAAAATGACAAGATTTATGCATCTTTCAAGTTACCATAAAGATTTTGGAAAGGTTCTCTAGAGAAAATGGAAATATATGTTAAGATAGTTTTACTTTCTACCTTCAATTTAAAGTATTTTAAGTTAAAAGTAATTTTGAGGTCAAGTTAATGAATAGTGGTTTGGTTTGATATTGTCTTGTAGGAAGACCAAGAATAAAGTTAAAGGAATGGTGGTAAGCACAATGACTAAGGAATTATGAAGAATATTTACTGAGAAAGAAGAGGTTATACATGAAACGCTCTGTAATTTCTCACTGGTATTTGTTCCTTCTCCTTTCCAGTCTTGAGAAATCATGAAGAACAATATAAATTGGTTATTAAAACCAATCAAAGGAGAAGGCACAAGTATTTTTATATTAAATGAATGTGAATATAGACCAGTCAGATTTTATACATCACCAACAATGTGAAGACAAACTCTTTAACAGATTTTATTTCTTGACTAGATGCCCAATAAAACTCTTTTATAATCATGTTTTATTTGTTTGTTTTTATTATATTTTTATTATTTAAAATAATATTAAATTTTAAATATATTTTTATTGTTTTTCCCTTCCCCAAGCACTTCCAGATCCACTCCCCCTCACCACACACATAACTTTAAGATCTTTCACAAGAAATAAATCAAACAAACGCTAAACAAACCCAGAAGGAAACCTAAATGAAGAAAACAAAATAAGATACCCCACCCCGCAAAAAAACCCACACCAAATTGTAATCAAATAAAATCACACATAAAACAAAAGCAAAAACAAAAACAAAACTCTCTGTAGTCCATTATATGTAAAGTATTCCTTAACATGCCTTCCCTGGAGTGGTTGGTATACCCAGTGTCATTCCGTTTGAGAAAATTTATTTTACAACTCCCAGTAGGAATAAGTGATATTTCAGTTTTTAACCTTTAATTTATATACATGGATTAATAAAAACTAGAGGCTGGATTTTCATTCACTCAATCATTCATTTTTTTAAATATAGTAAAATACAATAAGGTAAAACAAAAACCTTCACATGGAAGTTGGACAAGACAAAGTAACAAAAGGAAAAGAATCCAAGAGAAGGCACAGGAATCAGAGTCCCACTCGTTCCCACACTCGGGAATCTCATAACAACACTAAACTTGAGGCCATATGTATACACACATACAGACAAACAGACAGACAGGTACAGATCTACATACAGAGGACCTGGTGTCTATTCATGCCGTCCATGTATGTGTATCATGCTGATTTAGAGAGTCTTGTTGGGCATGAGTTTGAGGATCCTTTTAGAAAAGCAGGGACAACCATATTCTTCCAGATGTTTATAAAGTCCCAGCTCTTAGGGCTCACCACAGTCATGTATTCCAATCACTCTGTCTTACAAAGACAGTATAAAACCATTAGGGAAGTGGCAAAACGTCAAAAACTTGGACTAATGAATAAAGTTTAAACCTATAACTGTATGTATATATGTGAGTATGAAGAGTGTTTATACATATATAAAGAGGTTTAATTATAAATTATAGTATATATATGAATATAAATATACTAATTAATATATACAACTTATAATTATAATCCCATTAGAACATATACCTTATGTTACATATAACATAATTTAAAAATTATTTTATATTTATATTATGTATATATATATTATATGTTAATTACATTTATCTCATACATAGTATGTATGTTTGTAAATCTTGCATATTTATATATTATAGGTATAGTATATATCTCTTTATCTTTAACAAATTAGAGTATTACCTGTGGAATTAAAAAATTGGTTTCCTAACTTTTTTATAAGTCTTTTAGTTAGGGTTTTCTATTGCTATGAAGAGGTAACATGACCACAGCTACTCTTATAAAGAAAGCATCTAATTGGGGTAACTCACAGTTTCAGAGGTTCATTCCGTTACCATCAGGATAGGCAGCTTAACAACATGCAGGCAGATGTGGTTCTGGCTAAATCTTGGCCAGAACGCAGCAGGAAGTCAACTGACTGTCACACTAATTGAAGCTTGAGAAAAAAGACCTCAAAGCCCACCTCCAGAGTCACACACTTCCTCCGGATTAACCACACCTACTTCAACAAGGCCACATCTCCTAATAGTGCCACTATTTGGGGGGGGGGGGGGGTCATTTACTTTCAAACCACTACTCTGAAGGGTAAAAATCTATTCTTTGGTACCCTAAATATTTTTTGCTCCTTTTATTCACATGTGTACACACTCCTGTTTATAGATGTTCTCCAACAAGTGACTAGAGGCTCCTTTTCATCAATGGCCACTCTGAGAAAACTATGCTTTGGTGGTCAGACCACATGTTCTTCTTCTTTCCCTGGAGCTCTGGAGGCTGCAAGTCTCACCAAGGGCTCCTGACTCAGAAAGCCTCCTCTCAGCACTCTCTTGAAGTTATTAATGGCCCTGATGTACAAACCTAGAATAAAATAGAATTAAAATCCAAAGTTAATTTCAAGCTCCATTAGAAATTAAAGGTGTTGGGAAAGAAATCAATATTTGCCCACTGCAAAATGACTAAATTCAAAGCAATTAATTCTATTATTTTGTAACTTCTAAAAACCATAAAGAAAGCTCTAACTATAAAATGTTGCACACTAGCACACATACCCAACGTGTGTGACTGCAAATAATATGAATGAATGTCCAAGTCAGCCAGCAAAAATCTGTTTTATTACTTTATAGCTACAAGTGTCTTAAAATAGGGCCAAATATTCTGCAAAATTCGTAGTTGTTTCCAACAATTATCAATACGCTGATGTAAATTTGGGAGAATTTAGGGGCAATAGGGCAAAGAAATTTATTTAAATGGAATAAATGTATCTTTTTCCTTAATTTTACTTTCTGTTTTCCAGCTTTCTTCTAAGTCTTGCTATAGATTACCAAATAAACAGTTCTGGAACACTGCATTCCCAGCTAGTATAAAGTATTCTGCAACCTGTAGAGTTGTGGGTCATGGGAGACATAAAAGCAATGCTCAGTAAAAAGCTTTTTCATGTCAGAGCCCGTACCACTCCTTGCTGCAATGTCTTTTGGGGAAACTCTGAGTTTACAAATGGATCTTTTGCAGGTCCAGAAAGATCAAAGTCAAAAGGCTCTGAGTCAGACCTCGTGATGGTAATGTGTCACTCATCCCCTTCCAGTCTCAGGAAGGGTCCTCATGGGAACCGGCTCCAGCCTTGCTCCTCATGACATCAGATTGGGATGAACACTGGGAAAAGAAAATAACGGGTCACCGCAGCTATTGGCTAAAGAAAGGTCATGGCCCTCCATCCTTGCCTTTGTCTATTTGTGACAAAAATGGTCAGTATGATTAAGGGTGAATGCAAGAAGAAAAACATTCCATGCACCGACAGTGCCCTCACATTTGTCAGGAAGAGAACAGAGCAATACTCCACAAAGATTTATGTGCTTTGAAATACATTTTGATACAGCTATCCAATGACTGACTAGCAGTTGTCCATTTAGTCTCTTTACAACGGTATCTTTCAGAATTCTACTGGATGTTGTTTCTTTGATGGTTATGGCTTGTTCGACCTAAGAGTAGAAAACTGAGCTTTTTTTGGGGGGGGGGTGGCTTTCTGGACCACCAACCTCTCTACTCATTGTCTTTTTGGTTCCACATTTGCTTTGAAAAACACCTGACAGACTAAAGTGGCTTTCAATGTCTTTCTCCAAACAACATGTTCAACTTCCTTCTTCTTGTGACATTTAAGTAAAGATATATGTTGGAGATTAACAGACTTGTCCTTATCTCTTTCTTAGGTATAAAGGAGATGATAGGGGTTTTTTTGTTGTTTGTTTATTTTACTTTGAAAGTTTTTCTACTGGGTCTCAGATACTTATGAGATGCAAAATCGATGTTCATTATTAGTTATATATAATAGGCCATCCAAAGCAGTGTCCATGGATGTAAGTGTGTATCAGTCATTTCTAGCACTCGCAGGTGTAATCTACCCACAGGAAAACTTAGATGCCTCTCATTACCAATTGATATAGAAAGAGGTAAAGTGAGAGAAGACAGAACACAGACTGGTCATGCCAAGGAGTCACAGTGTACTCCCTGTAGGTACCGGTCAACTCTTCTCTGTGACTTCCCTGTTCTTCTTGTCAATTTCCATTTATATGATGGAGATTCTTGCATCTTAATTTGGAGTTCATAACATTCTACTTGACTGGGAATCCAGAACACAGTTGAAATCAAATATAAGTAGTTGTTGAATGACCATCAACATGTTATGCTTCTACAATAAGCTCAGCATGCTGGAATTCAGCCTTTGCTTCTCCCAATTCAATACTTGCTCTTCCTTAAGGCAGCATGGTCCATTAGAAATGAAAGCAGCTACTGAAGGCATCATCTGAGAACTTCCATACCTATGGCTCACCCCATCCATCATCTTCCATGCCAAAGATCATTGTATTCCACCTCCCTCTTCAGTCCTGTGCCTCGGGGCATGGCCCTTATATCTGAATTACTTCAGAACTCTTCCAAGTCCTGATTTGAACCTCCAGGTTATTCTTCATACATCTGCAAAAAAAAACCCCACAAAAATAAGTATCAGGTGCAATCACTTCTCAGGTTAAGACTTTTCAAGAAGTCACTAAGTCTGTCAGATAAAATATGAGAAATATCCATCTCCTCACACTTGACTGTACCCATTCATCTCCAACACTTACTTACTGCAGCTAAGATGCTGCATTTGATGCATTTGATGCTGCCCACAAAGCCTTTACCAACACAGTATTTCCTATTCTATTTCTAATTAATTAACTCTGACATGTTCCTCATTATCTAGATAGTTTCATCTATTGCAGGAAGCATTCTGAAATCCCTCTGATTCAGGACACCACACTCTGTTCCCTATAGCAGGGAACACAGACATTGTCAGTGAGAGAGCAATGCAGATTTACCAACTGATTTTGAACTAAATCAGGGGGCATGATAAATGCAATAGACATTCAATAGATGCTCCCTATATGATGAAAGTGGGGTCCATACACCCAGCTTGAGAGCCCCAAACTACAGCAGGAATTTTTGTTAGAAAAAAAATGGAGCTGAGCTTGTGCTAATACCTCAGACTTGCCCTCTTCTGTTTCTTTCCTCCTCTGTTCACTGGTCCCCTATATTCTGTATCAAGTGAATATAATCCGTTATTAGCAAACAGTGCAAACATCTTTGGAAGGAATGGAGTTCAATCCCCATCACTGTTCCTATCAGTTTCATGTTAAGATGGTTTCTCACTTTTGTCAGGGGGCATCATTCATGGATAACTTCATGGTTAAAGATATTTCAGAGGAAAACCACCTTCTTATTGTCTTACTAATAAAAACTGCTCCTATATAAAGTTTAACACGTTTGTACTGTATAGAATGTGTTCTAAGGTTCTTCTCTGCAGTTATTTTAATCTAGAGATTTAGCAGATTCTGAAGTGTTTCTAGGAACTGAAAGGAAGGGAGATACAGAGTTCAGTGTGGAATGTGGATGGCCTCTTTCAATATATCAGTTCCGTGTCTACCTAGTTTGAGTTTTCTTATCTCCAAACAAGTGATTATTTGTCTATGGCTGGGTAGCTACCTTAGGGCACAAATAAGCATACAGATTCCTGGTTGCCATCCCATAAGTTTGTATCAAGGTCTATGGATCTGTTATTTTTTAAATACATGGTTTTTTTCCTTGTATGAGTATTTTTGCCTGTGCATATAACAAATGTTTGTCTGACACATCAGATGTGGTAGAATGGAGTACAGACGGTTGGTAAACTGCCATGTAATCGCTGGGAACTGAACTTGGAAGTTCCCCTGCAAGAGTTGAAAATGCTTTTAACTGCTGATCCATCTCTCCTTCACCCTCCCCACTGAGTCTGAATTTTAACAAGAGTACTAGAAGACTGTGAAATGGTTAAGAAAGTCCAAATTGACTAGGCAGGTGTATCTCTCCTCTGTTCAGAGTACTCGGAGTTCTCCTGACTCTTGATTTTCTTTCGCTGGCTTCATGTTGACTAGATTCTCATTGCTGTGACATTATTGGTGTCCTTTTACCAAGACTCTGCTCTGCATCAGCCTTTGGGTGTGTTTCCAGCTCCTACCCTCATGGCCCCTTCATGAGCTCATCAGGGAGTAGTCAATCACCTCATCCTCTCCATAAGTGAAGACATGACACTACATGAGGATAGAGAAACTCAGGGTTCTCAAACCTACCATAGGGACAGCCCATAGGTGATGTAAGGTGGGTCTTACATCCTGAGTCCAGCATTCAGATACTTTATGTTGAATATGTTTGTGGTTACTAAAAATAATGTCAACCAAAGAAGTTCTCCTCTGGGTTGGAGAGATGTGTCTGCATTTAAGAGGACTATGATTCTATTCTCAGAATCAATGTGGCTGTTCACAATTGTCTATAGCTCCAGTTTCAGGATTTCAATTCTCTCTTCTGGCTTCTGTGGGCACTGCATGTTCAGGGTACATAGGCATATATGCAGGCATGATACCTATACATACAAAAACCCTTTTCTTAAGTCCTTCTCCAGAGTATGACTTGTGCTAACAAAGATAAGATTTTTTTAAAAAATCTGAATTTTTTTCATTAACAATGTAAAAGTAGCACTCATAAGCTTTAAGTTAACAGTTAATTTCTAAACAGTTTGACAAAGGATGCAAGAGATTTATGTTCAACATAGATAGTATTTTAATTTTATTGGAATGCTTAATTTGTTTTAATTCCATAGATGGTTCCATAATATGCCCCCCTCCCTCTCTCTCTCTCTCTCTCTCTCTCTCTCTCTCTCTCTCTCTCTCTCTCTCACACACACACACACACACACACACACACACTAATATTGTTTCCCATGGTACTGAATGCAGACCAAATAAGGAAGAAATGACTCTAGTCCTGTTTAGTTTTTCACCTCATGGCTACATTTTTTATGTCAGTGACGAAATGTGGTGCTTTAGCACATTATGAATACAAATCCATCGCTTCTTTGAGTACTGTCTAGCACTTTTCTTTTGTTCTGATCCTCATACCCTATTTAAGAGTGGCACCGGCACCAAGAATTCACAGGGTAATGACTTCACTTTTTAATTCCACATGTCTTTGAGGAAAGGGTCCTTTCTTCTTCGAGCTGAGTTTTTTTTTAATGAAAAAGCTAATTATCCCTTAAAACAACATTTTTTGCATCTTGTAATAAAACTAGGATGTAATTTAGTAAGTTTCTAATAGTAAGTTAATGAGTTTCATCCAAGAGCTCACATCATGTGGTACATATTTTTTTATGTATACATAATGTTTCTAATCTGAGCATGTTTGAGTTTTTAAAGTTGTTGTCAGCAAAAAAAAAAAAAAAAAAAAAAAAAAAAAAAAAAGAGACCAAAAATAGACTTACAGCTTCCTAACAGGCTGAACCCAAGGATTTAGCAGCATCTGATCATACAAAGTCACGGTGCACATGGTAAGCTCTTTGCAACAAAATGATAAGGATCAGAGACAAATTGCCAAGGCAGGCATCAGAAAACGGCCTCTGTCTCATGTTCAGGCTCTGCTGATTTTTCTTGGGTTTGACCTGACCTATTTTCTCTGACCTCACATGAACAAAGCACAGTGCCTGTAAATGCTTTGGATGGTGAGAGGTCCCGTAGTGATGGGAGCCTAAGTAATAGTTGTCTGTTTAGTGTTACTTGCACTCAGTAGCCTATAAGTGACTATATCAATGGATGCATACCAGCTAACTTTATTGTATTTTAGGAGACAAAAGAAAATACATACAAGGTAAGTTATTGAGAAAAGATACAATGTGAGATGGATGACAAAAATTATAGTCTTTTATCTATGTTAATGAAGAAAAAAACGGTTTTTTTTTTTTCACCACCCTGAACATGCCCGATATTGTCTGATCTTGGAAGCTAAGCAAGGTTGGGCCTGGTTAGTACTTGGATGGAGAAAAAAATATTTTATCATATCGTTCTACAGTGTTAGAGTATATAATAATGTAGCAAAGGCAGTGGTCAGGAAGGGCTGGTGCATTAGGAGGCTATGAGCTCACATCTTAAACTGTAAGCACAAAGCTAGGATAGGAAGGGAAAGTGTGAGAAAGAAGCAGGAGATGAATGAGGGAGCAGAAGAAGAGGAGAGTTCACAAGTGCACTGGGAATAGCAGTAGGAGGCTTTTATGTACTTTCTCTAACAAGGTTGCACGAGTTACATCTCCCCAACTGTATTCCCATCTGGGGACCAAGTGTTTGAATATCTGAGCTTATGGTGGACATTCTCAAGCATACCACCACATCTGCCATGCCTCACTGCCCACAGATCTCAAATGTGAATGTTGTGATGGTTTGATATAAAGTCCCCAATGTAATGGATTAAGTAAAACACTGCATATCCCCAAGTGGCTGCAGCGGGCAGTAGGCCATGAGACCATGCTGCAGGTCGCCGAAGTGGCAGCAGGTCAGCTGGTCCCAAACCGCCACTTCCAGGCAGGGATGGAGCAGTTTCCCAAGTAAACTGCAGTAATAGGCCATGAGGGGCAGCAAGTCCCAGGTAGGGAGCCCTGTGGTGGGTGAGAGACCTCTATGCGGCAGCCAGTTCCAGCCAGAGAGATGGGCACACCATGAGACCATACTGCAGGTCTCTGAAGATGGCTAGTCCTGGGCAAAAAGACACGAGATAAGCAGCAGGTGAGAGACAGAGAAATGGATAGGCACACCATGCAGGTTGGATATTTATTTAGTGGCTTATGGAAGGGAAGAGGAGAAGAGAGAAGAGCAGAAAGAGAGGCAGAGAGAGAGAGAGAGAGAGAGAGAGAGAGAGAGAGAGAGAGAATGAGAGGGAAGGACTCAGGCTGGAAGCTGAAGATCCACTTACCAGTAAACACAGGAGGGAGTCAGTGTGGCTTGTCTCTTAAAGGAACTCTAGACCATTACACCCAGGCTATGTGTTTGAACTCCTGACAATGGTGCTATATTGGTAGGTTATAGGGGTTTAGTAGAGAAAGTATGTCAACAGAAGGTGGGGTCTTTAAGATTTTTAGAGACTTCCTTTTATAGACAGAGACTGCTGTTTCATTCTTGGCCACCTAGACACGAATAATCCTACAGAAACTATATGAATTACAACACTGCTTGGCCAACAGCTTAGGCATATTCCTATTTAGCTTTTATATCTTAAATTAACCCATATCTATTAATTTGTGTATTGCCACGAGACTGTGACTTACCAGGTAAGGTTTTGGCATCTTTCTCCCCAGGCAGCTACAAGACATCTCCCTGGCTCTACCTCTCTCTCTCTCTGTGTTTAGTTTAGTTTACCCACCTACCTATATTCTGTGCTGCCATAGGCCAAAGCAGTTTCTTTATTAGTCAATGGTATTAAAACATATTCTCAGCATACAGAGGGTAATCCCACATCATCTGCTCTTTCCTTGGAGACTGTTGGGTTGTACTCATTTTCCTGCTTCTTTGTCTCTCTGCGTTGATGGGCTGCATCACCTCTGAAACTGAAGGGAAGGTTGACCCTCCTTCTGTCAGTTAGCTAATGCCAGGTATTTTCTCACAACAACAACAAAAAAACCTATGTGTCCACAGATAACTATATACAAATATCCAAATCCATTTCCATATAGTTTCTTTTGAGATACTTTTTGTAATCATCTAGAAATACTTTTCTTTGGGTGAGGGAACATGTTGTTTTTGTTTGTTTAGTTTTTGTCTCCAACTGACTTCCAAGGTGTTCATGGCCTGAGCAGAACTTGAACTCATGGTTCCTGTACCTAAACCACATGACTTCTTAGAGTATAAAAATATAAGAATTCTTAGAATATCAGAATATAAGAGTATACCACTACTCCCAGCAAAGTTTGCTGTCTTAAAAGAGAATCACCAAAATACCATTTTTACTCAAAACTTTAATATCAAAACCAAATAAAAATTAAATTATCTGAGGCATTGAGTACCAGCTTCAGTACGTCTTTAGGGCTCAGAATTAGAAGTCTATGACAGGCAAGGATCTGAGGGTAAAAGACATTAGCTCAAGCACATTACCTCTGCATCTCCTTTATTTTTCATTCAAGGGGAAATAATGAAGTGAAGGGAGCACAGAGAAGAAGAAGGGGTGATTTCTATGAGGTTTCTAGTTTTTACAGATGTTGGAAAATCCCATAGGCAAGGACAATGATAATATGCATATCAAAATCACAAGAAGGGCAGGTAGAACCAGACAAAGCAGCACTCCAGAGTAGGGGACACAACCCATGAAGCAGCCAGCAATCAAATCAAGTACCTGACATTCCAAATGATTAGATAAAGTTACTAAACATCCCTCAATCCTGGATTCACCTATTCTCCTCATCTAATCTGGGGATTTGTTTGTTAGCAAAGGTGGAGTCTGCTGCCTTCCTGTTTAGTGCCTGTCTTCTACAGAAATTTCTATGTGGTCTGTTATCAGTCAATTTTGTGGGATTGACTCTGTAAATTTGACTGTTAGGACAAAGAGTGAGTGTTGTTGCTCTAAGGCCTCATGATGTAGGGAATGGGGCAAAGTCATTCTGTTACGCTGAAGGAGAAGCTACACTGCTGAGGTATTTGGGGGAAATGAATTCAATTTTGAAGGGAATAATGATGGCTTCACAAGGTTTTTCCAGATATGACAGTGACTTTTCCAAAAGACAACTGCTCCCACACCTCTGCAAAACAGGTTATTCCATGTGGGCATGCACGTAGGCAGTTCCCATGGATCTGACTATTGGTGTGTCAGCTGTGCATTCACTTACAGTCTTGTGGGCTTGTGACATTAGATCAGTAGAAAAATTGTCTAGATGGCTTTAAGGAGTGATTGTTCAAATGTTAATTGGATCATACTTATGTTACCCTATTTGAAAGATAAGAATACTTATTATTTGATGAACCATAAATTGGACCTCAATCTACCCTTACCTTCCACAAGCCAACATTGTTAACTTAAATATGAATATCTTTTGGCCAATATTCCACATAAAAACTTGCACATTGAGGAAATATTTAGATATATTTACAAACAGTTGCAAATGTTTTATCGATTATTTATTCAATTAATTGATTGATCACATAACCCCCTATATCTAATTAGTGCTTCCCTCTATCATAGTAGTGGAGATTTAAATAGAGTTTCATGCACTAAAGGCAACTGGCATACCACTAATTTATAGCCCAACACTCCATGCATGTTTTCAGTATAATATAGTTTTTAATGTTTAAAAGAAAGATAGATTTTAACATCTATAAATAAGCATATGGTGGAAAATGTGGTGATCTAACAATATGCCATAGAAGCACTAAAGTCAGAAGGATAGTTATATTGTTTACAATATAATTAATTGTATACAAGAACATTCCACTGTAATAGTAAAACCAGAGTAACTAGTTTAACAATATAAGTATTTGGCCTGGAGAGGTATCTCAATTGCTAGAAGGCCTAGCAAGCATTCACAAGACCTCAGGTTTGATCTTCAGCACTTCATATTCCATATGTGTGGTGGCACACATATATAATTCCAGTGCTTAGGAAGTGGAAGCAGGTACATGAGCCATTCATGATCATTTTAAAATACATAGTGCATTCAAAGCTGTCCTGTGACACATAAGCCTCAGGCTAAACAAAAAGTAGGTATGATTATATAATACCTACTATATATAATTTTGGCAAGAGATGATATTAATCATCTTAAAATATTTTTCATATTTTAGATGAAGTAAACATATATATTTTAAAATTATTACTTTGAAATTTTGAAATTAAAATATATTGTATTTTCCCCTTCCCTTTTCTCTCTTCAAAACATCCATATGCCCCTCTTTGCTCTCTTTCAAATTTATGGCCTCTTTTTTTATTAATTGTTGTTTCAGTCATATATGTATGTGAATATACATATTTTTCCTAAATTCATAGAAGCAACCTGTTCATTCTGTATGATGTCACTCGTATCTGTGTTTTCATGGTTGACCATTTTGTCCTGGGTAACCATTTGGAGTGCTCTTCCCTAGGAACACATTTCTCCTGCTGTCAGCTTTTCTTAGTTGTCTCTAGTTCTTTGTCTATCATTGACACCTCCTATGCTTTGCCCAGTCCACCTTAGTTTGTCTATTGTTGTTGCACATGTTCATCTCATATTTAAGCAATCATTTTTAACAAATGATAATATTACTTTTAGTAAACATTGTTATGCAAAGATAAATAGGAATTTAAAAGACCAGATACTTAGTACTTTTGTACTCTAAATTTCGATGTTTAAATGTATCTATTTACTTGCCTACAGATCCAACTACACTGTAATCTTAAGCAAAAAGACTACGCTGACTGTTTTATTTTCTTTTCCTGTGACTCTCCTTTCCACCAAGTTAGTAGATGCATGGTAACTATGTTGTTCTTCCTCTCAAGGCTCTCTAGTCACCTTACTGTGGTTGCTATAAGGTGGAAATAACAGTAAATGATTGTTTATGTGTGAGGGAACATTATTGTTTATACCCATTACAATCAATGTTGAATTCCCATTCCCACACTGACTCTGGGAAACCTTAGCCGAAACACCAGCTGCTCATGTGTGGCTGCCTTCTTCATTGTAGAGGCTTCTGATTCTGTCAGAGGACAGGAACCATCTTGTTTTATCTTCCAATATTATTTAATTATTCATGGTTCTGAGGGAGTCTTGTGTTTAATCTGGCACCCAGTGGAACTCTGGTCTCATTAGAAATGAAAAGCCATCAGACACATAGTGTTGGTTTGTTCCATTCTGGGGAACACCTCTGAAAACCAGTAATCTTGAGAAACACAGAAGGCTTTGATATTTGGGATCCTGACTCATATGTGCTGGGATCACAGACCTATCATGGCCCTGATCAGATAAATTCTATACATGTTTGAAAAAAAACATAGTAATAAAGCTTCACATGCCTAAGAGCAATCCCCATAATTTTCTTTACAATGCTATGTTAGGTACAAAGAACAAGGAAAGACAAGCACACATTTCTTTCTTTTATTGAAAGAGGGTTTCATGTAATCCAAGGTAGCCTGTAACTCACTATGTAGCTGAGGATGGCCTTGAATTCCTGAACTACCAACCTCCACCTCCTAAGTCATGTGATGCCATGTCTGGTTTTATATGCTCAGGCATTCATGCGTGCTGGACAAGCATTATACCACCTCCCCAAATCCAAATACATTTTGTGAGTAGATTATAGCTTGTTGGTAAGTGAAGGAACAAGATTATTAATATATCTAGATATATTGATATTGCATATTTTATGAATAAATACAGATAGATATTTACATATATTTTATTTTATATGTAAACTATATATCCAGCGATTCCTAGATTTACAAGTAGAATTTGATTAATAAGTTGAATTCTGTTTTCTAGATCTAAACATCATCTGCTTTAAAATATCTATCACACTTACATACATATATTTCTTTCTTAATGAATAATTTAATTTTTTAATTTCATATATTATACTTGATATATTGGAAGTAGTCTCTCTCCCATACCTCTTCTTCTCTCCCTCCCCTCCTTGTTAATACTCCCAAACCTCTATCAGTCTCTTTCTTAGCCTCATGAAGTTTGATTTGATTTTGTGATCCAATTAGTTTAACCAGATGCATCTTGTGAACATTGGACTATAAATGCCCATTGTAACCTACTGAGGTCATTGGTAAGTATACAACTAAAGGTCCTTTTTGGAGTTTTCTTCTCTCTCTCTCTCTCTCTCTCTCTCTCTCTCTCTCTCTCTCTCTCACTCTGTGTGTGTGTGTGTGTGTGTGTGTGTGTGTGTGTGTGTGTGTATGTTACAAAGCTTGAAATCTGGAAGTCTGCTTAATCAGGACCAAACACAGAACAGAATAAACCTAGCTACCTGACAAAACAAGTGTTGCTTAATAGCCTGCTTAGAATAGTCTGTAGTTAATTAGATTAATAGTCTCTGAAAGTGAGACGAATTGCAAAGAATCAGCCTGTGACACTGATGGACATGAAGTGATCTGGCTGTTAATAACCAGCACACAGAGACTACAGAGAAGATAATGAACACGTTGTTCCAATTTCGGGAGCCAAATTCCATCTTCTTTGCTAGGCTATATTCATTTCAACAGCTAATTCTGTTCTACCACTCTGCCCCTGATTCCAGATCCTTAGTCTGTATTTACAGTCACCTCCTCCTTACTCTCCTGCCCCACCTTTGTTATACCTTGCATTATAGCATCCAAAGGAATCCTGATGAAATCTACTTTAATTCAATATAGATTTCTGACAACAGCCTCTGAAAGTCTAAACTGCATGCCCCAAAACTGGCTTCTCTTTCTTCTTGTCTTTGTTGCCTCAATCAGTCCCTGACCCACTTTAGGCTGAACTGGATTTTGTGGCTACTCCCATGACTATATCTGACCAGCAATGCATTTGTTTTTCCATTCATATACCTATCTGCATGACACATTCCAGAAATTCCATGGAGTCATGTCTCAAATGCCACCTTCTTATTAAGTCCTAGCTTGAGAGCCATGATTAAAAATGTAATTGCTTCATCTCAATTCCCATTTATCTTCTTACATGCTTTCCTTTTTCCTGGTATTCATCTCTTTGTAATATGCAGTCATGTAGGTTTTCACATAATTTATTGTACTGTATGCTTACCATGTTGACTACATGAGTATAGAGGTGTTTGTCTGTGTTCTGGTTGTTCTCTTTGTTGCTGTAAACAATATCCAGTACAGACAATTTATGGATGGCAACATTGATTTTTGTTTCCCATGTCAGGGAGTTCAGGCCATGGTCACATGAATCCAGGTGTTGAATGCCCTTCACTGGCAGTATGGGAGGCTCTTCATTGCGTTTTGGTATACAGGAGATGGAGTGTGCATGGAGGGACCTAGAAATAGCCCCAAGTATTCACCTACAGCTACCTATTTCTGTTCACTAGACTCACCTATCTACTGTTAATTAAATTTTTCTTACACTATAGCTTGATCATCTTCTGTCTTCTCTCCAAACACCTCTGGGAACTTCCTATCTCCCTACATACCTAACATTATGTTCTCTCCCTAAATACTAATACCATCTGGCGACCACCTGTTCAAAACCCAAGCTTGTAGAGACAGTTCACATCCAAACTGTAATGATCTTTTGTTTCACATTGTGGTCTCTTTGGTATCCAAAGGACGCTTTTACATTTTTTACTGGTTAAAATAAATTCATTTGTGTTGGGGATAACAAGGAAATAATCTGAAGGAAATGGGCTAAGGAAGACTTATTTAATATGTTTCTGGTTGAAAAACATGGAGGATTTATATCAAGATTACAGTAATGATTGATGTAATAATCATATAATAATCTATATAAGCCAGGTAATGAAGGAGCATGAGAGGGACATAAGTAGCCTAGGAAAGTTAGAGCAGGCTTCCTATGATGTTGTCTCATGTTCCCATGTGATCCTGCAAGGGGAAATAAGTAGGAGGCATGGGGGTAGATAACTAACCAGGACCAAGAGGAGGAAGGGAGAACCCATGGACCATATAAAATGCCTAAGCCAGTATTCATTTAGCAGGCATCCAGCCTTAACCCTCTTCCATCCCTTTTCCTGTCTCAGTGGCTTGGCCTCCCATCTTTCCAGGTCCTTCAGCTCCATGTTATTGACAGAGACTGAGAAGAAATCATATAGACAACCACTGGTGCCTTTATACGCACATTGAAATATAGGCCCTCAACTGAACATTCCCTAATCATGTCTCCCTAGAAAACCAAAGGCTGACCCTGTTCACTCTCTTACAACAAGCACACAGGGTTTAGAAAGCTAAGTGAAGTCAACACATGACTGGAAGTTGCTGGAAATGTTAGTAAAATATGAGTAGAACCTTTATAATGTAATTGCAAAATTTGCACAACTAAATATTTCCATGGGCTGATAAGAAGTATCTACTTACAAATACATGTTTTGTTTTTTTTGAAAAGTTACTCATGTATAGGATAAAAACTTGACAAAATTAATTATAGGCATGGAATTATTCAATACGCCGGGTTTACAAATTAATTAATTTTCTCTTAATCTTCTCAATTAAAAAAGTGTTAAAGCATTAGTTTACTGCTAACTTCAGTGTTAAAATGCTGGTTAATTGTAAAACATTATTAGGGGCCAATATGAAAAAATCTACTTACAAGTGTCAGGGAAACAAAACACATTGGCAGTTGACTTGCCAATCCAGTCTGCCTAAGTGGGATTGGTTTGAAGCTATGCTGTGGGAGTACACAGCTAAACTCCAGGACATTCTTGTTAGTGTCTCCCCTTGGATTACACATGTATAAATACATACATATTTGTATCTGTGTGTGTATTCATTCTTGGTAGCTTGAGATTAATCCTAATGTCATCTCATAGAAAAAGGGAAATAATACCAATCTTCACAGTTAGAAAGGCCAAGGTTTTACATTTCAGGTGTTTCTTTCCTTCAGTTCTCTATGTGTTGCACATGGCCAGATTGAGTCCACAAGCATCTTTTATGCAAAACAAAAGTTGTGACACATTGGATATTGGGAATCAGCACTGCTAAATTATTCAGGAAGATAATTGTGAATTAGAATCTGAAGATAGTCACAGGGAGATATTCTCAATGAATGCCTCAGAAGCAGTCTTGGTTGTGAAGGGTGTGTCCAATTGAGGTAGATGAAGCTCTTTTACCTATACAGTCAATCCAATGGGCAAAGGGAATTAACATAACATGTCCCATTTTCAGTGTGCACTGGAAGGCTAGTGGGTACTTTGCCAATGACATTGGAACAGACACATTCTGACAAATGGTGAATGTGGCCAGTTGTGAGTAAGAATATTCTAATGGGACACCAGAGAAGCCACTTACTGATGCCGCAAAAGCTGCTTCTAAAATTGCATAATAATTATTTAGCCCAGCAGTGACATATGAAGTTTAAGTTAAGTACAGAAAGCCACGTGCAAACAAGGAAAACCACAGTCAGGAATCTAGTTTGTGCAAGTGTATAAAATCAATTGCAGGCCGAATAAGGCAGTTTCTTTCAGCATCATAGGGCTCTGTTTGTTCAATTGTTAAAATGTTTTATTCATGTAACAGAAACCAATAATTTCAAAATGTTAAAAGGTACTTGGGAAAAGCAATCAAATAATATTAAATGGTATAAGTCAATTGCTTTATTTTGAGGAAATAAATCTCTAAAGCAAAAGGATTTTTTTAAAAAAGTGCTAACACTCTATATTTTTAAAAATATTATTAAGATGAAACAATACGGAAAAGTTAGAATAAATTTGAAAAGGAAATGTCTGAAGTTTTCTCAATATTATTTGAGCTCATAGATTTTTGGAAAATTTTGAATCTCTCTAGGCCTTCTTTTTAATCCTCCTGTGTGTGCAAGTTATGGGTGTGACAACATACATGTGGAGGCTAAAGACCAATCATCATTTTGGTCTCCTATTCCACCTTTTTGATACAGTTGTCTTGTTATTCTCATTGCCTATGCCAGGCTAACTGGCCAGTGAGCTCCTAGGTATTCTTCTGTCTCTACTTCCCATTTTGCAATAGGAATTCTGGAATTACAGATGTGTGCTATTGAAGCATTGATCTTTACTTGAGTTCTAGAGATTTAAACCTAGACCTTCATGCCTTTATGGCAAACATATAAACCTTTGAGCCATCTCTCTGGCCCAGAATCTACTTATTCTTAAATAGTTTATCTCTCTTGCATTTAATTTTTCTCCAAAGACTATTAGTTATCTCTGGTCAAAACAGTTTGAGAAGCCACAGCATGAAAATTCAGCTAATACCCTCATGAACTGATGCACTTGGTAGCCCCCAGGGAGGCTGCAGATACATCTAGAATATAATGTATTTCTATGACACCTCACATTAATGTTTCTGAAAGGATAGCAAATTAAAAGCAGAGAAAACATGGGATCAGAGAGGTGGTTCTGCAGTTAAGAGTACTTGCTGCTCTTGTAGAGACCCAGGTTTAGTTCCCAGCAACAATATCAGTTGGCCTTCAACCACTTAACAACTCGAGTTTCTAGCTACCTACTGCAGGCACCAGGCATACAAATGGTGACCATTTATACTTAGGGACATACACAAATACCTATAAAACAGTATAGATATAGATATAGATACAGATGATATAGATATATATATATAGATATAGAGAGAAACTACTAAATATATATATATTTAAGTTTAAAAGTAGTGAATCAAATCCTATAAAAGGGAAAATTCTGGAATTTTTCTCTGTCAAAGATTTTATTTGTAATGTAAACACATACTTTGAAAGAAGATACATACAACTTTGAATGATACCTCTAAACCATTTCCCTGTTGCAAGAGAGAGGTGGCCCCTTGTTTAGCCCAGCTGCCCGGCTACCTTACACCCAAAATAATCACACAGAAACTGTATTCATTAAAACATTGCTTGACCTATTAGCTCTAGTTTCTTATTGGCTAATTCTTACATCTTGATATAACCCATTTCTATTAATCTATGTATTGCCGCATGGTTGTGGCTTACTGGGAAAGATTCTAACTGGCGTCTGTCTCAGGCAGAGGAGCCATGGCTTCTCTGACTCCGCCCTTCTTCCTCCCAGCATTCAGTTCTCTTTTCTCTGCCTACCTAAGTTCTGCCCTATCAACTAGGCCAAGGCAGTTTCTTTATTCATTAACAAATGAAAGCAACACACAGACAGAAGGACCTCCCACACCATTCCCCTGTTTCAGCATGGGCTTCATCCTTTGCCCATCAGGTAAATGACTCACAAAAATAGTTTTCAAGACATAGGTACTCACAGTTCTCTATCAAGAAGGAGAAAATGCAAACCAACATGGAAAGGGCTGTATTTTAGTGTGTCTTTTCACATAATCCTAAGAGAAATTTGAACAATCTTATTGTTCTCAGAACTTATGAAGAGCATTTGGCAATAAAGAACACTGTAATTATAGCTGGTCAAAGGATTTTATTCCTTGCCAATATTACTAAAACAAAGACTTAAGAGACAATTCATGGGAGAAGAAAGAGCCTTAAAAAGTGACCAGATACTATAGTAGGGAATCCTCTAGAAACTTGTCAATGAGTTTTTCTTCTCAGGGAAATAGCAAGAGGAAAAGACAGATTAATGAAATGAAAGATATTCTTGTGTTTTGGGGGAATAGGCAGAGGTTTTCTATGAACTCAAGGATTCTTTTTATCACCCAGTGTTTGAAGTCATAGCAACCTATGCTGTCCCAGAGGAGAGAGACACAATATGAAGACTTCTGTGCTCATGTCTCTTGTGTTCCAGTCAGCCTGTCAGAAATATGCTGGCCAGGCTCCCCCAAAGCCAATACGTGCAGTAGGAGCCTAGGCAGTTTGGATGCTCACCTTACTAGACCTGGATAGAGGTGGGCGATCCTTGGGCTCCCCACAGGTCAGGGAACCCTGATTGCTCTTCGAGCAGATGAGCGAGGGAGACTTGATCAGGGGAGGGGGAGGGAAATGGGAGGTGGTGGCGGGGAGGAGGCAGAAATCCTTAATAAATAAATAAATTTAAAAAAAAAGAAATATGCTGGCCAATATGATGAGTCAGTGAAGGATGCCTTCAGGCTCCTGAAATACACTTAAGCCACCATTATCATAACCCACATAGAAGAAAGAGGTGGATTCACTGCCATGCTATCAGGAGACTAACGAAACATTGCCCAGCTGTAGATTAGGTAAAAGGAAAGTAAGCTACAGGGTACATTTATAATGTTCCTATGTAACACTGCCAGGATACAGTATACACTGCTCCTATAAGTTTTAATTTTTTCCTGAAAAATTCCAATTCACTGAAATAATCATTTCTTCTCCTATCGTGTCATTTTTACTCTAGATCGTCCCAAAGATCCATTTCCAGCTTCCTTCTGCTCTGTGACTTCACTGGCCACTATGTCTTGACTGTTACTGGTTTTTTGGTATCTCCTCTCAGAGAACATGCCTTATTTGTTGCTACTGACTAACTCAATGTTTTATTAATTGCAGCATTAAGGTAGTTTTATTTGACCAAATGAATAGGTGTCACTTTTATGGTCAGAATGTCTTGATTTGCTCTGTCTTACTTTCCAAGTGAAATTGAGGTTCCTAGACTAGATAAATTTGGGGTCTATCAGTCCAACTCGGTGAAGGCATTTTTTATTCTTCCTATCAGTGACCACTGGGCCCACCAAGTGGAACTGCTCCTAATTCCTGGAACTCCAAGACAAAACCCATGTCTTACCTTCTATGGTGTCTTTGTTCACACAGTTCTGCCTCCTTAGTGAACCATAAATCAGTTGATTATTTTGCTGTAATTTAAGGAACACACAAAGGACTATTTTCCTTTTTTTGGTGGGAAGAGAGTTCTAAATAAATAAACATCTGTACAGATAAAACACCCAGATTGCAGAAGATCACTGGGGTTTTTGAGAAGGCCGTGCAGAGGTTTGCATGCTAGAAGACAGCTTTTTGGAGCCTTTCTCGATTTTCTTTTATAGCATTTGGTATCAGTCCAGAAATAATCCACTTCATGGGGAAATCAGATTGATGTCTTCTTTCCTACTCAGAGAAGAGGCATCACTTCCCTTGCCCTTCTCCATTCCACAGGTTCAGTGATAGGAAGATGCTTTGAGGGTCAAGTGGAGATTATGGGGCTAGACCAGGACTCTCGTCCTACACATAACTTCTCATTGTAGTTTCTTTATATTTGACAAGATAATTTAAGGAAGGAAACATATGTTTTGGTTTAGCATCAAAGATGACACAGTCCACTATGGCAGGGGACACGAAGCTATTTGGGCAGGGGTTGACTGATTCCCTCACATCCACTATCAGGAAGCTGAGAGCAGGAATGCTGGTGCCCAGTGTGCCTTCTCCATTTTATACAGTCCAGGAACCCAGCCCATGGATAGTGTCCCCACAGTAAGGATGGACCTTCCCACCTCAGTTAACCCAGTTCAGAAACTACTCCCTCAAGTAATGTTTACCAAAGTTAGTATTCTAAATCCTGTCAAGTCATTGTAATCACCATTCCCCTCCATGTGGAAAGATGTGCTTCATAGGGAACTTTCTTGAGCAGGCTTATTTATAAAAAGCTTTATGTCTTTCCTTTGCCTTGCCAAAAGTGTATGTTGTATCCTTCCTATAGTACAAGGGCTTATTCAGAAATCATTAAGGACTGTTGCTTCCTGATTTGCTCCTTCTGGCTTCCTCAGCTATCTTTCTTGTACAGCCTGGGCCCACCTGCCTAGAAACGGCATCACTCACAGGAGGCTGGGCCTTCTGCATAGTTAACAGTTCAGGAAATACCTTATAGACTTGCCCATAGGCCCATTTGCTCTAGGTAATTCTTCAGGTGAGGGTTCCTCCTCCAAAGCGACTCTGGGTGATATCAAGTTGACAGCTGGAGCCAACTGTGCCCCTGGGATACCCCATAATATCTATAGAAGACTAAGATATGAATTCTAGTATAGGAGACACAGGTTTCCCATAGCAACAATTCAGTTCCAGACAGTATTTTCTTCTGGTTGAGTTAGCCTTAAGGCACCCATGTTGATGAGACTTCATGTTTGTAGCTTCTCTCACATTTCTAAGAGAGGAAATTGCATGGCAAAATCCCTGTCCCTCTGGCTTTTACAATGTTTCTACCCCTTCTTGTGCTATGACCCCTGAGTCTTAAGAGCAGGAGTTGGAATGTGGAATAGAGATGTTTTAGTTTGGACTGTGTACCACATGGTAACTGCATTTTGGTTGCTTGTAGTTTTCTGTAATGATCTCTATCTGCTATAAAAAGATATTTCATTGATGAGAGATAAGATCTATTCTTGTCTATGGGTATAAAGATAAATATTTATAATGTAGTCAAGAATTGTTTGGTGTAGTAAAGTGGCAGTAGTAGGTACTGCTCAATGACCCTTGACCTCATCAGCCTTAGGCAAGAAATCCCAAATAAGTAGTCTAAAACCATGTGGTCCTCCTTGAAATCATGTATATGAATGACTTTATGAGGACTGATTTGGCTATATTTACAAATGTGGGAATATATGTAAGTAGGTAGATATGTGCATAGATATAAATATAGATATTGGGTCACAAATTTGAGAGAAAAAAGAAGGAGCTGAATGGAAAAGATTAGAGGGAGTAAAGAGAAGATGGAAAGTGATATAATTATATTTTAATTTAAAAGTAAAACTATTACATAAAGATTACTTCAAAGCTGGTTTAGAAGAACATTTTTTATTTGTTTCTGGACTCAGAGAATCTGAAGACTATTAGCATTGCTTAGCTCACAAGTGCACATCTGATCCAATGTGGATACTCTGTGCAAAAGTCAAGCCCAAATCTAAGTTGCAGGTTGCAGCGAACCATGGAGTACCCCCAGGTTCTTCCTCAGTACAGAGTAGGTACCCCCATTCCCACATTCATCTCCAGAGTGGATCTTTAAGGGCGAAGCAGAAAATGAGGAAAAAAGTACAGGAAAACAAAGCTGCGGTGACTTAAAGATATGAATGAGCACATTAACCCATGTCACACAATTTCTTCTAATTCCCAGAACTTAACCTACTGCAAACTCATGTGCATGGGTGAAGTCATGAGAGCAAGGCGGTGTTTCATTCTGTCTTGTTGGTAGACAAGAAATGGAGACGATATCAGCTGTTGCTGAGATTCTGACAGCCAAGAACATCATGGGTCAACAGTCAGGCTTGATAATTCTTTCTACTGGAAGTTCTGCTGTGGCTGGAAGAGCAAACAGGTTGGAATGTTCTGAGGCAAATCTGCACAAACACTATTTCTACAATACATATTTATTTTTATTTAATATTTGTATTCATTATTAATTCAGGAATCATGGGCATATCTGAAATGTATGTCTTCTTGATCAAGTAAACAGATAACACATACTGGCATCACCATGCTAGATATCAAGGTGTGTGTGTGTGTGTGTGTGTGTGTGTGTGTGTGTGTGTGTGTAATTGATAAAAAGAGAAACTGGCTGAGAAGAGGGTATTGAGTTTTTTTTGTGTGTATATAATAGAGGAAAAAGAAACGGACAGAGGAGAAGGTGTCAAGTGTTTTGTGTGTGTGTGTGTGTGTGTAAAATAGAGAAAAAAGAGAGTCTGGCATAGGAGAGGGTAGAAAGCAAATGCCATTGCTTTTTTTTTTTTTTTTGGTTTTTTCGAGACAGGGTTTCTCTGTGGTTTTGGAGCCTGTCCTGGAACTAGCTCTTGTAGACCAGGCTGGTCTCGAACTCACAGAGATCCACCTGCCTCTGCCTCCTGAGTGCTGGGATTAAAGGCGTGCGCCACCATCGCCCGGCATGCCATTGCTTTGAAATGCATTGCAAATACGTATGCTAGAGCATGTGAAAGGGGAAATAGAGGTATCATTTGCATAAAACTGGAAGAAACAAGAGGCTGTGAATGGCTACAACTCATCCATAGCAGGAACAGTACTCAGTGGGTGGAAGAGGGATGCTGGAGATAAACTCAAATCCTTCACAATTGTCCAGAAGGAGTATACAGTTTAGCCTTATAAGAAAATATTACATCAATAACCTATAAGATCACATTCAATGTCCTAGAAAGTGTGAAGTTACAAATATTTAATAAATAAAGGAAAGAAATCCTCTGTCACAAAGGTTACTTCAGCAAGCATACATTTAATTATCATATATTATTTTCAGGACTCTTTAACATTCTACCATGTGCTTGGCTGCCTGAATTTAGTTTACAACAGAAACCTTTTTCTTAGGGGCATCAGGAATCGACATTGCAAATAATATGCTCTATTAAATGCTATTTGAAAATGGCGAAGAGAGGCCTAGATTCTTGGTATAGCTTTCTCATCCCCTGCTAGTGTGACTTTGGGCAAATAACTGTTTCTTTGGAGTTTTACTCTTTATTTGTGAACTGAGGAGGTAGGAGAAAATGAAGGAGTCTCTGCAATCCCTTCTAGCACTAATATTCTTCTGTTCTATTGGAAAGACTCTCTAATCAGCCTGTCTGGAATACAGATATGAAGCTTGGGGTGAAGTTTCACTCATGAGGATTAAATCAGTGACAAATGACATATTTAAGAAAAATATATAATCATCTTGAACACTTTAATGATGGGTTAGTCCTCATTGCTTGAAGGAACAATTTTTAACAAGGTCATGATTTTAAAGGCTAATGTTCATTTTTGCCTTAACCAGAAGCGGGAGCTAGAACCTGGAGTATATAGGTCAATGCATTCCAAGATGTATTTCAGTGGGAGTTCACTCAATCAATTAGACTTTCTAAGTGAAAATGAAAATCTCTCTAAGTTCAGGCAGAGTTGATAAAATTAGCCTAGTATGTGAAGATGGAAGAATCCTATTCTTAGGTTTAATATTCTCCAACTAGAATGTCAGTCTGAAGAGAGAGAAGACATTTTCACATAACTTAATCTTTTATTGTTTCACTTGATTTATCAGTGTCTATACTTCCTTAAGATATAAGCCATATGCTGTTTTCTCTTTCTTTTTTTTTGTTTTTGTTTTTGTTTTTTCGAGACAGGGTTTCTCTGTAGCTTTGGTGCCTGTCCTGGAACTAGCTCTTGTAGACCAGGCTAGCCACAAACTCCCAGAGATCCACGTGCCTCTGCCTCCCGAGTGCTGGGATTAAAGGCATGTGACATTACTGCCCGGCTTAAGTTTTCTCTTTCTTTTAAATACTGTCCATTATTGAAACAATAGAACACTGTTTAACTTTTATTTCTCTGAATAATGCAAGACAGAAGAAATAAATGTTTTATAAGTCAAAGAACCAAGGTCCAGAGATCTGAGAAATCATACTCAGAATCCTAGAAGTGTGGAAGTCCAAAGTTGGGAATGCAACTTAAATATTCTCAGTGTATTTCCATTATATTTTCTGAAAGATAACCATAGCACTTCTCAAGGAAGCATATATTCTTCATGAAAGCCATTGCCTACCAATGAAGCAAATACTCATTGTAAATTTAAGATGTAATCCTGGTGTCTTGGGTTATATATAAGCTTATCATTTGCCAACTAACATTAAAGGTCACGCTATTTATCAAATTCAAATCCTAATGGCTTAAGTCACTTATTCTTTGGAATCAAGAATTAGGTTCTTGATTAGGTTCTTGATGAGATTAGGTTGACTCATGACTTTTACAAGAAGAAAATGTGGGTTTCCTGAAAGCAGATCCAGTGACTGAAGGCATAGTTGGGATAAGTTTGCTTGAGAGATTGTCTTCAGAAGTCTAGTTAGAGGAGTGAAGATACAAATAGAAAGAAGGTCATAGAAGGCAGCTGAGCAAGGGTGTAACTGTGGATACCAACTCTACCCAATCCCACCAGAGATTCTCGGTGATCGTTTGATGCATGGGTTGAGAGGCTATTGATTCACCGACACCTGCATCTGAATTGATCAGAGTGACTAGTTAACTCTTACCCACTTCGCAGATGTACCTGTACATGCCAGAGTAAATTTATGATGCCAGTAACCTGTGTGGGGAGAAGCGGAGCTTAAAATGAGAGCTGCTGTTAGGAAGGCAGCAGTCAGCTGTTGGAGTTAGAGGCATGCCAAGGAGATAAACAGAAAATCATGTGTTGTTGATAGATATGAAGAGCTCAGGCAGATTGCATTAGTCAAGATAGTGTGCGCTTCTGTACCTAGGATTCTTTTTGTTAAGGTTACCTTGATTTGTTTCATAAGAATATGGTGTGACTCGTGGCATGTAGATCAGAGAAGTCATGGGAACCTAAATGGCATTTACTCTATCATTAATCAGCTTTCTTCAGTGTGCTGCTTTATCTCTTTCATAGGCTACACATATATACACAGAGAAACAGATCACACACACACACACACACACACACACACACACACACACACACAAACACAGATGAAATAGAAAAGGACAAACTCCATCACCACTCCTTTTTAGTACATCTTTGATTCTCCTGGTCTAATTATGAAAAGGATGGCAATGTTCTTCTAATAATTGGTCTACATTCCTAGTCAATGGCCCACATGAAGGGAAGTAAGGAGAGTAGAATGTACAACAGTCATAGAAATCCACACTTAGAAGAGCAAAGTGTTCATATCACACATAACACAATACTTCCCATACCAAATTAGTGCTTTATCATACCATCAAATTCAGGGCCCAGGAGAGATGTCTTCTGCACTTTGAAAACACAGAATACACTGGTTGAGCTAGCATATGTTGTGGGGAGGCTGCTTGTTTCTCCTGGCTGCCCAGAACCAAAATATTCACACAGAAACTGTATTAATTAAACACCTGATTAGCTTATTAGATCTAGCTTCTTATTGGCTCACTCTTACATTTTAATTTAACCCATTTTTATTAATCTGTGTATCGCCACATGGCTGTTGCGTACCAGCTAAAGTTTTGGCATCTGTCTCCAGTGGGAATACATAGCTTCTCTCTGACTCCACCTTCTTTCTCCCAGCATTCAGTTTAGTCTTCCCTGCCTAAGTTCTGCCCTATCAACAGGTCCAAAGCAGCTTCTTTATTAACCAATGGTATTCTCAGCATGCAGAGGGGAATCCCACATCAAGCAAACACTACAAAGCTGCCTGGAAGCTAATGGATAGCAGGACTGAGCCAACCAGGGCATAGATCTGTCTTTACGACCGTAAATGAAATGAGATGTAAAGGAGTTATGAAATGGGGAAATGGGGAAAGGATTGTGTCCCTTTTGAAATCAGACAGCATAGAAAATGTGTGTGCCTGCCAGCAACCTCCATCTATGCTAGACTCATCAGACCTATATATTCTGTCTAGTGTCCCTGTATCATGACAAATGATCCTAAAGATTTGGGACTGATATTTTTCACACCGTTCTCAAAACATGCTATTTCCCAGATAGAAATTAATGAACATACTATACAAATATTGATGTGTGTTCTGCTGATCCATTCTGGCTTTTGAGCCTGAATCCTAGCACATGCTACAGAAGCCAAAGTGCCTAAGTCCTTTCCTTCTTTCTTTTCAACCCTCATCCATCTTTTTCTTCATTCATCCATTTATTTATTCATGGAAGCATTCATTTGCCTGCATTGTAGGCATTGTTCCGCAGATTCTGGATAAAAAGAATCCCGTGTGAGAAATAATTGAGAATTTTTCGGTCTGGAGACAAGACACTTTGGTGACAACAGGATTTAAACAGTGGAGAAATAATAAAAATTTAAGGAGTTAAAAAAAAAAAAGCTGTCCCCAGAAATAAGACTTGTTTTTCCCTCTTGGTTATAATAAAATTGAGGCTACAACATAACATCATGGATTTTATAGACTGTTCTCATCACAGTTATACATGGAGCAGCACCCTCTCTTCTTTTCTTGCTCCCCACCTCTCTCTTTCCCTCCCTTTTCTCCTAAATGAATTCTTATGATGATATTACCAACGTTTTACAAAACAAAGGCAAGATAGTCAAGGGTGTGGAGATTTCATTTTTAAAGTATGTATCAGGGTCCAGTGCCAGCCCAGACCATAAATTATTTCTCTGGACCAGAAGGGAGGTATGGGATTAAAGACACAACTCACGTGACTTTATCGGGATGAAGATTTTTAGTGTTTCCCTCATGAAATCTTGAATTTACATCCTGAAAATTCTATGCATTTATTCTCCAGACAGCCTTATATACCAAAACATAAACTGAGGGAGAAATTTATTAGCATTCTGTTTTTTAGGTAACCAGGTAAATGACTGTGGCCACATCCACTCATCTACCTATGCCTGCTCTGTCACGCCTTTCTGTCTTTTTGCTCTGTATGTCAACTCTGTCATGTAGGCTGAATTAGCATCTCTAGCTCAGGCAACCTTCAAATTATAAAGAAGCAGAACAACATTAGCATATCCTGACCCTGGCAACAGCCTGTCTGTAATTGCTAGGTGACCACCTCCCGTGCAGCAGGTGCGAACTGTGGCCTGAGATTTTGATCACCAAACCATGTATGTGTTTTCATGTTTTACAATCACAGGTTTTCATAAAATAAAGCTTTCATGCCTAGACAGTAGTATCATTAGTGATTTCAAAGTGGATGCACATTTACCTGTTTCTGATAGAACATGAAATGATATATGCAGCCTACAAATGTATTTTTCTGAGTATTTTTTATAATGCTCCATTCTTTTCCTGAGTCAAAAAAAAATTCCTTCCAACTGATAGAAAACTGCAGGACTTGCCTAGGGGTAATGAGGTTCCTTCTTGATCAGAGAGCAGTTGCCTTTCCAGTTATTAGTGTTGAGCTAATCAGGTGTATTAATACTCTTAACGGGAAGGTGGTGGCCGCAGTGACAAAGACCAGAATAATGCTTTAAAAAGTGTTATAGAGTAGTAGGCTTTCTGAAGCAATTTGCCACATATTAATTCAGTTGTTGTTCATTATAATGCCAGGAGCGGGGGATGTTATCACTTCTGTTTTAATGATAGGGAGACAGTGTGAAAGAACTCGAGAGGCTTCTCAAACATCACGGGGATGGTCATGGTATAGTCAGGGGTAGAATCTTGCTGGAATTTTGGAATCTTAAAAATGTAATGGCGATTGTGGGGATGGCTCTGCGGTTAAGAGCACTTGTTATTACAGAGAGGGATTGCAGAAATCAGTTCTTACTGCTCAGATGGTGGCTCACAACCATCTATAACTCCAGTTCCAGTACCCAGGGCCAGTACTCCAGTGTCCTTTCTGGTCTCTATGGGCACTGCACAGATGTGATGTGAGCACACACACACGCACGTGCACACACACACACACACACACACACACACACGAAGGCAAGATACCTATATACATAAAATAAAAATAAATACATCTTTAAAAATGTAAAACTGAATATAATGAATATTCATCATAGACTCACTTTATTCTTACTGCAGTTCTTCGAGATAGTTGGCATCTTTTCATGATCTGAATGTGTTTACATAGTGCCCAATTTCGATAACGCTCACAGATGTGATGGCTCAAAGTAAACTCTTTCTAGAATAAATTTCCAGGAAAATGAGCATGAAGAAATGCTGAAAGGCCAAGAACCTTGTATGCATTCTTTAGAGATTCAGAAATAGGAATGAAGCAGGAGACAGAATTCAAGCTGAGTCTTTCAAAGAAGCTTTCCAAATCAAAAGGGAGAAAATAATGTTTTCAGTTGCATACTTAAGATATTTTGAACATACTTTTAAATACTTCTCCCTTTCCCATTCCTTCAGAGGGCCACAAGGCATGGGACACTACTAAGTTAGGATGAGTTGTAAATATATAGTCACAGACATACTAGTTCCAAGGACACTAAAAATAGTTGTGAATATTTGCTTCAGACTCATGAAGTGCACTGTAAGTATTAACTATTAATTCTGGTTCTCCTAAGCCATGAACCTTGGCGTTACACAATTTCATGAATATCACCATGTATAGGTAAAGCATTAGAGTTTCAGGGAAGTTAGTAGCATAGCTATGAAATCAACCAGCTAAATGCATGTTTCGAAGGAGTCAGAACTTGCTATTAGGGTTTGGGCTAAAGAATTAGGCAGGTCCCTGTCAATGCAGGTGCTGCACTTCACTTCCAGGCACTGCCTTCCTACTGTCACTTCACTATCATAATATGATTTTGACCCCTCAGAGAGTCTGGAAACATCTAGCAAAGTGATCACTGCCTCACGGTGGGGTGCTACTGACTTCTAATACTGGGTAAAAGTCAGTGTGACTCATAGGTATTTTACTAGAGCCAGAGCAATCCTCCAGCAGGAAAGTTTCCAGCCCCAAATACTAGTCTTTTTCAGAAGTCCTGGCATTATCCTTAAGACTGAATATTAATGTGATCTTTGGAGTCAGTTTCCATGGTTCCTTTAAATTTTACTTGTTAAGAAAACAGAGTTCAGTTCCTTCTGGTTTTCTTGTGGGTACAGGGGAAAGACCCAGAAAACCCAGGTTTTCTCACTGTTCTGAAGGACAAGTGGACTTTGGGTTGATGACTTGGTAAACTGACTGACACATCTGACAGGTCCAAAGAAAACTGTGGAACCCAGAGGTTCTCCCCGAGCCCCTTACAGCAACCTTTACTTCCAAGACTAGACCTAGTATTAAATTTTTAGAAATAAGATTTAATTATATCATTTCCCCCTTTCCCTTTCTTTAATTTTGCCTCCCAAATACATACCCCTCTCAGTTTCCCGCATTCACTCATCGCCTGGCATTTACCAAACATCCAGAGATAAAATACCAAAACACGTCCAAGGTAACGAATGGATGACAACAGGTGGCCAGCAGCTGTGTCACAGTCCTCTGGGTTTAAAAGTAATGATTAAAGTCTCAATGGAAAAATACTTCTCCCTGGAAATGGAGTTGGAATCTGACTTTACCTGCAATTGCATCTGGAGTGAATGAGTGGCCGTCTGCCTGCCACCCGCCTTCGCCTTGAGGCTTTCATTTCCCCACCTAGAAAGAGAGGAGCCAGACAGAGTTATTGGGAAGACTAAGATATCTTCCTATTTTAATATTCTAGAATTTCTAAAGGGGAAAAAGAATAAAAGCTTCCTCAAATCCAGTATGGCTGCTATTAAATCATTTTCCAATTTCTTTGGTGTTCTCCCCGTGGATGGATTTCTTCCCCTAAAGTTTTAATCTTATAAGTGCCTAATGAAGGTGCATTATTTCCGTGAAATATCTTAATGTACTCAAGTCCTTCAGATCCCTCTGTAGAACTTTCTTCTGCACTTAGCCCACAGGAGCGATTTGTGGGTGGGAGCCGGCAGAGGCAGAAGCCTGAGCTCCCACAGTAAGTTGCAGACAGTAAGGGCAGATGACTATTTACCCTCTGTCAGCTCTCTGATCAACAGCAATATACATTGGCAGACTTCAAGTCAGCCTTGCCCAAAGAAAGGGATCTGACATCTTTTATCTTCCCATTTCACACATGAAGAGGCAGCCGTGGTACCCTGATCACAGCACTTTGCACAGAGGGGAATAAAAGCACACAGGATGAAGAGGAAGAGGAAATTCACATATACTAATCCTAACAGGAGAAGGGATAGACATGTAAAGTCTAGGCTTTCCTATGATGCAAGAAGTCTGGAACAAGGCCATCTAAGCCCGCTTTAATCATTGCATCTTACAAAATTTATCATATTACACTAAAATTGAACCTTCAAATCATCACTTCAGAGACAAGCTTTGCAGTTAAAACACATCTTTGTGTTTTTCTACTTCCAGAAAAAGACAGGGAACGTTTCCTATGCTTACCTGTTCTTCACATGCATACTGTAACTCCCACTTCGGGGGTTTTGATGGCTTCTTATGGACTCCATGAGCACCTACCTACACTCACGTGTTCATAGACAGATATGTACACAGTAATAAAAGAATATTTAAATTAAACCCCTATTGTGAATCCAATAATAAGATGCAGAGACAGCTTTCTTGACAAACCACAAGGTGTTATCTTCCATTGGACAGTAGTCCGGACTAGATTTACATTGAAAACATTTGTTTACGTCATATGTGGAATCAAATTAACTTCTCCTTAAATAAATCCTCAGATCATGGGCTGAGGCTGTGACCTATCCCAAAAGGGCACTTGTTGTTCTTGCAGAATACAGGAATTCAGTTCCTAGCACCCATGTTGGACATTTTAACCACCTGAAACTCCAGCTCCAGAGGATCCAATGCCTCTTCTGACCTCTGTGGGTACCTGCACTCACATGAACATAATATATATTACACAATAATAAACATATATTCAAAGAATCCACAGTGCAAATTCAATAATGTGAACCATTTCTTTATAGGATGGTGACATAGAAACTTTTAAGTTTTCATTCAACTAAAAGTAAAATTGGGTACTTTAAACATTTTAACAGATATATGTATATTTTTCAAAATGTTTTAATCAAAGAGTCTGGGAATCTGTTTGCATAGTTCTATACTAACTTAGTTGTTTAAATGTGAGGGTGTGTGTTTTAAACTTTTCTGTACTGTTTCTATATAAAAATAAAAAAGACTGACACAAAAGACTGCTTTTGAATTTCTTCTCTTTTCCTTATAGAATCTAAATCTAGGAGCAGATCATGGGAGATGGCTAACAAAAAACTCGTTGAACATATTTCTATATTTTCTGCTGATATGAGTACAGGAAGTTTATCTTCAATTATTTGTTTATATATCATAGAAGATGTTTCGGTGGAAAATCCTAATGCAGTCCTAAACTCACCATTAAAGGCCAGGAGGAGACTTTAATGTTGATTGGTCATCCCCTCTTATCATAGGAGTGAACAAACCGCTGTCCTGTGTTTCAGACACATATGTCAGATTACATGGTACCATTCTGACATCTCTGGCTCTACTGCCTTCTCGTAGTCAGCCTCACACCAGAGGCAAACATCTTTGGACAACATCTCCTTATCTCCTGCTACTTTAGGCTTCTCCCAATCATCTTAGCGATAAATCAAAGTTAAACTTTTAAAAGTATGTCTTGGCCAATTCTTTGAAAATTTGATCTCTGGTTGTTTCTGATTTTATTTACTCAATAATTGCTTAGTTTGAACTCCTAGCTCTCTCTCAATGTTATTTAAGATAGTGTCATGCCCTAGAACTTAACACTCTCATTCTTGAAGCCATGCACATCTCACCTCCTCCCTTATATAGAATTCTTCCCTGCGGCCACCTCTACTTTGTTGAAATATAAGTAGATAGCTACTAACTCTATACTATAGCTCATTTAAAAAAAAATTCAAGCATTCATTTTCAAAAATCCTGCCTGTATTGTTACAAATTCATTGCAGATGTAAACAACAATTTATAGTCTATGCATTAGTACAAAAATACATGTTGTTAGAATTTACACAATAGCTGTGTGACATCGCAAGCGACAACATAAGAAGGACTTAGCAGTTATAAAAGGAGAAATGCAAAGTTAATTTTCTGGGATCCTCTGGAGAGAGTGTGGTGTTTTGAAACATAATCCAGTGACTGATGTAGGTGACTGTGAAGCCTGAGTCAACAATAAATGGCAATTAGGTTTAATGAATTAACTTCAGTACAATTTTCATTTAAAAAGCTTAAATAAAAATAAGTTTTAATGTTTACAGAAAGGAAAAACAGTGCATTTACGCAACAGATCTGCTTAGACAAACATCTATATGAGCTGACCCAGAACAGGATATTGGAGTCTAGTCTGGTCGAGATGCTTAGTAAGTAAGTGACTTTGAAAGAGGGATCCAGAGGACGTCTGTGACTCAGAACAATGCAGATGCTTAGAGCAGAGCTTTGAGCTCAACTCCAAGGCTGTTGTGTGGCCTTGAGGTTATGTAGCCTTCTGTGACTTTCATCGCCCTAAGCCTCATTTTCCTTCACTGTAAAATGGAAAGAGAAGTATCTACCCCATAGGATTACTCAGAAAACCAGATGGCATGGTGCTTGCAAAACACTGGGAATGGAATATGAAACACGGGGCGATCTCAAACAGCTGTTGTTGTTGTTGTAATTATTATAATTATTTACAATGAGGGGCCTAGATTAGATAATCTCCAAGGTCTTCTCCAGCTCTGAAATTCTATGGTTTTATGAGCAGCTCATTCCCAAATGGCGTCAGATAAATGAGGTCTCACCATTTATTGGGCAAGAAATCAATATGACCAATTTTCAGTTGTATCCAGTAAGGTAAGCTGAGCAGAACATGAATTTTTCAGAAAACTTTGGTTACACTCAATATAGTTCCACTTGCTCTTGGAATGCATAGAACTGTTTAAAGGAATGTTTTCTATTCTTCTTATATTGTGTTTAATGATTGAACTAAGTTTGGCCTTTCTCTGTTTACTGAGGGTAAAGCAATAGAAGCTGTTAGATGTCTTAAACATGTTATTTCATTTAGTGAGCTGGGACTTAGCTGAAATCATCCAGCTACCAATTGGGTAATAGGAAACGCAAGCAGAGTGACATCACCTTGGCTCTGATAATGGACATGCCTGTGACCAAGCAGCTTGCTTTCCCTTACAAAAACCTTTCTAGAACATCAGGTAGCTCAGGTCCACTTGGGCTTTGACATTCTAAGAGTGAGAAGCTGACTGCAGAGTGCAATTCTGCTGATAACTTAATTTCCAAAATTGCCTTAACACCACAGTGATGCCTAATTATAACTCCCCAGCACAATGGCTACTGCCAGACACTACAATAGTCTCATTATCTAAACTCTCATTTATCATTTAAGACTGCTTCCTAACCTGTCATATGCTTCATCTTTTTAAGTAAAGGTTCTTTTCTTTTCATATTTTTCCTCCTTTATGTGCTGCTCTTTTTTTATTTAATAAAGGATTTCTTCAAGTCACCACTGTATTATTCAGAGGTAAATAACCCTGTAAAAGGCAGGTGAGATGGTAGGCATGGTACTGTATGTAATAATTCTTGCAATGATGGAGTACCTGTTGGGAGACAGGTTTCCACCATAGGCTTGCGAGCTGGATTAATGAATCTTTCGGAACAATAGTTTCATTGTTTAGAAGCACAATTATCAGAGAAAATTGATTAGAAAATAAATATTTCATATAAAGATGCATTATCAAGCAGACTATGGCTGTGAGTGGTAGAGTGGTTGATACTCAGTCCCATGGGAAATCTGAGGAGCATCATGAAGCACTGATCATTCTGCCCAAAAGTCTCACTTATATAGTTAATTCTCATATATCATGTGGTAGTTCCGGAAGCATTGTTTGTTTCATTTCTCTCATCCATATGCAAGAGGTTGGTTAGATTGCTGGGGAGACCTTTATACCCAGCATTAATGAACCTTGAGAAAAAAGCAAGGACAACATGAGAGGTGCTGTATCTGTGAGATTATGGCTCAATAAAGAGGAACTGTAACAACAGAACAAAGAATAATAAATAGTGTGACCAAAAGAATATATTTTGGACCATAGGAGACCTCTGGTAGAGTCCACCCATGCAAAACATTCACACTCAGGCCTTCAATCTAGCCAGATTTGTCCTGGGGTCACATTAAAGGCCGTTCCAGGACTCTCTGCGAAGTTTTGGTACAAAGTATTTGTGGAGTAAAGCCACTATGCACTGTGGCAGCTGAATTCAAGTCAATAGTTGATATTGATTTTTTTTTTAATCTGAGGCAGCATCTGCCATTTGCTAGCATTTATTTCCTTTTTTCTTTTTTCTTTAATTTATTTATTTATTAAAGATTTCTGCCTCCTCCCCGCCACCGCCTCCCATTTCCCTCCCCCTCCCCTGATCAAGTACCTCTCCCTCCTCAGCTCGAAGAGCAATCAGGGTCCCTGACCTGTGGGAAGTCCAAGGACCACCCACCTCCATCCAGGTCTAGTAAGGTGAGCATCCAAACTGCCTAGGCTCCCCCAAAGCCAGTACGTGCAGTAGGATCAAAAATCCATTGCCATTGTTCTTGAGTTCTCCGTAGTTCTCATTGTCCACTATGTTCAGCAAGTCTGGTTTTATCCCATGCTTTTTCAGACCCAGGCCAGCTGGCCTTGGTGAGTTCCCGATAGAACATCCCCATTGTCTCAGTGTGTGGGTGCACCCCTCACGGTCCTGAGTTTCTTGCTCGAGGAGAGAGAGCACGAGCAAGGAACTCAGGATATTGATTTGTTATGACCCAACTTTCCACAAATTCACCCCCAGTCAGCACTTCAACTAGTTGGGTCAATGGTGCTTTATTTAGCCTCCAGGTGACTTAGGTCCTTGATTACTGTGTGCCTGACAACCCACAGATGTTCCAAATTTCCTTTCCCATATTGCACTTATAGTCCTGTACTCCAAATATGCTCCTTGTACCCCCAACTTGTATTTCCTAACCATGACCAAATTTTAATGGGACACGATCTCAATTTCATGACCTTAATTTTAATCCCTTGGTGAATATTCTCTGCTCTCAAAATCATATTTAAACCTTACTTTAACCTTAAGAAAAGACTCTAAAGTCCCCATTCATATATTTTTATACATAATTTATTAATTCTTTAAAATTTCATATACTGTATTTAGGTTATATTCAGCTTCCTCCCCCATCTCTTCCCAGACACACCTACCCCATTCCATTCCCACTCAACCTTGTGTCTTCATTATATTTTAAGACTGAACCAGGATATTGTTTCCTATACACTCCTGGGTATATGTTTACCCATCAGTGCATTTTGACCTACTAAGGTCACAGATTTAAAGCAAATTAACTCTCCCTCTCCACAGATGCTTAACTATAATGAAGTCACACTTTCAGGTCATAACATTACAGTTACACATATGAACTTACAGTGGCTGTGGCATCATGTATAAGACCTCTATAAGTTCAAGCCAGATAAATAATGACTTAATCATTATACCAAAGCTTAGGTAATGGATAAGGCACAATGGAAACTAATCAAAGATTTTTCAGGTTGGGCCATATGAAACACTGTATGAACTCAGACAATGTGAAACTTAAATATTACCCTGTCAAATACCTACTCCTTAGATGAGAAATCCTACATGATAAAGTGCCCAATATCCTGACCAGCAGAGCCAGGAAATTACAGAACAAGGACACAGCATAGGAATTGTGATGGTTAGCAGGATCTTCCCATTGGGTTACTCTTTTTTTGCAGCCCATCTTGGGGAAGAGGACATTTGCTTTTCCTTTTCGATTTGTTTGCATTGCATAGAAGTTCAGACACAGTCCTCTCTGCTGTGGGAAACCACCTGTTCATTGTTTCAGTGGTCACAAATTTTTTTTTCTACTGAATTCAAAGGCTTTGACATTTAAAATTAGTTGTACTACTTTGTTCATTAAATTGGATATATTATAATAGAACACTTTAAAGCCATAAATGAATTCAAATATAGTTATAATTTTTATTATTTGAATCATCCCAATAACTTTATTCAAAATGACTAACATTTGTATTTGAAATTAGCAGTTTCTAATCAGAAATAGGTTTGATTATTTTTAATTAAATTAACAGCATTTTTGTTACATTAAAAACCACTGAGTAATTTTCCCATTCATTCCATTTTCTTTTCTCAACACAAGTGAACATATACACAAATATATTTTTTTTAAATATCTGTTTCCTCACAAACCATTTTCTCAGGCTTTACTCTGCACCATCCTCCAGTGTTAACAACTAACTGCTCCTCTTCCTCAGTGACATTGGAGTGGACAATCATTATGGTGTTTACAAGTAATGTACAAGTCCTGGCACTACCTTTTCCTAGGCGACTAGTCACAGACAAGGGAACTAATTGTTCTGAGCAGATGGCAAGGAGCCTTGAGGAAAATACTTCACACAAAAGCTATTTCTCTCTCCGTAGAGTGAGAGTGGTGGCAGGAATCCCCAGAAAGGGCATCCAGGGGTGAAAGGAGATCAAGTAGGAAAGCATAGGAAGTGTGAAAAAGGGGGAGTTTCATTGAGTGGTGGTGGCCAACAGTGGCCATGGTTGGCAAAACCACAGAGAATGATGACTTAGAAAAAGCCAGAAGCAGATGCCTGTGGCATGTATGAAAGGGAAATAGTGGTGATACTTGTCCTCTCTGAAGGTCCATGAGACAGTGGGGATTCCCAGCATCCCTGAGGATGCAGAAGACAATGGTGATGGCTAGCATGGAGGGAGTGCTTGTAACAAACTCTTGCTCATCATCTAAGGTTTAGTTTACTTGATTTCACACATAAAAGCCCCGCTTTTCCCCCAGTCTGTCCCACATCCAGGTATCTGATCCTTCATCTGAAGTTTCTGAGTGATTTATTTATGTCTGTTTATAACATTTAGCAAATCTTACACACTTCTTGTCAACAACTTTATTCCACAGATCAGCTAGAATCCATGACCTATTTCTTTGCTCTCTTCCCAGTACAATGAATTAGGACCATATTAATAGGGTTTTAGTCAATCACTTAATTTCTAAAAGAAAGAGTGGATGACATATTCACTATAGAGTTACTCCAAAGGAAGTATATACAATACTGACCTCTTTTAAGTTGGGATTCTTGGCCTCACCATGCATGCCTAGGGACAATGGGAGTAAACAGGCAAAAGATGGTAATATGAGATTTTGTTTGAGGAGAAAGGTGACAGTATGTGCAAGCTTTGTAATACCTTTGAAAATGATGAACAGCATCTGAGCTCTCTTGTGGTAGTCAAGGAAGCATGAGTTTATCACGTTATCATTGGGTTTTGTAGGTCTTGCCCACACTTCTAAATCTTGTGTATGGTAGCAATAACAGTAAATCAAACAACCAGATTGGGTCAGGTTTGGTCATGAAATAAAAGAGAAGATAGTATCTACAGTGACAGAAACAAAAATTCTGTTTTGTACTTATTATCATTGAAGTATGGATTGTTGCTTTCAATAAAGCAATGTTTTGAAGCCATTATAAATGATTGAGGGACTTGACGTCAATCAAACAAATGGCAAAAGTCAAATAGCATATGTCTCAAGGTCATTGCTGCTTTTCTTGATTTCCATCTTGGCTGCACACAAACTTCAATAGTTACCTTCAAGGACTAATTAGGCTCTGTGATAGCTGGTTTCTCTAACCAAATCTGAGTGAGAAACATCCTTTTCCAATAGAGAATCTTAATTTTGAAAAGCAGATTAAGATCAGTTAGTTTTTAGCAATTGAAATGAATTAGAAAAGGAAGGTACCCAGAGACCAAAGCACACTGACATCACCCACTCCAAAATGCCCCGCATGAATGGCTTTCAATAGTGCTCATGTTTTCTGTGAAAAGTCTTTATTTATGTAGGAATAATGTAAATCTCTCTTTTCAGAACCTTTGAGCCAGATTCCTAGAGCACCGTGCATGTATGCAGGAAGCCTGTGACCACTCTTGACATCAGATGGTGGAAAAATACGAGAATTCACAAACTTTGGATATCTAAAATATCAGATCGTAAAAGCAAATATATCAAGTTGTTTCACTTTCCCCCAGTATTCTACTGCTTTATCAAACCTTGTCAGAAATGGGTAATGCCTTAATTTTTACAACCAGGAAGTCTTGCTGTATAGTACTGCACAGCAAACCCGTACAACTGGGTGCTCTCTAGACTTGGGATTCATTTCGTAACATTTTTAGTCCATGCCTACTGATGACCTGTATGGTTTTCAGAGAAGGAACAGGAAGGAAGTGCATCATATGCTCTACTGCGGGTCTCGCAGTATGCTACTGAGTGAAGGGGCCAGAGCCTGCTTTGTTTAGTTTATTTGTCTCGGGGCTGTGTCAGCTGTCCTTTCTCTTTTGTCCCCTCCCTAGCACACTAATCATTTATTAATTGATGCTGAAGTGCCTACAGCTCTGGGCCTGCTGCACGTCTTTGTCAGGAACTCTTTTGCCATCCCCTTGGCCATTGATATGGCAATGCTGCTCAGGCTCTTGCCACATCTGAGGTCTTAACCGCTGTTCTCTCTGCTTGTCTTGGCTAGGGCTGAACAAACAAAGGATGCGCTTGGTCAGGGTTCTCCAAATGGCTTTATCTTCCAAGGCTTTATGAACCTTTACAGTTTGAAACAAAGCATGAACTTTGTTCATGTATATCTCTTTATTGTTGTACTTAATAGGTGATGGGGTGATTTTCTTTCACTGAGAACACATTGGTCGCTTAGTAAAAGTTATATGATTGTGTTAATTACTTTTTTCATTCATTGCTGAGAAGAAGTACTGTTGTGTTACAAGCGGCAGGGCTGCGTCCCTGGCACGCGGCCGCCCGCATGGCTAGCTTTACCTGAAATAATTACACGGAAACTGTATTCTTTTAAACACTGCCTGACCCATTAGTTTCAGTTTCTTATTGGCTAGCTTTTACATATTGATCTAACCCATTTCTATTAATCTGTGTAGCCCACGAGCTGGCTTACCAGGAATGATCTTAACCTGCGTCTGTCTGGAGTGGGAGAATCATGGCGACTCCCTCACTCAGCTTCTTTCTCCCAGCATTCCGTTCTGTTTACTCCGCCTACCTAAGGGTTGGCCTAACAAATGGGTCTAGGCAGTTTCTTTATTAATAAGAAATCACTCCCACATCATTTCCCCTTTTTCTGTTTAAATAAAAAAGAAAGGCTTTAACTTTAACATAGTAAAATTACATATAGCAAAACAGTTATCAAGCAAGAATTACAGTTACAATATTTATATCTATTTTATCTTTTATTATAACTAAGGAAAACTATAACTATCTATTCATTCTTCAACTCCATCAAAGACTCCAGAAGGATATAATACTACCTAAGTAAACAAGAAATAAGAAAACTCTAGAAATGACAGAGACATCTTGCTGCCTGGACAGTCACCCAAAGTTCTTTTGTATGGTTGGGGCATCCATCTTCAGCCATCAGGCCCATAGTATCCAGCAGACATTTCCATGAAGCAGGAAATTTCAAAGACAGTTCAGTCACTATCTGCTGTGTCCTGCAGAATGTCTCGCAGACTCTTTCATGAGTCATGAACCCCAAAAGACCGTCTCACCTTTAGGCAAGTTCAGCAGTCCTCTCTCTGCGGGTTCTCTGTGTCCATTTTATGCAACAGTCCAGGCAAGAGCAGTTTCTTGCCCAAATGGCTATCCAACTCCATAAGGATCCTCTTCGATGCCCATCTTCCTCTCAAAGTAGATTGGTGCCACCAGGAGCAGATATGTCTCATTGTCATGAAAAGTCCTAAGTTATTAAAACATTAAATGACATATTCTGTAGTCTTTGAAAGATATGAAGAATGTCTATCTAACTGAAATGTATCTCTATATATCTAGAAAATCTAACTAACATGACTACAAGCTTGACTATTATTGATGATTAACCATTAACCTATATTTCTTAATTATACATTACATTTTTAAATGAACTACACAATCACAATACCTTAATCAAGATCAGAAATACATATACATATAACAAAATATACTGTAAAATCCACCCCAATGCAAATTACTCATACCTATATCATTTCCCCCTTTAAATGTAAAAGAACATTTACAAACAATATTTTGGGAACATGGGCGCAGTTTTTTCTCTCCAAACTGCTTCCTGCTGAATGGGGGCGTAGTTAATTAGGTCTTTCATGGTATAACCTGTGTGCTAGTTTCATCTCAGTTGGCAGTTGAGCGAAGCAATTTTCTGAAGATGTTCACAACAACCTTTCAGGAGGGCGTGGTCTATCATACCAAATTGTAATAGAAGAAATCCACAGGGTCTGGTCCTCTGTGAAAACAAAAGAAGACCCTCTCCAAAGCATCATATTCTTAAACCCAAATTTTGAAATCGTAATACCCTTATATCCATTTTGGTTTAGCTTAGCAGCCCATGTAATGAAATGTCTCTCTGTACTTAGCTCCTTTACAGTCAAAAATTTTAAAGAAAGCACAATGTACATAATCCAGACTCTCTGTGAATTTTCCATTTTTACGTGGCTTATTTTTCTTTATTTCTTTTAATTTCTTAACTATCTGTATTCTGTCTCTTTAAAGACTTTACCTTTTTTTTTTTAAACCATTAACTTTATTCTCTATATTATTTTTCTTCTCTCTCTTAAGCCTACGTACATTTATCCAACAGTGTGGTATTTTATGTCTGAATCTGTTTTATTGTGAATCTCTAACATTTTTTTACTATCCAGGAACATTTCTTAAAATGTTAAGCAGTTCTTAAAAACTTAAGTTGCGCCATGTACAGGTAATACGGTACCGCCTGTGTCCTGCCCAGTTGAAACCTTAAATGCACTGTTTTTATGGTAATTACGGTAGTTCCTGCCAATCAGCACAGTTCAGCAAGGAGCAGCCTCTCCTGCCTCAGATCCATTTGGTGCCCCTGAGCTGTGCACAGTTCCAGGCACACAGCAAGTCCTCATTGGAGCCGCACTCAGTAGTTTAATTTTGAGACTGAGCATGCAGCACAGAAACTCTTTTTATCCAAGTTACAACCAAATCTGACACGCAGAGCACTGCTCAGTCTGAAAACACGTCTCTTTCACCATGCTCTTCCGCCTGCCTAAGCCTGATTATGCCATCTGCCCAGGTGCAGGCGGGGAGCGCTGAGAGCACTCTCCTTCCGATCCCAAGCGGGAACACAAACATCCAGTCCCATAAAATCCATTGAAATGCTTTAAAGCCAGAGTTTGCACTGGCGGCACAGTCCCAAGAAGCCGCAATTTAAAATGACGCAGCTTTTTTTTTCTGCTGCTGTTGCCGAATCAGGAAATCTCTCTACAGCACGCCACCAACAAACAGCAAAAATCTGTGTTAAAGTCTCTCTCCCTTATTTTTAAGCCTTCTCAGGTTTTTAAGTGGATTTAGTCCATCACGTCGGGCGCCACTCTGTTGTGTTACAAGCGGCAGGGCTGCGTCCCTGGCACGCGGCCGCCCGCATGGCTAGCTTTACCTGAAATAATTACACGGAAACTGTATTCTTTTAAACACTGCCTGACCCATTAGTTTCAGTTTCTTATTGGCTAGCTTTTACATATTGATCTAACCCATTTCTATTAATCTGTGTAGCCCACGAGCTGGCTTACCAGGAATGATCTTAACCTGCGTCTGTCTGGAGTGGGAGAATCATGGCGACTCCCTCACTCAGCTTCTTTCTCCCAGCATTCCGTTCTGTTTACTCCGCCTACCTAAGGGTTGGCCTAACAAATGGGTCTAGGCAGTTTCTTTATTAATAAGAAATCACTCCCACATCAAAGTACCTTGAAAAAGAAACTTAATAGAAGACTGTTTACTGTGGCTGAAGGTTTGCGAGAGTATCAGTCCCCCAGAATGCAGAAGGAAAAGCAATAGGAGCAACAAGTGGCTACGGCAAACACATGAAGAAGGAGAGGTCTGACTACTTGGAGCCAGAGTGAAAACACTAAGACTTATTCCCAGTATCCTATTTCTTCCAGTTATCCCTAAAAGCTCAGTGACCTCCCAAAGAAGGCTATCAACTGATGATCAAGCATTTAAACACTTGAGCGGGTGGGAGATATTTCACACTCAAAGCTTAACAAATGTGGTTGAAAGAACAAGGCGTTCTCCTACAAGATGACCATGTTCTGGTCTGTAGAACCTATGATTAAACTACCTGGGCCAAGAGGCTTTGTAAGGGCCTTTCTCAAGCTCTCCCTTAGTTATTTGAGTAGGACATGTGCTATCCCAGGGCTCCTTAAAACAGCTGGAGGAATAAGAACACACTCACCAGGGAGCCATTTTAGGGTTAGCAAGAGCCTTGACTCTAGAGGGGTTCCCAGGGGTCTAGAGAGATGTCCCCAACTAGGTCCTTGGGCAGCTGAGGAGAAAGAGCCTGAAATGGCCCGATCCTATAGCCATACTAACGAATATCTTGCATATCACTATAGAACCTTCATCTGGCGATGGATGGAGATAGAGACAGAGACCCACATTGGAGCAATGGACTGGGCTCCCAAGGTCGAAATGAAGAACAGAAGGAGGGAGAACATGAGCAAGGAAGTCAAGACCGTGAGGGGGGCACCCCACCCACTGAGACAGTGGGGCTGATCTATTGGGAGCTCACCAAGGCCAGCTGGACTGGGACTGAAAAAGCATGGGATAAAACCGGACTCTCTGAATATGGTGGACAATGAGGGCTGCTGAGAAGCCAAGAACAATGGCACTGGGTTTTGGTCCTACTGCATGCACTGGCTTTGTGGGAGTCTAGCCTGTTTGGATGCTCACCTTCCTAGACCTAGATGGAGAGGGGAGAACCTTAGACTGCCCACAGGGCAGGGAACCCTGTCTGCTCTTAGGACTGGAGAGGGAGGGGGATGGGAGTAGTGTGTGGGGAGTGGGGGGAGAGGGATGGAAAAGGGAAGCGGGGAGGAGGCGGAAATTTTTAATAAAAACAAAATAAAAGAAATCAAGAAAAAAAAAAACCAGCTGGAGGAAGGGTGAGACGGTAAAGGTGAGACTCGGCATGAGGCAGCACAAGAGTGATCCCAAAAGGAGACACTGGCTGAGACGATGGGGAAAGGACTGGAGTGACGTGACCTATGGCTATGACGAAGTACCTGAAAGGAAGCACATTTAAGGGAGAAAGTATTTGCTTGCGCTCACAGTTGGAGATTGCAGTCTATCATCGAAATCAGAATTTGTGGCAGCGACTCATATTGTGTCTAGAGTCAAAAAATAAGAGGGATGAATGTCTGTGTGCAACTCCTTCCTCCTTTTTCTACAGTCTAGGATCCTACCCTCAGGTATGGTGTCACCTGCAATTGAAGTGGATCTTCCCACTTTAATTAACCTAATCCAGACAGTGTCACACATAGGAGCCTATGGGGTACATACCTAGAGGCCACAATAATCTAGACAATTACTCACAGGTATGCCTGAGGCTGTCTCCAAGGTGATTCTCTATCTCGTTAAGATGACAATCAATGTTAATTATCATAGAAATATGCACCACAGAGTGTTCCCAGCCTCTGGAAACTGGTAAAAACAAGAAGACAGGAGCTCTCCGGAATCCTCAAAAGAGTCCCTGCCAGTATCCTGAATGTGGCCTAATGAAATCCCCCTGGAATCCCTTTGCAGTCTTGTGACCAGGGGCACATCATTATTATTAGCTGTACTATTATCTCTAGCGTTTAAGATAATAAATTAGGGTAACATCAAGTCAGTAAGAGGCCATCTGTTCCATAAGCTATCGGAAACTAATGAGCAATCTCTCCATCATTGTCCACTACAAGCAACACAGTGTTACAGAAAGCTTTCTGTAGCAGCCATTGTTCTATGAAAATGAACACAGTACTTAGGACTTGTCTCTCCCAGGTCTCCCCCATGCTGTAAAATTCCATCTGATGTACTTAAAAATCGTTTTTCTAAACAACGGAGATTTATTTTTGAATATATAGAATAATATGAGGCCTTTTATTTGGCCCTTGGAGTTCCAACAGAGAAAAATGACTTCCCCGATAGATCGATAGACCTGATGAGTCTATTTGTTTTGCCATCAGCCCCATTACCTTCCTGCTCCTCAGCGGTCTACTTGCAGCATCGATTATTGACAATGTCTCAGCTGCTGCTTTCTGTGCAATGGCTGCTTCCTTCTTCTCCCCATGCTTTGTTGTCTCCTGCAATTTGATCGGCAAAAATAATCTGACCCAGCTGGGAATGGACCTGGCACAGAGTTCACAGGCTGAGACTTGCCACATAAATGTGTTTATTTGCTTATTCTTGGCATAACCCAACGATGCACCATGCTTTTTAGTTTATAGAGGCTATGGTTTTATTTCACTCCACAGTAAGGAGGCATTACTGTCTTAATTTGTACTTGAGAATAATTAAAGATTAAAGAAAGGCTCCAGCAGAAATTACAGAAAGATGTGAATGAAAATGTCTTAATTACTTATGTAGAATATAAAATTAATGAAAAGTTTACTACATCACAGCTGTTGGGCATTTTATCTAAGTGTCATGAATCCAAATGCCCATTTTAAAAGTTTTAAATGAAAAAAAAAAGATAACAGATGCATGGGGACTGGAGAGATGGTTCAGTGGGTGATGTGCTTGCTGCACACCATGAGGGCTTGAGTTAGGATCCCAGAGCCCAGGTAAAAGATGAGATATTAGTAGTTCGACATGCCTGTAGGCCCAGTGCTGGGGTATGAAGATCCCTGGTGCTTGGGGAAATGTGGTCTAACTGAACTGATAAACTCCAGTTTCAGCGAGAGACTCTGGCAAATAACAAACAAACAAGGGTAGAGAGTGATAGAGGAGACATTTGGTATCAATGGCTGGCCTGCTAAGCACATGCAAGGGCACATGTACACCCCACACATGTGCAGATAGGTGTACAACACACCCACATCTGCATGAACTTACAGATACAGATTATTAATAATTTTGGAAATGCAAAAATGTTATAAAATCTCCTTTAATTTTGTTGATCAAAAATAGCCAAAGTATTTCCTCCCAAACTTTTTTTTAGGGCATCATACAAGGTTTTTATTTTGTATGATGAGTTTTATTTACAAATGTATGGTTTCCCTCCCCACAAACTTACTGTATTTAAATTTTATCATATTGCCTGTCAGTGACCTACATTGACTGTTTTCAAGTATAAAGGGAAAACCAGACCATACTTCCTGAGTTCTGATTGTCTCAAGATTAGGCCAATGCTTCTCAGGATGCCATCTGAAGGCCTGCGGTGACAGCTCACTTTGGAACCTCTTACAGCTGCAAATTCTCTGCCCAGACAGGCTTCTCATAATGAAGTAAGGCCCCATTGCAATCAGCTCTCCATGATTTTCACACATGCAAAAGTTTGCAAAGGACTTGGCTTCTGCATGTGTTGATGAGCCAACAGCAGCCTGTCCTGTCCTGGGCTACAGACAAATAGAGTAATTACTATAAGTGAAAAAAAATAAAATAAAACAGAAGGTCTTCTTGGTTACCAGAATTTCCCACATCCAACGGCTTCAACATTTACTTCCAGTATATTGTATATTGCTTAGGCAAAGTTCTAAACCCATAGTTCAAATTCCTTTATAGTTATCTATAAATAGGATAAGTAGTTTTTCGTATGTATAATCATGTACTGATGTTTGTTTTTCTATTAATTTTTTCATTTTATTTTTTTAAAAAAGAAAACAAACTATCTTTTTTTCATTTTACATACTAATCCCAGTTCCCACTACCTCCCCTTCTCTCATTCCCTTCACCTCCACCCCTACCTCACCCCCATCCACTCCTCAGAGAGAGTAAGGCACATGGCTTTGGGGAAGGTCCAAGGCCTTTCCAATCATGTCTAGGCTGAGGTATCCACCCAAAGAGAATGGGTTACCGAAAAGTCAGTGCAACTAATAGAGATAAATCCTGGCGACACTGCCAGTGGCCCCACAGTCTGCCCCAGCCTTACAAATGTCACCCACATTTAGAGGGTCTAGTTTGGTTTGATGCTAGTTCCTACCCTGTCTGGCTAGATTTGGTGAGCTCCCATTAACTCAGATAAGCTGTTTCAGTGGGTGTCCCCATCATGGTCTTGACCTCTTTGCTCATATTCTCACTACTCCCACACTTCAACTATACTTTGGGAGTTCAGCCTCTGTTTCCATCAGTTGCTGGATTAAGGGTCTATGGTGAAATTTAAGATATTCATCAATCTGACTACAGGGCAAGGCTAGTTCAGGAACCCTTTCCTCTATTGCTTAGGGTCGTAGCTGGGGTCATCCTTGTGGATTCCTGGGAATTTCTCTAGTGCCAGGTTTCTTGCTAGCCCTATAATGGCCCCCTCAATCAAAATATCTCTTTCCTTGCTCTCCATCTCTGTCCTTCTTCCATCTCAGCTATCCTATTACCTCAATTTTTCCTCCCCCCCTTCTCCCTTCCTCTTCCCTTTCTGCCCTTATTTCTCCCCCAATCCCCACACTTCCAATTTTGTCACGAGATCTTGTATATTTCCCCTTCCCAGGGGAATCTATATATGTTTTTTTTAGGGTTCACCTTGTTACTCAGCTTCTCTAAGGTAGTGAACTATAGGTGCATTATCCTTTGTTTTACAGCTAGTATCCTCTTATGAGTGAGTACATACTATGTTAATCTTTCTGGGTTCAGGTTACCTCACTCAAGATGGTTTTTTCTAGTTTTATTGACAGGGGTTTCTGTCCTGCCTGGCCCTGCAGCCATTCAGTCCCAAAGACACAGAGAAGCCTACAATAATTACAAACTGATTGTCCTGTAGCTCATGCTTATTAACTCTTACATCCTACATTAACCCATAATTCTTGTCTGTGTTAGACATGTGACTTGGTACCTTTTATTAGCAAGACATTCTCATATTGCTTCCTCTGTGCCTGGGTGACAACTGAAGACTGAGTCTTTTCTCTTCCCAGAATTTTCCTGTTCTCATTGCCCTACTTCTACTTCCTGCCTGGTCACCTTGCATTTATTTCCTGCCTGATTACCGGCCAATCAGTGTAAGACTGCCATTTTTATTATGTTGATCCTATCCAAGAACATGAAAGATCTTTCCATTTTCTGGTATCTATTTCAATTTCTTTCTTCAAAGACATAAAGTTCTTGTCAAATAGGTCTTTCACTTCTTTGGTTAGTGTTACTCCAAGATATTTCATGTTATTTGTGGCTATTGTGAATGGTGATGTTTCTCTGATTTCTTTCTCAGCTCTTTTATCATTTGTATATAGGAAGACTATTGATTTTTTTAATTGATCTTGCATCCTACTATATTACTGAAAGTATTTATCAGCTTTAGGAATTTTCTGGTAGAATTTTTTGGGTCATTTATGTATGCTCTCATACCATCTGCAAACAGCGAAAGTTTGACTTCTTCCTTTCTATCTTCTCTGGGGATAGGAGGGTTTGGGAGTGGAGTGGGACTTTTAGCTTACAGGGTCTGATCAATGGGATGGGTGTATTGGAGCAGCTTACTTGCAGGAAGCTTGCCTGCTGGCTCGCTAGAGAAACTGAGGCAGGTGGAAGGCCTAGAGACTGGGGTGCCCCACTGGGTAGATGGTCCCTCACCTCTTAGTTCTCTCTGTGTAGTTGTAGCCTGTGTTTCAGAGTTCCTCTGAAGTTGCGGAGGATAGGAGGGTTTATGGGTAGAGTGCGAACTGTAGCTTACAGGGTCTGATGGATGTCGTACAGAAGTAGCCATGTACTTCTGATAAGCCACCTAACACTCCAGTATCAAAATAATATTAGAGCAAGGAATAAGTAAATTTTAAGTTCAGTTTCTTCTTTTTTTTTTCTTTTTATCCTCTTTCTTTCCAGTACATTATAGATATGGAATAGAAAAAGCAGCATTTTCCAATCACACCTGTAGCTAAATGGTTTTCTTTGTGTTGCTTAATCCTGCTGGACTGGTTTCTCTCCCATCTGTTGCTCCCTACAGCTGCTTATGAAATAATCACTGAGAAGCTAATATTAAATATAATTGCTTGCCCGATGGCTCAGGCTATTACGTGCTAGCTCTCTTATAAATTAGCCAATTTCTACAGATGTGTGTATTGCCACACAGCCTTGGCATTACCTCTGTTCTGTCGTCTTTCTCCTTATAAAGGCTGATGCTGGCATCTCTCTTCTGCAACAGCTGGCTCACATTCCTCTTGACTGCCATTCTTCACCTGCATATCTGTTTGGATTTCTGCCTACCTGTATTCTGTCTTGTCATAGACCAAAGTAGCTTTAATCTTCAATCAGTGGGAGCAACATATACTCAAAGGATACAGAAGGACATCCAACCTTACACACCTTTTTAGGAAAGGCATTTTCCTAAAAAGGCATCTTAAAAAAGCTGATCAATTTCTGAGTCAGCTGCAAGTGGGTATTAGTGTTCTGGGTTATTACAAAAATACGCATGTTCTCCTTAAGAAGGAAGAGTTTGAGTGGCAGACAGGAAACAATCTCTAGTTTAATAATATATATTGAGCTTGTGGTGCTATCCATTAAAAGTTTGCCATGCATCAGGCACTATGTTAAATGGTAGATGCTGATTAATTTTTCCAGCCTTTATAAGACCACTATAACATATCTATTATATCTCTTCAGTTAACACGGATAAATGAAGTTGGGTAATCCTTCCCACAGCATGTTCTCTCTTTCTTACTCCTCCCCTCCCATATGTGTGTGTGTGTGTGTGTTTATCTAAGTATTTTTAACTTTAGATCTGTATTTCTTACAATTTCTTCCCAAGCTGAGAATTCAATTTTAGACATTGTAGACATTATTTAGCTTGAGAAACACACTAGTGGATATTACACTCGGTTATAATCAGAAAGGAGTTGCTAATCCCCATAACACTTGTGCCACTACTGCTCCAATGGCCACATAGTGTCTGGAAAGTTGATAGTACAGTACACAAAGTCCAAAGTCGGGAATGACCACTGCTAGTTTTCCAGCCCATCTCTCTGTGTACAAACTTCCATACTATGAAAGCTAGACAGGATGGAGGAAGCTTCCAGATTAGCTCCAGCATGACTCCTCTGTTTTATTCAAGGAAAGTAAAATACACTTTTTTATTTTTTTAACAAACTTCATGCATATATACAGTGCTATCTCTGTCATATCCATAACCCACTCCATACCTTCAGCTCACTCTACCCACCATGTATTAGTCATTTTTTAATGCTATGATAAATTACCATGACCAGAAGCAATTTAAGGGAGGGCTTATATATGGTTCTACAGTGTTATATGTTCATAATAATGAAAACTTCATGGTGACAGGAAAAAGGAAGCTGAGAGGTCAAATTTCAACAGTAAACAGGAAGCAGAGTGAGCAAGCAGGAAGCATAGTCATAATCAGACAGCCGCTATGCTTCCCTGTACAATATCTTCTCAATAACAAGCCAGAAAATATCCCACATAGATGAGGCAGAAGATCGCCAGGCCCACCAACTCCTGGGGAGCTATTGGTATGGGTCATTTCTGAGTCAGAGAGAATCATTTCCTGATGGAGGAAGGTCATTGGCTAATAAAGGCACTGCCCTGGCCCATTTTATTGGTTAGAGGATAGGTGGGAGGAGAAAACAGGACAGAACACTGGGAGGAAGAGGAAGTGAGCTCAGAGACTCCACAGCTCTGCTCTCTCGGGAGCAGATGCCTCAGAGAGAGACGCCATGCCCCGCTCCCGGGATGAAGCTCCGACCCAGGATGGACTAGGCTAGAATCTTCCCGGTAAGACCGGTTCTCACAGATTATTAGAGATGGGTTGATCAGGATGTGAGAATTAGCCAGTAAGGGCTAGGGCTAAAGGGCCAAGCAGTATTTAAATGAAATCAGTTTGTGTGTTGTTATTTCGGAGCATAAGCTAAACAGGTTGCTGGGGTGCTGGGGATGCAGCCCCGTTGCCCTTACTACTTCATATGGCACCCACGTGGACAACTGCTTCCACATAAAGCCTGAGACAGCTTGGGAAGTAATTCTAGAACAAAATGAAAGCATTGTGCCTGGTTTCTTGGTAGCAGCAATTTCTCGGTTCTACTCTGCTTGCTAGAGGCAAGCAAGCGCCTCATCTAAGAGAGGCTTCCTGACTCAGCTTTAGCTGCAAAGCCTGCAGCTCATTAAGAAGTCCTGCCACGAAACACTTAAACGGTATTGACGAAAAGCTGAACACATGCTTTTCGGTTTTCAGCCACAGCGGGAAAAAAGCTGCTCCGTTTAAAAATGCCAGCTTTCTGGGCCATCCTGCCAGGGCAAACACTGACTGTTTGAGGCAGGAGGGCCGGCTACAGAGAGAGGACTTGAGTGTTGTCTGTTGTAGCTCACTTGCTGGCAGGGACCTTGAAATGCCATACAGTTGTTGCAGTAAACATGGCTACAGCCTGTATATCCGCCATGAGGCTAGAAAGCTAAGGAATGGACTGGATCTAGCTGGCAAAGCCACGCCTTTAGTCCTACTGAGATTGCTTGGTAAATTAAAGATTCATGTGGTCAGAAAAAGAGAGATATACAGTAAAGAGAGATTCAAAGACAGAGAAAATTTTTGAATGGTTTAAAGTGTGTTAAAAATATATGCAGACTAAAATTTAAAGTTCTTAAAAGTAACAAAAAAAAAAAAGGAAGAGAGTTGTTGTGTGTGGTAGCACACGCCTTTAATCCCAGTGCCTAGAAGGCAGAGACAAACAGATCTCTGTGAGTTCAAGGTGTAGTAGTGTACACCTTTAATCCCAATGCCTGGGAGGCAGAGACAGGCGGGTCTCTGAGAGTTCAAAGACAGCCTGGTCTACAGAATTACTTCAGGTCAAAGATACAGAGAACCTGTCTCAAAAAGCAAAAAGTTAAAAGTAAAAATAAACGAAATAGAGGTTAAAACAAAGCTGTACAAAGATGGAAAATACACAGAGAATCTTGATACTGTATGCTATTATGCTCTCTTTGAATTATTTAAATGCTGAGGAAGGAGCAACAGATGCTAAAAGATATTTATTTATAAATGCTGCTGAACTAATCCAACATAGATATTTTGAAAATACCTTAAATTTAAAATTTGGATCTAAGGACATGATGCTTTGGAAAGGAGTTTTTTATTTTGTTTTCACAGAGGATGAGACGCTGTTCATTTCTTCTATTCCGATTTGGTATGATGGACCACGCCCTCCTGAAGGGTTGGTGTGAACGCCTTCAAAAAATTGCTTCGCTCAACTGCCAACTGAGATGAAACTAGCACACAGGTTATACCATGAAAGACCTAATTAACGACGCCCCCATTCAGCAGGAAGCAGTTTGGAGAGAAAAAACTGCGCCCATGTTCCCAAATATGGTTTATAAACGTTCTTTTACATTTAAAGGGGGATATGATATAGATATGAATAATTTACATTAGTATAGATTTTGCTTTATTGATAGAGATTTAAGGTCAATTTTGTTATATGTATAAGTGTTTCTGATTTTGATTAAGGTATTGTGATTGTGTAGTTCATTTAAATATGTACTGTATAATTAAGAAATATAGGTTGTTAATGGATAATCATCGATAATAGTAAAGCTTGTAGTCATGTTAGTTAGATTTTCTAGATATATAGAGATATATTTTAGATAGACATTCTTCATGTCTTTCAAAGAATAGGACTTTTCATGACAATGAGACACTCTGCTCCTGGCAGCACCAATCTACTTCAAGAGGAAGATGGGCATCGAAGAGGCTCCTTATGGAGTTTGATAGCCATTTGGGCAAGAAACTGCTCTTGCCTGGACTCTTGCATAAACTGGACACAGAGAACCCACAGAGAGAGGACTACTGAACTTGTCTAAGGTGAGATGATCTTTCGGGGTTCCTGATTCATGAAAGAGTCCGCGAGACATTCTGCAGGACACAACAGATAGTGACTGAACTGACTTTGAATTTCCTGCTTTATGGAAATGTCTGCTGGATACCATGGGCCTGAAGGCTGAAGATGGATACCCCAACGGTACAAAAGAACTTTGGGTGACTGTCCAGGCAGCAAGATGTCTTTGTCATTTCTAGAGTTTGAAGTTTCTTAGTTCTTGTTTACTTAGGTAATATTATATCTTTCTGGAGTCTTTGATGGAGTTAAGAATAGTTAGTTATAGTTATAGTTTTCCTTAGTTATGATAAAGATTATTGTAACTTTTACTTGATAACTGTTTTGTTATATGTAATTTTGCTATGTTAAAGTTAAAGCCTTTTTTTTTGTTTAAACCAAAAAAGGGGAAATGATGGAGGAAGGTCATTGGCTAATAAAGGCACTGCCCTGGCCCATTTTATTGGTTAGAGGATAGGTGGGAGGAGAAAACAGGACAGAACACTGGGAGGAAGAGGAAGTGAGCTCAGAGACTCCACAGCTCTGCTCTCTCGGGAGCAGATGCCTCAGAGAGAGACGCCATGCCCCGCTCCCGGGATGAAGCTCCGACCCAGGATGGACTAGGCTAGAATCTTCCCGGTAAGACCGGTTCTCACAGATTATTAGAGATGGGTTGATCAGGATGTGAGAATTAGCCAGTAAGGGCTAGGGCTAAAGGGCCAAGCAGTATTTAAATGAAATCAGTTTGTGTGTTGTTATTTCGGAGCATAAGCTAAACAGGTTGCTGGGGTGCTGGGGATGCAGCCCCGTTGCCCTTACTACTTCAATTTCCTATTGAGGACACTGGTAGGTTTTCCAGTGTCCCAAACCCATGCATATTTGGACAACTCTCACTGGATTTAGTAGGTTACAAAAAATTTGATGAAGTTGAGAAAAGGATGTTGGGGAAAACACAAAGGGAGTTGGTTGGAGTGAATAGAATATAGGTACAATAATCCATTGTATACATGTGTGAATTTTTCAAAAGTAAGGATTTTACATTAAATTTTAACCTGGAGAGATGCTGTCACTAATAAGGTGTCTAGTTTGTCTTCAGAGATTATAATTTCAGATCACCCTTAAGCGGCACTTGTTCCTACTCACTTCTGTTCAACTGGCCTCCACATTGTCTTGACCTCAGAACTGCTGCACTCAGTCCTGCCAACTTTATCCCTGGCCACATTGTTTTAATTCACCTGCCAGTCATCTTCCAACCAGCAGTAGCAGCAACAGCCTGATAGTCCCCTACAATCTACCACTTACTGCATGGAGTTTTGATTTTTAAGCCTATATCTAATTATAGCATCTTCCTGCTGGACATTTAAAAAACATTTTCCCTGGTTTTTATTACGGCATTTTACTTAGCATGGCATTCACAATTAGAGAGAACATGTAGCTTACTGTGTAGACACTTAAGAGATTGAAAGTGGACCTATTAATGGTTACCCTGGGGCAAAGATGAATGGGTTCTGCTTACTTTTCTAGCCACATCCTGCTTCAACAGCACTTGAAGCAGAAGCAATACCCATGTAATCAACAATCAAATCCTGCTCCAAAGGTCTTGAGTCTGGATTGTGTCCAGCTAAATCTGCATGGACGGGTATATAGTGTGACATGTAGCAGAGACTCTGTGCATTATAACTCATTGCAGAAGGAAGAAGGGACAAGTCAATCGAAGAAATGTTGAAGCATTTGACTGAGAGTGGAGACATTGGTATAACAAAAGAGAGCTGAACACCTATTCTCCTTGGGTAGAGGGAGCCATGGGCAGATGAAGAGGGGCAGAAAAGCTTGGTAGAAGATAAGACAAAGGATGCTTGAGACGCAGACGCCCGATTTCCTAATTCACACACAGCAGGCCCTAGAAGCACTGTACAAGAAAGTCTGTCTGGGTGAAATCCGTTTTCACCAAGAATGCTTCCTTGTCCTGTGCTGGGATTATTCACATTTCTCACAAATGTCAGTATGAAGCTGCTGGAGGAAAGAAAAAAACTTGACTTAATAGCTTTACAACCTAGGAGATATGTAAATATCCATTTTGCACTTCTGAAAACAGGTGCAGTCTCTTCACAAAAAAGAAAATGTGTCACAGACGTGGAAAGGAAAAGGAAAACAATGGAAAAGAACCTATAATTTAATTATGCAAATGCAGGCTTTTTACGCAAACTAAATTTTGATATAGTTAAAGCACCTGTAACAAACTTAGGAAACTTGCTTTCCTTATGCCCAAGACACAAGGAGATTATAAATTCCACGCAAATTAAAGGAAATTTATATTAGGGATACAAAAATTGAGAAAGAAATCTCCTTTATCTTAGTTGAGAGTTCAATTATTTGCAATCTTTCAAAATAAAGTACCTTATAGGAAGAAGATGATTGCTACAAACGAGTACGAATTAAAGGGCCATGTATTCCGATAAAAACACACATTACATGTGTTCTTTAATAGTTTATCGATTAGATCTATTCTTTCCCCGACTATAAAGTTATATAAGTAGCTTTTAGGGTCAGAAAGACTTAGAAAGAAAGAGCTAAGTCAGGAATTTAAGTTTGGAGAAAGAGAGTGTTCATTCTAGAAAGAACTGTTTCACACAGCAGTGTGCCTGCGCTGGGCATGTAACGGGGGCTCTGAGCTAGAGAGACGTTTATTTTGTGCTCTGCTCATGTGGATATCTCATTCCAGCCATCTACGAGCCCTCCTGTGAAGCCTACAAACACCTTGGCCAGACGTCAAATTACTACTGGATAGATCCCGATGGCAGCGGACCTCTGGGACCTCTGAAGGTTTATTGCAACATGACAGGTAACTGTGTCACGTTTATGTGTGATGAAGATGACTTTTCTGTATGCTGAGAATAACAGTCCCCTGACTGTGTGTTGCCCTGGAGTTATATTCTCACCACACCTCTAACAAGGTAAATCTTGCTGGGCTTGTTAAGCCAGAACATGCCGTGAAAACTCTGACACAGTAATCTCTTGAAAGTTTGCCTTTGGAATCTAGAGACATGCATGGCTCAGCAGTTAAGAGCACTGGCTGCTCTTGCAGAGGACCTGGGTTCAGTTTCCAGCACATACATGGCAGCTTACACCTGTCTCTAATTCCAGTTCCAACAGATATGATGGACTCTTCTAATCTGCATAGGTATGAGGCATATACACATACATGTAGGCACACACTCATGCACATAAAATAAAATAAAAATAAATATTTTTAAATTGTCTATCTTTGAGTTAAACAATGGATAGTTAACATTTTTTGAGGAAAAATCAACATGTAAAGGAAAAACCAAGAAAGTAAAATGGCAAAACTTAACTTCAAAGAAAGAACTGGCATGTGAAGTCACCTCACTTAGTGTCCTAGGCTGGGTAAATGTATCACTGCCCAGTCTCCCCCTGCTTCTATTTGGGGAAGGCTTATGAGCCGCTGCTGACCTTCCTCTGTTCTCTGTAGAAGGGTATCCTCTGTGTATTCAGATCCCTTTCTGGCAATTGCGAAGATTACACAAAGCTTTCATGAAATTTGTTTAGGAAGAGATCCTGATTTTTCTTCAATTCCATATCAAATTTCAGGCCAGGGAAATGAGATTGTAGATTCTTGCAAGCTCCCAGAGCAGGGTATATAATGCAAACTCTCTAAGATGGGAGAGAAATTTCTAACAGACATTGGCAGCAATATTGCGCTCCAAAAATCCAGAAGGGGCTTTGAGCCATTTATCATTACTGACTCCAAGAGATGACCAGCACTCACTGTGAACTGCTGAGACTTAGGGTACTGAAGGATAATGGCAATACAGTGATCTACATAGTAGTATGTGACTGCTCCAACATTCACCATCTATGTAATCATAGGCACCTTAACTAACATTCATTAAGCTTCCACATTCTTATCTACTAGTGAAAATACTGCTTACAACCATGATTATTATACAAAAAAGTAATAAAATCCCCAGAAAAAAAATTAATATACTGGGTTCATAAGAACCAATTGGGTAAGATTTTCCTATTTCTTGAAGTAATTTATTCATATTGTTTTAAAAGCACTCTAATTGAAATCTATTTGAAACCAATGATTCTTGGATATATATTTCAAAATCATTTATGGATTTCTATTTCTGTTATTTCCAAACAAGTGTCTTATCTCCACCTCTAAAGATTTCAAGTAGAAATACACTTCTGCCACTAAAACTTAAAATTGCAAACAGCACTATGGGCAGCGAGGACTCAGTGGAGAACTTTTTGCAGTATCATGAAGCAAGGCATGATACAGAATCGAAGGGATAATGGCTAGGGCTGGACATGACCTCTGTGTGGAAGCCCAGCAGAGAAGACCATAGAAGGGAATTGGTATCCCCTAAATTCTCTCCTACACTGAAATCTCTGGTGTGCACAAGAGAGGGATCAGCTAACAGGACGTTTTAATTGTTCCAATGGCCAACTAGTCAATGTCCTCTGATCTTTTCTTGTTGCACTTCATTTTAATCTTACTAGAACTTAGCACAGTTTAATTTTCAGAAAGATGCTTTGCTGGGCATTGAAGCGAGATGATTATCAGAACTACAAATTCCACCTTATCCATATCTTTGGGATAGAGAATCATAATGATAAACCCAAGGATCCCAATACAGTCTGAGCAGTAAGAACAGTACAACTTTCTGAACTTGATAGTTATAAAAATGGACGTGTCCAAGAATGCTTGAAAAATCTTGACTTACAGGGGTTTTTTGTTTGTTTGTTTGTTTGTTTGTTTGGAGACAGGGTTTCTCGATAACTTTGGAGCCTATCCTGGAACTAGCTCTTGTAGACCAGGCTGGCCTCAAACTCACAGAGATCCGCCGGCCTCTGCCTCCCGAGTGCTGGGATTAACCGCTGCCCTGCTGACTTCATGTTTTTAAACATGCTGAATGACTCTATAAAGGTCATTTAGCTCTTTGTCATTCATCATCTGTTCTTGAAATACAATGTTCTATATGGCATTTAGATGGTATTCATCACCAAACATAATACCATGACAGTTTGCTTGTGCTGTTCCATATCCAGGGACTGTTGTAAAGACAAGGTAGGGATGCCAGGCGGAGATAGCCTATAAAGTCTAGATATATCACTTCATGCCTTGAGAAAAATAGTTCCTGCTACACAAACCTTAAGAAATAAAAGGAGATAAAGTACTAAAAAAGGTGAGGAAAGAAAAGAGCCCCACAAATCAATGGCCCACGGCATGAAAGGATTTCGTGACAAAGAACTAAACCCCTAGTGGGTTAATAAGCTGGAGAGAAGGGCTAAGAGGCAGGGGAAAGGAAGGGTCACAGCAGATAAACAGGCAGGATTGTATGGCATCTATGACTGCATGTGTGCCCACATATGAACACATATGTGCATCAAAGAAAAAGATGAGAGAAATATATCTGTCAGTATTAAGGGAGATAAGTGGGATACCCTGTAGAGACTGAAATGATGGTCAAGATTCTAGAGAATGATTTCCATGTGGAGGGCTACAGAGTGATTTTTGAATCATGGTGAAGTACGTGCTGGATATTGTGCTGTAATGGAAGTGTGGCATAGGAGAGCTGCTAGGACTCTGGAAGTATGATGGCATAAGAGAAGAAATGGGAAAAGATGCTGCATAAATACATGGAGGAAACCATCAATTGAGCTACCCCCCTCAGACGTTAGAGAGTGTCCTTAATGACAAAACCCATCAAGTGCTGCGGATTTGACATGGAGGACTGATGTTTTCAATAAATCTCTTCTCAAAGAACTCATCAGTCTGGTTTCCTTGGGATTTTATCCTCTAATCCATGTTGTATATTACCCTCTTTGAGACAGGGTCTCTTTGCCATTGCCTTAGCCAGGCTGCCTGCCCTACAAGTGTCTAGAGAGGCACGCTGGGACTACAGGTGACTGGGCTGTTGGGTCCAGCTTTAAGTGGGTTCTAGGGATCTGAATGCAGGTTGTCAGAATTGCACAAGCCTTTTACTCGCTGAGCCATCTCCCCAGTCTTTGTACTAAACTTCTTATTTCTTTTTTAATTTGAGTAAGAAGCATCTGTGCTCTGTGCATGAGGTTTAGAGTCCAAACAAAAAGCACCTCTTGCATTCTTCATACAAATGGCTTTGTAGTTTTATCAAAAAGCCATTAAGCTTGTTTACATAATTTGTGCTTTATAAAGCCCTGGGATTTAGCTGATCAAATTCTATTACGGTCTATAATGGTAAAAGCCGCTCATGTCTCTTTAATCTAATATTTATAGAGAGTTCCTTGCTCAAGTCCCCACGTACGGGCACTGGCAATATTATTTTCTTTGTCTTTACTGTGCTTCTCATGTATCTCCACGGTGCCATGTGTGCAGGGGGTGAGGAGTCACTGGGTGACAGATGGAGGTCCTAGGGACAAATGTCTTGAACCTGTGCATGCCACCTCACCTCAAACCCCTTTCTTTTCTTCTTTCATGTGGTACTCATCTTCTTAGCAGCTTGCGGAAGCACCAGCTCACCATGACTATTCTGTGTGATTGTCTGGCACAGGTGAGCTAGCTCAATGCGCACGTTCTGAGCAAACTGGAGAGCCAGGAGGCCAGTAGGGCTATGATAGAATTTTCTTAGAAGTTCTTTCATGTTTCTGGGAGACTCCATTGTTCATGATTTGAAGGCCCATGGTCCTGGTTTTGTTTGTTTGTTTGTTTGCTTTGTTTTGTTTTTGTTTTCTTTTTTTTTCATGCTTATTGGTCATGGATTCCTCTGAACCCAGCAGAAACTCTGATGTGCAAATCATCCACTAGCAAATACCTGGTCAGGCTTACACAGGACAGTTACTCACTGGATTCACTAGAAGAGCTGATTTTATCTGCAAAGTCTTCACTGGGCTCTGTCTAGTGACCAGTCCTTGGAGTGTGTTGCATCATGTTTGGTGTCCCTGCTCACCTTTGAAAAGAGGGTATCCTGCAGGGAATGCCCATTTGGTGGCAGTGCTCCCTAAGGCCTCAGAATTCTGACTACCAATGTCCCTCTTCATATTGTTTCTAATTCTAGAACATAGGGACCTTCCTGTGTGTAGAACACATGGCCATGATAAGTTTATAAAGTATAGTTATTTATTAATAATTTTGTATGGTTTTTAATCTTAACATATTCCTCAATAAAAAAAGTTTGATTATATATAAAATAAAAATTACAATTAACAGTGGCAAAGAAAAACAAGTAACATACTGGGAAATATATGATAAGGATTTTTATATTTTATGCTTCCATATAGACAGATAGTAGGTGGGAAGGAAGGAAGGAAGGAAGGAAGGGAGGGAGGAAGGAAAAAAAGAAAGATATTAAAGACAAATGAAATGTAAAAATATTTTTAGAACATTATACCTAAGTCTTCTAGTGACTTGTAAGACCACAAAGTAGCTAAAATTACAATCATTTTCTTGTTTTTATAATTAAAGCTCAGAAAAGTTAAGTCCTAGGCCTCACACATTGTCAGCTATGAGACCTAATAATTTAACCAGGCTTATGTGCTCAGAAATGGACTGTAGTTGACATATGTGTGAGTGTGCATATATGTGAATAAATGCATGTGTGTATGTTTGCATGTATATAAGTGTGTTTATGTGTGAGCATTAATGTTTATATATGTGTAAGTATATGTATGTGTGTGTATTTGAGTGTGCAAGCTCACATGTATACATAAACAAAAATATTCACTTGGGATCTGTGTTACAATCTAGGACATGTTTTCTTAAATGAGCATTTCTTATCAGCATCTCATCATCATCATCATCATCATCATCATCAAAGATTCCTAACTCATTACCTATGGCTTGGATAATGTGTTGCCTATAAACTATTTATTTCTTAATTGTTCCACCAATGCCTTGGGGTTTTAATCAGAGAACACATTTAAATGAAATCAGCACAGGAACAATGAAGTAACTGTTACCGGTTTTAATTCATAAGTAATCCAGAAGTATTTTCCCATGGGAAATTTTCAGAGGATATTCTAGGATGGCTTTTATACTCCCTGCCTTCAAATGTGCCCTCTGTGCCTAGGGTAGGCCACTACTGTAGAATTTCCCTCGACCCATATCTGGATTCTTAAGTCAATTTTTTGGATAATTTAAAATTGATCCCTAATACCTGGTTGATTTTGAGTGAGTAGTTCTTAACCTGACTTGGACACTAGCTTGTTTGAAAATAGAACAGGGTCATTTATATCTAATTTGACAGTAGTCCTTTCCCTGGGAAAGACATGAGGACACAAAATTCTGTTCTGTGTGAGGAAGGTTGTTACCACTGAAAGTGGGGACTTCATGAGCTCTTAATCCCTTCATGGTCTTCTTAGTCAGTATTTCCATCTGTCCTTCACCCTTTCCGTGTGTGTGTGTGTGTGTGTGTGTGTGTGTGTGTGTGTGTAGAGGGAAAGAGAAAGAGAGAGAGAGAGAGAGAGAGAGAGATCCTGACTACAAGCCCCGCACACTGATTTCCACTTCATTCCCCTCGCTCTATTTTTTCAAAGGCACTTTATTTCCTTTTCTGTCTCCTAACCTAGTTTACCTCCTCTATAGTTAACCTATGTGTAGACTCGTTCTGCTCTGTCTTTCCTCGGCCACTTGGTCTCCTCTTTGTCGACCTCTCATGAGCTGTCTTTGTTATAAACCTTTGTAATCACTCAGCAACTCCTGCCTCTCACGTTCAGCTCTTTCAGTTCCTCACAATCAGTATAAATCTTTGAATTCAATTCTCTTCATACAGCTTCAATTGAAAATCTGGGAAGTAATTCACTGATCAAACACAGCCGGGAAAGACTCTTCCTCTGACTGATTACCACTCTCACGGAGCACTTTCTTTCAGATTCTTGCTTATTCTATACGTGGCTTCTACCTGCCAGGTTTTCTTTGAAATCTCTTCTTCATTGTGTGCCAGTCATGGTGATAGGTTAATACTACAAAAGTTCTTACATGGTTTTCAAACTTGAAGTCAAGAAAGAGAGAGGGAAACCATGAAATGGGCTGGGAGGCCCACAACACAGGCCAGATCACGTAACAACAAGGTGAGACAGCTTTGGACTCTATGGGAGCCTTTAAAATGGAACCCAGATGGAAACTAAACTGTACTGGACTATTTCTACACAACATGGCCACAAAATATGTTAAATATATACCTTTTTGTGAGGTTTCTCCATTCAAATTCTGAGGGTGGCCTCTTATTATCTATGGCCAGAGATGACTATTTCATTTCCTCTGATGTTTGGAGCCTTTATCTCTTGTCCAGTCCACAGTAATCAAATGTTCACTGGAGTGTATTAAATAAGAAAAAATGACCCTGGGAAATGAATTAGGGCCCCATTCATTCTTTCGTTATCTAAAAATTCCAAACTCTTTAGGAGTAAAATCATACTTTTAAACTGGACAATTCTTTTTCTCCCAGCTAACTAGCAAGGATGACTAGGGTTCTTTTCTTCTTTTGTTATTTTGATATTTTTTCTTATTGTGTATAATTTTGTATTAGACTTAGAACACTCTTATTTACACAAAAGTGGCAGATGCTATAAGAATTTCTACCACCCATAGCCTTTAAGTTACCCGCCCACTTGGGTGTGGCTTTTTATACTATAAATGCTGATGTAAAATGCCCATCTGTCTTGCCTTCTGGCTGTGGGATTCAGTGGCTATTCCCCATTCAAACAGAGGATTATGATCTGTGGGTCTACCCCGAAATAAATAACCCTTTATCATACTCAATTCTGAGTTAGTGTGAGATTTCTTTTTAGCTTCTGTCATCAATTGTGAATTACTTTTTAAGTAACTTACAAACTTACTTGGCATATGAATTGATGAACTATATTGTCATTGTTTTACCAGCTATGTGTACAGAAAATAATATCAACATAAAGCATTAAGTTTGGAAATCATATGTTAAAAATGATACATGTGTATACCATGTTGCTGAACTATAATAAGGCACAACAGATCTACCTCCTGGAAATAGTAATCAATGATGTTTTTAGTTTCTATTAATAATGCCACTTTGAGACATTCCTGATTGAAACTGTGTAACTTGTAGCAGTTTAACTGTGTAACTTGTCTAGTTTGGACAAGTTTCCTGTCTCTTTCCCCTTGCTGCTTTCTTCAATTGCATGTCCTTATTGTTATAGGATATTATTTTCTCCAATTGCATGTCCTTATTGTTATAGGATATTACTTTCTTCAATTGCATGTCCTTATTGTTATAGGATATTGATTTTCTTCTTGCAGTGACAATACATGCCTGAAATAGTGTCAGGGAGGAATCACTTATTTTTGACCACAGTTCCCAAGGACACAATCCACCATGCGGGGAAGAAGTGGCAGATGAAATGACTTGGTCCATGATGCTAGGAGCTTGGGTTGTGACTTGTTTATATTTTAGTAGATCAGGAAGTAGAGACCATTGCCTGATAGTGCAGATGAGTTAACACCTTCAAAGTCTTGTGTCCAATGGTCCAATTTCTCCAGCTATGCCCCCTACTTTAAAGATAACATAACCTCCTGCCTGTGAGGGACCACGTACTCAGACATGTGAGTCTGTGTGCAGAGTATCTTATATTCAAAGTATAATTTCACAAAGCCTTCTTCCAGTGTTCTCCATGGGAGGGATGTGAGATCTGATAGAACTCTAACATTGTAATCTGATCTATTTCCTCCCCTAGTGATATTTCCATTTCAAGAAATAACGAAAAATAATGAAAGCATAGAGATAGTACTTCGTGACAAAGCACCAGCTGTTCCTCCAATCTTCTCCATCCATAGTCCTATTTCCTACATACACATAAAATAATGGTCCCTGTATCTCCCCCAAAGAAAACTTTTCATCAGTGAACTGGAAAACCCACCATTTCTATTGTTCTTTGACTGTTTTACTCCAACATATACTTGTTAACTATATTTTTATCCTTTCCTCCTTAATTATTCTGCACTGTATACAACTGCTGGGGAGAAACGAAATCAGAGGACAATTCCAGCATGAATATGTCATTGAAACAAACTATAAAAGAGCACAGTGCCATGTTCCTCCCTATGAAAAAGAAAATGCCTGTGGGCAGCTTTGGTTCCATGGTCTCTACTCCACTCAAATTCTCTGCTCCTTTTGAAAATTTCTAGGTTGTGCTTATTAAAATATTTATTATTCCCAATGCAATATTCATTTCTAGTATTTTGAAAACCTGATCTTTGTTCCTATTGATATTTCCAAACACAAAACTCTGATTTTCTGTATAGCAGCCAAATATTTTTTACATTGTAGAAAAGTTGCGTTCTGGGCGTGCATGATTAAGGGTGGACAAGAGCCACTTAGCCAGACTCAGCTGAGCCTCTGTGGATGCTGTGAGCTGCTTGTCTATAAGATTACCATTTTGTTCGTTATTATTGCAAGCTTACATGTTATTTTTGTTTATTGCTGGCATTTAAAGGAGGACAATAGCTAGCTGCTTAAAGAACAATAACAGAGAACTTAAATTTGGAGATTTGTTATTAAAATTACTGACATTTCCTCTGTACCATTTCAAGCTCTGAGTAGAAACTCCATGAGGCTTCTGGGGGTATCATCATGGCCCCACAGAGAATTATTAAAATCACCATTGTAACGCCGTTAAAGGGCATTGGTCCTCTGCCTTCAACTCTGAAGACATGGCCTTAGTTACTCTTTGCTGATTACCAGTTTATGGTGGAGCTAGTAAAGTAAGGAAGAAAACAGCATTCAAAACCGTATCTGCACACCAAGGCTTTCTTCCAATGCCCTTGTGTAAGGCTGTGTTAATAGATTAAATCTATTTTTAAAATCCCCGATTATAATACTCTTGTTTTAAAAGAGATTAATTTTCTGTAGCATAGTGGGAGATAATTTAATGTATAAAAACTCCTGAAACACAAAAAATTAGAGAAGTTTTATAAGCATGTCAAAATCAACTTTCCCCTAAGAAAATTACAAAAGAAGTAATGCACTTAAGTACTTTAAAACTGTACATCAAAAAAAAAAATATTATTGGGACTGGAGAGATTGCTCAATGGTTAGCAGCTTTGACTGCTCTACCAGAGGACCATGGTTTGATTCCCAGCATCCACATGGCACCTCACAGCCATCTGTACTTCAATCCCAAAGGCTCTGATGACATTTTCTGAGCTCCACAGTCATTGCACCCACATGTCCCATGGACAAACATGCTGGCAACTCTCCATGCACAATTTAAAAATGAAATACAAAATGTTGCTTTTGAAAGAACTGTAAAACTTCCACTGGTTGATTTTCTTTAGCTTTGAATTCAAAACCAACCTTGAATCAAAATAAGCCAGTGTCATAGTTTCTCACTGATATTATTTAATAATACTATGTATTTTCATAGGGAAAATTAAATTCATAGATATTCTTGAAAATCAGCTTATTTTGACCTAATCTTTAATTCTATACTTAAGCTTCCTAACACATTATCAAATCCTAAACTGACCTGGCTCCAAATATTTTCACTATGAAGTTGGATGCACTGAGATTGGTGCATGTATGCTTATAGCTGCAATGTCTTTTGATACATTGGCCACCTGAGCAGCATGAAGACACCTTCATGTCTTCTGATTAGTTTCGGTTTGAGGTGTATTATATTGAGTATTATAATAGAAACTCCTATTTGATTTCTGGTTCCATTTCTTGTGCACCTTTCCCTTCCAGATACTCTCTGTCTTTGATGGTAAAGTATGTTTCCTGAAGCCAGAAAATTATAGATCCTGATTTTTCATTCAATCTTCTAGTCTATATTTTTAATGGGATATTAAGACCATTGATGTTCAAAGTTATTACTGAAAGATGTTTATTAAGTTCTGTTATTTTGTTGGTTTGTGAAGTTTGTTTTCTTAGTCTTCATTTGTTTAATCATTTTACCTAAAATGTTATTTTTCCCTGTTACCTCCTGAATGTATTTATTCCTTTTTTCAGTGTAACATGTTCCTTCTGGTATCCTCTGTAAGATCTACTTGATGGTGATAAATTCCTTTAACACACATTTAAGTTGGAAAGTTTTTCTTTTCTTTTTTTATTGTGACTGATAATTTTGTTAGATATGGTAGCTTGAACTGGCAACTGTAAATTTTCAGAACGTTTAGGGCATCAAGAGAGTCTTTCTAGCTTTTAAAGTATGCATTAAAAGTCATCTTTTGGTTCTTTTGATGATGAGTCTGCCTATCTTATTACTTGGTCTTTCTCTCTAGAGACTTTCAAAAGCCATCTTTGTTCTGGACATTTCGTGTTTTGATTATTATGTGAGGCCTGGGAGTTTTATTTCTGGTTCTACCTAATTGTTGTTCTTTCTGACTCTTACAATTTAGTATATATATTTTTTCTTTAGATTAGGTGATTTTCTTATATTATTGAAAAAACTTTCTCCATCTTTGACCCAGGCTGCTTCTTATTTGTTTATAGCTATGACTCTGTGTTTTTGTTTGTTTGTTTGTTTTTATAGAACTCCTTAGTCATCTTGTTTCATTGAGTGATTCAAGTCTTGTGTCTTGTCTTTCAGGCTCTGGTATTTGCTCTCCCACTTGACCCATCCTTTTTATTTGGCTTCCTGAAACTTTCAAGTTTCATTTCACTTTAAGTTTTATTCCAAAATTCTACCTATTTGTCAAATGCTTTAACATCTTGAATTGGTTTTTATTCAGCTGCTTGTGTTTTCCTAATCCTTGTTATTGCATTTTTCATATCTTCTTTCAGTATCTTGATCATGTTTATAATTTCTAAACAGAGATCCTCCTTTGTTTCTTTTCTCAGGAAATATTACTTTGTGAAGTCTAAGGTTGTGAGGAGACATTGTCTCTGATTGTCATGTTCATATCTTTGCAATGGACTTAAGCATCTGGGGTTAGGTTGCTGTTGATGTCCTTTGGCATAGACATAGTCTCACTTCTATTGGATTGGCACTCAGATCACTGCTGTTATTTCAACTTGACAGATTTTGGACCGGATGAACAGTCAATCACTGTAGTAATAAGGGCAGTGGGGCTGCGTCCCCAGCACCCCAGCTGCCTGGCTAGCTTATGCACGAAATAACAACACACAAACTGTATTCATTTAATCACTGCTTGGCCCATTTCTATCTAGCCTCTTCTAGGCTAATTCTCACATATTAATTTAGCCCATTTCTAATCATCTGTGTAGCGCCCCTTGGTGTGCTTACCAGGAAGATTCTAGCCTATGTCCATCCTGGGTTGGAGCTTCATCGCATGCGTCTGCCTGGGAGCTGGGAGCATGGCATCTCTCTGAGGCGTCTGCTCCCGAGAGGAGAGCTGTGGAGTCTGAGCTCACTTCCTCTTCCTCCCAGCGTTCTGTTCTGTTTACTCCTCCCACCTATCTTCTAACCAATGAGGGCCAAGCAGTTTCTTTTTATTTAACCAATGACCTTCCTCTATCAAATCACTATGTGGCTAATATGCAAATAGGGTATCAGAAATGATTTTAGCTCATCTCTGGTAGGTGCAGCTTTACAGCACAGGAACAAGCCCTCCATAGAGTTAGCAGGTTTTCATTGCAGATTCTCAGAAGGCTGTGGAAGGCTGGCTAAGCCCTGCAGATAGCCCCAGGTGGCAGAGACTATGGTCACAGAAGAAATGGGTGCTGCCGGGGGTCTGTGGTTTCCTGGTGGTCAAGGCGGGATGGTGAAAGATGTGTCTCACATATAATTATCATTGTTAAAGTGTTCCTTTTCTTTATTTCTCTCTCTCTTTTTAATGAATTACTAGCACCATCATCAAGCAAAATGACAAGCATGGAAAATTGAGATTCTATCAGACAGGCAAGAGAGATTGAGTTGTTTCCTGCATATACAAAATGCCCACTTATCCCCTGGGTGATTTTTAGAGTTTCAACATGATTGCTTAAGCTTATGTAATTGTAAGCTCATTAACTTAACTACAATTATAAGTGAACATTATATTCTGGGCACTGGGGACATATGTATTATGCATAAGATCTGACTGTATGACACTTATACTGTTATAAAAAATGTACAAAATTATTCTAAATAATTTAGAATTATTCAATACTAGTGTCAAAATGGGACCTGGAACCATTAGAAGGAGAAAAATATCAACAGAATTGATTGTTCCATGTCTAACCTTCAACCAGAAATCCCCAAACATCAGTAGCTTACTGTTTTCACTGAACTTCAAAACTTCAAACACCTATTTAACTTTTAAATGAATTTCGTTGTTTAAATTGTATGTTTTAAACAAAAACTTATCCTCATTAATAGCCACACTACTCAAAAGATTTAGTACACTTAATAAATAATTTTCCTAACATCAAATTATATGATAGAATAATATCAAATGTTATTTACCAAAGCAACAGTAGTACACACTTTGAGAAAATATGGCTCACACAAACTGTATTCTCAATTTAATATTTTCTTTCATGAACTATCAATTTGTTACTAGTACAGTTCATACATTTTCAAAATCAAATGACTTATCTTAATTCAAAGAAGTCTGCAGCAGGGAACTTCATTTGAAAACAAAAATGCAATTTGGTAGTAAATTATTAACTTGGATCCTAATCAGTTCTTTGACAATTGTTTATTCATGCTGAGTGGAGTGTTTTTCATTCTTTCCATCTGTCCTTCAGGCTCTCTCCTTCTTTTATCCTTTCAACTAGAACTGACTTAATTTTACTTAATTGGCAATTACTATGTTTTATATCTTTGTCCCCAGAGAATAGCATCCTAAGACATTCTAATGTGACCCTCATTCCTGACTCTACATGTCCTACCTGCAGCCCTGCCTTCTCTCACCCATTCACCTACCTCAGCCCTACTAAATCTATACTGGTAATAGTGAGCACTGGGCTCACCAAATGTTGAGAAAAAGAGATTAATTAAATCATGCCCTTATAGTTTGCAGATGAAAATACGGAACCTTGCGTTTTTGACAGTCATAGATACAAATCTGAAATACATTTAAATTAGATTGCACATTATTATAGAATCACTTTCCCCAAATAAAACTTTGAATGATCCCAAAAAATATTTCATGTCGCTGACTATACTTCTATCAGCCTGCAAAAACAGTTTTGATTATGTCATATCTTTCTTTCAGCCCTCATTTTAAATATAAGCAACAACAATAAGAGTGGCTAACCTGACATTTAGGTAACACTACATACATAGATACCATGCTTTACGAAAGCAGCTCCATACAATCTAGACGATATTGACAACAATCCTTTTTTTATATGTAAGACAACTAACTCATAGGTTTATAACTAGCCTGATATGAAAACTAAAGTGTGAAAATGGAATCCCGCTGTGTGAGTCTACAGACCTCACTGTTGTCGCTTCATTGTAACTTTATCCATCACATTGCACCAGAGCCACGAGATGCTGGGTGGATGTGTGAGACACGATTTATGGCTTTAATAGACTTCCAGTCAAGTTCAAACGACTAGAAGCATGTATGTTTCAGATATAGGTTTGAATAACTTTTGGATATTGTTGAAATCCAAAGCAACTTTCATGAAGACAGACTGAGGCTCACTAGAGTCCATGTTAACTGGGCCACACAGGTAACTCCAAGCAAGGTGGTGTACATTGCTTCCAGCCACAGCGGAGTCTTGGGAAGAGAAAATAGACTAAGTAAGTTTGATGTTGTTTATCCTTCTGGAAATAAAATCAACATGAGTGCCTCTGACAACCGGGAGAGAAGCGCATAAAGGCAGGTTCCAGTGGCTCAGAATGAGTTTATGACCTTGCCTGGCAAAAGCCCTACAACCCATCATTCCATAATTTTCCATTCTTCCATCCAATCTGGTGCGTATATTGGTTGCTACTTCACAACTCTGTGGGAGCAACAGCACATGCTCAGCTTCATTGTCAGAAGGTAAACAAGCAAAAAAAAAGTCTCTAGTGGCTGGAGTTCTATGAGAGCATGCAGTACAGGCAAAGCAGATGGTAAAATTATGAAAGGCTCATTCAATAAACATTTCTGATAAATTATAGAAAACACAGGAAACCCTACTGTTTAGATATAGAATAATATGAGCTATTGGATTTGACTTCGAAATGATTTTCTTATTGTGATATAAAAGATAACAACCATTTATTAGAAAAGGGGAACTACAAAGATATCCTTAGTTTATTATAAACTTAAAACTTTGTTGAAATTCTTTGCTCAAAGACTTGATACTTTTCCAGAATTTGTGTAATTGCTTCAAGTTCTGAGCAAGTGAATGTCACTAGCTGACAGCCCACTCTCATAGTAAGAGTTGTGGTGCTGTATATTAGCTTTGTAGACTCAATTCTTCATCTGGAACAGCTTCACACTGGCACTTGTAGACTGCCTGTTCTTATTGCAGATGACATTGAGAGATTGCATTTAGTTGGCTATCCATCATGTCATATGGTTTCACTTTACCAAAATGTAATCTCTGCTTCCCAAAGTCCAAATCTCACCAAGTCTGTGATTTCCATGCCTTTTATTTACAGCAAGAAAATATACATGAGATTAGTGGGTTTTTTGGAGATCCAAAATTCTGGGCATTTTAAATCTAACCCTTAAGAATCAAATCAAATGATATCTATGAAAATGTTCTCGGTATGTTAATACATTGACATAAAACACCGAAAACACAAAAAAAGAGTCCTTGATCCCTTACTGTCTTCAAAACCTTCTAGAAGTATTTTAACAAATGAATCAATTCCCCACAGGACTTGAGTATGAAAAGAATTCCCCATGACAGTAAGAAATAATGATTTATCAGAGCTCATGGTTTTTATTTCTAGGTTCACGTACTGCATCAGTTTCTTGTCGTATTTTCCCCCACAGCACGGAAGTCATTTTGCTTCCTCCTGAACTTATCTCTTTTCTCATTCTTGAACACAACAGCTCCCGCCAATGCGAGGTATGTCAGTCTGGCCTTTGTAGTGTAAGGTAACACTGACATTATCTGCTGTGTCTAATCCTATTATCCTGTTTAATTATGATGGTCATATCCTCTCTTCATTTGCTTCAAGGAATTTTCATGCGAGCAAAAAAAAAAAAACACCTTTGCATGTTTCTGGTCTAGCTAAGGAGTGTTTAAGTCTCACAAGGTGATACTCATCACTGACGATACTATTATTGTCTAGAGATATTGTTAAAGAATAGGATGTGAAAACCTAAGAAGATGAACCATTGACTGAAACTCTGTATATTAATATAAAATACAAAAATGCTTCTCTAGAAATGCTGGTGCTCAAATTCCCCATCACTGTCTATTCCCCTCTTAATGCATTCCTTCATAGGCAGGGTAATGCAGAGACTTGAAATCGACACAAAAGTAAACATGAGTATCACATCCAGTTATGATATTATACATACTTTTCTTTTTGCTTGTTTGTTTGTTTGTGTTGTATTATTTTCCTAATTGGGATCGTAGATATGAAATTCCATCTATACTGTATAGACTTTTGATAATCACCAACAACTTCTACACAGTTTTCTTTCTTCCAAGCTTCCATGACTTTACAAACTATCAGTTCTCATAATTTTATTTTTTAGTATCAAAGTATCAAATAAACAGGAATGAACTCTTTTTCCATACCCGTCAGTTTGGAAAGAACCTTACTTGCTAGTTTATATTCATCTACCCTGATCCATGTGTCATTTTTAAAGTTTAACACTGAAGAGAATATTATATCTCATCTACCCACATCCCCAAAGGACATGTTCTCTAAGGAAAGAGATACCTTATAAATCAACACTATGAAATGTGACCATGTAATTATACTTGTTGTCAACTTTTCAGAAAATGACAGCACACTTATTCTCTGATACAAATGTTTTCACAGTTCTAGGGTCCCCCAAATCATCATGTAACTTAAAATATGCTACCGTTTATGATCTCTGTTGGTCAATCAGATTCTATGGCATATTTGTATTTGTGAAGCAGTTGTACTTATGTCAAAATTTGCAGATTGAGTCACAGTGATTTTGCAGAAAGTTTCACAAATAGTAGAGGAGTCTGCTTCTAAAGAGCAAAAAGTACTATCTAGAATTCACATAAGGAACTGTAAGGGCTGTCTTTGACACAACTGTTATAAAATCCTTTTTGCAACCAGCTAACACTGTGTGTCTACCAAAATCATGGCCCTTTCCAAAGTCTTTGGCTTTAAAGCAATGACACTTCGAAAGTGTCTTTGTATGGAAGTTCATTTCCAGTTCACTTTTCAGGTGTGTTTGTGTGTGTATGTGTATGCATATTGAATATACATGTGTGTGTGCATGCACATACATGTGTGTACATGTGCATATGTGTGTATACATATGTGTATGTATATGCATATGTGTGTGTCTGCATACATGTGCATGTGTGTAATTACAATAGAACCAAAGAAGCAAAGCAGTACAAGCCCAAGGGACATGGTGGGGAGAAGATAATAGAGCTAAAAGTGACAGTCCTGTTCTCAGGACCTCTTGGGTATTTAGACCACTAATGTTTCTCCATTCAGTGAAACTGTATATCTCATTTATAGAATGCCAGGCTTATATTTGTTAACAAGAATCTATTCATTTATTTAAATAATTCTTTCTCAGTTCAGACATGAGTTGGGAGCAAAAATCTGTTCCAAACCTTAGAAGAAAAGACAGTGTCTAGATATCCAGGGAAGATAAGTGATAGAGAGGAAAGCCTCCTGATTCTGCCTTCTGCAGCTACTTATGCCTCTGTATTAGTTACCTTTCTGTTGCTATGATTCAACATCATGATCAAGGAAGGAACTTTCAGAAGGAAAATTTTATTTCAGCTTACAGTTCCAGAGGAATAAGAGTCTATCACAACCTGGAGGCATGGAAGCAAGTGTCAGGCACGGTAGCAGGACCAGGAAGCTGAAGTATAGAATTTTCAGATGTAAGCACAAAGCAGTTCAAATAACTTGAGGACTAGTAATCTCAAAGCCAGTTCCTGGTGGCATACTCCCTCCTGCAAGGCTGATCTTTCTAAACCTTCTCAAGCATTTGCTTCCTATAGGTCAGGGACCAGCCCGGACATAAATTATTTCTCATACCAGAGTGGTGGTGTGGGGATAAATAAAGGACAATTCACATTACAGTACCAGGAGGGAGTTTTCAGGAATCATACAAATCCTGAAATCACATCTTGAAAAATCACCCATGTTTAGTTTCCAAACAGCTTTTATATCATGGTAAACTGAGGCGGGGGGGGGGGGGGCAGGTAACACAAACTTACTCAGCATTGTTTGCTAGGTTGTGGGGAATGACTTAGGTAACATCCTGTCTATGCTCTTCCCCAAGCGACCTCCTAATTTACAATAGAAGGAGCAGAACAACACTAGCATATTCTGATCACTTGTTAGGATGGCATCAGGTTGTTTCACTATCAAAGAGCTAGGTGACCACCTCCTGTGTGCAAGGTGCAAATTATGCCTTGAATGTTGCTCAGATTCTCTGACCTCCAGACAATGTGGAATATGTAACTGCATAATTCAGCCCCACATAGACTTTTCTTTCTTGCCTGCCAATTCCCTAATAATTGACACAGAGATTTCATATTAGTTATAAATGCTCGGCCAATAGCTCAGGCGTGTGACTGACTAACTTGTACAACTTAAATTAACCCATTTATATTACTCTACATTCTACTATGTGGCCTTGCCCCTCTTTCATTTCTGCATGTGGCTGGCACTCCTCTGACTCTGCTTTTCTTGTTCTCAGCATTCTCTGTGCCCTGAAAATCCTGCCTAGCTATCAGTTAATAAGCTTTTTATCAACCATGAGAGAAACTCATTTGCATAGTGGACAGGATTACTCCACAACAGCCTCCAGCAGGGCCCCACGTGTTCCTACAGCTGAGCTTGCCTGGGACCTGCTCCTTCAAACAATTGTTTTCTCCAGACCAAGGAAGTTTACATTTCCCAGTGTCAGCAGGGGCCTTGATATCGACTAAAACTTTTTATCCCTCGATTTACCTCACCTGTTACTTGGTCACACATTGGATTGCCACTGAAAGACTCACCTAAGGAGTTGAAAGTGTTTTGTTGAAAATTCATTTGTCTAAAAGCAACAGCAAAGATTTATGGATATCCAGTAAAATCCTGTGCGTCCCTTCTTGTCTGACCTCAGCTCTCCTGCTGACAAGTCATCCTTTTAAAGATAAGCAAGGTACAGTGCTATTTCTTGGATCCTGTGATAGCCAAGTGAATGCAGTTAAGTGTTCTGGAATTTATGTATAAATATTTTACATTTCTTCTCAATAGTCTTTTCCCTCTATCTTCCAATAAAAAAAGAAAATGGCATTATTTAAAAGTGACTGTATCAGGAATCTGAAATCTTGTCTCTATTTTCTGAATAACTGTAAGCCTCTGGACACAGATTTGCTTCCTTGGGTGTTTTCTGATTTAAAAAAAAAAAGAAACTATTGAACTAGGTACAACTTAAGCTTGCAAACTTGTAATCACCATAAATGTTCGTAATACCAATGAATAAAATAAGTCCTGCAGAACTGTGTCTGAATTTTAAAAAGACACTATTTTTAGATGTTACAGAATTATAATATAGTGTTTCCTTTTATTTGCGAGAAAGAAGAGTAAGAGGGGAGAAAAGAAGGAAAATTTAGGCTGCAGAGATGGCTCAGCAATTAAAAGAGATTGCTACTCTTGTAGAGGACCTAGGTTCAGTTTCCAGCACCCACATAATGGCTCATAACAGCCTGTAAGTCTACTTCCAAATGATCCAACACCCTCTTACAGCCTCTGCAAGCCCCTCCATGCACACAGTGCACATATATTCATGCAGACTTACACAAATATACAGAAAAAATGATTATTTTAAGCGAGAGTAAGAGAGAACAAAATATATAGGGACAAAATGATGTTCAGTATTTATTTAGAACCTTCTTAGCTTTAGACAGGGACAAAAAGATGTTCAGTATTTATTTAGAACCTTCTTAACTTTAGAAAGGAACAAAAAGATGCTCAATATTTATTTACAACCGTCTTAGCTTTAGAAAGGTGATCAAGCTACATGAAAAAGAAAAATAATATTTTATAAAGATTTCAGAATATTTATTAAGAATTAGCTAGAGCCATAGCCAGACAGTTTAATACTAAAGACTCTAAGTCAACAGAAACATCTCCAAAAGTAATTTCCAGATTTCCAAGATAGATAATCAATCTGACCTAACTTGGATCCAATCTTATCACAGTAAGAGACCATTGGTTCGAAACTTCCAACCCTGAACAATTCAGGGTAAGCTCCACCAAGGGTTCTCTACTGCTGGCAGAGGCTCTGCTCAAACACCACCATGCACAGAGGTGCTAGAATCTCAGTGAGTACACCCATCCCATGAGACTTTCAAATGTGGTGCTCCAGAGATTTGAATATCTTAATAGCAAATGAGAGATGTTGCCTCAGGTTGCTTGACTATCTTAGGAAATTGTTCACCTATAAAAACTGTCTTTTCTTTATCAGAACAATAATCAGAATCAAGGTAATCATTCTTGCCCTTACAGGTCATTTTTTAACATAATAATGGGAAGACAGCTGGGCCAGCCCGGAATTAAAAGACAGACATTGTGAGCCTCTTCCGACAACTGTCATTGATGGGAGCTGTGGTATGGCATTAATAATTCAGACCACCTCACAAGTGCTGCCCAGCAGCTGGTCTATTGACAGGGGCCTCATCACTTATTCATGGTTCAGACATCTATACTGGTTCATGGCCTGGTTTTACAGCTTCTTTAATTGTAGAGATAACAAAGGGGACATAGCAACTGGCCATTAAATCAAGAACATTGCTCCACGCTGTAAAGGGATAAGGTGATTGCTTCGTGAAGAAAATAATTGGCATTTGAAGCCCTAAGAGAATGTTTGACCATCAGAATATAATACCATGCTTTAAACATTTATTATTTTTACATATTTGCTTAAAATATAAATTAAAAACAGCTCTTGCTGCCATCATATTGATAGAACTATAGGCATTTGGAATGGAACGTTTCCTTGAGATAAACAGTTCTTTCTTTTTGCTTGGCTTAAGAAATACAAACCTGGGGATGGAGAGATGACACAGAGGTCAGGGACATTGGCTGCTCTTGCAGGGGACCTGGGTTCACTTCCCATGACCCACATTGTAGCTCACAACTGTTTGTAACACCTGTTCTATGGGATCCAACAACCTTTTCTTGTCTCTGTGGGCACTAGGCATGTATGTAGTACAAGACACGTGTGTTTGTAAAAACACTCATATGCATAAAATTAAATGAATTTTCTTTTTTAAAAGAAATGCCTAGATAATTAAAGCAATCTCTCCTAGATCAAAAAGCTGATGATAAAGGTGCTAAACGTGGAACTCATGTTTAGGGGAATTTTTCTCTCTAATTGTATTTTTCACAGAGAATTGGACGGATCATCAATAACCCTATATGTGTACTGCACTCCTTGTTCATCAGTAACTAATAAAACTTTATTTAACAATAAAAAAGTAAGAGCCTATGACCCCATCATTTCCCAAAGGAACCTTGGCAGTTATTTGGTAAATAAGCAGCCCTTTCTTCTCCTCCACCTCCCAACTCAGAAGTAGCTTAAAATCCTAATTCTGCCCTTTCTTGCTATCTTTTCTGTATTGTCATTGTGTGGACATGTACTCCTTGAACAAGGCATATTTTAGTTTTCTTTTTTAAAACTTAAAAAAGATGTATAACATAATGCATAAGGTAATACTGTACTGTGAAGCCTCACTGGTGTGCTTGTGTGTGCCTGGACCACAGAGCATTTGCACTCTCCCTGTAATGGGCTTGTAGACTGTCTGGAAGTTTCATCATAGTGTGAATAGCCCTGCTGTGGGTGTTCCCCATTCTAAAGATGTGAACCTTTCTCAGGGCATACACTTAGCAAGAATTCCTGCCTAAGGAACTATGCAGCCTTTCGATTTTGGAAAACAGTAATAAAATATAGATAAAGAGGATCAGGGAGGGAGCTTAGTCAGGATTGTGCCACCTAAGCAAGCATGAGGAGCTGAGTTCAAATCACAGCACCCATATAAAAAACAGGTGTTATATTACCCTGTGATTGTAATCTCAGTATTAGAAACTCAGAGATAAGTAGATTCCTGAAGTTCATTAGCTAGCCAGCCTGGCCAAACTGGGGAGACAAGGTATCTATGAGATACTCTGCTTTAAAAAAAAAAATGAACGTGAAGAATTACAGTACATGTCACGCACACACACACACACACACACATACTCACACACACTCACACACACTTATACACTGAAAGAGAGAGAGAGACAGAGAGATGATACTGGGGATGATAATGAAGATATCCCAGGTAGTATGTCTCTGAGATCAGTGAGCCAAACCAGGGAAGAACAAGAAAGTGAATGACAATAGAGATAGCATTTCAGGTTTTACGGACCACATATAACCTCTGAGGCTCCAGCTCCACTTTGTTCAGGCTCCTCTGTGAACCACTGCCCAAATCAGAGCACTTCAGTTCTTTTTTTACATTTCTTTTCTTTTTTGCACAGACATCTGTTTAATTAGCATGTACTTTAAATTTCTTTAGTATTAGTCAGTTTTGCTAAGGCTGTCAAATCCAAATGCTGAAGACTAGACAGCTTAACGGTTTATTTTCTTCCCTTCTAAAGATTGGAAGTCTAAAGTCATGAAGTCATGTGTCAGGAGGTTCGGACTCTCCTGCAGCCTCCGTCCTTGGCTCACAGTTGTCCATCTTATTGATCTTCCCGTAGTGTATACACATGGTTCGCATATGCCTCTAGGTTTCCGAATCTTCTCTTCCTCTTAGGACCAACCCAGCCACCTCATTTTAGCTTAATCATTTCTAAGGGCTCTGCCCCCAAATATCACTGGGGATCTCACAGCTAGGGTCTCATCGGAAGGCATCTGAGTGAGCATAATTTAGTCAATAAGCATGCATTTAATTTGATCCCCCTTTGTCGCATCTAATGCTGTGTCTTACTTAAGTTTCCTTCCCTTTTCATTTATGTTCATTGTTTTTTTCCAATTCTGGCTCAAACTTTTAAGTTCAGTTCTCCCTGAAGTAAGCACAATCATCATGAACCTTGGAAGTATGGTCATGTTTTATTCCCTTTGAACTTTCCTTGACTCTCCAGTAGCCTCATGATAATGGCCGCAGGCATACTGCACCCTCAAGAAGCCGCACTTGCCCCCATCCCAGTCTTGCCTCTCACCAGGTACACTTTCACCTCCCGAGATGCAACAGGAAACTTCTTGCATTACAGATCTTTAAAAGGCCTCCATGTGGAAGTACCACCTCTCCCCTAACCGAGTCAGTTAAAGCTCTCTATTAATTTATTATCCCCCAGAGCACAGCTTAGTAGCATCCAAGGAAAACATTAGCGGAGGGTGATTTCCGGCATGGTCTGAGGTAGCTACTCTTGCCATGTCATGCATCGCGCCGTCTTTCATATGTGTGACGTACTATACAATCACACCTGCCTTGGAACAAGCAGGCACATCATGGTCAGGGGCAGTGTTTTTATTTATTCATATTTCTTCAGTACTTAGCAACCAGTTCTTGGGGACTTAATAAATGTTGGATACATAAGTGAATGGCCAATATATAAAATAATTCAAAAGATCAGCTCTTTGGAACATTTTTATATGCTATATCTATATTCTAATGTCCATGTTCAAAAGATTGCTGTTATAGTCTTTAAAAATGTCAATTGATTTTACAAGGAAAAAAATACTTCAAAATAGGAATGTGTGTAGATATATTACATATGTATAAATTAAGAGTATGCATAGCACTAATACTGTAAATTAATATTTTAGTAGTAAAAGCATGTTTTTCAAGCAGTGAGATTGTCCAAAATGTACTTCTTTTTCCTGTTTTCTTGAATCTTTCAAATAGCTTTAGTAGAGCGGCTCTATCCTTGTTAACAAATTCACTCACCCCTTGAATTGTTCTTTATATTTCATTGTTGTAAGATGAAAAATATGGTATCTGGAACAAATTGCATTCTACCACAAACCCACATTTTAATGTACCTCCCCACAACTAGCATACAGGGCTGAGAGAATAAATTTCTCTCCAACCTACTGTGAAATTTCCATTCCTTCCTTCATAATGTCTTCAGGTCCTGACCCTAAGGACGAATGGAGAGTCTGATCTTTGATGAAGGGTAACTTCAAGCTAAAATTATCTGCTGTAATGGAGAAACTCTTCCAAATGGTCACATCCCGCTACTCTGAAGGTGACAGGCCACCCCTGACTCACAGGCTGCCTAGCTGCAGGACGCTAGACAGAGACTTGGGAAGCCCTCTCTCGCAGCACTAGTCCATTACAGTTACATCTTACCTACTGGTGTCAAATAAATGTTTTTACTTTTCTAGATCTCCAACAGATCAAGCATTGCCCTTGAGGCACACATACAAAATGACTTTCACTTGGGGAAAAATGCAGAAAGAAACAGACATTATGATTTAAAGAAAATAATGAGGCAATACATGTGGTTTATGGAAGCCGTCCCTCAAATCTTCTTTGTGCTGATTATCCTTCCTTGCCAGATAACTGAACTGAAGGATCAAAGATGAACGGGATGTTTTCGATCACTTAGTGTAAGCAGACTTGCTCTCGTTTCAGTAAGAAAAAGACAAGAGGCTCTTGTAAATGCACTGATTATTCTTCCTCTAGGAGGCCTGAAGAGTAAACTACATGTAAGGCAGCATGATTGTATTAAATTGGGCCAGTTTGTCTGTGGGTTCTGATGCCAGAAGGACCTGGGTTTCATATATTCTTTATGCCACTTAGCCACTATTGACCTTATACAGTGTTTAGGCTTTGGAAGCGTTCACTTTAAAGTATAGATTATGGAAAGTTCTGGTAGGATTAAGAAAGAAACTAGTTAGTCCAATACTTAGAATATTTAGATATCGTGAGTGTTAGGTGTGTGTTGTGCAGTGTTAATGCGCATGTAGTCCTACTCTGAGACAAAGCATTCTGTGAGATCAAGATTTAAGAGAGTTAAATTTTTTCATGAAAGCATCCTCTGAGATTATTCATGCTCTTGTAGACAGTTTACACACAGGCATGCATGCACACATACACACAGACATGCATGCACACATACACATACAGGCACACACACATAAACACACATGAGAGAGAAAGAGAAGGAAGTAGACTTAGTGAGTTCAAAACAGCACATCCCAGGAAGTGGTGGCACACACCTTTAATCCCAGCACTCAGAAGGCAGAGATAGGCAGATTTCTGTGAGTTCGGGACCAGCCTGGTCTACAAGAGCTAGTTCTGGGACAGGCCCCAAAGCTACAGAGAAACCCTTTCTCAAAAACAAAAACAAATAAAATAAAATAAAAATAGTGCATGATGTTGGGAGGGAAGATGGAAGAGTGGTAAGGGAGAAATTGGAAGTGAAGGAATAGGGGGATAGATTTGTTTAAAACACATTTTATGCATACATACATACATGAAATTCTCAAAGAATTGTAAAAAGGGATTTAAGAACTTTTATAAAGGAAATTTTTCATAGTATTTACAGTACCCAGCTTTAATGTCTATATTTGTTATTAATTTTATAGATTGGGAGGGAATAAAAGGCTAAACCACTGATGATATTTAGTGAGTGCCTGGTGGAAGTTGCCTCTTATAAGTGATGCTCATGTACTAACTTGCTTACTCCCCAACAACAGTAATCTAGGCAGGTGTTTGCTCTCGATAACCCACAGTCAGAGATGTGACTGACACAATGGAACATAAAATACCTCCTTATACCCACTAGGACTCTATAAGGCAAGATAGGATTTACCTCCAAATTCCCTCTTTCGGATCTTTCAGGATCAAGCAGTGGTACCTGGTAGCAAGAGAAGTTTGTACCATCCCCTGGCTATCATCTATGCCTTACTATGTACTCTAGAGCAAGATTTTGCTCAGCAAAATCTTTGGAAGGTAGCCTTGGACACTTAGTTTTGGATTAGACAAGTGCAAGCAGGACACTTATCCTTTATGGTACCACAAGAACGTAATTGAGTTGCTGGCTGACTGGCATCCTTTCTTGGTCTTTTCCTTCTCCATCCCTCCCAAGGTCCTAAGCCCAGCTCCAGAAAAAGGAGAGCAAATATATCATTAAGAGTGATGACTTCTCTCTGTTTAGGCATTAGGAAGCCCTGGAAAATTAGCAATTTCACAGAGAAATTTTCCATGAACTCCTAACGTGGCATATTATCATAAATTAAGCTAAACAGAAAGTAAGAAACCATGTGTTCAAAGGGAAAACATGATTTAAGTAAAGCTCTTGTCACACAGTAGAAAAGTAGCAGAAGCTACTTCCTCATTGTGCTTGTCAAAATCCAGAATATAGGCAGAACATAGCCCATAACAGGGAGCTATGACTGACTTGTAAAGAGATGAGAGAGGGTCAGCACCAGTGTTTTTAAATAAGGAGATTGTAAATACCCTGTGTCTTTTTTCTCACTATTCAGTCACATTGGGCTAAAATATACAACCCTTTGCCTTTTATGAATACCCTTCTCCACTCTGGCATGCGTGCCTGGATTTAGTAGCCAATACCTTTATTTCCCATCCCTTAAGCTTTTCATTCAAATGATTCTCCAATATATGCATGGAATTCTTTTGTCTTGCCTTATTTTCCAAACTCCAAATAAGTGTATTTTGGGAAATATTATGTCACTCTGGGTATAAATATTTCCCTATCAAAAATGTAGCTCATACTTACCAATCAAAAAAGTTTCAGGACTTTCATAGGGACATTTAGAAATGTTAGGTGGTTTGAAATATCCCCTGCTAATGCACATAGTCTCATTCGAAATAATGTATTCGATGGCATCAAAGGATCTCCTCGAGAGTGTTCTTCATCTTGCTTTTCATAATAACTCATGGCCTTATCTCATTTCTCAACATGCTCTTCCAATTACAACCGGCACTTGATGCGGACGCAGCACTTTCCCTGCTCAGTTCTCCAGTGCTTTTACCTTCCAGCCTCTTTTCCCAGCCTGCCCCCCTCCCAGAAGCCATGTCGTCTGAGGGTGAGCAACAGAGATAAGTAGAGGAGGACCAGAATCTCCCAGTACTATATTGCCTCCGTTTCCCTGCCACATTCTCTATGACCTAAGGTGGGGGAGGGGGGGTCTCTTTGTCTGCTTCCCAGTATTTCACTCTGCACAACTCCTTCTTCTCTCTGTGGCTGAATACAGCTCTCCGTGCCACAGCTCCAACTTGCCAGTGGACCCCAGATTCCTACCTAGCTCTTCCTCAGCATGGGTGGGTAATTCTTTTTCCCTTTATTACCAAAATCACATCAGACTGGCCTACGTTAGCTATGCTGTCATCAGACTAACACTAGCTACAGTCATGTTTCTGCAAGTTTAAGAGGCCACAGGCTCCTTAGCACACTCTACATTGTTCCTTGGGCCTGAAATCTTGTAGAGAATGGCTCTACATTCTCCACATTAGGATGAACTGGACACCACTGGTTTTGTTCATTTCTACAGTCGTGAAATCCGCCCCCTTTTCTTCCCTGAGGACCTGTGCACCCCTTGTTCCTTAAGACTCACCTGTGCTCATGGCTCCCACTCCAGCATACCCCCCATGACTTGACTTCAGCCTTTCAGGAACACTTCAAATGTCACTTGCTCTGAACCAATCATGTTCAGCGTAGAGGAATCCTTCTGCAATTTTAGTTACCAACTGTTGTCTTTATGAAAATCATGAATGCATCCATTGAATCCTTTCTGTAGTTTCCCTCTCTGCTACACTGTAGTCTCTGTAGACCAATGCCAAGGCTTTCTTATTCAGCATTGACAAACCCACTGCCTGGGGGCCCAGAGTAAGCAGAGCTTGCTGGCTGAATGAATACTTGGGCTTATGAACATGTCTAAGAGTTAGGTTTGAAATAACTCCAGATTCTCTCCAAGTGTTTTCCCACACAGTTAAAGCTTCCGTCTCTCAACTCTCGCCCCACATTTATTTGTATTCCTTAAGAAAAACCAAGGCTCTTAGGAGCAAAAATGGGAAGTTCGGATTCAAATTTGCAAATGTGATTTCACTGGGATTCAATAAAGCTTGTCCTGGGGGTCTGATCAGACGACTGATTTTCTTGCTACAGTCCCAGTGTCCCCAGCTCCTTCCTTTTGGCTGCCTTAGGGCTCCCATGGGAAAATAAACCTTCAAGCTGTGCATTCCCAGAGCCAGGAGAACAAACACCAGGATCGCTGGGGACTCCCCAGTGATTGTGAGGAAGTGCAAGACAGTGTGTGGGCTGCTTAGCACCTGGAATGACAGAGAGGAATTCTACATGCATGAACAGTATCTAACATAGACGATTCATTGTTAGCCTGTAGAAAGAAGTATGTGTCTGTTATGCTTTTCTAAGGGCTTGAAGCCTGCAGGTGACCACTGCATATAAATCACAGCCTTTCTTTTGGGGAACCCAATCTGAAAGCTTCTGAGACAGCCACTGTGTGCGCGTGTGTGTGCGCGTGTGTGTCTGTGTGATTACCAAAGCACATGGGAATTTGTGAGCGCCCTTTACCTTGTGTGCATGTGTCAGGTCAGAGAGAGTCCATCCAGAAATCCAATCTTCTATTGTTCCTCACATAATTTTTAAGACAGGAACTAGACTCTCATTGAATCTTGAGCTTGCTGTTTGAGCTCAGCTGGCTGGCCAGCAAGCGCTGGAGATCTGCTGTCTCTGTCCCCTACTGCTTACCTGTGCCCTGCCGCCAGCACTGAGGTTACGTTTACACACCTCCATTCCTTACTTTTACATGGGTGCTGGGATCTGAAATCACATTCTCATGCTTGGGCAGCAAGTTCTTTTCTCATTGAGACATTTCCCAGCCCCTCTGAGACGTCTCATGTGGTGATTATCAGCCCAGGATAAGCCCTTAAAGGGAATTGGCTGTTGCTTTTCCTTATGTTTACCACTATGTGGGTTAAAATCAACAACTCCCCAGTATGAGACGATACAACAGGAATTCTTCCATAAACTTCAAATTTTACATAAAATGTAGAAGTTTAGTGTTCCCATAGTGTATAAAGTTGACTGATAGGTACCACATAATTGGTGAGCTAATAGAATGGAAATTTGTGCTCAACAGTTAGCTAAGCTAGAATCTAATCTCAAGGTGTCCCCACCTACCCACCCACCCACTGCACTCTGAACAAGGCTGTATCTGCAGGTCATAGTAGAGGACTATTCCCTACTTTTCCCTATTTAGTGGCCAATACCTTGCTCTTTCTTAGCATATAACTGTGTATCTCTAATTTCTGTTAGATTGTCTTATAGGACTATCCCTGTCTATGTACCAACTTCCTGCTTCTTACAAGTACAGTCAGACTATTGATGGGACTAAAGGGTGGGCACTTGCTGCCAACCCTAAAAACTTGAACTCAATCCCTGTGACCAACATGGTGGAAGGAAAGAACTTCAAGTTGTCCTCTAACTTCCACTGTGCGCATAACCCCACCCAATCAATCAATCAATCCTTAAAATACTCGTCACTGGACTATTGCTCACTCTTAACCACATATGACCCCATCTTCACCTGATCGCATCACTGAGAAAGCTTTTTCCAAGTCTTATTCATAGGCTCTATATGGGCACAACTGTGGGGATAGCCTTATTCAGGACTGTGTGTCAGGAACCTTAGATTCACTCATATCCAATGCTTTCCTCCTAGCATTTCCGGGTTTTCAGTATCAGAGAACAACTTTAACACAATGACAGATAGGAGAACTAAATTTTAGAATTTAAATCTACCTGCATACAGAACTGAAAATGTGTGTCATATACTTATACACTTTATTCATTATTCTTTCCTCATGCAGGAAATTGAAACATGCCCTAGATGTGGGTGCACTAAATCCTCCTCTGTCATTCTCCACTGAGCTGTCTCATAGCTCAATCGGTCCTTCCCAGCGCACTGTCATCTCTCAGTTCACTCTAGCAGGCATAATATTTCCAGAAGGGCAATGCATCTCACTTCTTTATTTCCTATCATCATCATCATCATCATCATCATCATCATCATCAGTCATTTTTTGTTGCAGGGTTAGCAAGTTTTCCTTATGGAGACCCCTACAAAAACAAATAAGCCCTATGGGTCAAACACTCACTGTTGTAATGAATAGTCCATGGCCAAAGATAGTCCACACCCAAATCAGGATGGCTGAGTTCCAATAAAACTTTTTTGTTAACACTGACAATGAATGCCATGGTTTCCATATATTTCCTATGATTTCCTCACCTACTTAAAGCTGTAACATGTCCTCAGAGTTTGAGGGCTGTTGCAAGGGGAGACCAGGATTTCAGGAGAAGCCTGATTCTTGCCTAAACTCTCCTTTTCTCTGGCCAGGCTGTCTGCCTTCTCCTGGCCACTCTGGCTCAGACCTCTTGTTTCCTTGCCTTTCTTTATCTCATTCTTTCACTGACTGATATAACCCTAAAATAAATGTCCACTGCCTCTAAAATGTATTTTATTATTTCATATTGGTTACTTTAATCTAATTATTTTCAGTTAAAAGAATGAAGAACAAGGGAGTAATTAATTTGTAATTGGAAAATGGGCTAAAATTCCTTATAAAAGATAGAAATGTATTATTATAATCTCATTGTTATTATTATTAATTATGTTCTTCAGGCAAGACATTGTTGTGTAAGCCAGGCTGGCCTTGAACTCACTCCTCCACAGTACTGGGATCTCAGATATGAATTACTAGACCTAATTCTCCTGATTATTTTTGAAAACATAGATATTTTCATGTCAACAACTATAAATAAGCAAAATCAGAAAACATGACCCAAAGCCTTAGGTCTCAGTTATTCCAATTTTGGTAGTTTCTAGTCAAAGCCAGATTCATTCCAATTTGCTTCTGTCTCATTTATTTCAGGAATAATTTGAAAATTTCTGACATGAGTATATATTTTATTTATAAAGTATTCCTTAATAGTGATTTTATAATACAAGGTATACCTGCAATGACATTTTATATATAAAAACAATTTCAATATCCTTAAATGACTATCTTTCATTTGCATTCCTCAGTCATTTATTAATTGCTTTAATGTATAATTTATTTGATTAGCTTTTAACGAAAGTGTACACATTGATTTTCTTTATGTGTACAGTCTCCTCTCCCCCTGCTCTGTCATCTCAATCCTTCATATTTTATTCAGGGAAGACGCCACATCCTTGCTGAATTAGGTTTGCTACAGTTATTTTCATTGCTCTTCCATGTGCAGCAAAACAAAAGTTTGATCAGTATTATGTTAGATTTCTTTTGGATAATAATATGTCAACAAAGGTGGAGCAACCTTCCTCTGAGAGACCCACACTATCTGATTGTATGCTTTGTGATATTAGCAAGATTTGAGGATCAATTGTGTAACCATTACTGATGGCAAACTCTTAACATTTTGATGTCATCATCTCTCCCTCAAGAACTTGGAATAGTTCTCTAAGCAAACATCCCTTCATCCTGAGGTTTTATAGTGACTGTCAAAAAAAATTCTCTCCTCTCAAAGGAGATTTGAGACAGTTTATTCTGGAGCTAAATATAAATGACTATGACCAACTACATGGATTTAGGATTTAGGGTTTCCCCAATTCCAGTGTTCAAACATGGTAACAGTTCCATGAATTTTTTTATAGGAACAGAGGAAAGAAAGTCATAAATCAACACACTGCTACTACCAGTAATAAATCATTTCTCAGTCTGTGCTGTGTGGGTGGTACCAGATAGATGGTACCCAGTCACATGGCCGCCCAGGTGCACAGTCATCCTCCTTCCTCAAACGGGGTCAAAGTTGCTTGTTAGATGGAGTTTCTCAGGGCAAGGCAGAGCCTGAAAACCACTGTTGTACGGAATAAATCGCAGCATAGGGCCGGCCACAGTCTGTTCTCAACAGTAAGCAAACTTTAGTGGATGAAGAACACCTTCACCTTCTGTAGTCCAAAGTGGCATTAGAGAGCATTTTATCTAATACCACATTTTAAAAATTTTATTAGTTCCTTGAGAGCTTCATACATGTACTGATCATATTCACCTCCTCTTTCTGCACTCCTTACATATACTCCCCTCTCTACGCGGTCGGCTTTGTGTCCTTTTCATTTGTGTCTCTGAGGAGAGAACTGTCTCTCCTGCTCCCAACAAGTAAAAGACTGGAGTGAGGTCTTCTGCCCAGCCTCTAGCTTCATGCTGACCAAATCCACTCTGCCTTCCCTTCTCCTGCTCCAGTTTAGCCTCTAACTACATTAACCCTCTCTTGTCCATTACACTTTAGGTCTTCTATCTCCTCTCCCCTGAAAGCCATCTCCCCATGGCCTCTTAGTCATTTCCTGCCCTCTCTGAGTTTGGATCACAGATGTTCAAAGATTCTAAGCTTAAATCCACAAACGAGACACATTTTTCACTTGAGCAAAGTAAATCCTTCCTATTTTAAGTGGCTTGTCCAAATGCACACAGCACAGTGTCTGTGACCTCCAAAGCCTCTAACCTCTAGTTCATTGTTTTCTATTATGCATTCTGCCTCTAGTCTAAATTAGATAATTGAGAGCTAATTACTTTTTATCATATTCTATTTCTATGATCTTTTGGTTTATTGATCCTTCCTTCTTCTCCACTCCCCCTTCCTTCCTTTTTCTTTCTCCCCGCCCCCCAGACTCTCTGGTCCCTTTTTCCCATATAATAATGGTGACTGTCCTGTACCTGTCATTCCCTTGCATGTGAGTAATAGCAAGCCTAACCAAGGACTTCTGACAGCTCCCTACGTCTGCTAGATAAAGACAAGCCTTACCAGTTGGCCAGTGATAGAGTCACCGCTCTTCTTATTTCCAAGTTTTGTTCAGTTTTTTTCCTAGTACTTTTGAAAAACCACTTTCTTTGACGATAAATATAGTAAAAAAGACCAAAAGTTTACTTTCCTATCTAATAGTGGTGGGTGACCCTGTATGTTTCAGAAATGATTGCCACTTTGAAATAACAAATCTGATTAATGTTACAGGCATGCTGAAATGGCAAAACAAAAATGAAGAGCTGGTTTGTTTTCTTCAACACATTGGTTCAAAACAACATATCTTTTCCAATTTCCAGGTCAGAGATTTGTTGGCTTGAGGAAAAATGATGGGATGCCTTACACATATGTTAAATTCTGTTTGTGTCTCCCGGGTTTCAGGTGACCAGGCAGGGTACCTTCAATTGTGTTGTTTTCAAAACCATTCCTTTTATCAAGCACTTATTGAAAACCTGTTCCAATATGAAGTGTTAATACCAGGTAGCAAGAACTAAGCAATTAAAGTGACACCAATTTTGCCATCAGGGACCATCCATAGAGGCAGCTGTATGAAATATGTTATCAACACAATATGATAAATGGAGACATCTGGTAAACAGGTTATTGGGGAAGCTGGAGACAGACCAAACATCTTCCATTGGTCTGACATTGAGGAATTGGGAGGCGGGAAGTATTTTCTAGCCAAGGACTTAGACGTGGAGAACTAGGAGACTAAGAAAAATGCCAGAATAGGTGAGACCATCTTTCTAGTGGGTGAATAGGATTTGCTGGGGAAAAAGAAGGAGGGAAAGAAGTAAAGGAAAGATAAAGGGAGAAAAATCACCTAATACATTTGTACTTCTGTTATAATTAAGGTGATAACACCAGTTCGAGTCCCTTGAATATGTTCACCCTGCTATCTGGAGGGTTTTCTTTCCCTAAAAAGTTATTTCTAGCTAATTATCCTCACTAAGGAATGTAATCTGTCAGCCTGTCTTGCTAATGTTCCTCACAATGGAGGCAGCTCCAGTGAATAGAAACTGACTTAATGGGGAAAATTAGATACTTAGAGGAGTTGATTATTTGGGGATTTTCTTCCAAGGTGAAAAATGTCATCTGTCGCAGCAAGAAATTTTTAACCGAGTCTAGTGGAGGAAGGAGGAGGCTTTAGCCTCTCACGGGGAAGCCACTTAAATCCAGAATACTGTAAGGCTTTGCCTATGGGCTACAGCTTCCGTGTGCAGGGGTGACAGCAATTGAGGGTCAAGGTGAAAGGAAGGACCACCTTAGGATTCTGTTCTGCTAGATCAAACCAAGCAGAAATGTTCAAATGCATAAAATTTGAGACAACAAAGGAAAGCAGGAGAATAAGGGGGAGATTCTTATAAAGAACAAAGATATTAGGATTGGCATGTGAAAGACAACAGTGCCAAACACAAACTAGGATACACCCCAACACACACACACACACACACACACACACACACACACACACACACACGGGCTGGCCTGTAATATGGCATGTATAGGAAAAAGTACATGCTATAAGAATGGCCTAAATCTTGAAAGTTCCCATTCTTTGTCTACCCATGAGTTTTAACTAGACTTTGAGTTAGAAAAAAAAGTTAGAAGGGTGGCATGGGTATTTGGAAGGGAAAAATGGGGGCTGGAAGAAAATAGCTTCTACCTCAAAGAAAATATGATTTTATTTATTCTCAAACCAAACGTGAGAGACCATGACCCAGCTACACAGACTCAGACCAACCTAAACACTGCATTCTAGTAATGTAATAGTTTCATGAAGCTTGATATGGTGACAGAAAAAAGAAGCATATCATAAATCAAGATGCCTTTTAAGGACATTGGTGGAAGTACCAGGAAGATGGACTGCAAAAGGTGGGGAGCCTCTCTGCTGTAGGCTACAGATGCTGTATGATTAACAGTCTAAGCATTTACCTTGGTGGAAGTTAGAGACCTGTTTATACATTCAAAAAGGATTTATATAAAGTCACAAGGATTTTAAATCAAATGAAAAGGCAGGCAATGCAGGGCTATTTAGAAGACTAGGAGCCCAAGATGACTCTAGTCTGCTCTCCACAATCACTGAAATTCTAGTCAGTCAGCCTCTTGAAATGTCCAATGTGACTGTGGCTTCTTTCTGAGAATTTCAGAACTACTGGGCTTCTCGTCTTTTCTTCAACTCTGGTCTACCTCCTTTGGGAGTTCTCTCCTTCTTGACAAACTGCCTCTGCTTCCTTCTCCATCAGTGCATCTCCTTCTAATTGTTGTTCTGGGATATAAACACCTAGAAATCTCAAAAGCAGAGATATACCATGCTAGAATGTGGTGATTCATTTAGCATAGCCCGGTTATGCTAAATGTGCTCTGGTAAAGGGAAAGGCAGTTTCAGTGTGTCAGATGGATGGGATATATGGGCATTGTTGAAAGTAGAAGCTTGGACTGGGCTTGAGGTGGGGAAGGAAGCCTTGGGACCACCTGGGAAGGAAGATCTCCTGGGCAGAGAGGAAAACAAGACAGGTGTTCTCAACCTTGAAAGCTTAGCATCTTTGTAATGCATCTAGGGTTTAATGTGGTGGAGTTGATATTTGGAATAATGAAATATTCATTCTTTTTAGTAATATGCATACAAGTTTGTCTTAAAATCTTAGTAAATGATGAGTGAAATATTTAAGGATCCTTGGGAACCATTAGCCCAGGATTCAAGGTGATAATCCCTTTCTCTGCAAGTTTTAATTCAGACAAAGATCTTGTTACTCTCCTAATCCACTGGCATCAAAGAAGGATATTACATGGCACATAGGTGCCATTGAACTCCCTTTTAATTGGTTTGAAACAGGGTTGGACTACATAGTTCAGGCAACCTTGAGCTCAGGCTCCACCTGCCTCAACCTCTCAAGGATTGGGATTACAGGCCTGCACCACCACACAAGCCGTACATGAGCTGTTGACTGATAAATAGTCACAAAGGGCATCTGTAGCAATGGAGAAAAAAGAAAAGGAAGACTGGCTTGTGTTGGTGTAAGTGCAGTCACCACCTCTAGCTGTAGTGGCAAAGAACTTCAGAACCTCCCCAGTGGAACAAAAAAAAAAAAATTAACAAATAGCTAATAGTATTGAAGGAGGAAAAAAAGACCTGGATTCCAAATTGTTTTTCAGATAGGTGAAAATGAGCTACGGTTATTTATTTATACTTGTTCTCAGCAACTGATGCATCATCCGTCTTTGGCCTGGAATTGTGAGGTGAAAACTCATCACCATTTCCCACCACCTGCAGAAACATCATCTGCCCTAGGAGCTCATTTCCTCGCTGTCTCCCACAGAGTCCCATCTGCTTTACATACCTTGTTTCTCAACACGTGATTATAACTGCTCACCCCACTTGAGTGATGCTCATGGCTGGGTTATGACCTGTCCAAACAGCCAGTGTCAGCTATAGAATAGACTCCCAATGCATCAGCCTGCAGGGACTCATGTGGGGCTCACATAATGCACATTTGGGTAGGAGAATAAAAACAGTGACAGCAAGCCTACCGTGATTTACAACTGCAGGGCCATAAATATTGAGAAACCTTCTAAACAGAATTACCTGTGAGTTATTTTCTGGTGAACTTTCCTAACTGGAAGGTTGGTGATGTTCTAAAATGAATCCAATTATAAATGACTAAGACCCTGCTATTAAACACTGTGTAGAAACTTTCTATTAATGGTTTGTAATAAAGTCTTATAAATGGGAATTCTTTAAATAACTAGAAGTGGCAACTGAGAAATTTGTTAATTTTTAAATAAACTATACATAGGTTTTTTGTGACCAATGTTTGTTAATCAGTTTTGTGTACATGAACATTTATACAATATTTACCAAAAACCAGGCACACCATTTTTTGATATTTTTCCTTTTTTATTTTAATGACTTATTTTTAATTTCTGAGAATGGATATCCCGCCTGCATGCTTGTGTGTGACACATATATACCTGGTGCCCTCCAATCAGAGAGCCTCACATTCCCTAGAACAAAGTTAAAGCCAAAACGTAGGAAATATAATGAAGAATATAAAATTAAAATTTATCACCCTGATCTCTTTTTCAAATTCTTAGAGATCTTTACTGATGGTTCATGTTCTTAAACTTTGTGACAATGTCACCATACTTTAAATATGCAGATTTATGTAGCACAATTATGTAAATATTCTTATTTGTATTTTAACCTTCAATCTTTTGGTTTCAATGTTAGCCTGCATCAATAAAAACCCTTATATTTGATCTATTTTTAAAATACATTGTATTATTTGATTGTATACTCCTAATTAATTTATTTTTTATTCTTTTTAAATAGACTTTTAGGCTTTCTTTTTTAAAACTTACTATAGCAAAGAGTGATTACAATACATTTTCTTATATAAATGTTTGAAAGTGTTTCTAGGATCCATAATTAGAAATAATTGTTACTGTAAGATGTGTGCATATTCAAAATTTTTAGTTATTGACAAATTGTTTTAAAGGACTTGCACTGATTTGGGACATTTCATCAAGAATACAGGATACTGCCACATTATTGAGAGTCAGTGAGGAGGAAAGGCTTATTTGACTAACATATCCCAGGTGACAGTTCACTGATGGAAGCCAAGGCACTAACTCCAATCAGGAACCTGGAGGAAGGACAGAAAAGGAGGCTCTGGATGAATTCCTCTTACTGGCTCCCAATGGCTTGCTCAACCTGCTTTCTAATGTAATCTAAGACCACCTGCCCAGGCATCATATGACCTACAGTAATCTAAACTTTCCCATACCAATCATTAATTGAGAAATGTCCCACAGACTTGCCTACAGACCAGTCTAATAGAGGCCTTTTCTTTCTTTTTACAAAAAAAAAAGTTATTATGAACTTGAAAAATGCTTTTTAAAATTAATTTTTTTAAAAAAAAATGTTCATTTTACATAGCAGTCCCAGTTCCCACTCCCTCCCCTTCTCCTTCTCCTCCCCCTCCACTCACCATCCACTCCTCAAAGAGAGTAACACTTCCTATGGGGAGTCAACAAAGTGTAACACGTAGCTTTGAGGCAGGACTGAGGCCCTTCCCACTATATCCAGGCTGAGCAATGTATCCCTCCAAAGAGAATGGACTCTCTTGGGCATATACCCAAAGGATGCTCAATCATACTACAAAGATATTTGCTCAACTATTTTTAGAGCAACATTATTTGTAATAGCCAAAACCTGGACCTAGATGCCCTTCAACCAAAGAATGGTAAAAGAAAATGTGGTACATTTACACAATGGAGCACTACTCAGCAGTAAAAAACAATGGCATCTTGACATTTGCAGGCAAATGGATGGAAGTAGAAAAGGGCATCCTGAGTGAGGTAACCCAGACCCAGAAAGACAAACATGGTATGTACTCACTCATAAGTGGATATTAGATGTAAAACAAAGGATAACCAGCCCATAGTCCACAACCCTAGAAAGGCTAGTTAACAAGGAGAACCCTAAGAGAAATACACATGGATCCTCCTGGGGAAATAGACAAGATCACGTAAGAAAATTGGGTGCATGGGGGTTGAGGGAGTAGTGAGGGCAGAAGGTCAGGAGGAAGAAAGAAGGGGAGAGGGAAGGAGAACATGAGAGAGTCATATGGTCAGGATGGGGGGGGGAGAACAGAGAGGGTGAGCAATAAAAGAGACAGCTTGATTGAGGTAGCCATTATGGGGCTAGCAAGAGACCTGTCACTAGGAAAACACCCAGGAATCCACAAGGATAACCCCAGCTAAGACCCTAAGCCCTAGCTAAGCTGTCTCTTTTATTGTTCACCCTCTCATAGAGGGTGCCTAAACTGGCCTTCCCCTGTAATCAGACTGATGACTACCTTAATAGTCATCATAGAACCTTAATCCAGAAACCGATGGAAGCAGATTGACAGCAAAGTACTGGGCTGAGCTTCTGAAGTCCAGTTAAAAAGATGGAGGAGCAATAATATGAGCAAAGTGGTTAAGAATATGTTGGTGATGCCCACTGAAACAGCTTACCTGAGCTATTAGAAGCTCCAGACTGACAGCGGGGGCAGCCTGAATAGGACCAAACTAGGCCCTCTGAATGCTTGGGGCAGTCTGTAGGGCCACTGGCGGTGGCACCAGTGTTTATCCCTAGTACTTGAAAATAAAACGTGTTTCTGTACCCCAGATCTGCCATATCTTCCTCTTTCACCCAGTCACCATCCTCCTCCTCCTCCTCCTCCTCCTCCTCCTCATCATCATCAACATCATCATATCTCTCTCTTGAAATAACAAAACAAAGGAAAAATTAAAAATTACTGAGTTCAATTTGTTTTGACCAACTAACTACTGAGTACAGAGCCTTCCCTGGAGCATGGTTGATTTATCCAGTGTCACTCCATTGGAAAAAAACAAAACTAAACTAAACAAAACAAAAACCCTGATTTTCCCTCTCTCAGCAACTATCACTTGCAAATAGTTCTTGGAGGCTTTGTGTGCACTTCCGCACTTCCCACTTCTTTGCTAAGATTTGGTCTAGGTGGAGCTTGTTCAGGTCTTGTGTGCACTGTCACTGTATCTGTGAGTTCCTGTAGGAATCTTTCCTGTTGGGCTTACAAATGTCTTTCTTAAAGTGGTTCACAATCTCCAGTTCTTACAACTTACATATTTCTATTTTTTATCCACACTTCCATGTAGATAGCTGAGCATTGATGAGAGAAGTTTATAAAGTCACCCCATTTAGGACTAAGGGTTCAAAAGTCTCTCGCTCTGCACATTGTCCAATTGTGGGTCTCTGTTAATTCCCATCTACTGAAAAAAAAAGCTTCTCTGGTGAGGGTTAGAGAAGTGTACAGATCTGTGGGTATAGCAGTAATATCATTAGGATTAATGGTATTGTTATGATCATTTAATAGACAGTAAGTTTTTCCATAGGTCATTTCCTTAGGACCCATGACCTATCTAGTCTCTGGTTATTGGTCTCATTAACACTTTCAGGTATGGGTTCCATATCATGTAATAAGCCTTAAATTCAATTAAAAAGTGGTTGACTACTACCTTAAAATTGTAACACTGTAGTACCAGTTAGGTCATCATTATAGCTCAAAGGTTTCATGAGATTGATGATTACATTCTACTCTTGCAGCATATATAGTATATCCTACCACTACTATACACTAATCAGTATGGCTGAAGCTTCTACTTGGGAATCAGCTCAATTTCACCATATTCTATGCTATAAGGTACAATGTCTTCCGCAATGGGGCCTTACTAACAGGTTTGTGGGTGGTAATTATTAGCATTGATGATAGTCCTTGATGTTTGTAGAGGAACTATGGGATCACTTTGGCCAACAACTCAACAAGATGTAATCCATCCCTGGAAATTTTGTTTAATGGCATAAAGATGTCTAATTGGGCATTAACACCCTCATTTTATGGTGATTCCATTTAAATTATATACACATTATTACATATAATACATATGTAATAGTAATATAATGTATATATTATTACATAATAATGCACATATTATTACATATGCAATTATATTTTATGTAAATATGTATATATATGTATATAGGAATATTCTATAGTAATAGAATTTCATATGACTTTTCAAAAGACATTTAGGATTAGCTATTCCTCAGCATATTCACTACTTTAGCCTGCCCCACCCTCCTTATTTAATCCACCTATTCTTGTTTTTCCTTTTATCTCTTTATAACACTCTATTCGGTACCCCTTTCCTTGGAAGATCCCATCATCCAAGATCCTTTCCTAGTTACCTAATGACTGTGGTTATTCTAAATGAAATATCCATATCTAAAGCATAGCAAGCATCCACACATAAGAGAAAACAAAATTTGTCTTTCTGGATCTGGGTTATCTCATTCAGGACAATTGTTTTTAGCTCTATTCATTTATCTGCAAATTTCGTTAGTTCATTTTTTTCTTTATAGCTGAATAATATTCTAATATGTAAATATTCTAACTGTCCAGTTGTCACCTCATGGTCATCTTTGATGTTTCCAGTTTCTGGCTGTCATGAATAGAGCATCAGGAAAGACGGATGAGCAAGTGTCTCTGCAATAGCATGAAAGCCCCTTGGGTATACGCCCCAAAGTGATATAACTGGGTCTTACTGCAGAACTATTTTCAGCTATTTGAAGAACATCCACACTGATTTCCACAATATCTAAACCAGTTTACACTCCCACCATCAGCAGTAAGTGTTAGCCTTTCCCAGAACCCTTGCCAGTATGTGTTGTCATTTGTTTAATTGATATTGGTAGCCATTCTGACTGAAGAACAAACATTTTTGCCTTGCCAGTCAGATAAACACAAAATAAAATCACTATAGTTTAAATTTGTATTTCCCAGATTTTTTCAGTTGAGCTTTCTTTTTCTTTTTTAATGTAGCTAGCTCTCGTAGATTATTACTTTAACTAAGAAAAGATGTGTTAGATTTATTTATGCTGCAGAATATTACTTTAACTATATAAAGGTGTGTTAATTTTGTTTATGCTGCATTTGTTTAATCATAAAAAGATGTATTGCATTTGTTTCATCTTGCCTGCCTAAGGCACCTGAATGGTCTAATAAAGAGCAGAACAGCCAACAGCTAGGCAGGAGAAAGACTAGGAGGGACTGGCAGACAGGAGGAATAAAAAGGAAGAGAAATCTAGGCTCCAACGAAGGAAGAAGAATGAAAGAAAAAGGAAAAATTAAGGGACATGTCCGAAGGCCAAAAAAAAAAAAAAAAAGGTGGATGACAGACAGAGAGGTGAAAGTAAGATATACATATGTAAGAAAGGTAATAAGCCCTGAGGCAAAATATAGATAAGGAGAAATAGGTTTGGTTAAAAGACCTAGCCAGAAACAAGCCTAAGTTAGGCCTAGCATTCAGAATTAATAAGTCCCTGTCATGATTTGGGAGTTGATTGGAGGCCCCAAAGACAAAGACTAGTACAGCTAGATACTGATCTTTGTTAGATCTATGTTTTATAAATATCTCCTATAATCCATGGCTTAACTTTTCACATGATCTCATATTTCTATAAAGAAGATAGTTTAGGTTTAACAAACTCACATGTATGTGTTCTGCCATGATAATGCCCTCAGTTTTTGCTCTGCTTAAAAATAATATAAATATTCTTTTAAGTCTCCTTAAGTTTATCTGAATGTCTGCATTTCTTTTAAGACGTTAACCCAACTGAAATAGGTTTTTATGTAATGTTAGCAATATGGGTTAAATTTTATTTTCATAGTATGGATAAATAATTTCTCAAATATGTCTAATGCCAGCTTTAATTACAGACTCAATATATATATATATATATATATATAGAGAGAGAGAGAGAGAGAGAGAGAATAATGCTTTAGACTTTACTTTCATTATTCTAATTGCCTTTATCTATACCAAATTTAGCTACTCAGTTTTAAGTGTGTGTGTGTGTGTGTTGTGCATATGTATGTCAGAGGAGAACACTGACTGTCCTGACATGTCTTGAGACAGGAAATCTCCCTGAACCTGAAACTTGGCTGATAGCAGCAAGTAACAGTAATATTTCTCTGCTCCCCACAGCTCTAGCGTTACAGGCACGTACACCATGCCTACTTTCTTACAGGATCATTTTTGAACTGCCTCAGGGTCCATTGACATATTCCTTTCTGGAATGATGGGTTGCCCCTGCCTCTCCTTTCAACATGTTTATTTCTAGTCCAGGAAGCAGTCATTTCTTTAAGAATCCTAATCTCTTCTCTTAATGGCAAAGAGTATTTACGGTTGGCACTTGGTATTAGGCCTATCATCTTGTTCTGGAGATTTTTTTGTTGTTGTTGTACTAAGTTCAAGCATAGGTCAACATTTCAAAACAAAGATATTGTCTTAGGCTCATACTGATATTTTCAATTAAAATTCAAGTGGTGAAGGAGTTTGAGTTAATTTAATTTTATAAAGCTTATAATCGATTCTACTTTTCCTTCTTTGAGACTCACAGGTTCTCAAACACAATGGTAATTTTTCTCTCACCTCACTCCACACTGTACAGAATCAGAAAAGGGAGGGTCTCATTTGCCAGAAAGGCCAGTGTGAAAGAGCATTTGCTCACAAGACAAGGAAGATGCACATTCTGTAAAGAGCAAACAGCTTTCAAGAAGGGCTGTGATTTGATGGGGCAGAGGTCACATCAGAAAGAGAGACAATTGAGTTACCAAAAGGCAAGAGGTAGATTCCAAAATCAGGATGGAATAGTAATTACAATGAGATTCACACTGGAACTGCTGGCTGATGTCAAAGTCACAACCAGGAACAGTATTTCTTTCTGTTAGTGAAAAGTCTTTCATTATTTTAATAAAATATTATTTTTTTGTTCTTATAAACAGAACATAGATCCAAGACAAGAAGAGATAGCACAAGGAAGATAGCTCTTAAGCTAAGAGAAATTGTAGTGAAAGGAAGAGGGCCTGAGTTCAAAGCGCCAACACCCATATAAAAGATAGGGATGGCTATATGTCCTAGCAAGTCCAAACACTGGGCATAGGGCATACAAATGGGCAGATCCCTGGAGTGTGCTAGCTGGTCAACCCTGTCAAAACTGTCAGCTTCCTATTCAGTAATAGACCCTGATGGAGGTGGGTCTTGTATTTATCTGTTGCTTTCCTTGGTTAATTAATAAAGAAAACTGTTTGGCCCTGATAGGACAGAAAATTAGGTAGGCAGAGTAGACAGAACAGAATGCTGGGAGAAAGAAGCTGAGTCAGTCAGTCGCCATGATTCTCCCACTCCAGACAGACGCAGGTTAAGATCTTTCCTGGTAAGCCAGCTCGTGGTGCTACACAGAATATTAGAAATGGGTTAGATCAATATGTAAGAGCTAGCCAATAAGAGGTTAAAACTGACGTGCCAAGCAGTGTTTAAAGGGCTGGAGAGATGGCTCAGTGGTTAAGAGCATTGCCTGCTCTTCCAAAGGTACTGAGTTCAATTCCCAGCAACCACATGGTGGCTCACAACCATCTGTAAAGAGGTCTGGCGCCCTCTTCTGGCCTTCATGCATACAGACAGAATATTGTATACATAATAAATAAATAAATATTAAAAAAAAAAGAATACAGTTTCTGTGTAATTATTTCCGGTAAAGCTAGCTGTGCAGAGCTGGGCAGAACACAGCCCACTGCAGCTCCTACTACAAGACCCCATCTCAAAGTAAGGAGAGGTAATGTAAATATAAATATGTAAAGTGGAATAGCTGTAAATGAAAAGAAGTTTTCAGGGAAATAGGTGGTTTTGGGGTGTATGATATTAAGCAGGGTCACAGAAACTCAAGAAGAAAAAGAAAAAAAATACTCTTGTTCTCATGCAAGTGGATCCCGAACTGTAGTGTGTCCATGTATGTATGTAAACAGATATAAGTGTGGGAATAGTATAATACTTAGAAAAATTGTCTAGGAAAAGTAACATTTGGTGACGAGGAGGGACAAAATGCAGACAAAGGACACAAAGCTGATTGCTTTTCTAGCATCAATTCAGCTGTAGATTTTTCCCATTTTTTTGATAAAAATGCCATTTAAAATGAAAGTATAAAACACTAAGCAAAGTTCCCCTGTTTCAGAGAGGCTATTCTAAATAGAAGTCCATTCAGATGCACAGAGTTCAGGAAGGGGCAAGAGTTTGAGTGACTTTCTTAATCTATCAGAGAGACATTTTTTATTTGTGAGTTCACTGCAATTAAGAGATAAAAGAGAAGAAACAAAAGTAGCCACATCTCATTGTCTAAATGTGTCTATACTACAAATGCATTTTAAAAAATTGTATTAGGAAATGATTGAGAAAACACACAGCATGCTTCTCTTCTGCACTTGCAGGCATGCACACACATACACAGGTGCATACAACACACACATGCACACACACACACACACACACACACTAAAATACCGTCAGGACTTCTCTCTCTAACTCAGGTTTATACCAATTTAATGAAAATGGCAGCTAAATGCAGCTCAATTTTCTCCTGATATTTGAAGTACCGGGGTCCTAATGAGCCGCTGTCTTAATTATTTCTCTGCCCACAGAGGACAAGGTGTGGACCATAGTGTCTCACGACTTACAGATGCAGACGACAGTGGTAGGCTACAGCCCAGAAAAGTATTCGGTGACACAGCTCATCTACAGTGCCTCCATGGACCAGATCAGTGCCATCACCAGCAGCGCTGAATACTGTGAACAGTATGTCTCCTACTTCTGCAGGATGTCCAGGTTGTTGAACACCCCAGGTAGGATGCGATGCAACATTACTTTTAATTACTCTCTCAGCTGGTGTTTGCAGTTGCCTAAACAATCCAACAGGTGTGGCTTATTATCTTACCGCCCAGCCCGTCTTCAATGTGCAAATGGCTGTAAATAAGTACAATGTAATCATTGGGATTGTTTTCTGGACAAGAAAGCTCGGAATGCATGGTTTTTAAAAGGCAATTCCATTATTTTATGTTTATGGATTTTTTCAGCTTTATGCACATATCCAAGGTGTGCTGTTAATGTTCATTTATCAAGCAATTGCCTTGGGCAAAAGTTTGTCGGAGCTCCCTGTGAGCTTTCAAGTGATGCTCTGAGGTACTCTGGTGTCTTTAATGTAAAGATGAAAGCCTTCTGAAGGCTGCCAGGAAATCTGGTATAAAGCAGTGAGAGAATTTAGGGCTCTTTGCTGTCATTTAACAGTATCTGTTTTAAGAAACTCACCCTGAAGTTTCCTATCATGACAGTCTATTTTAGCAATATATAGTGTATGTGTGTATGAAGGAGTGCATGCATATGTTTGTACAAGATGGGGAATTCGAATAAAGAAGCCCCCAAAGTGATACTGAAAACACCATCTCTGCAAGAAAGCTTTGTGTGTTAGCATGTGAACATGACACTAAATTTAAGATGTGGGCAGAGATCTTTTGGTCCATCACCCAACGGCAAAAATGAGCACGAGCATTGAGTGGAGGGAACAGTGCTTTCAGGTTTGCCCTTGAGGTTTTCCAAAGGTGTCTTTGGGATAGTCATTGAATTTGAACTCGCTTGTCTTATACAGGAAGTAAAACCGTTATCTATTTGTCATGAAATATGATTGCAGAATGGCTAAATCAAGCTAATTTGCATATGAATACTTTACTTTTTTGTGGCAAGAACTATTTTCAAGGATGTAATATAACTCTCACAGACTGTAGTGACCATGTTCTACTATGGAAATCTTATATTCCAGCTTCAGTTTCCCATGTTCTTTTTCTCTTCAATTAGGATAAGAATGTCTGCTTGGGGGTCTATGAATTTAAAGACATGAATGGTATGTTTTCAATTAATAAGCAGCATTATAACATTGCGTTGTGTCCAAGACTAGATGGATATGTGATGTCCTAAATCAACACTGGTTTAGATCTAGCACTCCAGCATTCTTTGGGAGCTGCATCTAGAAAAGAGTTAGAAACAAAGTGAATAGATGATTTGGGGTGTTTGGGTGTTTATCCTGTGCAAAGCCTTGTGCTATTAGTATGCTTACAGTGTAAACCACGGACTCTACAAGAGTAAAATCTGAAAATAATAAAGTGATAGGTTTAGAAAATTGGGGCTTATATTGTTTGGCAGAAATGGTTGGCCTGTTGAAGTAACGTCATTGAAAGAGCAGAAAGAAGTTCCCAGGTTGGTGTTGGAGAATGAATGGCAGTGGATGTCATACAAATGGCCCTTCTGGTGTTGGTCAGAAGCCCTGGGTTGGGAAGTGAGTATGGACATGGGCCTGGATGCAAGTAAATCTTCTGCTGTGTACTGAGTCCCTACCCTATCCTTCTGAGTCTATGTGTTTCTGAGCCTAAGTGTGCTTGAGAACAACACACAGAAGTTAGGAATGCAGAACCGGTCGGGCTCGACTCTCTGTATTTTTGATATGATGGATCTAAAATGAAGTTGAGAGTACACATTTGTTTTGAGTGTCATTAAATGAACTGGTTCCTTAAGTGGCTGTACTTGGAGACAGGACTTTTAGTATACAGTAATGTTAAATGTAGTCAGAATGCAGATATCCTAATCCCAACAGGACTGCTAGCCTTAAGGAAGATTAAAAATCTCTCTCTCTCTCTCTCTCTCTCTCTCTCTCTCTCTCTCTCCTATCTCTCTGTCTCTTCCCCTGTCCTCCACCTCTCTTTCCTTCTGTCCCTTTCCCTCTCCCTTACACTTTCTCTCCCTGTCTGTCTGTCTGTCTCTGTGTTTTTTGTCCCCCTCTATTATCTCTCCTCTCTCTCACTACCATGTATGGACATGGCAAGGGTACCCTGGGATGCCAAACTAAATCTACCAGTTCCTTGAACTTAGGCTTTCTTTCTTCTGAACAACAAGGGAATATATTTCCACTGCTCAACTTCCTGCCTGCCTATGGCACTTTGCTAGATAGTTCTAGCAGGTAGATGGTGAGTTCTCAGGTGATGTCAAATGTGAATGGGCTGGAGACCAACTCTGAGAATTTGAGAGTTATACACAGCCCAACTGGTGTTTCTGTTGCCCTTCAGTGCTCACAGAAAATTTTACTGGATACTGCTTCCATTGCTAGTGAGCATTAGGTAACAACTGTGGAAAAAACAAGGCCAGAAAAGAGTTGTTAATGAATCTCATCAGCTTGCTTTTCTGTTTCATGAGTGAGTGCTCCTCACAGAGTCTCTGTTCACAGATTTCAGTTAATTAGTATCCAGTCCTGGAATGGGAGACAAGTGGGACAAATTGCTCATCAGATAGAAACCTTGGTATTTTCATTGGTACAGTCAAATTTTCATTATCAAATTCTTCTAGTAGTTAAAGTATAATAATATTTTTAAAAACACATTAGAACCGTCAAATATGTATGCTAATGATTTACAGTTTAGGTACCAGAGAACTGATCTAAGGCTTTTTAAGGCAACTAACCTTTATTCCTCTTGGTGTAATAAGTAGTCTTCCTTCTTTCCCCCACTGATGACTTTCTCTTAGCCACAAGGAATGTCACACAGCCATTACTCTCCTTTATATAGCATATGATACACATAGCTTAGGAAAAATAAGAGAGATGTGAAGATTTTAACTGTCATCTTGAAACAATCTAGACTCACTGCAGGAGAGAGTACAATGAGAGGTTATATAGACCAGGTTATTCTGTGGGAGTTAATACTGAATGTTTGCTTATTTAAAATAAGAGCCCCCCACTATGGTAGCAGCATTTCTTAGGTAGGAGATCTTAAACTGTGTAGAAGTAGAGAGCTAAGCACTAGCATGTATGAGTTAATTCATCACTCCTAACTCTTGATGGTAGATGGATGTAACTAGTTGCTTCAAGCTCCTTACTTACCTTCCCTGAAATGATGGCCTGTAACCTTGAACTGTCAGCCAAATAAATCTTTTTTTGATCACATTGCATTTTGTCTAGAGATCTTATCACAGCCATGGACAAAACTTCGACAATAAATGTGTTTTTACAGGATGTTAGTTACGTTTTCTTTCTTTTTTTTGGGGGGGGGGGGTTCAAGACAGGGTTTCTCTGTAGCTTTGATGCCGGTCCCAGAACTAGGCTGGCCTCGAACTCCCAGAGATCCACCTGCCTCTGCCTCCTGAGTGCTGCCTCTGCCTCCCGAGTGTAGTTACATTTTCTAAAATAAAGCAGACACTTTTCCCTTTGAACTCCACATAACCTTTTCAGGAAAACTACTTGATGGAATTCAAGAGTGAATTTCTAACTTTCACAATAAATACAGTATTTTACTTATGTTTTCAGAGAATCCAATATTGTATTTTAAAACATTTATAGGTTGTCATTTTACCTAAAACATTATTTGAAAATTATTTTCATCTACACCAGACATTTTTTAAACACCCTATTATTCTCTCATATTTCCCACTTTTATTAAAAACATGTTCTTTTCTCATTCCTGATAACAGTTTCCCCTCCCTCTCCTCCTCCCAGTTCCTCCCTACCTCTTCTCCCATCTGGATCCACTCCCTTTAAGCCTCTTATTAGAAAGAACAGGCTTCTGAGAGATAATAAAAATATTGAACAAAATAAAATATAATAAGATAAAACAAAACCTGTCACAACAAGGTTGAACAAGACAAAGCAAGAGAAGGAAAAGAGCCCAGGAGCAGGCACAAGGATCAGGCAATTTCTCATTCACACACTCAGGAGCCCCATAAAAACACTAAACCAAAAGCCATAAAGTATGTGAGCAGGACCCACTGTTAAACCCATGTAGGCCCTGCGCCTGCTGTTTCACTCTCTGTGAATTCATGTGAGCTTTGTTCATTTGAGTTTGGGGGCCTTGTTCTGGTATCCTCAATCCCCTCTGGCTCTTATATTGTTTCTGCCTCCTCTTCTGCTGAAATACCCTACCATTCTTTCATTCAAACAGGGTCTGTTCTTGATCATGTTTGCTCATTTGAATAAAAGGGCATAGCTTCAAATATTCCCTTATGAACCCACAGACACTTCTTTCTAAGCAAAAACAAGCATCTACGTTTTCTGGCTACTTATTATAATACTGAGGCCAGGACCCTCCACACAGGTTTTGATGGGATTTGGTCAGGATTTAGGAATGACTGCCTTCAGCAAACATTCCCAGCCAGTTTTATGAACCATCATCGGGAAACACTGTCTATCACCTGTGTGGCTCTCCTGTTCAAATCTAAGTTGTTAGTCCTTTACGTTGGGGAAGAGTAGAGGAATAGGAATTCTCTGGCCAGCTAAAATAAATAGGGCATACATAACTGACTGCTTTTTCAGTTAAATCACGCTAATAAGGAGTTGTTTTTAATCCAATTGAAGGAACAATGCATAGATGTCATAAAGTGGATTTCTGCCTACTCTACAGAGTTTCCCCCCCACAGTCCCCCTTTCTTCTGCCCAGGTGAGCCATTGTAGAACAGTGAACACAAGTGCGCGAGTGGCTAACCTGTCAAAGCTCTCTGTGCACTGGGTTCTGTATCAGTCAGGATAAGGAAGAAGAGAATTTAATAAAAATCTTAAATTTGTTGTTTTAAGGAACTAACACTTGCTATAATTGTTTTCTTCCTCTTTCATGGTAATGTCTGATTTTAAACACCCACTTATCATTCTGTAACTAAGGCTGAATTATACTGGAACTTCCTCAGAAGCACTTGGGGCATCTGTTTGAATGCAAAGTATATTCATTATAGTCATTGGAATTAAAATGAATAACAAATGAGTCTGTAATAGCTATGCACTTAAATGTTATTCTTTATTTTATGAGCTTCACATCCAGACGTCATCTGAGGCTCTGGAGCTTCTAAGATACTCAGGACTAAGAATTGATAGGCGTACGGAACTTATGCGTCTTTATTGATAACTATTTGCGCCATACCATTAGCTAGCAAATGTTGACATATTCATTATTTGTGTGTCAGACTGTTATAAGGATGACAATGTTTAGATTACAGTATTATCCACTGTTATTACAAAATTAGAGAAAGGAATCACTTTGAAAATAATTATTTGGCTATCCCTTATACTCATGTTCAGTTTTCAAGGCCGTTATGCATTCATTTGTTCTTAACCAATCATATAAACATATAGAAACAAAACTCATACAAATTCAGTAACTCCATCTATAAACTGGAATGAGGTCATATCGATGGAAATAACCAAGTTTTACCCAATTTGAGAAAACCAATTGTGATTTTCTAAAAGAATGTCAGCATACTTTAATTTTATAGCCTCAGAATTATGAACATAATAATATGAAAAAGGGAAAAAATTGAAAAATTAAATCTGCTTCTGAAATAAGTCCTTTAAGAAGTTAAGAGTTCGTAGAGACACTCGGTATTTGCATTTTGAACGTAAGGACCAGCGCCCAGATTCTAAACAGCTGCTTTCTCCGTCTGCTTTCACTGCTTTCACGATTGTAACTTCTCGACTTCTTTATCAGGCTGCTGTGTCAGCTGACCAGTAGTCCTGAGGTTCGAACAGCACATGGAGGTTTTGTAGAGAATCTAGTGCCACGGGTACTTTCAGTAGCATAGAATCTTTGCTCTGGCTTTGAATGTTTACTATGTTGCCATCCACAGTTTATCCCCCCCCCCGAGGTTGTTGTTAAATCAAATGCTCAAATAACATTTTTATTTGTCTGATATATATATATATATATTCTAATATCTATTATATTAGAATCATTATATTGATATATATCTAATATAATATACATAGTCTAATATGTACTTATAAATATTTATATATTTATTTATATATGTGTGTATGTGTATATATATATATTTATATGTATATGAACTAGCTTACAATTCTTACACAAATGTCTTCATTACTGCACATTAACTATGAGGAAATACTTTTGAGAGTCTAGAATGATACAAGTGAGCACAAGAAGTTGGTCAGCTTGATAATGGAGTGCTGGCAATAATCTCTGGACATCATACAAGACTAAGATGAACCTAGGTTTCCTTGGAATAAACAGACATAGTAATATGGGGTTGCCAATTGAAGCTGTGACTATCTAAAATGGACCTCAAAGGTAGACCAGTGTTTAGAGTGTTCTAAAGCCATTTCAAGTACAAAAACGAGTTGGACTACATAGATATACAATTTTAAGCCTTAAGTTAACTTTTTCTTTTCTCCTGCCCGAAGTATATTTGTAAACTCAGAGCTGAGCAAAAGTAACTTGACCATGTATCTGATGAGTTCATAGTGTTCCTGTCTCCACCCCTTTGTTTTCATTCTCTTGCCAATGCAATAGGCAGTGTATGCATAAATTAGGAGTCAGGAAATTTGAGTGAGAATTTTCATGCTATGGTCCTCTGTTTGTCTTGTAAGACATCCTTGCTTACTTAGGAATGCCCCCTTATGATTTTAAATAAATTTACTTTGTGTCAAAAAGTTAACTGTGATGGCCTGTGCTTGTAATCCTATAACCAAGACAGAAGAAGAAGAGACATACAGACCCCTAGACCTTACTGGTGGCCTGCCTAGCCTATTTAACAAGATCTAGGTCATTAGAGACACCTTCTAAAGGAAATAAATAAACAGGAAGCAAATAAACAACAAAAAAGGTAGGCAGAGCCTGAGGGATCACACCTGAGTTCACCCTCTTATCTCTGCATGCACATGCATACAAGTACACCCAGTCATACACACACACACACACACACACACACACACAAGCTCATGCATACCCTACCTCTTCACACACAAAGAACTTGAATCTTATAAGTCAGGTACTGGAAGAAAGGTAAATTTAAATACTACTGGAATCCAGTTCTAGCCTACAATCCCAGTGCTTTCAGATGCCCAAGGTGCTTCACCTGGTTGGACAGGACCTCTGCGAGCTAGTTTAAAAGCACCTATTTGGATTTCCTGGAATGTATTGCACTCATATATTTATTTTACGGATCATATTATAGTTTCTAATTCTGAATTTCCTCCTGAAGTATTTACTTCCTGCATATATGAAGATTTATTTAATTGCAGAAGTGTGGGTAGTTGTGTTTCATGTCTTTCTGGTGATATTTAGTACTGTTTCTTGCTTTCCTGGGTTTCATTTCTTTTAATTTCTCAATATAGCCTAGTTCTCATTAGCTGCACTTTTATTGCTTTGTTATGTTGGAAGAAGTCGTATAAATTATCCCTCCTTTTGGGTAGTTTACTATTAGATTTTGTATCTATTGAAAAGGAGTTATGTTCACAATTTTGGCCGGTAAAGTAAGCTGTGTAAAATTCAATACACTTTGATGATACTAAACTATGATTTAGTGGTAACCAAAGGAGAAAACACAACTTTAGCGTTGTGACTTATAACCTATTTTTACCAAAATAAGTAAAAAATAAAAATAAAAATCTAAACTTTGGTGTACTTTTCAAGAAAACCATTTTTCTAACTTTCTTTTTTCCAGTCTAAAAAAAGATCTTTATGTTTAACTTTTGAAATAGTTCAGACATTTTAAAAAGCATTAACCAATTCCAGCTAAAAATTGTTTTAAGTAAATGAAACTCATTGTTCCTAATCAGTATATCAATCAGAAAGTTGAACATTTATCTAATTAATTATAGGCCCTAATTTTAGTACTAAAACTGGAGGACTTAGTTCAACGAGACAAGCAAAGACAATACTGAAGAATACAGTTGGGGGCAGCAGTGCAGCTCAGCTGGTAGAGTGCTTGCCTAACATGAAAGCCTTGGGTTCAATCCTGCACTGCATACAGTGGTATCATGATGCAGTCTCTACTACCAGCACTTGGATGGCAGGAGTTCAAGGTTAAGACCACTGTAGGCTAGACAGAGAGTTTAAAACCAGACTTTACTAAAGATCTGTCTAAATAAAATTACAGATACAGTAAGATGGGTCATGACATAAAGCTACTTGCTGTCAAGTCTGATGAGTTGAACTCAATCCCCATGAGCCACATGATAGAAGAAAAAAAAATAGTGCGAAGTGTTCTCTTAATTTCTACATGCAATGTAGTTACACACAGATACATACACATGTATTCAGACATACGAGTAAATAAGCAAATGTTTGAAAAAGAAAAGATGCAAAGAGAGAGAAAAAGAACATTTAGAAAGCTAAGTCTTGTAAGCTGCACACTGGAGAGGCTAGAATTGACAGGACAGATATTGTCAACCAAAAGGGCAGTGACAGCATGAAAAGAGCTGTGTGAGGCTGTGTAAACAGCATTGACAGGAAGTTAGGAGAGTCCCAGCTAGAAAGATGTGAAGGGAATTAATGATGGCTGATGCCAGTGAATTTCCTGTATCTCAGGAAATGTAGCATATAAGCTGAAATGGAAGAATTTACACAAACTAACTAAGAAAAGAAATGGATGAGGAGTTCCAGGTTAGAGATGTCATGTGCTCACTGATGCTGAAATGAAGACCAAGTAGTGCAGAACTTAACAGAGGGGAGCAAGAGGCTGGAAGAGAACCGGAGGCCACAGAGACGGGAAAGGAGCTTGGAGATCAATCCTGCGTCCCTTTGGATTTCACACTGAAATTTTCCTTGGAGGGGAAAGGGATGGCTGCAAACTGTGTATTCAGATTGTCACATGGAGAATGGAGTAGAAGACAGAACTGGTATGAAGGGACCTCCCAGCGCAGTGTCTGTGGCTGTCTGGGAGCCCCAGGACTGAGAGAGGAAGACAAACTTGTTCAAGGTTTAGGTGACAGAATCAAATTATTTATATAGAGTAAATGAAGAACATTCGATGATGGCTCAAGCTTCTGACTTGGGGAACAGTGCAGAATAAGGCTTCCTGGCATGGCTGCTTTTTAAGGAAAATCTGGAGAGTGGCCAACTTGAAAACCTGACACTGAAGACAAGTGTTCATCTATTGTAATGGCCCACAGGGTGCAAATCCTTTTAATGGACTCCAAAAGGACTAACATAGTATTCTCCTTCATTGCTATGTAAACATATCCAATAGCTAAAGTTAAATGAAAGGGTCCTCATGCTCTCCATTCTCATATTTATATTAGGAGAGCAAGAGACCCAGTCCAATAGGATCCATATCAATGATATTAAAGTTTTGACTTTGCTAAAGCTCACTGGTCTATTTGGTTCTATGCCAGCTGCATACTGACTTTTCCAAGGACCTAGGAGGTGGACACTTCAGCCATAACTCTTTCCAGGGAGAGAAATGCATCAAGTGTGCCTCATTTTGTGAACCAAAACAAGTCACATGCTTTGCCTATCCTAACTATAATAGAAGGAGAAACGTGATCTTCCCATTTGTGAATGAGCACAACCAAAGTAAACATCTGTGTACATTAGTGGATGCTTGTAGGATGAGACGTCAGGGGGCCTGAGTGAAAACAGAAGGTAGAAGGAAAGGAAAGGGGGGTAGCAATTAAAAGGGAGGCTGATGATGGGAGGGAAGGATGCACCTATCCAAAGGGACTGGAAAGTGATGATCAAAACAGTAAAGCCCAACAGAATCAGACTGGGAGAGGGGTTTTTTTTTTCTGTTTATGTAAAAACATTATGAGTAAAAAGGAAAACTGAGACAAAGTCAATGGTAAGATACCCTAAAGAGGAAACCTATCCCAGTAATGGTAATTGGAGGCTACTGCAGAATGGATGGATACACGATGAATTTCACGATGTTTATGGTGACGAGGTGGCTGGCTAGAGGAATCTGTAAGGCAGAGCAAAAGGAAAAGTTAAGTATTGCTGACAATTTTAAGCATGAAAGAGTTATGAGTCTGCAAATTGTAAAGGAGGCTCTACAGAAAAAACTATACCTTATAAGACAGAAAAAAAAAGAGTGGAGACTTCTTTTTATCACCCAGGACCTCCTAGGTTGCAATCTTGCTGAGCACTGAGCCGATACATCAAGAAATAAACTTCCTCTATAAAGCAGGAAGGTCTGCTCATTATTGCCAATTGACTGATGAGTACTTGTGTATATAGTTAGTTTCCTTAATAAATATGGAAACATGGACATTTTGTGAGGTTATTATCCTATCAATACATAGAGTTGACAATTGTCTTCTCATGTCCTCTTTGTCATGACAGTTGATGCTAAAAAGTTGAATTCAACTAGCTATTCCTTCAAGGAATAACTTTCTTTTAAATAGGTTTAAATTTAAAGTGGGCATGAGAATTCTAGATTTAAGATTTATTTTTCCTTGTAACTGTTTGACAATATTTTTTCCTTTAATTTTTTGACAGTACAGTACATTATTAGTAATCTCTTCTAAACAAAGGTTAGGTGTGAAAATCATAACACCACACAGAAACTGTATCACTAATTTTTCCTTGAATCTTTCTTAATACATTGTTGGCAGAGACTGCTAGTTCATTTCCCAACTAGCCTGACTCAGAATAATCATACAGAAACTATATTATTTGCAATAATGTTTGGCCAATAGCTTAAGCATATTTCTGGCTAACTCTTATATCTTAAATTAACCCATTTCTATTAATCTGTGTATGGCCACATGGCTGTGGCTTACCAGCAAAGTTCTGGTGTGCCTGTCTCCTGCAGACAACTACATGGCTTCTCTTCTACTCTGCCTTCTTTCTCCCAGCATTCAATTTAGTTTTCCTGACTAGCTCTATTTCACTAAGCCACTGGCCAAAACACCAGTACATAGATCTTCTAATTTGTGAGAATTGTGAGTTCTTATAATTGTATTTAAATTAAAATTCAGCATATTGAGAGATCATAAAGCCAAGGTTTTTAAATTTATGTTTTTACTTTGTAATAAAAGATTGTATAAATGAAGAAATACCTGTTTTATCCAATTTCAAAAAATATTAGAAAACAATAGGCTTGTCTTATTTTTTTAAAATCCCATACTTATCAACTTTTTTTTCTGAGAAAAACAAAATTAGATTTATAAAAGTTCTTCTGAAATATTGGATAAGTGAAATAGTATTTACTTGAAATATTTAATAATAGCACATTAGGCAAATATATAAAAGGGAAAGCTTTAAATTTTAATATTTTTTCATGAATATTCATTCCTCTTTTTGTTTATATTCATGCATATTATCTATGAAAAATAAAATCAGATTGAATTAGTTTCATTGTCTTTTCTATCATATATCAAATTATTATTATTATTAGTGAATTATTTTTTAAATGATTCATTCTTATTTGTTGTTCTTTTTTGTTGTTGTTTTGAGACAGTGTTTCTCTACGTAGCAACCTGTAAACAAGGATGGTTTTGAACTCAGAGATCCACCTGCCTCTGTCTCCTGAGTACTGAGATTAAAGATGTGTGCTACCATCATCCAGCTATTGTGCATTCTTATGACACCGAAAAATGAGAAGATTCCTAATTTATCAGATATTATGAGTTGTGCTTAAAACATGTCCTACACAAGATACTGAAAAAATAATCAGTTTTACCGTGAAAATGCTTTCCAGATTAATGTGATGCCGCACACATATGATCTTCATACTTGGGAAGATAGGCAGGGAAACTGTAAGTTCGAGTACAGCCTAAACTACATGGTAAGACCCCCGTCTAAAAGAAAAAATCCCTTACTCTGGATCTCTAGAATATTAATATAGAATTTCTGATTTACTCTTAATGAAATCCTTTGTTAAGTGCCATTGGAAATGCAGCCTGATCAAACAGAGTGCCTTTAAATAGCGTCGCCTTAAACTATGAGTTGGTGATTTAGACGCATGACATTAAAAACATTGAGTTTATGGCTTTTAGAACTTATTGATAATAGAGAACCTACTTAGGATACATTACAATTTCTAGAAATGTGGACCTGTGTTTTGCAGAGGCTTCTTTAGAAGGGAAGGCTAAGAGTATTTGGGATGACAGGGAAGGAAGGAGGGGGTCCTAGAGTACTCTTAAGACGAGCTATTGGTTCATGTTCATTCAGGTACAGAACAGGTAAAGTGTGTAACTGGAGATTTACTGCCAGGTATTGGTTTGTGGCATTGTGGAGCCTAAATCGCTACATTCAAAATGAGATTCAAAATCGGGAAGGACAAGGTTGGGCACTTAGGTAGATGGGCCGCAACCAGCTATAGGTGAGGTTTCTCCTGAAGGATGTTTCCAAATTACCTCTGGGGTTTCCAACCACCGAAGGAAGCCCATAGAGATAAGATAAAATAATCTCCTATTCAAAGTTCACTTTCCATTTTGATCGCTATACAATCAATTTTTTTGTGTCTGAATTTGTGTCTGAGTTCTCTACTGGACATTGTACATAAGGTGACTCTTAAAGCGGCCATCACAACCAGTGAAGGTTGATTCTAAGATGAGCTATTCCAAGATCCCATTCTAGAGTAGGGACAATTCATGCCCTGACCTGAAGAAAGTGCAGCTGTACCGTCATGGACAGGTGGGGCATGCCTATTATGGGCTGAGGGATTATTCAAAAACTCTGCTTCACTGATGAAAGTATATGTGGGTCTTAGGTCAAATTGCTAAATAAAATCTGGCCACTGGTGACAAGAACCATGCTTTCATATATCCAGATGGATTTAGAAGATTTGTTAAAGCAAAACGGCCTTTCATTTCCTTGTGCTGTTTTTTTTTTTTTTAAAAAAAAAAAAGCATCTGCTGATGGTTTTATTCCACATTTTAGCAAGATGGCATTTGTTGCAGGGATATAAACTTCATTTGCTAATCCACACTTCTCTCAATAGGCTGCTTCCATAGAAGTCTTTCCACTGAGAGAGATGAGCAAGCTTTCTATCAAGCCTTCTGTCATCCCACCAACATTACTCTGCAATATTTCCTTTTCTAAATATTGTGCTGTGCTCTGTGTGTATGCGTGATTGTGTGTTGCATATGTGGATGAGAATAAAACTTCAAATGTCACCATCCACAACCATTCTTTATAGAGTCACTTTCTCCCTGAACCTGGAGCTCACCATTAGGCTAGGTTGACTGTGCAGTAAGTTCCAAGGATCCAATCGCTTGCATCTCTCCAGTGCCGTGACCACATGTATCCTCCCCACATGGGCTCTGGGATTGAACTCAGAGCATCACACTTGAGTGCCAAGCACTTTACTGGCTGAAGGTTTCTCTCAATGCCACCCTAGACTAACTTTTATAGTTGAATCTGATCCCTTTGCCTTTCAGAGTAAAGATGACAAAGAAGTCCAGAGAAACAAAGTTAGAAGAGCAGACTTTTATAGATATGCCTGTGAATAAAATGTATTCATTTACTTTATTTCAGAGGCTAAGTTTCCAAAGCTATCATTTTTTCCACCTATAAATGATAAAACTTTTCTGGATTCCATTAAACATTATGCTTACTTAAAAGTTACCAAGTAAAGAGATTCATGCTATCACGAGATTTTTTTTTCTGTTACTATTTTTGTCTTTCTCAATTTATAAAACATGAATAAGTCTTAAATTGTGCAGCAGTATTTCTGTAATGTCCTCATTTTCATTGTGTAAAGTTAAATAAAAAAAGCAAGTGATACTTGGAAAAAAAAGAGATTTTAGGGGAAAATGAACAATGTTATGATGTTTGTTCTAGATACCATAACCTCAGATAGTAAATTCCCTTAAGGAAATTGCTCAATTTTTGTTATTTTTTGGCACATGATCATAGCTGTAGACAAAATGTATTGTCCCTTATATTATTAGATGAATAATGCTTACCAATAATTATTTCTAAATAAGAATGTGCTAATGATGACTGATGAATAATGGGACAGGAATGACATTGGTATCTATTAATAATTTACTTGGGAATGAGAACGCATAGGCCAATTACACTAGCTGTAACATTTGGAACCACATATCACCATTTCCATTTTATATCCATTTTATATAGCCTCACCAGAGCTCATTAATTCACTCTAAAAGAAAAAACAAAAAAGAAATGAATGAAAGCAAATATCACACCAAGGCCAAGCAAATGTTAAATTGCAACTTTATATGTCTTTATGCCTCTTGTACCTTCTACCAAGAAACTGGAAGAAAGAAAACAGATGAGGCCACCAAATAAAGTAATCACTTGGACTTTTTTTTTAGCAATTTCTTCTAAACTGAAGCATTATTAGTTGTTTTACTATATTTAAAAATTACTGACTGGGGCATTTTGCTACGTAGTAGGGAAAAGGGGGCATACTCCCTTCTGAACTCTTCTGATCTAATATTCTCTACTTGGCCCTGACAAGTATTTTAAGAAATAGTAGTTTGGCTGACAATTTGTTTGTGAGCATATTGGGAAACATTTTGATGTGAAAGAAATGAAAACATGCTTCTCTTTCTATAGAACCCTTGACTTTCCTGTTTTTAATATCAAGATATTTCAGTACATGCAAATTGCATGTTGATGAAATTGAAAAACGTGGCAATAGGTTATATCCATTTCTTTTCAGATAAAATATGAACACTAGACGTTGACATTTTCTTTTTATAAACAAAAACTTTCCAGAAGACATTCCTATACCTATACTTAGCATAACGCATGCAATGTTGCCTTCTCATTTTGTTTATTTACTATTGTTTTCTGAGAGCTCCTGTTAGAATGAGGTAGATCAGAGATGTGTGGAGCAAAGCAGAGGACAGTATGTAACAGGACACTGATAGAGATAGACAATCCTACTCACTTCCTGAAATGAGACGTTTAGAGTAGGGAGCTGTTTCCTGTCAGGAGAAGGGAGTTTCTCTGCTGAGGTTAAACTTGTATGTGCCAAAGAGGAATGACACACAGAACACACAAAAAGGCACGTGGGGGGCTTGAAGGGAGGGCATTGTGGAGGCTAGCAAAGGAGGCACGACCTCAAGAAGGTCGGGACAGCAAAGGCAGTGATGCACCTAGACCAAGCCTACTCTCTAGCCAGCCTTCAGCTTAGAGGTAGAAGCCACAGGTTTTGTATCATCTCGCCTTGGGAAAGGCAGTTACTGCAGCCTATCTAGAAACCAAGCATTTTAGTCTGTCTGTATTTCATACCATCCAAACCGTAATGTAACCAAAGCAACAGGGATGAGCAGATGGACACTAGGTCTTCACCTCTAAATGAAGAAACTTTAAACCTGACCAGGACAAACAAAGTTCTTAGCTCATTAACCACAGTCATAAGGTTGCACAAATTTATAAGGTTACAATGAAAAAAAAAATAGGGAGTGTTGTGAATTGGCCTCAGTAAAAGCAGGAAAGAAATACATCCTTTCAAAATACAGTCAGTGCATACAAATCTCAGATAGATTTCTAAAGGACTTAAAATTTGAAATAACCAGCCTCACAATATTTAAGCTAATAAAATATAACAAAAATGTAGAATAATTTGGTAGACTCTCTTAATGTACCTAGTTTGCTCTGAAATGTTTTTTTTAAATATATAGACTATATCAGTGTAATTAATATAAGCCTGGTAACGAAAGTCCAAGATGATCAACGGTAACAATTTCTTTCTTCCTTCTGTTCTTGGACAATCTGTTATTCTTCCTCCAATCTGGAAGTAAGTTGACTGCTCAAGTTAAGTAGAAACCCTATATTCTGCACTGTCTCAGTGACTATATCTCTGTACTTTTCTGTCTATATCATTCATGTATCTATATCTACATTTGTGTTAGATTTCTATTACTATTACTAGAAAAGCAAACTTGGTGGTGGCTTGTCCCCATCGATTAAGATTTGTGATAAGGAAACAAGAGATGGGAAGAGCAAGGTGGAGCCAACCTGCTCACCTTATGACAGCCAAGAAGATAGAAGGAAGGAGCTCACCCACATAGAGAAAAGACCTTCCCTAAAACCCATTAAAACTAAATACACCAATGGGATCACCCACTGATGAAATCAGAGCCCTCATAATCCAGCATTCTTCAAGTCTTGTTTTCTGTGTATTGCTGCACTAGGGTCCAAACTTTCACCATATGGGCTTTGGGGACAGTTCATACCCATTCTGTAATAGACTATATAGCTATATCTGAGCTTAAATATATATGTGTTTGAAGGGGAATTAAATCATATATTGATATATATAGAATCAGAGTGTTTGTTTCTGAATAGAAATACAAATATACTATATGTATATAGGCTTTAAATTTTCTATTAAAGAGCCATCCAAGCAATATTTCTTTATGCAAATTGTCCCTGATGTGATAAATCAGTTGATAGACTTCCATGATGTGTGAAGCAAACTTTCTGGAAGTAACAGCATGCAGAAATGACTGCAATGCTAACACATAAAATTACTTACATGCAATAGATATTTGCTATTGAACTCGAGAACAACATTTAGAAAGAAACAATCAGACAAGAGATAACGAGGAGTTATTGTCATTATTAAAATGTGAACTCCACATTAATTTGAAGCCGAAAGAAACACAGGAAAGGCAAAAGTAAAATGAAATTATGAAATTATGAATCCAGAGTATTTCACCATGAAAAGATGGATTGGGTTTTATCAATATAAAAGATAATGGTTTTTGATAATGTTAAATAAATGTGAGTAAAAGTAATCTGAGAGAACAAGGTGGAGATAATAATCACATTTCAAAGACTTTTTTTGTTTTTTGCTTTTACTCCACAACATTTTTTTTTTACTAAGAAAAGGAAAAAAAAAAAAACAAGTTTCCGCCTCCTCCCAGCCTCCCATTTCCCTCTCTCTCCTCCCACCCTTCTCTCCCTTCCATCATTTCTCTCCCCCTCCCTCTCCAGTCCGGAGAGCAGTCAGGGTTCCCTGCCCTGTGGAAAGTCCAAGGTCCTCCCCTCTCCGTCAATGTCTAGTAAGGTGAACATCCAAACTGGCTAGGCTCCCACAAAGCCAGAACATGAAGTAGGATCAAAACCCTGTGCCATTGTCCCTGGCTTCTCATCAGCCCTCATTGTTCGCCATGTTCAGAGAGTCCGGTTTTATCCCATGCTTTTTCAGTCACAGTCCAGTTGGCCTTGGTGAGCTCTCAATAGATCAGCCCCACTGTCTCAGTGGGTGGGTGCACCCCTCATGGTCCCGACTTCCTTGCTCATGTTCTCCCTCCTTCTGCTCCTCATTGGGACCTTGGGAGCTCAGTCCAGTGCTCTAGTGTGGGTCTCTGTCTCTATCTCCATCCATCACCAGATGAAGGTTCTATGGTGATATGCAAGATATTCATCAGTATTGCTATAGGATAGGGTCATTTCCGGTTCCCTATCCTCAGCTGCCCAAGGAACTAATGGGGACATCGCCTTGGGCTCCTGGGAGCCACTCTAGGTTCAAGTCTCTGACAAGAGCATTTGTTCAACTATGTTCATAGCAGTATTATTTGTAATAGCCAGAACCTGGAAACAATCTAGATGCCCTTCAATGGAAGAATGGATGAAGACAGTGTGGAATATATACACATTAGAGTACTGCGCTGCGGTAAAAAACAATGACTTCTCGAATTTTGCATGCAAATGGATGGAAATAGAAAACACTGAGTGAGGTAACCCAGACCCAAAAAGATGAACATGGGATGTACTCACTCATAATTGTTTTCTAGCCATAAATAAGGGTCACGGAGTCTACAATTGGTGAACCTAAAGAAGCTAAGTAAGAAGGTGAACCCAAGGAAAAACATATAGTTATCCTCTTGGCTATGGGAAGTAGACAAAATTGCCAGGGAGAAAATTGGGATCTTGGGGGTGGGTTGGGATGGGGGTAAGGGGAGATGGGGAGAGAAAAGGGAGAAGGGGAGGATGGGGGGAACTTGGGGAAAAAGGATGATTGGGATAAAGGAAGGTTGGATAGGGGAGCATGGAAGCACAATTCTTAGTTAAGGGAGCCACCTTAGGGTTGTCAAAGACTTTTTAAAATACAAGCTTAGCGTTTTGTTTGCCTGTTTCGAGTATTTCCTCCTGACAGAGACTAGACCTCTCCACTGAGATGAATAAAATGTGCAGGCATGGTTCAGAAAGAAATTTCCAAAAGAATCCATGAATTATCTGAGGAAAAAATATAATTGGGGTTATATTATAGGATAAAGGTCTATAAAATATAAGTCCTTGTGAAAATAAGAATAATGTTGAACTGCCTTGGAAGCTTCATCTCTAATGAGAAAGTGGAAGAAAAGGAAAGATGCTGTGCTTCACTTATATTAGAAAGGATTTAGCAGAGATAGGATCGGCAGTGACTTCTAAAGAGAGTGCAGACAAAATGCTGTCCTGTGGATAGCATTCAGACATGTCAGAAAGGAAAAGAAACATGCTTTGCAGCATCGGATGCTAGGAGATGAAATTACACCGCATGGAGAAGTCTCCAATGCTGTCTCTCAAGATAGCCGACATTACCTTAATGACTTCCCGGCAATTCGAAGCCAGACTCTTCTGGCAGAACTTGATTTAACAGCTCACTCCAGTTTGATCTGATTAAAATCAGTCTGTGAGATGGAGATCTACAATCAAAATGTCATTAGATTGACTTAAAATAAAAAACTAACTGCTGAAGGGATAGAATGGCTTGGCTGGCATTTTCTGTGTGGGTAAGATGCATGTGAAGCCAAATTATAAACTCCGATGCCAATGTATTAATTTGTAATGAGAAAAATATAATGCTAAGGGGACTGGACACTCAGGTTGTTTCGTCTGCCAAATCTCTCCCTGAGGGGCAAAGCAACCATGTGGGGAGCCAAATTAGAATCAGATGTTTGCTTCTTGAAGTTGAAATCAGAACATGGAGAGCAAATTAGAAGAGTTGAAAGTTAAGGGCAATGGGTTGTCTTTGAATAGTGGCGCCCTCTCCTTTGCCTTCTATTTGTCTAAACTCAGAATTGAACTTATTCATTCTCCTCCCACTTCTACCTTGTCTAATTCTTCCACTCCCTGCCCCTCCCCTTTACTCTGGTTTGGTTCATAGGCTCCTACCTGAAGACATGAAAACATATCAGCCTGAGCCATGTAGTCTATTATGGTGGGTATGGTCCCAGACACTACCCCAAGTGATAATATTTAAGTATGGCTGTCAAAGGAGCGTCTCTTGGACTCACCACTGACAGAGAGGGTCAACAGAGTTATTTCTTAATGTCATCCACACCCTGTCCTTCTATGGTAGAAAGAAACTTGCCACAATCGTATCACATGGAGACAAGACAATTTCATTTTGATATAATGCATTAAACCAAAGGAAAATGTGAGTGGACTCAGAAGATGGGGCCTGCATGTAACCAAATCCTGAATTTTTGCTCATTTCTATGAGGATAAAAAAGTGACAGTGATTGAGATACTCTCATTCCTTGGTGCCCAATGGTGATCAACTAAAATATCCACATATAATACGTTATTTCTTGGGAGATTTCATGGATATTTTGATCATTTGTTTCATATTAAAGCCTCCAATTTGAAACCAACTGTGACGATGAAAAAACTGTTGCTCAGCAAAAATGTCTTATGACATAAATAAACCATTTACTCCCTGGAAGTTTTTCTTGTAATAAATACTGCCAAATGCAGAAATTCACTGGGGTAAAGGAACCTGATTATCTATTCACAAGTTCTTAAAAATACTAGAGGCAAGCTATGTGTCTAATATGTGGAACTCTGTTGGAAAAGCATCCTAAGATAATACAAAAAAAGCTAAGACAGAAGACAGACAAATGGCAACAACTACAAACAATATAATTAATGTAGAGCCAAGCATATTGAATTTGTGTAAGATTGACGGCAGCTTGCTCCTGAGAAAGAGAACAGAGTGCATTTTTCTTTAAAGCACTCCTGGATGCTACCAGACTGCTGCCTAATGAGGTGATGTGGTAGAAAGCACCATGGATGCTAAATTTGCATAATGCCTTTTTTTTTCCTCTGAGAGATTGCTTTGAAAATTACAAAGAAACTGAAATGAGGTGGAAAACAAAATAACAAAACACAAACATGTTCTCAGTGTTTGCAAATATTAATAATAATTTCCTGACTTCTGATTCATTAGTTTTCCCAAGAGACTACCTGGACATCCTCAGAATGTAAAATGATGCTTAAATTAATTAATACAGTGGGGCTTATATTTCTTTATAACTTTGTCACTTGTATGAAAATACTTGAATCTGTTTATGAGCTGTGCAAACCAGTGGTGGGGTGAGTTACTTTGAGTTGCCCAGCGGCTGGCAAACCTCTGCCAATAGCTCTAATATATACAGAAATCATTGCAGTGTATAAGGTTATCTCTCAAGAAGATTAGTCCAAAAAGTTGTCTTTCAGCCTATTCATTTTCATAGTTTTCTTTGTAATGAACCTTGTCTTATCTTCCCTGTTCCTCCCTAAGTCTACATATCCAAAAGAGAAAAGGTTGTTGCTGTTGTTATTTCTGCCATGTCTCCTAGATTCCTCTGCTAGCCCAGGGCTCAAACATCCCCTGCCTCTTTCCTGTTACTGTTCGTGTGTTAATAGAAGACCTAATTCTTACACTGTCTTCCTATAAAGGCATGAAATATTTGACTACCAGACGTGTTAGATTTATTGTTTAATTACATTTTTATATAAAAAGGCTTAGGTCATTACATCCATCACTTTGTAGATATTGTTTTGCACCTAAAGTCCTTCCCATTTCATATTTAAAATACTCATTTATTCATTCACTTTCTGAACCACTGTTTATTGACCTTCTATGCTGTTTAAAGTACTAGGATACTAGGCTAATTTCCCTGTGAGGTTTAAAAAAAAAATGAATGAGACCTAATCCTTAGGGTAGTATTCTCCTATGTAGGATATTTGCAGGAAGTTTCCCTTACAGAAAAGAAGAAGGTAGTAAATCTGGTGAGGCTCTCAATGGTCTTATACCTAAGATTAGTACCCAAGATATATTTTGCTAGGGCTGGGGTATGTCTCAGTGGTAGATCATGTATGTGCCTAGCACATACAAGGTGTAGGTCAGATTTCTAGCATTGGAAAATCTAAGCTGTTGATGGAAGTGAGAGACAGACAGAACTCAGCACACTGCTCCCTATCAGAATCCTCCTCCCCCACCCACACAACCACTACCCAACAGGAACATTCAAAGGTAAGCTCCATGTTCAGACTTCAACTGTCCACAGGTAGCTATCTTGTCCAGTTATTACCAGTTTCCCAGTAGGACTTCTGTCTGTTCTGAGCTCTTTCCATAGTCTTTCCTCCCCATCTCCAAAGCATGCCCTAGACATGACCCAGTTTCCAGAACCAGTGTTCCTGCCTTTTTCCAATGACAAGCAAATGAATCCAGTGTCTCAGTGTATTATTAATATGCTTTTTGAAAAAGGTAACAGTACCAGGTTCTTTCTATAACTTAGTCGTCTGTCCTAAAATTCTAATTTTCTAATTCTAATGTAATTATTTACATTACATATTTTTACTTCTAGAAGTAGAGTTTTAGTTAACGGTGTGTCTGTTCTGGTTTGGAAAAGGTCAGCTGACCATCTGGAGCCATGATTCATGGGGAAGCCTCCTTGAGTTCCAGAGCATCATTGCAATTGTGAAGCGCTGCTGCTCAATTGGTGACAATTACCCCCTGTGACAGCCCCACTTACTTGGCTCTGAACACGAGTGCCATCTGATCACAAATACAAACACCCTCTGATGCACCAGTCTGCATCACGACCCAGCTCCACCTGTTAGATTTGACTTGCAGCTGAGTTATCAGCTACTTACTCGTTAACTATCACCACTTTAAGGACCAAGGTCCTCTCCTAAAGTAACATATCATCCTATCTGTTCAAATAATTTGCTTTAGTCTTAGTGTTCTCATGAATTTTTAAGATAGACTCATCAGTACTGTCAGAAAATTCAACAGCAGTTTTCAATTTATTTCCTATAATACCAAGATGTTGCGTGTAATAATCAAGAAAATAGCACCTCTACTGACTTAGTTTATTAGAAATTCAATGACACCAACTTGGCCCAATTTGTATCTTTCCCTCCTCAAAGATCTATTGTCTTTTACAAAGCATCTCTGAGATTCTACATCTCCACCATAGCTGAAGGGTAATATACCAGTGTTTTCAAGGATCATTGAGCCCACTGGTGGAAGGACAACTCTACGTCTGCTCCTGGATCAAGGGCTTATTAGCAGGATGCACTGTAGCTCTTGGCAAAAGTTAACAGATGAACTAAAATTAAGGTGTCAGAGTTGGAGAGGAAACTCAGATACGACTTTGGGAATGCAGCTAAGAAAGAGATGTAATTATCCAACTTAGGCCAGAGCATCAATTCAATACTACTACCCCCAAAGTCATCTTCTACCTGTTGGTTTTTGTTGTTGTTGAGGTAAGCAATATCATCAAGAGGGTGTTTCTTGTAGGGGTGCAAGTAGATAATGAAGACCTTACTTCAAGAGTAGCCTGCTCAGAATTTGCTCATAGGAGTTTCTTACTGGTGGTAACTAGATAACTTAATAGTTCATTATTTCTGTGTCTTCCACTTTGAGTTGGAATATCACTCCATTTTTTATTCTTTTGTTGGGGGAGAGTCTTCTGTTTTGTGTTAATTTCATTGGTTAAATAAAGAGACTGCTCTGGCCCTTTAATAGGACAGAAAATTAGGTAGGCAGAGAAAACAGAACAGAATGCTGGGAGAAAGAAGCTGAGTCAGGCAGTCACCATGATTCTCCCACTCCAGACAGATGCAGGTTAAGATCTTCCCTGGTAAGCCACCTTGAGGGCTACACAGATTATTAGAAATGGGTTAGATCAATATGTAAGAGCTAGCCAATAAGAGGCTGTAACTAATGGGCCAAGCAGTGTTTAAAAGAATAGTTTCCGTGTAATTATTTCGGGTAAAGCTAGCTCTGCGGGCAGCCGGGTGCCAGGGATGCAGCCCCGCCGCTCGTATCACAACATTCTTTTATCTGTCAAAGTTTTAGTTTATGTATTATTTTTCTTTATTCTTTAAAACATCATACATTGTGTGCAATGGAACTAGACCATATCCACCCTCATCCCCATCCCACTTCCTGGTTCAGCTCTCCATATTTGACCCTCAACTAATCCCTCCAATTTTATATCTTTACTTTTTGTTTGTTTCTTGGTTTGGGGTTTTTGTTTTGTTTTGCTTTTTGGTAACCCAGTATGTCAAATTAATGCTGTCCATATGTTCACAGATGTGAGGTTGTCCACCAGAATATGGGCAATGCACCTGTGGCCACACCTTAAAAAATAAAAGAATGATTCTATCTCTGGCAGCAACAATAACTGCAAATAGTTTCCTCAATAGGATTAAGACCAGAGAGCATCCCCAACCTCTGTATGGAAATTGTGGGTGGCATAACTGTTTTTAGGTCTTGTACCAGAAACTAGACTTGTTGTGAGTTTGTGGGTACAATAGCTGTGTCAAAAGAGAGTATGGAAGTTTTTACAAGAATTTAACCATTGTCCTCTAACTTTTAATCACATACACAAAAACTTATCCTGCAAAACAATACAAGCAAGGAGATTCAACACATTAGATTGATTTGAGCAGGATCCTAACATCTTTTGGTATGTTTTTATTTCTTCAGTATTCTTATATACTGTTTGTCATAAAGAAAATGTTATTTTCTCTAGAAGGGAGGATTTTGCACTAAGGAGAGTTGTTTCTCCAAAAAACACTATGTGACATTGTGAAAAGTCCTGTTATGACATTACTGCCTGGGGACGAAAGCTGAATTACAGCCTGATGAATCAAGGAATGGACTGTGAAAACCCAGAGATACTGGGCCAGCAGGGTCCCTTACTTCTGTTTGCACTGGAGATGAGATCATCTTTATTATTTCCCTCAGAATCTATAATAGACACATTAGTTCCTAAAGACAACATGGCCAAGAAATTGCTGCCTATAGGAAACAGTTTTCAATTATGTCTTCCACTTGAGTAGTAGCCTGTGAGAACCAATTTACATACCATTTGCAATCATTATTACAAAAAATAGTTTAGCATTTTTTAACTTTAGTTGACATAATAATTGTTTAAATTCATGATGTTTTGATGCATTTGTAATTATCAAATCAGGATAATCAGCATGTCATCATCTCTAATATTCATTATTTCCTCATAGTAAAATAGACCAAATCTTCTCTTGCAGCTGCTTTGAAGAAGACATTAGTGCTTTTAGCCACCTTGCTATACAGTAGAGCATTGGAAGATATTCTTCCTACTCAACTACATTTTGATACCTGTTGACTAACCTTTGCCAGCTGCCCCTCTCCCATCCTTCACAAGCCCTGTTCGCCAACATTCTCTTCTCAACTTACATGATTTCAGAGTAATTCAATTTCACCTATGAGTAAGTTTGCTCAGTACCTGTCTTCCTGGGGCTGGTTTATTTTACTGATAAATACGTCAGACTCATCCATCTTGTTGTCACAATTGAAATGAGTTTGTCTTTTTGTGACTCGATCGTTGTCTACTGCTTAATGACACATTTTCTTTATTCATTCGTTTTCACTGAGGCTGCCTCCATATCTTAGTTATTATGAACCCAGGAGAGGATTAATATGTCTTCAACATATTAATTTCATTTCTTCTCATGTATTTATGATATCCAACAGAATGTTTTGGTTATTTATGCATGGTGAAATGAATGCTATAGCCAGACAAATTAATAACCCATCATCTCATATATCAGCTTTCAATCATTTTATTCTAGATGGAGAGTTATTAATTTATTTATTTATGTGTCATATAACAAATCAAATCTTCATGCAAATATTTCTGAATGTCTACTAAATATTACTGAATGATACAATGCATTGCTGAATATATACTCTCACTTCAAGTTGTCTGCAAGAGAACTCAGTCCACTTATCTATGTAGCCAAGTATGTTTTGTCATTCAGACATGGATACAGTGTTAAACAAATGTAAATTTCTCATTTTCCTAAACAAGTTACAATGTATAGTAGTAAAATAATTTAAAACTAATGTTTTTAATGTGGGTGTATACATTATACACAAATGTGCATAAATATACAGCATATATTTACATTTATATATTTATATTTAATACAGTCATATAAAAATAAGAATATGCTAAAATTTATACATAAAATTTTAGATCTAGTGAGCTTGAGTCCTGTAATTTTTTCTTTAATGTTAACAATTTACATAGTTCTGGGATAAAATAATTGACAAAAACAAGGAAAGAGGAGTTTAATTTGTCATAATTCAAGGGTAAAGTCCAACATAGCAATAGGAATTTGAGGCAGCCATTGACAATGAATATCCAATCAGGAAGCCAAGAGCAATGAACACTGGTGCTCAGCTATCTTTCTCCCTTTATGAAGTCTAGAACTGACACTATACCCTATGGAATGATGTCCACATATTTAGTATGGCTCTTTCTACCACAACTAACCCAATCTAAATGATAATCACTCAGACACGTGCACACTTTTTCTAAGTTGGTTCTAAATCCCATGCAATTGATAATAAAGAGTGACTCTCAAGAAGTAAAATGTCATAAAGCATAGTGATTTAGAAGCTATGCATTGGTAAATCACTAGGGGGCAATTATTTCTTTTTGGAACATTGAAGGAACAATAGTAGCATGTCCTAAGATAATAGGTTAGGACTTTGTCATCTTTTTTAGGTGTCAAGAATGTCAGCTTCATGATAACTGTGACACTATCTTGCTAGTCCATCATTACCATGAAAGAACTTAGAAGTTTATCTGGCATATAGTCATGTGCCCATGTGCTAATCATAAACATACTATAAGTAGTACAAGAAATGAAAGACAGAAACCCCCTCCACCATTGAATGATAAAATCCGTAAAAGACTTTGGAAGCACTGTAGTATGCAGGGAATGACAGAGGGTCACACACTGTTTTGTATTCACTGGGGAAGCAATATACTCTCTTGCAGCTCAGTTGTCACTTCCTAATCCCTGTAGAGGTACCCCAGCTTCTGAGGGAATAGTCCTGATGTACCTAGAAGAACATGATACACAGCAGAAAGGCCAGCTGCCATCAGCAGGCCAGGCTACCCAGGAGATGTCTGTGTGCCAGGTGGAGGCAGAATTGCTTAGAGGAAAGTCAGTGTGTACTAATTCATTTTTCAAAATCAATGGTAACCAATTCTCCAAGATTGTTTCAATTCTCGAGCAAATAAGCTTGGAAAAAAAGGATCATCTTTGAAAGGCCAAAGGCTGATCCTTAATAATGCTAGTATTATCTCCATATGCGTGCGTTTTGACCCTTAAATAAAAACACAGGAGAGAAAACTTTCTGCTAAAATAGCATTAAATGCTTCCTGAGGCTTAAAAATTATTGAAGTTAAAAGTATTGAAATAAGTCCTACTCCTTCATCACAGAGACACCTTGTGAGAACACACACATGTGCATGCACACACACATATCCCCTTTATGCAACCCACACACACCTTGTGCTCATGCGCATACAAACACACACACACACACACACACACACACACACACACACACACACACTGAACTGGTGAACTTTAAAAAATGTTTTATACATTTATGTATTTATCGAGCATGTAAGTGTGTGGGTGCCCCATGCCACAGCTTATGGGTGGGGGCCAGAAGACAATTTATAGGAGATGCTTCTCTCCTTCTACCAAGTGGGTTGTGGAGATTGAATTCAGGTTTGCAGATATGGTGGCAAGTGTCTTTACCCCGCAAGTCATCTCCCTGTCCACCTGTTGGTTTTACTGAGGTGGATGATTACTCTGGGTTGAAACTCGAAGCCCTACAGTTTATATGTTGGACCACTGACTCTCAGTGCCTGAGAATGTGATTCAAATGACCCTTTGAGGGTTATTGTGGTAAAATGTGAGGCCATGCAGATGGCACTGTGATTCAGGATGTCCTTATACAAGAGGAAACAGTACCATGTAAGGGGATGATCACATGAGGATACAGAGAGAAAGTGGCCATCTAGGAGTCAAAAAGTTCCCAGGGAAAGCCAGCCCTGCTGGCACTTTCATAGTGGACTTCCAGACTTAAGAATTTTATGAAAATTAATGTTTGCTGCTTAAGATACCTGCTGTGCAATGCACTGTGACATTAATCCTAACAAGCTAGCATTGCATCTTTCCCCTTACAAGTCAATGTACCATCTTCAAAAACAATTATCCTTCTTTAAAACATGGCTTTAGTGTTCCTTGACTGAAGTCCTACATAAAAGAGTAGCTGCCTTGAAGGCTTAGGAAAACTAATAACATTCATTATTATATTTCCTTTCCATACATGCAGGAGAGAAAAAATCTCTTAAATATGATATCAACTACTGGCCAGATCAAGTCACACTATTTCACATTTTGTTGCTCAAAAAATGTCACTGGGTCTGGCTTACCTCACTCAGGATAGTGTTTTCTATTTTCATCCATTTGCATGCAAAATTCAAGAAGCCCTTGTTATTTACTGCTGAGTAGTACTCTAATATGTATATATTCCATACTTTCTTCATCCATTCTTCCATTGAAAGGCATCTAGGTTGTTTCCAGGTTCTGGCTATCACAAACAATGCTGCTATGAACATCGTAGAGCATATACTTTTGTTGTATGATAAGGCCTCTCTTGGGTATATTCCCAAGAGTGGTATTGCTGGGTCCAGGGGTAAGTTGATCCCGAATTTCCTGAGAAACCGCCACACTGCTTTCAAAAGTCACTCATATTTGGTTTCTAGCCATAAACCAAGGACATTGAGCCTATAATTAGGGATCCTAGAGAAGCTAAATAAGGAGAACCCAAAGAAAAGCATATAGGCATCCTCCTGAATATTAACCTTCAGCAGGCGATGAAAGGAGACAGAGACAGAGACCCACATTGGAGCTCTGGACATAAACCTCAAGGTCCAAATCAGGACCAGGAGAGAGAGCACGAACAAGGAACTCAGGAGCGTGAGGGGTGCACCCACACACTGAGACAATGGGGATGTTCTACTGGCCTGAGTCTGGAAAAGCCTGGGATAAAACCGGACTCTCTGAACATAGCGGACAATGGGGACTACTGAGAACTCAAGAACAATGGCAATGGGTTTTTGATCCTACTGCACGCACTGGCTTTGTGGGAGCCTAGGCAGTTTGGATGCTCAACTTACTAGACCTGGATGGAGGTGGGGGTTCCTTGGACTTCCCACAGGACAGGGAACCCTGATTACTTTTCGGGCTGGGGGGGGGGGGGGACTTAATTGGGGGAGGGGGAGGGAAATGGGAGGCGGTGGCGGGGAAGAGACAGAAATCTTTAATAAATAAATAAATTTAAAAAAATGGCACTGGGTAGTCATTGCCAGTCATATGATGTCACTGAAAACAAAAAGGTTCTGGTGATTTCTAGCATGCTGGTCCTGTTCCCTGGGGAAGCCGAAGGGACTGTACTCAGATCCATACACACACACACTCTCTCTCTCTCTCTGACCCTGAAGTGACAACCTCCCATTCATCTTGTCCTATGGGAACTTTGTAGATCTTCAAGATGGTTGCTATCAAAAGACTAAGTGGTGGTGACTTTGCTGGTGGCAATGTTCAGAGTGCTGTAGACACTTCCCCCCAGGAGCAGAAGTCTAGATGTTGGCATTTTTATTCTCCTGAGGCCTCTCTTAGTAATAACTGTCTCCCCAAGGGTCATCATGTGGTCTTTCTACTGGGTCGAGGTGCAGTCACATTTCTTTACTTGTGAGAACATCAGGTCATACTGGATGAGAGAGGCTTGCCCTAGTGACTTCATTTTAACCTGATGACATGCTTCTAGGCTCTATATCCAAACATAGTTACAACCTGAGGTACTAACATGAGGTACTTCAATACATGCATTTGATTGGGGGAGCGTGGTGAGGTCACAGTATTTTAATATGTGAAGTGATGACAGAGAGATGCTAGGGAGCAACTCATTTCTATTTGTAATTGTACCAAAATAAATGGGGTTTTATATTAAATATAAAATATAAAGTATATATATATATATTTAATTATCAAGTTACTCAGCAGTTCATATAAAAATAGGTGATTCTTACGGTCTACTATATTTGTAGATTTTTATTTCATATTATGAGTATTTCAGTTTTTATGATTATAATTAGAAATACCAGTTTATTTTTAGGTGAATATGATCAAATAAGAACATAGTATTTCACCTAATTGCTTTCTGGTCATCTGGCCAACAAACAATGCTGAATTACTTAGGGCCTTGCCAACACTGGGGGAATATGAAATAGATCCTTGTCTTAGAATCAGTATGATGAGATGTCTTGGTCTTGTTTGCTTTTTTTTTTTTAAAGATGGAGTGGTGGTGGCTGGAGAGAGGGTCCAGGAGTTAAGAACACCTACTGCTGTTACAGAAAATGAGTTTGGTTCCCAGAATCTGAGCTGAGTAGCAACTGTACCTCTAGCGCTAGAGAATCCAACGCCTTCTTTCTGCCTCCATAGTCACCTGCAGTCCAACGCACATACCCATACACAGGCACAGAATACATATACACAGGTACACATACCCATACATAGGCACACACATACATATACACAGGTACACACACCCATACACAGGCACACACATACATATACACAGGTACACATACCCATACACAGGCACACACATACATATACACAGGTACACACACCCATACACAGGCACACACATACATAGGCACACACATGCACATACAAGCTCACACACCCATACACAAGCACACACACCCATACACAGGCACACACACACACAGAAATACACACCTGCCTGTATACAGGCACACATACCAAAAATTAATAATCCCAGCACTCGGGAGGCAGAGGCAGGCGGATCTCTGTGAGTTCGAGACCAGCCTGGTCTACAAGAGCTAGTTCCAGGACAGGCTCCAAAGCCACGGAAAAACCCTGTCTCGAAAAACCAAAAAAAATAAAAAAATAAAAAAAAAAAATAAAATAATAATAAATCTTTTTAAAAACAATTCTTATCTATGTTGTTTTGGTACAGGGATAATCCAAAGAATATAGAAATGTGTTTGCTCTCAGCCCCTAATAGCAAGTAACCTGCTTCTATGGTTTTTGCTCAGTGGATAACAGTTTACATAAGTAGAATCTGACTCAAAAACGTGTCTTGAGATTTTATCCTGTTGCTTTCCCCACATCCTTTGGCATTTTTCTATCACAATTAAAATACGTCCTCAGGATTTATTTCAGTCCTCTCTTCTTCAAGCTAAGGCTATGCTGCAGCAGGGACAGCAAGTGAATCCTTTGGAACACTGCTGTTACTATCATTACAGTAAAGCACATATTATTCTTTTGTTCCTGTACAGTTTCTTTGGGTCTGTGCTGTTAATAGAACAGTTCTCCATCACACTTCCAAAAAAGCCACGAATTTTGTCTTTGCAAGGTCCTCCATAGTCTGGCCTCCGCCTCTAACTCTGGGCTCATCAAGCACTCTCTGTAGTTTATACAGTTAGAAGCAGTAATACAGAGACTCACATCTAGTTCTCCCTGGCTGTAGGCCCAGACTACTTAAGAAATACGGCAGTGGTCTGTAAGTCTCTCTTCCCACCCCCACAAGGAACAAATGCCTAGAGGCCACACTTCTCTTTTAGCCAACCTGTAACCAGTCATTCTCTAAAAGTCCAATTTATTACGGGACAGATCACAAATGCATGGGTTGGTTATTCATTACAGAGTAGGTACATTCATGTAACCAGTACTCAGATCAAGAGAAGAGACTTTACCTCTACCCCAGTAGAGACCCTTACAATACTTTCTGGAAATTTCTATCCCTAGAGTAGCCATTGTCCTGATTTCTGAAACTACAGGTGCAGTATCCTGGTTTTGAATTTCGCATAGGTGTACAGTATACACTCTTTCACAAAGCACTCTGTGGACTCTCTTATGCCTAGCTTATATTGCTCACTATTAAAGTTGACAAGTTTATCCAGAGTAGAAGCAGCACAGCTTATTCTTATTGCTGTGCGTTTAGTGTACTCTAGTTTGTCTTCTGTTTCATAGTAGAATAGCATCTGCATTGCTTCAAGTTTGAAGATTTTCCAGACAGAGCCAGAGTAAATATTTGCATGAATCTCTTACAAACATTTGTCAAGTATATGTATGCATACAAATATGTTTACATACAGAGACCGTACAAATTTATATGGCTATTGGCAGAATAGGAGGGTTCCATTATAGTGTTTACTTGTCAAGACTTGAGTGTATCTATACCATTTGAACCATCTCATAAATATATACTGATATTAGTCATTTTCTGAAATATTACTTGTCAAAGCAAGTAACTTAAGTAACAATAGGGAAGTAGAAACCTCAAACCAAAGGGAGAAACTAACTTTAGTAAACAAATATGATGGTTTTGTTTTTCCATTTTTATTACCATTTACTAGTTTGATTTCATTCCATTTCACACAGGTATAAAACAGACTTTGACTACCCTCTGTCATTCGTTACTATATTCTGCCTTCCACTGACCACTGTCTCCCTTCTCTACCCCCTACCTCTCTTTCTTCTCTCATGTATTACCTCTATTGTTTTCTTTTCCTTTAATTATTATTGTTACTTATGTATTGTTACATATAAGCATATAAATACATCTTGCTAAATCCACTCAATATTGTTTATATCTGTATGTTTTGCGTGATGACCACCTAAGATTGGACAACCAAGGAGTGGGCTAATGTTCCAAGAAAACTGATTTTCCCCCTCTCAGGAGCCATTAATTGATTGTCAATCTTAATTTAGGAATGGGTACCTTGTGCGATTTTGTTCATTCATTTTTGCGTATCAGCTGGTATTGTCCTTGTTCAGGCCTTGTTTCAGCAGCCATATTGATGCTATTTCATAGCTGAAGCACCCCTCTCCTATGTAGATGACAGGTATTAAAAATTGTTGGAAGTCTACATCCTGGGGATAATTACTACCATTGTCTACTGTGACTATATTGGACCTTTCTTACTGTTTAAACTCTCTCCTGAACAAAGGACTGTTTTCCTCAGCCTCTCCCTACTCAATTTAAGAGAATGCAGTGAAAAATGTTCACTATAAATAAAAAGCCTCTGTGCCACAAATGTTATTATCTCAATATTTCTTCAGAAACCTTTATTATAATGTTAAAATTAGCAGCCTGAAGCCATATCTTTGCATGGGTGTTTAATTTTCTTCAGATTGAGTTTTCAAGTGAAATTGCTCTGCCAAAGACCATGCACTAAGTTCTTGAGGAACATCATTAAACACCCACACCTACTCATTCACCACGTGACACCAGCTTCCTGCATCTTGACTCCTGTTGGGTGAAAACTCTTACTTAGGCCATAGGGGTGTGTGTTTACAGTGGGCTTTTCACTGTTAGTCAATGGCTCCAGCTCAGTTCCCAGTCTACTGTCCTGGAAGGTGATTTTGGATGCCTGGTTAAGGCTCAGGTTCCCATTCATGTCTATTCCCATCTAAAGTCTATTCCCATCAGGAAATTGAGCACCTTTTCCCCCTTCCTGTTGGCATCTATATTGTACACTATTAGAACCCAGCTACTGTCCTTATAGAGATGATTATCACATCTGCCAGGATAGGATCGCCTGAGATTTCCTCATTATTATAAAGTAAGTACTGTCCTTCACCTAAATCCAAATACAATGAATCCTCTTCTCTTACCATGTAGCCTCTCTTCATGATGGAGAAGAGAGAGCAGTAGTTACATGATTCCACTGTGCTCCCACCACAATATGGAGGTGTCTACACTCCCTGCTCTCTGGTCATTTTAAAGATGTATCACTCTTTCCATATCCTTCCTTCTCCATTTTGAAACTTTTGTTATTCAAAGCTTCTGACTAAGAGTGTTATTTGCAAATTGCATAGTCATCTTTAAAATGCATGGGGTATTATATCATCTATTTTATAATGAAAATATCTTCAGCAATTTGTACAATCTTGAATTTTCTGTGGTGCTGTGTTTCCATTCTTTTGTTTGTTTCTTTGTTTTGCCTTGATGCCTGAAGTCTTGGGTCCATGTTTCCCAAACCACTCCTGAATAGATGACAGAGGCAATAAAGAGGAGTCAAAGCCCTTATCTTAACATACCAGTATGGGAATGTCCTGTGTGGGGATGCCTGTGTGGGGATGCCTGTGGGGAAGTCCTGTATGGTTCTCCACTTGTCAGCTGATATGCTGAGTCAGGGTATCTGGATCAGGAGCCCATAAAAACAAGGGTTGGGCCAGACTTCCCTGACCTTCACAAACACGCTGTAGGACTTAGAACAGTTAGTGAGAAAATATGCCATTCAGCTGAAGACAGAACTCCATCTTCTAAACTAGATCTGAAGAAAAGTTGAGATCTATTGATGCTCATGTGAAAGGTTATTTGATTAAAGTAATCAGGCTGACCTTCTTTAGACCTTCTTACATATAACTTCCATTTCCCAAGAGTGGGGTGAACCATCAGATGCCTCCCAAATTATTTCCATAAGCAAAATAGTTGCATACAGGACACTAGTTTCTATTATATGAAATCATGACCCAATCTAAAGATTTCTAGTAGAGTCCCAAGTACACAGGCCTCAAGGATTATACTCTTCACGCATTAATAGTAAGGTGGAGCTCTGAAGGAAATGATGGTGAGAATTAAAGGGATGCCTCTGAATAAATGGGTGAGTGTGTGTTTGTACTGGAAAATGAGCGATAGAAGCTTTCCAGACCTCCTCTTTAAACTGAATCTCATGAACCATCACACATGTTTTTGAAGATGCTATCTAAACGAAGCCATATTCTCCCCAAACAGGGAAGTTCCCTGGGACACTAAGCCTCCTTTCTGAAGATTTATTGTAAAATTACATCAGAGCTGGACATTCTGAGATCTAAAAACATAAGACACTTAAAACATCAAAATAAAGTTATTGAAGGGAGTATGTGATATTATAATGGAGTATATTCCTGGACAGGGTGTTACAAGTTTAAAATATCAAGCCAATTTTGTATAGAGTCACTTAGACATAACTATGATCCTGATGCCCAGATATCAATGACTAAAAATAGTCTATTATTCAAATATAAAAAATACAAAACACTCTGCGGCACTTTGTAAATCTGTATTGTCTTGACAGGACAGCCAAAGAAAGAGTAAAGTCATAGAAAATGCCATCTACAACCCACTTTCACAGGCTTTTTGCACAAACTCCTCCTTAGAAGTTCTAGCCTTTCAATTCAAATTAGCAGAATTTAGAAACTGTTGCTCAAGAAAATTAAAACTGAATTCCCAGAAATCATTTGGAAGGTATTGAAAGCATAAATGATTTCACAAAATGGTAACTCAGGGAACTCCCTCTTCATTTTCATTTCCCTGTTGGAGTAGAGGAACTGGACCTGTAGGTTTCTAGGTAGTCTTCAGACTTCAGAACATTGCCCTCCTGCTCTGAGGAAGCTCTGTCCGGCTTTTGTAAATCCATGGTAGATATAAGGCCATCCTTATTTGCAATGATTTTTTTCCTTTTATTTGATACTTCACAACATCACTGTCTCCATTTCAAAAAATAATATTTCAAAGCTTTTATTTATTCTTAAGATTACTGGAAGCCAAGTTTGATCCTGAATTCACAAAATCAAAAGCATCTTCATTCCGCCACAGGTTCTTTGTGTGACCCTATGAAAATGGACAGCAGGCAACAGTGGAGATAACTTTCTTCGTGTGTGTGTGTGTGTGTGTGTGTGTGTGTGTGTGTTACATGTGTTGATGTGTGTGTTCTTTATGCAGACATGTGTGGATTCCAGTTCATATGAGGATGCTTTCCATGATATATATGTCTCCACCTTTTCATTTGTTTACTTCCTTATGACAGGGTCACTCAGTAAACCAGAAGCCCAGGGTATCAGCTAGAATCGTTGGTCATTGAATCCCTAGAAACCACCTGTCTCTCCTCTCCCCCTTGCCCAGCACTGGCGTTATAGATGTGATGGCATGCCTGGCTTTCCCGTGTGCTAGAGAGTCAAACTCAGGCCTTTGCACAGCAAGCACGTCACTCACTCAACCATCTCCCCATCCCTCTTTTTTAATGAGTCATTTTTTTTTATAATAAGAAACTATAAGAAGGCGGTTCCTTCACCACACTAGGAATCTGTGAATTTCAGTCACATTTGCCAATAACATGCAATGTTTCCACATGAAGCAACTAATCCAAGCGTTTCACCTTCTTTGCATTCTATCTAGTGTATCTGAGGTACCGTGGTCAGGATCTCAACTACACTATTCCAATTACTCTGTCCATGCTGTCTTTTCCAAAAAAAAGCCAAGTTGTGAGAATGTGTGGCGTCATTCAGTTTGAGTGCACATACAACATGCTTTCTATGATCATTTTTTTTCAGCCAAGTAAAAGAGTGAGGCTAAGAGTGATGACGTAATTATCTCTGTAGAGGGCAAGTGAGCAGTTTGGATTAAGCCTGAGTGAATCTCAAGCTCTTCTTCTTTAAGCCACCATGGCATGCTGCCTCCTAGCTATATGAGACAAAAATGATCTCATTATCCTGGTACCCCACTGAGAAGGAACTGTCTGCATGTCCTCCTCTCTTCAACTTTCTACTTTACCTATCTCCAGTTGAGCCTAAATTAAGTGGTGTTGGTGGCTGTGACCCGAGGGTGGCACTAACCAGACTCAAAAAAAAAAAAAAATCAGAGTCCCTTTTCTAAAAAGATAAGGAACAAAGGACACTTGGAGTGCTCTCTAAATGAAGTAAAAGAATTTTTAGCACGTTTGGTGATAATCACAGTCACTTGAGGCTTTGAAAACTTTTAAACGTTATTAGTTTAAGTAATAAGATAGGTAATAAATACGTCTGCACACTATTATTGTAAATGTGTTCCTTTAGTCTGCAGTGCCTGCTTGATAGAAGTATTATACTTAATACATCTGGGCAAAGTGGAGCCCACCTGTAATCCCAACCCTTGGGAACTGGAGACAAGGTGGAACAGAAGTTCAAGGTCAAGCCAGACTACACAGTCTGCCACAAACATCAAAATTGAAACAAAATGTAAGCAATACATTTTAAGTGAAACATTGTTTCACTTTAATATTTTGAAAGAAACTTTAAACTGTAGGTTAGGCATGGGAAGAGAAAGTAGGTATTGCATCAAGGTCCCACGAGACTTTCATCTACATGTCCCAAATAGATAGATGTACAGAAGGAAGGATCTGAGTGGAAAGATACAGCCTCAGTGGAGGATGTATATATTTTTGTTGAAAACATACCCAGCAACATATGAATGCCAAATAAAAAGACTTTACAGTTTCATCTCTCCTTCGAGGGCATTTTTTTAAGTTGTTGTTTTCTTTGGGAGGAAACGATTTACAAACCACTTCATTTGCAAACCGCTATTACTCTAAGTTTCTGCCTCCAAAAATGCTTAAAGCTGCAGGCGGTGAGAAGACGGGGTAATAGAGTTCTTCCTTATCAAGATAGTTCTTATTCCATTGTTAAAAAATGTAGCATGACATTATAACAATGTGATATTATTTATGAAGTGATTCTTACAGATAGCAGTTCAATATGCCTTTCTGAGTTTCAAATATTAGAAACCATAATTTTTAATGTAACCTATTTTGTGTAGTTTTTTTAACACAATAAGGTTCAAGTAATTATCATCATTCTGATATAATAAAGAGATTAACAGTGTTAGATGAAACTCATCCATAAAATCCATTCGGTATAACCCACAATGTAAATAAACTATGAGTTTCCACTCCGTGTTTTCCCAAATAATTCAGTTATTTGTTTATTTGTTTTGTTTTTATTAAAGTTGTGATTCTCTGGTTCATTGGTAATGCAAAGCCCATGTTTATTTGCTCTTCATGATTCATGAAATCAAGACTTTCCTGATTTCAGAGTATATTATTAAAAATGTGCATGATTGGCTGCTTTTTTTTTTTCCTAACAGTTATTATCACAGATCTTTAACACGGACAGGTGTCTGTATTTTCCTATGACTGCCACAGTAACACCACAAGCTTGGTATCTTAAAGCAAAAGAAATTTATCCTGTCCCAGTAGAGTGAGTCCAGGCTCAGTATCAGGAGGCTGTCAGTGGCAAGCTCCTCAAAGGCTCGAGTCCTTATGTACTTGGTCCTCTGGCCTCCAATGGCTCCAGGTTCTCCTTGTCCCTTCTTCCCAGGCATCCATCCTCACAAAGTCTGCTATCTCAACGTAGCTCTCATGGCTTTCTTATTTGCTTTATTTTAGGGGCAGTAGTAATTTGATTTAGGAATTTGGGTCCTGATCTAAATCCAGGGTGGGTATATTTGGAGATGCTTAACTTTATATTTATAAAGATTCGATTTTCAGATAAAAAAAAGTCTTCACAGATACCGTGGCATGTTCATCAGAGTTGCAATGAAAACAACAGATTAGCTGCATTCTAGCCCCTGGAAAAGCTCTGGCCCAGGTTCCAAGGCCTGAAAGCACAAATACTGGTATCTGAGAACAGGAGAGGGTGGATATCCCAGATACACAGAGGAAAATTCTCTCTTCCTCTGCTCTCTCTTATTTACTCAGTTTCCTGTGGGACAGATGGGAGTCACCTTCACCTAGTGTAGGGATTGGGATGCTGCACAGATACCGCTGAAGCACAACCAGGTTGACACATACAATGAATATTGGCGCAGGGCTTAGAATACAGATAGTGTTTGGGAAGAACGCAGGTCAAATCATAACAGGACATTCAGATAGATTTTGTAGCTGACCAATCAGGTAAGAAGGACGGCCCCACACCTCTCACCAAGCTGCAAAGCATCATCATGCCCACAGCTCTTCTAAGCATCTCCTCCTGTAGACAGTGATGGTATTTAGGTAACCATCATTCCCCTTGCACTTGTGGACAGCAGTTAGCCCTCTGACTGGCCAATGGATGCTCTGACACTACCTTTTTCTAGCTGTGCCTCCTGTCTCCTGTTTCCACATAGTCCTTCCCCTCATAAAGAAAGAACAAAGAGGGCTACAGGCATCTCATCTGTACTAGAAAGTTGGAAGCACAGCGACTAACAACGTTTCCTTGTGGCATTGGGAGGATTAGATGGAGAATGTAAAGCATTTAGCATTAGGTATTTAGTATTAGTAATTATGAGAAATTCTCTCAAACCTGCTAGATTCACAAAGACAATTTTAGTACATTCTCCCTTTGAAACATTCCCATTCTTTAGAGTCTATAATACCACTAGCAAATGCACACTAAGAGTTTGTTTTTTTTTTCAAATAATTAACATCTATAAGCTCAAGATATATTGAAATCTATTATATTTATGTATTATATATTCATTGTATTAGTGCTATGTAGTCTAGATATAATAACTGTATATAATCTACAACTAATTATATATTATATGTTTTATTAATATTTTATAAGCAAATAATGTATATACCAGTGTATATATAAAATTTGGGCAACAGATCACAGTCTTAGTCTTATCCACTTAGTCTGTCTGAACCTGAACCTTTTCCAGGATGATCCATGTGCCTTATCTTTATCCAAACTCTGGTCCTTCGCAAAAATGTAGATAGGACACTCTTTGGAAAGAGGAAGGGAGTCAGTGGGAGCAAGAGAGGTTAGAGATGGAGGCAGAAAATGCACCCTAGTGGAACTCATTATTTTCTATGACTAATAAGGACATAATAGTGGGAAGAATCTGCATATCTTGACTTCCAAAAATTTGGACTTTCCCAGTATTGGACTGTAATTTTAGTTGACTTTGTTTATTTTTATTAATTTTTCTACACAGTGTATTTTGATCATTCCACCCACTCTCCTCTTAGATCCTCTCTACCTCCCTATTCACCAAACTTTTGTCTGGTTTCTCTTTCTCTCTTTCAAACACACACACACACACACACACACACGCATGCATCAAAACAAGCAAAATACCAATATAACAAACAAAATAGTCTAAAACGAAATGAGACGAGTCAAAAAATGTGTGCTTGATGTACTCAGGGACACTCCATTGAAGAAAACTGATTTTCTCTTTCCCAGCAAGTATCAGTTACAGTCAGCCTCATAGTTAGGGGTAGGATCCCATGTTTACTCCCCTCTCTCAGTGCTAGGACTCCATCTGGTTTGAACCTGTGCCTGTCTTATACGTGCTGCCACGGTCTCTGGGTTTGCATGTGCTTCAGTCCTGTTGTATCTGGAAGACTCTTTCCCATGGAGCCATCCATCACCTCTGGCTCTTACTATCTATCTTTCTACTTCCTGAAAGTGCTCCAAAAGTCTCTCAGTCTCTGTGCACTTTCTGTTTGTGTATCTCTGCAGGAAGAAGCTTCTCTGATGAGGGTTGAGTGAATCACTGATCTACGGATATAGCTGTATGTATAAAATGAGGAATCAATTTATTACCATGTTCCTTTAGCAGAATGTTAGAAGTAGGTTTTCCCCTAGTATCATGACCTCCTTGGTTACTGTAGCAATAACAGATATGGGTTCTATTTAAATGGCTTTGTTTCTAAATGTGCTAGTTAATTAGTTATTCATGTAGCAGTGAATAGCCTAGAACTTATATTGTAGGTGGTCTCAAATTCCCAGGGATTTCTGTCCTCCGCCTTTGGAGCATAACAGCTATAAGCTTGTGCACCATAGCCATCTCTTAGTTGATTTTGAAAATCTTCTCTAGAAAATGTTGTTGGACTTATCTGAAATAGTAACCATGTTGGGATTATTCCAAGAACTGGGTTTTCATCTTCCATGATGTTTGTTCTCTATGTTTTGGTTTCTTTTGGGTTAGTAACCAGTGCTGGCTTTCTGAGCCAATTCTTTGCTATATGAATACTATATCTTTAAATGTAGTTTTAAAGATCTTTTAATAATGTCTTATGCAGCCATAAGATGAAGCCTTCTGATTGGAGATAATAGTTCTTCCTTCAGGGCAGGACACTCAAACCAGCAAGCTGGGAGCAAGAAAATCATCTGCCTGCAGGCACTCTGGTTAAAATTATCCTCCTTTCGTTCTCATATCCATATTATAATTTGCATTTTAATTTTAATGTCTTCAGAACCATGAAAGCATATTTAGGTAAATGTGCTAATTAGATCTTTGTAAACAACCATATGTTATTTTGGTTTATGAAATTTAAAGAGCAATTAAAAGCACATATATTTTACTACTTGGAGGTGAGGATGGGAATAGATTGAATCTTCAGGCCCAAAGTAGATCTGAGGAGAGAGCGGAATTACAGATGTGCTTAATGCTCTTAGGGGAGAAATTAAGGAAGTCTTAAAGTTTCTTTCAGAAAAACCCTAAGTCCAGCAATGTTGCACGTGGAGCCTTGCCATGATACACCCAAATGTGCCAAACAACTTTCCAGCTGGTACACCTATCTTAGAGGAATTTTCAAAACAAGCCAGCAGCATGCCTGTTTTTAATGGGAATGCGTCATTTCTTCTCCAGCGACATCCATTCTGATCAGCTTCCCTGTGAAGAGCAGAGTGATACATGAGGGTGGTAAGTGGAGGTGACATCGTACAGTGTGATCCATTATTGGAAAGAGTTAGGGAAAATGGCCTCTCCGAAACATAATTAAGGAAACAAATGTTTTCAGAAATATAATAAAGATCTGCTATGGCTTTGGTTCCAGGAACATCCGTTTCTATAACACCGTACGTGAAAGAACTATTCTGCCAGCATCTGCACAGCATTTGTAGTTTGACTTTTGCTGGGTTTGCTTTCTCCACAGAGAAATTCAGAAACAAGCTATAGAAACAGAAAATAAGAAAAAAAGTTCTAAAATTTACTTAGAAGTTCCTTCCTAAAAAGCCATAATTGAGAAGTAAATTGAAGGAGTAGATTAAGAGTGAACTCAGAAAAAAAAGTGGCTAGTATATTCCAAATACACAAACATCTCGGATATATGAATGTATTTTCTTGCCTATAAAAGCAGAGAGAGACAGCACAGTCAGTAAAGTGTTACCACAAAAGCATGAGGGCCTGAGTTTGTTCCCTAGCACCCCCTAAAACACCACATATGATGGTGCATATTTGTACTCCTAGGGCTTGAGAAGCAGAGACAGGCAGACCCCATCCAACACAGACTAACAACAAGACCCAGATCTCAGTGAGAGATGCTATCCCAAAAAGGAGTGTGGACCGCTCTGGAAACAGCTACTGCATTTTACCTCTGGTCTCCACAAGCACAGTATATCTCCATGTAGTCACACACACACACACACACACACACTCACACACACACACACACACACACACACACTCACACACACACACACACACAAAATCTGTACCCTTGGTCTCTTGACTTTGTTTTTGGCACACAGTTTTGATTTAACAAACCAACAGAAACCTTTGGAGTCTGTGTCCCAGTTCCTTTCCTATTGTTGTGGTAAAATATGCAAATAGGTAGCAACTTGGGGGAGAAGAGGTTTTTTTGTTTGTTGATTGGCTGGTTGGTTTTTTCTTTAGCTCAGAATTCCAGGTTTTAGTCAATTATAGCAGGGAAGTTAAGGCATCAGGAACTCAAAACAGCTGGTGACATCACATACACCATCAAGAGCAGAGAAAAGTAACAATGCACAATGCTTACTACACAGCTAGTTTTGTCTTTTTTTATATAGTTCAGGATGGAATCCCAGAAATGGTGCCACCCAATATTAGACTACGTCTTCCTGTATCAATCAACATAGTCAAGGCAATCCCATACAGACATAACAACAGGTCAACATGATCTAGGCAGTCCCTCCCTGAGATTCCCTCCTTTAGACTAATTCTAGATCCAAGCCGACATTTAAAAGTAAGGACTAGGGCGGTGGTGGCGTACGCCTTTAATCCCAGCACTCGGGAGGCAGAGGCAGGCGGATCTCTGTGAGTTCGAGGCCAGCCTGGTCTACAAGAGCTAGTTCCAGGACAGGAACCAAAAGCTATGGAGAAACCCTGTCTCGAAAATCCAAAAAAAAAAAAATAATAAATAATAATAATAAAATAAAAGTAAGGACTAAAGCCTGCCTTTTAAGTACCCCCATTTGGACCCTATCAGAGGTGCTGAAGATTTCCCTTGCTTCAGCAGGTGCCCTGCTGCCTTACTGGGGCATAATTTTTCTTTTCAGTTTACCTCGTCTCATTTCGGAAGTCTTCAGTTCCAAGCAAGGATCATAATTTTGCGGATACAGAACTCATTAAGAAATCATCCCCAAATCTAAAATAAAGATCACAAAAAGGAACCTGCGTTAAACCAGGCAAGATAAAAGCATAGAAGATGCGATTGCAGCCATGCTGACTCAAGGAGCTCAGCGCTGAGAGTCCTGACTGCTTTTAAAAATTCTACTCATTACAGATCCTTTCCATCTGCCTGAAGCTGTGATCTATAACCCATGTCTCTGTTGAAATCCCCATTTCAGTTGCTTTGAATAATTACCACCCAAATAGTACAAGCCAGCATGGGTGCTGCAGGAGACCTGCAAAGGGAAGACATAGAGATGATACGGCAACTTCACAGGACCAATAAGCAGCAGTTTCACACAGAAATAGTGGGTGCGAGGTTTAGAGAGGAAACTTCCCATGAAGTCTCATCTGGGTTCCTACACAGTACAAGGGCAGCTTTATATGTCCATGTTATACTTGCTGTGCTTCTGGAAGGCCATAGAGAGCACAAGGTTATCTCCTCTCCTTCACCATCAAACATGAGTAGCAGCATTTCATATGCAGCCAGGGGCTAGAATTTTGCTTAGTTGATAAAGTTCTGGCCTACCATACATGAAACCCTGGGTTTATGCCCAGCGCTTCAAAGCCGATGCATGGTAATAGACACTGGCATGCCAGTACTCAGGAGGTGGAGCAGGCTAGAGAGATGCCTCAGCAATTCAAACATGCTCTGTTCTATCAGAGAAACAGAGTTTGGTTCCCAGCAACCATATTGGCTGGGTCACAACCACATGCAACTCCAACCCCAATGGGTCTGACATCTTTTCCCGCCTTTGTGGGCATTCTTACAGATATGATAGACAAATACACACATAAATAAAAATGAATATTTATTTTAGAAAGGATGAGGTCTGCCATCTTTGCTTTTTTGACCTCCTGCCTTCCACCATGCAGTAGTTCAACAAGTAGGTGCTGGCCAGATGAGGCTCCTTAACCTTTGACTTTGCAGTCTTCACAATTCTGGGATAAAGAACTGTTTATTATAACTAGCCGGTCTCAAGTAAGCTGGCCCAGGACTAGCACAATGCTTCAGCTGAAGTGGTAGCTGTTGTTTTGTAGAATAAGCATACTCAAAAGGCTAGAGTGTGAGTTACATATAAATTATAATCACATGTATCACTGTGACATGTAGATAAAGATAATATGAGGGTGACAATATTGGAATATTATGTTATTTGAAATTGCGTAAAAAGTAATGTTTGAGTCTCATAAAAATTGATTTCAAGATTTCATGCTCATGCCTCATATTTCTAAAATGCCAAGTTAGTGTGTTTAAGATCAGACATTAAAGATTCCATGCTGAACTGTCACCATTTGATAGAAATGGGTTGAAACTGAAAGCTTGCTATGAACACTAAGAAATGGCTAATGCTTATGAAATCTTTCTACATCTCTAAGTGGCTTGGAATGTCCTGATATGATTAAGCACACACTCTGCGTGTGTGTGTGTGTGTGTGTGTGTGTGTTACTGTCTCTGTCTCTCTGTGTGTATGTGGTGTGTGTGGGTGTGTGTCTGTGTCTGTGTGTCTATGTTACTGTCTCTGTCTCTCTCTGTGATGTGTTACTTTCTCTGTGTGTATGTGTGGTGTGTGTGTCTCTGTGTGAGTTACTGTCTCTGTCCCTCTTTGTCTCTCTTTCTCTCTCCCTCTCTCTCAGTACCTAAGGGAACATTCTTCAGAGAAAATTTCAGGGAACTCCATTTGTGCCTTCTGAAACGCACCTCCCACCCCGGGTGAGGCTGGACTCAGGTGAAGGTGCACTTGCCCATGTAGAGCTCTCTGGTGGGAGTGTCATCTCCTGTCTGTTTGCCTCCTGTGCAAGATGCCAGGCTCCTAATGTGTAGCTGTGACTTAATAAAGGTTCAATGAGTTGATGTCATTTACTTCACAAATGTTATCTGATAACATGGAAAATGCCATCTTCTCAACAGAGAATTGTTCTTGCCTCTGGTTTCATAAATAATAAATTTTGGATGAAGTCAAGATATTGGATAGATCCCATGAAAAGGGAAAGAAGGAAGAGTTGTTAGAAAGAAATGAAAATATTTAAAAAATTTATTGAAAGCAAAGATTATTAAAAGATTTAACATTTTTAATATAATGTAAGTGGACATATGTGTGGACAAAGTCCTATAATTAGAAAAGGGGGATGGTATAGTCTATCTTCTAGCTGTTGCCTCAGCATATAAACTGCTAAAAATGTATATCAAAGCAAAGCAATAAAGGATTACAGTGATGAATTTTATGAGATTAAGCTGCAGTTAATTTCCTTATGCATTTAACATTAATAAACCACTAATTAGAATATGCAAATAAGGGCTTTTGAAGCCCAAAAAAATTTTCCTAGCACATTACCAATAAATCTCATGCAGTGACTATTTTGTTATATAATTGTGGAATAACAGATTGATGGGCCAATCTAATTATGTGAAATTTACATGTGCATGGCACTTTATAATAGAGGACATGAACTAATGTTAAAGTAGGAGGAAGTATTTGTAGCATCCATCACATTCATTAGTTGCAGTTTGTGACTGTTTGAAAGTTCTTTGTGCCATGTACATCGTGAGGCAGCCTGAGTATTCTTCTTGTGCACCTGAAGCATCACTGCGGATGAGATGGAACCCATGAGCAAGCACAGCAACCGCTGGACGTTCACATTTGCTCCTCACACACAGTGTGCCAAACACGTATTTCTAGAATGTTGCTGATCCTCCAGGGACTATGATAACACCCCATTCTTTCATTATACAAAGTGAAGAGGTAGACTTACTTCTTATACCTTTAGCTCTATAATATATACACAGAGATGCCTATTTTAGAGCAAGCACCATATAAAAGCATATTAGAATTGTTCTTGTGATTCATTTAAGGTTCTTATTTTAAATTTTTAAAAATAGATTAAGTCTCTTCAAGAGACTGGAACAAAACTCACTTTTGAAACTATCATGCCTGGAGTTAGGAAGGTCTCACAAGCTTTTACCCCTAACTGAGGAGCTGTTGACAGTAGAAGATCTCTAGGAATAGGACAGTAAGGATTCTTTAAGGGTTTGGCCCTTGGTAGGTTGACCATGCTCCAATGAGTATCCAAATACATTTCTATGAGAATATAGGCAGCACAAATTGGACTTAGTGTGTTACCATAAAACAAAACATGAAGTCAGCAAAGGGTAGGGAGGTGAGGGTTAGACCTGGGAGTTAAGCAAGAGTGGATTTGTGGGCAATGACAATGACAAAAATAAACAAAATGACAAAAATTTAACAAAGAGATATGAAATGATAAAAATATGTTAAAGAATAAATATATGTATTGTCTATCAGCAAATATATTTTTGATTATATGTTTTCCCTTCTGCAAATCTCTCCCATCTCGTGATAAAAATATATTATATGAAAATTATTTAAAACAAAAAATGAAATAAAACTTAAGAAGGTCTGGAGAAGGGAAAAGCCTAAATAAATAAGTTGAAAAAACTATCACATACCATTAAAATCTTTCCAATGGTTTACACACACAAACACAGGCACACACACACACTTAGAATTTGGGGAATTCTAATGACCACACTACCATACAGCATCTTTATCAAAATCCACAACTGAGTAAGAGTTAGAGCCATATTGAAGAGTTAATTGAAAGGCATGTTGGGCACTCTCTTTCATTTGACATTTAACATTTGCCAGTATATCTGAATAACATCAATTACCTTCAGATAATTTACTTTCATTCTGTGTATTTGTCCGATTTCCTCATGAAGGACAAATGTGATTAATGTAATCTCGATTCAAACAGATGAAAATATGAAGCGTTGAGACACACGGGCTGTGGTTTGTAATCAATAGTGAGATCATGGGGAGTATGAGTTTTATAAAACAGTCCTGGGCCTTTGGATGAGGTTTTCATCTATACATTTTTCATAAGGAAACACCAAAAGAGACAGGACGTGCAGCCATTTCTATCACATAACAAGAATATAACGCCAACAAGCTTAGCGTACTAGTCTACTTTTAGCTGATTGACTTATTATATCAGTATTTTATTTAGTTTGTTTACATTCATGTATCAGATACTGTTATTCATAATGGCAATATTTTTCATCCATGTTATATATGTTTGTCAGTTTCTCAGAGCAGTTTGAAAAAATAACTTATAGAACATAAAACATGCTAACTAGAAAATAGAATATGCACAGTGGTGGAAAAAGGAAAGAATTCTGAATTTGTGTGTAATCTTTAATTTTTTTGGCTATTTTAAAAACATGTAATTATCATTCAAGTCCTGCAGTACTGTCTTCCCCCCACCAGGGACAGATTTAGCAAATGCAGTTACTTCCTCTGCTTTCTTCCTCATCATAACTATCACAATCCATGACATAGAGCAGACAATGTTAATGAGTGACTGCAGTTCTCCTTACTCACAGATGATATAATACAAGATCCCCAGTTTCTGTATAAACGAACCCCATGATGTTATCAACACTCTAGAAACTGATTTTCCCCTATATGCATATACATACTTATGATGAAGTTTAATTTATAAGTTAGCCACACAGTAAGACACTAAAAATAACTAATAGTAAAATAAAAATCATTTATGCTAGAAAAATGGCCAGTGTCATTTCCATGGCAGTCCCGAGCTATTATTAAGTAAAATAGAAGTTATGTGAACATTAGCATGATGATAGCATAATACTGGATCTGACCCTAATATGACTAGATCTTAGGATGGATAAAATGGTCTAAAGAAGTTATCAGCTTGCAGGTAGGATGTAGCTGACTGACAGATTTCATTGTGCTACTCAGAATGACCTACATGTTAAGACTGATAAGTTATTTCTGTAATTTTACATTTCATATTTTGGACACATAGTAACTAAAGGTGCATGGTTTAACTAGCATTTAGAGTAAGATCTAGAATCTAAATGCATAAATCAATTAAAAGCCCATTTTTTTCAGTCTTTGACAATAGAAAGAGATTGTACAGATTTGACATTCTTGGGAAAAATTTGAAACTGATTATCTTGCTATATTATTATTTTATTATAACTGTAAGAAATTAGTACTGGGATGATCCTATATTAGCTACCACCATCTTAGAGACTGTCATAGAAACATGTTTTTGATAGATTATTTTCTGAAACACTAACCAAGTTTGCAGTTTTAACAAAAAACATTTAAAGAGGTTCTCTCTGCACCCAACACTCCTTCAGCAAGTGTGTTTTCACATGGTAACTTTAACACATTCTTTTCAGCATTGGTTTGAGTGTGGCAAGCTTTGACACATATCCTTGTTCAGTTACAGATTTTAGGTGTGTTTTATTTATATGAATTTTCAACACACACTTTAAACCTTCATAAAATTATCATTTTCACTTATAAATACTGCCATTAATCTTAATGTTCAGATTCTTAAAAAAAAAGTCAGCAAGACAGACTTGATTCTGTGGGAAATCTCAAGAATTTGCAAAAGCATTACATGAGCATACCAAGTAGCCTTTCAAATTTGGGGATATCCTGGAACACTTCCTGACTCATTGAAGTCCCGTCACTATAGTAAAGAATCTGTTATCAAAAATTAAACCTTTATTGAATATATATATTCAAGAAAATTATAAAATTAATTGCATTGCTTGATTCTATGATTTAAGAAATTGTGTGTGTGTGGATATATATATATATATATACACTAAATATATATGCACTAAACCTAAATATTTGGTTGATTGTGACAGTGTAGGCATTAACTATGTTTGTTCTTACGTCTAGAAAGACATAGATAGCTACTGATGAGATCATAATATATTAAAATTGACTGATCACCAGGTTTTATCAGTAGAAACCATATCAACCTTTCTTGACAGCTTCCCCTTGGGACTGCAGATTTTGGGCTTTGCATATTGTTAAACCATTTTCTTTCCTCACAGCTGTTATAAATAACACCAGAATTGTAAACTTGTAGAACATCTTCAAAATGCAGTTTGATTCACATTCTTGACATATGATGGTCTAAAATCTCATTTCTTTTCTTCTATCCGTCACCATCTAAAACTTCTATTTGCTCTTGCACAAAACTACAGTGTTTAAAATTGTAACACAAACACAGCATTGGGGTATTTCCCCCAGACTTGCTCTATGCTCTAAAAGTGGATTGTTCAGGTATTCAATATTAGTGTTTGCATTCCTGAACTCGAACGCAGAGAATCCTGCTTTGTTTTGTGTTGCTGTCTGCCAAAGAAAAACTGGCTGCAGGATGTGGTGGTTTGAATGAGAATGCCCCACATTGGCTCAGATATTTGAATACTCAGTTGGTGATACTGTTTGTGACAGCTTAGGAGGTGTGGCCCTGCACGGATGTATGCCACTGGGGGTGCTTTGAGGTTTCCAAATGGCTTGCTTTTCTCAGTTTGCTCTCTTTGCTCTCTGCTTGTGATTTAAGATGTGAACTCTCAGGTTTCTCTTCCCGAAGACAGCCTGCTGTCTGCTGTCATTATTCTCCACCATGATGAACTCTTACTACTCTCTGGAATCATAAACCCAAATCAACACTTTCTTCTGTGAATTTCATTGGTCATAGTGTTTTATCACAGCAACAGAAAAACAAGTAATACTGAGGGTTAGGCTTCAAATTCTACTATCTTGTTGAAAATTATTTTTATACAGTGTATTGATGATTCTTGTATTCTTATGATTGGGGGAAAACAGAATAGAATTGCTTTTCTTCAGAAATATGAAGCTTTTGTAGCTTTATAAGATACTTGTTTTTAATCAAACCAAAAAATTATGTGTCATATCCAATCATCCCCTTATTATTTCATTCACTCAATAGCTACAGTGTTTGATGCTTACTGTCTCAGGCATATTGTCTGCTTATCCAATAGAACAGTAAGCAAGCTGAGCATGGGGTACACCCCTGTAATCCCAGCACTGTGAGGGCACAGATGAGAAGTAAAAGGTAGTACACACTTCTGTGATACATGGTAATACTAGAATGACTGTTACTTCTGTGAGGTGGACAGTTTTGAGGTGTCTCCTCAGGATACATAAGCAAATATGAGGCCTCCTTGGTCTATCTCTTAAGACCTTATCTCAAAAGAAAAGCACAATGAGAAAAAAGTACCCATTATCCAATATGATAAGGATTTATGCTTATGAAGCATAAAATACAGGAAGAAATTTCAAAAGAACAGAAGCAAATACATCCTCACATACATGAACATCAATTATCTAGCACAACACCTTGCATACTATTATAGAAAAATAGAATTATAAAGAAGAGTGAATAAAGAATTAGATACAGAGGGTTAGCATTTTTAGCAAAACTGAAACAGTGATCAGGAAATGAGAAGGAAAGCAGGAAGTGAAAGATCCCGCCAGGCCCTGGTTATGACTAGGCCAGGCCATGACCATATCCCATCCAGCCCAGAAGAAAAGCTGAGCCCTTAGTAGGCTTGATTTAATGGGGCACTGACAGGCAGGTAAGATGGCATAGTGGCTAAAGGTGTTTGCAGCCAACCTGGTATGTGAATTCTGTCTCTAGAGAGACAGCTTCTGTCCCCTGACTTCCTGATGAAGCAGTCCACACATAAAATATATACAGGCATTCATATATGTAATAAGCCTGGGCATGGGGCATTGACTTTAAGTGAGAGACAATGACATTGGTATTATTTGAGAACAACACAAAAATTTTCTGTTTACTTTCAAAGTGGCTATTATACACAGAAATAAGAAGCAGACAAAGAATCAGGAAACTATGAATATTACAGGGAGGCACGGAAACCAGGTGGATGATGAGGACTAAGGAAGTTCTGGACACATTCTGAAGTATAAGGCCAGTGGCTGTTTATGTGGTTTAGGTATAAAACAGGAGGGAAATTATGAGCTGGTAATAAATCCAAATAAAACTTAAGCAAGGTTGGAGTAGCTATTTACTAAGGTGTAAAGACTACAAAAATGCTTTGTGAGGGATGTCGGGAGTCAGTTTTAAACACTCAAGTTTAGGATTCAGCATAAATATCCAAGTGAGAAGGTTGACTAGACAAGGGCATGTCTAAGTCTAGAATGGGCTAGAGAAACAGGCTTGGATATGTTCAGTGTAGAAATGTTATGCAAATCTATGAGACAAAATAAAATTGCAAAGAAGGTGCTGTAGATACAGGGATATAGTTGAGGACTGAGTCCTGGCATACCCAAGAGCTATAGTTTACAGGATTAAAACAATCAAACCAGAAAGGACTACAAAGGGGAAGGTACCTAAGTTAAATAGAAGGCTAACTATCACAATTTAGTTTTTCCTGGAAGAAAAATTGACATCTCTGTTGAAGTTTGGCAATGAGATAGCTAATACTGTGGAATTGTAGTGTACAGAAGGAAAAGACTGAAGTCATGAGATTTTGCTAAACAGCAGCATGGGTGGGACAGTAACTAGAGGAGGAGAAGGCAAAACACATTTCATATTTTTCAATATTGGATATGCTTTTGCAGAAATGCATCAGTGGAAGGAAAAAATAAATGAGAATAAATGAAGATTAGGAATTTCTAAAGAACCAACTTTGACTCTGAGAAAATTATGGGCTATAATGAACAAGAGATTGCATTGCCATCCAAGAAAACAAGGGGAGCTGTTCAGAGAGGAGGGTTCTTGGGTTCCATCTGTAGGTCGGTTAATGGATAGTTTGAAGAAAGACTTGGAATATTTCTTCAGATCCCTTTCTTAGAGAAGGAAGACACTGAGAATTGGAAAATACAGAGCTTGGCAAAGCTATGCATTTGATACAGAGGAAGAACAGTTGGGTTTCATGTGTGTGGCAGGCTAGCAGGTGGCGGCAGGGGCTCCTGTGAGTTTGGCAATCGTGAAGACCAGGTCTCATCATGCTCCTGGAAAGAAGGGATGATGTTATTCATTGTATGAAAATTCTTCCAACTTCATACAAGGAAGGAAGTTATACACCAAAAAAAAAATGAATGTAACATGACTAATTCTGAAAGATGAGAAAAGGGAGGGCGTGAAAAATATTAACAGAGTGCAAAGACAGGAGACTGAACGGAGTATGAGCATCAAAGTTGACATTTGGGTGGTTCAAAAACGAGCAGTCATCTCTCCACAACAAACTCTATATTTAGAAGAAAGGGTCTGTATATGCAAATGTTATAATCCAGGAGGGAATTTCTATTCTCCACTGGCAGTGTTTCTCATCTATTCGTGCTATACCTCATGCTCCGGGGGCAGCATTCTAATGTTGAGATCTTAATAGTTATAAATGCTTTGCTTGTCATGCATGCTGACAAGCCAAGTCTCACTAAAAGAAAGATGCGCTTGTCATGGGGGAAACAAGTTATATAGCGCCCTAACAAACTAATTTTTTCTATCTCTCATTTTCCCTTTTAATTTTTTGTTCTTCTTTTAATCTCTTCTCATCAATTGACCTACAAAAACTCGTCTCAAGAGCACGAGCAAGGAACTCAGGACCACGAGGGGTGCACCCACACACTAAGACAATGGGGATGTTCTATTGGGATCTCACCAAGGCCAGCTGGCCTAGGTCTGAAAAAGCATGGGATAAATCCGGACTAGCTGAACATAGCTGACAATGAGGAATACTGAGAATTCAAGAACAATTGCAGTGGGTTTTTGATCCTACTGCACGTACTGGCTTTGTGGGAGCCTAGGCAGTTTGAATGCTCACCTTACGAGACCTGGATAGAGGTGGGCAGTCCTTGGGCTTCCCACAGGTCAGGGAACCCTGATTGCTCTTCGAGCAGATGAGGGGGGGGGGGGACTTGATCGGGGGAGGGGGAGGGAAATGGGAAGCGGTTGTGGGGACGAGGCAGAAATCCTTAATAAATAAATAAATTAAAAAAAAAACTCGTCTCAAGACTATTCTAACTAGCAGATATTACTGGAGGTAGATAAAGAAGGGAATTGGGGAAGAGACAGCAGTAATTAAAGAATAAACTATCTATAGCCCAAACTAGGGTTTTCATTTCAAAACACAAAGCTTTAGAAGTTCAAAATAAAAACAATACTAACATCAAAATCCCCCAAACTCTACAAACACCTGAGACTTCTGTTAAGGGCAGATCTGGGGCTCACTTTGCACACCATTTCTCTCTTCCACACTGACACATTAGCTCTAGACGGATTCCTCTTTCTCCCAGGATAGAGCTCAGTTGCAGCCCAGCCTCGCAGTCCTCAGCCACATCTGGTCACTGTCCATCTGTCGCTGCTCTGACCCTGTGTGCCTCGTAGCTGTCCTCTCTGCTAACATTAGATTTTCCTTAAATGAGAGAGTGTGTGGGACGTGAAAGAGGACAGTAAGCTCATGAGAACCATGTGAATGACCCTATGCCCCACAGTGGCTTTGGTCCGACAGTGGGAGTTGTGCTAGGCATTACCAAAAAACACCTGCACCAATCATTGCAACCAAGTAGTGTTCACTCTTGAATTGCAAATAATAAATATCTCAGTATTTAGAGGTTTTAATGATTTTCTGAATAATATACCATCAGAGGGAGAAGAGAAATACACAATGCTGGAAATGTACAAAGCAGTTATTCCTCTTCTTTAAATAAATATTGTTCTATAAGCTGCATAATTTCAAAATTCTAGCTCTTGCTTGTCTTTTAGGGGAAGATGGGACTTATGAAAAATATAACACTTGATAAGTGTTATGGATACTCACTTTTTATTCCTTGAAATCAAAATTTCCTTGGTACATCTGTGATACACTTTCAGGGGAGAATCCTGTTATTGTTCTGCTCACCCACTTTTTTCTTTTTAGTATATTTATCCTGTTTCTTTCCGACTTCTGGAGCTACCTATGTTAATCTTCAAGTGCTATTGTGATGTTATACAGACAGCGACCCAAACATTTACTACCGTACACTATACCAAGCTCTTACCATATATGGATGATTAGTAAAAACATTGAAAGCTCAGTATCTTCCCCAAAGGTGTGAGCACCCCGAGGGGTGTTGGGGTAGAGGTGAAGGATGAATTATGAAAACGCTGTGTTTAGGAAGTGTACTACTTAGCTAAAAGTAGGTGAAGACAAGGAGTATAGTTCGCAGACACAGTGCTTACCTCGTATGTATGTAGGATGCCTTGGGCTTGATCCCAGGTACTGTAAAAGAAAGGAGAGGGGTTAAAAAATGGATGAAATTAGTGAAGATGGTCTGCTTTCGAAGGGGGATCAGGATTTGAATGTGGGAGGAGTCACAGAAAGATTAAAGAGACAAGATGCGGAGCTGGAGAGATATCTCAGCGATTAAGAGCACTGGCTGCTCTTCCAAAGGTCTTGAGTTCAATTCCCAGCAACCATATGGTGGCTCACAACCGTCTGTAATGTGATTTGGCGCCCTCTTCTGGCGTGCGGGCATACATGGAGGCAGAATGTTGTATAGATAATAAATAAATCTTATTAAAAAAAAAAAGACAAGATCGGACATGTTCAGGGTGGAAGGCCTGCACTTTTCTGAAGGGAAGAGAGAGGTAGTGGATGGAGGAGGGGAATACTGAGGGAAGGGACTGGAAGGAGAGGAGGGAAAGAAAAGAAACTGTGGTCAATTGGGTTGGGAGAAAGTTAATTAGTTAATTAATTTTTTTTAAAAAATGTAAAGAATTTTTAAAATTACTGGAGAGATGGGATGAGAAACACCAGACTTGAGCATTTTATCTGCCCCCACCTTTATTTCAGCCGCATTTTTACATTAAAATGAAAGTTCTCAGAAAAACATAGTGGTTGGTACAAATTACACCAATATTTTCTCTCTCTAAATTGCCAGGCATTGAGAAACCAAAGCATGGGAGTCAGAGAACTTCTCCCAGATCCTTCTTCCAGTCCCTCTCCCTTCCCTTCTTCCTCACTGCTTCTAGACAGTGCTTCAAACATGCTGACTGCTTTACCTCGCATGTTCCGCATGGCCTGGTCTAGCCTGTGGTCTCTGTGACAGGGACCCTATACAGTAGCTTCCTTATATCTATAACCTATATCTGCCTATAAAAGGACTTTGCTGTGATTCTATGTCAGGGAATGTCATAAACATGGTGTCAGAGAGAAGTCCCTCCTTTGGTGGCTTTCATTTAACAGATATGTTGAACTTATCCACATTTTTATTGCATGACCAACACCAGCCTTCTTATGGCTGAGCAGCATTCTTGTCTATGGATGCACCATTGTGTCTTCATATAGTTACTGGTGCACATTCAGCTCTTCTTGTCTTGGAGTTATCAGTAAGGCTGTTGTGAATGTTAAGAACAATAAACATATTTAGATATGAAAGGTAGCAAATCAGTGTGTGTTTGTCTGTGAGAAGATATCGCTGAAAAGGTTCTTGCCTGGTGGATCCGTAAGGAAGCCGGTTTCCAACACTGGAAATGACAGAGCCGTAAGGATGAAGCAGGGATGTGAACTTCTGGCTAAAGGAACATCAACAAATACTCTGAGGACATAATAGCAATCACAGAGTGCTAGGACAGTATGATGGGCTCTTAGTCTTTCATTAAACTCCTATACCCCTGAACTCCTCCACTGTTTCCATTAGCTAGACTTGCTGGGGACTGACGTACGGAATCCCTTCTCACAGATAGGCCGGAACCTGATCCAACCTCAGAAGATTTGGTTCTGATGAAATAGTTTCTCTAGTAAGCAGGCCTCCTCATGATCAAAATACTCTGATATCTTTAAAACATGGTAATTTCCTTCCTGCTTGGAAAGGAGTGAGAGATTTTTGATTTTCATATTCACTGTAAGGCTCTGGCAAAGTTTCTATTTGGTAAACCTCCCCCAACACTGTGCTGTATCTCCCCAGCTTGGCCACAGGGAGATTCTTGCAATCCATCAATTGCAATTTGGCAGTCTCCTGCCCTTGCTCTAATTCCTAAAGATGTTGTAAGTGGATCCCTGTCCCAGGAAGTCAGGAGTCTCGGTACAGTCCTGTCTTTCTCTCCCTTTTGTCTTTCCCTTCCCTTCTCCCATGGACTGAAGAATAGTGGTTGGGGTCTTTGTTTGTTCAGCCTTTTATTTGCTATTAGCATGGAGTAAAGACTTCTACATTCTTCACATACCAGACTAGAAACCATAAATCATTTTAATGCCCAATAATGGTTTTACATGTAAATAATATTGTTTGCACACTTGCTACTAAAAATTTAGTAATCATCTCTGGGGGCCAGTCTAGGTGAGAGTAGAGAAAGATCTTTGACATTCATGTTCTTTGGCTGGTGTATTTACACCTCTGCTACTAACTGATTTATCATTGCACATTTATTATTTATTATTATTCATTACACATCTATTACTGCTGGATTTGTTTTAAAATTGGGTCTATTGCTAGATTTCTACTGTAAATAAAAAAATTAGTGTGTGTGCTCTTTCTTTTGACTCTTCCTCCACCTCCTCTAAGCTTCTAAGTCGCCTTTAATATTTAAATCCCTATGAAAGTCAGTCTAAGCCACTGTAGCACAGTCTCTTAGCCGATGTAATTAAAAAGAGAAATAACTAAGAAAATTATTAAGGCCATAGGGCCAAAACTTAGCAGCAACAAAAAACCAAGCAAGCAGTGGAATAAGAAAAAGATTTCCAACCTAGAGACAGAGTTTAGATATTCAAAAGCAAAGGATGATGGGGCCGGAGTTGAGGCTCAGCAGGTAAAAGTGCCTATTCCTAGGCCTACCTACCTGAGTTTGTATCTGTAGAAGGTATATTCTGACCTCAGTAAGTATACATCATCATATGTGTACCCACACACAAACATGTGTACACACACACACACACACACACACACAGGTGAGTATTATTGTACCAGAGTAGTGAATGAATTTCTTGCAATTACCTAGCTTTACTCAGCCATACTTTACACCTAACCCCTTCATATTCATCCCCAGGAATTGTTCTTGTCATTTGCCACTTGTATTCTCAGAAGGCAGGAAGTGGAAAAGTCATACAATGTATGCCGGAAAGATGAGCAAAGAGAGTCAGAGCATTAGTGGTAAATAGAAGAAACACCAGGAGGAAGGAATGAAAGCAGGGGGTCGCATGATGGAAACCTAGGAATGCACTGGTGTGTCATTAGGAGATACAATTGCTTTCACATCACTAAGCTGGACGAAGCCAGCCTCAGCATAACTGCTGGAGGGGGAATCAGGTGAGACCAACAGCAGAGGCTTTTGCTTATGAGAAATTGCTTAAAACAGGATTGGCCCTGACGTTCTCATCATCATTTCATAGGTTCGCTCATAGCTGTCGTTCATACGTGGTTCAAAAGACTCCATTTGCACTTGAGCACCGACTTAGTGACTCCCTGTAGAGAACTCATTTTTGGAGAAAGGAAGACAATTGGGGGGACCTATTCATTTACTGTGAAACCTGGAGATAAGTGGACAGATACATGGAGCTAGTTCCTGTGGGAATTCACATGTGGGTTGTCATTGAGCTTTTAAATGTCTTTGCACTGCTGGAAAGGACCCTCTCAGAGTCCATGCAATTCTCCTCAGTTCCACAAATTATTCCTTAGAGATGCATTTTGCTGCTGAGGTTCTTCAATATGTCAGCCTCCTTTCATTTAAGCTTAGACGTTTTGGATGTTGGACCATTGCAGCTGAATATTTTTCTTTTATTGCCTTCATGTAAAATGACCCAAGTGTAAAGGAAAAACATGGTCTGTTTGCAGGGGAAATGGACTCTGGTTGCATGTTTCTTGCTGGAGGAATCCATCAATGTGCTGCCCGTAGCGATTGATAAGATTGGTGGGTCATCAGGTCTTCCTATAACATTAATTCATCATGTGACTTTAAGTATAAGAATTCAGCCTTAAATGCTCATATAAAACACCTTGTCAGTTAAAACAAATTTCAGTATTTTAGTAATTTACTAAATGGTCTGTGTTCCAGATATATTATTAAATTACATATCTGAGAAATGTATACTATGAAAAAGTCATGTGGAAAATATCATGCAATAGTTTCTTAATTTCCTTTAATCCACATCATATTTTTACTTTTTAATGTTTTCTGAACTTATTTAATGTTTTATTTAAGTGAGCTTTGCATTCATGTCTGTACACCACCAGAGGAGTGTATCAGATCCCATGGACATGTAGTTATTGAAGGTTATGAGCTACCCTGTGAGTGCTGATAATTAAACACATACCCTTTGGAAGGGCAGTCAATATTTTCAACCACTGTCCAATCTCTCTAGCCACCCCAATCCTGTAATTTTAAATTTAAACTATTTAAGATATTTAAATAGTATTAATTCATACTATTGATTTTAAGACTATTATAAATAGTCTCTTATCAGAACTAGAGATCAATCTCTTAATGATGGACAGACACAACATTTCTTAGCAAAATTAGTCAGATGGTATATTCAATTTAACATGAAACTCATTTCAAAATTTTCATTCACAATATAACTTTTGTTAAATTATGATGACAAAAAACACATTGATCCCCAGATAAAAATATTCACAACCTTGTAGCTGTGTGCTTCTAATGCACTAAGGAATGCAGAATACCCATATTTAAGACCTGGTTCTTTTTATGTACTTGTCTGCCACATCCACCCCACTGTACTCCTTGATCTGTGGAGGAAAGAACCCAGAGAGAAGATATAGGTCCTAGCGAGGAGGCTATCAGGGCACTTCAGATTTTTCATTTTTGCTATCATATGCCTGGTCACACCTCTGTGCTTTTCTCTACACTATTCTGATTCCTTGGATTCGGTGTGGTATATTTACAGTTGTTTGACCAAGGAATCTGATAGCCCCAATCCACTCCAGCTGTATGAGCTGAGACTCTGAAGTCACCATTGATGTAGCTACAGCATTTCTGCCCCAATCACAGAATCAGTGGGGGGTCTTATTATAGAAAGTTTGTCCCCAGTGGTAGTGAAGAAAATTGTGACCCCATGAAACATTCTGATAGGAAATGGTTATACTTTTTCTGTCATCCTAATACAAACTGATTTTGGAGCTCATACTGTTGCAGTACAAGGTAAGATATGAACCAACATAAACCTCAACGAGAATAGTGGCTATCTGGAAGCACATTCATTTCCTTTCAACTTCTCCCTGTGGGGGCAGGAGACCAAGTGAGGGGCCTGTAAGCATTGCCACCTGTGGTAACCATCTTTCTCCCTGATTACAATGGAACAAAAAAATGTAATAATAGCAAACTTTTCTCAAATACAGAAATGGGATGATGGTCAGTGACCTGAGCAAAAATTGTTTTCTAGCTCTGGTAGTTGATGTTTAGATCAATAGCGAGGGCCAACCACACTGAAGGGTTACCTGCACAAGACACAGGCAGTAAGCCCAGAATGGGTCCAAATTTGCTATAACATTAGCTTTTCTGTCATCCGTTTGAATCATTAGTAATTCTGTCCCATTTTATACTGGGACCTACAAATCAGAAAACTGGTCACGTAGCCATAAAATTTCTACTGTATATTTTTGGTTGTTTTTATTATTATTTTCTTTTTTCTTTTTGATGAGTATTCTTTCTGTACATACTTAACCCTTAATCCAGTGATTTCTGAGAAGTCTCCAGGCCTTTTATCTCCAGTTCTGATTCAAGGTACATTTTGGCCACTATTGTTTTGTCCTGGAAAGTGGCTCTCCTTGCCACTTGTCCATACCAGCCTCATTATCAGTCTTCTTTCCCAATGAGAGAGGAGGATCTGTTTTCCCAGATCACTGTAATTACAACACTCAAAACGTTACAGCAAAAGCAAGGGGCTACCAATGGTCCTTATAGATTGGCCTCTCCAGCAGAGGAGAATTGCAGGTGATTCACTCCTTGCTATGAAGTGCAAGTCGGAAGGTACAAAAGTCAAGAGGCTCCAGGTTTTTATTTTGTCTTAAAGCTTTCATAACCTTTTATAAAGCGTGTACATGGCCTGGGCATTTGCCAGAAGGTGATTTTAGATTGGCCTATAAATTGCCTTTCAGGAACACAGGTCACTAAAACACCACAGTGATTAGATTTATAATTTTGATATTTGAAGAGTAGGTAATGAAAATATTTTTTCTTGTATTTGAAGTAGTTAATTGTTGATTTTCCTCTTTTGAATGGATCAAATGCACACTATTTGATCTAAGAGATCAATATAGACCACTTAATAATATGATCCTTGATAATAACCCACAAATACTAACTCATTTGAGATCTGCTCTTTGGTTAAAGTAGTTTATATGCTTCGGAAGTAAAATACAAAAGTATAAATAAAACATGAAGTAAAACAGCAGGTTGGGCTTTTTTTGAGGGGGTAGTTTTTTGAGACAGGACTTCTCGGTGTAGTCCTAGCTGTTTTAGAATTCACTCTGTAGACCAGGTTGGCCTTAAACTCACAGAGATCCACCTACCATTGCCTCCCTAAGTGCTGGGATTAAAGGTGTGCACCACTGCCCAGCAATATGCCAGGTTTTATTTTTGAATTTTAAATTCATCTTATGGTGAACTATGTACTCTGAATTTCTTCACAGCCATGTATTGAGCAATGCTACCTGAATAGCGGTATCCAAACCATAAGCACACACTCCTTGTGCACGACACACAGTATTACCAAGAGATATTTCACCCATGGAGTCCCATTTAAAAACAGTCATTTAATGGGGCTTCTTCGGTCTATACACATATGAAAAGGCACACCAATCTTGCTTCCAGAAAAATATTCATGAGTGTGGTCACCAGAAACCTCCATCTGTTAGTGCCTTCAGGTTCTCTCTTAACTCTGAAACCAAGGTCATGTTCTTCTCAAGAGGTCTTCAAACAAGGGATACACAGAGTGACAAGGCAAGGGCAGAACCATCTCTACCGCATCAGGGTTCCACCAGTTGGGCTCTGCTCTGCATTTCCCCTGGGACTGCAGAAAGCCTGCATGAGTTCACTGGGGTCAGTCTGCTCCCCATCCCAGCCCCATGTCTTGCTCTTTCTTATAAGTGATATTTCTCCCACTGATATTTTGAAATCTTAACTCCCTCTCAGATTCTGTTTCCCAAAGAACCCAACAGTCAGTGAAAAAAGGAATTCCTTTATTTTTATGTTTATAAACATGTATTTTAAAAATATGCATATATTTATAAAATATATACCCCATTTCTTTGAAACATTTTTCTATTTGAGATATCTTATTTTCTTTCTTTTTGAAAAAATTAAATATTTTATAATAAAATGTATTAAGATAAAATTTAACACACTGAAAATGGACAAAACAAGCAAAAGGTAAAGAACCCAAGAAAAGGAACAAGAAACAGAGACCTACTCATTCTCAAACACAGGAATATAAAACCACTAACCTAGAATCCATAATAAATCTGAAAAGGCCCTGGTGCAGACCTGTGCAGTCCCTGTGCTGTGTGGGTTCACATTCATTTTGCTCCTCTTTTCTGGTGTCCTCCATTTCTATGGCTCTCACACTTTCTACTTTTCCCCCAAGTTTCCCTGTGCCATAATGGAAGATTATGGAGATGTTCCATTTTAGGACTGAGTGTTCCAAGGTTTCTCACTCTGCGTAATTCTGATTGTAGGTCTTTGTATTTGTTCCCATCTGCTGCAGGAGGAAACCTCTCTTATGATAGCTGAGCAAGGCATTCACTGATCAAAGAGTAAAGCCTAATGCCATTAAAAGTCATTTTACTGCTATGTTTTGGGATGTTTGTTTTAATTTTTGTTTGATTTGGTGTTTTCTATTTTTGTTTTGTTTAAAAACAGTAGTATTTTATTTTCCCCAATCCCTGGGCTATCTAGTCTCAAGTTTGTTGGGAATGGGTCCCATCTTTTGGAATAGGTCCTATGTCAAATCAGATATTGGTTGGTTATCCCCACAAACTTTGTACCACCATTGCACTAGTATATCTTGCAGTCAGGATATTGCTGTGGAATAATCTTGTACACTGTGAAGATGTGTTGTTCTCATTGTTAATAAAAAACTGGCTGACCATTAGCTAGACAGGATTTGAAGTCAAAGAGCGTGCTGTGAAAAAGGAGGGTGGAGTCAAAAGATCTCAAACGAGATACTGGAAGAAGAAACATGGGAAGTTCATAGATGAGGTAAACAAGCCTTGGGGCAGCACATAGGTTACTAGAGATGGTTAAGTTCTGTGAGCTGGCTGGAGATAAGCCTAAATGATCAGCTGAGCACTTATAATTAATAATAAGTCTCTGTGTGGTTATTTGGGGAGCAGCTGGAGGAAGATAACTAATTGGTGGTATAGATGGAAAACTCTGCCAACAGGACACCATTGTTGAGCCAATGATTTGTGGTTGGGTTGTTCTTTATATTTCTATTTTGTTAGTATGCAGAGTACCTTCTTGTACCAAGGATGCTAGAATAAAGGGATAAAGGCTCTATGTAGGCACCAGCTCAACTTCTCCATGTTCAGGGAATTATATAGGTGTTGCCTTTAGCAACAGGACCTTGTCATCAGTTTGTGGAGAGCAACCTATAGCCTTGGCAATAATCTGGGTTATTTTAGTATCCTTATGGGACCCCCATGGTCAACAAGATATAATTAATTCCAGAAATGTAAGCTTGATCTGATGACAACAAGGTCCAGTTGGGCCTCTGTCTTCACCATTATTTGTTGATTTCAGTTAGATAGCTACTATATCTATGTCATATATAGATATATATATATAATATTTGTTTATATATAAGGTAGCATATATAGATAAAGATATACACACATACACACACATGTGTGAATACATATATGTGTTTTATATATGTGTATACACTCATACACACACATATATATACATATATATATGTATATATATATGGAGCTTCTGTTATAAGTTTCTACACAGTCTCTCAAATGGCCCTGAGTTTTAGCTGTCTCTCCCTGTATTTTATCTCTCATTCCCCTCTTCCCTCTGTCTCCCAACTTAATCCTCTCATTCCAGTCACCCCATCTATCCATAACTATTTGTTCTATTTTCTGTTCCAAATGAGATATATTTCTCTCCCCTAGTCCTTACTCTATATCTTCCCTCTGTGATTCTATAGATTGTAACTTGGTTATCATTAACTTAACAGCTCTTATCCACATAAAAAAGTATGCATGCCATCTTTCTCTTTCTGAATTTGGGTTACCTTACTCAGAATTATTTTTTTTTAGTTCCATCCATTTACCTAAAATTGCATGATTTCATTTTTTTTATAGCTGAGTAATATCCAATAGCATAAACGCACCACACTTTCTTTACCCATTCTTTCGTGGAGGGGCATATAGGTTGATTCCAATTTTTAGCTATTATAAATAGAGCAGCAGTGAACACAGTTGAGCAAGAATCTCTACAGCAGGATGAAGCATCATTTGAGTATATACCCAAGAGTGGTCTAGCTGAATCTTAGGGTAGGTTGATTTCCATCTTACTTAAACTAACATACTGATTTCCAATGTGGCTAAACAAGTTTGCACTCCCACAGCAATGGGTGAGTGTTCCCCTTATTTTATATCCTCCCCAATATGAGCTGTCATTTTTTTATTGATCTTAGCCATTCTCATGGTTGTAATATGAAATATCAAAGTAATTTTAATTTGCAGCTACCTGATGGATAAAGATATTTTACATTTTTAAGGGTTACTTAGTCATTTTAGTTTCTTCTTTTGAAAATTCTCTGTTTAGATATGCCCCCCCATTTTATTAGATTATTTGTTTGTTTGTTTGTTTTATATCCAGGTTTTGGAGTTCTTTATATATTTTGGATATTAACCCTCTATTGGATATGAGCTCCTCTGATAAAGAAGCCGATAGAGATATCTGAACAAATTTTGTGAAAAGACAAGCAGGGCAGCAGTATTTGAGTAAAATCTGGAGCACTTCACTCAGCTTAGACAAATCTGTAATAAACACACTCCGCTTAAGAAAAACTATTCCTCTGACCTGGCCATTTGATATATAAAGTGCAGCCTTGAGGTTGAGGGCAGTGTCTCGTGACAGAGATGCCCTGCAGAGCAAATCCCCTTGGTGACTTATAACTCCTTCAACTGAAGACCCATCTTAGCCTCCAACTGTACATGTTCCAGATGGGAGTCGTTATCTTCATCATATGAAGAATTTATTCTTTTCTTTTTAAAAATAAGTCAGTTAAAATCATGGTCTAGAGATATAGAATCAAAATTCGGGTTTTTTTTCTTTAACCCTTTTATATCAAACCACTGAGTTTTATCTTCTCTCTGTAATCTCTTGTCTTCCCCCTTGTTTACTGAGCCCAACTAATCTCTCTCCACTTAATTCAAACACAAGAGAACCAGTTCTGTATGCATTTTGTTTTTCTTTTCTTTCTTTTTTTCTTTGTAGAATAATTGGCATCAAATGAAGTATAAGTGTGAATTGTAAATAGAGTTTATAAGGTGGTATCCCATGTTGGCATTCTTGTAAATTACATTTACTACTCTATATTGGTATCATAAAGCTGATGAGCCATGGGGTTCCTGTGACTATGTGCAGTGACCACTGAACTGCCTCCTTTATAGGCAATGGGAGTCCCTTTAAGCCTTATAAAATAGCACATGTACCACATTGAAATTTATCCTCTGCTTCCCAATATCAGTACCCCTGAAGCCCAACTGCACAATGATTTACTCTCGTTACTGGTGGTTATATAATGCTTTATGCTTTGAAGATGCTGGGTTTATTTCTCTCTCTAGAATCTTTTCTCACTTTCTACTTAAAGATAACTCCTACATGTTCCAAAAACTCAGCTTAAACCTCCTTTCTCTTTCTATGAACCCCTAATTTGACATTTCATCTCTTATACAACAGTTCCTCCCTTATCCTTGACTGTCTGTATTTTCTGTAACTTTTGTTGCCTGTGGTCAAATGGAAATGACAAGAAATAAACAAATTGTAAGATTTAAATTTGTGTTCCATTCTACATGATATGGATGAAACTTGATGCTAACCAATATATCGCACCCCCGGCATTCATCTTTTCCATGTGTTCTCTCTCTCTCTCTCTCTCTCTCTCTCTCTCCCTCTCTCTCTCTCTTTGTGTGTGTGTGTGTGTGTGTGTGTGTGTGTGTAGAGGAATTCTAGACACAAAAATACAGAGTTTAACACAGCTTCTTGCTAATTGCTGGCTGTGTCCTGCAGCTCCATTAAGAAAGGTAATACTGATTTAGTGGTAACAGCCACAGGGTTTCAAAATGGCAGCTTTCAGGCTATGGACAAAGCTGTTAGCATGAACTTTGACTTTTTCAGGCAGGTCCTGCTACAGAGCATTTGGATGGAGTTTGTGAACAGACTGCTGCAGCTTGCTTAATAGTGACATGGACTGGCTGTGAGCCTGAGAATGGAGCAGTGTACATATCTCTCAGAGGTACAAGCAGCTCCTTGCAACATGTGCGTGTGTGTATGAGTGTTTGAGAAAGAGAAAGAATATAATACTAGAGAATAATTGTTTTATTAATCTGCTGCCTAATTTATAAATTAAGCCTTATCTTAACTACAAATGTATCGGAAAAGCACAGCATATATATTATATATTTATTTTATATATTATTTATTTATTATTGTTTACAAATCTATATTATTTTGTTTTAATTATATATAATATATTTATACTTATATTATAACTCAACAAGATAATTGTCATAGAATTTATTATTTAAATACTATTTAATTTCTAAAATTTCTGTTGCAAGGAGAGGCATCTTGTTTGTCCTGGCCTCCCAGAAGGCTTACACCCAAAATACTACACAGAACCTGTATTCATTAAAACACTGCTTGGCCCATTAGCTCTAGTTTCTTATTGGCTAATTGTTATATCTTAATTTAACCCATTTCTATTAATCTGTGTATTGCCACATGACTGTGGCTTACTGGCAAGATTCTAACCAGCGTTCGTCTCAGGCAGAAGATCCATGCCTCTCACTCTGCCCTTTTTCCCAGAATTCAGTCTGTCTTCTCCACCTTCCTAAGTTCTGCCCTATCAGGCCCAAAGCAGTTTCTTTATTCGTTTAACCAGTGAAAGCAATATATGAACAGAAGAACCTCCTACAGCAAATTTCTCCTTGAGAATAATTAGCCTATAGTATTGTAGTCATATCTGTGTAGGCTCACCTAATGCTGAGTGAATATGGTCAGTCTTTGTCTGACTCTCCATGCCTTCTTTCATCTCAGGAACTGAAATCAGCTGTTAGAACAGATGGCTGTAAGGAACTGGTCCTAAGAATGCTGAGAGGTGGGTTAAACTGTGCTTGTGGGTGGATATGCTTCTTCCTCAGGGGTTCCATTTCCATAATGGAAATTAATTTGATGTTCCTCCAGAGTGGTCTTCAAGTTAATGCTGTGCCATTTGTAAAGGCCTCCAGGACTCTTGGATGAAGGGCATTCGATATGAGCTTCATTGTTACCTGGAGCTCTTTTAAGGTTTTCCTATTTGCTTCGCAGCAAGATATTTGACATTTCCTTAATACAGAGCATTCTCTGACTCATTAAGAGATTTCCGGATGGCTCAGAGCCACACCCACTTTAACAGCACTATACTGCAACTGTTCATCTTGCCATCTTCCTTTTAGTAGTTGTACTGTATTTAATGATAACTGAACTTATATAATTAATGATTCTTGGTTCCTATAAGAACTTTACAAACACTGAATGGAAATGAAACCCAAATTCTTGCACTTTAGTTATTTACCAACATCTTTCAAGTGAAGAAAATTAATTCTAACTATAGAAGAGACAGCTGAGGTAAGCATGGAGGTGGTAGGTACATGCTGAACTCTCCAATTCATGCACTGGTGCTTCCAGTCTAACAGTGGATGCTTTTGATGTGAGGGCCAAAGCACAATTGAACTTAGAAGTGGAAAATGGTGTTCTGCAGGATATCCAAATGCTCATTATTCATGAGTTCAAAATTAACTTGAACATATGGACACAGTCCCCACGGGCTTAAAAGAAAATAGCCCTAAGAGCAGACATTTCTATATGTGATGTCTCATGCCCAGAGGCTACAGAGGCAGCTGTGCATCCTGGTGCCAAACATCTAAAGATTCAAAAGATTCTGTTTTAATTTTAGGTTTCCATTATTAAGACAATCAGCTAAAATGTCAGTTCAAAAGCTTAAAAGGATCTAGGCTCACATTGTGAGTGCGACACTGGCCTCCTTTTGCTATTGTGCCAAATTGCAGCTGCTTTTTTTTTTTTATTGAGGACACAATACTTCCAGCAGCAACACCAGGAAATACTGCGTTTTTATGGTCCCTCTCATTTCAAAATCTTACCTAAATTGTATTATGAGAAGACTTGAGTCCTAAGTGGGGCAATATGTGAAAACATTTGCAGTTTGGCTCTTTCCTCTTTATCAAATCAGTTCGCCATCACTCCTGGTATAAACTCAACATTTCAGGTATGGCTTCTCATTGGTAGTCTATTTTACTCACTTTCCTTCAGGTCAGTTCTCTATCCATCCAGGTCCTGCCCATCCATCAGAAGTTTGGCAATGAAGACCAGGCTTTCCTCTTCCAGCTGTAGCTGCTGGCCTCTTTAAATTCAATGTATTCCTAGTTCTAAACGTCATAATCCAGCAACACATTATTTGAAACTCATCTATACATTCATGCCAATATAATTCCCAATGTTTTATTTGAAGACACCCAGTAGCAGGCACTAAGTAATTCTCCTTTAGGCTACATTTCTTCATTTAAAATGAAACTGAAGTGAAGCTTGCATACAATAAAACTTAGCTTTTTTAACTGTACAGTTTTATGAGTTGAATTAAAACTCATAAAATAAGCCATGTACTTTTTCTCTTGTGACTTTTTGCAAAAGATCACTGCCCCCCCCAAAAAAAACCATTAATGATCCACCTGCTTGCTGTCTCTATAGCTTAAGCTCCATGGAGCCATATAGTATGTAACCACTTAAATCTAGATTCTTCTACTTAGCATAATGGATACTCATTATTCATGCTGTGTTATAGTATGCATCATCCTGATTCAGAGTAGAACTCTGTCATTTAGACACACCTAGAACATATGTTAATACATTTGCCAGGTGGAACATACTGGGATGACATCCAATGTGAACCAATGAAGCCTCTGTACAGAACCGTGTTTTCATACAGATCTTTCTTTGACCATAAGTTTTCATTTCACTTGGACAAATGCCTGAGACTGAGTTTGCTGGTAACTGGATTTTTAATTGTATAAGAAGCTGCTTTTTGTAGTGCCTACAGCATGCTGCACGTGCACCAGCAAGGAGTAAGAACTCCAGCCATTCAGTATCTCACTCATTCTTATAGGCACGCAGCAGTTTCATGCTACAGGGTCAATTAGCATTTTCCTAATAACTAGTAACATCAAATCTCTTCCATGTATTCACTTATGTTCTATAATTTTGTATGGTTTTATCTTCTTTTGAACTGTTTCATGGCACGAGCAAAACACTAAGAATACATTGGGTGCTTATTGGGAATTGCTTGTGGACTGTTAAATTTCAGAGCACTGACACCGTTCTCTCTGTATGGCAACTGCATCCTTTCCTAGCTGCTATTTTGAAAGCCTCGCTGTACAACACATAGGGAACTTAGAGCCTTCACAGTGAGGATTGTGTATATCACCCTATCTGAAAATAAAAGATTACCAGCAGAACTTCCTCCTCGGTGTTTAGTCTTCTTTTCCTCTACTTTTTTTTTTTTAACTTTTGGTTGATTCTTTGTGTATTCCGCATCATGCATCCTGATCCCATTCATCTCCCTGTCCCTTCAATCTGCCCACTGCCCTTTTAACCACCCCCACACCAAAATAAAATTTTAAGAGAAAAGAAAAATCTCATTGCAGAAGGTAGAGTGTGACACAGTGAGTCACACAGTATGCTCTTTGATCCATCTTCACTCACAAGTGTGTTCACTGCAATGAGTCAAGGGCCTGGCTGAAGGCCTCTGGTGTCTACTATACTATTGACACTGGGTGCTCATTGGGGCTCCTCTTGGATATCCTGTTGTTTCCCTGTGTCATAGAGATCCTGAAACATTGGATCTGGAGGACCAGGTCCTTCACATCCTCAGGAGTTCATAGATGGGGTGAATGTTGGCGTGGGTCAATTCATAGCCATGGTTCTGACCCTGGATGGTAGCTGACTTGCTCAAACCCCTCTAGCTCACCACCAGGGTGAATTCTCCAGCACTGCCCCAGCTAGCCTGCCCAATGTAGCATGCAGAAAGAGGTAGGGCCAGTTTTCTTACCCACCCCCACACACACCACCAGGGCCAGTTCCACTGTTTGGCACAGGAGAGGTTCAGGGCCCTCTCTCTAGAGTACTACAGCTGGTGAGGGCCAGAGCTATCTCTCCTTCTCTCATGCTCCAGAAACCAGCTCTCTCACCTGCCCCCGTTGGAGGAGGTTGGGGGTAGGGTATCTTTCCCTTGTCCATGATACCACATGGCAGACAATGGGGACCATTGCCAGCTCCCCAACTCTCACACCGTCAGAACTGGCTCACTTGCACCCTGTCAACAGGATCAGCCCTACTATGCTGTCCAGGCTGGGTGCATGGCTCGCTCTAGTGCTACAGCTTGTGGGGGTCAGGGCTATCTCCCCCACTCTCTCCTACCCGTGCTCCTGAGTCCAGTTCTCCTGCCTCCTGCAGGTGGTGGGGGAGAGGGGGTCTCTCCCTCACCCATGCTGCTGTATGACAGACATTTCGTTTGCACATTTAGTTCCTAGAAGTGTTTGTTTCTTTTCTATTCTTTTCTTTTCTTCTCGCTCTCTCTTTTTTTTTTTTTAATGTCTTCAGCAACGACAGGGAAAAGATAAACTGAAGTGATCTGCAGACACAGAACTGACCTGGAGTTTAGCAAACCCTGTTCAGCAGTTAATAGCACTGCCTGCGCTTCCAAAGGTCCTGAGTTCAATTCCCAGCAACCACGTGGCGGCTCACGTCTGTAAGGAGATCTGGTGCCCTCTTGAGGAAGAGACCTGGTCAGTAGTCCTCATCAATTTAGACCACGAATCCAATATGGACAAGTTCATCAGAACCATCATATAAGGGCTGACCATACATGCCTCAGCATTGTCAGGGCATACATTTCCTAAGTAGAAGAGAGGGGGTAGGACTCGGTCCAGACAAAGGAGGTGTATGTAACAGTGAAGGGAAGGAGGAGCAGAGCTATGTTGGTTTGTTTACCTTTGTCTTCTGAAGGTTTGCTTCAGAGAAAAGGCGTGGAAGCAACCCTGAGAAGAGACTGAGAAACATGGGGAGGAAGGGAAGACTTGTTCTGCTGGGTGTTTGTGAGATACAATGTTCTCTTTGGAATCTTTTGAGTTAAGTAAGAAAAAACAAGGCTTTTGACAGGGGGGATTAGAGCTTTTGAAAAGTTGGTATTAGCACAAGCTATGGAGAGATTACTCACAGTTTGTCAGCAACAAACCACTGATCCCCAGTTCTGTGTGTGTATGAACACACCTTTGTGCAGAGAAAATTTCGTCAGATGCATGGCTTTATGCAGCCACCACCACAATTGAGATCTCTCACTGTATTATGACCACAAGACTCCTTTTGGCAACTCGTTGTTGGTTGTACATACTTCCTCATCTCCAAGTCTTGGCCACTACAAATGTGTTCTCAACTTCTATAACAACAAACTCCCATCTGTGGTGCAATTATGGAATTCTGCAATATATATGTCCTTTTGAGACCACTTTCCCCCTACTCAGTATAATTCTATTGTTGCTTATACAAGTTGTTGGAGTTTTTGGTCTTTTGGTTTGATTTATTTATTTATTTATTTATTTATTTATTTATTGTTTTTCGAGACAGTATTTCTCTGTACCTTTGGAGCTTTTCCTGGAATTCTTGTAATTCTTGTAGATCAGGCTGGTCTCAAACTCACAGAGATCTACCTGCCTCTGTCTCCTGAATGCTGAGATTAATGGTGTATGCCACCACCGCCCAGCACAAGTTGTTGTAGGTACACTTTTGCCTTCTTATTCCGAATACGGTTTCATAGTGTGAGTATGCCATTTTGCTTAACCATTCATCCCATGAAGGATATGTGATTGGTTGATTGTTTTGGCTATTTTGAGTGAAAATGCTATGAACATCTGTCTATCACATTCTGCTTGATAAGAAGTTTTATTTTCTAGGACAAATGCCCAGGAATATAATTTCTGGATGATGTGGTTAGACTAGGTTTCTTTTGGTTTTCAAAGAAACTCAAATTGTTTTCCATAGTGACTACAACCTTTTGTATTTCCACCAACAATATATGACTGAGCCAGCTTCTCTGTTGTCTCCAGTACTTGGTGTTTTCATGGTTTTCATGTTAATGAATTTGTAGGTTAGTAGTAATATTTCACTACCATCTTATTATTTCTATTGATTAATGATGCCAAGCAGCTTTTCACATGCTTATATGTATGTCATCCATAGCACTTAGCTGTTTCTTCGTTCTCTTTCCTATATTCAAATTTTGGTTATTTTTAAATTGTTTTTATTGAGCTATATATTTTTCTCCACTCTCCTCCCTACATCTCCCCTCCCCTTCAATGCTCTCCCATTGTCCCCGTGCTCCCAATTTATTCAGATCTTGTCTTTTACTACTTTCCATGTAGATTAGATCTATGTATGTCTCTCTTAGGGTCCTCATTGTTGTCTAGGTTCTCTGGGATTGTGATTTGTAAGCTGGTTTTCTTTGATTTATGTTTATAAACCATTTATGACACTTGAACATTATTTATCTGTTATATGTATCTCTCCCTTGACCACTATGTGCAAGTATCTTCTCCCAGTGTCATCATTAACAGGATTTTCACAAAGCAAAAATAAAAAATACAATTGCAATCATAGTGAAGCCATATTTAATAATTTTAATTTTCATTGGCTATATATTTTCAGCTGTATTTTTTCCATCATCTATATTTTCTGCCAAATTGTAGTTTCATAAAGCAACTAGTCTATTTTCCGCTCACTCTAAGTTGATGTTTAGGTAAGGCTGTGCCGTTTAGATCAAGGTGCATTCTAAAGCACATTTATTGCCAACAAGTTGCTTTGGCATCATTTACTAAAAGACTTCCTTTCCTGTGCTGAATTGCTTTTGCTTTAAGCAGTAATTGCTACAACTTCATTTGTTCTTTTCCCTTCTCTAATAAAGGAAGGAGATCAAAGCTACAAGTTTGGCAAATTTGTAAGAGCCCTCCTGTGTCTTTGAGAAATATTTTGACAACCGTGTCAGCAGAATTCTTGGAGCTTATTGACCAATTCCAGGCAAAATAAGTTTTTTTTTTAATTTCTAAAAAGGAAAATCATTCACCTTTTATTTAGCTACTCTAGTTGGTATTTAAAGGTCTGCACAGCTCCATTTAAGACTAAATGCTGTATTTTTAGAACATTGGAAGCTGCAGTGACTGAAAGTCAAGGAAGATCTACTCTGGTTTGCACCAGATAAATCTGCTCAAGTCCCAGACATACAGCAGGCAGGACTTGATATCAGCCTCACTAATCATTAGATATAGTAGGAGGTTGATAGAGGGAGCCTCTATCTGGTCCCTGGGGTATCTTTGCCTACTTTCATGTATATTTCTAATTTGGCTTCATATTAAGTAATATCCTATCTTGTGAACATGGCAACCAAATTTGGTGGCTAAGTGAAATGGCAGATCTCTGTCTGAGTCCATGATTCCTGTTCCTTGGGATTCGACTTCTTCTAATTTAAAACTTATACTAAGCTGCACTGAACTAAGGGATCAAATTGGAATGTTTCTCCAGCGCATTAGCTATGAGGTCTTTGCCCATATTATAAAGTTCTTTAGAGGAACAGAAGAAAATTGGAGGGAAGGGAAAAGGGCAGGAGAGAGAGAGAGAGAAAGAGAGAGAGAGAGAGAGAAAGAGAGAGAGAGAGAGAGAGAGAGAGAGAGAGAGAGGGAATGACTTTGTTAGATTGGCTTATACTGCACAGGGAAGAGGCAAGAACCCAGTAGCTCTTCAATCTCTGAAGCTGGTTATCTCAGCAGTCCCAAATTGATGCTGAACATCTGGAAGTTCCCAGGAAAGACCCTCGTATGGAGTACATATCAGAAGACTAAAGAAGCTGAAAACTGATGGCAGCAAAGGAAAGGAGCAGAAGGCACACTCACTTGAAAAGAGGAAGCAAATGTTATTCTCTTTGTCACCAGACCTCTTCATATATTCATATTGGAAGGTGCTGACCTTGAGAATGCAGCTCTCCCTGTCAGCTAATCTTATGGGAAACATCCTTACATGCAAGTCCAGAAGTGTGTCTTCTAGGTGACACCCCTGTTGAGTTGCAGGTGAAAACATCACAGTCGTACTGGAGAGGTTAAATGCAGTCACACATTTTTTGGTGGTTGTCTCTCAAAAGCAATGCAGAAGTGATACAGAAAGTGTAATTTCCCTCTTGACATTTATATTTCCATGACAATGTCAATTACACATAGGTAATTGTTCTTTGTCTCTTAACTAATCAAGAAAATCTTTGAAAATAAGAATAAATTCATAGCATGCTTTTAACTAGCCTGGTTTATGAGTGAACATTCCTGCTTGCACACTTAATTATAATTAAATGTGTTGTATGAGGTTATTTTATTTTGAACATGAAGGGACAACTCTATTTCTTGTAGAATACTGCTTCAAATTATATTTAGATGAATGCAAAGTTACGCAGATCATCACTAAATCCTGGCTTCCAAAGTAATCTGCATTAACATATACCACAGAGGCAGCTATGCATTTAGCTATTTTTAAAAATGGAGACATGGAGCTCCATTTGTAAATGGACATTTTGACAGCTCTTGCTGTCAGCCTGATGACTTAAGTTCAATGCCCAGGACCCACCTGGTGAGAGGAGAAAATTAATTCCCCCAAGTTGTCTACTGACCACTACATCTGAGTTGTAGAACACAAACACGCACGCACACACGCATGCACGCGCGCATGCATGCATGAAGACATTATCAATCATAATTTAATTTTTTAAAAGGGGATACTTTTGAGATTGGCTATTGGCTCCCTAAGTAATTTGTGATGCTCTTTGTAACAATGTATTCTGTATAGTCTAGGAGATGTTCACCCACTCAGATACATGCATCCTATTCATATTTCTAATTTTCATATAAGAATTATTTCATTATAAAAATCAAGACTCAACATATATTTCAGCACTTGGAGAGTTATTAAAAAAGTAGAAACTGGGATTATTTTGAGACACCTGGTATAGTGACTCTTTTGATATCCAAATATCATTTCCCATTTTCCCACCTCAGGTTTTAGACAAATGGAAGAGAAGTGATAAGGGTAGTTTACTGCTGACTCCTATAAAATAAAGCTAATGGGAAAAAAATTCACAGTTGTTTAGAAATATAAACACTAAGCCCATGAACAGGACAGCAGCACCTCTGGAGCCTAGTATAATAACATCATTATCTAATTACAGCCACATACACTTGTAAACACATGTAAGCTTCCAAAATACAGTAATAATGTTTGGCTCTGCCTCAAGAGCTTTACTCTCAATAACGCGCCAGGATATATGCACTTTAATAGCATATCCTGAAGGACCGTTAAAGAAAAAAGCTGTTAAAAATTCTATAACATGAGCTTTGCTTTAGAAACAAAATAAGGCATAATGGGCAGAGAGATAATAATATTTTGGAGGAGGTTTTTAATATATATAATTTATTTTTATTTTATGTTCATTGGTGTTTTGCTTGTGCGTATGTCTGTGTGAGGGTGTCAGAAGCCCTGGAACTGGAGTTTCTGACAGGTGAGAGCCTCCATGTGGGTGCTGGGAACTGTCTTCTGGGAGAACAGCCATCTCTCCAATCAATTGGAGGAGTCTTAAAGTTCATTTTACTAAAACATGTAGTTAAACATGATGCCATTCCATATTTGCAAAGGCACATGAGTACCTTTGCTGCCGTCACTTGACCTCATGTTCTCCATGACTCCGTCAGTCAACCAATTTATTGAAGAGATCTGGAAATTTGGGAGTCTGCACCTTCCCTAGTCTAGAGTCTTGGCTACCCTTTCAGATAAACCTGAAGGAGGGTCCCTCACATCGAACACATTCAATGCACCTCCAGAACCTGCTACGTTCTGTTAGACATAATTCCAGAAAACAATGGCCATTCAAACAAAGAAGAATAAATTTTGCCACTAGATTAATTAGAATTACTCTAATCTGTCTGATAATCAATTAATTTTAATTTTACATGACAGTTTGGCAGAGGGTGAGTGTCTGTTGGCTTCTGTACATAGACCTCTCGATGTCTCTAAATTACCCCAGCAATCTCCTACAATAAAAACAACAGAAACCAGGAGGATAGAATTCAGGTGTTTATAACTGGATCACAATTTAGTTTGATGAGACCTTCACTTACAATCACAAATTATCTCACTGTGGATAGAATGTTTAGCCCATTGGAAACTGAATTGAATCTGCTTAATATTCCTGTATTACTGAAAACTGCAGTGAAATACTGAAGCATCCTTCAAGTCCCAGCATTCCTCTTCTAGCCACTCCCATGATGCCCGGCGCTCCTTTACTTTTTTTTGAACTTTCAATATCTTCTGCAACTGAAACTTCTACATTTTTAAGTTTCTCTTGCATTGATTTTGTTTTCCATGTTTTTAAACAGCTGCTATAATTGAAAATGTACTTCTTCCTGTAGTCCCATTATGCACATGACAGCTAATACCTTCCCACTTTCTAATGCACCCACATTGTACATTCTAAGACAAACACTCCTGTGTTTTTTTTTTAATATTTATCACTGAAACTTGACTAACAGTCTTCTCCTCCTCTCAGAATACTTAGACTGTCTACATCCTTACATTTCCTGAAGGTTCATCTGTTTGCTCAAGTCTAAGACTCAAGATGTCAAATGACATTTGTACCTTCTAAACTGGTCCATGTGATGATCACTCTCAGTTATATTCTGAGAATAAAAGGGTAGACAACAAATCCCCATGGGTAAAGCAAACTAAACACATCTGCTAACCATAAGAATGTTAGAGCCACGGGAGAGAAATTCTTCTAAAAGTCATTTCTGGAAAGCAAACAGCAGACCCTGAGGAAGGTTAATGTAACATGCTTAGCATTTAAATGCCTTTCATCCAGTTGTGTTGGGGAATTGCCAAACAAGCTAACAGTCCTGAAATGTGGGAAATCATTAAACAAAAGGACATTTCAATTCGTGGAGGCACCATGTTTCAGAGCCCATCCTTCCGTAAATGACATTCCAGGTCACGGGGTCTTCATCACAAATAGGAGAATACTGAATATGGGCACATAGTCTGTTGGTTATGGTATAGATACCCACAACATATGGCATATGCTACCTTGCTTATGGTGGCAGCAGCCAAATATGCTGGATTTGTTGAATAAAGTAGCAACACCAAAAGTACATATCTAGTGATTTCTCTGTGCTTCGAGTTTCCTTTAGATGATGCCTGGTGGGAACATAAATCAGGTGAGTGGGTTTTTATTTTAACCAGAAACCTAGGGAATGAAGTCAGGTAATTATAGCTCATATGTAATTGCACTGATACTATGATCCACGATGGATTTTGTTTTGTGGTTTTATCTATTTATTCCTGTTTTATTGGTAATAGTTGTTAATATTCTTTGTTGTCTTGGGTTTGAAATTCTGTTAACCCAATAAAGACATGTATGTTTAGAGTTTAATTTTCAGTCATTTTAAATCTCATTTACTTTGTTTCTAAGCAAAAAGTGATAGTATTTCAATCAACCTAATGGAATTCAGCTTTGGAAAATTGTAATGAGGTCTGTGACACTTGTATTTTCATTCTTCCTGCCCCATGGTATAGGATTCCTTAGCATCTTCCAGCTAATGTTGCTCAGAAGGACCATGACTTTCTTCCATTTCAGTAGAATTTATGTTGACTTCTTGTTTTCAGGCAACTCCTACTATGTATTTCATTTATCTAAACATCTATAGAATTCTTTTTCACTTCTGCCTTCCTTTCCTTTGCCCCAATGGATCATGCAGAAATAAGTAAGAAATCAAATATGAATTGCAGATGTTCATTGAGACTCATGCTTTTTTGTGGAGATGGTTGTTTTGGGAGAAATATTGATGGGTTTAAGAGTTGTTAGATCTAACTGCTGTAATCTCTAAGCTGCCATCATTGTCACAGTCATTGAGTTCTAGAGCAGCATCTTCTCAAGCCAGCTCATTTGGTAACCAGTTTGCCAAACACATCTTTCTGTCTACACAGTTGTTTAGACGTAGTATGGAAGACATAACAGTATGAGTGGGGTGGAAACAAATGTAGAGGGAAGTTTTAACCAGATTTTTGTCAAGTCTAATGATTAATTCCCTTTTTTATTCCTAACAAGTTCTATGAAATCGGGGTTAGTACCAAAGCATAAGCTGCCGCCTATGGCTAGAAAGAGCCTTGCTAAATCCTGCTCTTTGCCAGTAGATTCCACCACTGTTCTCACTTCATCTGTCAGTAGCATGTTCCAGTTTCTGCACCAGCAATTAATCTTACATTAATTACATTTTAAATTAACCACAATATGCTTTTACAGCAGTACTTAAAATGTCATCAGTAAGACATGGCATAAATCAGTATTGAGGGTGGCTTACTTGATTTATGTAGCTGATAATTTCTTGAAAGGCACATGAATTTTTTAAAGCTTTCCTCAAGGTGCATGCCTAGGCTGTGACCGTTGCAGAGTTCAGGGTGGAAAGCAGTTATCACACTTCTTCATCTGGTTTTATCAACAGATATATCAGAGGAGATGCATTTCCTTCTGTGGCTGTCAACTTTGTATAGCGCTCATTTTAATAAGCTGCCATCTAGATTTGTGAACATTATGCAGCATTTCCTCTCATCCTCAGGGAACTGTATTTTCAAATACCCAGTGGATACTGAAAATCACAGGAAGAAGTACTAAGCTATGCCTAGATTGTGCTTTTCTCTCTCCACCCTGCAGCACTGCCAGACAGCACCAGAGTTAATCTTTTCTTCTCTCCGTGTTTTGTGTCTGGGACGTCCTTTGAATCAATACTTTGTGCTTTGAGCCATATTAGCTAAAAATAAAAGTTACTTGAATCCACACACCGCAATACCACAACAGTCAGTCTACTAACTGAGACTGCAACCTCTCAGTGAGTCACCAGCAAGGAACATATACAGCATGGAAACTCTGAAGGAAAAAAGGACTTCTCGAATTATGAATGAATAGAGCAAGATGGGCATAGGATTTTATCATATGACTCAGGACAGTTGATGTACAATTTGATGGTCATGAATTAGTTCTAGAATTTCTCATTTACAACTTTTGGACTTCATTGCCCTGGATTGAAACTAGGGTAAGTGAAAGCAGGGGTAAGATGGGACCTACCGTCCCTACTCTATAGCACTTCACACCACCCGCAACACAATTAGGATATTGCCCAAAGGCTGCTATCGTTTAAATCTTTGAATGCTCCAGCAACTCAGAGCACTCTGTGTAAGCATAAAATTGGGAGGACAGCCATATCTCCTGCTGTGTGGTTGTGTCATGGGCCATTTCATCTGACTGGGTGACATCTTCTCCAAATATTAACATAAAGGGGGCAGAATCCCTGTAAGAGCTCACACAAGTTTAAAACTTCACTCTCCTTTTAATAATACCATGAGTGCCTATTTTTTTTCTTGCACTGTCAAAAAAGACTGACAAGTTGATATTGATTTTTATCTCAAAGAGTAAAATTGCTAGCTCTGGGGGCACCGCCATGATTATCAGCTGTAGTTCCTTCCTGTGACAGACAAGGAAACTTTCGAGTTTTAAAGATGAGGTAACTTCGAAGGCCTTAAAGAGCAAGTGGCCAGTGCTGGCTGCATCCAATCGCCCCCGAAAGTCTCATCGTCTCTCCTCAATGCTGTGAAAAAGAAATCTCTCTCCATTTTTATTTAAGTCAGATGTTTTAAAATAAAATGGATCAATGAGGTTGAACTATGCACAGATATCTCAAAATATTACAGTAAGAAAACAGGCGAGGGAAGATGAGGAGCAGCATGTGTCAGCGCACCCAGACAGCCACATTAGCACTGATTCACAGAGCTGAAATGAAATAAGGACAAACATAAAGAATTTCAAAGGTTTGGGGCAAGGAAGAAATTTAATAAAAATGGAAATAAGACCCAGGGATGTGCAGCTTTGCTTTTGTGGCTCATGTACAGAGCACTGGGCTCAAGCTTGCCAGGTGATCACTTTGTAGACAGATAAAGTTTATTACCCTGGAATGATAGACTTTGTCTTTCTCTTTACAAACTCTACTGATAAATAGATATTAAAAAAAGAGCAACCTACATCTGCCACCGTTGCTAATAGTAACCATCTTTCACATACCACCAGCTTCTCATATCACAAGTACTTTGGTCCACTTCATTTCACCTCACTCAGACTTCAGTACTCGAGAGTTGTTCTTTTAGTTTGTATTTTTAACAGTTTTCCCTAGCCTCCAGGCAATGCTTTTTGTGTCTTGTCTCTGGTCTCTGCCTTGCAGTTTTGTTCATTTCATTTACCGTTTATTTGATGCCTTCATGTCTTCCTCTTATTCCAGATACACTTTGAGACATTTACAAGTGTTATGGGTAGAGAGAAAACGATGGAACAAGTAGCATTTCAGACTGCACCTCAGTCCTCCAAATCACCCAATTCACACCATTCAAGAGTTTCCTTAGAGAAGGCATACCAAAATATTTAATTTATACAAAATGTGCTTTAAAAATGCCTTTAGACACCAGTTCACAGGTTGAGTACCACCATGTGGTATTTATGCAGACACTATAGCAGCGGATGTTCAATATAGCTTCTCATCTCTGACGCTTCCATGGGCTCTTGCAGAAGTCACAAGAATGGCAGGGAACGAATGTCAAAGACTGTGTGGTTCAGCTGAGACAGGTTGTTTGACCATCTGGTTAAGGAAAGGCACCATTCTCCATCTCTCAGCTTCAGATTCTATATTCCAATCTCATATCTGACTTCTGTCTTTGGTGCAGCAAGCCAATCCATGCAACCTCCTTAACTGACAGCAGAACTTGACCTCTGTGGAAAATAACAGTATTAGCTATAGCTCTTCAGAGAACTCCAAAGGGACTGAAAATAACTTGTTTTCATAATCTACAATAGAACCCCTTCATAGCTTGTCCATAATAAATAGTAATTAGAATATTAAATTTCTAATGCTTCTAGATAATTATACTGAACCTGATCAGTACTCCTCACACTATATTTCAAATTATAGAATAAAAAACATATTCCTGTATTTTAAGGAAAATATTGCTTAAAACAATAAAGGGAGAAAATACAGAATGAATAAAAAGCTGTCAAACTAGATACCACCATTATGAAATTGTTGAAAAGGTTAAATGTCAGAGCCAATGTAATTGGAGGAATGAAGAGGCGATCTTGTGCTTTCTCCGGTAGCAATATTTCCCATAAATCACAAACACAAGCAGTACATTTACCAAGAGTCTTAGAGAAAGAACCGAATCAAGTCAAAGGAAATGCCACTGATCTTATCTTTCCGGATTACAGATAGGCAGCAGAGAGACAGTGTTGAGATGCTTGCCCCTTCATTGCTTCTCTTCCATTATAAAACTACATATATGAATACAGTGTAATATTAATTTATGATGACAAGTTTGGAGATTTATCATTTCTGTGCTTGAAAACAAGAGTCCTTTGAACTTTTAAAACCATCCAAATAAAGATGTGTCATGATTATACTAAAATCAAAGCCAAAGAAACAATTGAAACCCACTCAGTCACTATTTTTTTCTTTTTTCTTTTCTTTCTCCTCCCCCAACCACTGTTGGAATCAATGCTGTGTTCATTTAAGGAACCAAAACATGCGTGCTTAAATATATTTCTTGCAACTGTTCTTAATTCTTCAGAAATTTTTTATGTTCAAAATAGCTTTAAGAGCCTCTATGCTAACCCCTGCCCTGGATAGGGAGCAAACAGAAACAGATCGCCATGGATAAGCTCCCTCTTCCTCTCTGGAGCCCAAGTGTAACTGGAACTTTGGCTTTGATAATTCAGCCAGGAAGAAGCAAGGCCAGTTCCCATGTAACCTGTGAACACACTCTTCATTTCCCTCAATAGTAGCTTCCTCAAAAGAATGGAGCGCATGTGTTGAACTGATTTCCAGGTTAAGCTCAAAGCTTTCCATTGAGCCAGTACCTAAGGTACTGTGGTGATTTGAAGGGAAATGGCCCCTAAAGGAAGTAGCACCATTAGGAGGTGTGGCCTTGATAAAGGAAGTGTGTCACTGTGGAGGCAGACTTTGAGGTCTCTTTTGCTCAAGCTTCCCTCAGCATGATTGACAGTCAACTTCCTGTTGTCTGTAAGATGTAGCACTCTCAGTTCCAGCTCCACATCTGCCTGTATGCTGCCATGTTCCCTGTCATGACGATAATGGACTGAAAATCTGGAACTGGAAGCAAGCCATCCCAGTTAAATATTTGCTTTATAAGAGTTGACATGATTATGGTGTCTTTTCTTAATTAAGACAACCTTAACTAACACAGATATTATATTAATATGGCTAGGAATGAGTATTCTTCTACTCCTGTCTGATGAATGCCAGAATTAACTCATCAACTTGAAGATCAACTTGAAGAAACAGACAGTTTCTTTAGGCCTCTGTGACCCCCTCTTAAGTAAGAAGAAGATTGGTTTTAATATTTTCCAGTTTATAAATGCATGAAAACTAAATTATTCCTGGTGAGTGAACACTTAGCATAGTGTTTCTTACAGGAGATGTTTTCCTTTAACAAGGGTCACCAGAGAATGGACAATATCCACAATTGTCCCAAAATGTCTATGTCAGTAAATATCTAAAATAGCTAGTGATCTAAGACAGGAAGTGATTACCAAGAACAGGGAAAAGACTGCGCCATCAGTGTTAAGTTACAGATATTCAAGATGATAAAAATCCAGAAACTGGCTGTAAACCTGATGCCTATGACTGTGGATTAGCTAATGTATATGTTAAAACATTTTAGAAGCATGGATGTCAACTTAAGTGTTTTTAGCCACAAAAAGAAAATAGAAGAGGAAAGGGGCAAGAAAAAGACACATAAGGCTACTTTTCAAGGTGATAGAGGTTTATTATTGGGTATAAACATGAGCATGTCCCTGTATTCAATGAAATCAACTACGAAGTGTTGATTATATCTATGTATACAGTTTACCATTTGCATATCAATAATCAGTTTGTAGAGAAACTATTATTTATTTGAATAACAATTGTAGATCAATAAACACAGAAAAGGAAAATGAATACTATGTGAAACCCCCTCCCCCGAATTGATTCTCTGTGAATAAGTGGTTACAAAGAAGACCTGGGCTTTTCATGTTTGGCTTGTCAATATCTAATACTTTGGGAGCTCTTTATTTCCTATACATTTGTTATTCCCAGTTTCTATTTGAATACAAATCAAACATGAATTTTGGGGAAGTAAAATATGAGACCTAATTTAAGGCACAGGGGGCTTCTTTTCCTACATAGGACTAACCTTGCCCAGAGCCATGTTAATTCCACTCATTAATCTTTCATCCCAATGAGCTAAACATCAGTTGTGTAATTTTTATTTTATTATTCCAATTCATCATATTGAATTATGTTATTATTTCTGCCTTCCATTAGTGATAAGGAGACAACACTTGCTGCGAATTTTATTTTGCCATAAGGACTGTGCTAATCACTACATGCAGCTAATCCTGCCAGTATTCTCAGGAATGCTGAGGTGGGCATTCTAGCACCTGTTCCACATGCAAGAAGGCAGATTGCGGTGTTTAGGTGAAAAGCCAAATTGTTATTGTTTTATCAGTACCATAGTTGAACCAAAAACAAACTTCCTCTAAGGCCTGTTGTTCTGTTTCTGAATGGTGCTAGCTTTTTCTTCCACTACCCAATTATTTGGTATTATTTCTGAGATCATGTAATGGGATCAGAGGGGACTTGAATGAGAAGCAGAGAAGAGCTGTCTGAAATGTTTTTTTTTTCTAATAATGGCGATAGATTACATTGATTCATGAAGACAAACATTTCATGGGCCACCCTGTGGTCCTCAATGTATATTTTATAAGGTGTTTTCTGCAGCTAGTGATACAAATAAGAGCATAGATGCTTTTTCCTCAAAATAGCAGCACATTGTTTTAGACTCATAATCTGTGTCTTTGCTTCATTGGGGACATTCTACAAAGTCCACTGAGTAGATTGGTAGATTTGAAAGATTATTATCATTACAAAGAGATGATGAAGGTAATATGAAGATAGATAGATAGATAGATAGATAGATAGATGATAGATAAATAGATAGATGATAGATAGATAGATAGATAGATAGACAGATAGAAAGAAAGATAGATGATAGATAGATAGATAGATAGATAGATAGATAGATAGATAGATAATAGATACATATAGATATATAGATAGACAATTGAATAGATGGATGGATAATACATAGATGATGTATAGATTTTATATATACATATATGTATTTATCATATTTTGTTCTTTGTAAATAAAAATATTACTTGAAATTTTAAGCTTAGGGTTTCTAAGGGTCATGTTGGTAAATAAATATGTTTGCCATTTCTCTTGGGTGAAGTCAATCATTTCAACTAGTCAAGCAATTAACCACACAGATTAGTCTCATTAAGAAACCTAACACATATTTTCAGAGAAAGTGGTCTTTGACTGGAATTCTTAAAGTTTTGAAAGAAAAACTGAGGTTCATTTCTTCCTCTAGGTGATAATGTTTAATGGCATCAATTACTCAGTTCTAAGAAATATAAAATCAAAACCGGAGTGACCTTAGATGATGCTATAACATACCTTGTTGGTGTTTTCTTTGTGTCATAAAATTAACAAAACTCACAGTATGTTGCTTGTTCGTGCTCCCAGTCAGCACCCTTGCTGCTTGATTGTTAAGGACAAAGGAAGAAAAGATCATGGCATTCAATGGGTGGTGAATGTCACTACCTAATCACTTAGCCTTCTGCAAGCTTTAATTCATTTGCTCTTCTGGAGATTAAAAGCAATTGGGCATATTCACTTGCAATTCAGACCTAGAGCTAGGGAGAAATGAATGATACTTTTTCAATCAATTACTTTATTCTGCTGTCTATGTCAGAGATCCATAAAACAAGCAGATAATCAACTGAGGTAGGGACGATTAAAGAGGAAACAGTTGGAGGAAAAAAAGGACAAATCAAATTTAAGATAAAAAGTAAAAAACACACAATAGGAGTTGTATTTAACGCCATCTCCTCTCAGATAAAGAAATAAAGACACATCTGAGTAGACATTTATTGAGCATTTACTACATGGCTGGTCTTTCACTACAAGCTAAACAAGTAAATCATCATAACCTCTGGTGGCAAGGTTCATCTACTCTAGTAAGAAGTATATGTATGTGTAGGTATGTGTGTTCACATATACACAGAGTTATAAAATAACTGGAAGTTTCCATGGCTGACATATGAACCATGAATGAGGAAGCATGAAGTGAGACTGATGAGTCTGCTGAGTAGGATAAGGCAAGTGTTCCAAAGGATAAGACATGGGTCTTACAATAACACAGTGAAATAGGCCAAAGTGTGTTTGCTTTGAGGCAGATAATTTTTTTTAAGCAGAAAACACATTAAGGAAGCCAGAGTAATTGTATTGCCTAGAGGACTCAGAAGTTGCTTGTCTTGCTGTGTTAGCATGGGTGTTCAAGAATTAAAGTGTTAGGATGAGGACCAACCACAGAAAACCACAGTGCTGCTCCAGCAAGGCAAGCCACACTTAACACTTAATGCAAAGAAGAGGCAAGAAAGTGTTCAAAGAGAAGGATGGAGAGATGGTTGGTTCTGGATGGACAGCTCTCTCCTGGGTAAACAGACCCACCATGGAGCACAACTTGAACATGAAAAGATGAAGCCCAAGAGCAAGGACAGATAGGTTTTCTTGTTGCTCTTCTAAACTATTCCAGAGTGATTAGCACTGGGCTGTAAAAGAGATAAGGAAGAAACATAGGAACCACATGTGTAGTTGACTGTTAATTCCTGTGGTTCATGCATCTGAACATTTATAGTGCAAATTACAAACAGACAATCATTTGAAAGGAGCTATTTTAACTGGCCCCACTGAAATTAAAGCACCCCTCCCCAAAAAAAATCCCAGCCTCCATTGAGATGACATGTTGAAAAATACAGCATCTTAAGGAGAAGAGATCCAGAGCTGGGGCAGGCGATGACTGGGGAGTAAAGAATATTTGATGCACAAGCATGGGAGTCAAGATTCAAATACCAGCCTCCACAGGATAGGCTGGATATTCAGCATTGAGGCAGACAGAAACTAGAGGAATCGCTGGGATTTGCTGGCTCATGTCCTCGCCAATAAAATGCAAGTTATAGGTTTAAGGAGAGACTCTGCCTCAAAAGAACTGGAGAGGAATAAAAGAGGACACTTTTTCTTCCCCCCTCCTTGAGTCTCCATTTATACCCACACATTCATGTACACGCGCCATACACATATATACACACACCAATGCACACTCAATAAATGAGGGCAGATCCAAACTAGGCATGGTGACACAAATCTAAAATCCCAGGAATTGGGAATAGAGGCAGAAAGATCAGGAATTCAGGCCAGCCTCATCTACCATCTAGGTAGTGAGTTTGAAATTAGCTTTGGTTATAGGAGATCTTGAAAGAGTGAGAAAAGCAAATACTATTATCTGGCAGACTTCCAGTTTTCTTGCTGGTATAGCTGTTACTCTCTAGGTAAGCTAATTCATCTTTCCACATCTTTATTTGTTTTATACAATGAGGGATTATTTGTTTTTCTACTTTTCCAGAATGTTATTATGATAATGAAATAGCTTCCATGCTTCTAATGTTCTCTTCTCACTTTTTGGGGCTGTACTACATATATGTACACACAAATACACACACACACACACACACACACACACACACACACGGATGCATGCACTAAATAATAAAATAGATCTTTTTTTAAAGAGCTGTTGTGCTTTTACTGATAAGAGTTTTGTGTTTTCTCTTGACTATTCACTATAAAAAATAGGGCTCTTTTCTTAAATTTTTTAGTATTTCTATAGAGAAGATTTCACCAATCTTGTGTGTGTGTATGAGATTCATTAATAAAATGTTTCTCTTTTGTTGTTGTCTTAGTCACTATTCTAGTGCTGTGAAGAGATGCCATGACCAAGGCAACTGTTATAAGAAAAGGCATTTATTTGGAGGTTTTCTTACAGTTTCAGAGGTTTACGCCATTGTTGTTATGATGGGGATAATGGTAGCATGCAAGCAAGAGCTGAACAGCACCTGAGAGCTACATCCTAGAGCGAGGCAGAGGCACTCTGGGCTTGGCATGGGTTTTGGAAACCTTAAAGCCCATCCTCAATGGCACACTTCCCCCAACATGACCAAACTTATTCCAACAAGGCCAAACCTCCATATCCTTCTGATCTTTTCAATAGTGTCACCCCCTGGCGACTAAGCATTCAAATATGTGACCCTATGGGGACATTTTTTATTTCAGTCTGCCATAGCTGTCCTCATTTTTGTCTGCTTTTTCTTGGAATTGTCTTTACAAGATTTTGTTCTTTAACTTGAGACTCCAGTACCAAGCAAGTAAAGGAAACTTTTGGCCCTGAATGACTTGGCTCTAGTAGCTTCCGTCTCTTACTGAACAGCCCATGGTAGGTAATCCCAGTTGTCTTTCCTTTTTAGAAAAGACAGCCCTTCTGGATCTCAGTCCTTCACAAACATCTCTGCTTAACTCTTTAACCCTTTTATGAACCAGGTTTATCTTAATTTCTCTTTTGAGTTGTTAGAATGTGTGTCAGAATTATACTGAAAATTTGAATTGTGCTGACAGGACTATGCTGTCTGAGGCCAGCATGGTGCCAAGGTCATATTCTCAGTCACCCATCCTTCTCTATCATATGACACCAAATTGATGTGGGAGTGTCATATATCAATCTGTTGATTTCATTGGTTAAGCAATAAAGAAACTGCTTTATTGTGTGCTCACAGATTATTAGAGATGGGTTGATCGGGATGTGAGAATTAGCCTGTAAGGGCTAGAGCTAAAGGGCCAAGCAGTGTTTAAATGAATACAGTTTGTGTGTTGTTATTTCGGGGCATAAGTTAGCCAGGCAGCTGGGGTGCCAGGGACGCAGCCCCGCCGCCCCCATTACTACACCAAATGCTTTATCTAGTGCTTCTGCAGACTTGTCCAGAAAGGAAACTCAGGGGTACTGTCTTCCTCCAGAGAGCCATAGTGGTGACCATCCTTCAGGGTATCTTGATGATAGAGTTCTCCCAGTTGGAAAGTGAGAGAGTTAAGATACCTTTCTCTTTACCCAATGTTTATTGGTTACTATGCTCCAGGGAAAATGTAAAGACAAGTATGATTCCGCCCTTGGAGGTTCTAGGAACAGATGAAAGTCCACAAAGAGTGGCAGAGATGATAGATCCTAGGAAAATCCCACAGGTTAAGGTTTTCTGAACTTGTTAGAAGGGACATGACAACATTTACCACAGCCTTTGAAATCTAAAGATCACAACACGACAGACCTTGAGATATAGGGGCTCTCTATGTTTTGGGTTTTTAAATAATTTATTTACACACACACACACACACACACACATATATATATATATATATATATATATGTCTTGTGTTTATTTATGTGAGTGTACCACGTGTGTGACTAGTGCTGAGAGGCTAGAAAAGGATATCAGATCCCCTAGAACTGGAGTTATAGACATTTGTGAGCTGCAATGTGGTTTCTGGGAAACAAATCCAGGTTCTCTGGCAGAGCAGCAAATGTTCTTAAGCACTGAGACATCTCTCCAGCCTCCTACATGACACTTTAAACATGGGCTTTTTCTACTAACCTTCCTGTAAGTCCAAGATAATCAAGAACTTAATTAACAATACAAGATATCACTCTGCAAAGGCAGATTTGCTGATGAGTCAATGATTTGCTATAATCTCTTTTGGTTAATAGAGAACCGGACAGAATGTGAAATTTGGAGTTGTCTTCTATATTAATATAAAAACTTATATTTTTATATAATATGGATATAGACTATTTGAATTTTATATGTCTCATAAATTTAGATGTTTATTACATAAATTTATATTCTACACGTGTATATATATATATTAACTAGGATATTAATATGGAATCCTTATTTTTCACACTTATTAATTCATGTTTATATTTAGTTTGCATTAAATTGTGTACCACAGCCACTTTAGTGAAAAAAATTTGAAATAAATGCACAGCACAGCATATTGTTGACTCAAGTGTCCGGCTGTTTGACCCTTTAGAAATTGTGTTACAGAGTATAGTCAAGCTGACCCCAAAGGTCTGGAATTAATAGAATTCATATTAGTCTAAAGTGAATGGCTGTACCTTTTTATGTTCATCATATCATAATGCATAAATGTCTGTACAGCACTTAGCAATTCTACTTATATTGTTATGATCTTGAAAACATGTGCATTTCATCAGCCCAGACACTTATTGCTAAGCATCAACTCATATTAGGTGTTGGAAAATATTTACTCTGGAATGTGTGTGTGTGTGTGTGTGTGTGTGTGTGTGTGTGTGTGTGTACAATCACCTAGGTGCTTATACATTTTCACATGCACACACACACAAAAACACATATACACCTGCTGTCCCCATTCTTTTGAAATCTGCTTCATGTTCTAGTTTCATTTATGTTGCTGTTATAAAATACCTTGACCAACAGCAATTTAGGGAAGGAAGGGTTTAATTGCCTCAAAATTCCAAATTACTTTGGTGAGAAGCCAAAGAGGTGAGACCTAGAGACACTGATCACATTGCCTCTAGTCAATGGTGCCTCTTGCTTTCATCTAGCTTTTTCCTATCTTTCACCGTTCATAACTTCCTGTCTGAGGAATGTTGCTTCCCACACTGGGCTAGGTCTTCCTACATCAATCAACAGTTAATACAGTCCCCCAAAGAAATGCCCACAGTCTAGCTTGCTCTAAACAGTTCCTAATTAAAACTCCCTTCTCAAATGAGTCTAAATTGTAGCAAGTTACAACTTACAACTGCCTATCATAGCATGTTTCAAATGGATGAGGAAAACAGTACAATATGTGTGCACATACCAAGGAAGCATATTTTTTTCTTTCCTATTTGTATCCTTATCAGCACCTAAATTTCTAGAAAATACATCCTACAATTGAAACAAGACCTGGGCTTTGAATAAGACTTTGCTCAAGTAGAAGAGGTTTCTGAGTAGTCAATTTAAATGCCGAAGTTGGGAGTTTTGTATAATGCTCTTCTCACTTTCTCTGGAAATATTTATTAAACTGGTTCTTTCTTATGACTTTGCCCCTTTTTAGAAACAGAATGTGTTTATATAAAACAAAGAGGACTCTGTAATAGTTCTAATTCTCCAGTGAGTCCCAGGATTTATTCCAGAGTAAATCTTCGCAGATATGATCCCAATATAGCCAGAGGCCCCGAGAAGCTGAAAATTGGGAAGAAAACTTCAACACTATGTGTTCCTATGAGATCTGAGTTTCACTAGAAGCTAAAAGTCTATGCCAGCTCTCAGATGTATCTGTAATAAAATGTATTATAAGAACATACCATGGAGATACTGCAAACACAACTTATTTACAACTTTATGTTTTTCAAATGTACATTAATGCCAGAGTTAGTAATACAGAGAGTTGTCATTGGATAGTACCACCAGAACCAGATGGCCCCAATGTCTTCTCTGTGTCTTGACCATGATACGATCTCCTTTCCAAATTTTTCTTCTAGAGGAAACATTCCCAACAGAAAACCCTCAATTAATCGACAGCTATCCAAGGCAAACTGTGTGAGCTGGTTCCTCTTTTGGTTAGACTGAACATTCATAAGTGAATTAGTTGTGGGAAAGCTGACCTTTGAGAAGTTAAGAAAGTCTGTCTCCAGAAGACCAGGATTGGATAAGGTGCTACAGCGAAACCTTTCTGCACCTAGACTCATGCTTTCTCTTCTCAGGATGTTGTATCACTGGCTCCCATAGACATCCAAGCTGAAGCTGCACAAGTCCTCTGGTTTGTCCAAGCCATCATAAAGCTTCATGAGTGTTTTTGCATTTCACTCTTGCACAATTCTGGCCTCTATTTTTTTTTCTTTTCGACCCAACAAAGTTTCCTTCTGCCTCCTCTCGTCTCTTCCAACACTAGTCATCTCTTCTGTCTACATCCTAGTGTTTTTCCCTAACCTAGTGGTATCTCCCTACCACCCACCTCCATCTCTGTCATGCCAGGGGCAGCTATTGAACGAGCAGAGTCCTGGTTACAATACAGACCCTAACAGGTCTAACTAAGAACCAACTCTGCCTTTTATTGCCCATGTGACGTTGAGTGGATTGTGATCTCTCCAATTCTCGCTTTCCTCATTTATAAAAGTTGATAGTGGTGATGCTTAAACCAAAAGATTATTCTGTGGCTGGGTTTGTAGTTCATGGTAAAGCACTTGTCTAGCATGCCTAAAGCACAGGGTTCAGGCCTCTGCATTACAACACAAAATTATAATCAAAAGACATGGTTGTAGATATTAAATGAGATGATACCTGCAAAGAGCTTATCACAGGCTTGTCATACATCCTTAGTCACCCACATAGCAATAATGGCGATTAGTGTTTGACATTCTTGTGGCTAGAAAAGTACCCAGAACCAATATAAGTATAGTAAATTGCTAGATAGACAAATGTTATAAACTAAAATGAAAATGATACTGGTCACTGTCATTTTAGCATATTAAAAATATCAAATTGATCCAATATGCAGAATTCTTGAATTATTAAATATCAAACTTTCATTTAACTTGAGCATAAACTGTTGACATAGATGTACAACTTAACCTTTCCTAAGTAATAACATTATTCCACTTTATATGTCAGCAGTTCATAATTTCAACATGTGGAGGACTTTTCCATGTTGTAATAGACTGACCTGATTGTTGAGGATGCCTAGGGAAGGACAGGTCCATTTCCTGCCCTGAGAACACTTATTATCTGTATAATCGCTAGATATCTAAAAAAAAAACTCACAAAGAACTATATGGCTTGCATAACAGAAAGCAATTCAGTATCGTGCTAAAGACTAAAACATCTTTAGATCATGATGTGTTTCATGTTGATTTCTGACAAGGTCAAGCTTCCTGCTTACAGGCAGCCACCTTCTTGCTGTGTTCCTTATGTACCCTTTCCTTTGTACGTGTGGGAAAAGTTTTCTGTGTCTCTTTCTCTTCTTACAATGACACTAATTTTGTTAGGTCAGAACCCCTTCTTTATGATCTGTTTACTTTCATTATTTTTTGCAGGGTTCACCCTCCATATGCAGTCACGTTAGGGATAGGACTTTAGTGTGGAACTTTAGGCAGGCGAGGCACAAGTCCACCCATAGCACTAGGCAAAGAACAAGAAACTTAATGGTCAGCTATAAATTACTTTGGTAAGGGTATAACTGGTTCAAAATTCTAGTTAAGTATGGTGATTTTCACCCTCAACCTGACAGGTTTTGAATCACCTAGAAGACACACTTCTGGGTATAAGTAAGAGTATTTCCTAGAGGTTTATTCAGTGAGGGAAGATCTTTCTTGAATGTGGATAACACCTTCCTATGAATGGAATCCCAGACCTAATGAAAAGCATGGAAAGAAGGAAGCCCCCAGAATCCCAGCATTCATGTCTCTGCTCTCTGGCAGCAGTGTGAGTCTCTTACTCTTCAGATTCTACTGCTAGAGCCATGCTGCTACTATGCATTCTGCACAATGATGGACTGAACCATTGAACCATGAGCTGAAATATACTATTTCTTCCTTAAGTAGTTGTCAGGTATCTTCTATCAGCAACAGCAGAGTTAACAATCCGTCCTTTGTGAAATAACAGAAACGCATTCTGAAAGGAAAATAAAAGATCTTTATACTGATACTATGCAAAGGTCTTCAAGAATCTGGGTGCGTAGGTTCTACTCCTTCAGCTGCAGTGGCATTGCCGTTTCCACAGATGGGTTTCTAAGTCAAGGCAGTCTGCCTTTCTGTGACTAAAATGGATGACTGCTGAGGATGCTTACAAAGTTGTTATGAATCATAAAAGAGCATCGCAAGTGGGGGAAGCTCTCCTTTTCAGCAGAGGCTTCCAGCTAAAAGATGAACCTGATGTCATTTTACCATTTCACAGAAGAAAATCTTCATCTGATTTGCAGCATAATTTCAAGGCATAATGATATTAAAATGAGGGTTTCAAATCTATGAATTGATTAGACATGATTTTGAGTGTATTAAAATAAAAAACTCTAGTCCACTAGCTGCTGGGCCAATTCAACAGAGCCTGGTCAGAACCATCTTTAGTCTAAGACTGAGTCCCCCTTCTACTGAGATTCCACAATGTGTTCTGCTGTATTGCAACTACTAGATTCCTGAACTGGAATCTGTAAAGTGATTTTTATTCAAATCTCAATCCCAAGCATCCAGAGTATGTTTCTTTCTAAATAAGACAAAGCATGAATATACTGAAGTCAGTTTTATTTGATCAAGGCGGGGGAGTTTATCACCCAGTATTAGTGCTAGAAAAATTAGTACTTTAAACATAGTTAATGAATATCTTTCCTGTGAAAGATGTAAAAGCTATTTTATTAGTTACTTTTTTGTTGCTGTGAGAAAACGGCATGACCCAAACTACTGATGGTAGAAAGTTTTGGGGAGCTTATGGTTCTAGAGGGATGAGAGTCCACCATAGCAAGGAGGCATAGCAGCAAGTGCAGGCACAGCAGCAGAAGCAATAATCTGAGAACTCACACCTTTCAACACAAGCATGAAGCAGAGAACGCAAAGCAGAAGTGACCTGTTCCCAGTGACCTGCCTACTCCAGCAAGATTGCACTCCTAGGCCTCCCTTTCACAACCTGTGTCTTGCAGCAGCTGTCATTCACTCATCAACATTCAAAAAATTTAATGTCAACACAGCACCATACAGGATCCACACTCCCTGTGTATTTCCCATCCTTATGTGGCTTTTTTTCCTTTAGAGACTTTACTATTTTTAAACTATTTATGTTTTCCTATGACTATCTATACCCATTCTCTTTTCTTTCTTAAGCGTCAATACACGTTTTCAAAGACACTGTAATCTGTTTAGAAGGGTTTTGTTTTTTAATTTAAAACTGGACCTGTCTTTACTGCATATCTGTAGCCTTTATTTACCACGTGAGCCAAACTTTAAACTGCTAAGCATCATCTAGGTCCCCATTGCAGCTCTCCCAGTTGGTTCTGCTTCCTTCTCAGCAGAACCTTCAGCCTGAGGGCCTGGCCAAGAGCTGTGTTTAATCAGGAATTACATTTTATCAGGAGTTACATTTACCTGCCCCAGTTCTAGGGTGTTGATGCCCAGACTGTGGCAGGAATTTTTATATAGCTTGTTGTTTTTACATAGCGTGCTGGCTACTCAAGTGCTTGCTGTGTATCAGAGCCTCTCTGAGACACACCCTTTTATTCCCCCAGACTTCTCAGGCCCTCTAAGAAAATCCGTGCCTCATGTTGGGCACCAACTCCATCAGACTTTCTTGCAACACCAGTGCCCAAATCATGAAAACTTATTATTAGTTATGAATATTCAGCCTTATCTTATATTTGTCCACTAACTCTTCTAACTTAACTGGTACTGTTTCTCTTCATCTGCATTCCTCCTCAGGGCATTTCACCTTTGTCTCATTCTACATGTCCTGTTTTCCTGCTTTCTCTGTGTCTTGCTGGATAAGACTGCCTGGGTGATTGGCCCCAGGCATCTCCTTCTCTTTTTCACTTGTTCTCTCCCTTGATCCTAGGTTCTTCCTCCTACTCATTCTCTCTGCCTGCCAGCCCCACTTATCCCTCCTCTGCTAGGCTACTGGCCATTCAGCTTTTGATTAGACTAATCAGTTGCCTTAGGCAAGCAAGATGCAAAAAATGCAATACATCTTCACATTGTTAAATATTCTATTCCACAACAGTCCACCCCATATCATAACACAGGAGTCTATTTCTAAGTCTTTTTGCTTTCTCCACCCACCACGTGTTCCCAGGTATGCCATGCTACTTTTCTGAAGATGATTTATTAACCACCAAAGCAAAGAATACCAGCATGAATCCCCTGTTGACACCAGGGATCAATTTCCTTTCATATCATTTCTGCTGTTTTAAAATAGAGACATGTTATTCATGTAATGGGTAGTAATACAAAAATACTCAGATACAGAATATACATTGTACCTGTGGGCAATTTTACCACACTTTATTAAACTAAAATAATGCAATATGATGATGCTCTTAGCACATATTATTTTGTTCTCCTTCTACCTTAGTGATGCTTTGGACTCGGGGCTTCTGATCATTTCTTTATCAGTTCAACTTAGCTCCAAGCCTGGATCCTAACTGAGCACAAGAAAGATATAAGTAGAGCTCTTGAGAATGGGTTTTCATGTTCTACAACAGAGGATCATATTTGGATTTCGGTTTTGACTATTCTGTTTGCTTCCAGCTGAAACTCGGTTAGATGTCATCCTGTATATTCTCTCCACGGTGATCACTTTCATGCCTCTTCTCTATGCTAGAAATTCAAAAGTGTTTTAATACTTAATTCGCATACCTAGGAATCTTCCTACTGCTAATTATGTCTTCCTTGTTTCTTTGCCTTGATGATTTTTCCAAAGACCCAATTAGCCCTTTCTACTTTTGATCACATCAGACTGGCATCTCTTCACTCTTCATTTTTTCCTATTTCTTTAATTCAAACAACAAATAATTTCAGGATTCCAATTTTCATTATCTCTACTCTAGAAATGCTTAAAAGCCTTCTTGAAAATTTTTATCTTCATACACGGTTATGTCCCAGGTGATTGACAATTTAATTATACTGTTTAAGCCCATTTTCTAATCAGTCTGAAGACTACTGCAAGTATCCAGTGGCCTTGAGGTGATTTCCTGAAGAGCAATTAATTACTATGTTGACCCATGTTGCCCATTTCAAGATAAAGCTGATCTTGCATCTGATGACTGTTGGCTTGGCAATCCATTCCCATATGCAGTATGAGCAGGTATCAATCACAGAACATGCATAGTGCTGAGTGCCTTGTATTTGATAGTAATAATCAGATACAATGATTTGCAGGATAGAAAAGTACATCCTCATTAAAGTTACAGATTGAATCAAGGTGTGTAGGAAGGATAGAGCTATAAATACAAACAACCTTGACTACAAGTTAAGAAAACTAGTCAAAGGATTGAATTCAATGATATCTAATAGAGACCACTTTTTAAAATAAGTTTATGTAAGAGGGAGTCTTCTAACTCACTGTAAAGTGAGGAGAAACTTGTTGAAACGAGGTTGAATTTTTTCCTCAATATCTCATCAGTGCAAGATGAGTAGAGAAGGATGCAAATGGGGATTAAAAGATAATCCAAATCCGAGCTTTGACCAGAACTGTGATTGGTACTAATGATAATAAATAACAGAAACACATCACAGACTTATTTCAAATAAGTGGAAAATTTAAGCCCACATAACTAAGTCTTCTGATGGGCATTAGCTTTGAAAATAGATAGATGTCAAGATCACAAAACACCAGTAGGGGCATAGGGTTTCTTCCTTCATTTCTCAGCTCTACTTGTTCCTGATTTAATCTTAAATAAGTTTGTTACCAACATGCCTTCTCAGAGCTCAGACCATATGAATCCAAACTTCTGGAATTGCATGTAGCCATAAGTTTAGTCATTTTTAACTTTTTATTTTTTGAAAATTTTATAAATACTGTATCTATATCATTTCCCCCCTCTTCTTTCCAATTCTTCTCATGTCCCTCCCACTACTCAAATTTGTGAGCACTTATTATGTAATTATAATTGTTACATACACATGCACAAACTTATTTATGTATGTATGTATATATGTATATAATTTTATAAATACAAACTGCTGAAATAAGTTAGTATTTCTCGTATATATTTAGTATTAACCTCTTAGAATTGGCTAATCTATCACTGAGCTTATCCATGGAGAAGACTAATTCTCCCTCTCATAATGGAAAATTCCCACAAGGTTCTATTCCTAGAAAAAGAACTATAGGTGATTAATGGTTGCAGGATGGGGAGAACTTAATTCCTTAATAACCAAAGAACTTTGATGGACCCCACCATAAATGACAAACCATGTCCTCACTAATTTCTGTGTCTATGAGGAGGCAAATTCCTTTGTGGCAGAAAAGATAGGATCACTCAATGAGAAGCGCTGAAAGTGTTGTATTAGATAGAGGAATTATCCATCCCAGTTAGAAAAGGTGCTGGTTAGACTGAATCAAAAGAAAGAGAGGTGGGGAAGTGTCTCAGTTACTTTTCTATTGCTGTGGTACCTTTGACACCATGACCAATGAAATTTACAGAAGAAAGAGTTTATTGGTACTTGCAGGACACTGGGATAGAGTCCATAACCATCAGAGAGGAGAGCACGGCAGCAGGCAGGCAGGCAGTCATGGCATTAGAGAAGTAGCTGAGGGCTCACATCTTGAGACATAACCACATACAGAAAGAGAGCTAACTGGCAGTGGCATGGACTCTTGAAACCTCAAAGCCCACAGTCAGTGACACACCTTCTCCAAAAGGCCACACCTCCTAATCCTCCCAAAATAGTTTGACCAACTAGGGACCAGTTATTCATACATACAAGCTGACAAGGAGTCCTTCTTATTCAAACCACAACACGAAGGCACTGCATGTCTAGAAAGGGAGTATCGTGATTCAAAATATATAATTAAGGAAGGTTTTTTTTTTTTGACAAGCATCTACATGGCTATTGAATAAGCCATAAGGAGGTAGGTACTTTGGAGTTCTAATCTATGAATTTTGAAATAGGTTTACTTTTTTCTGTATTTTTATAATGGAAATGTAACACTAAAGAGTACTTAGGATAGGAAGAATACAGGAATCAAAATACAAATGATAAAACAACTAGTATCATTAGAAACATATTGAACAAAGTTTCTTTTAGTTTTACACAAACAATACAGGTATTTACTAATCAGGATTATTCAGTATCTGTTCTCAATGTTATATTTTAAGATATAACATTTTGACACAGGACAAAAGCAATGTGCAGAGGCTAAAAGTTTTAGTGGCTCAATAATAACTTACCTGATTGATGTAGCATAGCTTCAAACCAATGATTATTATATATACATATATATGTTTTTCTTTCATAGAAACAAATATTTACAAGAGCATATCTCTTTCCATTCATCAAAGAAAAATTTCCAACTAATAATGGCTTATTTAGATCAAGGAGCTATAGTATGTAAACAGATAAAAGTTCTTGGTGGAACTTGTGATATTTTTACCCAGAATATTACATTTTTAGATTAATTAGTTCTCTGTGTGTGTGTGTATGTGTGTGTGTGTGTACATTGACTGGATGGATGGATGAGCATCACAAGTGTGCAGGTAATTATGGAGGCATGAAGATCACCTAGAACTGGAGATGCAGTTGGCTGCGAGCCAACCAGTGTGGGTACTGGGGCCCAAACCTCTGAGTCTTCTGATAGAACAGCCAGCACTCTCTGCTACTGAGCCATCTTTCCAGTCCCAATATTAAGATTTTTAAGAGAGAGATATGAGACAACCTCTACTATCTCCTGAAGGGAGTGATATTTATAAGCTAGTTAGCTCTGAAAGAAGCAATTCTTACTTACCACACAAGTACCTGTAACTAGAACTATTTCATAAACACTTACTACATTTTAAAATATTTATTTTTAAGTAAAATACAATTATATCATTCTCCTCCTTCCCTTTCTTCCTGCTGACTTCTCCTTTGCACCTCCCTCATTCTTTCAAATTCATGGACTTTATTCTCCCCCATCCGTGTGTGTGTGTGTATGTATTTGTGTTTAAATATATGAATACAACCTGCTCAGATCATTTAAAGTTACTGTATATATATGGTTATGAATAGTGATTATCTCATGATCAATATGTGTGTGTATGTATGGGGATCCAAGTTAATCAGGTTATGAATAGTGATTATCTCATGATCAAAGAACATTGTTTTGTTTTATTTTTCTCTCCCATCTACATCTGTTTTTCTATTGCTTCAATTTTCTATACAGTGATTTATTGTCTCGATGTGTTTTAACATATCAAATTTTATGAGCACGTCTCAGCAAGTTCTTTGCTCTTAGTCCCCAAAACCATACCAGGTGTTTCAGGGGAAAATAATAAAAAAGCTGTTCCGATTCCTACTATGTGTCAGCAATTACAATTGCTCTCAGGTAAGTTGATCAAAGGAACAAACCATCAGTTAGACTAAAATTGGGATGATGTCCACCATAAAGACAAAAGCTGTAAGTCCTGTCATCTTGGACAGAACCTGTGATTTCTAAGATTCTGCTTTATTTTCTCATTTTAATTCCATACAAAAGATAATTTCCCCCAAATCCCTATATTTCTTCATACTATGACACAATGACATGAATACAGACAGGTTCCTTAGCATTAACAAAACTCAATATCAGACGTAGTTAAACATGTATTCATGGAAAAGATGGAGGACCTATGTTGTTAGCTTTTTCATTAACAATTTGGGAAGTGCAACATAATAAACAGTAAAAGGAAATTTTCCTTTAACTTGAATCATCATTTTCCATGTTCTAAATACAGGTAGATATAATAATTTAGGTAAGTACTAAGTATCTTTCACAGATTGCTATAAATTATCAGGCATGTATTGCCATAAATCTTGAGCCTATACCTTGACAGGCAGTCAGAGCCCCTAATATCACACAGAGAGGTAAAATAAACACAGATGGAATATGACATGTACAAACACCAACTGTCTGTCTTGTGCTGTAAAACTGCTAAGTTGTTTATTCTCTAATAATTACAGAGAAAATGTATTTCCTAAGAGACTCGTGGGCTCAACCTCAGATACTTTTCTGGTTCATTTTTCTTCCTTTATTTGCCTATTAAAACAGTAGGAAAAATGATCCCTCATGAAAGCACTGTGCCAGTCACTTCTCTCAGGAGGAAATGCATCACCTTGTTCAAACATCATGCCTTACAGAAAACGTGGTGTTATTTCCCTTTACTAATATACTATAATCTAAACCGGGGTGTCTAAGTTCATCTGCAGGTCTAATAGAGCTAGAAGCAGGCAGTCTGAACAGCAGCCCCTTCTTTTATCCCTCATATCCTAAACAACTCTTGCCTAAAGAAGGTCACTGTGGAGCACTGAGACCACAAGAAATCATTCGTGTCACTTGCTGAGTTTGGGCAACACCTGAACGTATTCTGTGGAGGAGGAACCCACGATGATTGCCTGAAGTGACAGTTGATTTGCAAGCACTAAAAGTGACTGGGTAAGAAATGACTCCAAGTGCCTATCCAACTTCTAAGACATAGACACATGAAGGTGTTGCAGACTGCTTTCTAACTGTGTTGGGCTTAACAGTCAGTTTTCACAGTCATGCCATTCCAGATGTGATTATACTGTTCCTTCCTAAAAGGGTACATTTCCTGGAATCACCAATGAGAAGCTTCCTTCTGTTTCAAATAATCTAAGTGCCACATTATTTCAAGTAGTACTTTTGCTATAATGGTGCTTTTGTGTCCAAGAAACAGTTTGAGGGCATGAAAATGGAATGGCAGATAATAAAAACACTCCCTCCTATTTTTACAAAAACAGAATCCCCTGCATATATGTCCCGCTGTCCAGCTGTGATCCACAGAAGTCAATTTCTCACTTAACTACAAAGATAAATGTTGTATTTACTAACTAGAAAAGATCATACTTTCTACTCTGTTGTCTAAGAATCCAAGGGTCAGGATGCCCATGTTCGCTAGATGAATAATCCAACCTATGCAGAGGTACCATACTCTTGTGTGATCCTGAATCTTGTCTTTAATTTATATCTGTTCTAAACTAAATTTAAAAGCCAATTACCATCAGAGAAAGACGCTGGAATAATCAAGTGGGACAAGGGCAGGACCTTTGGAGTCTTTCTTGGGTAGCTGTTCTAATAGACTGAAAGTAATTCTGAGACTCTGCCTGTCACAGGGAACGGTATGTAATTCCCACAGTCAAATGCACTTTGTGAAATACTCCTGTGCTGAGGTGCCCGACTTTGCCTCCATTCTGAAGCAGTGAGTCTTAACACCTTGAGCAATTGCAGAGAAGGTCCCCGTACTACACATTATATGCAGACTGAGTCACAACCATTTGGTGGTGATGTATGTAATTAAAATGAATTATGCAAATTTACTATGACAACAATTAGAAATGGAAATGATGAGTTAATTGCCATGTCTATGAACTTTTGACACTGAAATAAAATAAATTTAGGTTAAAAATTTACATTTTTTTAAAAGGGAAAATAAATTCAAAATTATTAAAGAAAATCCAAGAATGGAACCTGACCATCTTCCAGAACATCATAGGAAGAAGAGCAGAGGGGCACTGGCTGTATCTGGGAACTGTGCAGTCAGGTTGACAAAGGAGAAAGTTTAACACAAAGTGAAGGGTCGATTGGGAGTTAATAAAAATCACCTTCCTGCTTTGTAGCTGAATTTATTTTTAATTTTTTTATTTAAAAGATTTTTTATTTTACATAGCAACGACAATTCCCCATCCCTCCTTCTTCTCCCCTCCCTATCCCCCCACCCAACCCCCCAACTACTCTTCATAGACAGTAACTCCCATGGGGAGTCAACAAAGTGTGGTACATCAAATTGAGGCAGGAACAAGCCCTTCCCCACTGTATCAAGGCTGAGCAAGGTATCCCTCCACAGGGAATAGGCTCCAAAAAACCAGTTCGTGCACTAGAGACAAATACTGGTTCAGCTGCCAGTGGGCCCACAGTCTGCCCAAGCCACAGAACTGTCACCCACATTCAGAGGTCCCAGTTCAGACTTTTGTAGGTTCCCCAGCTATCAGTTTGGAGTCACTGAGGGAAAGCAAGGAAAGAAACATCTTAATAGAGGGAGCCATTATAGGGTTAAGAAGAAATCTGGTGCTAGCAAAACTCCCAGGAATCCACAAATATGACCCCAGCTAACACTCCTCGCTAAAGTTTTGTGGATAGTATTCCATGCAAGAGAGAGAGACAGAGACAGAGAGATCAGGGAGACCAGAGAGAAATAAAGCAAGAAAAATAATGGAACCATAGTGGCGGTTGAGATTTAGTAATGGATCCATGCCAAGTACATTTCCTGCTTTGAGGAACTTTTCAAAATAGAAATTTTTAGGTTAAGACAAGACATTGTTTGGAATACTGATAAAGGTGGATGGTAGGAGGTAATAGACTAATGGCCACAAAAGTCTATTCATTTGTTGGTATTTCCATGCATCTTTATATAAAACAGAAGACTTTGAATTTTGAATAGATATCAGTGTGAGTGGTATATGAATGGAAAATGGACAAGTCTTGGGGAACTGTGACCTGACGCAGAAGCATTAACCCCAATAGCTTGGGTGGTGACAGCTTAAATATCTCTGAGTAACGAGAACTGTCAGAAAGGCTTTTGTTTAGTGAATTGGAGCAACCACCTTTACTTGACAGTATCTATTGTGGCGAGCCTGACCTGAGGCAGATTTGGAAAGCAAAATACAAAAAGACATATTCCTTGGTGGTATGTCATACTTGTAATTTTTGTTATTGTTGACTTTTGATTTTGCCATTAAAAGAATTGCCAATGTTAATTTAATAGTGAGTAATTGTATTATAAGAAGAATCAGGTCTAGTTTAAAGAAGTATAGCCTTCAAAGTCTCACAGGTTTCTATATTCAGAGAAGCCCCACAAGTGCTTTGGGACTCTGCTGGTCCCATTGTGAAATGCTTTATAATTTGAGGCTGGACAAGGAAGCCAAATGGGAGGGGGAAAGTCCAAAGAGCAGGCAAAAGAGTCAGAGACATACTGGCTTCCACTGTGGGAAGTACCAAAAAAACACCAACCTAAAAGTTAAAACATAAACCCAGAGGATGTGGTGCTGCCCCAGGCAGGCCCTGTGCTTGCCTATTCCGTCTCTGTAAACACACATGAGCTCTGCTTAGCTGATTCAGTGGTCTATGTTCTCATGGTGTCCTCTATCCCCTCTCACTCTTACAATCTTTCCTTTCTCTCTTCCATGGGTTCCCAGAGCTCCCAAAGGAGGAATCAGATAGAGCCCTCCAATTTAGACTCTTTCCAGAGTGTGTTTGACTCTGGGTCTCTGCACCTGCTCCAATCTGCTGCTGGAGATTTTCTAATGACAAATGGACAAAGCATCACTATGAATATGGAAGAGTATCATTAGGAGTCATTTTAATGATGGGGGGGGGGGGAGGCAGAGATGTTCGATTCTACCTGAGGTCTCTGGGCGCTCTAGATTTCCAGTTTCCGGCCATCGAGATAATGCAGGGCATGCTTTCCCTCTCGTGTAATGGCCTCAACTTAAAAAAAGACGTTGGCTGTCCAGTCCCACAAGTGTTGTGCCATCACTGCCCCTGCTAATGTTTCCATTCCAAAACCCCTGCTCCACCCCTACTCAGCAGAAAACAGCAAGAATGCAGACACTAACGTTCCTTGTAGCTGGAAGGATTCACAGTACGGAGTTCAAACCACCAAGCTGAGTTAACACTGGTAACGTCCACATCCACAAGCTTGAGGAGAAAGAAGATGTAAGATTTTAGCTAAAAAAAAAAAAAAAAGAAGTAAACAAAATAATTGTAAACTTGTTTACCTTTTTTGAGAATTTCATACATGTATACGATGTCTTTGATCATAGCCACCCCCTGCTTGTCCCTCCAGCTCCTCACAGAATGCCTCCTCTGTGACCCCCATCCGGATTTTATATTTGCTGTCCTGTTTTATTTTTTTTTTTAAATTGTTGCTGCTTTTTAAGCTATAGCTCTCCTCGTCAGTAAATGCAGCTCTACCACTACCAGCAGTGGTTGGACCCAAGGGCCACAACCTAAGAAAACTCTGTTCCCTCGGGCACAGACTCTTTTAAACCTATAAAGGGAGCATATCTAAATTTCTATCCCTCTATAGAACTCAAGATTCAAAGGTGCTGGTGGATCCCTGCTATCCAGAGGCTGAAGAGGAAGTTGCTCAACAAGCTCTCCTCTAGCATCTCCTAAAAAGCTCCCCTGCTTCTCCTAGCCCCTCCTTAAAAACCCTTTGCCACCTGGCTCCTCCCTACAACTTCCTGTCTGCTAGTTACTGAAGCAACTCCTGACTGCAGGTAAATTTTATTTAATCAAACACATCTTTGTAGCATTAAACAAACGTTCCAGAGCATAAACAAAAGTAACACACCTTAAAATAATACTCTACAATTTAAGGTCTCTTCTTTTTTGCTTTCTTTAAAAATCACATGAGTCAAAATATATGTGCTTCCACATTGTACAGCAGTGTGGGACCACCCACTGAAGCAAGGACACATGAGAGGCCACACTCCTAGAGAATACTATCCTTCCTAAGTAGCCATCAACTTCCAATAGCTCTTAAGTAGGTGTGGGTGCTCACGATGCCATCCAGGCATCCACACTGTGGTATATATTGGCATGGATTTATGGAGATCTTGAGCAGGTAACCACAGCTCCTGTGAGTATAAAGGCCTTGGCATGTCCAAAGCAAGCTCTTTCTCGGCAGTCTTCTTGGACAGCTGGCTCGTCAAATCCTCCCACCCTTTTTCCCCAACAAGGGACCTCACATTTTCATTTGTCTCTGAACACTGTAATCCAGACCTGGCAGGAATGTAGTCTATGTAAGCATGGAAAGAGAGGCAAGGGAATAAATCTGATTGAATTTATGATGCTTGTTTTCGAGGGAAAAATTGTAGATAGTTTAGAGCCGTTCTCCTGCACATGTGTTTTGTGACACCCCAGCTCTTTTGGGGACAGCTAAGTAAGGATAGCCTCTGAAACTGTCTTGTTTCTTGGGACAATATTAATTTCATGAAAATGATACCCAGAAGCAAATTCCAATCTCTGAGTATGATTTCTATCTTAAAAAAAGTTTTTTGTTTTGTTTTGAAATATAGTTTTCAGATATATGTATGCTTCCTGTTAGTTCTAAAACATTGAACTTTAATAAAAAGCCTATCTAAACATAGAGAATTCATTGGGAAATTTCTGTCATGCAAACTAATACATCTTTTTTTTTTTTTTTTTGCTTTTTTGTTTTGTTTTTGAGTCAGGGTTTCTCTGGAGCTTTTGGATCCTGTCCTTGAGCTAGCTCTTGTAGGCCAGGCTAGCCTCAAACTCGCAGAGACCCACATGCCTCTGCCTCCTGAGTGCTGGGATTAAAGGCGTGTGCCACCACTGCCCGGCTAAACGAATACATTTTTAGAGAGTAGATTTCATTTTTCCTGTTGCTAAAATGTTTTTTTCAATAATGGAATTGTAGCAAGACTTACTGAACTGTTATTTGACACATGCATGGTTTAAGAGCAATATGATAGCTAATACCCAAGGACCATTGATTCTAGTTATATACCAGGACTAGTCACATGGAAAGTCACGTGTCACTGTACAGCAACCATACTCTTTCATAGCAACAATGGAGATAGTTGTTGTTTGCCACAATACTAGAGTATACCATGGTCTCCAATTAGAACAGTGAGTGAATGGAACATCATTAGAAACAAATATTAAAATGTGATTCTAAGAACAACTTTGTGTATGCATATGTATGTGTGTGTGCACTCATACACACATACACAGTCCAATATTGGGGAGTGCCTGTGCACGTGTGTATACATATAGATGCCAAATTATATGTGCCTCCATATATGTGCATGAGTGTGGGACCTTCCACTGGAGCACGGACAAATAAAGGAGGTCACACCCCTAAGCTACTATATTTATTGTTTTAAAAAGTATATTTTTGTTTAGTGTGTTTGTGCAAGTGAGTGCATGTGTGTATGTTTTTCTCATGTTTGACAACAGGTACCTTTATCTGCTGGGTCACCTTGCTTACTCATGCCATGTTTTGAAGATAAAGTATCTCACAGAACATGGAGCTCACCTATAGTGCTATATGGGTGCCTAGCAAGTCTCAGAGATCTTTGTGGCTCTGTCTCCCCCAATGTTGTGGTTATAAGCATGCATTGTTGGGCCAGCTTTGTAAGTAAATGCTAGGGACCAAAATTCAAGTCTTAATGTCTACACTGTAAGCACCTTACCGCTTGAGCCTCTCTAGCTCCCATAGCCAATTTCCAAGAAGAAACATTGTCTTGAATAACACAAAATTCCTTCAATATTAAAAAAGATGTATCTGGAAGTGGAAGGTTTTTCTAAGTTACTATTATTACTATCAGCAGAAAAACTCTTTTTGGATATAATCTTGCCTGACACCCTATTTAGATTATAGGTTTTCATTGTTCCAAAGACAGAAAGTTCCTTTTATATTCTAATTTGATTTTCATATGACTCCTGCCACTCAAAAAAGGAGTCTAAAAAGAAATCATATTCTGTATTGCAGTCACTCAAATCAATGCCACATCTGTCCTTTGCTTGAAGACAACAGTGCCCTCTGCCATGTGTGTCCCAGGGCCTGAACTCAGGTCCTCACGTTTCCTAGCAGTCATCTATACGTCCTGAGACACCTTGCTAACCCATACATCATTTATTGGGATAAGGCATTTCGTGGAACCTAGACACACACACATACAATGTTTGTCCTCCAACTCTTCAAATATTTCATCAAGTTAGCACATGCGTATTTATTTACTATTTTTTACATGTACCATAACCAATATAGGTACAGATGACTTAGATCATGGCAGTGTATTTAAGCATTTACTGTTTGTAGAGATACTAGATGACATGGCCTCACATATCTCTCCAGGTCTGCTCCTTTACTTGAATTGGGTAGATGACCAGATATGTACATGTGGCTACATGTTGAAGTATGTTCCCAAGATTATGCAATGCTCACTTCTGCCAACTGTGGTTTGTGATGGTTTTCCATAAATATTACCAATGCTGGATATATCAATTTTTAAAATACCCATCTGATGCACAAAGAACCAAGAGTTTCTTAACTACTGAAAAGATGGTTAGCTGTTATGTATCAGGGTTTGTTTTGTTTTGTTTCATTTTGGTTTTTGAGACACGGTTTTTCTGTGAAGCTTTGGAGCCTGTCCTGGAACTTGCTCTGTAGATCAGGCTGGCCTTGAACCCACAAAGATTTTCGAACCTATGAGTCCTCAGTGCTGGGATTAAAGGAATATGACAGTACCACCCGTCTAGTATCAGTTTTTATAGCAGTCATTTTTATTTCTATTTTCTATTTTGTACATTTGCCTCACTGATTGTGTCTTTTTATGTACAAGCTATATCAAATATGTGCCCTGTGTGTTACTAATATGTTCTCCTAGCTTATATCTATCCTTTACTTTAATATATTATCCTTCTCCAAATATAAATTTTCACCTTAGTATCATTAGGTCTTTAACATTTTTCATTTTTGATGTTGATTTCCTTTTCCTCCATTTTCCAATATGCTATGTAACATCATAAATGCATTTTTATTTAATTGAAAAGAGATTTTTTTTCATAAATATCTTCTGATCACAGTTCCCCTACTTCTCCTATTTCCTCCTTAATTTCTATTCCCATCCATATATACCCCCTCTGTCTCTCCTTACAACAAATATCTAAAGAATAATAAGATAAAACATAAACAAACAAATTAAAATAGGACAAAACAAAGAGCCAAAGAAAATGGGCAAGGTAATGTTGCAAGGAGGGACCACTTGTTAGTTCCTGGCCGCTTAGCCCCAAAATAATCCCACAGAAACTGTATTAATTAACTCACTGCTTGGTCCATTAGCTCTAGCTTCTTATTGGCTAACTCTTACATATTAATTTAACCCATTTTTATTAATCTGTGTATCTCCAAGGCTAAAGTTCCATCTGGGGCTACATGGCTTCTATCTAACTCTCATCCTTTCTACCAGCTTTACATTTAGTCTTTCCGATCTAGCTCTGTTCCCCTATAGTTCGGCTATCGGCCCCCAGTAGTTCCTTTATTAATCAATGATATTCACAGCATACAGAGGGGAATACCACATAAAGGTGAAAATTGATTTTTAAGCTTATAAGTATTATACACCTTATAAGATTTCACTCTAATTTCATTTCCCCAATAGTGTAGATATTTATATAAAAATAAATCAATGAAAATATTTCCTTTGTGGTTAGAAATATAATCTTATGTTGCCAAAAGTAACTTGGATTTTTAATTCTAACCCACAATGTTTTTAGGAAGCATAAAATTCTAGATAAGCAACATCTGCAATCTGCACACAGGTCTTATTTGATCATATTTGGTGCTTACATTCTGTGGAGTTGTTTTCCTATTCAATAATTTTTCTTCTTCTATTTGTTACATTATTTACAAGGTGCTTACATGTATGCACAGACACATAGACGCACAAGCCGTGACACAACTCTAAAGGAAAGAAGCAAACTAGTCAAACATTTCCATCAGCTCTCAATTAAATTCCAAAACCTGTGAGCAACAGGTGTTTGCTTCTTGGATTTTTATGAATGAATTCTTAAGGGAAAAGAATCTTTTCAATCCATGATACAGTCATTAATTTCCTGTTTCTCCCTCAATTTGCTAATAACCAATTTGAAGTTCAAAGGACTCATGAATCTTCTCAAGAAATAATGATGTCAGTGATAGAGCCAGAAGCCAGACTCTCAACTGATTAAAGCTGAGCATATCAGCAACACCTTAATCTATGAATCTATGGCGACCCCCCCGCCACTGCCTCCCTCCTTTCCTCTTCCCCTTCTCTCTCATGACCTTACAGGATCATGTGATTTCAGCATCTTTTCCATGGGATAATGTGTTTGGGAGGAAAGGATTCATGAGAACAGGATCTCTCAACCTTTGAAGATGGTCAGATGTTGCCAAACGAGCTCAGGTCCGAAAGATATCTTTAGCTCATCCTTGTGTTTTTTGAGCTGCATTCTCCTAGTCATTGTTTTCTCCCCTCAAGAAACCTGCTTTACCAGCTCAGCCTGGCAACACCCTTCCCACTGGTTCTCTGGGCAAATTCCTTAGCAGGGCATTTACTTCCAACTACGTAAACAAAAATATTGAGTGGATTTTGGATTTCTTTGCTGTTAACACTTTAGTGAGTCTGTCAGAATTAGCCAGTAGTCAGAAACATACGAGATGCAAATGAGAGCCTATGTTAAGCATGGAGGAAGACTGTTATCTAAGTGGCCAGATAGTTGTGACTCAAATAATTATTAAACATTTTGGTTGAATAACCATAGAACACACTAGTTTTGAGATTGTTGGAATAATACAACCTCAATTATATGAACACATATAAGAAAGGAGATGGCTAGGACTTAACCCAACCCCTGAAATCTAACAGATAATTTGTAATTAAGACATTAGCATTGGACCAGCTGGTCACCAATCCCCTGTCTTTGCACACCACGCCTTTTTGCAGACCAGCTTTTTTGCTTACCTGCCTTTTAAAGAGTTTCTCTATTTCTCTGTTTTCTTCTTTCCTCCTTATTTGGCAGTATTTAAGAGTGGTTATTTGGGGAAAAGTTAGTTCTTTAAAGATGCCATCAAAATAGTTTCCTAGTGAGGAAGTTGTAGTTCAATATTTAATGGAAAAGTTCCAAAAACAGAGGGACCTTCCTAGAAACTCCTCCCAGTCTTTCCAGTCCTGTGTGATGTGTAGTCTGCCTACTAGAACTCATTTATAGATTTGTAGGCTTGGTCTTTACCTTGTTTGTTATGCTCCCTCATGTAACAGAAAGGAAGGCCAACTGGATATTAGCACAATACAGCAATGCCTCCTTGTCTTAATTTCTCTCTAATTTAATAAACTTTAAAATATTTATTCCTTATATATTCTTATTGTCTGACTGGCTCTTGTGTTTCCAGATGTATCTTACAGTTGTTTTCTCAGAACTTCAGAAAGAAAACTCTGAGCCTGGATTTTAACAACTGCAGATGATTAACCAAGGGCCAAATTTAGGCACATAAAAGCTTTAAACAACAAAGATCACCTTATTACCATGTGGTAAATGCAACTATTCTTTTAAGAAATAGATGCAAGTAAGTTGTATTGATGTAATGTGGCCAATGTTTTAACTAGATAGTCTTGCAGTGTATGCTTAACACTTTATAAAAAGGTTTGTTTGTATTTATTTTAAATTATCATTATTATTATTAGTTATTTTAAATGCCTGTTTGTATGAGAGAAAGAAAGAAAAGGTGTGGATTTGGGATTAAGGGAAGTCTGGGAGGATCCAGATAGAGTTGGGGGAGGAAAACCATAATCAGAATATATTGTAAGAAAAATGTCTATTAAAAATAAAACATGACATTTTAGCTTAAAATAATTATGAAATGGAAATATTAAATTAAAAAAACAAAATTCATATGTGCATATTTCACAGTCTCTTAGAATCTTTTTGTTTGTTTGTTTGTTTGTTTTGTTTTATTTTGTTTTTTGAGACAGGGTTTTTCTGTAACTTTAGAGCCTGTCGCAGAACTAGCTCTTGTAGACCAGGTTGTCCTTGAACTCACAGAGATCCACCTGCCTCTGCTTCCCGAGTGCTGGGATTAAAGATGTGCACCACCACCACCAGGCCTCTTAGAATCTTACAAAATAAAATTAAAATTAATTCAACGCATACAAGAAGACAATTCTTCTACATAGGCTTTGTGAACGGCCTACTATAGGAGCAGACAATCTGAGGACAGGGCTGGGACAAAGTTACCATACAAATGTGATGAGGAGATGCAATTCTGCCAGCATCTGCTGGAAGCCTTTCTCCTGGAAAGTCATCTGAGAACTACTTTACTTCTCTCACTGAAAACAGATCTTTCCTAAGATAATCACTAACATTCCTTTATACCCTGTGCTCAGAGAAACCCACAGGAGTGTGTCACTTGCCAGCTCTCCGGGAAGCTGCCCCCAGTGCCTCTTGACCTGATCCCATCTGGGGTTCCTGCATTTGTACAGTTGAAGTAGGGAAACTGGAAGAACAAAAATCCCTGCACTTGGATTTCACGAGTTAATTTAATCATTTACTTCCACACTTTCCAACTTGTTTGACAGCAGTGGGGATCTAACTGTGAGCCTTACACAAGCTAGCAAAGGCTTTATGGCTGAGTTTTCTCCTCAGCTAAGTACCTCACTTCTCATGGACATGGATGTGCTTACCATTGCTGTAGACAACAGGGTTGTTTTCACCCTGAGATTTCTTTCAAAAAATGGGTTCTTACTTTTCAAAGAGAAAATTCTTCAAGGAAATCAGCTATTGTGTATTACTTCAAGTGTAGCTTTTCATATGTTAAATATCCATGAGGCTATAAAAAAAACTAAGCAATTACTAGTTTCTTGCTGAGTTTCTAGTCACTTGCAGTTCTAAGGACAGTTTGATCTTCCATACACAAACTTTTGCATCAGGAGAATGTACCAGAGATCTGTGATCACAGCCTGCTTGTCCCTGATAGACATAAAGTTACTTTTGTATAAGGTATTATACACAATGTAAGTGTAGTGATCCACTTTAAATCTGCCCCCCCCCCATTCCTATGGCCTGCTTGTCTAGAATCCTCAAAGGAGTTTGATTGTCATGAGACAGTTCCTCAAAGTATAGCTTTGCTATGAAAATTTAGACATTTTAAATACAATAAGGGAGTTACTGCTTCATATAATAGTTATAGCCTACCACTGGGAAAGAAATATAAAATCTATGTTCACTATTGGACTGGGAAGAGGGCTTAATGCTAGAGAGCATTTGCTGCTTTGGTAGAAGACCCAGGTTTGGTTCCCAGCACCTACATGGCAGCTAACAACTTCAGGTAACTTCAGTTCAGGGGATCTGACACCTTCTTATGGCCTCTGTTGGCACACCATGAATGAAGCACTTACATGATAAGACCCTTGAGCACATAAGGTATTCTTTAATTTACTTTCGGCCAAATTCATCTGCTATCTATAAAAATGTCTTTCAGTCATTTAAAATTTCTTTATTTTTTAAGACTATGATCAAATACAAAGAACCAGACTGACAAGTCAGGTTCCCAAGATTCAAAAATCTTACCAAAAATCAAAGTTTACTGATGATTGGAAAGATGCCAGTAACAATAAAAGCCGGGTACAGAGACATCTGAATTTAATACACAACACCTCAAGTCCTCCTTTGTTGTACTGGGCTCTCCCAGATGTAATGTCTGAAGCCTGGAAGTGATGTATGCAGTGCACCACTTCCACAGGGGAGCTGCTTGGTGTGAAATAACTCCCTTTGGTTCCTTGGTAATTCTATAGCTGGCCTAATACTTTCTAATGGGCCATATCCCACAAACCAATTAAATTTCTCATTTGCTTGTGATAAACACCCTAGATTGACTAAGTATAGCGAGCCAGAAGGGCCCACACAGACTGATTCATTATCTTTCTGCCAGGAACTACCATCAAAAGGTCTGATTAACAAGTTTACAAGGGTTCTTTACTGGGCTCTCTCTACCTACCATGCTCTTCTCTCTCTCTCTCTCTCTCTCTCTCTCTCTCTCTCTCTTTCTCTCTCTCCCTCTCTCCCTCCCTCCCTCCCTCCCTCCCTCCCTTCTTTATCTCTCTGTTCTTCTCCATTGCTCTCATCTTCTGGTCTTTCCAAGGGAAAGATGTTGAATCAAATAAAGTTGCAAAGTCTTTCCTTCCCCATCCCTATCACATTCTGCCTTTTCAAATATGCTTGCAACACAGTCCCATGGCACACACACAAGCCATCACAATTGATGTGTGTTGCCTGACAGCTTGTGTCACCCTCTAGTCTCATCAGGTTTGGCTTCAGTAAGAAAAACACCTAAATGAACCTTCCTGTTTTGTCTCTTTCATTGTTTTTTTTCTTTAATTTTTTTTTCTTCACTTTACGTATCAACCACAGTTTCCACTTGCCTCCCCTCTTCATGATTCCCTACCTCCCCCCACCAACCAATTCCTATCCACTCCTCCAAAAGGTTAAGATCTACCATGGGGAGTCAACAAAACCTAGTACATTAAGTTGAGGCAGAACCAAGCCCTTCCCCCCTGCATCAAAGTTTGAGTAAAGCTCTAAAAAGCCAGCTCATTAACCATGGATAGCTCTGGTCCACTGCCAGGGGCCCCTCAGACAGACCAAGCTACACAACTGTCACCCACATGCAGAGGGCCTAGTTTAGTCCCATTCAGGCTCCCCAGCTCTAGATCTAGAGTCCTTGAGTTCCCATGAGCTCTGGTTAGCTGTCTCTGTGGATTTCCCTGTCATAATCTTGACATCCCCTTGCTTATAAAAAATCTCTCATCCCTCTTTTCCACTGAACTCCCAGAGCTCAGTCTGGATAACCGTGGAAAGGGAAACAGATGAGATCTCCTGGTTAAACTGGGAGTGGAAGGCAGTAAACGGGAGAGGATAGGAGATGAGAACAGAGGGAATGGGATGGTCAAGTTGGTGGAGGGACGAGTGGGAAAGCAATGAAAGATATCTTGATAGAGGGAGCCATTATAGGATTATGGAGAAATCTGGTGCTAGCTAAATTCCCAGGAATCCACAAGGATGACCCCAACTAAGACACTTAGCAATAGTGGAGAGGTAGCCTGATTGGCCTTCCCCTGTAATCAGATTGATTATTGCCCTAACTGTCATAGCAGCACCTTCATCCAGTAACTGATGGAAGCAGATGCAGAGATCCACATCCAAGCACCAGGCTGAGATCCAGTTTTTCTTTCATTTGCTTTGTTTGATCCAGAGTTTTGTAGATTGAAGCCTGGGCTTCAATCATGCCTATAGGTATTATATATTAACTACATGTTTTCAAGTTTTCACACAGACTTTGTGATTGGTCACATTTAATGTCCAAGAAATTAGAGATGATTTTCTGTTTCAAATGTCATGTTTGGATGATTGACATGGCAACTAACGTCAACATTTTCCTGCTTTTAGCCTTAATATGTTCACATACTTTCTGCCATTCATAGTACGAGAAGCTATGTTATGCAAAAACGAGGAATAATTGGATATAAACTGTTTAGACATGAGGAAAAGTAACAATTTGTGCCTGAGTTGTGGAGCACAGAATTTTGAATGAATTTAGTAAATAATTTTGGCTGATTTTCATATTCTTTCTGTTTGGGGCCAAGCCACCTAAGTGATGTCTCCTAGACCCATAGCCTATCAGAAGAAGCAAAACTGTTTCAGTTAACGTTTCTGCTGCTGTGATAAAACACCATGACCAAAAGCAACTTGAGGAGTAAAAAGTTTATTTTGCATATACTTCCATATCACAGTCTATCACCAAAAGAAGTTGAGGGCAAGAACTCAATCAAGTTAAGAAGCTAGAGATGTAAACTGAAGCAGAGACAATGGAGGAGTGTAGCTTGCTGTCTTGTTCATTCCTCCGGACTTTCTTGGCCTGCTTTCTTATACAATCAGAACCCATACTAGGCTGGTCTTACCCACACCCATCAGTAATGAAGAATATACCCTTAAAAACTTACCTACAGGCCAATGGAGCTAATGTCTCTCATGGAGTCATTGTCTCAATTAAGATCTCTCTTAAATAGTTCTTACTTGTGTAAAGTTGACAGAAACTAACCAGAACAAACACCAAGCTAACCCTGTGGTTGTCTGCATTTACATCTGTTAACAAACTTCACTGACAGAATTGCAAAGGGTAATAAGCTAAGGATCTTTACACTATGCTTTTGATGGTGGTAATTTTCTTCTGTGGTTATTCAACAAAGGTAACTAGCAAACCAAAGGAGATTGCATTATGGGTTCCAGCTGCTGGCATTATGCTATACAGCTTAGATTAATTTTCACTAGATTCCTAGAATAAAATTAATCATCTGGCAATATAGAAAATCAATAAACTTCAAGCTGCTTGGAAAACACTAACATAAGAATGTTAATGCCTTGATAGTAAAGTGATCCGAAATGATAGATAATGACAAATATCTAGTCTCCGAAAACACATATGGGGAGCTTTGTGAATTCGTGCAAAACTGACATGATTTCTCTCCTTTGCATAATTTGATCTTTAAACAGTCAGTTGAGATCAAAGATTTTCCACTCCAGGCCCTTCCTGAAACCTTTGGGGGACTGGGGATATGACTCAAAATTTAAATGTACTTGCTGCTTTTCTAGAAGACCCAAGTTCAGATCTCATCACCCATATAGGGGACCATGCCCCAGTGGGCTGGTATCTCAGTGGCTATTGGCTGAAGGAGTGGAAGGAGCTCCTGCAGCACCAGGGCAGTTCACAATCACCCTGAACTCCATCTCCAGGGGATCCACCACATCCTGTTTTCTGTTTTCTGCAGATAATTGCATGTGAAATGTGCACACGCATAAACACACAGAGATAAAATTATTTTTAAAAAGAAAATATTTTAATTAACCCATAAAGGATATGGTCATATTCACAAACCAGGGAAGTAATGGGGTCAAGTGAATTCAACATAACCAGATTTTTTTTCCAGCAGTAGAACAGATAGCACACACTGCAGGCAAGTGCATGGAAAGTGGGAAGCTATGTGGAATGCTACTAAGTATAAAACCATGTAAGTCAAAGACAGGCTCAGTCCCAGCCTGGTAGCATGCTCTCACAATAAGAACAATTAGAGTAAAGTAACATACAAGATTTACTTTTGGGGTGGATTTACTGAGTAGATGATGATTAGAGTTCCATGCCCTGTTTATTTCCCACACTACCACACTGTGCCGTCATTGTAGCCAATAGGTGTATATAAGCGAAGCTTCAAAGAACATAGATGGAAAGGAACACATCTAACTAGTAGTACAAAACAATAGCAGACAGAATGGCTTGGAATTAGACTGGACGACCATCAATGAACACCAAAGAAATGTGTGTACTCAGGAAGTTATGGAAAGCTCTGAAGATTTTTGATAGAGACGCTGACATTATAATCTTGCTGGAGAGCAGAGGTGACACTGAGCTTTGAGAGGGGTCTGCAGATCCAGCCACAGACCCACCTCGAGCTCCAGGGAAGATCTTAACTAGAGACAAGCTGAGTCCCAGAGATAGGTCTTTAAATCTTCAGCACCACAGGCAATGTTGTCCCTCAGGGAACACTGAAGTAAGAGCACTATATTGAGAAGGTGCAGACTTGCACAGAAGGTAATTTTTTTATCACATTTATCCCCAATTTCTCACCCTAACTCCTTGCAGATCCACCCTGCTGCTCCTTACCCTCTCACATTCATCTCATCCTTCTCTTTCTTCTATCCCTGCAGTTATAATTGGAAATGCGGGCTGTTTGGAAGAGGAAGTTTCAGTGTTAGGTGAAATGATCAGAGGAACACAGTGAGCTTGCCTTGTCTTTCTTCTCTTTTTGGGGACTAAGGTGGCAGTGGATACAAGAAGAGCATCCTAGTGGACATGCATTCTGGCAGCAGGCAAGCCGTGAGGCAGCCTTAAGAGGACTGAAGACAGCAACTCTCTTCTCTGGAGAGACGAAGAGCCATCAACAGTGTCAGCCACTTGGAAGGTTGGCCTAGTGCCACTCTAAAGACTTATCGCACACAGCAAGTTCCCTAGCCCGGAAAGAGGGTCAGGAAGGCATTTACTAAAAGGGCAAGTGGAGCCCTTCTGATTTCAACATTCCCTGGGGCATGGCTGTTTTGAGGCAGTCAAATGTCACAGTACTCAACACAGTGCAGCGTGGAGCCAAGTGCAGTCTGGGAGAATGTTTTCATTTGCAGGACTGTGAGAACAGGCTTCAGGACAAACCAGAGGGAATTAGCAAATTTCTGACTTCCTGAAAATCTCCTGTATAGCTCATTTCACTGACAATTCCCCAAGCCCTTAAAGTTTTGGGGCTTGGCTAGTCTTAGGAGAAAGAGTAGAAGCCGTGGGGTAGCCAGGGTGACTTCCAGTTGTACCTGGGCACTGCTCTCAGAGTTTTTGTACTTCCTTAACCTTCCCTTTTTATACCTGAGCTTCAGGAGTTGTCTCTAACATTTTCTCATGGTTTTCAATATCTGTCTCATTCAACCCCAAAGCAAGAACCCTGTCTTGCTATGGATTATTTGTGTGGGTACTTGGCACCAGATACGATACCACCATACACAATTAGGATCAACAGCTTTCATGGCACCATACACTATACCACCATATACAATGAGGATCAACAGCTTTCATGGCACCATACACTATACCACCATATACAATGAGGATCAGCAGCTTTCATGGCACCATACACTATACCACCATACACAATGAGGATCAGCAGCTTTCATGGCACCATACACTATACCACCATACACAATGAGGATCAACAGCTTTCATGGCACCATACACTATACCACCATACACAATTAGGATCAACAGCTTTCATTTGATGCCACAGTCCAACCTTCCATTGTGCAGGGTCCTCATATCGCTAGTGACCAACTGGCCCTTTTGTGTGGCCATCTTATTATTCGTGCTGAAACAGCCTCGTATTTGCATACTGTATATCTAGTTTTTCATTTCAAGTCTTATAACCAAGAATATGCCTACATACCCAGTTTTACCTTGCTTGATATTTTTCTATTCTTTTGTGGTTTCCCTTTGGCCACTGCCACTGGGATTCCCTGATTGACAGAGAGAAAGGGATGACATGTGTCTCATTTATTTTCTAGAGAAACACAGAGGGATATCAAACTCAGAAAATGGCATTGTCCCTAAATATAAGTGCAGAAATGCCTACATAAATACAAAGGGTTTAGTGAAAAAAGTGTTAGCAGATTAATAAAATATATATTGGTGCCTCTCTATATTGTGGGCTAGGCAGATGGCACAGGAGGTAATGACATCCACTGCTGGGTCTGATGACGGAGTGTGATCCCTAGGACCCGCATCATGTAATGAGAAAACTGACATCTGCAAGTTGTCTTCTGACATCATACTAGGCTACACATGCCCATCCACGTGCACTCAAAGTAAATAAAGTTAATACAAATTTCAGTGAACCACTGAGTACAGACACTGGTTAAATACAGTATGAATTCTCAAGGCTAAAGCTTCTGGGTTCCGTGGAACTAAGGTCATAGTAAGTGCATCTGAGCACCTAGACAGTGTGCTGTGTGATTATTTATTAATTTTTTAAAAGTTGAGGGTTGTCCCCTCTCTGCTCAGTCCTCAGTGAAAACCCAGAGGTTTAGATGGGGAACAAATGGTTCACAGAACCCTACAACTTGGTGACTGAAGTGAATCACAACATTAAAACACATAGAAGATATAAACAAATCATATTCTGTAGTTTGCTTGACAATTTCTTTCTAATAACTTAATAAGGCCACAGACCTGTTGGGGTTGAATTACACTGACAGTATGCCCTTCTGTACACCAGTGAGTTAAATGCTATGGTTTCAAATCAGGTAAGAATAGTTTTCTGGGGACAAGGGAGATGGCTTCATGAATAAAGTACATGCGATGCAGGCATGAGGGCCTGAGCTTAAATCCCTGCATCTCCCTTAAAAGGCAGGCATGGTATCATCGACCTGTAACCCCAGCACATGATGATGAGTGCTTGGGGGAGGTGTCTCACTGGGTAGACAGCTAGAAAATCAGTGATGTCTAGCAAGAAACTGTGTCTCAAAAACATAAGATATTGAGGTCTCTGATCTTGAATTTGGACTTGAGTTTTGTGCATGGTGATAGATATGGGTCTATTTTCATTCTACTACATGTTGATATCCAGTTACACTAGCACCATTTGTTGAATATGCTTTCTTTTTCCATTTTATATTTTTTGCTTCCTTGTCAAAAATTGGGTGTTCATAGGTGTGTGGATTGATATTTGGGTCTTCAGTTTGGTTCCATTGGTCCTCCTGTCTGTCTTTATGCCAATACCAGGCTGTTTTCAGTATTGTAGCTCTGTAGTAGAGTTTGAAGTCAGGGATTGTGATGCCTCCAGAAGTTCCTTTACTGTACAGGATTGTTTTAGCTATCCTGGGTTTTTTTTGCCCTTCCATATGAAGTTGAGTACTATTCTTTCGAGGTCTGTGAAGAATTTTGCTGGAATTTTGATGGTCATTGCATTGAATCTATAGATTTCTTTTGGTAATATTGCCATTTTTACTGTTAATTCTACCTACCCAAGAGCATGGGAGATCTTTCCATTTTCTGGTGTCCTCTTCAATTTATTTCTTCAAAGACCTCAACATAAAGCCAACCACACTGAACCTCATAGAAGAGAAAAAGGGGAGTACACTTGAATGCATTGGCACAGGAGAGACTTCCTAAATATAACCTTAGTAGCACAGACACTGAGAGAAACAATTAATATATTGGACCTCCTGAAACTGAGAAACTTCTATAAAGCAAAAAACATGGTCAACAAGACAAAACAGCAGCCTACAGAATGGGAAAAGATCTTCACCAACCCCACATCAGACAGAAGGCTGATTTCCAAAATATACAAAGAGCTCAAGAAACTGTTCATCAAAAGAACAAATTCACTTAAAAACTGTGGTACAGACCTACACAGAGAGCTCTAAAATGGCTGAAAGACATTAAGGAAATGATCAACATCCTTGTTATAAGAGATCTGCAAATCAAAATAACTGACATTCCATGTTACACTGGAAAGAATAGCCAAGAACAAAAACACTGCTGGAAAGGATGTGAGTTGGGACTCCAAACTGGTACAGCCCCTTTGGATATCAGTATGGTGATTTCTCGGAAAATTAGAAATCAACTTTCCTCAAGACCCAGCAATACCATTTTTGGGTATATATCCAAAGGATGCTCAATGGTACCACAAGGGCATATGCTCAAGTATGTTTATAGCAGCATTGTTTGTCATAGCCAGAACCTCAAAATAACTTAAATGCCCCTTGAATGAAGGATGGATAAGGAAAATGTGGTACATTTACAGAATGGAATACTACATAGCAGAAAAAATAATGACATCTTGAGATTTGCAGGCAAGTGGATGGATCTAGAAAACATCATATTGAGTGAGGTAACTCAGACCCAGAAATACAAACATCATATGTTTTCATAAGTGGCTTTCAGACATTTAGCAAAGAAAACCAGTCTACAGTTCACAATCCCAGAGAACCTAGACAACAATGAGGACCATAAGAAAGACATACATAAATCTAATCTACATGGAAAGTAGAAAAAGACAAGATCTCCGAAGTAAATTGGGAGCATGGGGACTTCAGGAGGGGGTAAAAGGGGAAGGAAGAGAAAGGGAAGGGAGCAGAGAAAAATGTATAGCTCAATAAAATCAATTAAAAATGTTTTTTTTTTTTAAAAAAATGTAAGATGAAGTGCTGGTGAGATAGCTCAGCAGGTGATGGCACTCATTTCTAAGCCTGATGTCCTCAGTTCAGTCCCCAAAACCTACATAGTAGAAAGAGCAAACCAACTCCTGAAAGTTGTCCTCTGACATCCACACACGCCTCCGGGAACCTAGGACCATCCTAGAAATATGTAATAAAGAATGAATCGGCGCTCCGCAGCCCTCCGCCGGTCGCAGTAGCCGTTCGGGTCGTCTGGTGCGTGTGTCCTCGGATCTGATTTAAACCACCACCATGTCGAGCAAAAAGGCGAAGACCAAGACCACCAAGAAGCGCCCTCAGCGCGCAACATCCAATGTGTTCGCCATGTTTGACCAGTACCAGATCCAAGAGTTCAAAGAGGCCTTCAACATGATCGACCAGAACTGGGATGGCCTCATCGACAAGGAGGACTTGCATGATATGCTGGCTTCTCTAGGCAAAAATCCCACCGACGCCTACCTGGATGCCATGATGAATGAGGCCCTGGGCCCCATCAATTTCACCATGTTCCTCACCATGTTTGGAGAGAAGTTGAATGGCACAGATCCTGAAGATTTCATCAGAAACGCCTTTGCCTGCTTTGATGAGGAAGCAACAGGCACCATCCAGGAGGATTACCTGAGGGAGCTGCTGACAACCATGGGCGATCACTTCACAGATGAGGAAGTGAATGAGCTCTACAGGGAGGCCCCCATTGACAAGAAGGGCAATTTCAACTACATGGAGTTCATGGGCATCCTCAAGCATGGAGCAAAAGACAAAGATGACTGAAGAACTCCAGTGGTAGCTCCTGTCATGTGACCCTACTTACTTCCTTCTCAGCTCCTTCCACCACCTGTAGGACCTTCTGCATGACACTTAGTTCACAGCTTTGCCTCTTTTGTAATGTATTTATTTCAGACTTTTCTGTCATTTAGCACTTGTATAATCAGACTGGAAATGGGGACAATGCTGTAAATTGTGTTGAAAATACCATGCGAATAAAAATCAACAATGTGAAAGCCCCCCCCCCCAAAAGAAATGAATCTTATGAATGACTTCACTGTGATGTCATCACTCATTTAGAGGAAAATGTGCAAATAATAAGAAATTCAGCAATTCCAATGCAACAATATTAAGTTTACTCCAAGTATAGTTAATATTCAATGATAGAATAGAATATGATTTTCCTTACTTAATAAAAATTAACATAAAATACATTTTCCATTTGAGTCTATCCTATATTTTTTCCTTGTATGAAATGGCTCTGTTCTCTCAAAAGGGATTTTCTAGTCCATGTTGTGAGGTTTTGCCATATACACTGCAGACAAGTGTGTGGATAGTCTTTCTTCTAGCTAGACAGATTACTAATGGATCATTATCTAATTTGGAGTAGCCAACCAGTCTTTCTGGGGCTTTAACTGGAGCCAGGAATGACTACTACCTGAGATATCACCCTAGGTGGACCACTTGTTCCTACTCTCAATGCCTTAACTTGAAAGAAGCCCATTTCAGGATGAAAATTTACAAGCATAGTAGAAGAGAGGAAAGAAGAAAGGAAATGGAAGAAAAGGGAAAATTGAAATCAATATTTTTGTGTAATTTGAGCTTTCAGGTTATTTTGTGTCTTTGATCAGTTACTCCTACTTCAAACTCTACTTTTGATATACCTGAACCAACAAATTTTATCTTTACTTAAGCTAATTTGCAGTAGGTCTCTGTCTCTGAGATTCATTCTGTTGCATAAAAGTCTAAGGAAAGAGAAAGGGTCATGCATTAAATACAGACTTTAAGACTGCAGAGATGGCTCAATGGTTAAGAGCACTTGTAGTTCTTAAAGGGGTCCTGAGTTCAATTTCCAGCATTCATACGGTGGTTCTTATTCATTAACGCCAGTTCCAGGGAATCTGATGGCTTCTTCTGGCTCCAATGAACACTAGACACATGGTGCATAGAAATACATGCAAGCAAAGCACTCACATATATAAAGTAAAATTAAAATTTTGAAAAGAAAGAAATGTAGAATCTGGTAGACTTAGCCCCTCCCCCTGCCCCCACCAAATTGTGTCTTGTTCTTTCTTCTATATACATTATCTGCTCTAGACAGTCAGCCAGTAAGAATTTTTTTTAATGGAGTAAAGGGTTATACATAGATATTAAATGTTTCTAATTTTTATTAATACTTTTGAGTTACTGAGAATTTAACAAAGATGTTCTACAGTAAGTCTACATTTTTATTATATGGACCATTGTGCATCAGAGTACTAATATGTTTTATTAGTAAATCAAAATATTCTGTTGTATGCCCTCCTTTTCTTCCTATAGAATTGTTGGAATTCAACTCAATTAATTACATTTTCCCACCTCTATTCTAAATATTTACTACCAGTCATTTTCCAGAATTTATTTTTAAACAAATACTTTTTCTATGCAAATTATTTTATCCACATAAAATAAGCAAGATTTACTTATACATTGTTTACATTTGTGGAATGCAATATATAGGCAGAATGCTGAGCAAATAAAAATAATGAATTACGAACAATTCTCAGTTGACAACAGAATAATTAGAAAGAAGTTACTATAATATATATAACTTTCTCAAGAAAAAAATTGAAATAAGTAAAACATGCCACAAATATAAGTTGGCTAGTCCTCTTTTTCTTCTGGGTTTTATCTTCAGATGTGTAATCATTTGTGAAAATATTGGCATTCAAGGAAAAAGCATCCTTTTATTTAGAATTAATAATTACTACTATAATTAATTTCTATTCCTAGGGGTGTTTCATGTTTTCTGTGCATCATAGCTTGAAGTCCCCCAGAGGCCCAGGCATTGGAAGTCTGAGAGCCTGAGACCTATTGGGAAGTGGTAGACTCTTTAAGAATTATGGCCAGTAGAAATATGTTAGGGAATTGGGGGCATCCTAGTGCAGGAAACGCTGCTTTGCTTTACCTTCTCTCTGGTTTGGTTTTTGTCATAAGGTAAGCACTCCTTTGCCACAGGCTGCTACTGATACTTGTGACTTCAGAGAGAAATTAAGCCACCTCACAATGAGTTTAAGCTTCATATATCATGAACACAAACAAACCCTTCCTGCTTTGTACGTTGTCTATCTTAGGCTTTGCCACAATGCCAGTGATGTAAAACATTATATTTTAACCAATTTGTTTAATCCAACATCCGGTAAAATAGATGGAAGAGATCAGAGTCTGCAGAAGATAAGAGATTACTTATCCCATGGTGTTCTTTCTGTCCAGACACATGAAGTACAAGCATGTAAAAGATGAAATATCTTTATAAAAGAGACAATTGAGGTGCTTTTCAGTGAAATACAGTTTTTTTTTTTTTAAGGAAAATTAATCCACGAGTTGACTTGTATCATTATTTAGAAACATTTTCAAGGTAGGGGAGAGGAAGGGAGGAAGAGACAGAGAATGAGAGAGACAGAAAAAGGGGAGGCTGTCCCAGGATTCTGTGCATTCAGCCGCAATGACAATCAACCCATCAGAAGAATGGGGTGTCACAAGCCGGTCTGTCCTACCAGGCCAGAGGAGAATCTCAACTACCCTGGTGGGAAAACAGAGCTTTTCCTATTGATTTTCTCCCCCAAATCATGGTAGAGCTGGCAGGAGCAGAGAGAGTATGTTATGCTAACTTGTCACACTGAACTCAAAGAAAATGTGTGAGAAGGAATAGAGAACAGACCCTCAAATGGAAAACAGCAGGTGAGGTTGAACAGGCTTTGTTAAAATGTGCCATTTGGAGACAGACTTTTTAAAAACCAATAACCTACTCAGACTCAACATGTGAAACTCCGTAAACACTATTTTTGTGCTAGGCATAGAATTGGACTTAATGTCTGTGTACTGTTGACTGAATGACAAGGTAAATGGGAAAATAGAAAAATGTACCCTATTTTCTGTGATTTTTCTTCCCATTGTTTTTGAAATGGCATTTCTTTAATGATGATTAATTTGAGGCCATTGTCGAAATGGCCCAAACAATCTGTTGGTGATTTGATCTGCAGAAGGCCTGGATGTCATGGAAAGTCACTGAGACTCCAGGAAACTTACCTTTTGTGACATTTCACGCTTTGAAGGTTTGATTGCTGCAATAAACCAGGGGCTGTGCGTTATTATAATTATTTTTCTCTTGTAAGTGCAGGTACTCAAAATTAGCAAATGATGTTTTGACAAATGATAATAAGGTCTCCACTAGAAAAAGAATGTGTAGCATTTGCTTTCAAATTATTTTTTATTTTCTTTTTTCTTCATGTTTATGAGGAGAAACAAAGATTCTCATTGTTTTCAAAATTAAGATGCAGTTATTCACAAGGGGAAAATAACACTTAATCTTTCCCAAACTTTTTAAATGATTATTCACAAAAGTGAAATTTTGTTAGCAAAAGTTTAATTAGTATGTGTTATAAAAATTATTTTCAATATGATTCTGTGAATATACTTCATCATAATCTTGTTAATTGGCAAATCACATAATATGATCAAATAATTTTAACAGAACAAAGTCATATAAGTATTCTAACTTGTTTTTCAAGTGTTCTCCCAAAGGTTATATTTAAAGGATTCTTCTTTCTTCTGGACAACAGATACTATGTTCATTGTGAGTAGAAAGAAGGTCTTAGAATTATCTTTTTTTTTTTTTTTTTTTTTTTTTTTTGAGACAGGGTTTCTCTGTGGCTTTGGAGCCTGTCCTGGAACTCGCTCTGTAGACCAGGCTGGTCTCGAACTCACAGAGATCCGCCTGCCTCTGCCTCCCGAGTGCTGGGATTAAAGGCGTGCGCCACCATCGCCCGGCCCTTAGAATTATCTTAAACCTGAACACCAAGACAATGTCTGGAATGATAATGTACATATTAGTGTTGACTTGAGACTTACCCTAAAAGAAATTTGTAAAGAAATAAAACAAATACAGTGAAATCCAAACCGGCCTTAGCACAGATTCAAACACAGTTTGGGAGGAGGTCTGGTGATTAATCACAGCCTACCCTCTACTTAGGTAAAATGAATCAGGTGACTGTGGTGACTTTGACCTGGAAAAAAGGCATGGTGTGTCAGAATATGACAATCTCTAGATGGGGCATTATTATTGCCATCTTAAGTATCATATCCAGGAATGGAATACTAGGCTAGCTGGGCTTGCCTTTCATCAGCTTCCATCCACAGACACAAAGGCTTCTCTCCGGTGGCCTGGGTTAGAAAAGGGTTTTAAGTTTAGCTGTAGGAAACCAGCAAGAATCAATCCTGCAGGCAGTATGTTTATGTAGAAATGACTGGCCCAGAACAAGCAAAAAGGACGAAGGGAAGATCCATTTTCTAGAGCTTGAAACATTAAAAGTAGCTAGTTGGCAAAAAAAAAAAAAAAAAAAAAACCAACAACAAAAAAAAACTATCATTAAGCCTATGGGCAGAAGGAAGCATGGCAGTATTAGAGCTGAGACTTAGGGGCAAGGTCGCCCATGCTCCCTGTGCAACCTACCTGTAACCGGGGCGGGCTCCAGCCTTGGATTAAGTGAGTAGGAAATGTAGGACATATACCACCTCAGTTCCATAGGAGACAAAGGAAGGACAGGTACGTATGACTTCACATTTCAAACCCAAGTTAGACCAAGATATTAGAACCCTCCCATGATTTCCAAATAGACCAGACTTGTACCCCTTTCCTTTCACATAACTGTCTCTAGTACCTGGAATGTGGCAACGCTGTGTTTTGTCCTCAATAGATGTCTTTGAGATTGGTCTAATGTTGACTGTTCTGTGAGATAATCTGTGAGAATGCCCCTGTGAATGCTGATCCTGCAGTCCCTCAACAGAGTGCCTGTGTAGGAGAACTGCAGGATTCTGTAACAGAGTTGTTCACTTTTAATCTGCTTGGTCTTTGCCTCATTTCTGGTGATTTAAAAGTAAGAGAGAAGAAACAGTTTTCAATGATCTGGAATTCTAAGAAATAAGAAGTTTAGAAACCTAAACTATAATTTAGCTTTATTTATCTCTGATTATTAAAGAGCATTATGACGTTAGAAATAAAGCACTCTGTTTAGGGATGACAGCTGAGCTTCCAAATAAAATAAAGCTCCCAGAGCTCTGAGACCTTGGGTTCCTCTGAGAGCTCCTTGTTTTGTAAGAGGAAATACTTTTAGTCATTAACACATCAGACTCATGAATGGGACCTGGTGTGAACATTGGAGGCCTTGGAAAGGAAGGAATAGACAAAGATGGAACCATCAGAACTGCGGATGGAAACAGCAGCCACACAGGAGAAACCAAGCAAAAAAATGTTAGAATAGGAAGTATGCTGTTAGTTCCAGAAGCAATAACTGAAAAAAAAGTGATTGAGATAATACCTTGGGTTTGGTTGTAGATATAAAAATGCAGGAAGCAGAAAAATAAAGAGAACGTGTGTGAAAACCTATTCATTAAGGTAGTAGTTCTCAATCTGGGTCATCTGACCCCCAAGCAGCCCTTTATAGGGGTCTCCTAAGACCATTGGAAAACACAGATATTTACATTACAATTTATAACAGCAGCAAAATTACAGTTATGAAGTAGCCCAAAAATAATTTTATGATGGTGGTGGAGCGGAGAAGCATCACAACATAAGAAACTGTATTAAAAGGTCACATCATTATGAAGGTTGAGAACCACTGTATTAAGGGAAAAAGACTTTGTTCAGTGGTAGTCCTTGCCTAACACACACACAAACACACACACACACACACACGCATGCACATGCACACACACACTCACACATGCACCCTTAGATTCCAATCCTAGCACAAGAAAAAAAAAGACTAATGCATTTTGTGCAACCATTTTTTAAGGGAGTAAGACATGGTTATAATGTCTAACTTAGAAAATCATTATCACCCCTTTCAAATTATTTGTAAAGATTTGAATGTGAGAGAAAAATCTTGACAGATAGAAAATTTATTTGTGATATCCAAAGAAGTCTTTTAGTAGGTTTGTGCTTGCCCTATGTGCTCATTGGCATTGTAAGATTAGCATCTTACAATGGTTACAGTGGAGACAAGGTGTTTTTCATTCTGGTCTTCACTGAATATTATGGTAATAACTTCCTTATGGTAGTAACTGTTCTATGAAAATGCATATTTTGATACAAATGAAAAGCTTTTTCATATAAATAGATGCCCAATATATTTAACTATTCCTCTATTCGGGAATATTTCAAAAAATTTTCACTTCCATTTCAAGAAATAAATTGCTTATATTCATATAAATAGATCTTTGAATTATTCCCTTAGAATACATTCTTTGTATTATATGTATATTGTGGAAATTTTTGGAAATACAAAGAATTATAAAGCAAAACTACACAGGGTAAGAGATACAGATGATACATCTACTAGTCTTGTGTGAGGCCTATGACTCGGTTTAAGTATCAAGCATGTGTCCAGTTATACAGAAAATAATTCCATCCAACAAACATTTCTGGGCATGTGGATGGTCCACAGACATGTGTATATGTTCATGTACATGTGTGCACATAGAAACAAGAGGTCAACTTCAGGTGTAACTATCGATAGTAGATTTCTGAGTCAGGGTCTCTCGGTTGACCTGGAGTTCACCAGCTAGACTAGAATGGCTAGCTGGAAAACCCTAGACATCCTCATGTGTCTTTATTCCAGAAGTCGGGATTCCAAGTTTATAAGACCACCTGCAGTCTTTTTCCTTAGGTTCTAGATATCAAACTAAGGTCCTCATGCAGATGTGGCCAGCACTTTACCAACTGAACCACTTCTCAAGTATGATGGAGGAAGGTCATTGGTTAAATAAAAAGAAACTGCTTGGCTCTCATTGGTTAGAGATAGGTGGGAGGAGTAAACAGAACAGAACACTGGGAGGAAGAGGAAGTGAGCTCCCCTCGGGGGCAGACGCCTCAGAGAGGGACGCCATGCTCTGCTCTCCTGGGCAGACGCACGCGATGAAGCAAGTCGCCAGGTTAGACATGCTGAACCTTTCCCGGTAAGACCGGTGCTCACAGATTATTAGAGATGGGTTGATCGGGATGTGAGAATCAGCCTGTAAGGGCTGGAGCTAAAGGGCCAAGCAGTGTTTAAATGAATACAGTTTGTGTGTTGTTATTTCTGGTGTAAAGCTAGCTGTGCAGGAGCCGGGCGGGACGAAAAGCAGGCCCGCCGCCCATATTACTACACAAGTACATCTTCATTTTAATAATATTTTGCAGTTCTTCTAAAATCCTTTTTTCTTTTGCCCATCTCTACCCCTCTTTCTCTCATTTCTGCTGTATCCTGGGTTCTTGCTTCCATGTCATGTAGGCATGTTATAATATCCACTGGTTCCGTCCATATGTTTGATTGTTCTCTCCCTTCAAGTTGAGTCTTCTTTCCTAGATTCTGCACAACATTTTGCTTTAGGAGGGGAAACTGAGAAAACAAAGATTTAGAGAGCTTGTGGTAGTCAAAGCTGTCTGGTATAAAATCCATATCTGTCAATTCTGGTCAATGTGACATTGCCCCCGTTATTCAAAATACCTCCATACCCTGGTTTCTTCAACAGAATTTGTAATTAATGGTCATTATTATTTTTAGAATTACAGGAATTAAATGTATTTATGCATAACAACATATGTCCAAGAAATATGGTTTCTTACTGTTATCCCTGTATTTCTTCTGCTTAATTTTCCTTTACAAGGGGTAAACTTTTTTTTAGAGGCTTACTTGTGCTCAGTCTATGTATATAGAAATTACATGTGTCTGTTCTTTAAGGAAAAATAATGTCCTCTTTGAGGCTAACTTGATGGCCCCAATTCCAAGCTCAGTATCAGACTCACAGCCATTTGGCCTGGCTCTGACATATCAAGAAAAAAGTCTTCCTGGTTCTATACATGCCTGGGCCACAGGTGGTCACAGACAGTCTGTGCTGATGCACCGTCCACAGTGCACCATGTTGCTGTAGAGGCTCCCCATTATCTCTCCATTCACAAGGTTTTTTACAAACTTTCATTGCAGTAACAGAGATTCCCGGGTCTAACAGTATGAAATGGAAATGGAAATGAAAAATATGGATTTCAAAGTAATGTCATTATGGAATTAAAATTTATTTTCCAGGAAGAAGCAAAACTTGTGCTATTTGTATTTTGTTTTGTAGATTTCTCTATTTCCCAAATTCTTTGATTGGCTACTGCAGTACAGATTGAGAAGATAGTTCATAAAAACAGCAAGCAGAAAGCGATGAGGTTTTGTTAGAAATTTCTTTGCAATGCCATTGAAAATACCAAGATATTCTGCATAATCTAGTAGATATGTAAGTTATTAGAAGGAAAATATAAAACTTAATGAGAGATGTAGAAAGAAGATCAAAAGGAATGGAGAAATCCAGCATGGGCAGGAGTCGGAAGACTCATGTGTTTTAATGATGTTACTCTCCCAAACATGTTGCCTAGCATCAATGATAAGCAATCTACACCCCAACAGACATATTTCTTTGGTGAATAAGTTGGTTCTAAGGTTTATCAAGAAAACCAAAATGTCAAGACTAATAAAAACTTCCTGAAATAAGAGCATGAAAGGAATTGTTCTACCATAATTTTGATACAATTGGTAGAATATGAAGTTTGAACATTGTGGCCATCACCATACACAGCCTAGCCAGTGTGACCTTGGACGCCAGTTTCTCCCTGTCCCCTAAAGCCTCCTGGCCTAGAAGCAAATCTGGACGTGAGGGTATGGCCTCCTTCTCTGAAATCAATCTGTTTCTCTGGTTCCACTCTCCTCAGAGAGCCCAGGGAGCATGCCTCCCACTCCCAAGAGCCTATTGAGCAATTGCCAAGCAGTCTCTCCTGTCCGTGTATGGCCTTTCCCATAGCCAGCTCTTGGGAGTTTTTCTATTTTGTCTTCTCCTGAGTCCATTAAACTGCCTTCTTAATGAGGGTTAAAAAGGTTGAAATTTATATGTATCAATAAAGACTAAACAGTTGTTTACGGTGACAAAAGATAAGAAACAGAACAGAGATACTGTCATTCAGAAGCAATGCTTGGATCATTAGGCATACATATAAAAAAAAAACTAGAATGCCACATTATATCATACCAAAGAAATGATTCCCAGATGATCACAAAAATGTGTAGAACTTGGCATCATAATGCTTTTGTGTTAACGTAAGAAATATCTCCATAACATTTACCTCAGGTTATGACATACTAAACACAGAACAACTCAGATTACAAAGCAAAGAATTGAAGGCACATGTATAAAAAGATACTATTAGTGGTGGGAGAAACTATACACGAGACATCCACAATCTGTAGCTCTGGCAGAGAGTTCTCATCATGAGGGGACAGAATGGTACTTTGTGTTGGGCTGATGGTGACATTTCCAAGGTGGAGAGGTGTAGGAATAAGGGCGGCGGGGCTGCGTCCCCAGCACCCCAGCTGCCTGGCTAGCTTATGCCCGAAATAACAACACACAAACTGTATTCATTTAATCACTGCTTGGCCCATTTCTATCTAGCCTCTTCTAGGCTAATTCTCACATATTAATTTAGCCCATTTCTAATCATCTGTGTAGCGCCCCTAGGTGTACTTACCAGGAAGATTCTAGCCTATGTCTACCCTGGGTCAGAGCTTCATCGCGTGCGTCTGCCTGGAAACTGGGAGCATGGCGTCTCTCTGAGGCATCTGCTCCCCAGAGGAGAGCTGTCGAGTCTGAGCTCACTTCCTCTTCCTCCCAGCATTCTGTTCTGTTTACTCCTCCCACCTATCTTCTAACCAATGAGGGCCAAGCAGTTTCTTTTTATTTAACCAATGACCTTCCTCCATCATTTCCCCTTTTTCAGTTTAAACAAACAAAAAAAAAAGGCTTTAACTTTAACATAGCAAAATTACATATAACAAAACAGTTATCAAGTAAAAGTTACAATATCATAACTAAGGAAAAATATAACTATAACTATAACTAAGGAAAACTATAACTATAAACTATAACTATAACTAACTATTCTTAACTCCATCAAAGACTCCAGAAAGATACAATACTACCTAAGCAAACAAGAAAAAAGCAACTTTCAAACTCTAGAAATGACAGAGACATCTCGCTGCCTGGACAGTCATCCAAAGTTTCTCTGTAGCAATGGGGCATTCATCTTTGGCCTACAGGCCCATGGTATCCAGCAGACATTTCCATGAAGCAGGACATTTCAAAGTCAGTTCAGTCACTATCTGTTGTGTCCTGCAGAATGTCTCACAGACTCTTCATGAATCAGGAACCCCGAAAGACCATCTCACCTTTAGGCAAGTTCAGCAGTCCTCTCTCTGTGGGTTCTCTGTGTCCAGTTTATGCAACAGTCCAGGCAAGAACAGTTTCTTGCCCAAATGGCTATCAAACTCCATAAGGAGCCTCTTCGATGTCCATCTTCTTCTTGAAGTAGATTGGTGCTGCCAGGAGCAGAGTGTCTCATTGTCATGAAAAGTCCTAAGTTATTAAAACATTTAAAATGCCATATTCTGCAGTCTTTGAAAGATATGAAGAATGTCTATCTAACTGAAATGTATCTCTATATATCTAGAAAATCTAACTAACATGACTACAAGCTTGACCATTAGTAATGATTATCCATTAACCTATTTCTTAATTATACATTACATTTTTAATGAACTACACAATCACAATATCTTAATCAATAGCAGAAATATGCATATACATATAACAAAAATTGACCTTAAATCTCTATCAATAAAGCAAAATCTATACTAATACAAATTATTCATATCTATATCATATCCCCCTTTAAATGTAAAAGAACATTTATAAACATTTTTTGGGAATATGGGCACAGTTATTTCTCTCCAAACTGCTTCCTGCTGAATGGGGGCATCGTTAATTAGGTCTTTCATGGTATAACCTGTGTGCTAGTTTCATCTCAGTTGGCAGTTGAGTGAAGCAATTTTCTGAAGGTGTTCACACCAACCCTTCAGGAGGGCGTGGTCCATCATACCAAATCGGAATAGAAGAAATGAACAGGGTCTCATCCTCTGTGAAAACAAAATAAGAAACTCCTTTCCAAAGCATCATGTCCTTAGATCCAAATTTCAAAGTCGAGGCATCAAAGCATCTATGTTGGATTAGTTCAGAAGCATTTATAAATAAATATCTTTCAGCAGCTGTTGCTCTTTCCTCAGCATTCAAATAATTCAAAGAGAGCATAGTAGCATACAGTATCAAAATTCTCTGTGTATTTTCCATCTTTGTGCGCTTTATTTTAACCTCTATTTTGTTTATTTTTACTTTTAACTTTTTGCTTTTTGAGACAGGTTCTCTATATCTTTGACCTGAAGTAACTCTGTAGACCAGGCTGCCCTTGAACTCTCAGTGATTGGCCTGTCTCTGCCTCCCAGGCATTGGGATAAAAGGTGTATGCTATGACACCTTGAACTCACAGAGAACTGTTTGTCTCTGCCTTCTAGGCACTGGGATTAAAGGCATGTGCTACCACACCTTGAAGTCACAGAAGTCAATCTCCCTCTGCCTCCCAAGTGTTGGGAATAAAGATGTGTACTACCACACACAACAACTCTCTTCCTTTTTTTTTTTGTTTTTTACTTTAAGAACTTCAACTTTTAGTCTGCATATATTTTTAACATGCTGTAAATCATTTAAAAATTTTCTTTGTCTTTGAGGCTCTCTTTACTGTATCTCCCTCTGTTTTTCTGACCACATGAGTCTTTAATTTTCGAAGCAATATCAGTAGGACTAAAGGTGTGGCTTTGCCAGCTAGATCCAGTCCATTCCTTAGCTTTCCAGCCTCGTGGCTGAGGTACCGGTTGTAGCCATGTTTATTTCCACAACTGTATGGCATTTCAAGGTCCCTGCCTGCAAGTAAGTTGCAGCATTATGTCCACAGACAACACACAAGTCCTCTCTCTGTAGTCGGCCCTCCTGCCTAAAACAGTCAGAGTTTGCCCTGGCAGGATGGCCCAGAAAGCCGGCATTTTTAAACTGCGCAGCTTTTTTCCTGCTATGGCTGAAAACCAAAAAGCATGCGTTTAGCTTTTCATCAACACTGTTTAAGTGTTTTGTGGCAGGACCTCTTAATGAGCTGCAGGGTTTTGCAGCTAAAGCTGAGTCAGGAAGCTTCTCTTACATGAGAGTGCTTGCTTGCCTCTAGCAAGCAGAGTGTCACAAATGCTTTAAAGCCAGAGTTCATGCTGGCAGCACAGCCCCAAGAAGCTGCGCTTTAAAATGACACAGCGTTTTTTCTGCTGCTGTTGCCGAATCAGAAAATCTCGCTATAGCACAGCACCAACAAACAGCAAAAATCTGTGTTAAACTCTCTCTCCCTTATTTTTAAGCCTTCTCAGGTTTTGTAAGTGGGTTTAGTCCATCACGTCGGGTGCCATTTGTAGTAATAAGGGCGGCAGAGCTGCGTCCCCAGCACCCTGGCTGCCTGGCTAGCTTATGCCCGAAATAACAACACACAAACTGTATTCATTTAATCACTGCTTGGCCCATTTCTATCTAGCCTCTTCTAGGCTAATTCTCACATATTAATTTAGCCCATTTCTAATCATCTGTGTAGCGCCCCTAGGTGTGCTTACCAGGAAGATTCTAGCCTACGTCCATCCTGGGTCGGAGCTTCATCGCGTGCGTCTGCCTGGAAGCTGGGAGCATGGCGTCTCTCTGAGGCATCTGCTCCCCAGAGGAGAGCTGTCGAGTCTGAGCTCACTTCCTCTTCCAGCGTTCTGTTCTGTTTACTCCTCCCACCTATCTTCTAACCAATGAGGGCCAAGCAGTTTCTTTTTATTTAACCAATGACCTTCATCCATCAGAGAGGCACTTGTGATGGCATAGGGCTTGCTAACCCAGTGGGTTCCCTTGGGTTTGGTTTCCATCTCACATGGTAGCAACATGGTAGATCACATAACACGAGTTTTCTTTGCATTCCTTTTAGCCCTGCTGTTTTCAGTTTTGCATTTTTATAGTATCATAAAGCAAATTTGCAGTTTTGGGCCCCAAACTCTAGGTCTAATGTCATCTTAACCCTTATTACATGTTCCTCAAAGAGCTCCTAATATTTTATATTAAAACCTCTAGCATAGGGTTATCTTTCTAAACATGCTTTGTGTTCTCCTGTATCCTCTGAAAATTACATCACATTGGTTTTCCATGTCACAATACAATCCATAGGCTATTTTAACTGTAACTAATTGTGGAGATTGTAATTGCATTATTCTGCCATCTCCCACCATAAGACCTACTTCTTACTTTTCACTTTTTCAGAATGAGAATAGTTTTCAGTGGAGACTTCTTGATAGAATGTAAAAAATGTAGAATTACATTTTTAGATAAACCCTCAGAAGTGAGACAACTAGGTCACAGTGTACGAGTATTCTCGTGCTGTTAAAATATATTGCAAGCCTTTATTACTGCCAACAGCATAGGGAACTATCAATGACCTTGACAGTTTGGAATCAGAAGAGACACATGACTGTCTGGTTAATACTTGTGCTTACTGACATGGGGCATTGGCATGAGTGTCCCATATCTGAATTTATCAAGACAAAAGAGAGAGGGAGGGGGAGGAAAAAGGGGAATGGAGTGCTTTTGTGTGTTTGTTTCCCCCATTATTACAGATAATCATAGTTGCATGGTTCAGGCCTCTGAACTGCCTTAAACTTTTTCCTCATCCCTGATGCAGCAAATGATTTTGTCACCTTTACTTTCATGCAGCTTTGAAGCCACTTCCTTCTTCCCACCCAGTCATATACCTCTCAAATTAGACAGTACCTATTCAAGCCTTTAGCTTTTACACTCTCTCTTCCCTCACATGGAGTGAGCTCCTGTATCACAAGATAACTAAACCATTTCCTACCATCCCTCACTATGCTTACAAAGCACCCCTTAGCCTGTCAGTTCCATGTCACACAATGCAGTTGCTCTCTCCAAACTGTCGTGTGGATATTACCTCTTGGCCTGAGAGCATGCAAGTCAACTAAAAAATTCTTTAAAATATTTTAATTTCATACCATATTTCTCACTTGTGCCTAAGTCATATGAAATTTGAATTTTTTGACAGAATAATTTATCAATGTCTTCATCTTCCTCCACATGAGCACTGGATTGATGAACGGATTTAAGGCCAACTGAACTGGCAAATGGAATGAGCAGCTCTTAATCAGATAGCAAATGTTCATTTAAGCATTTAAATGTCACAGCAATGTGTTCAAGGTACATAAGCCCACTCATGATATAAGCCAGTCTGAGGTTTTATAGAAACTCTTAGATATAGACATAAAGCAATTCAATGCAAATAATAAAATTAAAACCTATTAGATAATGGCTACTGTTAGAAAAATACTTAGAATTAATGACATGTCTGTTCAGAATGCAGAGGCCTATAATCCTCGGTCTATCTTCAAATATTGAGAGGACTCAGACAGTCTTCCTGGTCTCCACTGGTCCATGCTCTCATCTCTCACATCAACTATGCAACAGTTCCCCACTGTGTCTTTTCTTCTTTCCTGTTTTTTTTCCAGATAATTTTCATTACCCCAGTTAGAATGGGTATTAAAATACTCATAATCTATAATCCCTATCTTGTTGAAGCTTCATTATGAATTTCTAAGGAATTCAGAGATTAAAAAGGATATTTTCTTTATTATCATCTTGAACCTTCTTAATTCGGCCCCTCCGGCTTCCTGGACTTCATCTCCTATTTTCTTGGGTTCTATTCATTCTGTCTAAACAGGTTGCTTTCTCCACTTTTTGTATACACCGGTCATTCCACCTCAGACTTTGATAGCTGTTATCCCTGACTTGAATAGTCTCCTGGCACGTATGTTTCACAAACCCCATACTCATATTTACCAACTCCTTTTACTGCTTCATGACAGGTCATGAATGTCCAATACTACCTTACTTAGCCCATGCTCACTCTTATGAATTGCTTCCAGGATAGAATGTAAGAGTGTTTAGAAAATATATTTATGTCCCAACACTACTTCCTGTAAATTGAAACATTCTTTCCTCTAGGAAAGTGGGGAGGAAGGAGCTAAAGGGCTTTTTAAGATTTCATAAGCTAAAAAATAGCTTACAAAGATCAGGATGCTCACAAGCCATCAAGTAAGCTCAGAAAGTCATAAGATTCATGAGAATCTTCCTTCCCAGGGTTACTCACAAAAACAGTAAGCAATGCCCAAAGAGAGAAGGCTGTCCTGAGTGAAACTGCCCACATTTGGACAGGGTAGCTCCAGGGATGCAGTTTTCAGGAGTCATCTATATCCACAGCAGAATTTGGTGACGCAGCTTTGGTTGATTCAGCTAGGCACCCCAAATGACACTTCATTGATGCTCCTGCGGGAGACCCCAATAAACTCATTGGTTCATCAAGATTAATTAGGAAATAGTAGTTTTCTTTTCTTTTGATCTGCCATCAGCACCATCAGTCATCAGTGAATAGGCATATGTCCACTTCTCCCCAGGAAAAGTCACAGAGTAGTTTTAGACGTGCTGTCGTTTCTTAACAATCTCCTAAAACCTAGGAGAGTGCTAACTTAATTAACGTCCCCATAAGAAAGAGTAAAGGGCCTACTCATTCTGTGACATTTCAGGATGCAGCAAAAAGGAGGCCCTCTGAATCATCAAGGTGGTCCTGACCAGAAACCAAGCCAAGGAACACCTTGAGTTTCTCAGTCTTGAGAAATGTAAGATATAAATTCTTGTTGTTTAAACTACCTATCTCATGGAAGTTCCTAGTATACATAAAATTGACTAAGAAATAATAAAATTATCTAACCATGTTCAGATCATGTTTGGACAGTCATGTTGTTGAGACTTCATGGTATAGGAGACACAATCTTAGAGTAAATTCCTGATATTCTGTAACGCTTACGATTTTTCCATCATCTCTTCCCCAATGATGGATGTCCCTTAGATGGAAAAGTTGAATTAGATATTTTTTTTCTTTTGGGACTTGGCCCCACAAGTCAGCATTTTGACTGGTTGTAGGTTTCTGTAATAGTCTCTATCTGTTGTAAAAAGATGTTCTAACATGTATTAGAGAAATTCTCCAAGGCTTCAACCCTACACAAAGAACTACAAGCAACAAAGGAATGCTGAGAGTAGAAGAAATAGTCTGCCCCAGGGAAGAGTGCTCCACTTAGTTATCCAATACCTGGTGCTCAACTCTGAAAACATACATACAAGTGACATCATACAGACTGATCAGGTTATACATATGAATTTAGAAATATATATAATGTAAAATATGTATGCAACACATATGTATGGAACAACAAATAATGAAAAGGGGGCCATGAATTTGAAAGATAGCAATGAGGTTAGTATTGGAGGACTTGTTGGGAGGAAAGGGAAGGGAGAAATTATGTAACTATATTATAATTTCAAAATATAAAAGAATTAATTCTTTAGAATCATCTAACCAAGGGCCTTACTTAAAAGAAAAGGAAAATAAGACTGGCAAAGTTATGTAGTGGTTTCTGAGTTCTCTTGGAGTACTGTTTTTCTAAATGCAAAATGAGGAATTTTGCTATTAAAAAAAGTTAATGGTGTTGATCATTTTGCAATATCTCGTGGTATATTAAATTGATTTTTCCCTACAATTATATGTACTTCTGCCAATACTTTTATCTTATTCCTATAAAGGATAAGAAGGGGGAAAATGCTGAACCATAATTCTTGAGAGATAATTCTGTCATTCAGAGATGGGAAAAATAGATATATTTAATATACACAGTTTTTTGGTTAGTACAATTGATTCTGGATCAAAAGATGTAATGAATGCCATTCAGAATTGTCCTGTCTTACAAGGGGCCCTGTGATTTCTCAAAGCCCTGCTTCCTGAAAACATTTGAAAGGTGCTAATAGAACACTGTGACACTGTCAGTCAAAAAGCTATTATGAGCCTTGGCTGAATTAATCTAAGAGATATGTTCCAATCAAAAGATCCCAGTCCCCCTGGACTTGGCACTATTGGATCATAGACACAGTATAGTAGTTGTCTATTCCAGAGTGCTATTTAAAACATTATTGACTCGTTTTGAAGACATGAGGAATTGCTGGAGGAATTATGGGAGTGGTGACATAAGGACAGTCTAAGTTGCTTTCAGAATTCTGAAAGGCTTCGATGAAAATGGAGAAGTAGTTAGTAGGTTTAATAGCTCTGTGCACAGCAACTGTGAGGAAACACATTTCTAACTGAATATAAGACCATGTACTGTGAACATGTTCCCTAGTCAATGTGTTAAAATGTTTTGAAACGCAGTAAATGTTCCAGACACCACCTTGGTGTATGCAAACATGTTTGGGAGGTGATTTCGCACCATTGATCTGACCATTGCACTATGAGGAAGCTGCACTTCTGTGTATGCAGAGGTCGAGACCATTTTTAATGACTGTGACACAGCTGCGTAAACGGAAGGCTCCTGAAAGAAGTGAAAAGCCAGAAAGGTCCTTGATGACTAAAATGAATATAATATAGAAAAAAACTGACTTTTAAAGCCTGCATGAATTTTCCCTGGCCTGTTTTCCCAGGAGGAACTTGCCACTGGAGTAAATCCGACTGTTTTTAAGCATACAGTTGGTGCATTATAACCTCTGAGACCATCAGTTTTTTTCCAGTGCCTAAGTCACATAAGAATGCTATGTAAAAGTGGAAAGAAACCCCACTTGGAGGAAAATACTTTCAAGGATATTATTTCAAGTTATTTCATTAGGTAAACATTGCTACCTGGACATCACGCAATAATGAGAGAAGATAATGAGAAAAGACTCTTTGACATTTGAGTAACTTCTTTGATTCTAGCAGCAGGTGACACCTGCTCCTCCTTTATTACCACATTCTCTTATCATCTGAATGCTGTGATTTAATCTTTTGTTCTTGTCCCCCCTTTTCCTTAATCATTTTCTACTTATTCTTATTTCTTCTGTGAATCTTTTCTAATGATGTCTTATTTCTACCATTGTGAGTTTTTTTTTCTTTCTTTTGGTTTGTATAATATTCCCGCCAAGTATTTTTGTTCTTATTGTTTTTCTCTTGAAGGGTCATACCTGAATAAGTACATACCCTTAGAAAGAGACAGATGTTGACTGCATTTCAATTTGATTTCTTTGGCTTTTTTAAAGCTCAGATGAATTCTGGCTATCCATATGTATCCATGCTTAAATCATTGATATATGTGAGATCACAGCATTTCATACCCAGATATGAACTTGCCTTTGGTACCCTTGGGAATTTGTGTAGGGGACAGAAGAAAATTTACATTCCCTAGGTCTAATAGTCATCAACATAAGTCCAAACATAGCACTTTTATGCATATCATATTATGTTAAAATTAGAATTAAAGTATTTAAAGTATGGAAAAATAAATTTATTTTGTTCTTTTATAGAAAATTAAATTTCTGTTTAGAGACTAATTTAGAATTGAAGTATTAAAATATTTGAAAGTTTTTATATTTCTTAATTTCTCCCACACACCCCCCCCCCACACACACACCCCACATAAGGCAATGTTGGGAACTTTACTCTGTGCTCATTCTTCACTTTCAGGGCACAACCTCAAGCCTCCTACCTAGATCAGTTCTAGAGGGAAACTGCTTATTTACCAGGCTCTATTTCTCATCCTCTTCAGTTCACTTCAATCAATTCCGTTTTCTTCAAGGTGAAAGAAACTTGTGTAAAACTAATAACCTTATCCAAAGCATTAAAGATTAATAGTGGCCAATGCTTTTCCACAAAGTAACATATATATCAAAGGCTGTTGTTATTATTATTATTATTATTATTATTATTATTATTATTACTTTATTTTGTTACTTTAAAAATCACCAATCCAAATTCATACTTCCTTCCCTACTCCCACTTCCCTCCCACTAACTCCATACATCCTCCCCTCTCCCCCTCCAATCTTAAGAGAGGGCAAGGCACCCTGCCCTGTGGAAAGTTTAAGGTCCTCCCTACTACATCCAAGTTGAGCAAGGTATACATTCAAAGAGCATAGGTTCCCAAAAAGCCAGTACATGCAGTAGAGACAAATCCCAGTGTCATTGTCACTGGCCCCTCAGTCTGCCCCAACACAGTCTGTCAAACACATTCAGAGAAACTTGTTTGATCCCATGCTCATTAATTCCCAGTTCAGTCGAAGTTGGTGAGCTCCATTAGTTCCATTAGCTCAGGCACATTGCCTCAGTGTGTGAACCCTTCATGGTCTTGACTTCCTTGCTCATACTCTCCCTCCTTCCGCTCATCAACTAAACCTTGAGGGCTCAGTCCAGTGCTCTGATGTGGGTCTGTCTTTGTTTCCATCTGTTCTTGGATGAAGGTTCTATGGTCATATTTAAGATAACCATCAGTCTGACTACAGGACAAGGCCAGTCCAGGCACCCTCTCTATTGCTTAGGGTCTTAGCTGGGGCCATCATTATGGATTCCTGGGAATTTTTCTAGAGCTTGGTTTCTTGCTAACCCTAAAATGAATTCCTCAATCAAAATATCTCTTTTCTTGCTCTCAAGTCTATTCTTCCTCCATCTCAACTATCCCATTCCCTCAAGTTCTCCCCAGCCCTCCCTTTTTCCCCTCCTTTCCCCTTCTTCTTTTCCTTCTATCTCCAGCCCCCATGCTCCCAAATTTTGCCCAATGATCTTGTCTGCTTCCAATTTCCAGGTGGATCTATATATGTTTTACTTTGGGTTCACCTTATTACTTAGCTTCCCTAGGATCATGAACTATAAGCTCAATGTCCTTTGTTTATGGCTAGTATCTACTGAGTGAGTACATACCATATTCATATTTTTGGTTCTAGGTTATCTCACTCAGGATAGTGTTTTCTAATTCCATCCATTTGCATGCAAGATGCAAGACGTAATTGTCTTTACTGCTGAGTAGTTCTCTAATGTGTAGATGTACCACACTTTCTTTATTCATTCTTCCATTGAGAGCATCTAGGTTGTTTCCAGGTCATCATAAGGATGTTTATACCTTAACTCAAATTGCTGAGGTCCTTGTCCATATGAGATAAATAGATTATTTAACCAATTTTTCCTCAAGCTTTGATATTATATTGACATTTTCTTTATTTTCTACATTTTTCTTATGTAGATCACTTTATTCTCCATATACCTTCACTCTGATTTCATCATTCAGACATTTGAAAATGTGAATCCCATCACTTTCGTGGAGCATTTTTATATATGCACATCTTTTTCATCCTATCTTCTTCCCAGTTACTAATTCCTCAATGTTGCTATTTACTCTTTCTGGTACATTTTTTTGCCATTGAATCTGATTAGACACACATAGCAGTAGATTTCACTATAAACCTGTGCTGGCTAGTTTTGTGTCAACTTGACAAAAGGTAGAGTCACTGGAGAACAGGGAGTCTTAATTGAGATGCCTCAAAAGGTTCAAGCTCTAAGCAGACCTATAGGACAATTTCTTAATTAGTAATTGATGGTGGAGGGCCCAGATCATTGTGGGTGGACCCATCCCTCTGCTGGTCGTCCTGAGTTTTATCAGAAAACAGGCTGAGCAAACCATGGGGAGCAAGCCAATAAGCAGCATCACCCATGGCCTCTGCATTAGCTTCTGTCTCCTGTTTCCTGCCCTGTTTGCTTTCCTGTCCTGGCTTTCTTCAGTGATGGAATACAAAGTAAAAGTGTAAGGCAACTAAACCCTTTCCTCCCCAAGTTTATTTTTGGTTGTAGTGTTTCATCACAGTGTTAGAAACCCTAAGAATCAACACTAGGAGACAGCCACTTTCATAACTCTCATGAACATCAATGCAAATGGTGATGATAAAGATAACAAAGCATATAAAATTCCTCTATAGTGAAAATTGTAATAAACTGAAGAAAGAACTTCATTAGACATAGTTATAAGACAAGTACTTAATTTTATGGGGAGAATGCCTATTCACACACACGTATAAATATTCTACATATAATAAAAAACAAGGCATATTTCTTTATGCATCTTCATCACCTCCATGACCATAATGGTTTTTATTTTTATCAAATTTCCTATAATTGTCATAATTTTGCTTTTTTCTGTGACTGCATATATTTATATTTTGTATTTACTATAATTTGCTTGCCCTTACATCTGTTGGTGAACCTTTGGGCTGTTCCATTTCTGGTCTATTTCTAATAATAACATAGCTCTAAAATTTTAAGTGTGATTACCATTGTGGTATGTTTTGCCTTAATTTCTTTTAATAAGTAGACAAGAGTATTATACCTTTCTATAGTTCTATATCTGAGTCTGTTTCTTGATACAAAAAGAGTATTTATCCTGGTCAGTTGGATACATTTATCATTCCATGGATGGAGAGAAGTTTTATCATCTACCAATCAGTAGAAGCAATACATTATATGTATGAACTGAAAAAGAAAATGTGAAGGTAGCAGTAGCTTCAGGAACAATTCACTGTCAAAGCTCTGTGCTGTTTCAAGCTTGCGTGTATTTAGTATTTGGATATATTGCGTTTTTATTACAGTGCCACTTAAAATGCTTTATGCAAGTTCCTCTGACAGTGCTCTCTAAACAGAAGGCTTCACAACAAACCTTTTCTACAAAGGCAATCATGACTTGGAATAGAGAAAACTTCAACTGCTCATTAAACATTGGAATGGCATTTCACTTTCGTGCTTAGCATCCTATTCTTCACATGCTGTAGTGGCCCTGAGAATGATTCTGAATTTTAAAAATGTCAATGAGATAGCATAAAGAAATGGGTTCTTAGCATTTTAAATTCTTGAGTAATGTTTATACTCCATTGAGTAGGGACTTCATACATGGACCTCTAATGAAGAAAAGCAATATTTTCCTGACTTGTCTGCTGCCTGACAGGTTAGCAGTCCTTTGTTTAGAGTAAGGGAGATCCCAGTGACAGCAGAGAAGCCCTCCTCCCCTGATGGGAGAGGTAAGCTGTGATGGAAGTGTTCACCAAAGAAACAAAGGTTATTCAAAGCAACTACTACATATCTTGCTATTTTACAGTGTAGATATGAATCCCCCCCCAAGCAGATTCCTAGATTACTGTTCACATTATTCCAGTGTGGAGAAAAGAAATTGTTTGCAGAAGGTTTCGGATCTACACAGAACAAAATTTTATAGATAAATTTCCATGCATTTCCAGCTAGCTTTAAAAATCCACTGGAGCTAGAGATATAAAAGTGCTGCCTGGAATGTGTGAGGTCGTGAGTTCTATTCCTCGTCATTATACAACAATAACACCAAACAACAACAAATCCTGCTATGGTTATATATTAATTAAAATTTAAAAGTTCATGTACTAGAAAGTGGTACCATATTTTATAATCAAAAAAAAGAAAAGATTCATGACAAAGTTTTAACATAAAAAACTAGAAGGTATACCCAAATAACTCCCTTTTCTTTACAATATTAATATGTAGCTGCTTTTCATTAAATAATCCAAGTGTTTTAAAGAGGGTCATCCTCCTGATACTAGTGAATAAAACTTCAGGGAAGAAAAGTAAGCTTAGGGTCAGTACAGCTTTTCCATGTGCTGTTGTTTGAATAAGAATGTCCCCCATAGGCTCATGTATTTGAATATTTGGTCTCTAATTGGTGGAACCATTTGGGAAGGATTAGGAGGTTGACCGTGTTAGAGGTGTGTCAATGAAGTGGGGCTTTGAGGGTTCAGATGCCCGTGCCATCCCAGTTAGCTTTTCTGGCTCATGGTTATCTCACTATGGGAGCTCTCAGCTACTGCTGCATGTCTGTTCCTACTTGCCTGTTGCCATGCTTCCTAACATGATGGTCAATGATATAGTTCTCTGAAACTATAGCCCTAAATCAACTTTTCTCTACAAGTTACCTTGGTCATGGTGTCTTCTCACAGAAAAATAACTAAGACACTGTTCCAGCATGCATTTGCCCCAGCTGATCTAGTTGGTACTCTTTAGTTCATCCTAAGGAGCCCTGCCCTTAGTCTCATGAGCATCTAATAAAAGCTGAAAATGAAGAAAAGGAAGGGGAAAATAGAATTTAATATAATGACCTATAAAATTAGTAAAAAATGTAAAAACCCACAAAAGTCAAATAAATTACAACTTATATGTTGCTCAAATGTTTATAAATTTGGGCATATAAGTAAATGGGAAACCTGGAGAGGTGGGGAAACACTTTCCCTATATATAAAAAAAAGTCTCAGATAAAAGCTGTTTCTATTTTCTCTAATGATTTTAGTTTGGTAGTTTATATATTAATGCAACCCTCTCCAATCTTTTTCTTAACAATCCCCAAAATTAGAAAGAATAGGTGTTTTTACAAAACAGTTAAATGACTAAATTTGGACTCTTCAGAATTTGATTTAAATTTTTCCAGCGTTCTTTGATTGATCTACTTAATGGAGAAGCCAAAAATACCTAGGAGAACCAATGTTTCAATAGAATAATGTGTTTTGAAAAATGTATCTTCAAAGCTGCCTTAAAACTTCCTGTCTTCTCTGTCGCTGGAAGTCAGCCTTCTTCAATTCCTTTCCCTATTTAGAAATTTCAAACTGAAAACTGGACTGTGTTATTACCTTTGCTTCTGAGACATGTGAAGCCTTCTTGAAAGTCGAACTTATTTCCCTTATTATAATGCCCAGGGTGCGAACAGGAGACTGATTTTGGATGTAGCTATTTTTTTTCCTATTTCATTATGCCACAGATCCACATTTCCATACACCTTGTATAATTTCTCTGAATGATGTTCAAGGGATCTTTTGGCATTACATTATTGATCATCAAATATTTGTAAGTGAAAGTGGTAGAGGATGAGACAGAAGATAGACAGCTAATCTTGGGGCGACTGTGAATGACAGGCACAGAGAAGCATAGACATTTTTGAAGGCACAAAATGTCAGTCTGCAAAATTGCCTTTCTGAGTTTGATATTGGTCCTCACTGTTCTGAGATGAAGACAGAAATCATTTGCAAGGCAGTCCAGTAGAACAGACACAGCTGCTTCAATAAATGTGGTTAACTAACACATATATACACACTTTGAAACAGTAATGTGAATAACCTAAACATTGACATGTTTAGAAAAATATTTAATATGACACTACTATTCCTGAAATTAATATTTATATCTGTACAAAGTTATATCTATAACCCAGAAAGCCAAATATTATTTACTCTGGAGGTACAGTTTCCTACCTGCTGGTCCTTTAGAGTAATTGCTGGTTTCAGTTTGAATTATTGACAAGGTACCCAGGATCAAAAAATAAGACGCATGAAAATGCATTTATTGCTGCTGTCTGCAAGGGAGCAATTCAGTTTACATTTTGCTCAAGTTATTTTAGCGAACATCTGAGCTCATTGCAGGTGTCACTTTAATAAGCTTCCTCTGTTTGTCCTGTCCAAAGAGTACAGCTTCTAGGGTAAGATGGAGAGGGGAGCAGAGGAAGCAGAGCCCACTAAGTAATAAGGCGGCCCACTATGATTCCCAGGGTGTGTTTTGTTTTGGTTTTTCAAATATGTTTGTGGAGTGAGAAATGTTGTTCGGGAAGCATAAGAAATTTCTGGCACTCTGCAAAATAAGCTGTTATTTCTCCATTTCTATTTGTGTATTTGGGGTTTTAGAGATAAGCTTTCCCTATGTGGCCCATGCTCGCTGATGCATTACCTCTTCAGATCAGTTCTCTGGCGTTGGAAGGGCTCTTCAAGTTGTCTCTGCAGCTGTGGGAAGCCCAGTTACTAGGCCTGGTTCATTTGGATAGTCCAAAGCTGTTCTTTTTCTTTTTGGTTTTCGAGACAGAGTTCTCTGTGTAGCTTTGGAGCCTGTCCTGGAACTAGCTCTTATAGACCAGGCTGGCCTCAAACTCACAGATATCCGCTTGCCTCTGTCTCCGGAGTGCTGAGATTAAGGGCGTGTGACACCATTGCCCAACTCCGAGGTTGTCCTTAAGAGTAAATGGCACTAACCACATCTAACACCAAGTCTCATATTTGATATTTTGGCTGGGGAAATATCAGATAACTTCCCTGCCACTCAGATTATTCATAATGGAATGATAGATTGGATATGCAGTACTCAATACTGGTGACTGTGGTCAGGGTCACGAGAATGCTTATGGGAGAATACAGCCTAACCCTAGTTGGAAAAGTGTAGGCGTCTATCTCACTATGGGAGTGAATTGCATTTGAATGTATTTATTATAAACTTACTAAAAATATGTTTATAAAAGAGCTGAATCCGTCAGTTCTAGTCTTTTTTAGATCATACAATTTGAAATAATATCTTCTTTATCTGAATATTCAAACCATGCACAATGCTGAATATATTAGCAGTAACTCTAGTATCTTCCAAATGCACAAAGCACACATTTACCAAAGAAAAGAATTTGGTGCTCAAGCAAAGAACCCTTAGGGGTCTAATCAAGAAAACAGTGTGTAATGTTGGACATTAGTAGAGAATCTAAATTATGTTAATTGTTTTTCTGGCAAGTTGGGAATTATATGGTCATGTCATTAGTAACATGTTTATGAAATTATATTTTAATTGCTTTTCCTGCAAATTTAGATTTTTTAAAAGTTTATTTTCTTTCAATATATTTGATTTTACTTGGTTGAAACTTGTGACTTTGAATATTTTATATCACTTATTATTAACGTTTTCAAAGAGATTTTTTTAAATATGCCATGTGGAATCTTATGACCTTAGCCACAGAGCCATTTACTTCTCTTCAAATAAAAAAGACAGATATCAAATGATTTGGTGCTGGATAGTCTTCAGGAGCGGTCCAAACAAAGCACCAGATGGAGCAGCTTTGAACTATGACCCCATGGGTGCTGCAACCTGAGATCTAGATATCCAGGGGGCTGATGTCCATAAGGCTGATTAAATCTGTGTTCCGTTCACAAGTTAAATCTGTAGCTTTCAGTATGGTAATCACAGGAGGTAAATGCCAGAGAACTATCTAGTCCCCTTCTGCCATGCAAGGAGTCAGTCAAAAAAGAAAGTGGCCCTCTCTAGACACCAAATCTACCAGGGTCTGCTTCTTGGACTTCCTAGCTTCCAAGATTAGAAAATAAGTTTCTGTGGTTTATAAATCAGGAGAGTTGTGACATTTTGGCAGAGTTTCAGAGATGAGGAGGAATCTGCCCCATGACCCCTAGTTTGTGGTGGTCTGTGACAACCTTTGGCATTCTTTGGCTGGTAGAGACATCACCCTGACCTCTGCTTTCACGTTCACATGCCATTCTTTCTGGGTACTAAACTATCTATATACATATATAATTTTATGGAGACACTAATCCTATTAATATTAGAATCAACCCAAATGAACATAATTTACTAATTGTATTTCTAATGACCCTATCTCCAAATAAGAGATATTCATTGATATTGAGGGTTAGAACTTCAGTATGTAAATTTTTAGTCTCTATTCATGCCAGGGTAATGTTTACTGACTGAAACAGACTATTTAGGGCGTGGATATTGGAATCCCATTTCTCTACAAACTTAAAGCAATGCCTTAAGGGCAAAACTCTTCAGAATATAATAGAAAAATGAGGACTTTGGTGTATTTATAAAGTATATGACTGAGTACCTGACTTTGTTTATGCAATTACCTCCTCCCTACTGAAGGAGCTGGAGTCTGCACATGGTATTTGTATTCACCTATTGAATGAATGAGGGGATACTCACTGGTCTGGATAGGGCAGTTACTAACTGCACTATCTAAAATAGTCTCTGCCTTAACCTGTACATTTAGAGGAAAAGGGGGGTAACCAGATAGTCATTTTACTAAATATAAACCCGTGATTGGACTGGTTTAAACTAGGAGTTTATTCTAAAGGCAGATGTGATTGGAGGATGGAAGAACATGGATCTTCTATTTGAGGACCAATGGATTCATGTTGGAGGACGATGGGTGCCCTGAGGTCTGAAGGTCCCTCAGGCACTAACACTGTAACAGAAAAAAACAAGCATTTCAGGCAAGTAGAGCTACAAGTGTGGAGAATGAGAGGCTAAGTAAATATGCAATATGTAAATAAATAATTCATAATTTGAGGAGGTGCATAAACAATGGTGAGCTGAGGAGATGGTAAGATGAGAAAAATGAAAACTCTCTATTTTAAGATGATAGGAATCTGTGAAACTTTTAGAGTAGGTATCTAGCATGATCCAATTTGTAATTAAAGATTACATTGCCTCTAGCCTTGAGAACTGATTAAAGCCAGGCTTGAGTGATTGGGATCCTATTGAGAAGTCCGGCTGGGAGATGATAGTGAGATTGTGCCACAGCAGTGCTTTTAGTTATTAATAGAGTCCATCCCTGCAACAGCTATGTGGGAGGAAAAATGGCCAGGATGCCATGAACCAGTGGTTTTGGGGAAGTAGGAAGAGAAATGAAGCATGGGAGATGTTCCTCACTTGAGAGTTTATGCGCGGGACACGGGGGTGGGTGCTCTAAGACGACCGGATCGGGACGGAAACCCAGGATTCTGTATTTCACAGTGCTGCATTAGATGTGGGATTGTGATACCCAATGCATACAGCAGGCAGGAAGTTGTACAGTTCCCTCTGGATCTCGGAAGGAGGGCTCTGTGAGAGGTGCACATTTTGGGGACATCTATGCAAGCCGGTGCAGCTTCGTATGGGGGATAGGTTCTTACCTCCTCCACTGAGAGTGTCTTCATGGAACATGAAGGAAAGAAGCCTATGGTGAGATAGTGCAACATTTCTTTCTTAGAAACAAAGAGCTCACTTCAACAGGTAGGGGCAACTCAGAAGCATCCGGCACCAACAAGTCAACAGAAAACAGTGAGTGTGGAAGTGAGAAACCGGAAGTACAGCAGGATGAGAACAAACAGACGCAGCAACTTTACTTACTTGGAGTCTGTGGGTCCCTAAAATGACTTTTGGGGTAGAAGAATAGATGAGAAATCCAGAAATGGTGGTTGAAAAGTGCTAGGGAAATGTGGATATAGATATAGCAACAATTGATTGTATGAGCAATGAGCTGTACAAGAATAGCTGTGGCAAGAACTCGAGATGTTTACATTAGAGATTTGTAGCTGAAGAAATGAAATGTCAATGAGATATACGAAGAATGCAAAGATAGAAAATGGATCAACAACTGGAGCAGAGAAGGGAATATTATTTTATAATCAAGGCACTGAGACAGGACAAAATCCTCAGTAAATAAAGGCATTTGCCCTTAAGACTGATGACCCCAGTTCAATTCCCAGGACTGACACTCCCATGGTAGAGAGAGGCTGAAATGTTCAGGATTATAGATGAGTTTCAATGTAATGAGAATGAACTACAGAGGTTATCCAAAGAGAAATCAGATATTAACTCCAGGTGAAGAGATTCCAAAATAGTCAATGTACAACACCTGGTCAAATTAACTAATTAATGGCTTGACTTTTTAAAGTTATTTTAGCTAGTTTTGTGTTATGTAGAAACAGCATAGTTGCATTTTATCAAAAAGTGGTTGTATTTAAGCTTTTGACTTGGTTATCAGAAATGGAAGTATAAGATGATAATTGTTTAAGGTGCTGGGAAAGGGGACTTGGGAAATAGCAGATTTTTCATATACACTTATAAAAAAACAATAGCTGAGTTACTAATTAACATCACATTAGTAAGACTTATTTTCATTTTTAAGAAGTAATTAGCCAACCAAATTAGATGATAATGAGACCTAATAATCACATTTTTTATTAGAGCAATTACAGTGAACTTTTAAAAACATTTAATGCATATGGTATAATGAATATGCAAAAGTATTAACTACTTAAGCAAAAGGTATAGATTTGGGGTTTTTTTTCTGCACAAAATTAACAGCTAAAGTGAAGCTAAAAGCCAGTTTTGTTTCTTGTCTTCTGGAAGTGCATTCTATCTGTACTCTTGAAGGACTGAGTTTGTGATGGCAACTGGTTTTTGTATGCTCTGAGCTAGTATTATTCTGAATGGGTTGAATTTGATTTTCCTAATATTTTACCACCAGAAATGTGAAATAATTGTTTTCTTTCTAATTATTTGTGCACTATCTTGGATAAATGGCATCATTTTCTGTGTAGCTAAGGAGCCCATCACCAAATTTAGAGTTTCAAATAACTACTTGCAGGCAGATTCCACTGAACCATGCAAGTTGATGAATCAATTTCAATGTGTCTCTGAAGATGCAAAGGTTTTTTTTTGCCTATGTTTGCATGTGTGTAGCGTGTATGCATATCCATATAGGTATTCACATGTATGGGGATATACATGTTTTCAGGTGTATCTTAAGGCCAGAGCTTGTTATTGGGTGTCTTATTCCATTTCTCTCCACCCACATTATATGTTGAGGTAAAGTCCTTCATGTGAACCCAGATCTCACAAATTCAGCTAATCTACCAGACCAAATTGCTATGGAGTTCTCTTGTCTTAGCCCCCAAAGTGCTAGGATTGTAGGTGGGTTGCCATGCCTACCATGCCTATTTATATGCGTAATGGGAAAGGAGACTCAATGCCTCATGCTTGTGTGGAATAGTAATTTGAATGAGAAATGTCCCCCATAGGCTCATGTATTTGAAAATTTGGTCTCTTGGTAGTGGTGCTGTGTGGGGAATTTATGGAACCTTTAGGAGGTGGGACTTTCCTGGAGAAAATATGTTACTAGGGGCAGGCTTTAAAGTTTCATGGTCTTGCGGCATTCTCTGCTCTGCTACCCACTTCCTTTGTGTGGATGAAATATGACCTCTCTGCTGCCTGCTCCTGTCCTCATACCATGCCTTCTCAGCCATGATGGACTCTATCCCTTTAGAACCATAAGCCAAATGAACCCTTTCTTCCCGAAGTTGCTTTTAGTCGATGTATTTTATCACAGCAACAGAGAATGAACTAATAACAGCAAGAACTTTACTCACTGAGCCATCTGCCAAGTCTGAAACTTTTGATAAGACTTAATAATATAGCATGCCTACTGGTGGAATTTAAGGTGATGTAGGGATTTTTTGAGCGGATTCATTGCATCTTTTCTTGATAAACTGACAAATTCACCGACAGGAGAAAAACGTCTACTAAGACCCATGCCCATACATTGCTCCCATGCGTATTCTGCTTGTCATGGTATGATTTTCACCGTGAATGGCACCATAGATCTGCCCTAGGCTTTAATACCATCTATATGCTAATGACGTTCACATTTATCCCACTAAACTACTCTCTTTCCAGAGCACAATATATGTATACAACTTACTGTTAAAATCTGCCTTCCAATCTCATTTAGGCATCTCAGTATTGTCCTGACCCACCCCCTTCTTCCAGTCTTTGTCATCTCAATGAAAAATACCACCACACACCCAAGTAGCTATGCAGAAATGCCAGACTCCCTTCCTTTGAATTGCTCCACACCCCACAGAATCCTCAGCAATCACTATAGAGCCATATATTATTGTCACCTTATCTACCTCACCAAGGCTAGACCAGTAGCACCTCTCCCACCATTCTGGTCACCTGTTGACTGGCCTTTCTGTTGATTGCATGGCAGAATATTCTGTATTGTAAGGCACAAATCCAAACATTCCTCTGCTCACCATTCTCTGGTGCTGACTTATTATTGGGATGAATCTCTGACTCCTCTTTTGGTCTTCTACCCCCTCTACCTAGGGCTGTCTCTGGCCTGCTATTATGGGAAACAATTATGGCCTCAATCTTGATCCTGTGCCGTTAGCTCTCCCTGGACTGTTTCCCCACCAAATCAGCAATCATATATCCATCCATAACTTCTCAAGTAAACTTTGAACTGTGCTGTTTCCTCCCAGACCACCCTGCACACTGTCCTACAACACAGATGTTTCCAGATGAATTTGTTTGCCTTTTGACTTTCTGTAGTTTGCACTTGAATATGAGTGGGGAGTCCTTGGCTTTGTTCCCTACTCTATCCTAGGGACTTTCAGAGAAGAGTAGAGTTCAATAAATATTTGGAGGTTTGTGTAAATCTTTAATTTTTGAGACTTTGACACGTTACTGCTGCATTTATAACATTTTCACCCCTCCATCTCTTTCCTGAAACCCATTTTTGTCCCCATACACACTGTCAAATTCATGACCTATCCAGGGTCTGTAGAAGACGGGTTTTCCCTTTCTCATCTGCTACTAATTACCCGTGCTAATTCTTGAATAGTAGGGCCTTGTGACATTTCTCCAAGTTGAATGAATGAATGAATGAATTCATGAGTATACTAATAATATGCTCCTTCCTCCATAATTTGACTATTAGTCTCTAATGTTGATATCCCTGCCTTGGTAAAATAAAATGTGATTTGATGTTTTGTTCCCACTTTCGTTACTCTACATTACTCCACTAGGAACCATGCTGGTCACATTTCCACCTTAATATAATTGATGATATTTATATTCTGTTGCATACCTGGAGTCACAAAATTGTTTTGCAGCTTTCAGTGCTCATGTGGTTTCAATACATACAACTATTTCTTTTACTACAGATTTATTATTCTTCCCTTGGTTAACTATAGATTATTATTTAATGCTTTTTAAAGATGTGCTCATGAAATTTAAAGTCTCTGGAGTTTTGTTTGTTGGAAAAATACATAGTTGCCACTTGTATGGCAGTTTTTCTCAGTACGATAATACATAGGTCAAATTTTCTTTCCCTGGGGACTTTGTAGACATGCTTCCAGATGTCCTATTATGGATTTATTGATACACACAGAATTCTTTCTTCTTACTTTTCAATAAATTCTCCATAGTAATCTCATTCATTATTAACTTATACAATTATTTACTAAAAATTCTTCTTACCAATATAATTGTATCCTTTAAAATTATATATTTTTAAATATTATATATATTAATATATATTATATATTAATATATAAAATATATATTAATTATATATATATATATTTTAAATTATATATTTTTATATTGATATATTTATTATATCATAAATATTAATATTATTTGTAATTTCTCATCATTTTTCTTTAATTATTTCATTATTAATATTAATATAATTCAGGGGTTTTTCAAGTTTGCCCTAGATTCCTCTGAATGAATATTATTTTCTATAATCTGTGAATCATCTCTTCATTCTCTAGATTTTACAAAGTTGTAGATTTGAAGTAACAAAGACAGTAGTTGTGACGTCTATAATGAAATCTTTTCCTTTCCTTTTCTTTCCCAGACTCCATATCACATGTTGTAGCACAATTAATAAAAACCCAGAGAGATAAATATCATGTCGAGAACTCAAGCAGATATGTGATAGAACTACCATGAAACTCACAGCGCCACTCACTGCTCTCATGTGTAATGAACTTTTGTATATAACCTAGGATCAATTTCCCAGGGAAAGGTCCTGCATGCAGTGTGACAGATCCTTCTACATCAATTAATAATCAAGGTAATCCCTACTGACAAATCCACTGACCAATAGGCAATTTACTTGAGATTTTTTTCTAGGAGATTCTTTGGCAAGTGGATAGTTAACATTTATTAGGATATTTTGTCTCATGTTAATATCACAACACAAAACACATTTCAATTTTCAAAGCCCTACACTCTTTAACAATTCTATTGCTTTAAAAGTTCAAGCTGTGGACTCCTGTAAAATCACAAAAAGGGAAGACCAGGGCCTAGGAGCAATGTGTCAAAGCAAAACCACAAGTATGAATCCAGCACCCACAGCTCAGTGTCCAATATGTGAAACTTGTGCATGTTTTTCTGGCTCCTGAAAGCTTAGAAAGCCACACTCCTGCATCTCTGCCATCCACAGCACACAGAGTTTGTTTCATAGTCTTTAGTTTGTGCCTCCATACACTTGTCACTACCCATAACATAAACTCCACAGTCCTGGCATTTCCAATATCTTATCTCTGCAGTATAACTGTGGCTTTACCACTCCATTCTCTGTGGTGTCATGATTAATCTGATCTCCATGACTCTTTCTTACCTTGCAAACCAATACCACTCAGATGACTCTTCCTTACCTTTTCCCTATTCCCTAACTCTGCTGCAAGCTCAAGAGACAGCCAGCCCACTTGGAGCAGGGTTTTTGCTTGTCTCCAAAAATCTCATATGTCTGACCTCCATCTTCTGCATTTTTCTCACAATTCTTAAATCCTAGACTCACACAGGATGCCCATGTAAGCTCTGAGAACCCAGTGGCTTTTCCAGATCAATGTTCTAAACTTTTCCACAACCCTCCAACAAAAATATCACAAGGAATAAAAAGTCACCTGCTCAGGTCCATCCCACTCCTAGCATGACTATTACATCATCCATAGCTGGACCTCCAGAAATAGAGTTTGCACTTGAATGACATAATTGTCATGCCAGGTAAGATCATAGGTCTGGGACAAATAACGAAAACTCCTTGATGTAAGCAGAAGGGTTAGTGGAAAAGGAACCTAGTAGCTTTTCTATCTGAGAGCGATCTGAAAGAGAAAAAGGAACATGAACCTTCATAATGCCATTAGCTCCCACCACCTCCCAGAGTGGACAGAGAAGGGCAGAGCTATAGTGGGATCTGGTATGGGAAGAGACTGGGGAGGATTGGAAGGGGCTATCCCAGTGCACAGAGGGGTTCCAAGGTTGAAGAGGTGAAGTTAAGAGGGGGAGGAGAAGGTGGGAAAGGTGAAAGTTGACCTTGAGCCTCCAGATTAAGAAGGGATGGGGTAGATGAGGAAGGGGAGGAATGTGGAGACTTGCTTCACAGGAGGGGATTGGGTAGTGTAGGCTTGAAGGAGTGGGGGAGGGGCCATTGCCTCTAACTGCATGGTCCAACTGGAGTTGTCGGGGTCCCAATTTCCAGATGACGGGGAATTTGGAGGCATTGGGGCCTTAGCGACCAAGATTGGTGATGCGAGGCACTGGCTACTGAGGGGGGAGTGGGAGCACAGAGCCCAAAACCCATGGACATATGTAAGCTCTGTCCATTTGTCCTTATGGCGACAAAAATTTTCTATCTAGGTCTTGGAAGATGATAAGCTCAAGGCTTCCCTCTGGTGGCCGACGGGTCCCACTGTCAAGGTCGTAATAGAGGTCTGGGTCTGAAAAAGCCTGGGATAAAACCCGACTCGCTGAACAGAGCAGACAATGAGGACTACTGAGAACTCAAGAACAATGGCAATGGGTTTCTGATCCTACTGCCCGTACTGGCTTTGTAGGAGCCTAGGCAGTTTGGATGCTCACCTTACTAGAACTGGATGGAGGTGGGGGTTCCTTGGACTTTCCACAGGGCAGGGAACCCTGATTGCTCTTCAGGCTGAGGAGGGAGGGGGACTTGATTGGGGGAGGGGGAGGGAAATGGGAGGCGGTGGCAGGGAAGAGACAGAAAGCTTTAATAAATAAATAAATTAAAAAAAAACAAATCTTAGAGCATAGGGAAATTAGCAGCCTTTTGGGGCAAATTGTGTCAGTCAAGCCTAGTTTATTTATTTGTTTGTTTGTTTGTTTATTATTACAATTTTTACATCCTCCCCTCCTTCCATTTCCCTCCCCCTCCCCCCCACTTCCCTCCCCCTCCCTCTCTAGTCCAAAGAGCAGTCAGGGTTCCCTGCCCTGTGGGAAGTCCAAGGACCTCTCCCCTCCATCCAGGTCTAGGAAGGTGAGGATTCAAACAGACTAGGTTCCCACAAAGCCAGTACATTGACTAGAATCAAAACCCAGTGCCATTGTTCTTGGCTTCTCAGTCAGCACTCATTGTCAGCCATGTTCAGAGAGTCCGGTTTGATCACATGCTCCATCAGTCCCAGTCCAGCTGGCCTTGGTGAGTTTCCATTAGATCAGCTCCACCTTCACAGTGGGTAGGTGCACTCCTTGCGGTCCTGACGTCCTTGCTCATGTTCTCTGTCCTTCTGCTCCTCGTTTGGACCTTGGAAGCTCAGTCCAGTGCTCCAATGTGGGTCTCTGTCTCTATCTCCATCCATTGCCAGATGAAGGTTCTATGGTGATATGCAAGATATTCATCAGAGTGGCTATAGTATAGGGCCAGTTCAGGTGGCCTCTCCTCAGCTGCTCAAGGAACAAGCTGGGGGCATCTCCTAGGACACCTGGGAACCCCTCTAGTGTCCAGTCTCTGGCCGATCCTCAAATGGCTCCTTTAATTAAGATATATACTTCCCTGCTCCCATATCCACTCCTCCTACATCCCAACTGTCCCATTCCCCCAAACTCTCCCCATGCTCCCCTTTTCACTTCTCTCTCCCTGTCTTCCCTTACCCCTGTGCCACCCCCATCTCCAAACTCTCAATTTTTGCCTGGAAATCTTGTATACTTCCAATATCCAGGAAGATAACTTCATTTTTTTTTCCTTTGGGTTCACCTTCTTAATTAGCTTCTCTAGGATCACCAACTATAGGCTCAATGTCCTTTGTTTATGGTTAGAATCCACTAATGAGTGAGTACATACCATATTCATTTTTTTGGGTCTGGGTTACCTCGCTCAGTATACTGTTCTCTATTTCCATCCATTTGCATGCAAAATTCAAGATGTCATTGTTTTTTTAACTGCCGAGTAGTACTCTAATGCATATATATTCCACACTTTCTTTATCCATTCTTCCATTGAGGGGCATCTAAGTTGTTTCCAAGTCTGGCTATTACAAATAATGCTTCTATGAACATAGTTGAACAAATGCTTTTGTAGTATGATAGGGCATCTCTTGGGTATGTTCCCAAGAGTGGTATTGCTGGGTCTTGGGGTAGGTTGATCCCAAATTTTCTGAGAAACCGCCACACTGATTTCCAGAGTGGTTGTAAAAGTCTGCTTTTGTAGGAGGCATGCTAGGGGAGACAGCGGATCTGGTTTTGAGCCGCAAGTATCCATTTTAGAGTCTATGCCCAACTAAGTGACCTAAGTCCACTCTAGCGAGTCTGCCAAAATGGCTCTTAGGTCCAAATGGGGTAGTGAAGATTAAATGCCTGGTATCCCAAAACAAACAGATCTCCACCTCAGCCAAGGCCGGTACCGCCAGTCTGACCGCTGCTGGGAATCGAACCCCTGGCACAGGCTGTGACTTTAGCAGGAATCTGAAAATTGAAAAAAAAAAAATAAGTTTGAATGAGTCCCGCAAAAACCCTATAGCATAGAAAAGAAGAGACTCACCAATACGCAGCAGCTGTAGCCCAGAAGCTGGGGGTGGCATGGAAAACTCAGATTGTAAAATAAGGGGCTTTCAACACACGGCCTGCCTCATAAAAAGGGCCTGCCCTATCTCAGTAGGACCTCCAAGATGTTCTGAATATTTTCCTAATGGAAGCTCTCAGCTGATGCAAAATCCCAATCAAACCAAATCAAAACAAGCCAAATTAAGAGATATCCAGGTTTGATGGGAGTTCTGTTCTCTTGGGTGGCCCAGAGGGACAACCAGGAAACCTCGCAAACACAACCACCTGGAGCAAGAAAAAGAGACCTTGTGTTCCTCTTTTGGGAGTTCACTTAAATACTGTTGGTAGTAGTCCTGACCTCCCACCCTGGGAGGGGTCAGGATCTGGCCTGCTGAAGTCCAGAGTGCTAACTTTCAGGGCCAGGGAGCTAGGATAGATGCAACGGGCTGGCGCCTAAGCTCCCAACTTAACACTAAGAATTTATTAGTTTTATCTGTGATAATTGTGTCTTTTAAACCAATTCCTTGTGTGTGTGTGTGTGTGCACATGTGGTCATATTTGTATCAGCTCTATTTCTTTTTAAAAAATTGCATTATTTGATACCTACTTAAGCCTCAAATGAGATAATTGTGAGGATTTATTTCTGAATTCAAAATTCTATTTTGTTGCTCTGTGTATCTGTCTGTTAGTGTGCCAATACTACACAGTGTTTGTTTCTATACCTTTACACTTTTGAAATTGCAAAGTGTGAATCATCCCACTGTATTTATACTTTTCAAGATTGTTTTGTTAATCCTGAGTTTTCTGAATTTTCTTTTAAAATTTCAATTCAGCACACCTGTTTCTACGAAGAAAAAGCTGGGCTTTAAAACTGTTACATTGAAGCATAAATCAATTTAGGAAAACATTGTATCTTAATACTATTAAGTCATCTGACCCATTAACATGGTGAACTCTGTTTATTTATTGAGGTCTTCTTTATTTCAACAAAGGTTTGCAATTTTAATGGTGAAATTTTTACGCTTTAATTTCTTAATATCTATATTGTTTAATGCTATTATAAGTAAAATGTATTTTATTTTCATTCTTTCATTGGTCTTTGCCTATAAATATTGATCATGTGTCTGAAAGCACTACTAATCAATCATAATGTAATTTTAGTGGGCCCAATAATATTCTATGTATAGAGGGTTGTGTTATCTGTAAATAGAGGTTTACTTCTTTTACAATATGGGTGATTTTTTTTTTTTTTGCTGTGTTGCCATGTCCATAACCTGCAAATTATAGTGGCAAGTAGGGTATGTGCCTGAATTGTTTTTCATCTTAGAAGAAAACCATGAATTCTTTCTATATAGAGTATGAACACTCATTGTGGATATTTCTGAAGTTATCAAACAGAAAGGATTCCAAACTCTTGCTTATTTGTTAAAGTGTTTAATAATTGGGAGGTATAAAATAATGTCAAATGCTTCTAGTATAGTTATTAAGATGGTCATATGGATTAGTCCTAGTCTGCTGTGTGTTAGATTCATTGAATTAGGGCTGTTAAATCAATCTTTCAAATCTAACTTATCTGTGAAATAAATGGGCCTAGGTATTGCTGGGTGTGATTTGCTAAAATTTCATTAAATTTTCTTCCCATGGCAATTCAAAAGTGTTACAACTCTATGTTTGCTAACAGATGACCTTTTTTACTGTTTGGGACATGAGAATAATATCAGTCTACAGAATGAGTTGTAGGATGTTTTCTCCTCTTTGATTTTGTAGATAAGTAAAGAACTGATATGAACTACTTCTGCAGAGTGTTGGAGGACTCACTAGTGAAGTTCTTTGGGCTTCAACTTTTCTTTCTGAATACTTTTTAGGCATAAACTGATAAGCTTAATCTTTTTAAATATTAAAGGCTATTAAGATAGTCTATTCCTTCTTGAGCCCATTTTTGGTGGCTTAAACCTTGTCAGAAATTCACTCTTTACATTTTAGGTATTTAATTTGTCAAAAATAGATTTATTCATAACATTTTCTCTTAATCTTTTTAATTCTGTCAAGTCCAGCCAAGGTTTAACAGTTCTTCCTGGTTTCTGTAATTTTACATTTTTTCTTTTTTTCCTTTTGTTTTGTTTCTTTTCTTTTAGTCAATCTTATTCAATTTATCTATTTCATATTTTTTCAAAGGAATAGTTGATATTATCAATTATTTCTATTGTTTCTCTATTCTCCATTTTGCTCCTGCTTACCCAATTTTTTTTCCTCAGCCCTGATAATGGCTTAATTTTTTTCTTTTATCAGTTTTTAGGGTAATTCCCATGAAACATATTTTTCCTTTTTTAATTATTTGTTACTTCAAATATAAAATGTATTTCTTCTTGACAGCACGTAGTTCAATTCCATGTTACATTGTCTAACAAATGTCTACCTTCTGGTTCAATTATTTAATCAATTCAGATTTAATGCCATTGAGATATCAGAACTTATATCTGACTTTTACTTTTGATTTCTGTTTATCTTATATCTTTTATATTTCTCAATTATTTTACACTTGTACTCATACTAAATCATTTTGGGTTTTTTTATTTTTAAACTTTTTTTATTTTCTTAGTCTAATTGCAGGTGGTAAAGAGACGAAACATGTTTTAGAGTCCCATCCCATTTCTTTAAATAAACATTTAATTAGTTCTTTAGTATTTAATACAATGTGTTTTTATCATATACACCCCAACTACTCTTTTAAATACTTCACAGGTCTTTCTCCACTCCCTTATCCCCCAACTTCATGTCCTTTTTGGTTTTTAACTTTAATGGCTCAAAATTTCCAGTTTACACTGTCTATATGCTTCTGGGTGAGCACCACCTGGTGGAGTATGGTTGATATAAAGATGATCCACACTCTTAAAGCAAACACTGACTCTCCTTCCTCCTCAGATGTAGCAGATCATGAACCCCTTCCGGCTTTGTACTACAATGTGGACTGGCTTTACTTTGTACAGGTTTTATACAGGCAACCACACCTGCTGTGAGCTTACAAGTGTAATAGTTCTAGCATGTCCAGAAGACATTGTTTAAAAGTTCCCTTTTTTCATGTCTTTTTCAGGTCTGAGAATATTTCAAGAGACATTTTTGTGATAGTTGGTTTCATCACAAATCCTTCTTAGACAACTTTTTACCTTGACCCTCTGAGTCAGAGTGCCCTAGAGGGAAAACTACTACTTAGTAAAGTTCTGCTCCTACATCTGTTCTTGGCTCTCTGAATATGGGATGCTCATGTACCCTTTATTGGACTGTTTTTTTCTGAAATGTGAAATGAAGAGGTCAAATGTGAACATATGTAGCATTCTTCTTACCATGACTATGTTAAAATTCCAACATCACCAGGAATGGTGGTACACTCCTTTAATCTCAGAACTCAGGAGGCAGAGGCAGGCATATCTCTGTGAGTTTGATGTTATCCTGGTCTATAGAGCAAGTTCCAGGACAACCAGGTCAGTTACACAGAGAGGGTTACCCTATCTCAGAAAACAAAAAAGTCCTACATCACAGTGATGATATGTACACCAGCATCCAAATCAAACAAGTCAGACACATGTTGACCCTTAGAATACTCAGATTTGTCTATGACCAAAGCATTTAGGGGCATAGGATAATTAGACCACACTCTAATGAAACAATTATTTGGCTCACACCACTGACAATAACCGACTATGCTCTTGTATATTAATCACTATTATTTCGGCATAAGAAGTATGATTTACAACAATGAGCTGCCCAAGAAGCCTCTTTCAAACAAGAGCTTTGCATGAAATCTTTTAACCATGTAGTGATTTTTATAAAGACACATTGTTAGCAAATAAGTGTGCATGTTTCTCAAGTAGAGTTTATGTGCCATAAAGTAACAAAAAGGCATGATTCCTATGGTTCCACTTTAAAATGAAATTTTAAAAAAATGAGAAGTGGCACCTTTAATTATTAATAAATACTGACTTAAACCTCTGCCCAGATAATCCCACAGTTGCATCTATTTGGCCTGGAATCTTAATATGACTTTGGAAAGATCTACTTTCCTAATTATATTTTATCTAGGATAATATTAAAATGAGCCTCTATTTGCTAATCACTTAGGAACAAAGTGGAAGACAATATGGTTGTTGAATGTTTTGATACTAACAGAAAACTAAGCCCTGTCTTGTTTGTTTGTTTTTTTATTTTTTGTTTTAATAATTCATAGATTATTTATATTAAGGAAAACCCCTGTAGAGATAATCAACAATGAAATATACATAAACCCACAGATGACAAAAATGTCAGCAACCTCCTCTGAAAGAGAGCACAGCTGGGAAAGGATGCTAAGAGATGCTGAAGGGGATGAGGTGTGGCTAAAGCCAGGCCCATTAGTCAGTAAAGACTTCGTGCTAATGCTCTCCGGCAGCACATTTCTGTAATGTCTTTACAAATGCTTCTGGACCAGCTGTTTTATTGAACAGCATGGGCTTCTATGATCTCTCTTGTTGTCTCATTCATTCTCTTTATTAACAAAGAGCAAATCTTAGGCAACTAAAGTTCTACTCATTTAAGGATCAAAATCATGCAGGTAAATTCAATATTTTAATGAATTTCAGAAATATTTTTGAAATTTGTATTTTCAGTCTGATTTCCTCACTATCAGTCTTCTTCAGCTGGCTTGTATTTTTTTAGTCTGACCCGCAGCCCCTGCTATTGCCTGCTGTTAAGTTACAAATCAAATCCTCCTGCTTACCATTTCATGAGAGAATACAGGCTCCCAAGTTGCATCTCCATAGTTACATATCTACAAAATGGTCCAGATGAAGCGCCTACATTGTTCATGATTATGTGTTATACTGAATGGTTTGGGTTTGAGTTTCTGTACAGCAAACGAAGCATGTTCTTCCTGATGACCAAGAAGGTGTCAATAATAAAAGAAATTTGCTTTAGCACATGAACTCTGTGAAGCATTTGCTTTGAGGGGCAGCTTTTACAAGTGTTAGCTGTTTCATACCCATCAGCTTTCTCCCAAGGGTGTTCCATCTAACATTATTTACATGGGATACAGACGGTTTGTCGGAATAAAATTGACAAGCAGTAAGAAAAGTAAAGTGAAGCATATTCTCTTGTTTTGGGGCTTCTCTGGGCTCTGGATAAGCCAATGCCTCTCATGAATCTTGGGAAAATTAATATGAAATAACACAGCCTCTGGGCATTTTCAATGCCCAGCTAGCAGGAAAACTGTTCTGAGAAATACCCTCAGGGCACTATCCAGGCATACATTTCTAAATGTGAAGACACAAAAATGTGAACTATGAAGACTATATCTTGTTTTTTTTTACTCTTATTTATTTTGAAACACAAAAAGCTACTCATCAAAATTGTAACATTAAAAAAAATAGATGGAGGATTTCAGTTGAAGCTGAAGAATATAGCAATGATTTTTAAAAAGTTGTTAAAGCCTTGGTGGCCAATTGGTACCCTTCAAATAATAGGATGCTGTTGAGTTCTGTTCATGAAATATCTGGTTTTACCTAGGCATTATGCTATAACTTATCTTTCTCTTTAAATCAAAGACAGTCAAACTAATGGTGCATCAGACAAATAGATGGTATATAACAAGTTTTTTTTAGAAAATATTGCACACACTTCTGCCAAGTAGATTGTTGCAATACCACACAGCACAGTCAATAGTATTAAACATTTTACAAAGTAACTGATAAAATCTGAGTAAGATTGGCAGAGAAGGCTGGTTGTTCCAGCTACATAATTATAACATGTTCCCTTAAGGACAGCAACAATCTGAGGCATAGACCTCAGTTAGATGTGAAATTAAGCAAAGTGTCAACATTATTCCTGGGTTAATTAACATACTACTGACCATGGAGGCAAAAATCACCAAGAAAAACTGGCCTGATAGAAGGTGAATCATTATCTTACATCCCAAGTAGTTAGAGTACCTACTCCAGGGCTTCAGACTCTGAAGCTAGTCCCCAGACGTATTGTGGCTTCCCTCCCTTCCCATGTTTGTCCTTAGGCTGAGAGGAGGATTATTCTATTTATAAATATACTATCAGAATACAAAAATACATAGAGGAAGAGATATTGCACTCTTATTTAACAGAAAATATCCTTTTCCTGACTGTATCTGCTAACTTTCCCTACCAAATTTTGTTTGCCAAAATTGTGCTACTTGCCTGTCTTAGTGCTCTGTTGCTATAATTAGACATCATGACCATGGAAAGCCTTATAGAGAAAGTACTTAATTGGAGCTTGCTTATATTTTCAGAATTTTAGTTCATTGCCATCATGGCAGGAAACATGGCAGCACTCAGGTAAACATAGTGCTCAAAAAGTAGCTGAGAGTCCTATCTAGATCCACAGGCATCGGGAAGATATGCCAATGGACTGGACTTGGGCTGTAGAAACCTCAAAACCCACCCTCACTGACACCCTTCCTTCAATGCAACCATACCTACTTCAACAATGCTACATCTGAAGAAATGCCACTTCCTGGTGATTAAGCATTCAAATATAAGAGCCTGTGAGGGCTATTCTTGTTCAAATCACCAAAATACCCATTCTCAAATCTTGGCAGGAAAAAAAAAAAGTTCACCATGGTTTTCTGAGAGAAATAAGAGTATCAGAGAGTTGGGGAATAAAGTAAACTCTTCAGGTGCTGGGAGAAACAGGTATTTGGAGATTGAAAAAACAAAAAGCAGAGAATAAATATTGAGTGCAATCACCAGCGGTGTCGTCTCTATTGCCTGTAGTACAGGATTCCTGGAAAATCAAACAGTATTGTCATTTGAAAAGCATATAGGACCAGTCAACTTTGTTTAAGTGCAAGGAAGATGAAAAGGGGCATGTTTGCTAAAAGGAGCCATCTCTATGCAGTTTATGTCATGTAAAGGAGCCAGTGGGAGACTCTGGCTCCTTCTACAAATCCACGTGCCAAGCAGCAGAAGCAAAGATCTAGAAATCACAAGAGTGTTTTGTTCTTATCTCAGCAATCATACAGGCTGCTATACCTTGGGGAGGAAAGAGGAAAATGATAGAGGAAACAAGAGTCATTTACTTTGTCCTTATGTTGACAAAGGGTCCTGTGATTATTGGTAAAAACAACTAGAGAAAATGCAAAGACTATAAGGGAGAAAATGGAGTAAGAGATAAGGAACAGAGACCATCAGTCTTATGCATTCATTAACAATCTTCCAATCATTGTGGAGTAACTCCCAATAGTCATCATTTGGGATGCTGGGTACCAACTGAATATTGTGAAATGTTGCCATCTCAGGACCAATATGACTCCAAGATCTGAGTCATTATCTGTGATGAAATACATAAGTATAACACATGAGAGAAGCTTCCATTATTTTACCCACAATGCCCTGTAAACAAAAGAGCATGAGATGGATTTCCTGTAGTTAAAAAGAAAGTCCTTACCAAATAAATGAAAGTATTTGGGTAGATGCATGGGTTGTCCTTAGGTACGTTTCATGAGAAAATTACTTTCAGATAAAGAAAAGGTCTTAGATCCACATATTGATACAGGATTGTTTTTGTTCTTTAGAAAGAGCATTCTTCAGTGGGAAGCATCACATGAGCCAGGGAAGGCGTGCTTGGTCAAGTTGTAATGTGTTTTCTATGCCACCTGTTGACAGAAGTTTCTATCCTGCCCCATCCCACAGCCATTCAGTTCCAAAGAAACACACAGAGACCTACAATAATTATAAACTGGTTGGCCTATTAGCTCAGGCTTCTTATTAACTCATTTATTTATTTATTTATTTATTTATTTATTTATGATTTCTGCCTTCTCCCCGCCACCCCTTCCCATTTCCCTCCCCCTCCCCCGATCAAGTCCCCCTCCCTCCTCAGCTCGAAGAGCAATCAGGGTTCCCTGACCTGTGGGAAGCCCAAGGACTGCCCACCTCTATCTAGGTCTAGTAAGGTGAGCATCCAAACTGCCTAGGCTCCCCCAAAGCCAGTATGTGCAGTAGGATCAAAAACCCATTGCCACTGTTCTTGAGTTCTCAGTAGTCCTCATTGTCCGCTATGTTCAGCAAGTCCGGATTTATCCCAGGCTTTTTCAGACCCAGGCCAGCTGGCCTTGGTGAGTTCCCGATAGAACATCCCCATTGTCTCAGTGTGTGGGTGCACCCCTCGCGGTCCTGAGTTCCTTGCTCGTGCTCCCTCTCCTTCAGCTCCTGATTTGGACCTTGAGATTTCTGTCCGGTGCTCCAATGTGGGTCTCTGTCTCTGTCTCATTTCATCGCCTGATGAAGGTTAATATTCAGGAGGATGCCTATATGTTTGTCTTTGGATTCACCTTCTTATTTAGCTTCTCTAGGAACATGAATTATAAGCTCAATGTCCTTTATTTATGGCTAGAAATCAAATATGAGTGAGTACATCCCATGTTCCTCTTTTTGGGTCTGGCTTACCTCACTCAGGATAATGTTTTCTATTTCCATCCATTTGTACATTAACCCACAATTCTTGTCTGTGTTAGCCACAAAACTTGGTACCTTTAATCAGTGAAGCATTCTCATCTTGCTTCTTCTATATCTGGGTGACGACTGCAGACTGAGCCTTTTGTCTTCCCAGAATTCTCCTGTTTTGGTTGCCCTGCCTATACTTCCTGCCTGGCAACTGGTCAATCAGCATTTTATTAAACCAGTACACGTAACAAAACTTTACAGGGTACAAGACCATTGTCCTACAGCAGCCATCCGTGATACCATAGATGCAGATGCTTCTTTTATCTCTCCTTAATCTTGCAGTACAGATTTTCAGTGAAAATTGCACACAGTATGATACACAACAAGAGTACTTACCAATGGGTACTGGAGGAAGAGTACAAAAGAAGTAGAAAATGTAAGTTCTTTACACACTGATAATCTAGCATGTGTTAAAATTAAATGAGCTCGCAATGTAAGAGGATGAAGTAATAGTGGGCCATGGCTTGTGGTAATTTTTACACTCAACGTTTTTGAGCTAATATCACCTAATTTTGACTATCCTCCCAAGTACTAAATTCAATCAATCTGTCATCAAATATTTATTGTATTCTCTGTGCTAGATAAAAATCTTCATTATAGAGGGCAGATTTGATTTGAGGAGCCTTCCCCAAATCCTTTGTATCAAAATCGGTTGAATAAGGTGGCCGATGAGGATAAGGAATGTTATTATAGTCTAAAGTCCTAGTGCAGCTATGAAATGGAATTTCTTTTTTGTCTTGTAAACTGTAAAGCATAAAATAAGACCTGTAAACTATAAACAACTGGAAAGAAGAAAATGTCAAAGGGGCACTTTATACAAAGGCAACATTACTGAAGAGAAAGTGCCTGAGTTCCCATGGAGCTAACTTGAAGGTAGTGTCTCATTTGGTTATTTCCATTAGCCTGCGTTTATCATCCAAAGCCTGACAAACTCTGCACCACAATTCAACTTAGCAGGATCTACTAAATATGGAAGAGACAAAATTGTTCCAGTAATTCAAAGAACACTGCAGTCATTATGGGATAGAATGATCAGACAAGGTCTTTGCAAAATTGTGACCCAAGGATGTATGTAAAATCTCATATTACCAAAGGATTTGTGTCTAACCCCCAGAACTCACCTTTATAAAATGGGTATGGCTTTATAATCCCACCTCTAGGGAGATAGACTCTTGTGACTCACTGCTCAACTAACCTACACTTCTGTGAGCTCTAGGCCAATTAAAGATTTTGACTAAAAAGTGTTGACTCTTGAAAAGAAATATCTTAAGTTATTCACTGCTCTCCCATGAATACCTTCAGATGTGTACATTTGCACATACATATGTCCCTTTACACATCAGCACACATACACACCTACATATCTCCACACACAAGCACATAGATGACATGTGACACTATTCCTAGGTAGACCTGAATATGTCTCCTCCATCCAGGGGAGGAACTGACAACAGCGAAAAGCAAGAATGCCACCCAAGTCCAACTCAGTAAACGCATGCACTCTATTGGGTTTATGCAGAAGAGTATGGGTGAGAGGTCGGTTATGGAGACAGAAATGACTCACGGTATCACCAAAGTCCCACCCCCAGCCTGAGTGACAGTTTACAAACTCTAGATGCCTGGAGTTCACTGCACAATCTGCAGCAGCTCAACAGGTTGAAAAGTGTCTTCCAGGTGACTCAGTTTGTCTGAGCATCTTCTAGGCAGATCATCTGATCTCTGCCTCTTATATACAGCTCAGCTAGCCTGTTTTTTTTCTGAGCCTCTTCTAAGAAGCTGGGCTTATCTGAGAAATGCAAATCAAAACAACTCTGAGATTCAATCTTATACCTGTAAGAAAGGCCAAGATCAAAAACACTGATGACAACTTATTTGGAGAGGATGTAGGGTAAAGGGAATACTCCTCCACTGCTGGTGGGAGTGCAAATTGGTACAGTTGCTTTGTATATCAGTATGGTGATTTCGCAGAAAATTAGGAAACAACCTCCCTCAAGACCCAGCAATACTACTTTTGGGTATATACCCAGATGATGCCCAATCATACTACGAGGACATGTGCTCAGCTATGTTCATAGCAGCATTGTTTGTCATAGCCACAACTTGAAAACAACCTAAATGCCCCACATCTGAAGAATGGATAAGAAAGATTTGGTACATTTACACAATGTAGTACTACACAGCAAAAAAACAAATAATAACATCTTGAAATTTGCAGGCAAATGGATGGAGCTAGAAAACATCATATTGAGTGAGGTAACCCAGACCCAGAAGGACAATTATCATATGTACTCACTCATAAGTGGCTTTTAGATATAAAGTAAAGAAAACCAGCCTACAATTCACAATCCCAGAGAACCTAGACAGCAATGAGGACCCTAAGAGAGATATACATTGATCTAATCTACATGGGAAGTTTAAAAAGACAAGCTCTTCTGAGTAAATTGAGAGCATGGGGTCCATGGGAGAGGGGAGAAGGGGAGGGAAGAGGGTTGATGGAAGTGGAGAAAAATATATAACTCAATAAAAAAAATAAAAAGAAGCTGGGCTTATCGAAATGTCTCTCAAAAAATTTTATTTATTTATATATGATGAGGGAGGGACCTAGTGAATCTGGCCAGTTTCAGGGACTTCTTAAAGCATTTGAGTTGTTTAATTCCTGAATCTTAAGAAGTCTTCTTCTTTCACCTATCCTAAGTCTTAAGCTTCTTTGCAAGGATTGAACGGATTATCTCCCTTTAGAACATAGTGAGTCTGAATGTGCTTCTCTCTAAGACAGAATGCTTCAGCTTAAAGGAAATTGCTACACACACACACACACACACACACACACACTATATATATATATATTAATATGATATATTACATATTTTATAGAATATATGTTATATGTGTGTATAATATATATGAGTACTTTTTATAAAGATTAATAACATATGTTATTAATCTTTATAAATATTAATAAATCTTTATAAATATTAATAACATATGTTATTAATCTTTTATTAATAACATATAATATTAATAACATATTTACATGCTAACTAGATATATAGCCTTAGACAACCTCCATAAGGTTTTAGCAATGTGTATGTTATGGATAACAAATATAAATTATATGTATACACACACACACACACACACACACATATATATATATATATATACATACATACATACATGTAAATAATGACCATGAAGCCAAATAACAAAGACATGGGAAGTGATACCCATGGGATAAAATGAAAAAGAGAAAGTTAACTGCAAACAGGCTTTGGAGGAAAACTGCCAGTTTCCTTCACTCGGTTGTTTGAGGGGAAAAGATCAGTCTAGCGTCTAAATGTTCTTACTGAGAATTTAAAAAGAAAACATGCCCTTTAAAAATGGGATTTCATTTCTTGCTTTTATTTAGCAAGGGTTAGTCACTCCAGAATTTGTGCCCTGGGAAAAGTAATATATTGCCCTTGGATGAGCCCAGTGTTTTCTGTATAGAGCAGAAACTGGACAAAAATGTCAGGTACAACTGCACAGACCTGTGTGCACCTCATATCTAGAGGAATGTAACCATCATGCCTAGATATTGGAAAAGACAAGTGCCATAGCCAATCTGCCCTTGACCCTATTACTGACAAAATCCTGAGTAGATGTGGACTGATGCTCAGGTCAAAGGGGAGACCCTGCATTCTGTGTCCCGGGCAGAGGCACCTGCCACCTCTCCAGGAGTTTCCTACTGATATGTCAGACAGAGTTGGAAAGTTGTGAATTTAATTTTTTAAACATGGATGAGTGCTCTGCTTACATGTATTCCTGTGCTCCATACACCAGCCTGGGTCCCACGGAAGCCTTCAGAAGGTGTTTGTGGAACTGGAGTTCCAGATAGTTTTGAGGTAACATGTAGATGCTGGGGATCAAACCCAGATCCCCTGTAAAAGCAGCCAGTGATCTTTACTGCTGAGCCTTCTCTTTAGCCTTCAGAGTTGTTAATTTTAGAGATTATAATGTTAGTTCAACTCTCCAAAGTCGGGAATGGCTGGGAGCAAAATAGAGCCCAGGCTTTCTACCAAGACAGCCACAGAAGGTCCCCCATCTTGTTCTGGAAGGTATGATTCTGTTTCTGTCCTCTTCACTTAAATAGCATTTTTTGGTTGTACTGGGGCTGTCAGCTGGAGGTCAATTCCTGCTATTTAGAAAAGTGGATGTTTCATGTGTGCAGAACTGCGTAGAGATGCCACTCCATTCACAGACTCCCTGTGTGGTGAATACCTGGGAGTCTAAAACATAGAACTCCCCCACAGTGATAGAACAAATCTAACTCATCCCCCTACTCCCATCCTTCTATTGCCTGGGCTTAGTTTGTTTGACTTATTTACATTCATGATTAAGAAGGAATAATAAGAACTCCAGCTCTTCTCCGGCTCCCCACAGTTTCCACTCTGCTCCTTAGCAATAGAAGACAATAAAGTCACAGTGCCATTGCTTGTGGCAACACCTCAGAGTGGCAGGAGCTTATTACTAGCCAATTTGAGGTGTATTCCGATTTAACTTCATTCCAGATTGGACATCTGGCTCTTTTCAAGTGCCAGAAGCTCTTGCTTGAACCTCTTCCAGATCCTCAAAGGCATCTAATATTTTTAAGGATTTGGTCCCCACCCTAGTACATCAGAATTGGTTTTCATGAACTGAAATTAACAGATATTCTAAGCCACATGCTGTCCATGGTCTAAAAACATCTGTTACCTATGGCAACTGAGATGGCATCTCAATTGAGATGGCCCATGGTGTTTTTGATGTGTAGAAACAAAGAAAGAGTATATCCCAATTCTAGTTTGGGATGTCGTTGGAGATTATCCTAGGAGAAGTGATAGTTTGATCACTCCTACAATCTCTCCTGTCCTCAGTCTTGTTCCACAGCTTCCCTGCCTCCTTCCTCAGCTCCTTTAGCTCAGGACCTCTCACAGAGAACATCTTGCACAGTTAGCTTTTGTGTCCTGCATCATTGGGTACCAGAGCACTGTCTGCCTTTGTAATCTAGTCCTCCCCTGAAACAGAGCAGCCATCCAGACTTAAGGTATCCTTTGAGCCAGATCTCATCTCTGCTGCACTCTCGCTGTTCAACAGCTTCATCAGATGGCAAACAAGTCCATTGCCTTCCTGATTAACTAGTTGTAGCTTAGAGTGAATGAATTTTTGTTCTTTGCATTCTCTGGGCATTTTGTCCTTCTGTCTATCTACCCATCATTCAGTCAAGTGACTAGTAATTAATCTTCATCCAGAGGAACCATATTTCTACAGTAAGAACCTATTATATACTGAAGATAGCAGCTTGTTCCATGCACATAGGTGGCTGACTTGAGTATATATAGCTAGCCAAGAAACACATTCTCTATTATTGGGAAAGAATCAGGCTTTTCAGAATGTAAATAGGGGACTCTGGACACCTTCTACCTTCTCAGACAGAGTGGCAGTAGGATATTTTCTCCCACAGTTAAGTATTAAATCATGGATGAGAGGTACTGTTTGGTTTCCTGCCTTACAAGGCTTTCTTCCCTGCCACCCCTGACACTTCCAGGCTCATGGGGATCCTAAGATAGTGATGCCTGTCTTTTGTGATACGGGACTCTGAGAATCTGATAAGTGATTGTGACTTTGGACTGGACTTTTCTGGGCCCTTAGCACCGCCTCTTGTAAAGTTTTCGTTTCTCCACTGTGCCTGTTTCTGTCTCTGATGTCCTGGGTTTTCCATGTGAACTCTCCCTGGAGGGTTGTAAAATGTCATAGAGACCCGTTTGCGTCCTCCCAGCTGAGACTCACCATAACAAAAGCAGGAGATAAGAGGACTCACAAAGAAAGGTTAAGCATGATTTTGGCTAAACAGTCACATTCTAACTCAGATTTGGGTGGGGTGAGTGGATTCCACCTCTCCAGCAGGTAGCAGGTAAAAGCTGCTAAAAGCTGCCTTTAAAGGTAACCTACTGCTTTCTGTCCCCCTCACATCGCTGCATTCCCGCATCCTACTGAAGTCTGCCATGTGTACATCTCCACCCATTCTCTGTACCTGTCACAAGCTGTTCCCCTGTGTGCCACCCCCTCCTTCTTCTTATCCGTCTCTCCCTGCCCTTAACCTGGCTCCGGAAATTCTTCTCTGTACTTCCAACATTATTTCTTTTCTCTGGTGGTACAATCTGAAAACCACATAAAATTCTAATAAGAATACATCCTTCTTCCTAACAGAATTTTCATTCTATTTTGAAACCAGTTAAATCTGACACTAATGATTACCTGAAAGATGGATTTCTCTCCTTCTAAAATTTATAGTAATATATTTATAGAGCTTATTATCCACTTCTGATCTTGGTTAGAGAAATCCATGCCTTATGTGTAGGTTATTCTCAAGACCTCTATAATATAGAGCATTCAAAGGCAAAGAGTAGGCTCTACTTATTTTTTTTTAACTTTCTAAATGTTTAGGTGTGTCTGTTACATAGAATAGAATGTGTTTCTATTGAGTCGGCAAGCACCCAGGTAGAATAAATAGTCTGACTTCTTTGTCAGACTATGGGGCAACTATGGGGTGACAAATTAAAAAAGAATTGCTCACAGCTCACTTAGAACGTTTTTATTTCTGGAATCCTAACCAACTACCTTTTGCAACACAAACAAGCAACTGCCTTCATGATATACATAGATGACATACACCAGAAGTGGGGCTCACCCATCGTGATTGACATGCCATATTCCAAACTCACTTATTCATTCCCTTTCTTTCCAATATGCACCAAATGCCAGTGTGTCTTGGTGATCACATTTTCTCCCTATCTTTCAAATTGCCCAATTGTAAAAAACAAAAACAAAACAAAACAAAACCCAAAAATACTATTCATGCTGTCACATCAGGTACAATGACAGGCCTTGATGCTAACTCTCACAATAATAAAACAAGATGAATTTTATTTCTTTTTTTTGTTTGTTTGTTTGATATTTTAATTTTTTAGTTGTTGCAAAAAAAAATTTCCGCCTCCTCCCCGTTTCCCATTTCCCTCCCCCTCCTCGCACACATCGCCCCCTCCTCCCACTTCCCTACCCCTCTCCCCCTCCCCCTACTCCCCTCCCCCTCTTCCCTCCCCCCTACTCCATTCCTCCTCCCTCTCGAGAATGAAGAGCAGTCCAGATTCTCTGCCCTGAGGGAAGTCTAAGGTCCTCCCACTTCTATCCAGGACCAGGAAGGTGAGCATCCAAACAGGCTAGGCTCCCACAAAGCCAGTTCATGTATTAGGATCGAAACCTAGTGCCATTGTCCTTTGCGTCTCATCAGCCCTCATTGTTCGCCATGTTCAGAGGGTCCAGTTTCATCCCATGCTTATTCAGTCCCAGTCCCGCTGGCCTTGGTGAGCTCCCAATAAATAGTCACAGTGGGTGGGTGCACCCCTCGTGGTCCTGACTTCCTTGCTCAATTTCTCCCTCCTTCTGCTCCTCATTTGGATCTTAAGAGCTCAGTCCAGTGCTCCAGTGTGGGCCTTTGTCTCTGTCTCGCTCCATCACCAGATGAGGGTTCTCAGGTGATATGCAAATAAAGCTGAACTGTGGACAGACAACAGCTTAAGTTCTCGCCATAGAACAGGATTTAAACTCTCCTCCTAAGAGGGGTCAGAGTCAGCATCATCTCACCTCTCCTTCCCCTTATCCTACTCCTCACCTGGGACAAGAAAGAGAAGCTGCTGCACCTGCCCCCACCCCAAGCAGAGTTTCTGCTTCTTTCACTTTTCCTCTTTCGCTTTTGTCTTTCGCTGAAGTTTCTCTTACTTATTGCTTCCTCAGCTAGCAAATTTAATTTTGCTTTATATTGTATTCTGGCAATGTTGTGCTCCAATCTGTATAGAGAATGAGATGCAATATGGTTTGCTAATGAGAAAATCTACATTGCACAGACAGGACCTATTTGTTCTCAGTTGCTTGAAAGCTGTTGACCATAGGCAAGAGCCTGTCTGCTTCTGCTGTGGAGCAGACTCTGTTCTTCACTCCCTTGTGGGGTGCTGAAACCTGCAGGGGGGATGTCAGCTCACACACATGGGCTTTTGATTCAAGATGTTGGCACTTGGTGCCAACTTAGTGCTTGGTTTCCCTGGAATTTGGTGGCCTTGTTTCAGTAGATATTTGTAATTGTCAATAAGCAAATGATTCATTTGAAGTGACTCCCATTTCTGTGCAGCGCACACTTAAAAACAGTAACTGAGGATGTTGGAAAACATTTTCAATGTGACAAATGCCTATTGGTTTTAAGCTTAATTCTTTTTCCTTTGAAGTAAATAGAATTTAGTTTTAATTTTTAAGGAAAACTTCCAACTAAGAAGCTGGGGAGATGGCTCAGTGGGTACAGAACTTGGTGCAAGCATGAATCCCTGAATTCAGATTCCTCAGCACCCATTTAAAGGCTGGGCTTGGTGGCACCCTTCTGATGATGCCGTGGGGAAGGTGGAGACAGGATTGCTTTAGGACATGTTTCCCATCTGGTCCAAATGAATTAGTGGTCTCCAGGTTCAGTGAGAGCTCGGTCTCACAGAATAAGGTCGAAAGTGCATAAGGAGGTCAGGAAGATACCTGATATTAACCGCTGCCTACATGTTAATGCACACAACTGTGCACACACACAAGGACACTCAAACATGTGTAGAGCACACACACATTCTCTGGTAGAAGTAAATATAAATTGGCATGATAAAAGTGTGTTATTTGGGTCACAGGACTCAGGGGTGTTTGTGGGCAGACAAGGGGGTATGGACTTGGACTTTGGAGCTTTGTGATCTTAGGAACCCTGCTTGTCATTAGTGTTCATTTCCTCTACTGATAAAGGGATATAATGTATCTCTCATAGAGATATGTATCTCATAGAGAGATACGTTATCCTGGATGCACTGAGGTAGTACATCAAAGGTCCCACTACACAGTCAGGGGTTTCTTTCTTTTTTGACATGGAAATCATCTTGTTTGGGCTGAGTCTTGAGCAACTTCTTGCAGGTTCTAGGGTTTAATCCATACTTGCGGATTTGGTTGGACAGGAACACTATTCATTTTTATTTCATTATATTTATTTCAAAAAGAATGGTCTATGCTCTCTGTGTAGAGTTTAGATAAGAAAAACTATAATTTCTTAACTAAGATTCTCTATTAAGGTCGTGAATCAGAACAAGTACTGGCAGTGCCTGCATAGCAGTGTGAACGGAATCTGATGATGTGAATGATGTTCTCCTTGTCAGTCTTCATCCTCCTACAACAAGCAAACATCAAAGGCCATGCCTTCTTACTGACCCAGGCACCTTTCCAACTTTAAAAAAAAAAGGGAAATGAAAGAGATTACAAAAAAAAATCAAAACTCTTCTGAAATAGCATTTTGATTGTCGTAATTTCAAATGCAGTTTTATCACCTTGTAAGGTTAAAATGTACAATTTTGTTTCTACCTTATTTGAAAGTAATATGTGACTGATTGAACACGCTACGTACATCAATATCCAGGAAAGAATGACAGCAGTTCCTGTCTAAAAAGCAAGAACCAGCCACCCCCTCTCGCTATCAATCATAGTACAGATGCTGAAATACCACAGACAAAGTAACACTAACCCTTGATTAGCAATGTTGTATTTACCAATAAACATTAGTTTATGGGGAACACATCCAGAGTGAACTAAAGTGGTTTGATGAAGATGGAATTTATCCATAATTGCTTCTATTTTTTCTTTGCAAATCAAATGTACACTGTGGGATTTTAAGAACAGTTTCACAATGTCACCAACTGCTTCTTATATATCCCAGCTTTTACCTCTTTTCTGCATCAGTAGCCCTGAGATTATGACGCCTCATATTTGCCCCAAGAGAACTCCCAGATGCCCAAGCGACATCTGAAGAAGTGTCATTTTGAAAAAAAAAAGTAATTATTTATTATATAATAAATAAATGTATGATTGTCAAATCTGCTTAAACCCTTTGGGAGACAGGACTATGAAGATGACGTCATTGTCCTTTGATATGTCCAGTTAGTCTCTCCTATTGCGAGTCCTTCTCTCTCCCACTATCCAGCTCCCAAATCACGACACAGAGATGACTTATTAATCATAAAAGTGCATTCATAGCTTAAACTTGTTACTAACTAACTCTTACAACTTAAATTAATCAATTTCTATATATTGTCACATGAATTGCGACTATACCTGTCCTCCAACACGTCTTGCTCCCTCTGCTTCTTCTGGTTACTCCAAGCTTCTCCCCAATGTCCTCTGTGTCTGGCTGTCCTACCTATACATCCTGCCTAGCTAATAGCTATTTAGTTTTTTATTAAACCAATAAAAAGATTCTTTGGCAAAGACATATCATCACAGTATACAAAAAATTATTCTACATTACCCCTTTTGTATTAATAAAAGCAAAAATGTTTAATTCTAACAGAGTAAAACTATATATGATAAGAACAATTATCAGAATTACATTCACAATGTCCAGTCCATTTTTATTTTGCAATTTTGGAGAAAATACTCCATTATTTATCCTATTTTTATCAGTCTAAAGTTCCATACCTAGTTTACCTTCTGTAATAACTAAGGAAAACTACCTAGTCTTTAATTCTATAATTTCATCAAAGACCCCAGAAGGATGTAATATTACCTGAGTAAGCAGGAAGTACAGTGGAGCCACTTCCAGAATGACAGAGACATCTGTCTGCCTAGACAGTCACCCCAAGTTTCTCGGCAACGTTCGATCATCCATATTCATCTTAAAGGTCGACAATATCTGATAGACCTTTCTGTGATGCAGGAATTTTTGAAGGACTATCCTACCCTGTTTCTTGGCAAATTTTAGCAGTCACTTTTTTATGTGCCCTGTTTGTCCAGTTTGTACAGTGTATTATCAGTAGTTTAGGCAAGGGAAGTTTGATTGTTATAGATGACTAACTACTAACCTGTATTTTTTTAATATCCTAAATAGCTTTTAAAGTCTAAAACTTCACATAGCCTTTTTAAATGACATGAATTTTCATCTAAATCCAGTCGTTTCGGATTACACCAGTATGCACCTCAGGATCCTTAACATAAAAAAATTTTCCTAGGTTTTTTTTTTCTCATTAGTTCAATGCAGAATTATTGAGCAGTGCCCATACTCCATATAAGTAAATAAAAAGAAAAGGCTCCTTCATAGGCACTAAGCATAACCTCAGAGTGGATGCCATGACAATGAGGTATAGAACATATTAAAAGCAAAAAGCATTAAGTATTCAATTTGCAAAGAGGACATTTAACTTTTAAAGGTCTTTTATATTGATGCCTTAACGTTTAAAGGTCTTTTATATTGACACCCTTCTGTTGGGAAGAAGTATGATGAACTCTGGAAGCAACAGAGAACTCTTGCAAACGTAGGAAAAAAGGCTGTAAACTAAAAGTAAGAGGAGTGGGTACCACAAACATCCCTTCCAAGTCAAGCCTTCCTTCAGTTGTCTCCCAGCTGTCCGTGCAGCCACCTCCCTTCAGAGATGTCAAAGTCACTAAAACTGTGTATCTCTGCTCAAGTTAGTTAGTTAGGGCTGATAATCCCTCGGCTCTAAAGGATAAATGACTGCTTACAACAAAATACATGTTCTTTTAAAAGAAAAATGAATATTTAATAAGAACATTGAACTGGCTATGGGTTACAAAGGAGATTTCATATGTAAGTTCCTTTTCTCTCATAATCAGGCCACACCTGTCTGCATGAATGAAGTTGCCCTTTGATATCAAAATAGAACATTTTAATGGTGCACACCCAGAGCCAGACTACACATACACAGTAAGGAGTTGTGTGAAGAAATAAACATATGGGATATAGTGAAGAATCGGATTATAAGACAATAAAATTACCCTAGAATTATTGAAAAACATCTGGGCAGCAATTGCTTTGAGAAAGGAGCTGATACAAAATGAGCTTTGTTGGGAGAGAGGGCATTGTTGCCATGAGAGTCACATGGGCCTTTGCAGTGGGAGGGCATTAAAAAGAAACAGTGTGTTATATCAGAGACAATATAACTGGGCCTTGCATGTAGGATATGGCATCCCTTCAAAACATGAAAAGAGTCTCCATTAGAAAGGTTAGCTGACAGTAAAAGAGAAATAGCTGCTTTGGACAGAATGATGGTTCTGGAAAGAGAAAGCCTAGAAAAGATCCTTCAGAAAAAATTCTCGAATGGAAGGAAGTATCTGACTTTTATATCTTCTTGAGGGATGGCAGGAAGTTCAACACCATTTGATCAACTTCAACATAGCATAGCCTATGTAGCAATCGAGGAGCTATAATTTAATAGTTGTTAGGTCACAGAACAGAGGAGCTTCTTAATTCTCTATCAGGGAAGGAGAGAGAGAGAGAGAGAGAGAGAGAGAGAGAGAACACTACAAGGGTACCAGGGGGATATGGCCTGATTTCTTTGAACTGTGAGAGTAAACATCGTTCTGAAGGAGCTGTTCCACAATCTAATAGTCATCTGACTCCTACAATGGAATGGAGAAATTAAACCAAAAATCTGAGGAGCACTCTGTCTTGAGTCATTATAATATAAATGTTCTACCATCCTAACTGGCGGGGGGGCGGGGATTAAGTTTATGTAAAAAATGGATCCATGACTTTTCCTATTTCATCATGCACTGAGGAAGGTTAGTTTGTGTTTTGCAGTAATAAAATAACTTTATAAAATCATTCTTAATGGAATGCTCAGCTGGCCATAAAACATGAAAAACAACAAAACAAAACAAAGTAAAAGCACTACTTTCCGTGAAGTAGTTGATCCATTCTCTTGATACATCAATGAAATACCATATACTTGGGATCATTAGGAACAGGAATGCCTTTTAAGGAGAAAATATCACATCTCTACAAAGCTACATGGGTGGGTATGCAAGGAAAGTAGCTGAAGCAGAGAGAAGATAACTAGATTTTTTTCTAATACAGTCCTTAATAGTTCTGCTATTGTGCCAGTAGCATCCAACAGGGCTACCTCTCTACATCCAATAAAATAAAATAAACAATTCATTCTTAAAGAAAGAGGAGATGGGCATGTGTTCCCCCAAACTTCTCAAATAAAAGCTGATCACCCAAGTAGTTCACTCCTCACCTCCCACTTTTAGCCTCCCAACATCGATCTGGTACAATAGCAACCTACAGTGCTCCACTGTGAACTGCTACAATTAAAACATCTGTATTCTGCACATGCAAGAAAGGAGGAAAATCTCACTTCAATTATAGCAGTTAAGAGGTCTGAAGTAATTTTCCCAGCTAGCATTTGACCATTCCGTTAAGATTGAAGGAATCTGGTGCAATAATAGTTCTTATTAATTCACCCTCTCTCTTCATTTTAAAAGAATATTATAATTCCTTTGTGATGCAAATTGTTTGGGCAATGTGATGGCATAGCACCTTATGACTTAAAAGTCACAGGCTGGAAGGACAAAGTGTTGAAGAACAATGGCTAAGATTTACTGCCTGACACTTCTGAAACGTTCTCCTCATGATAATTTTTATTTCTGATGCACTTTGCTTTATTCATTCATTTATTTATTTATTGCATTTCCCAGAAGGGATTTAAGTTAATTACTTTTTTTAATGTGACTTTGATATTTCGGTTTTCCCAAATCTTCCAAGGAAAATGAAGGCAACATATCAACCTAGTTCCTCCTCCATTTTCCTAGAAACTTTGTATTAAATATGGGTGTCTCACTGGAAAACTCCATCATAACAAAAAGTTAAACAACGCATAAAATTTACATTTGTAACATCTCATTAACTCATCATCTAAAAAGCTTTTATTACATAATTTTCTTCATTCATGAAGTTGTTTTAGTGTCCTATTTTTGTCTTTTCTGACAATAATTCTAAACTTTGATAAGTGCTGACCTCCATAAAATGATGGAGATGAAGTCTCTCTTCCTCCCTTTTCTTCCACCATCCCTTTGGCTGTCCAAAGCAATTAAATTAGATTAATATATTATTTCTTCCTGACTGCTTTCTCTTTGGAAACAGTTTAAACAGCACATCATTTATTTCATGAAAGTATTTGCCGTGTCCTTTAAAACATTCATATTATATAACCTATAGACTGTGAAACCAAATAGGTCTACCTGTAAACAATTTCAGTTTTGAGACAACAAGATGCTTCAGTTGGTCAAGGGACTTACTGCTAAGTCTGCAGGCTTGAGTTTGGTCTTAGGGACTCCTCTGTAAGTGTTAAAGAACTGATTTCCACAAATTGTCCTCTGACCTTCATGTGACCCAAACACATACACAGATAAAATTTGAATTTTTAAAGTAATTTTTAGTTACATTTAACTACATATAGCACATTTGCATGCTACCAGGGTACAGATGACTGTGTAAATACATACAGCCACTCAGTTTCAATCATGAGATATTAGGATGGGTACTTCGGGGTCAAGATTGCATGTCTGAAATATTTGCGTGAGAATAAAAACAGTTCCATAAATTATGTGGGCTAGCATCAAAGCAATCATAGCATCCATTGGCACAGTGGACTTTACCTTTAAACTATAAACCAAAAGCCACCCTCTCTCCTTTATGTTTCATCTTTCAGAACATTTTATTACAGAAAAAAAATTAACTAAGATGGAGGGAGGGGTAAGGTTTTCTTTATTACTAAATGTACGAAACCTAGATGTGCTTTTTCTTCCTGGTCTAATGTAATAAAATGTACCTCACAATGTTCACAGAGAATGGCTATACGATATTAAATATGAATCTAATGGATCCTATATCGTTAACTCCCACCTATCAGAAAATACAAGAGAGGTAAAAGAGTTAAATGTAACAACTGTGAAATAAATAGAGAAAACCAGAATGGAGGACATTTTCTAATTCAATTGCCAAGTTTCTGCTAAATTTTAATCTTATCAGATGAAAGAAGGGAATAAGAATAATATTTTTTTTAAAAAAAAAGGATACTTGAATGCTAAACAAATGTAATTTGTTTGGGTTCTTAATGTAAGAATGTGAACTACAAAAATATGTCTGGAATCAAGTCAGTAGCCCTCCTTACAGGGATGACAAGTGGACTTAGAAAGAAATCAGAGGAACATCACTCTTTACAACAGCCACAAATAGCATAAAATATCTTGGAGTAACTCTAGCCAAACAAGTGGAAGAGTTTTATGACAAGAACTTTAAATCTTTGAAGAAAGAAATTAAAAACACCAGAAAATGGAAAGATCTCCCATGTTCTTGGATAGGTAGAATTAACATATTGAAAATGGCAATGCAATACCCATCAAAATCCCAGAAAAATTCTTTACAGACCTTAAAAGAATAGTACTCACCTTCATATGGAAAAGCAAAAAAAAAACCAGGATAGCGAAAACAATTCTGTACAATAAAGGAACTTCTGGAGGCATCACAATCCCTGACTTCAAACTCTACTACAGAGCTACAGTACTGAAAACAACCTGGTATTGGCATAAAAACAGACAAGAGAACCAATGGAACCAAACTGAAGACCCGAATATCAATTCACACACCCATAAACGCGCAATTTTTGACAAAGAAGAAAAAAATATAAAATGAAAAGAAGAAAGCATATTCAACAAATGGTGCTGACTTAACTGGATATCAACATGTAGAAGAATAAAAATAGATCTATATCTATTGCCATGCACAAAACTCAAGTCCAAATGGATCAAAGACCTCAACATAAAATCAACCTCATAGAAGAGAAAGTGGGAAGTACATTTGAACACACTGGAACAGAAGACTACTTCCTAAATATAAGCCCAGTAGCACAGACACTGAAATTATTGCTCCTGAAACTGAGAAGCTTCTGTAAAGCAAAGGACATGGTCAACAAGAAAAAACAACAGCCTACAGAATGGGAAAAGATCTTCAACAACCCCACATTGGACAGAGGGTTGATTTCCAAAATGTACAAAGAACTCAAGAGATTGGTCATCAAAAGAACAAATAATCCAATTAAAAATGGGGTACAGACCTAAACAGAGAACTCTTAACAGATGGATCTAAAATGGCTGAAAGACACTTCAGGAAATTCTTAGCCATCAGAAAATACAAATCGAAACAACTCTCAGATTCCATCTTACACCTGTAAGAATGGCCAAAATCAAAAACACTGATGACAACTTATGCTGGAGAGGATGTAGAGTAAAGGGAACACTTCCGCATTGCTGGGGAGTGCAAGCTGGAACAGCAACTTTGCTTATCTGTTGGGAACTGGTGGGAGCTGCAGACTCAGACTCTAAACTTCCTGTAAACAACTTGTTTTCCTCTGCTCTGAGTAGACTGCAGCTCTGAGCAGGAGATCCTGATTGGCAGGAAAGGTGGTTCTGATGGGTCTGCAGCTGAAAGAGCTGGGGCCTGACTATCAGTTAAGGATTCCTATATAAAGCTTCCTCTGAGCTCAACAAATTGGCATACTATAAAGAATGGCCCGTGTCTCTGTCACTCTGTCACTGTGTGTGTGTGTGTGTGTGTGTGTGTGTGTGAGAGAGAGAGAGAGAGAGAGAGAGAGAGAGAGAGAGAGAGAGATTTTAAGTCTCCAGGCTAGTTCCCGCTCGCATAGCCTGTCCTGTAGTGAAGGACTTCAGGACTGGTAGTTTTTACAGGCAGGTTTTTTTACAGTTAACAGTACATAGATTTCTCAGAAAATTAGGAAACAACCTTCCTCAAGACCCAGCAATAGAACTTTTGGGTATATATTCAAAGGATGCTTTATCATACCACAAGGACATGTGCTCAACTATGTTCATAGCAGCATTATTTGTCATAGTCAGAATCTGGAAACAACCTAAATGCCCCTCGACCAAAGAATGAAGTACTACACAGTGGGGAAAAAGATAATTACATCTTGAAATTTGCAGGCAAATGGATGGAACTAGAAAACATCATATTGAGTGAGATAATCCAGACCCATAAAGACAATTATCATATGTACTCACTCATACATGGATTTTAGATATAAAGCAAAGAAAAAACAGCCTACAATTCACAATCCCAGAAAACCTAGACAAAAATGAGGACCCTAAGAGAGACATACATGGATCTAATCTACATGGGAAGTAGAAAAAGTCAAGATCTTCTGAGTAAATTGGGAGTATGGGGACCATGGGAGAGGGTAGAGGAGGAGGGAAGATGAAGGAAGAAGAGAGGAGAAAAATACATATCTCAATAAAAACTATTTTTAAAAAAAGTTCACTAAGTACTGTTCATGTTACACAGCCATTATTGCTAAGCCATAGGTGAGAGGATATTGCTGTGATGTTGGGGGAAATGTCTGTGTTTTCAGAAGGAAATCTAGGGAGTGTGTAGATATGAGGTTACACAGCACTATGATTCTCCTTTTAAAATATAGCAAAGGAAGAAAATCAAGCAACTTTTCTAAAACCTTAAAAATTGTTGAACTTAAGTGATTCATTTTTTTTTATGTATGGATTGATTTTATTAGTGTTTCCAGGAGGTACAAAAACCATTTGGAAAATTAAGGCCTCAAGAAAGATCAAAGCAACATTTTTAGACACTTATAGATACCCTTTTTGGTGATAAAGTCATCTCACTAGACTTGGATGGGACCTTAGAGGTCACTTGCCCGCATTCCTTCTTTAATACATGATAAAGCTAAGCCTGGACTACCATAAGGTCCCACAGCCATAGCAAAGCCTGGCTCTATTTTTAACTCAACTTCTCTAAAACTATCATATTGCAAACCTGTCAAAACTGGGGGGGGGAGGGGCCTTAGTATTCATATCTCACCCTTGGAGGGGCGAGTGGTGTGTAAATGGCTTCTCTAGGCTATAGGACTGGAATTTTGTATCAATAGACACTCATCTTTATTTGCTAGTCAATGCCTGTCTATATTTAGAAACCAAACCATCTCTGCTATGTAATTTTTTTTCTTTTTTAAATTTATTTATTTATTAAGGATTTCTGCCTCGTCCCCACAACCGCTTCCCATTTCCCTCCCCCTCCCCCAATCAAGTCCCCCTCCCTCATCTGCTCGAAGAGCAATCAGGGTTCCCTGACCTGTGGGAAGCCCAAGGACTGCCCACCTCTATCCAGGTCTCGTAAGGTGAAGCCAGAACCTGGAAACAACCTAGATGCCCTTCAACGGAAGAATGGATGAAGAAAGTATGGAATATATACATATTAGAGTATTACTCAGCAGTAAAAAACAAGGACTTCTTGAATTTTGCATACAAATGGATGGAAATAGAAAACACTATCCTGAGTGAGGTAAGCCAGACCCAAAAAGAGGAACATGGGATGTACTCACTCATATTTGGTTTCTAGCCATAAATAAAGGACATTGAGCTTATAATTCATGTTCCTAGAGAAGCTAAATAAGGTGAATCCAAAGACAAACACATAGGCATCCTCAGGAATATTAACCTTCATCGGGCGATGAAAGGAGACAGAGACAGAGACCCACATGGGAGCACCGGACAGAAATCTCAAGGTCCAAATCAGGAGCAGAAGGAGACGGAGCACGAGCAAGGAACTCAGGACCACAAGGGGTGCACCCACACACTAAGACAATGGGGATGTTCTATTGGGATCTCACCAAGGCCAGCTGGCCTAGGTCTGAAAAAGCATGGGATAAATCCGGACTAGCTGAACATAGCGGACAAAGAGGAACACTGAGAATTCAAGAACAATTGCAGTGGGTTTTTGATCCTACTGCACGTACTGGCTTTGTGGGAGCCTAGGCAGTTTGAATGCTCACCTTACGAAGTGATTCATTTTTGAGTGTTCCATCATCTCAACCCCCTCACCCCATTCAGTTGATAGCTATAAGATATCATTTTGTTTAATTTTTTTCAATCCCCTTCTTCCCACTCAACCCTCTTCCCTCAAAGGATTGCTACATCAATAAGGAGGAACGGTGCATTGTGTGCTAGCTGTTTGTGGTGAGAGGAGCTGGTTTCCCACTCCCGTTAAGTTCTGTCCTTGGACATTGCATGCTTTCTGATAGTGTTGCTCCAGTTTCCTCGAGGCTCTGCAACTAGGAGCCCATTTTAATTGATGAGGCTCCTTACATTTTGAAATTTCCATTAATAGACAGCCTTTGATCAGGAACACATTTGTTTTGCTAATATCAATAATATGCAATTTTACCCTATCCCGGCGTTTACTGAAGCTAATCATGTACTAGCAAGAAAGAGGGGCAATAATTGATCACATTTGCTTTGCCTCAGAGAGAGGCACAGTGATCAGTCTTAGCGGACTGCCTTAATGAATCAAAAGTGATGGATGCCAGGCGCAATCAGGACTCCTGCCTGGGCTTCCTGGGTGTGCTAGGAGCAGGCTGTCCAAGGTGCAGACACAGCAGTATTGGGAAGCAGGCAGAGCTACTCTCACAGGCTTGTTTACCTTTTCTCTAAAAGATGCAGCACTGTTTTTTTATCATTGCCCTTTCCTGCTTCAGACTTAGCAATGCTAATTCCTAGGCTTGCGTACATTTTTCCCAGTGGTTAATTTTAATCCTTTTTCCTTTATTAAGTTTCATTTTCCAGCTTTTTTCAAAAAAAAGCAATTAACAAAATGGCTTAAAGGCTAAATGGGAGAAAATCGTATATTCTTAGGAGACCGTCGTTTTCTTATTTATGTTGTAATTTTTGTGCTCAGAGAAATGGAAGGAAGAGAAGGCAGCTTGATAGTGAAGTAATACTGTGCAAGACAGAGCCCATACATGTGACATAAAGTGGAGTGGTTCCAGTAACCCCACCTCTGTCATTATAGGTTTCACTAATTTCTAGTGTGCAGTAATCTAAAAAGAGAGAAATAATTCAGCTTGAAGTCACCATAGGATTTTAATCATAGAGTTTAGAAAGCAAGGAATATACCAACTCCGTTAGTGGTGCAGTGTGGAAACAGTTAGGTCTCAAATGGGTCTCCTCAAAGTAAAGAGAACTGGAGAAAAGGCCAGGTTCAACATGCATGTTCAAAAGCCCTATGCATGTGTGCATCCCCCACGTCACCCTCCCCAACAGCCCCCATTAAACAATGAATTTTTTTCCCACATCTTGAGCCCCCATTGTTTTTCGTTTACATTTTAGTTACATTGCTGTTATAAACATTAACAGAATTATTTTTTAATTTTTATTGAGATGTACTCTTTACATAAGGTTTCAACTGTAAGCACATGGCTAGACAAGTCTTAACAACAGCATACATCTGTGTACTCCAGTCCTTTGTCATAGCAACAGAACAGGGCTGCGAGCCTGAAGAGTTCTCTGAGACCCTTCCATAGGCTCGTCCTGCCTTGACATCAGACCCAATGTAGTTTCATCTGCTTGAGAACTTCTTAATACTAGAGAAAATATTCCTAAAGATTGGCGTTTGGCTCTAGGAACACTTTTGACCATTGCTTTTGTCCTTAGATGGAATCCACAAAATATATAAATCTAAATTAAAGAATCTAATTTTCAGTTTATAGGAATATTGGATATCATTTTGATTTTTTAAAACTAAAAATGCTACAAACAGTCAAATTCGTTCTGCTTTTTTTTTTCTCTATTTTTTTTAAAAATAAATTTCCACCTAGGAGTGACATTACCAGGTCACATTGTTAAATTTTTTAACTAACCTTAAATTTTTTGTTAAAGTTTAGGAGAAAAATAAGAAGCACTTTTCCAAAGAGGTTGCCAATTTACACACCCAGTCCCCCCCCCACACACACACACCGCTCATTATTTAGTGTGGTCTCATGCAAATTTCAGTTTCATCCACCCTAGTAGATGTGTAAAAGTATGTAGTTTTAACTTGTATTTCTGGTGAATAACTATGCTGATCACTTTGAGTGTGTTTGGTCACTACTGGTAGTCTTTTAAATATACTATTATTATCATTATCATTAATAAATGTCTATTATAGACACTTGTCATTTTAAAATTTATTCTTTGTTGCTGACTTATATAAGAATTTTAGCTCAGATCTCCCATTCAAATACTAGGCCCAGCACATTCCTCAAAGTGGCATGTCTATAGATAATTTTACATCTAAAAGTCGTTTGATGAATATATGTATTTGAATGCCAGTCAATAATGTGTCTGTAATTTCCTAGCCTGTATTTTAAGGAGGACAATTCTTAAATCCTATTAAATCCAATTAAACTTTTTTGGTGGCCAGTGCTTTCACTGTATTGCCTAAAGAAAAATTTGTTCTACCTACCAATGTAACAAATATATCATCCCTTGCTTGCTCCCTTTTTATAAATTTCAACTTTGTATTAGTTACTGATCATATTAAATTAATATGTATTAAATTAATATGTACATATGGCATGAGTTTGGGAAAACATTTCTTTCTTGGGAGAAAACAAACTAAGAAAGATTGACATTGAGGAAGGAAGAAAAGACAGGGTTGTGTTATATAAACCCAGAAGGGAATGTTTGGAAAATACAGAAAACCCCAATTGATCCAGTCAAGAACAGAGAATTGTGTACTGCCACTCCCAGACACACATCTTTCATGGTGTATGGTTCCTAAATAGTGATTGAATCAAAAGGTTAGACTGATAGAGAAAAAATGCACTCTCTGCAACATAAATACTCCTTCCCTCAAGTGCATGGGTGCAATTCACACACACACACACACACACAGAGAGAGAGAGAGAGAGAGAGAGAGAGAGAGAGAGAGAGAGAGAAATAAAGAAAACAGGAAAAAACACAACTTTTCAAGAGCTTTAAAAAAGCAATAAAACCACAGAACTGTTGGTTGTGTCAAACTGAAAGGGCACACTCATGTGTCAGTTTAGCAGATATATATATCTCAAATGCTTATAACAAGCGCAGTTTTTGAATGAAGTGCTCATTCAAAGTGTTCATTTGTATCATAGTCTCAGTGATAAAAATTCTTTGAATGAACCCTAAGAGACTTTTTATACTAAACCTCACCATGTTCCCACTGAAAAGTTTCACCTGAACACTACATATATTTTTGGTGTGCTGTACTATGCATTTAACAAACCTTCCAAATGGTTTCATACCAACCAGATGCAATGACAGTGCCTATTACTTCTTTATCCACCTTACTTAACAGTTTTACTAGCTGTTCCTGACCGAAGGATACTGCTGCAAGGAACCTTATTATTCAGACTCTTTCACCAACAGGAAACTGAATAAATTCCTCAAAATGAAAAATTGATGTTTACGAATAGGATATAAATATAGATGATAGATGATAGATAGATATGATGACTATCAATAGGAAACATATTTGTATGTATTAAATATACTATATATGGACATACACTATATATACAAATATATTTTCGTTTATACATATATATATATATATAAATTGTGACTTTTTTCTCCCAGTCTCATTCATTCCATTTTGCTTTTTCTTCCCCTCCTGGGTTCTTTGCCTCTATGGAGGCTTCAGTTCCTCAACAGCCACCTGGGCAGCAAACCCAGTCATGGCCAGGAGGCACCCCACTGCTGCAAGCTATTAGTGCCATAGTTGTTAATGACTGAGCCAGTTGAGTGTGCTGATTTAAGAGGGAGACTTATTTCTCGGCACTCCCTGGGGCCTTGTTCTTAAATGAGATGCCTAGGCTGTTTACTCCTATAGAATAAGGAGTATTAACTACTAACCACCACACTTCAAAGATCAGCACATTGAACTGAAATAATGGAGAGCTTAAACGCACATCCCCAAACCTTCAGTTAGGAAACTCCCATAGCCTGAAGAAATCCAACAGTCCCAATTTTTGCCTAAGGAAGGTGGATAACAATGCCATTTATCCTGGTTATAAATATTGTTTTCTTCTGAGGACTAGAGCATGAGTGAGGTACAGTTAAATTTCTTTCAGGAACTAAACACATTAGAAGTAACCTGCAAAATCAATACCAATTACTTGCAAGCAAAGGCTGAAAAATCATTGAGACTATTGAATGTGCACGGAGGCGAATGGCTTAAAACAAAGAAAATACTGGCATGGCCCAAAACTCCCACAGAACAGGGAGAAGTAGGAAAGTTTTCTTCCACTTTGTTTGATATTTGTGTGTTAATCTGTAAAATCCAGTGAATGTTATATTTAAAGGGAAAATGAAAGGAGCAGCAAGCATTGAATAGAAGAAAGAACTTTCTCAATTCCCTGGCAGGGGAGAGGCTTGCCGGGCTGTCCCAGTACGTTGGATGCATTCAGAAGGTGGATGTGGATGGCTTATCTGCATAAACCAGCAAGCCTTTCATTCAGAGTCCAGAGAGTCTGCATGCCAACACTTTACCTTTCATGTCTCAAGATTTCATTTAGCAGGAATTCACTTTGAGGAACTTGCTAAAACCCTTGCTGGTTTAATTGTGTTGTCTCTCTCTTATTACAAACACTGAAATAATGCCTTTCAAAGTTCTAGCATTTTTAAGCTCTTATTGCAGATTAAACTATCACAGAAAGTAGAATTTCTTCCCTTCTCACTGTCTTTCAATAGTAAAGATAGTTGCTTCTCTGTATGATAGGGACCGAGATGCCCTATTCTTGAGCTTAGCTTTAATGTCAAAAGTCTAAACATCTTCTGAGCTTTGACAACACATTGGAGCCCATGACAAGTGTGCTGTGACTGTGGCTGAGGGTAGAATGTTTCTCATTCTTCTCAGCCCTACTTGTCAGGAAAGTAAGACAATATGGACTCTGCACCCACCATTAACTTCATGTCGGAAGGAAAAAATGGCATGTGCCTGTCACCAATGACAGTCCACAGAAAGTTCTTTCATCCTCCCTTTGGCTGCTGTTTGATGAACTTCAGCTGTGCTTGCTGTCAGAATGTTTCCTCTTTTAGACTAGATTAACTACATATATTAACTACATATATTAATCATGACATTGTTGTATGTGCAGAAAAATAACAGCAGTAACTTCCCGACAGATGCTTAAGACTTCCCCAGTCACAGACTTTTGACTTGGTCTATAGCACCAAACATGAATTCCCTCCTACTATGTGGGAATAAACCCCAGTCTGAAAGTGCTTGATTACCCCCATAATGCCTTTGCCTAGATAGTGACTGTTAACATAGACGGTATCCTCTTCAGAGGTGGGATGTGATGCTAGAGCGTGGTGTGTTCAGCTCCAGTCTAACAGAAGAAAGCAACACCTCACCCTCAATGTAACCTGGTCTTCTCCAAACATTGCGAACACTCCGAACAGACAGAGAAAAGGTGACCTAAACATATCAGGAAACGTCATCTCAAAACATCACCTCAATAAAAGTCCCTTATGGCTTGCTTTCTACTTTCTCATTAAATTTGGAACTTTATATTAATAGGAATCTAGAGAGACAAGTGGAAATAATATTTTATGTACCTAATATTTACCCGGGTTTTTTTATTTTTCAAAGGAATTAAATTATTGGTATTCGATAATTTTATCCTTTGAAACAAAAATAATTCTTGCTTCAATTTCCTATGTTCCATTGTTAAAGGAAAATTGAAAGAGGAACCAGTATATTTGTATCTGTCTCTATGAGTTTATGCAGTTATATATTCTCTCAACAGGGCTCCAATGAGTGTTCGCAGTAGCACTGGGTTGACTGTTAATGGAATATTGACCCAATAGCTTATTAAAACAAGTTCTTCCTCTCTAGTGAGAAGTGACTTGTTTGGTATTGTAATTGCACCCAACACTTTAATTCATGTTGAATAAACCTTAAGAAGGTTTGAAATAATGCTGTAAGTAGAATAATTTAATATTTAAAACACGAGATTTGTGTGGAGAAACTAGGATTATTATTAATCAAAAAAATCTATAATATAATAATACCATCCCTTAAATTTACCTTAAAATTTAAAATAAATGTTATAGAAAAAAAGAAGGCTTTGGGGGGACATGAAAAGCAATTGAAACCACACACCCACTAAGTGCAAACATGGGCATGTTGTACTGTTTACTTAATTCATACACAAATGGAAGATAGGCAGATCAGAAGAAATTCACCACTTAACAAGTGGCTGGAGTAGAGAGTACTCTGAGAGCATGGCCAAGGAAAGTTTTCTAGAAAGATAGTGTTGAACAGAGTACTGGAGGTGGTGCAAAGGGAGGTCAGGACCTGAGAGATGGGTCAGTCATGAAGAACACTTGATGCTCTTCCAAAGGACCTGTGTGCAGTAACTGCATGGGACAGCTCACCACCACTTCTAAGGACACTCTAAGGATTTCATGCCCTCTTTGGCCTCCTGAGGTGTCCTCACACATCTGACAGAAATTCACCCTGACCTACACATATACATTCTTTAGAATTTTGATGGAGCCTTGTGGTGGCCACTTTGACATTCTCTGTTACTTTTGTAAAGGAGTACTAGAGTCATATAGAAAAAGAGCCTGGGACCAGCAAAGAATTACTGACTGGAATGAGTTCCACAATAGGCCAGACACATAAAGATTTAGAGAAATACCAACAACAAAAAAACTAAGGAACATTTCAATAGAAACATAAAAGGAGTAATTGGATTTTTTCTTGATCTTTGAATTATAAATAATGAAGAAATTGTATCTAATTCCATGGTGATTTAAATTTTATAGTAACATAATCCTATCCTCTTCCTGAACTTAGAGATGATAATCCTGATTCTTTAATGAGAACAATCTCACAATTTCATATCCTAGTTGATATTATTTTGACATAAACAATTCCTTACCACTTAATCAGTTTGTACTAATCAAGATTTTCTACTTATTTAAAGTTTAGTATATGCCAGTAAAAATAAAACTAAAAATTAATATTTTATGTACACAGTCCACAGACAGCAGATTCTAACTCGATGGCTCTAAATTAGTCATTTGTTGTCTGTTTCCAAATATTTAATCAGAGACCCCATTGAGACTTCAAATCCAAATCCCTGGATAATAGAAATCAACAGATATAAACTTTATAACCAAGGAGGAGAAAAAACAGGAACAGATGCAGGGAAAGGATAAAGATAAACACAGGAAGAGAGAGAGAAGGAGCTAGGGAATAAGGGAGAGAAAAAGTAGGAGAGAGGGAGAAGAAAAGAGAGTCCCTTCCTGCCTCTTATGATTTGATATGAGCTATACTTTTAAAATATGTAACCTATACAAGAGGAGGAAAAAGTTATTAGCTTAGATCACCACTGAGTGAGGAAGGAAAATTGAGAGAAAATGTAGGGGTGAGTGAAAAAATAATGGATGGGTGAATATAGTGTACTTATTTGTGATATGAAATTATGTTCTCTTAGAACAGTGCTAGGTGTGTGCTATTTAGATGTGAAATGATCATGAGTTTGGTATTCAAAGACTCAGTTCCTAGATACTGGTGCTCCTTGGGCAGGGTGTGGCCTCACTGCAAGAGGCAGACCACCAGTGATGGGCCTTGAGGTGTCATAAATCCACGCTACTGGTGTGGGAGGTCCTTCTGTCTATGTGTTGCTTTTATTGGTTAATGAATAAAGAACTAGCTTGGCCTATAGCATGGGAGAAGAAAGGCAGGGAGAGAGAGACACTGTGGAGCTGCCACCAGAGTAAAGACATGCCAAAACTTTGCTGATAAGCCATTGCCACGTGGTGATACACAGATTAATGGAGATGAGTTAAATTAAGATGTAAGAGTTAACCAATAAGAAGCTAGAGCTAATGGGCCAAGCAGTAATTTAATTAATACAGTTCCTGTGTGATTATTTCGGGTCCAAGCCAGCCAGGCAGCTGGGGGACAAACAAATGGGCCTTCCTCCTACGCCCTACTTCCTGCTCTCCCCCTGCTTCTTGACTGTAGTGTAATGCAGTTAGCTGCCATCGTTATGAACTGTATCCCTTAGAACTGTAAGTCAGAATAAACACATTCCTACTTCAGTTGTTGTTTTTCAGGTATTTTTCCCTCAGCAGGGAGAAAAGTAACTAATAAAGTATATAAGTTCATTCTAGGGCCTAATACATTTCCCATAGAATTACAGTCACTGCAGGGCTAGTCTATTAAAGCCAAAATTTAATACAGGTTTTAGGTAGGACAAAAAAAAATAATAATAACCAATGTTAAGCTACCTTGTTTGCTGGCTAAATAGGACTTAGGAGCTTCGTTTAAAATCTTTTAAATTCCTTCATCTATAAAATTATCGGGCATCAAATAATAAATGGTATCTTAATTTGATAAAATACATGAGGGCAATAAGGCAATGTGCATCTCACAATATTTGGCAGATAATAAGCAACAGGCTGACCATGTGGGATGATTCTCGCTGCTGTTGTGGCCCTGGGCTATACCACACAGAAGGGCAACCCTCTCCTCGTTAATGCATCAGCTCCTATGAATACCACCCAGAGCATAGTCTGTGAAAGCATAATTAAAATGTTAAATGTCCCAGCCTCTCCAGTCTCCCAAACTACCATAACTTTTAATGTAAAAAAATAATAAGTATGCCCGATGAAATAAAAGGAGACATCTTTGGAGCACTTGGCGCTTTCAGCCCAGTACCTCTCTACCTAGAGTGTTAGGCCATGCTCATCACTCCACTAGGCACAGGGTTTTACTGTCAAATGACCTCAGTATGATCTGATTCACACATGGGCACCACCATATGGCATGTTCCCCGGGTCTCTTGAAATAATTTACTGAGACTTTAGGGTGTCCAAGTGACCAAAATCTTTATGCTGAATATTTCTCGAGGTTTCTTCAGGACGTCAGAATGTGATAGAGTGGTTTTTTTTTTTCCTGATGGCTCTTTACCAACTGGTTATGAGATTGGATCAGCTGGAGGCAAGAACAGATGGGGTTGGGCAGCAGATGGAGGTCCTATGTGGGAGATGCAGACTCACTCTGGCAAAATCAATCATGCTACGGGAGTGAGTTTCCGTTTGGTTAAAGAAAATGAACTGAAGTAGACAATTGAATTACTGGGTCATAAATAAGGGCTCACACTTTAGAAACACTCCTGATTAGGTGTCAATAAGACAGATGAGCTAACGATGCAGAATTGGAACTCTTAAAATGTCATTTCTGTCAGAGTTAATTGCATCTCTATTTAGTGCATACTATGTGCCAGGCACCTCGCATCCATATTTCTTTCCATCCTCCTGAACTCCCTGCAAGACAGATCATTGCCCCATGTTACAAATGGTGAAACCAAAAGTGTTAATTAAGTAAATTGATGAAAGTCATAGGGCTCTAGGGAAGAGAACTAGAAACAGGAGTCAGCTGTGTCACTGGAAAAAAACTATGGACAACATAACCATCTACAGCCTTCCAGGATTAAACAGGTGTGACATAAATGTTTTCAGTAACTCTCAGGGGTTTTGCACAGTCATAGCTAAAAGCAATCTATGATGGTTGTAGTGCACTCCAGAACACCTGTCTCAATACTTAAAAGACAAGCAGCGTAGCTGGGAACGCCCTGTCATTGTTCCCAGTGAATTAGAGGATCACTAGGACCATGCACAGGGCTTTGATGAGTCATAAGAATCCTTGTAGATGTCTCACATATGCCCTCTGCTCCTAGAGAATTTCCCATCACCCTGAAGTCATACTGATCTAGAAACAGATCTGTATAGCAGTCTTACATACCCATTCTAGTCCATACTCACTTCCCCAACTCAGTAGATGTTATTTAAACAAACACATGGATTTAAGATTGTGGGAGATCTGAAGTTTGCTCTAGTTTTGTCTGTTCATTTGCCTTTAACATAAGAATATAAGCTAAAAAGTTTATAGTTGGCAGAATTAAGTTCCCCTAGTTCTGGAAGCTGAGAAGGAGATCGATGTGTTGTCAGATTCCCTAGTGAGGAACACTTTTCCAATTTATATATTTACAAACGTACTCCTTGTGTCCTCACATGGCAGAGGACTTCTCCAATCTCTTTCATCATCGCATTAACATCCTAGTAATCTCCCCAAATTTCCACCTCCTAATACATACAAAACTGGTAGCAAAACAAACATCCAGTCAAAATACCCACCTTCAGAACTGTGAACAAGCTATAAGGGAGAAATCTTTTCAACCCAGTGTCTCTGCTCTAAGCCAAGAGTGAGAGCAGGAAAAAGGAGTCAATATTAACTGATCACCCAGTATTTGCCAGGCCCTGGACAGACCGCATAATTGGTTGGAAGGAAGAAAAGTAAGTTTAAGCAACAGATGGAAACACATCTGCCAGGCGCCAGGCTCTTTCTGTGTTACTTCCTTTCCTATCACATTATCTCATATTATCAAGTTCCTGTTGGCTGCAAGGCTGTGTTTTCTCCTTAGCCAACTGTTCAGAGAGCAGGTACCAGTTATGAAAAAGCATATGTTAAAAAATAAAATGCAGAAGAAATAGAGAGTATTCCCTTAAGTAAATTACTTTCTGTGCCTCATTTTCTCAATACTGATTTTTTTGTTTTGTTTTGTTTTACTAATTTTATTACCAAAACCTGGCTCCTCATACATGAATATCACAGGAATCCTCAAGTACTCAGGAAGGTAGGAGAACTCTCACTAAGCATGTGAGAGTGTCATTTTTCTAGACTTAAATTGGCCAGTGATATGAAGACAAGTGTAGGCTGAGGTCAAGGATAGATTAAATGGTGTGTGTTATGTATAGAAGTAACTCTTAAATATCAGCATCAAACTGAACCCTAATTCTAACATTATGAGTACATGAGTTATAAATTCAGTTTAAGCAAATATCTATCCTGGAACACTAATGGCTTTATATATGCTACAAGCCATGCTTTAAAATGCATACAGTCCTGGGGTGGGCATATAGCTCAACGGCAGAGCACTTACCTAGCATATAATACCTACATGCAGTCTTATCAAAGCACTGGGTTATAGATTTTAATCAATTTGTCCCATTCTTTTTATCACATTGGAACATTTCTGAAATTGGGATGTCTCTTATATTTACCAGCATCTCACTTTCATCTCCAAGGCAGTTGTGATGGTGGTGCCCATGTGTACATTGAGATTCACAACCTGTCTACAGGATGCCAGCATCACCAAGAAAATCACAGGGACGATGACAGACTACTCTCATTCTGCCAAGGAAGAAATTATTTTAAAAGAGGGCAGGCAAAATAGCGAATCACACATCTAACGTATTGGAGAAAAAGAGAGAGATGCATTTCTATGCCATTGCCAAATGGTTCAAGAACCCAGCACCAAAACACTTCAGTTGCTACATAGATTTGTGTAAGAAATGTCACCATCTGACAGTTATATGACTTAATATGTTGGAGGAGCTATCGCAGGTCCAATAACTAGCTCTTTGGAGCCCATTCCCTATGGTGGTATACCTTGCTCAGCCTTGATACGAGTGGGGGACTTGGTCCTGCCTCAACTTGGTATGACAGACTTTGTTGACTCCCCAAGGAGGGCCTTATCCCTTCTAGAAGAGCTGGTGAGGTGGGAAAAGAGGAGGCAGGGGGATCATGGAAGAGTGGAAGGGAGGGGGACCTGGGGTTGATATATGAAATGAAAATAAATTTTTTAAATAAAAAAAGAATTGTCACCTTCTTATAAATTTGATGATGTAAAGGCTTGCTTTTAAACTTTGTTTATAAAGAGAAGTATTAGGTAATAAGATCTATAAAAGATGTTTGTTTGTTTGTTTTGTTTTTGTTTTTCACAAAAGGGTTTCTCTGTGCAGCCCTGGCTGTTGTGAAACTGACTTTGTAGACCAGGCTGGCCATGAACTCACAGAAATATGCCTGCCTCTGCCTCCCTGAGTACTGAGATTAATAGAAGATTCTTATCAAACCACCTTACACACAAAGCTAGAGCTGAGGAAAAAAAGACTATTAATTCCAGAGTAAAAGTAATTAAAAGAATCAAATTCTACATAATCAGAAGTCTCAAAAATACCTTAACCAATTTATTTTGTTTACATCTTAATTTTATCGGTCTGGTTATTGATAAACTTTCATGAATAAGTAATTCTCAATGAGTTCTTTCAAGAACTATTAAAATTTTCAGTTTACAAAGTGATACTTTTTTGTTTATAGCATTTTATAAAATAATTACAACTACAGGAATCATAAAGGCAATGCATACTATAGAATACAAGTCCAGAGGCTGTGGTGTATCTGTCTAGAAAGTGGTGGTCACACAATGACTAGGAGATAAGGACTCTCAACATGCTTTGGTAATTAAGCCAAATGAACGAGTCACTTAATTTCTCCAAACTTGGAGCTGTGCAGGATAATTTCAGGGTACAAGGACAGATCTGTATAAGGACACAAGGTGGGCCACGGGAGGAAATGCAGGCTACTGTAGATATTGCAAAGAAGAAGGGACTTAAGGAGTGATAGTAAATACTAACAGGGAGAATGCTGCAGCAACCAAAGCAAGCGGGCAAAGCCATTGATTAGCTGCTACTTTGGCTACCAGGGAATTAGACACTGCTTCTTCCCCCAAAGATTTTAGGGGAAACCTGTGCCACGTGTCACAGCTGCCTGGAGCATTCTAGAAGACATTCAAAGCCCTGTAGGACCCTGACCTTACATTCTACAGCCCACTCTTAGGTATGCACCTTAATGTCCCTTGCCAACAAAGAAAGTTGATGTAGTCCATAAGTCAAAGCACTGGAAGTGTCTTTTCTACCAGCGACCGTGTCCTTTTCCCACCAACTGATGTGTCACCGGGAACAATACACACGCCCACATCTTAGTGCAGGAATAATGATTCCCTGGCCCAAAGCCCCATGGACCAAACTCTGCACTGAGCATGTTACATTGTTTGTAAGCTTGGCTACATTTTTTTTCATAACCTCTTTAAAAAGTGATTTCCATTTAGTGCTAGGTGGAACAAATACCTACTGTTGGCTGAATCTTTTTCTTTTCCTACCGCCAGTATCTCATAAAAAAGAAAAAGACTATTGCTCCTTTGTACTTTCCTGTGATGCATTTTATGTTAGGGTCTATGAAAGAAGCTATCTAAAAACACACTGAGTATTGTAAAAATATCCTTGTAATTCTACAGAATTCAACAATTCGACTTTTTAATGGCTGTCTTTCTTCTCCCTTTATGTCTGCTTTTCAATTATTTCTTTCCCTTTGGTACACTGCCACATTTGGACTTTTGAGGGGCTCTCAAAGATACCTCTACCAACTACCTAGGTCCCCTTCTGAGGGGCTCTCAAGGATACCTCTACCAACTACCTAGGTCCCTATCCCTCTTTTGGGATCCTCACTGAACTCCTAGAGAGATTGGTAAGTGCATGAACACAACCCCAGATACACCGAAAGAGATTCACTCTCAACAAAATCATAGCATCTCCAGTTGAATGACATATATGGAATTTTCTTCTTTATGACACGTGAATTTAATAAGGGAGATCCTGCATACCCTCTTTTAAATCTGTACTTAGTCAATGTCATAAAACCTTGCTTGGGGGTCATGCTGCTGACAGGTTAGAGTGCTTGGTCATCTCTATAATGATAATACTTATCTTCCCAGATGAAGTAATAGATATATCTCATTAGTACATGAGTACCTCTTGTCTACTGCAGAACTCCTCGGCTTTTATTACAGCCCAGCCGAATCAAAATCTTCTCTTTCTTTGTCCCCACTTGCCTCTACTTCAGCTGCTAGTGTCAAGTAAAGAGAAAGGCCTCATTCGAAATGGACATCATGGGTCCTGGATTCAGTTATATTTGTCTCAGAGGATGTGTTTAATTTCTGACCACTGGTACCCTGAAATAGGACCCTTGAAGATGTGTAAAGTCAAGGGTGGCAATTTGAGATATCATTGATTTAAATTCTGTCCTAAATTAAATGGCTGGTCCATTTATGGGAAGGTGGGAGGGGAAGATTGGAAGATTGTGGCCATGATGCATATGAAGGAGGAGGAATTGAAATTCCACCACCACAAGGCAGAGAAAGTCAGAAAAGGTTCTAAGACTCTAGAAGAATTGGCCCTTTAGAGCCTCCAGAGGGAAAAAGACCCGGCTGGGAGCTCAGGTCTCCAGTCTCGGGACAGGAGGAGTAATTTCTGCCGCTTTAAACCATCAAATTTGTGGTAATTTGTTATTGCAGCCCCAGAGAATCAATGCAATTAAGAAAGCTTCAGATCTCAAAAGCAATCTTGGAAGGAATTTGGAGGCTCCACAGTTATTATTTTGTTTATTTTAACAAAATGTACCTCAAAGGATGCCACTTTGAAGTTTTGGACAAGGAAAGTCAATGCAAGAAGCAGCTATCACTGATATTTTTAATGTGAAAGCATTGAAGGTTCAGCCTTGCATAAAGGATTCTGCCTTCTCCCAGCCACATCTCTCAGCGTTGGGCTTCCTGCAGCATTTCAGCCACGTTGGTTTCTCTTGGGCCCTACTCTACACTGCCCAATCCCCACCTCAGGCCTCTATGAGTGCAGTGTACAACTCACCTTTGATAAGAACTCCTTGAACACTCCCTACTTCCTCACAGTAAAGATTAGACACATCTCACTGTGTCTAATTCCACATTATCACAGTACTGACTTATCTGTCCTTCCCCTAACTCTATAGGCCCTGGTAGTAGGCACAGGACAGGGGCTGTGGTGCCTGACTCTCAGTACATCGTTAGCACTGCAGCTATGTAGCAAGTGAAGGGATTGTATTATTTAGACATGGCTGCAACTGTGGTCCACTGTTCACTCTTGAGGCTTAATTGTAATATACACAATTTAAACTGTAGGGAAAAAAATCAGCATATAACCTCAACTCCAAAATTAATTTGTTTTAGCCATCTTAATTTTTCTCCTGTAAATTCTTAAATGAGTGGAAACTCTCCTCTGACCCAAAGGTATTTTATAAATAAGTAGACATAGTTGAAATGGACTTGAGCTCATTATACTTCACCTTGCCATTAGCCTTCATGGATAGGCCAGTTCACCCTAGGAGTCTTTACTCTCCTGTGTAATCAATTAATGCTTGTAATAGATTACAAAGGTTATATTCCAGAGCAACCATCAACCTAGAGAGGGAGAAAAAGCTACAACACAGAACCTGTGCATTAAGGATGGCCAACAGAGGCAAACCCCGGTGAGACCAAGCAAGGATAAAGAACATTCCCCAAAGCACAATCTCTTGAACTGAGTCCTAGTGATCATAGGGAAATATGAGGAAGGAGAAGCATCAAGGCTGGCCCCACTTAGAGTTTCTGAACCTTGACATTTTAGCCTGGGTCGTTCTTTATTAGCATGAGAGTGACTGTTTAAGGGCCCAGCAAAAGCTTGCGTGTACTAGGAATGTCTGAACAGTGACTGCAAGTCTGTGTGGGTCTCCTGGAGAATGATCAGAAGCCACAGAAGACGATGGAGAGGTAGTAAACCGTGAGTCTTACACACAGGGTGATGTGCGCTCGGCCAGGCACTTTGAACTTGATTCTGAGAGTATACAGGTGGAATCCGAGGGGTTTTTAAAGATGAAAGGGGCAGGGGCCAGACTGTATTTAAGTTACCATGGTTCGACTGGAAATGATGAAATCAGAACAAATTGGGATCAATTGAAGGGTTCCAGGAGATCTGTGGTGACTGGAAGTCAGGGAAAGGCAGATATGAGGGACATGCTATTAAATCTCTCTGGTTTGTCTGGGATCATTTCTTGATTCTGGGCTTGAGTGTCAGATGGTGCTATCCTAAATGCTCTCCATTAACCTGTTGTAAATTCACCACACAACTGGGAGAGAAGTTATCCGAAGCTGCAACCCTAAACAAATTACCTGCACCTTTTAAGCTAAAATAGATGAAGTCATGTTATCCCAAATAAAAAATTAGTAAAAATATCATTGCTTAAGACTTCACATTCACTGAACAGTATAGAAATATTCATCTAGTTACAAAGGTAACCAATATAACAGAAACCCTTAATAAGCTGTTCCTCATCTCCCACTCCAACTGGCAAGCAATGGGCAGAGGAGTAAGGCATAAAGGCAAACTGAAGAATAGAGGCCAATTTTGTTGCCTTACTGTCCAGAAAATAGTTTCATTCCTTTGCTTTAGAGTCCAAATCTGTATAATAATAACAGAATAAGGTGTGTGTGTGTGTGTGTCTGTGTGTGTGTCTGTGTGTGTGTCTGTGTGTGTGTGTCTGTGTGTGTGTCTGTGTGTGTGTCTGTGTCTGTGTGTGTGTGTCTGTGTGTGTCTGTGTGTGTCTGTGTGTGTCTGTGTGTGTTTTAAAAGATTGGATCTCAGACAGTAGTGAGAGAACTAATTGCTAGCACTTGGCAGGGCTTCTGTTTTGTTCAGGAATTTGTCAGTGTGTTCAGCAAGTCCTCTTGGTAAGAACTGATTATAAAAAATGTCCTAAGTACCTGCAGTGAGTGGAGAGAAAGAGAGAGAGCAGGGTGTCACTCAAAAGGAGGCGCACTGGAAACCGGCACTAGGCCAGAAGGAAATTAAGCCTTCAAGAAAGCATTGCTTTTTTAGGCTCTTTTTTCCTGAGAAGTTCTACAAAGCCAGTTGCACAAAATTATGCACCAGCCTTGTCCTTACACCTCCGCAACACAGGTTATAGAAGTGACTGTTGAGAATCTCACTGCTGCATCCAGGTTTTCACAAGAAGACTGCTTGAGTGAGTCCCAGATGAAAAGACTCTAAATTTAAGCAAAAAAAAAAAAAAGCATTACAATGCATTTGAAATTTTGAAGACTATAAAAGTTATTCATATATAACATTACATATCATTTGGGATCACTGTGCACTGATAGATTGTTTTTAAGTACTTAGCTTTTATGACAACATAGCTTGTTAATTCATAGAATAATATCTATTCTAAGAAATCATCAACTTTAAAATATCACTAAGAAAAGGACTGGAGAAATAGCCCAGCAGCTAACTATAAGCTTATTGCTATTATAGAGGACCTGAGTTCGGTTCCTGGCACCCACATTCATAGCCCTTTAGAACTGGAGTTATCCTCCATGAGCTCTACACACATGGCATTCTTACATACATGCAGGCAAAACATTAATATACAAACAATAAAAATAATCGGGAAAATGTTTTGTAATTACTAATACCATACACGTTTAACAAAACAGATTGTTTCAGATAATAAGCCAAATTGCAATTCAGGAATTGAACATTAGCACATATTGCTTATATTGATCAGATTTGCTCACTGGTATATTGCTATTTTTCAAAATAACATGTGTCATACATGGACTTATTATTTTACCTGCTTAATTTGTTTCTGTTATATCATGGGGAGAGATACAAGATTAATCTCAATTTATAAATAAAGAAGTTAATAACAGGGTGATCTAATTTCGTGAATGCTGTAAAAATAGCAATTGGCCACTTTGCAATAAAATGAGAAGACTGTCCCTAAGTTCCATGAAAAATAAGATAAAAAGAAATTACTAATACACTAACCAGCTATAATATTCCTATTACAGATTACGAAGCATGGGGCTGGAGAGAAGTCTCGGTGGTTAAAGCTCATACTACTCATTCAAGGACCTGAGTTCAGATCCTATCAGCTACATTGGGCAGCTTACAACCTGTTGACTGTCCTGCAGTCCTTCAGTCTAAAAGAAACACACAGAGGTCTACATTAGTTATAAACTGGTTGGCCTATTGGCTCAGGCTTCTTATTAACTAATTCTTATAACTTATATTAGACCATAATTCTTGTCTATGTTAGCCACTTTGCTTGGTACCTCTTTCAGTGAGGCAGTCACATCTTGCTTGCTCTGTGTCTGGCTTCCTTTGACTGCTGACTGACCTTTCCTTTTCCCAGAATTCTCCTGTTCTTATCACCCTGCCTCTACTTCCTGCCTATCTACTGGCCAATCAGCATTTTATTAAAAATAATACAAGTGACAGGATAAAAGACCATTGTCTCATAGCACTCCCTCATTCCCCATTCAAGAACTCTGAATCTAATAACCTTTGTTTAGCTTTTTGTCCAGACCATTATCTATAATATATTCCATAATTCATTTTTTGGGGAAAGTGGGCATAGTTTTCTAGGCTACTTCCTGCTGATTGGGGGTGCTGATAATCTTATGATGACCTAAAGAAAATTTAGAATTATGGTCAATATTCTATGAGGCTTGATCATCTCAGCCAGAAGTCTTGAGGCTGTTCTGGATGTAGAATTCAGACATCTGGGCCATCCACTCCTATCACAGATTTCTCAGGGAGTTTTCCTTTATCAAGCCTTATTTTTCTTCATCCAGAATGAATCCACAGTCTCTCATTTCCTGTGGAAACCAAAACAAAACCTCTCCTCCAAAGTAACATACCTTTTGACTTAAATTTTGAACCCAGGACATTTTCAAAACCCAGCAGCATTTATAATAAAATGTCTTTTAGCTGCTGTTGTTCCTTCCTCAGCTATCAAACCTTTCAAAGAAAACACAATAACATACAATATCCATACTCTGTGTATTTTCCATCTTTAAGTGACTTTAAACTTGATTTCTTTTATTTTTATTTTTTAATTTTTAGCTTTTTGAGACTGTGTATCTTTGGCTGTCCTTGAACTCACTTTGTGGAGCAGACTGTCCTTGAACTCACAGAAATCTTTCTGCCTCTGTCTCCCAAGTGTTGGGATTAAATGTGTATGCAACCATACCCAACTACTCTCTTTCTTTCTTTTTTATTTTTAAGGACTTTATCCTTTTTCTTTTCTCTCCCAAGCCTATATATATTTTTAAACACACTGTAAACTGTTTAGAGGTTTCTTTGTCTTTGTATCTATCTTTGCTGTATATCTCTTTTTCTGACCACAGTAGTCTTTAATTTGCTATGCGATGTGGCTAGGATTAAAGCTGTGGCTTTGATGGATGGATCCAGCCTATTCCTTAGCTTTCTGAGCGTCCAGCCTCATGTTGGAGGTACCAGACGGAGCCATGTTTATTGACAAAACTCTATGGCGTTTCAAGGTCCCTGTCACCACCAAGAAGCATGCTGTTGGCTATTCATAAACACCATTTAGGTTTTCGATGGCAAGGCCACTTAAAAGAGCCACAAAGTTTCACAGCTAAAGCTGAGTCAGGAAGCCTCTCTTAAATGAGATGTGCTTGCCTGTAGCAAAGAAAGCAAACCCGTGAAATTGCTGCTACCAAGAAGCCATGCATAACGCTGTTATTTTGTGTCTCCAATTACTTCCCAAGCTCTCTTGTTTTTCTGTGGATGCAGCTGTCCACAGGTTGGACACCATTTGTTACTTTATTAACCATTGATCTTCACAGCATACAGAGGGGAATCCCACATCAACAACCTCCCGTAAACTTGTAAATCCTCCTCCAAGGGATCTGAAGACCTCTTCTGACCTTGGCAAGCATGTGCACGCACAATCAAAAAAATAAATCTTTAAAAACACTATGAAACACATAGAATAATAAGAGAATGTTTATTTCTACATGTTCTACACTAGTAATAATAGTATGTCAATTTAATAAATTATGTTCATATATTCAGCAATAAAAAGGAGAAAATGTAACAATTTCTGTAATTTTAAAATAACTTCTGTGTTTACATTTATTCCACTTCAAGTAATTTTTCTTCTGAAAATTTGACTTGTGTGGCTTCTAAAAGTCACTGAGATTTTAAAGCTTAATTAATAGTAAGAAAGCGTAATTGAATGCATATTTTCCTAAACAGTTTCAAATTACAGTAACAGAGAAAAACTTAACAAAGAAAAAACAAACCCTGGAATTTAAAGCTCATGGTTCCTACACAAAATTCCTCTAAGGAAAAATTATAAAAATTATATCTTTTGGAGTTCAGAAGGAGTTTGAATTTTGTTTGTATTTTAAAAGTGGTGTAAACAGATTTGAAAGAGCCTGACTATGTCCATGTAAAAAACTGCGCATCACAGAAGCCATGCCAGGTTCTAGCAAAGTCTTCTAAAAAGTGTATTAAATTAAGATGATAATTGTTCAGTAAAATTTCCCCTAGAAGTGTAGTAAATATGATTGATTTAATATATCATTGAGACTCTTCTGGAAAAAAATGGCATAAAGCAGCAACATTTTGTTAGCATTTTATAACTTTCATTTTTGTAAAGTGACCATTAGCATAATACAGTAATATCATTACGACAGTCTGCACAGATGAAAATATCTCAAAGCCAATATTACATTTTCATCAAGTAAATGACCATGTGTTTCAATAAACACAATTATGAATGTTCATATACTAACAGATTGAGTAATTTCATTTCTCAGCGTCATTGTTTATAGGGGGAAAACAAATTAATCATATTTGAAGCAACACTTGTGGATGCAGACTTTTAGAACTGAATCTCTTTTCCACCGTTCTTCCTTTCTTGCTGACCAGAGATCAAGATGTAGTAGGGATGCTGGTTGCTACTAGGCATGGCTGAGTTCATTCCCTGGCACAACAAAGAAGTGGGGGAGCAGGAAAGACTGAAGACCAAGCCGTGGAAAAACAGAACTTAACAATTTTATATACTATGGGTGGGAAAAGCCTAAAGCCAGAAGTCTGCTAAAAGGACTGAAGCTTGGGTATTCTATTGAGCCCCTCAATCCTACTGGTTCCTTTATTTGGCTCTGTTAGAAACCCACCTAATATCCCTTGCCTTCCAGCTGTTCCTTCTCAGAAGAAGCAAGTATTTCAGAAGGCTGTTTGGCTTTCCCAGTTGACCTATGCCCCTCTTAACTCTCCTTCAAAAGTAGTCCTGGAGGCTCAGAATGAGTCTACAGTAGAGTGCTTCCTACCATGTGCAAGGCTTTGGATTAGATCCTCAAAAAAAAAAAAATTTCTGCTTCTGGAGGCCCCTTCTAAGACTATTTTGTCATGAAGTAAATATTCTATTCTGTGCTATTGATGTAAGGCCAGAGAAGTTAGACTGAATCACAATCTTCGTTTTGATAAAACACACAGGCCAAATAATGGTACAACAGAAATGTCCAAGAAACTCAATTCTCTTGCGTGAGCCTTTGGAGTAAACAGCTCCTGAGTGCGCATCTATCTGGCCCCTCAGACCTGTAAATAGCCCAGGACCTCTCTGACCAGCCTTCCCTGTCTGTCTTGAAGGCCACATACATCATCAAGGGGTGCTCATTGCTTCTACTTGAACCCATTTTAGCAACAGGCACATTTTTGGACTTGAATTATACACATAAGTACGAAGGACTCAAATGAAAAAACTGGGAGAGACAATGGGTAACACTTTTGGCTTTCAACTGGCAAAATGCTTTCGTTCACAGTCAGAGCAGTTACTAGGTAACATTGTGGGAGATGCCCAGAAGTTCATACTTTATGGTCATTCAAAATTAACCATCCTGTTAAAGTTAGCACAAAGCTGTGTTTCCAATTTCAGAGACCCTTTTGACATTAAAAAAAAAAAACCTTCAAACTTTAACCTCTTTGAGGGACAATACAGAGAACAATTTGACCTTTTCCTTAATGTTTATCCACAACATCAAAGGCTCTATCTAGCATATTCTGGGTGCTAGAATAGCCACTAATGGAGGTAAGTGGGAAAAATCCTTATCCTGCTTCAGTGATGATAAAAAAAATTTGGAGAAAAGTCCATGATGTATGTTCACTTTACGATCCTTTGACTCACTGAAGCACCAGGATAAAGTACTGTGAGCATGACATCATGGTCTTCAGGTTATTACCAATGCCACTGGACTTGGTGGGATACTCCAATTTCTAGTTACTTAGCTAGAAATAATAGAGGCTCCCACATTTTATCCCAAGTCTCCTAGTACCCCATCCATCATTCATTGTGACCACTTAAGTCTTAAATTTTAAGAGTTCCTGTCTATCCTGTCTTCTAGTTTTCAAAACAAAATTATGGATGGTATGTGGATGAGAAAGTTTTTTGCATCATTTAAAACTTAGAATAGGGAATTTTGAAAAGATATGCATCCTTAATTTAAAAATGAGGTCAAATAGACCAAAATTCAGAACACACATCCTTATCTAACTTGGTGTTGATAAACAAGATTTCAGATACATCCCAAACTACCCGTACTAAAATCAAAGCCTTAGTTCCTAGATATTAAGATTGAATTGACTGTATAAAAGATGTTCTCCAGGTCCCATTTTCAGCCTGACACTTTCCATTTTTATTTATTTATTTAAGAAATGTCAGTTATTGCCACTGGAATCTTTTTGAATGACTACTTCAAAATCTCTGCCAGATAATTCTAGCATTTGTCATCTCAGAGTTGGCATCTATTGATTTTCCTTTTTTCATCCTATTTGAGATTTTCCTGTTCTTGGTATGAGTGATTTTTTTTAATTGAATCTAGACATTTGAGTCTTCTTTTACAAAACAACAGGTGTATGTTGTCATCTCTCTCAACTTTTATGTTTCTTCCTTTGCCTGCCTTCACTTCCCTAACTCAAACTCAAGTAAAACTGGAAAAGGGAAAGGAAAAGTTGGCTTGCAGACGGAGCAAGCTTTTTGCCTTATGTATCGCATTTAAATTCTCCAGGAAGAAAAGACTTGACATCAAAGTGCCTTTCTGAGTCACAGATGGCAGTAAGGCTGCCATACCCTGCCCAAGCCTTCCATTCATTGTCTACTAATGTCACTTTGTTTCTGTAGTATGAAAGTAACACTGTCACTTCCCATTATGCCCAATCATAACTCACTAGTGAAGATTAATTGAAGAGGAGGCAGGCCTGAATTAGGAATCACTGATGTACTATTTTAAAAGAAGTACAACTTGATTGCATTCAATTCTAGGCTCAATTCCAAACTCTGGCTGAAACTTCCACTACTAAAATGCCCTACAGGGCTTTCTTTATAGCATATAGGCATTCTGTTTGTTCATTAACAGAACATGATGTGCTCTCCATCCTTAACAATGGCTTGTTTTCTTGAGTGGATTAACCATTGCTTTTAAAATCCTTTCTGTTTATTCTCTTAGCGAACCTCAAGCGCATTTCAATACAGTCTTTCTCTGAACTTCTGCAGATTTCAATTCAATGAAATCCAAATTAGAAGCCTGATGGTACAATGTATTCCTATTTAAAAGACATGAACTGAGCTGCTTCGTGCAATAGAATACGGCACGGCACAACTGTTCCGCGTGCTGGAATCAACTATGATTATTTCCTGGGTGAAACATGGCCTTCAAAGTTAATGGGTTACAGAAGCTATGGGTTTGTGCTGGAGGGTCATAAATACTCTTATTTCCATGAATGTTTATTTTTCCTTTTGTATGACGAGCTGAGGCTTTTGTGAATCTCACAATTGCAACACAAACTGCACCCAAAGATTCAAAGTGCTGTAGCTTACATATTTTGACATGATACTTTCCAAGTGTTTGTGTTTAAAAGCCACAGAGTTACACAGTTTGACTTACTACTGTAAGATTATAAGACTCCAGAAGTTACCTAAAGAAAACCTAAAATTGTCTTGGAAAAAATATCTCCCTGTTTTTAAAAAGAGGCATTTGAAATTCAGAGAGCACAGTTCAAACCTGGCATAAATAGAAAATCAAAAACAGTTTAGATTAATTACGTACACTGTGCGGATGTTTGCATGCTGATAGGTTACATGCTTACCTCCAGATCAATGTGGACATTTGATCAGATAATTCTTATATTTAAGAGTCATAATATAAAAATGTGGTTCTTGTTGCTGTTGGTAAGGGGAATATAGAGAAAGAAGGGATGTCTTTGTTTCAGGGTATAAGTTTCTTGAGAGCTAAGAAATACTACATTTTTTAAGTTCATGAGGAGTTGGAGGTTGATCATCCATCATGTTCCTCTGTACTCAGAGTCCAGGTCAGCTAGAAATCAAAACATCAGCATAGCTATTATCCTCTAGGAGTGGAAGCCCTTTGTACCCTTTTTCAAGAGTCTATAGACAACACAATGAAATTAGAACACCAATGCATCTCCACAACACTTAAAAAATACACCCTTCCCACAATGTCACAAGGGACCACACAGTTGCTGTCAGCTACACCTGACTGCTGGCACTCTGAATGTATCGACTCTAACAGAGAAACAGAATTTTTGTTTTGTATTATATTTAAAGGGATTCAAATTAAAACTTTAAAATAAATACTCAAATTACTTATTGTAAACTTTTAAGTCTAATTGAAGCAATTTGGGTAGAAAAGTCTACTTAGCCATAAATTATATAGTATCTAGTGTTACCCTAATTATTTTCCATTAAAATGAATGTACCAAAATGAGATATAAGTATAAAATATACAAGAGCTTAAAGACTTAAAACAAAACAAGGAAAAATACAGGAAGGTAAAATAGTTCATTAAGAACTGTTTATAGGCTGAAATAAACTATTTATATATGGTGCTGAATAAAATATTAAACTTGAAATTTTTGAATCCATCTCCTTCTTGTTGCCTATTTAATGTGACTAGCAGAGTTTTTAAATCGTAAATGTGGCTCTTATCATATTTCTGTTAGACACACTCCATTAGAGAACGATCTAGACCCACCGTCTACTTGGCATGTAAGAGTTTGGGAAAAGAAAAATGAACTTTGTACATGAGGAGAAACCTTTAGGGTTTCAGCTTTACAGGAGACTGACTGGCCGAGACCAGTAGGAGTCCCTGCATGACTTCTGGTTGAGAACTTAAGAGGAAGAAATTGCCCAGCAAGAGGCTACTTATGCCGCCAGGTGGCTGCTCCTTCTAAAACATAGGCTTTTAAAGCTGAGTGTCATCTTAGCATTATGCTTTCCCTCCAAACCTGGCCTTTGGGAAAGCTTTTATTCCTTTAGGTTTGATTGATATTAACCCTAAAAATGGATGTATAAAAATCCCCCTTAACCATCCATTTTCCTGTGCTATCTCAACTGGAATTTTTTTGTGTTCATCCTTTATCCCTGTGCAACAAACAGTATAGAAACCAAATAACCTACTAGTGCCCAGTCCTTCAAAAATATTTTACTTATTATATTATTAAATTATATATTTTATTTATTATATTTATTAAAGTTATATTTATATCATGCTAGCATAGTCCCACCCATTTCCATATTAGAATTCCTCTTCACTAGAAGGTCTTTCCCCTCCCATGTGGACTCAACAGCCCCCCAGCATTCAATATGCAATGCTTCTCTAGTCTTAGTTTCTTGGATAACCTCTCTCAGACCCAAATAATGGCTTTGACTGCAAAAGCTCAGGATGCTGTTTGGTAAGTGTGGGGTTTGAGAAGGTACCTGGACCATTGGGATAAGCCATTCTCTATGTTAAATCAAGGTTTAGCTGTATGTTGCTCAGTTCTTTATCTGGTCGTCCTTGCTGCTCTCACAATCAATCCGCAGCTCCCTGTCCATCCCTCCTATGGACTCTGAATGTACATGGGAAGCTTTTTGTAGTCTTTAACAGAAAGCGAAGCTCAGAGCTCAGACTAGGCTGTCCACATGAGCATCATAGTTATTGTGGGAGACCAGAAAACAGCTCTGTCAAGCAGGAAAGCTTTATGTGTTATAAAGTTTTTGCTGTTTTCCTAATTACGTGCTCATCCTTCTCTTGAAAAATTTCAGAAAATGATTAAAAAATGAAAGCAGGTGGGCAAGTAGCTGAAGCACTGTCCCCTAAAATTGCAAATGTACTGTCCATGTGCAGCTGGGATGATACCTGCAGGTTTTGCATTGTGGTTTTCACAAATATAGCCAAAGTTTTCATGGTGGTGATAGAAATGTCTTGATTTTGTCTCAAATAGTTTTTTCTAAACGTGTTTTTCTTAATAGAAACCAAGCTGTATGGGAAGTTTGGAGTTTAATTTATCCCTAAGTGATAGTCAAAGGGGAGTGTTACTGTTTTTGTTTTTTTTTAAAAAAAAATCAACTACAAATAAAATTCTGGTAGTTATAAAATCATGGAAAATTGTGGGTTTTTTTGTTTGTTGGTTGGTTGGTTTGTTCTTGAAAATATGTCAGTTTTATTAGAAAATACAGAGCTTCATTTAAAATTTCCAGGTTTGAGTTTATATCAAGCTTGAGAAAAAACATGTTTAACAGGAGAAATAATAAAAGGGTTATTAGAGGCTTCCTGAGAAAATCCTTCACAATAAAATTAAGTGAGATTGAACATAATGTGTAGATTTGAATGGGAAATGTCCCCCATAGCCTAAGGTGTTTGAATGTTTGGGGGAACTGTTTCTGAATGGCTTAATATGTTTTAGTATGCTACATCTTGGGTAATTTCCTTTAAGTGTAAAATTCAAAATTATATGAATATGAAGATATTCCTAGTACTTTTGACATGATATGTGAGAAATTACATTTCTAACTAAGTGTTAGGATTATGACAACTGTCACTACATAATATCTTTGTTAATGGTTTTGGGTTATCGCCTTCCAAATTCTATCTTTAATTTTTGACTACCTAAGTGTTACATTTTATTTGTTGGCAAAATGTTCCAAATGTATGCACCTAATATTAAGATCCTTCACCGTGTTTGTCTAGTTAGTGTAAGCACGACTATGAAACCTCCGAAATTATTATCAAACTGAACCAGGCAGCTATTAAAACTAAACCGGGTAGAGTTCATTTTGTAAAATTGCATACAAATTTGCAAGACAATAAACAACCAAGAACTTGGCACTGAGAGGGTAATTTCTTGTTTCAGTGGATGCTTGTTGAAAGCCAGTGTCCTAAAAGCACGGAGTGTTTGTCTCTAAGAAGCAAAATCATTTACCATTTAGAAGGCAAAGTTCAGAAATAGCGCTCTCATACGACAAAAATAAAACCGCCACAGAGTAAACCAAGACAGAGCAGCATACAGAGATCAGCACATCTTTGATATGAAGCTGCATTACTAATGTAAATCACACCCCAGCAACAGTGATTTGCATCTGCTTATCATGCGCACCACTTCTGTTTAAGAAGAGTAAATCATAGCAAGGACACAGAATGCTGATTTTCTTCAGAGCCTATATATCAAGGCTTTCCAGTACTGGCTATACAGTGAATTATTTTTAAAAGTCAACTACACACCTGGTTTGGACCCAAGTATGTTGACATGGGTTAGGTGTTATGTTCAAGGACTCAGAGTGAGCATTAACTGAAGCAAATATACTTTCAGCATGAACACAAGGGGATCCCTGTGTTTGCTTAGAGTGGAATAGCTCCGCTGACAAGAAAATTGAATATTACTGAAATATTTTTAACAAGATGATGTGTCGGTTGAATTGTAGCTTTCACCCAACCCCCAAAATATATATTGAATTCATAACTATTAGAATCTACGAATGAGACCTTATTTAGAAATTATAAATTTAATTAAGTGATCAGGGGGTCCTACCAAGGTAGGTATAACCCAGTGAGTTATATGCTCATTAGAGGAGGGGAGTTCCATACCCAGGAGAAAGCCATGTGACAAACATATGACGGAACAAACAAGCACCAAAGAATACAAAATGGAATATTTACCGAGAGAGAGAGAGAGAGAGAGAGAGAGAGAGAGAGAGAGATATTGACCTTGGGTTTCTAGTCTCAAGATCTATGAGAGAATACATTTCTATTGTTGTATTCTTTTATGCCACACATTTTATGATCATTTGTTACAGCAGCCATTGGGAACGCATGCACAGAATCCTATCTTAACCTTACCTTTTAGGAAATCAAATTTCCATCTTTCAGCAATATCTAACATAGATACACAAGCAATTCAGAGTGTCCTCCCGTTTGTTATGAGCTAATCTTTGGTTGGCATATCCTTACAAGCACCCTATGATTATTTTTTAAACCATATGTCATCAAGAAATAGGCAAATTTCTGCACTAACAATACGTAGCTCTGTAGCAATTAGCCATCTGTTTATAATGCTGTTAGGGATTGACAGCACCTCGATGGAAACAGGGAAAACAACAGAAATATTATATCTGCCAAGTCCTAGCCACTTGTTATCTTACATAGCAATTTGTGGTCTCATGGGATCACTAAGGAGAAGAAAAAGCATGCTGTGCTACAACATCAGCTTTGTAAAACAGGTAGGCTAATAGCAAATTAACGGTGTGCTGACAGATTAAGAGAAGGCAAGCACGCACATTTATGGTTTCTGTAGAGTATAGCCAACAATGCAAGCAAAGAAGATCTTTAAGAAGGGTTTTTAGGAGATATTTGATAAACGAGCGGGGTAGTTTGTTGTTTTGTCAGTTGGTTTGTTTTCTTTTTTAAATTTATTTTACATCCTGACTGCAGTTTTCCCTCCCTCCTCTCCTCCCAGCTCCTTCCTCCATACCTCCTCTGTACCAAATCACCTCCCCCATCTACTCATCCTCCATTTCTGTTCGGGAAAAGACAGGTCTCCCATAGATATTAACAATACCTTGCTGTAAGACTAAGCACCACCCCATGTATTAAGGCAGGACAAGACAATCTAGTATGAGAAGTAGGATCCCAAAAGCCAGTAAAAGAGTTGGAGACAGGCCCTGCTCCCATTGTTCGGAGTCCCACAGGAACAGCAAACTGTACAACTGTAACATATATGCAGAGTGTCTAGGTCAGTCCCATGTAGACACTCTGATTGTCAGTTCAGTAACAGAGGGTAATAGGTTATGAGAATAATTTCCCCCAATGCCAGTTTGATTAACATATGGCTATAGTAATATCCCCACTCCCACTCCCTTTGGAGACAAGGTCTCCTGGCTAGTCTGCAACTCACTATGTAGATCAGGCTAGCTCAAACTCACAGAGATCAACCTGCCTCTGCTTCTTCAGGGCTGGGACTAAAAGTGTGCCCTACCATGCTAACTAGACTAATATCTTGATAAGATGTCTTTATCATGATACTTAATAACATTTCTCCATAATGGGTATCTATGTGATAAAGTTTAAACCATCAATCCTATCTCATTGCTCCAAAATTGATCTCACAAGATATATTAGTACAGTGGTGCTTATGGAACTAAATATAGAAGACCCACATTTTCCTTCTTGAATATTTCTCTAAAGCAGAGGAGACCCATCATAGTCTTTGTCTAGTCCTTTAGCCTCTTCCCTAATATTAGTTCAGGTGCCATCCCCATGGGTAATTTTATCCAGGTGAGTCTTAATTCTACTTGAGATAAGGATCTCACCTAATATTAAAAGTCCTGGACTGTATGAAACTTTAATTCTAAAATACAGATGGTTTATTGTCACAGAAGGAGCCACCAGGCACCTTGTGATTACCTGATACCTTTTCCAAACTATGATAGTCACTGAGTCACCACTCACTCCACAGAAACCTAACTGTTGTGTGTCAAAGAGGAGACAAGAATAAGGAAAATCCATCCTACAATTACAAAAGCTCCAGAGCACAGAAGACAGAAAAGTTGTGCATGAATAGCACAAAATGCCATCATAGATAAGTGTCCAGGCTACTCATTTACTTGAGAATTCAACCAATATATTTGGCAATGGGCATTAACAAAATCTTGAAGGATAAGCTACAAAGCAAACCAGATTTAGGATGAACACTTGATGCCAAGCCCAACAGCCTGAGTTCAATCTCTCAGACATATAGAAGAGGCTAAGTCCCTCTCAGTTGTCCTCTGATATTTGCATACGGTCTTGGTGTATGCAAAAAAAAAACCCACACATACATCATGTCACACACAAACACATAAATAAATGTAAGTGATTTCCAAAGGCACCACCCACTTACTGAACTAAACTTTCTGAAACTAACTGCGATTCTAGGAAGCATATTTCCATTTTAATGCAGCCACTTTAGTAGTTCTCGCAACACTCAGCATTTGCAGAAAAGAATAAAACCTTTTGACAGCATTTTCTTCCACAGTGCTCTTGGAGCCATTCCCTGAGCGGGTGACATGCAACATTCTCACATTGTTGCTGCCTCAGCGTGCCATTTTCAAAATGAAAACAAGTCCATTAGAATGCACACAGTTAGAACCTAAAGTCTTTCTTTCAGATTGAATTTGCAGAGTAAGTTTCATAGAAAAAGAGCTGAAAATCTGACAAAAAAAAAAAAAGGAATGTGAGGACGAGACTTTAAAAGTAGAGTGAGGCCAGCAGCAGGCAAAGGAATATACACGTCATGATAGTTGATAGGAGCACTGTGAAGGGAGGAAGGTTTCCAGAACAAACATGAAAAAGAAACAGTGAGCAGTGGTTAAATAGCAATATAATAATACATATGTCTAGAAACATCACAAGCACATTTCTTTGTACCATAACTGAAAAATATCAATTTTTAAAAAATCTTGTGAAGGAAACATATCAAGCCTGTGGCTTGGGGAGAGGGAAACATTAGCACATTACAGACAAGGAAAAAAAGTAAAAATGTAAGGGATATTCATTTCAGCTTACAAGAAAGTGGACATTTCAAAATAAGGGGGGAAAGTGAGAAACAAACTTCATCATCAAGCAGCCCACTGACGCAGAAGACGCATGCATCTTCCAAAATCAGGACCACAGCCATGCTTTTGCTCTTCCGGCGTCTGTTTGCAGAATGGTGGAGAGCATGGGTCTGATTTCATCAGCTTATACTTTAGACCAAAGTATTTTGTGTCTCATGAGTTCACTCATTTAAATGGATCACGCTGTCCTTGATATCTTAAGAGCATCCTATGAAAGTGTATTAATATCTAGCTAGTGCTAAGTGTGTTGCTAGTCTCAGGGACAGCATAAGAAATATTTCATACTAATCTGATGAGCTAAGCATGGTTTCCAAGCCCACTTAGATATAAAGACTGAGGTAAAGGTTAAATGCCAAAGTCACACAGCTGATAAATGGAGAACTGATCATCTGAACCCTCTGTGGGGCAGGTTTCCCAACAGAGTCAGATATACAAGAGGTTTCTGGCATTTGTCTAAGAGTAGAAACCAGTGTTCTGGTACCTATCAATGACAGTAGTCCATCTACTCTTGTCCTTTTACTTCCTGCTCCTCTGCCCACACCAAGGTCGCTGCTCTCCACCAAAGCCATGACAGTTTGTCAGCTGGTGCGTCAGATGTTCTTTCTCTATCACTCGTCCCCACTCCTTTCTGCTTATTTGTTCATCCTGTCTTCTGACAAAGAAATTACAACTATTTGAAAATCCCAATTGGCTTTATTTTTTGATTATAGAATTAGACAGTTCACTTTCTTCAATAAAAAAAGCAACTGTTCCAATAAGCTGAGCAGAGGAAGAAGTAAGTTTTATAGATAAAAAAGAACTGAAAAAGGATAGAAATAAAGGATAGAAATGGGTGGGTCATTTTGGAGTCACTTTTCTTGTAAGGCAGTGACAGGGAGACAGACCTACAAAAATAATATCAGATTAGTTCAGGTTACTTCTTGGAAAGATTAAAGCATCTAAGGATTAAAGCAAAGGTGACTTCATGGTCATGCTTGGGGCCTTCTGGGAAAATCTGGCTAGCTCCCAGTCTTCTCAAGGTCAGATAACAGCTTAGTTATGGTTTGGTGACCAGTGACTCCATTTTGAATTTGGGGACTCTCCCGTTACAGCTCCTATGGAAACTAATCCAAAACAATGGTCTCTGTCATTTATTTAACTTCACTCATTGGTTGATTTCTATGGTGTTGTTCTGTAAGACACTCAGGCTTCTCCAGCAGCTTTGCTCTCCTTGAGATTATGTGAACCTTGACAGAGTTGTTCAGAGATTTATTCCACAAAACCTTCACAGCCCAGTGCCTGCCTAGCTACACAGCTGCCTAGGTTCATTATGTTCCAAGTTCCAGGGGCCGCCTGTGATTCTGGTTGCCTGCTTGGATCAGAGAAAATGCCTCAGTGGTGTTTGTTTTTGTTGATTTGGTTTTTGTTTTCCTGTGTCTTTTAAGCTTCTCATTTACAATAAGTGAAATGATTTTAAAAAAAAAACCATCCAGATCCCCAACGGGAAAAGAGTATGAACTGAAGAAAAAATCTAATTCTATATGATCTAAACCACATACTCTTTGATTATCATAGATGGTGTGGAGAAATTGAGAAATCTGTCCGTACTATGTCCCATGTTTTTTAAACAGTAAGCCATGACTTTATCCCTATTGGAACTTCCTCATTCTTAGATACCTTGGGTCTCCTAGGCCTTTCCCCCAAGTATTTTAACATCACAAGCAACTTTGTGATTTTCATGATCAGCACTTGATTACGCTTTGGGGACTTTCAAGTGACACCTGTAGAAGTACTATGTCTGACGTCATCGAGAGTGGCTCATTCAGCTGTAGTACTATGTCTGACATCATCGAGAGTGGCTCATTCAGCTGTAGTACTATGTTTGACATCATCGAGAGTGGCTCATCCAGCTGTAGAAGTACTATTTCTGACGTCATCGAGAGCGGCTCATCCAGCTGTAGTACTATGTCTGACGTCATAGAGAGTGGCTCATCCAGCTGTAGTACTATGTCTGACATCATCGAGAGTGTCTCATCCAGCTGTAGTACTATGTCTGACGTCATCGCGAGTGGCTCATCCACACTGAGAACGCCCAAGTGCTCTCCACCTTAGACACGAGAGAAAAACAAACCCACGTAGTCTGCTGGAAGCGCTGCTCTGCTCTGGCCTGTGCACCCCCTCCTCTCCACATCTTCATTGGTCTCTCTGACCCACTCTCCCTTCTCATTATTTTTCATTGTCATTTTTCCATTTCTACTCACCAGTCTTTGAAACTAAGGTAACTATTCCACCACATGCTAACTTTATACCATCAAAGATCACAGTTGAAAAGTTTGCGTGAACCCATTTACTTCATAGCTGTAAGAGACAGTAACATTTGAAAAGAAAGTTTTATAAACAACTCATTAAATTAGTCTTTCTCTTGGGTAAAACCCAGGACCTTTTGAAATACCCAACAAGGGCTTATTTTTCATAGCTATAAATTGTGGTATTGCCTTTAATTTTTATTGTCACATAGCAACCAAACTTTGTTTTGTCATTGATTTCAATGTGTCTAAGCATTTATTACTTTCAATCTTGAAAAGGAAAGCAAATCATTAAAATAATTTAAAAAGTAAAAAGAAAAGTTGAGACTGGAAAAAGAATTTAATAGGATCTCAGCACTGCTGGGAGATGTTTCAGGGTTGCCATTTTGAACCCTACATTACAGGGTTGCAAACCAAGGTTCTGGAGTGAGCAAGTTCTGGGGAGTCCCAGACTTCACCTTTCCTATTTCCAACAGTGAATTTTCTCACTGTGATATATTCATAGGTACTATTTCCAAGTAAGGTAATAATACTGCCCAGTTATTTCCTGTGTGTCTTTTTCAATTGGGAATTTAGCACAGAAAATTTAACAGGTTTTTTTCTTTTCTCTTGTTCTTCTCAATTTTTTTTCCATTTTTCTCTTGGTTGGGGTAATGTGCAGGGTTTTTTTTACTTAAATAAAAGAATATTGAGATTGGAGAAATGACTCTGTTGTTTAGAGCACTTATTCTTTCTGAAGAGCCATAGTTGATTCCCAACATCCACATGGCAGCTCATAACTTCTTGTGAATATAGTTCCAGAGGCGCTGATGTGATGTCCCCTTCTGACCTCTGAAAGCAATAAGTACATGTGGGTTGTACATACATACATATACTTTACATAGAAATATATACACACTTATTTGTGAGCATATATATTTTTAAAGAATAGACTCTCTAACAAGTGTGTTTTGTTTTCTCTTGTTTTGTTCTGAAAAACAAGAATCACAGCTAAACACAGTAAAAAATGAATATCAATAATTGAATGAGCAGACTCCAATATATATGTTCATATAGTAGAATGATACAATGAAATAGTACTCATTAAGAAAGTAGAACTACATTATTTAAGATGTACATTTAAGATGAACTAAAAACAACAAAAAGCATTGTGCTAAGTCAAAAAATGCCAGACACATAAGGTTTTATATATGATCATGTACATGAAATGTCTGAAAGAGATAAATTTGTAGGGTCAGGAAACAGATCAATAGTTGCCTTGGTTGAGAGCACAATAAGCAGAAAGTGGCTACAAATGGACCAGAAGAAATTGGAGATGGTAGAGATGCTCAAAATCCTGCTAATTTCTACAAAATCAGTGAATTATATTCTTAATATTTTAAATTATTTGACCTCCAGATTTAATGGTACAGATTTTATAATTATTGTGAAATAATCCAATACATATTATGACTTCTTAAAGATTTGATGCCATAAAAAGTTGTGGCATCTGAGTCATTCCCTAACCTTTCTTACAGGGAGAAATGATCGTTTTAGTTTCTTTGAAATCATTCTAACCTCATATTTTTGTGCCAGTGTCTTTTCTTTACGTTTTGTTTTTAATTCAATTAGATTGTGAGTGATGTGTGTGTCTAAATATCCATCCCTATATAAGCATTCAGGTGCATTAACACACAAGATATGGTGATGTCCATATAGCATATAAAATATTAATCTTTTTAATTAATTAAATCTATTTATTTATTTTACATCCTGACCACAGTTTCCCCCACCTCCTCTGTCACATCACCTCCCTTTTACTCCCTCCAAAGAAGAAAAGCCAGTTGATCTGGGCATAGTTGTGCATGTCTTTAAGCCCGGTACTTGGGAGGCAGAAGCAGGCAGATATCTGTGCACTTTAGCCAGTCTGGTCTACAAAACAAGTTCTAGGACAGCCAGGACTGTCACACAGAGAAATCTTTCTCAAAAAATTAATGAATAAATAGAACCCAATAAATTATGCATGAGTACATATGTGCCAATTATCTCCATCAAGTTATAAACCAGCTCCTGCATACCAAAAGTATGCTATCCACTTTTCAATTGATAGCCCAGTAGGACAGCACTGCTGTGACTTCTTGTCTTTGTGGACTTTTGTTCTTTCTTCTTAAAGAGACCTGCGTTGAATCATGTAGAACCTCTGTCCTCTGTCCTTTTTCTCAATCCATTCACAAAAAGTCCTGAGCTTCACTGATACGTGAATTATTTCTCTTCCTTATTCATTCAAATTCCCTTTTATGAGTGTGTCTTATCTTTGTACAATAAATTAAAAGTATTTACAATTTAATAATATTATTAAGAAAGCTGATAAAAAAAATTCTTGTACACACCCTACTGTGAGTATAGACGTGGATTCTCTTGGCTATATACCCTTGAGGGGGATATTGGATTTTAGAGATGACCTAAGATAGGCTGTCCTACATAAAACTGACAGTTTTGTAGGGATTGGTCAACTTACATTTCTACCACCAAGGAATGAGGATAAAAGGTATAATGATATTTTATTTGTTTGTGATTTGTATTTCTCAAGTAAACTGCATCCATTTTTTCTCTTTTGAATTTTATTTTTAATGTATTTTTTATTGAAGTAGAATTATATCACATCCCCTTCCTTCCTCCAGCCCCAATGAATCACAAGGAATATGGCATGGTACAAATGCTAAAAATCCTATTAATTTTCTAAGAATCAACAAATTATTCAATACAAATTATCTATGGAATGATACTCTTTAGAAACTAAGGTCCAAGGAGATGGGGGAAGTATGTCTACCTTATGCTTGATCTCATAATGAAGGGAGCAGATTAGCAAGGATAGCTAACTGAGCAACTTAGCAAGGTGTGTGGGTTCATGTCTTCAGAGGTGAGGACACCCCCTCCCTCTGGTTAGAAGTAGGGCTTCCATGTTCTGGGAATGTTCAAACAGGTTTGATGAGCTCCCTCAGTAGAAAAGTAGCAAAATGAATTCTCTACAGTTCCGGAGGCTGTTTCCATTGTTTCCTGGCATGCCAAGGTGCCACATTTGAGGGTAGCATATTTTCAACAACACCATGAATGGTGTGTGTTTCCCAATTTGTTTCTGAAGGATTGTATGGGAAAATATTTGAAACAAAGCAGAGCTCAGTGTTCAAAAAGGTTTGACAGCTATTGATGAGGAAAAAGGAAATTATTTTTAAGGCAAGGAAAATGTCAAGTGAATTTTCTTCTTCTACAGTTCACACAGACGTGTTGACTTAGCCTTACCATGGCCGATCGTCCTTGCTGATTATTTGGTGATAGTATGAGTTCCTTTTGTGGTTTTGTATTCCTTGAAAGGAAATTACTACTTGTTTATCCAGTTTTATAGTAATCTTTATGGGTTTATTTTCCTCTCTCTTAAAAACTCAAATTTATCCCTGCATTCTTAACAGACACTTTTGTAGATTTAGAGAGTAATTCACTCAAGTTTAATGTGTTAAAGTTGGCTGGCTATTATTACCCGCTTGCTATTCTCTCTTTGTTTCTTATAGAAAAGAGAGGAAAGATAGCTTTAGATTATTTTAAAATTATTCTGATCTCATTCTAGACAGAATTAGGTAGTATATATTAAATCTTTTTGAGAATATATATCATGAGATGGTTTTCTTTTACATCTGATGGTGACAGGCCATATTACCAAGTAAATTCTTTCTAAGTAGAAGCTCTGGGACTGTTTCAGCATCATATTCAATATTGTTCTTGCCAACTTCCTTCTGACAGAGCTCAGTCAAGACATTAGTTAACATCCTGCGGATTGCATTCAGAAGGGGCACTCCCTCTGGAGCTGGCTCCATTACTGTTTTGTTTTGTTTTGTTTTGTTTTGTTTTGTTTTTGCTGTAAACCATGTCTATCAGTTTATCACTATCCAGAGTTGCTGTAGAAGAGCCCTTTTCTCCTGGCCTCAACAAGCTGGGAAACAGCAATTTCACATTCCTTAACAGTTCACCCTAACACAATGAGTGGACATTTCTGAGCAAGGTAATTTCTAGGTGCTTTCAACTTGCAAAGTGGCAAATTGATACATATGAAGATTTCTGACAGCTTCTTCTCCTGCCTGAATGTCATTCCTGAGACTGGGAGTCTATGTAAAATAACAAGGCAGCCTTGGCTGGAGAAGCTGCCACCAAACTCTGACAGGGAAAGAGTCATTTTCCTAGGGCTGGAGTTCACATACAGGGTCACATTGCAGCTCTTACCAAGATCAACATGAAGTTGTCAACAAGTATTTGCTGTGACTCTGCCAGGTGCCAATCAAATATGACAAACTTGCCTTCCGGTTTTGATTACAGCTTGCTAATTCTAGAGGAAGATGGGAGTTGTGTTCTTTTTTTTAAATATGTGCTCATCTAAAGGTCAAAACAATTTTAAACAAGGGCAGGCATGGCCCTGTAATAAAAATGCAGCAATCTAGCTGTGCAGTAAGTCCGCGAAGGGGCTGAGAGAAGTGTCACGTTTGCTCTCTGCAAAGGGCACTTTAATCAAAAGACTGATAGCAAGAGGAGCTTGGAATTTGTTGTCCTGTTTCTCTTGCATCTGCATGAAATTGTGTCTTTGAAACTATATATTATTGAGATAAGTGATGCCGGAGAGAAACCCATGCTCTGAAGTAAACAGGAGAATTTAGGAGCACAAAAAATGCTTCGCCCACTTTCACAGTCTCCCCGGGCCTCATTGGTAGGAGATGTGTGGAAATGGTAGTGGGGGGGGGCTCCCATTATTACACAGAGATGCTGCATCTTCCCTTACTTGTGTGTGTTCTTAGGTGGGGAATGACAGTCAGAGGAAAGGCCAGTGTCTGCTGTTCAACCACAGCTTGAAAAATGAGGTTTAAACATATAAAAAATACTGGTGATGACATCCAACTGCACTATTCCTCACCTAAATGGGATAAACACCTTTCTCTCCCGCAGCTACAGTGCTCATTCTGGCCCTCACAGCGAGGCAGAGGAGGGATTTCTTCGAAAGTGGCTTAGACATTAGGTGAACATCATACTTTTCTCTAGGTCTCTGTTCAGCAGTGCCTAGCTTACCAGCCCCGTAAATAGAGAAGTGCTTGAAATGAGCAACAGAAGTGATAGAGAAGGTTCTTGGCATGCCAATTCTTAGACAAGGTTTCTTATATGTAGTAAGGTGGGTTAAGTTTGGTTGAGTTACTGAGAGCCAAAATTGAAGGGAAAAAAATTTACCGTGTTTAGATAGAAAAACTGCAACTCTTAAGTTCAATTATATTGAGTTTGAGATAACCAAGGAAATTTTCCAGATAAACAGTTGGAACTGTCTGAATCTCAGAGAAGAAAGATGAAAAGATGGAATTATTTTATTTTGTTTGTTTTGCAGACAGGGTTTCTCCGTAAAACAGTCCTGGTTATCCTAGAACTTGCTTTGTAGATCAGGCTGGCCTGGAAAGTCACAGAGATCTGCCTGCCTCTGCCTCCTGAATGTTGGGATTAAAGGCATCTACCACCAAGCAGAATTATTCTTTTCAATGCAAAGGATCAAACCCAAGGCCACTTATACACAATACAATATCTGTATCATTAAGATACCACCCCCAGCCAGAGAACTGGATTAAATGTGTAAAGAAAACCTGTGCCTATTGAAGGATTAAGAGTGAAATATGCCACTGCACAGGAAAGGGATATGGGGAGAAAGAGAAAACAAGTGAGAGAGAGAGAGAGAGAGAGAGAGAGAGAGAGAGAGAGAGGCAGACAAACAAATTGCTAAGTGTTAAGATTCCCAGTGTGGGTATAAATAGCCATCAGAGAAATAGGAGTAATCTCTATGAGGTATCAGGGCACAAGTCAAGAAGATATGATACTTCCATCACCTTGAAATCAGAGCTACTGTGATTATGCCCAAGAGTCTCACAAGATCAGCCCAACTACGGTTCCCTTATAGAAGGAGAGGAGCCATCAAAACCTACCTGAGTTTCAAGTCTCACTTGCTCCTGCCCAGCCAACTGCACATAAGCAAGTACCAGCCACAAATGTTCTTGGGGATGCTAGAGTACAAGTAGGGTAGAATATTGGCCAGGGTTGGACTTCAGTAATGTAGCTGTGTCTATTCATGGATAGGACTTTAGAGTGATGAAGCTGGGTCTGAATCACTCCTCTCACCTGGGCTCCTACAAATAACTCCAATCAATTTATTGGCTCTCAAATCTAGATTTGAACAGAATTCTTTCTTGGATCCAATCAAGAAGAGAATAGACATTTCTGGTACCTCTTAGGGAAAAGTCACACAATTTGCAAACAGACATGGATTGACTTTCCCTAAGGCTATTCCCATAGCATAGTTGGAGAATCAGCTATACATAACAGTGTTTAAAAAGTAAAAAGGAGGTGGTAAAATAAAATTATCTGAGAAATGATAGATAATTGCCTGATGGTGAAGAGCCGCCAAATTGAGGTTATTTGCCCTTTCTTTCTCTGGAAGAATGGACTATCAAGCTTAAATGCCAATAAAAGAACCAATGTCAAGAAGAAGGCAGAATGCATGATAGAATATACATTAAAGAAGATGGAGTTCCACCCCAGCACAAGACCAGGCAGTTGGCAGGAGTAAGAGGAGAGATTTTAACAAGGGTAGGACAAGGAGGCACTTCTCTAGATTGCAATGCCTGCTCACAGAAAGATGACAGGTTTCCTTCTAAGGCCCTGAGTTTCCTGTGCATTATAAAGGTCAGTGTTGAAGAATGAACAAGAATGTCTTAGATAACAAACATGAATCCATTCGTGAATCTTCCTAAAAAGACTAGAATCATGAGTCAAATGAAATTGAGTCACATCTGTATATTAATAACATTTTCATTGCAGTGACAAAATACCTGACGAAATATACTTATGGATGAGAAGGTTATTTTGGCTTATAGTTTCAGGACACAGTCCGTGATATAAGGGAAGGCATGGCAGCAGGAACATGAGGTAGCTGGTCACACTGTCCATTGTCAGAAAGTAGAGAGAGAGGAAGACTGAGACATCACTTGCTTTTTCCTTTCTTCAGTTCAGAATGCAGCCTATGGAATACTACTATCTACATTCAGGGTTGGTTCTCCTTCCTCAGTCAAGTCTATCTGGAAGTAGGCTCACCCAAGAGGTTTGCTGTAAGGATAGAATCCTTTCATGCCAGCTATCAAGATCAATCACAATGCAGTGTCTCCATTTAAATTTTTAGGTACAGAGGACTTGAGTTGAGATGAAAGGTAGGGTGTAGGCAAAGGAATTTTGTGTAAAGCAAAACCCCAGGACTGGGTTCAAGGATCCAACAATAAAGACACTCAGATGTCTCATGATGAAAAAGAATCTACAGAAAAGCACAAGCAATATATAATATATATTATATATTAAAGCAAGGTTTCTCCCATCCTATGTGTTCAAGAAAGTAGTTGATGTTTCAGCAAGTTACAGGAGCTCCCATAGAAGGACAAGCTTTTAATCAACATTTGTGTGACAGCAGATGTCTCTACTAATGATATTTAGAGAAAGTTTGGAGAGGAAAAAGTGCTTGCATAATAAGTAGTGGCTTATTCCTGTGGAAGGAAAGACAAGGCTATGTGTTGATGGGAGGGGCAAAACTAGGGGGATGTTGCTATAATAGGTGAAATGTGGAAAAAGTGGGGAAGTTGTGATATAAATTAATTCTAAAAGAATGATAAAACTCTCAAGTACTAAAGCCAGAAACCAGAGTCCAATACCCCTCATGCTACATTGCAAGAACAAGTATAAGAAAGAAAGAAATGGAAGCCTCCAGTGATAGTGAGGTAGAAAAGAACCCTGATTTCCTAACTCCCGTTATATTGTTCTTTAGAGAACTCAGTTTCCCAGCAAAATCTGGAGACAGAAAGGTCTTGAGTGCAAAGTAGGAAGCAGGAGCTTTCCCTTTCTGTTCCAAAGCAGCCAATATCAGAACCAACTGTTTTCTCCAGTGGGGAGATGCTAAGATTGGTTTATGTCCAGAGTTAGAGGACAGTGTCCTACTGAGAAACTCTGGGGCTTTTATCACTTTTTCATAGAACCTGTGGACTTCATATTCTGCTAGATATAAAACCACCAATGTAGTCCAATCAACCAAAGGCTAGAGAAGGTCAAATCTATGTTAAGCCTCTGATTGTTGTTAAAATTGATAAGGCCAGAGCCTTGAACCTCAAATCCCCTAACAAGCCAGACTTAGCCACCCATTCTCATACTCACACATTAAAGATAATAACAAAGGAAATGGTATTTATTTCATGCGGCTGTATAGAGAAGTGGAACAGAAAGGCCCAGTGGCACACCCTAGACACACCTCTCTGTCCATTTCTGGCCTTCACACAAAGTTAGTGTTGGAATAAAGAGCCAGAGTATGTATAACTAAGCAGCCTTAATATCATTTAAGGTGTGATCTTGCCTGTCATCACTGTCTCAGCTCCAGGACCTCTGGAAAGTTGTCAAAACTGTGTAGAGTTCCTTTCATGGTAAGGAACTCCTTCTGGCTGGCACCCTGCTTCAGCTCTTCCCTCTGCCCAAGAGAGATTCCTAGGGAAAGCCTAGTTCCTTGTGGTTTGATTGTCATGATAAACAAGTGTCTCTTTAGAATATCAACATTTCTACCAGGACATTTACATGAGGAAGAACCACTTTAAGAGATTATTAGTCTTCCCTTTTATGTAGTGGATGCCTCTTACAGCATCCAAAAAACTTTGCAAGCTCTCAGCCTTAACTGTAACATTCTTCTAACCCCCAAACACACAGAAAGTAGAGGATAAAACCCAAGAGCGCAAGCGTCTCCCAAATGAATTTTTTTACATATAAAAATTTAATAGATTAACAACTTGTAGACAACAGACTCTACACAATTTTAAATTTATTTCGTGTTTCAGCAAAATCATCTTTCCTTGGGTCATAATTCTGAACATTAATATAACTGCACAACATGACATACAGAGCAGGTGTAGAAAATTGTGTTAAATTGCCCTTGACTGTGGGCTCTCATGGTCTCCCAGAACATAGAAAGCTGAGTAACTTCTCAGATGAGACCTTTCCTGTAGACTAATTAGTTTCATCAACCCTAACAAGCATATCCCAGCCAACTCAGCTTCCACTCTCCTTTGTCAAGTCAGTCTGCACATGTCACTCAAAGTCTCTGCTTCACCTTTAAACCAGTGTAAGATATCAGTGGTGCATTAGTCAAGGTTTACTAGAGGAACATAACTGATAGAATACATATACATATACATATACATATACATATACATATATGAATATATACGTATGTATGGATTTATTAGAGTGGCATATGGGTGTAGTCCAGATAGTCAAAAACTAGCTGCTACCAGGGAAACATCCAAGAATTCAGTAGTTGTTCAGTTGAATGTCTCAGCTTGTCTTTAGTATATACTGAAATTCTGAAGAAGTAGACTCTAATACTAGTAAAAGAATGAACTTGCCAGGGAGAGGAAGGGCAAGCAGGCAAAGAAAAAGAGCTTTCTTATTCCATGTCCTTTATATAGGCTTCCAGAAGAAGGTGTGATTCAGACTATAGAGGGATCTTCCTGAAAAAGGATACTTAAAAGAAATCTTACACTAGCTCAGAACTGAGTATAATAGAGGGTTAGTTATTTAGGGGTAGACTCCCAGATCACAATCCTCTACTGGAACAGGGAACAGCAACTGAATCCCACAGCCAGAAAAGAGGCCAGACGTGTGCGTTTATAGACATATATAGTATAAGAGGCCACACCCAAGTAGGCAGGTAACATAAAGGCTACTGACGGTAGGAATTCCTACAGCATCTTCCCACCTCAAAAAAAAATTATTAACAGGGAGTATTCCTACTTTAAATGATTTAAGAAAAATCTCCCACAGATGAACCCAGCTACTGGGTTTTAGTTAATTCCAGATATAGTCAAGTTGACAACTAAGAATAGCCAACACAAGTAGATTATTAAGCTTCCTAAAAAGACAGGTTAAAACTGATTAAAACTTGATTCCAATAATACTAAGAAGAGAATAAGTGCGTCACATAAAGTCAAGATATTGAAAAGTACAAATAAGACCCTTGCTATTAGAAGAAGGCTGATGAAACAGAAATTGATTGCAGACGTTGCAAATCCAGGATCAGGGGTGGCTACATAAGGGCCATAATTGCCACGCATTTTATAAAGAAGAAAATGCAGTATTTCTTGCACCAACTGAGACCTGCAGGAATTGATAAGTGATCATCAAATGGATCATGTGAAAACAGCTTTAAAGCATACACTAAGAAATGGCCAAAGTAGCACAATAAAATCCCAAATATCAGGTTTCTGGATGAATCTGTGACTTTTTTTTCTATTTTCTCTGACTTTTTGTTGGGATAGAAGAACAGAAAATAAATTCTGTTCGTGTATTTGAAAATATTTATTGGGCACCTACTGTGAACAGTCGAACAGTGGTGTTTTTAATAACATAAACAAAAGCCTGACTCTAGAAGCTGTTACAGACTGTTGTAAGAGAGGAGAAGACAGGAAACAAAGTAAACATAAGAAAGTAATGTACATCAGCATGAATAAATGCAAGTGAAAGGAGTAGGGTAGAAGAAGAAAAGTGAGGAATTCCATTATTTTAGGTATGTAAGTTTTCCTAGGGAGCCATGAACACTCATCTCTTCATCTCAGACAAGGCACCAATGATAAACCAAAGAAACCATCCAAATTTAGCTTAGAGAAGCAGTGAAATGACTGGAGCCACTTAGAGAAGCATGGGCAAGAATTGAGAGATTACTCTAGGGGAACAGGGGTAATGCAAAGTCAACAATATCACCAAAAAGCCCAGACCAAAATAGCAGATAACTTAGGAGAGCTGCATCCCTGGAACCAATCACAGAGTCCTGTTTCTGTTTATAAAACCTTACACAAGGAGTGCGTATAGAACCTTGCAAGCTTCATCTACTTCCTAAGCCTTGTATGTTTCCCTTACTTCCTGGTTTTACCACTCTCTTTCCTCCCTCCAGGTAAGAACATTTCAATTTACAGGAAATAACTAATCATGAGTTGTTAAGAGAAAGCAGCCTCAGTAAGTGCATGTTTGAGCAATATCCATGGTAAAAGAGTGAAATTCATTATGTATATTAAAAGAAAACAATCACAGGTAGAAATCTAGAGCATCTGCCCTGCCATGAACTGGAAATGTGCTTTGTGGGATGAATGGGGGGTGAGGTACACATGTAAGCTTAGGGACTGGGACAGCCTGAGCAAAACCTCCGAGCTAAGAAAGAAAGAAGTCAGTGATAATTAATTAGGGCATTCTTGATTGCTTATAAAAATGTGGACCAATAGATCTATTTTGCTAAAGATGAATTATTAATTAAAATCAGAGAGGAAATTGGTTTAGGTAAGTTTAGGATTTTACTCCCTCATAAGCATCTTGATATAACTAGTCATCTGAATGTCTGGCATTTTGCCACATTTACTGCAGTCAGACTGAAATTGGTTGCCCAACAAAAAGATGACTGATTGACAGAAGGAGAAGGATTTTGAGGGAATCTCAATACCAGCAGGTCAATCTGCAAGCGAATAAATACAGCAAGTTTTAGCTATGTACATATGAGAAAGATTTCATCCCATGCTTTAGTGTTTAATCCTTTTGTCACAGGGTGGAGGGGAAGCAAGTATTAGCTATTTTGCTGTTTAAATAAGTGTTCATTTTTGCCCACTTGAAAAAATCTGCTACTTATCATTACTATTGAACTCTGTGTCATCTTCCTGCTCTTCTGTGAGATTGGAAGGCTTTGAGTCTGTGCCACTTTTATTAACTGCTTGTGACATTGAAAAAGACTTTAGCATCTTAGTTTCCTAGGAGAAAGACCAAGTAAGGGATGGATAATGTGTGACTCTGCCAATTTGCTATGTCATGAATGACAAAGGGTTTCTGCCCAAACTGAGCTGCAGGTTTGACACATGACCTTAGTTTTGTGCAGCAAAAAGCAATGTCTTGCTCTTCTTTGAAAAGTGGATGCATTTTTCTGATAATAACATGCTACTGTCTTGATAGTAACAGGTTTGACAAAGGTTAAGATCAATGCTATTCTAGTGTTATCAGGTATTTTTTTTAATTTGTTAAGAGTAGGAAAGAAGGAAACGGGAACAGTTCAAATGCATCAGATTTAAAGCTCATCTCTCCTTCTCATCCTTTTGTGATTCTGCAGTCAGGTCTTCGTGGGGACATGTTCCAAATAACAATCTCATCTGGAGACTTCTCTCTAAGACAGTTTGTGTAGGGTTTATTTATTTTTTGTAGTCTTTCCTTTTTTTAATTTTATTTATTTATTTATTAAAGATTTCTGCCTTCTCCCCACCACTGCCTCCCATTTCCCTCCCCCTCCCCCGATGAAATCCCCCTCCCTCATCAGCTCGAAGAGCAATCAGGGTTCCCTGACCTGTGGGAAGAGCATGAGACTCTTAATCTCAGGGTCGTGGGTTCGAGCCCCAAGTTGGGCGCCACTCTGTTGTAGTAGGAGCGGCGGGCTGCATCCCTGCCACCCAGCCACTGGCACAGCTAGCTTTATACCCAAAATAATTACGCAAACACTGTATTCTTTTAAACACTGCTTGGCCCATTTCTATCTAGCCTCTTCTAGGCTAATTCTCACACCTGGACTAGCCCATTTCTAATATTCTGTGTAGCACCCCAAGGTGTGCTTACCAGGAAGATTCTATCCTACGTCCATCCTGGGTTGGAGCTGAATCGTGTCTGCCCAGGAGAGAGGAGCATGGTGTCTCTGCGCTCACTTCCTCTTCCTCCCAGCATTTTGTTCTGTTTACTCCACCCACCTATGTTTTAACCTATGAGGGCCAAGCAGTTTAATTATTACTTAACCAATGACCTTCCTCCATCATTTCCCCTTTTTCTGTTTAAATAAAAAAAAGGAAGGCTTTAACTTTAACATAGCAAAATTACATATAACAAAACAGTTATAAAGTAAAAAATTACAATATTTATATCTATTTAGACATCAGTAAGTAGAGGGAGGAGAATAAGAGTCAGCATGGTGATAGATATTGATCAATATTGATTTAATCATCACAGGTCTGATCTTTTCTCCTCTTTGATAATTTCTATTAGTTTAAACTACAAATATGTTCAAAAGCTAATGATCTTGCAAAATCTGCATCTCTGCTCTGGAATCCTTTTGAGTATTAAGTTCTCCTCCACAGACCTAGGTACCTCTACCATCTTGATTACCCTTGTTTGTTTGTTTGTTTGTTTGTTTATTGATGTGGGAGTGATTTATTAATAAAGAAACTGCCTAGACCCATTTGATAGGCCAACCCTTAGGTAGGCGGAGTAAACAGAACGGAATTCTGGGAGAAAGAAGCTGAGTCAAGGAGTTGCCTTGGTTCTTCCACTCCAGACAGATGCAGGTTAAAATCATTCCTGGTAAGCCAGCTCATGGGCTACACAGATTAATAAAAATGGGTTAAATCAATATGTAAAAGCTAGCCAATAAGAAACTGAAACTAATAGGTCAGGCAGTGTTTAAAAGAATACAGTTTCCGTGTAATTATTTCATGTAAAGCTAGTCGGGTGGCGGGACACAGCCCGCCAGAGTGGCACCCAACGTGCTAATGAACTCCACGTAAAACCTGAGAGGGCTTAAAAAGGAGAGAGAGAGAATTTAAGACAGCTTTTTGCTGTTTGTGGGTTGCATGCCGCAAAGAAATTGTCCTGACTCAGCAGCAGGAAAAAACTGGCTGTTTTAAAATGCTGGCTTTCTCGGCTATGCTGCCATTGCGATCTCTGTCTGGCTCCCGTGGGAGACAGAGCTTTTGAATGAAGCATTTGGAGTAAAGCTCTATGGCTTGCTTGATGGCAATGTGGACTGCTGTGTGCCTGGAACAGTGTGTGGCTCAGGGGCACCAAATGGCTCTGAGGCAGGAACTGCTCGGCTCCACCACGATGAACTGTGCTGGTCTCAGACAGGAACTACCGTAATTACCATAAAAACAGCGCAGTTAAGGTTTCAACTGGGCAGGACACAGGCGGTACCGTATTACTTGTACATGGCGCAACTTAAGTTTTTAAGAACTGCTTAACATTTTAAAAAATGCTCCTGGATAGTAAAAAAATGTTACAGATTCACAATAAAACAGATTCAGACATAAAAGACCACACTGTTGGATGAATGTACATAGGCTTCAGAGAGAGAGAAAAAAAGAATATAGACAATAAAGTTAATGGTTTTAAAAAAAAAAGGGTAAAGACTTTAAAGAGACAGAGTACAGATAGTTAAGAGATTAAAAGAAATAAAGGAAAATAAGCCACGTAAAAATGAAAAATTCACAGAGAGTCTGGATTATGGCTTCATCTCCTTGACCTCATGAAACTTAATCTTTTCATATATGAACTCCCTCTCTGAGTGGTCTCCAGATCCCCAAACCCAATTATTGTGGTCAAGCTCATTTGCTCGCTATGAATGTGCTGGAATGTTCTGAAAAGTGGAGTTAGAGAAATCATGCTTTGTCAGAGGGAAATGGACATAGTCAAAGTAACAGCATGTGTCCTTGAGTTTTGTAGGTGGAAAAAGTACTGTCTTTCTTGGCTTTGAAATATGGATGTATTTTTGTTCAGCTAGCTGTCTTTTTACTGTCTTGATAGAAACAGGTTTGTAAGGCAATATGATAATATATAATACAACACAGCACTGCAGCAATCATCCTTTGTTCAGACTACAGCTTACCAAAAAGGGCATGGGTGCAGAGCAGCCCTGGGAATGGAACTGAACACAGGTTTCAGAGATATGCACTTTCTGCAAACTATGCTGCCTTGAATATTTACACTTGATAGCCCACTGTTTTTAAGTCCTTCTCCTGTGTCTGTGTCAACACCATCCTCTTCTACACAGATTTCTTCTCATTCTTGGGCTTCTCTTACCTCAAAGTGGCTGAATATTGATGTAAATGCTGATCTCTGATCCACGTTTCTTCATTACTGGACAGAGTGCCTCTCCACTGGGAGGCTGTTGGAGTAGTAGGCATGGCAGCTCTTGTAGGACAGATTTTTCATTGCATTACTGGTGAGGAAGCATTGATGCAGCAGGGCACCTTATAAAAGTTTTCAATTTGTACCTAAGAAAGTAGAACCAGACCCTACTGAGGTCCACTGACACCTCTATTTTACCTTTTGTAAAACAGAGCTGAATAATCCTTTTCAAATCAACACCTCCTTTGAAACTAAAAATTCTTTCTAAATAATCCTACTTAGCTAACCTGGAATGCAAGACAGGCAGCTGATCTGTCTGGTCACCCAGTCCTATTATGGGATGTTTATCTCCATCTCTAGTGTGTAGCATGACACGCTGCATCTCTATTGTTACATTCATAGAAATGTCCCTCTGCTTCCATTCTTCTTTCCCTTTTGGTAGACCCTACCTCATCAAACACGTTAGGGTTTCTAGCACCTTTAAAACCTAGGTAAGATCTCAGTAGACTTCTATAGTAGGTATCTTAGTTAGGGTTTCAATTGCTGTAATAAAACATCCCGACCAAAAGCAACTTGAGAGCAGAGGGTTTATTTCACCTTCTAGCTTATAAGTTTATCACTGAGTGAAGCCAGAGCAGGAACCTAAGGAAGGAGCATAGAGGTAGGAACTGGAACTGGAGAAGCATTGTTTACTGACTTGTTCCATATGACTTGCTCTGTCTGTTTTCCTATAGCATCCATGACCATGAACTCAAAGGTGCTACTACCCAGAGTGAGTTCGACTCTCCCAAATTGAGCATTAACCAAGAAACTGTCCCCCTACAGGCTTGTCCACAGGCCAACCTGGTGGGGACATTTCCCTCTTCCAAAATGACTCTAGCTTGTTTTGAGTTGATGTAGAGTAGAATTAAGGAATATAGTGAATCCCAACTCCACAAACATTCTTGGGCACGTGAAGAGAAATATTTACAGCCCTTTAAAGGTGTGATGGAGCTTGTAATGAAGATCTTGAGAACAAAGCTAAAACAAGAACAAAACCAAGGACTGTATGCCAGTGCTACTGCTGAGTCCCTATCATCTTTACCTTACAGGTTGAGCCCGAATAGGGACCGGCAGCCCTTGCCAAACAAAAAAATTGTATTTAAAATCTCTTGCTGGAAAGCAGATTCCAAGGGACTAGACTCTCAGCAAAAAACTGGAAACTGGAAACCTGCTTTTCCAAAGATAACAGCACAGGAATTGGACAACATGAAATTTTGCTCAGAGAAAAACAAGGAAATTATCCCTTTGAACAACAAAAATGGCTACATACACAAGTCCCTTCCACTCCCCAATAAAAGACATGGAAGTGGAAAGGAGATCATTTGGGGGAAACATAGGTAAGGAGGAGTGAAAGGAATATAAGAGTGGTGATTGGATGTGATCACAATAAATTTTATACATGTCTGAAATTGCCACAAAAATATTAATAATAAAAGCAAGATCTGATACATGCTTATAACTAATATCACCCTATTTGGATACTGAGAAAAATTCAAACTGAATTATACTTTAAAGATGTTGCAGGTTGGAAATATCCTCAGGCATCTGATAAAAGCAAATGCAAAACATCCCACAGGCTTACCCATGCAGCAAGACCTCAAAGAATTCCACGGATATGTCTCCACCGAACATAACCTCAGAGAGACACTAATCATGAGATGTTTGGGGAAGCAAGATACCATAATTCTGAATCAACAGAAAGAGCTAATAGCAATTTTAGCCCTTCAAATATTTCAGATAGTAAAATTATTACACCAGAATGTCTTCCTTTTAGAAAGAGGAAACCGAATATGGTTAAGCAAAATGCTGTGGGAAGTTATGAGTAGCATTTGGAAAGAAGGGGGTTAGAGTTATAAATATGGATGAAACTGAAAGTTTATGGTAGAGATAAATAGCAGTTGTCACCTATCCAAAGCAGGAATAGTGAAAGGAAGCAGGCATCTAAAGATATCTTCCAGTAATCATCCAGGCATTCAAATGTAAAAGGGAGACAAGGAGCAAGCAGATGAAATTGGCTCTTTCTTACACATCTCTCACTGGAGTTCTGGATAAAATGGAATGAAGGATGTATGGCTTGATGTTAGGATCCATGCATGAAAACTCACCAGAACTGAAGAAAATATGCCATTGCAGGTTTAGATGAAGGAGCCACAGTAATCCCAAACATGAGAGAATATCCCTATCAGAGAGAAAGCACAGATTGTCTATGAAATAAAGAAAGTAGTCTGCCCATTGTCTTTTTAATTATGGACACCTAAAATACTTGAAAAATGGTTGTAAGAAAATAATGATAAGCCGGGCGGTGGTGGCGCACGCCTTTAATCCCAGCACTCAGGAGGCAGAGGCAGGCGGATCTCTGTGAGTTCGAGACCAGCCTGGTCTACAAGAGCTAGTTCCAGGAGAGGCTCCAAAACCACAGAGAAACCCTGTCTCGAAAAACCAAAAAAAAAAAAAAAGAAAAAAGAAAAAAAAAGAAAAAGAAAATAATGATAAAAATACTACCAGAAACAATAGATGATAGATAGATAGATAAATAGATAGATAGATAGATAGATAGATAGATAGATAGATAGATGACTGACACATAAATTATAAATAAAACATATAAATGTTTTTAAAACATGAAGTTTTTACAGAAGTACTATCACCATAGCCAAGATATGAAATCAAACAAAGTACTTACCAGTAGATGAATGGGTAGAGAAAATGTGATATGTAGACTTGGTAGAACACTATACAACCTTTCAAAATAAGGATATTATATCTTTACACCAGCATGAATGAACCTGAGGTCATTAAGTTTAGTGAAATATGCCAGACATTGAAAGACAAGTACCACATAACAACATTTACATAAAGACATTTGAAATGTTGCGCTCATTGAAGTAGAGAGTTGAATGGTAACAACCACCGGGTGGAGTGGTTGAGATGAGAGGGAAATATTGTCAAAGCATATGCAAGGTTACATAGGAGGAAAGCATTCAAGAGATCTACTGTACAATTCAGTTAATATGTTATAGTAAGAAAACCACTGAAAATATGTAAATATGGTAAGAAAGTATAGTAATACAAGTGTCAGATAGGTCAATTGAGCCACACCACAGTGGCTACATGTACTAAAATATTATGTTGCATGTGATAAACGTGTAAAATTTCTACTTGCAACTTGAAAGTTAAAATAATCTTAAAAGGCAAATTAGGCAACCTATCTCCCATTCTTTTAGGCCATATCAGTTTGTTACTAAAAACATAATGATAGCAATACAAGGGGAAATTACAGCCCAATGGTACTTGAAGGCGTAAGTCACAAACAATGCCACACCAATTTGGGGTTATGATTATTAGGGTGGTATTTATTTAAAGGGGAAAAAACTTACAGATCACTGTCCCAGGCAACAGCCCTCTACGCAACCAGGAAAGGAGTCTAGTCGCCAGCGGAGCAGGAAATGAAGAGAGAGAGAGGAGAGGGAAGTGGCTGCTTTTTTAAAGGGAAAGAGACCACGCCCCAATGGGCTGGTATCTCAGCGGTGATAGGCTGGAGGAGTGGGAGGACCTCCTGCAACAGGTACTGATGCACAGAGTCACAAAATTTTTAAGCCAAGTAACAAAGCCTCTCTCTTCTTATATGCATATTATATGTGCGTGTATGTGTGTGTGTGTCATATACAATATCATAGTTTCTGACATTATCAGAAAATATATATAAATGCTACAAGTGAAAATATTGAGACCCAACAAACCATTGAACAAAATCACTAGCAACAATAATTTTTAAAATCTTAGTAGATGGTTAGTAGACACAAGCTCCCTTAGACATGAAAATGAACTATTTTGTGTTAAGAGGCATCAACATCAAAACTTAATCATTCACAGGATTTTCCTTAAGATTTTGAAGCCCGGAAACCTTCAAGGAGAGTTAGGTTAGCACTGAAAAGTAGGTCATAGCCACTGTGTTAGGACATGAAGGATGTGAAAATATAGAAGCTGGAAACAAGGCAATAGGCTAGCATTAACAACACTAAATAGATGCAAACAGTTGTTTTATATACTTATTTGCGTATATGCAAATATATATAACAATAATAAAGAAAAAGTGGCCCTGAATTTGAGATAGTGTGGGAGAAGTGGGGAGATATAAGAAAAGAGAGAGGAAGAAAGGGAGGGTAGAAAATGATGTATTTTATGTAAAATTTTAAATGTTATTAATAACTTACAGAATTATAAATCTTCCAACATTTTCAATGAAAAATAAAATAATACACTCTACTTTAAAAAAATAATTAAGAGGAACAAAAAGAATCAAATTGCAGCCTGCAGTTTCATCTCATCTCTGCACTGTTCATAGTTTGTTTCCAGAGCCCTGGGATGTAAAGAAACAAACCAGGCTCCTGAGGGTCCGTGATGCCAGTGATCTTCACCAAAGCTAACTTCACTTGGAGTGACTTGGCCCATCCTGCTCGTTTAAAGCCAGACCAGAATTATAAACACCCATCAAATCTGTCACTTGATTTCATTCCAATTAATCTAATTCATTTGAATAGGATTCAAATGATTGAATTCAACTGTAGCAAATTTTTGCTCAGTGAAACTGGTCTATGATTGGAATCTATTAAGTTCAATTCAATAAAATAAATTTAAATATTATCTAGTAAAATTAATTCTTAATTAATTAACATTTCAATTCAGGTCCAATCTGAACTTCCATTCTATATTTCTAAATTTGGCCATGATCTAATCAATAAGATAAAGCAAAATCCAATGTAATTCTGAAAGATACAACCTTAAGCTAATCAACTTCATTCATTTCTAGTCTCCCCTAATCAGATGAGTTTAGAGATATTCAATCACGGGTAGAAAAAATGTTCACCTTTAATGATCAAATTGAAGGTTTATATCAGATGTTTAAAATGATGTGTTTTCCCCACTGTCTGCAATATAACTCTACAGAACATTGCTAGATTTTTTCTTTTGTTTAATCTTTATCTGAACATAGACTGGCATAGAATTACTTGGTGGGAAAACAAAAGAGAATATTATTATAAAGCTTAATACACTGACTTCTCAAAAAATTATAGGGTGCTTGAAATGACACACTTTTACATCTAAGATAATACCAAGACGTGTGATTTCTTTTTTACTTTTATAAAGTGTTTAATTTAACCAGTAAAATATAGCTATTTTATTGCAGGATCATGATTATAAAATTTAAAATTAAAAGGTAATAGCAATACTATGCTTAAAATATGAATTAAATGAAGGTTCCTCTATAATAAATATGAACATCTCTTTTTTTTTAAGTATAATTTACTTTTTATAGATTCTTTGTGGAACGTGCATCATGGTCCCCCTCCCTTCCCACCTGCTCTCTGCCTTGCAGCCCACCCCCAAGGTTAAAACAAAATAAAATTTAAAAGAAAAGAAAGAAAAAATCTTGTCATGGAAACTATAGTGTGACATAGTCTATATATTTTTTTATTTAATTGAAATTTTACATACCAATCCCAGTTCCCATTCCCTCTCCTCTTCCCGCTCCCTCTTTCTCCCCCTTTCCCTGACCCTCCACTCCTCAGAGAGGGTAAAGCTTCCCATGGAGAGTAAACAAAGTCTAGCACACCCTTTTGAGGCAGGACCAAGGCCCTCCCCCACTATATCTAGACTGAGCAAGGTATCCCTCAAAGAGAATGAGTTCCAAAAAGAAAGTTCAAGCAGTAGGGATAAATCCTGGCCACTGCCCACAGACTATCCCCGGCATACAACTGAGGCCTAATTTGGTCCTATGCTGGTTCCCCTGCTGTCAATCTGGAGTCGGTGAGCTCCCCTTAGCTTAGGTAAGCTGTTTCAGTGGTTATCCCCATCTTGGTCTCAACCTCTTTGCTCATATTATTGCTCTTCCCTCTCTTCAACTGGACTTTGGGAGCTCAGCCCAGTGCTTTGCTGTGGATCTCTGTATCTGCTTCCATCAATTGCTGGATGAAGGTTCTATGATGACAATTAAGGTAGCCATAAACCTGTTTGCAGGGGAAGGTCAATTCAGGCAACCTCTTCACTATTGCTTAGGGTCTTAGTTGGGGTCATCCTTGTAGATTCCTGGGAAATTTCTGAGTGCTAGGTTTCTTGCTAGCCCCATAATTGCTCACTCAATCAAGATATATCTTTCCTTGCTCTCCCTCTCTGTCCTTCCTCCATCTTAACCATCTGGTTCCTTCATGTTCTCCTCCCCTTCCATACTCCACCCCCCCCCACCTCCATGCTTCCAGTTTTCTCAGATCTTGTCTATTTCCCCTTCCCAGGGGGATCCATATATGTTTCTGTTTGGGTTCTTCTTGTTACCTAGCTTTGGGGGATCCATATATGTTTCTGTTTGGGTTCTTCTTGTTACCTAGCTTCTCTGGGACTGTGGGCTAAATGCTTTATGTCTAGTATCTTTGTTATGTCTTTGTTAATATGTCTTTGCTTTATGTCTCATATCCACTTATGAGTGAGCACATATCTTATTTGCCTTTCTGGGTCCGGGTTACCTCATATAGGACTTTTTTTCTAGTTCCATCCATTTGCATGCAAATTTCAAGATGTCATTGTTTTGTTTTTTTTTTTTACCACTGAGTAGTACTATATTATACACATTTTCTTTATCCATTTTTTGGTTGGGGGACATCTAGGTTGTTTTGATGTTCTGGCTATTACAAATAATGCTGCTGTGAACATAGCTGAGCAAATGTCCTTATAGTATGATTGAAGATCCTTTGGGTATATGCCCGAGTGGTATTGCTAAGTCTTGATGTAGGTTGATTCTTAATTTTCTGAGAAACTGCCATACTGATTTCCAAAGTGACTGTACAAGTTTGCATTCTTACCAGCAATGGGGGAGTGTTCCCCTTACTCTGCATTCTCTCTAGCAGAAGCTATCATTGGTAATTTTGATCTTAGCTATTCTGACTGGTGTAAGATGGTATCTCAGAGTTGTTTTGATTTGCATTTTTCTGATGGTTAAGTATGTTGAGCAATTCCTTAAGAGTCTTTTGGTCATTTGTGATTCTTCTGATGAGAATTCTTTGTTTATATCTGTACCCCATTTTTTAATTGGGTTATTTGGTATTTTGATGTCTAGTTTCTTGAGTTCTTTGTATAATTTGGAGAACAGTTCCTTGTCTGATGTAGGGTTGGTGAAGATCGTTTCCCATTTAGTAGAATGTCATTTTATGTTATTGACTGTGTCCTTTGCCTTGCAGAAGCTTCTCAGTTTCAGAAGGTTCCATTTATTTATTGTTGCTCTCAGTGTCTGTGTTTCTGGTATTACATTTAGGTGGTCTCCTGTTCATGTCCTCTCCAAGTCAATATATTGCAGATTTGTCTGGTAAGAAATTCCCACAGGTAATCAATGACAGTCTCAATATTTTCCTTTGAGCTTGCCACAGCCTTACCCTATAGGCCAGAGAATCTACATTGTTTAATGAAATCCTGACAAAATGGAAACCATTTACTGCCTCTCTACCTTACCTTCCATCAGTGTTGGGGGAGGGGAGACACTATTAACTAGAAGTGATTGCTCCACATCTTCACTACATAGGCCTCTTGCTTCTATAGGAATTTTGAGACATGGGCTCCATAGTCCAGTTTTTTTAAGTGGGTGTATTGAGAAAAACAAACTCCACGTATCAATGAAGACTGATCAACTCTAACTGAGAAAACTCTAGACCTAGTGGTCAGTTCCCACTTTCGCTTCCCGGGATCAGTAGATCTCCTTTATCCCTTTTAGTTTGGGGCCCTAAATTCCTTGGACCATGCACATTTCAAACTGTAGCAAAAGGAAACTCTAGCCTAATCTTGGAAGCATTAGCTGCCAGATTATCTGAAAGAGAATAATCTGGTAGCTAACTTGCCTCAAAAGTTTCACCCTGATCCTCCAGGGAGGAGCTTGTTACTTGAACTCTCCCATCTCTCCTCTTTAGGTCAACTGCTTTAGAAGGGAGGTGCTCCCTGACATCAGGATGTTCTGTATGTGCAAGAGATCAGTTCAGGTGTCTGTAACTACTTAGCATATTATTTGTCACTTGATTGCTGCAATGAGATAAAAGTAGTTGGTGCTATTCACTAAGGAGGTGGAAGAGCAGGACCTAGGCAATGCAGTTATTAAAATGGAAGAAAGGAGGGCCTCAGAGAGCAAAATCTGAGTTACTTAGGAGGAGCGTGCCTGAGACGATAGATTAGTTAGTTACTGTGCCTTTCTGTCCAGTCATGACCACTGTTCATGTTTGTCCATCCCATTACAGTATGGGAAATCTGAATATATACAATAAAAAAGTCTTTTAAAGGATTGAATCCTGCCATGTCACTAGAGGCCTTGAACTTTTATAGTATACCAAAACAGATTGGCTGCAAAGGAGCTACCATAAGGGGGCACTAAATGCCAAGGTGTTTTGGGCGAGTTAAAGCTGTTCTGTTTTCTCTTGCTAAAATGTTTCCTGTGGGCATTTAGGTTGTTTCCAGGTTCTGGCGGTGACAAACAGTGCTTCAATGAACATAGTTGAGCACATGTCCTTGTGGCATAAGTGCGCATCCTTTGGGTATATAGCCAAAAGTGGTATTACTGGGTCTTAAGGTAGGTTGTTTCCTAATTTTCTGAGAAATCACCATACTGATATCCAAAGGGGTTGTACCGGCTTGCATTCCTACCAGCAATGCAGAAGTGTTCCCTTTTCCCCACAACCTCTCCAGCATAAGTTGTCATCAGTGTTTTGGATTTTGGAAACTCTTACAGATGTAAGATGGAATCTCAGAGTTGTTTTGATTTGCATTTCTCTGATGGTTAAGGATATTGAGCATTTTCTTAAGTGTCTTTCCACCATTTTAGATTCCTCTGTTGAGAGTTCTCTGTTTAGATCTGTACACCATTTTTTATTGAGCTATTTGTTCTTTTGATGAGCAATTTCTTGAGTTCTTTGTATATTTTGGAGATCAGCTAAATGTCTCTCAACTGCAAAATGGATAAGGAAAATGTGGTACATATACACAATGGTGTACTAAACAGCAGAAAAAAATAATGACATCTTGAAATTTGCAGGCCAATGGTTGGATCTAGAAAACATTATATTGAGTGAGGTAACCCAGACCCAGAATGATAAATATCATATGTACTCACTTATAAATGGATTTTAGACATAAAGCAAAGAAAAAACAGCTTACATTTCACAATCCCAGAGAATCTAGACAGCAATGAGATCCTTAAGAGTGACATACATGGATCTAATTTACATGAAAAGTAGAAAAAGACAAGATCTCCTGAGTAAATTGGGAGCATGGAGACCATGGGAAAGGGTGGAAGGGAGGGGAGGAGAGAAAAACATATAGCTCAATAAAAACAATAAAAATTAAATTAAAAAAGTCTCCTGTGAGTCCATAAATAATCTGGAAATAGTTAAACATTTAGGGAACTATGAAGTTTTGGGGTATTGCTTTGCATATCTTCTAGAAGTGGACGAATGAAACTCATTAGATGTCCCAGACACAAACTTGAGTCTTGTTTGAGCACATACAAACAAGACTCAAGTAAGCTTATAGCACAACTTACTATGTAAGTTACACATAGCACAGACCTCTATTCTAAAGAACACACTCCGGAAAACCCGTGTACAGACTGTATTTTCAGGTGTCTCCATGCATTGGCTCTGGCACTTCTGCAACAATTTGTTATTAGCAAGAATAGTAGTCTTAAGTAGACTTAAGTCTTTAAGTGCCCTCTTTTCTCTCTCTCTCTAGCTTCATCCAGCTTATAAGAAACTCTCTGCTGTGATGCAATTTGATCTGAAGTGGATTCAAACAGCAGAGTGATTAGACTTCATTCCTGCCTGATTTAATTCACTGTGCCTCACCTTGACAACCTAGTGTCTCACTAACCTAGACTGTGGCATCTGAGTACAGTGACACAGTTAACTAGAATCTTCATAGACAAGTCTCTGAACTCTTGGATAATTTATTTCATTTCTTACCACTTCATATTCTCATCTTTTCACTTTGATTGCTTTTAACTGTTTTCCCCCCAAAGCCAATTAATAGGCAAGCAATGGTTTGTAAAGAAAAAAAATAGCATTTCATTAGGATAGCATTGGAATGAAGCAGTTCTTTGCTCAAAGATAAAATTGAACCACTCTTCCCTTGCTAAATATGAAATATATACAAAATTAATCATTTATTTTTGTTATTGTGATTTAAAACCAAATTAGCCGGTATGAATAACAAAACGCGCAATTTCCTTTTTGCCCAGGAATTGGTTTGTCTTTTTTTTTTAACTTGTTTTTTATTGAGAAAAGAGAAAAAAAAAAAAACAAATTTCCTCCTCCTCCCAGCCTCCCATTTCCCTCCCCCGAATTGGTTTGTCTTATTGCCAATTTGTTTGTTGGTTTGCTCGTGCCAAAAGTCATGTGCTTTGTGGGGACTTGATTTATTCTTCTTGGAAAGAGAATGCAGTAATATCAACTTTGCATTTTTCTCACCTGAAGCATTAGTTATCCAGTCAGAAGTACTGTGGTTTGAGCAACAGAGAAGGGAAAAGAGGCTTGATAGCCAAGTCCCTCTCATACTCTCCCCTGATCCCTGGTATGCCGTTTCATTCAGGCTAAACAGAGGAAATACCACTATAGAACTTTCTCTTTGTATCCTGCTGTCCAGTAAGACTCGTTCCTTTCGTTGAAATGAGGCTCTTCCTTACAAAACTGGGGGTGGGAGGGAGGGGCAGTTGCCAAAATGCTTACCCTGCAAGCATGCAAATATGAATTTGGTCCCCAGAACAAATTTCACTCAAGAACAGTTAGGCAGGACAGTAATCCCAGTGCTAGGAAGCTGGAAACCCTGGGATGCTTGCTAACTAGCTTCCAGGATGAGTTCGGGGCTAGCGAGAGACCTTGACATGATGTAAGCTTCCATGATGAGTTCAGGGCTAGTGAGAGACCTTGACTCACAAACAAGATGTGAACACCTACAGAATGGCACCCAAATTTGACCTCTGGCCTGTGGATACAGATGTACACACAGGCACAAATACAGGCATGTAAAATGCACATCTACCTACAGAACCACACAACACACACACACACACACACACACACACACACACTCACTCCACTGGTACAGAGCCAGTCTTTTATGCAGACCTGAGAGTTCTTGCTGTGCATCTAAAGCAAACCTGACAATGAAACTTCCTTTCCCCAGTGTCTGGGCAACCCCTGCAGACGCTGCCAGGAGCCAGCTGTCCCTCTTCTTCCACTCTCATAGTCTCCTTCCGAAGGTGAGGCTGAATGCTGTCTTGCTCCTTTTGTTGACATTGTTCTGATTTTCACAAAGGATATTGAACCATAGCTCTTGGGTCATGTGAGTTTCTATAATTGTCTGAAATGACAAGAAAGACAAGGTGTGGAGTTGTTTCAATTGGCCACTGGAAAAAGTAGACATGAAACTGAGGGTCTCAGGTATAGAATTCTTTTCCTAAGCGTTTTTGGCATGGACTGAATAAGTTGTTCCTCTTGGTTGGTCTATTAACTCCACTTCTATTTGGGTCTATTTTATCCCTGCCCCCCAGCCAGAAAGTATTGCACCTCCTAGTTTTCTAAAACAATGACACTAACCAAAATTTACTGGGGGAGAAACCATTTATCATTAGTCAGCTAAACAATGAAATACTCAAATTGGATTCGATAGCTAAGGAAGTAAAGTTTCTTATCTGGCTAGGAGGAAGTTTGACCCATGTGCCTTTTGCAAGTCAGCCCATTACTATCTATTTTTTCCTGCTTCCTGCTGTCAACACAAAAACCACAGCTTTCTTCTTAAAGGGAATAAAAGATAGCTTATGCTGGAGTCATTGTGAGTGACCAGGGCTTTGAAACACAGATTTGGGTTACCCCAATTTCCATGTCCCAATGTGGAAGAAGTTTTATGAAGTTTTTATAGTTTGACAGAAATAAGGCAAATTTAAAATGCATTGGTGGGTACATGAGAGAGGCAGGTACATCATGAGGGAAGCCTTTCTTGTAAGCCTAAGATGCTATCTGAGGACATACTTGGCTTGTGGATTGGTAGTCCTGGTTGCCTAATATGTCAATAGATTCTAAAATATTTGATCTGTTGTCACAAGACGTTGGTTTTGACTCAGAGGATGGCATGGAATGGCTAGTTCAGAGAGCCAGAACTAAGACCAACATAAGCCTGTGGACCTGCAATGTTCCAACCTCTCCACAGTACTGAAATTCTCATCAGACAATGGATCTCTGCAGGCAGATTTCTTCAACAGTTCCAATGCACAGCCAACACAGTATCTTCTCAGAGTCCCCTTTCCACTGTCACACAGCCAGAGACAGACTCCAGAAGACCTGTGACAGCTCAAAGGACAAATAACCTGCACGTTTCCTGGGATAGATTAGATAGTTCCCATAAAGCACACTTTGCAAACCTTTACAAAAGGAACTGGACGTTACAGAAGGAAAACAATTTTGTATCGTGGGCCATGGCTTTGACATTAGGAAGTGTCAAAACTCTGGTACTTTCCGCTGACCCTGACAGAAAGAGAAGAGACCCTGAAGCAAAATCATTTGAGTACAGAGTTCAAAACAAAATGGCTTCTCTGCTGAGACAGGGCCCCTCTAGGGAGGATACAGCTACAGATTGGCCCCTCAGCTCAGAAAGTTGGCTTCTCTCTCCCTTTGAAACAGAAGGGAAATCTTTATCAGATACCTACCAAATCAAGTTCTTAAGTTTCCCATAACGATCATAATATGGAAAACAGTAAACTTTCTAAATTAAGAGAAATCTGGGTACTTATATGGAACAGAACATCCACCTCGTTCCTTTTCAAGTTAGAGTGTTGATTCCCTCAGGACTCAGAGCATGACCCTGAATCCAGAACCACTTTCAGTGGCTTTAAACAGCCTGCATTTTAACAAATCTGCTCTTGAGGAAAACTAATACAGCATCCCACTTGCCATCACAGAAGTATGTGCATTACAGCATCATGATTACTATGATATTATTTACCTAGATGTTACGATTACCCAGTCGGTAACTGAAGAATGCAAGGCTTTCCCACGTCTTCCTTCAGAGCACTGACAGACACAAGTGTGCATGTACTTAGTGTCCTGAAAGGACAGGTGGAGGTAGATTCTTATAATGGAATTTCACCCACAGGCCCAGAGATTTTAATGGATTCCCTCTTTGGCTTACTGGCTGGCCCTATCTCCATTAATTTTGTTATTCCTAGTTTATTCTAAGGTCCATCTGTCCTCTTAGCATATCCCCAAAATTCTTCCACATTCTTACCTCTTGTAGATTTTTCCTTCCTTTCCAGGAATACTGTTATTTCAGTATAGAAGCAATAAAATAGGATAAAGACTGACAGGAAGAGAAAGCAGAAAGGAAATTGCATTGTACACAGACATGCATGCTGAATGCAATTGTGTCAGGATCCTAAAAGAGCAAAATCAGAGAATCAAAGAGAATGGATGTCAGTGGCACTAGGAATAGAGGAAACAGAACTATTGCTAATAAATAAAAGTTTCCATTAAACAAGGGGAATGGGTTCTAGAACATTTCTGGATAGCACAGTAGTTAAGACTAGCATGCTGTTTCAAACACTTAGACACTTTGTTAAGAAAGGAGGATTCATCCTAAGTGCTCTCAGCACATGAAATGGAAGAAAAAGGCCCCATGGCCAGCATCTTCTCAGTCCCTCTTCTCATCCTTTCTACCTCCAGGCTGTTCTTGCTGGCATTCTCTTAGAGTGGATTCATTTTCCTTCCACTTCTCTGGCAGCCTCCTGCGGAATTCCAGCACCATTTGTGATGCTGTTGTAGTCTTAAAGATCCCACGGGTGTCTCTGCCTCTCCCAGTATTTTCCAGCTTGCCCTAATGGATGCTGAAACAAGACTTTCAGCTCAGGAAATGCTCCTGGGGCTGGATGTCTGCATCTGATTGCCTGGAGGATGTGCCAGACTTGTCATCTTATTTTTCAACTTTTGTTGAACTGAAAATGTCTTCCTGTAGACAGATGCTGTTCGTTCATTTCCCTGCTGTCCAGACCCAAATAATCACACAGAAACTGTATTAATTATAACACTTGGCCTATTAGCTCAGGCTTCTTCTTAACTCTTAGATCTAAAATTAATCCATTTCTATTAATCTGTTTATTGGCTTGAGGCTGTAACTTACTAATAATGGTCCAGCATCAGTCTCCTTCAACAGCTACATGGTGTCTCTTTGACTCTGCCCTCTCTCTCTCTCTCTCTCTCTCTCTCTCTCTCTCTCTCTGTTCTGATTTCCCACCTGGCTTTACTCTGCTAAGTCATTGGCCAAAACAATTTCTTTGTTAACCAATGGTAATAAAACATATTCACAGCATACAGAGGGGAATCTCACATCATCTCCCCAAATAGAGCATGCTAGTATTCTCTTAGTTTCCTAGACCAGAAGCCCAGAGTGAGTTCACAGTGCCTCCTAACCCCCTCCTCTCCTAAATTCCATCTACCCCAGCTATCCCAGATGTTCTCTGTTTTCTTTATCCTCTCCTAGTTTCACATTATTAATTATCTCTTCCATTATCAAGAGACCTTAAAGCCTCTCCTCCCTGATATCATCACATAGAAATTCATCTTTTATCTTACTCTATATTGTTAAAACCCAAATTGAACAGTAATGATTCCCTGCTCCAAATCCTCCTGTGGCCTCCTATTATTTCAGGATAAAGTTCAGGCTTCATAAGCTGGAGGAAAGTAGCCCTAAAAGGCAAGAAGTAGTCAGTGTGAAATAATTTCTCCTTTGGACAAAGATTTTCCAGCTCAGCCCTCATTTGCTATCTAATACTGTGTTCTGCTGCTACACTCCCCAACTCTTCTCCCCAGCCCTACTTAGTACCACATGCTTGCTTCTTTTTTTAAAAATATTTATTTATTATGTATACAATATTCTGTGTGTATGCCTGCTGGCCAGAAGAGGGCACCAGACCTCATTACAGATGGTTGTGAGCCACCATGTGGTTGCTGGGAGTTGAACTCATGACCTTTGGAAGAGCAGGCAATGCTCTTTACCACTGAGCCATCTCTCCAGCCCCACATGCTTGCTTCTGCATACACACTGCATATAAAACTCTTCTGTATGAATTGTTGCTTACTGTTCCCTTTATATAGGACTCCTTTCCGCTTATGTTTCGGTTCACTTAGATCAAATCAACCTACGAGACACAGCTCAGAGAAAGCATTCACCATGTCCTTTACCTCACACCCCCTCCCACGCTCACAGCACTCATACATCTGTCTCCCCATTCCCTGCAACCTGCATTTCTCCTCTGTTGTTCTTCTGTTTAGCACATAATCAGAACACAATGAGTTTTGATGACCAGCTAAAGGGATAAATAAATGAATGGAATGGATAGGGGATTTGGATCCGGGAGTTCCTGCACATCCCAACATCTGTAGACAAGATACTCAGCTTCCTCATATCACATGGGGTAACACTTTGTATAACCAATGTACCCACATCTTCTCCAATATGTTGCATCATCTCTAGATCAACTTTAATAGCTAATGTAAGGTAAACGCTGTGTAAATAGTTCTTGCACACTGTAACTGAAGGAATCACTATGAGAGGTCTGCGTATGTTTGTTTTGATTCCCAGCTTGCTGATTGTGTGGACATAGAAGCTATGGACACAGAGAGATGACTTCATAACAGATAGCTAGTGTGGTATGATATGGTGTCAGACTTTTGATGTGAGGCATAAATCTCCTGGCTAATAAGAAGGATTTAGCCTGTCTATACCGAAGCTCTTTATAAATAAAACTAAGAAGTCAAACTTAAGACATGGCAAAGCCCACACTTAACTCTAACCATCTTTTATCTCCATACTTCTATCAGTCCTCAGAAGAGCAAAATCATCTATGGAGTTAGCTGTATATTGCAGAATGGTTCATATGCCTTCAATGCAGCCTGACGCCATCTAGAATTCCCATTCCCTGAATTAATACCTAAGTTATAGAAGCTTGAATGTCAAAGCTTTTGTCCACCGAGATGTATGAAGAGAAAGAAGAAACTTGAACTTTGACGTTCTGTCTGATGTTCGAATTAAATGTTCCTATTATTAAACGAATTTTACGTTAAAGATGGGCATGTGGCATTCAGTCTATCAGAAACTGCTATAGTTCCTAAGATGAGAGAACAAGGGTGAGTTTATAAGGATGCAATTTAGGCCCCTCTCTCACTGTGCTTTTCCCCTTCCTTGCAGATGGAAGTCCTTACACGTGGTGGGTTGGCAAAGCCAATGAGAAGCACTACTACTGGGGAGGCTCAGAGCCTGGGATTCAGAAGTGTGCCTGCGGCATCGAGCGCAACTGCACAGACCCCAAGTACTACTGCAACTGTGATGCGGACTACAAGCAGTGGTGAGTGCCCCGGAGTGCAGCCTCCCTGAGTCTGCGAGTCAGGAGGGCTAATAAAAGGGAAGTCTGGGAAGGTGTTAACGTGAGAAGATAATCAGAGAGAAATGTGGGGAGCTAACTCAGTGGACAACTGTCAGGAGTACCCTGGCAATACAAAAGCAGAGTGAGGTCAGCGCGACAAGGGTGCACATTGGGAAGCTGGCTGACACATAATTGACGTGTTCATACTCCATTCCGAGAGGGAAATAATGAGTCATGTTGGCAGCGCTGATTTACATTATAGCATGTGCCCTGCAAGGATGGAGGGCAGAATGCAAGGTGCAGATACCTGAGGAAAAAAAAGAGAGGAGGCAAATGTCTGCATAAGGCTTTCAGCTCCCAGGATGTTTGCTTTAGCACATAGACCAGAAACAAAATGAGGAAGGAAAAGGAAAGAAAGGGAAAGGATTCTTTGTTCTCCTTGTCCACAAGTGCCTGTCTGTCTCCTTTGCCATCATACGCCGAATTGTTTACAACCGTGATACAAATCAGTCCAAGAAAGATCTATGTGGGATTGTTTTCATCCCTCCACTGGCTTTTGTCTGCTTTACAGTGAGTGACTATGGCGGTATCCATCACAGATAAAGATAGAATTAGTGTACTTCTCTGGAAAAAGAAGAGAGGGCCAGGCTTATCTGGAAGAATATAAACCAGAAGAAAAAGCCTAGCCCACCTCCACCAGGTCAGACAGTGTTGGAGCCTCCTGCCCATTCCTGCTCTACATAGCTACAGGAAGCAGGACCCTGAATCTCTCTGGTAACCAAGCCTAGGTTCCCCAAGTCCATCAGATGGAGTTACCATCTGTAAGAATGATGTACAAAATAAATTCTTTCTACCTGTTACTCAATAACTAATTTTTTTTCTAATCTTTAAAATACAAAAATGATAGGATTTTCAGGCAGGAGGCCTAAAGACTTAACAAGGATTTTATTTCTTTTAGTAAATAAAAACAAATATATATTGTATATATATACACACATGTGTATATACAGGATATATATGTGTATATATGATATACAATAGACATATATCCTATATATGCACACATACATGTATGTGTATATATATATATATATATATCCTATTTATTTAAGTAACTTAGAATCTATGGGTGTTACTAATTTCAAACATAAGTAGTTATCATTATGTTCTATTTTTTTAAGATCACTTGTGTGTAGAATTATCAGAGGCCAGAAAAAGGGATCAGATCTTCTAGAGCTGAAGCTAGAGGCAATTATAACCCATCCATTTCAGGTGTTGGCAATTGAACCTGGATCCTCTGCAAGAATAGCAAGTGTTCCCAAACCACTGGGCAATCTCTCCAGTCCCTCTTTATGTTTTATCTGTAGCTGGTTGTGAAAGAAAAACTCTAATAGCTAATTTTCAGCTCTGCCTGAAGAGCACATCTATTCTTACACATACACATGCTGCAGAGACTGGAAGCTGAAAATGGGAAGTGCATGGGCAGTAAGGTCAATCTTTCTTTCATTCTGTCAGTCCATCCATCTGTTGTGTAGTCAGCAAATATCACTTGAAAAGTTACATAACAGAGATTCTGCCAGGTACTGGGGATGAAACAGCAAGTGGCACCAACAGGAAACTCTGCCCTGACTCATTTGTACTTTATACTGGTTATATGTCAGCAGGCTTAGAAGACTCTCTCATCCACTTGTCTCTTCTGCTCTAATTCCCGGGCACTTCAGGAGGTTGACTTGGCACAGCCAGAATACTGTTACCATCATCGCTATTCAATTCTTCTTCCCCTACCTCATAGGAGCATGGAAAAGGGCAGTGGGAGGAAAATCTAGGGCATGCCTCCAAGTAAACCTCCTTGTTTCTAGACATCATGCTGTGTGCAACGGGACGATTGACAATAGAACATGCCCTTCATCCACAGACAACTTACTAACCAGTTGTAGAAAAAGGCCTAGACATGTGGCCACCAAAACAGAGTCTGCTTGGAAGAAGATGTGTAGCATACAACTTCCTAGGGGGAGAAATTTCAACACTTGCTGAGAGAAAGAAGGGAAGAGTCAAGAATGTCCTCAGAGAAAAAGTGGCATGCTCAAATGAGAAGTAGGCGTTGTCTGGTTTGATGTTCTTGAAGGGGAAGCATAAATGAGCAAGACTGTCAGTACAGTGGTAGTATCATGTGACTGGAGCTTAGCCAGGCAGTTCTGTTCAGATTGCCATCAGGAAGTGTGTGACGGAAAGAAGGAATCAGAAAAATTGTACCAAAAAATGTCTTTTTATTAGTTGCTTTTCTATTAGTGTAATAAAAAACCATGACCAAGGCAACTCACAGAAGGGAGGATTTGTTTTGGCTGAAAGTTCCAGAGGGAGAAGAGTCTGTCAGTACAGCAACAAGCAGGCATTGCAGCTGGAAAAGAAGGCTGAGAACTTACATTGTAAACTACAAGCAGGAACCAGAGAGAATGAAACCTCAAAGGCTGCCCACGGTGAGGTACTTCTTTCAAGAAGGCCACACCTCCTAAGCCTCCTCCAAGAGCTCCACAACTGGGAACCACGTATTCAAAGGGCAGAGATGATGGGGGGCATTCTCATTCAACCACCACAGTCCTTACACACTCTCAAGGGCGTGAGGCACAGGTTGGAAGGACCATTGAAATGACAGGATATGTAAGAGAGTTTGGGAGTGGGTAGCTACCGAGGCCTGGTGTTTATCACCATGAGAGCAAAAGAGGAGTCCGTGCAGGCTTGCTGTTTGCACTCCTAGAAATGGAGGGCCGCAAGCCGTAGAGACCGAGTAGTCTGAGTGGACTCAGAGACAATGAGTTCAGCTTTAGGAATATTAAAAGGGATCCAGTAACCTAATATCTGCAACCAAATCCAGAATGTAGCATTAGTGGGATTTCAGGGAACAAGTATAGACTCTAGAGAAATGCATTTGCCCCTGAGACCTTCCAAAGAATAAAACTGAATCCAGGTCACAGAACAGAAAGCTTTCTATGGTTAAACTTGCTCTATCATTTATGGCACACCTCCTCAACAGGCGTTGGATAAACTGTAGCATTTTAGATACTCAGAGCCCGGGTCACTGCTGGTGCCTTGTTCCCTTGTGACTAAATAGCAACTAGGACACCCTTACCACCACTTTGCTTCTGTAGAGTTCACTTAATGACATGTGGCATAAGATACTTGTCTTTTGAGCAAATTGAAAAATGGAATACATTTATAAAAGAAATTATCAAATGCTCTGTGCCACAGAGATAAAGATTTCAGGCTTAGCCCATTAATACACTAGGCAAAGGGTCCCTGAGTAGATGCTTTAAAGATCTGAAGTCAGTAGAAGTGTTTCTGGAATCCTCTTTCATAACACTCAGAAGCAGTAGAGAGAACTTAACTTGAAGCTGGGCTGCCTTGGGAGATTCTAACCTCCCAACCACCTGATCTGTTGTCAGTATACTAAAAATAAATCACAGGTGAAACACTTACTGTGAAAACGCTTTCTTTAATCTGCATTGATTGGGGGAGGGGGAGGGATATGGGAGGTGGTGGAGGGGAGGAGGCAGAAATCTTTAATAAATAAATAAAAAAAGAAAAAAATTATATCAACAAATAAAACAGACTTAACCAGAAAAAAAACAAAAAAGAAAAAGAAAACAAAAGAAAACACACACACACACACACACACACATACATATATATATATATATATATATAATTAAATGGACTACAGAAAAGTAGACATTTAATAGGTTGTATAGTAAAGGATACATCGTCGTTTGGTATTCTCTGGATGGTGTGAAGCTGCGCATCTGTGTTCAGGTGTATATGTGTGCTGTATATGTGATGTGTGTGTAGACACACACATGTTTGCAATTCAGTATATGCATGTATGTGTATGTGGAGGGCAGAGGACAACATTCAGTGTCACATTCGGTGTCATGTTCCTCAGGATGACTGTCCACCTTATTTTTTTTTTATTTTTATTTTTTTTTTGGTTTTTCGAGACAGGGTTTCTCTGTGGTTTTGGAGCCTGTCCTGGAACTAGCTCTTGTAGACCAGGCTGGTCTCGAACTCACAGAGATCCGCCTGCCTCTGCCTCCCGAGTGCTGGGATTAAAGGCGTGCGCCGCCACCACCCGGCCTGTCCACCTTATTTTGAGACAAAATTGGTCTAGAGTTTGTCGATTAAGCAAGATGGCTAGCTAGATTCACCTCTCTGCCTCATCCATGTTAAGATTACAAGTGTTTATAACCACTGCTACCTCTGACTTTTCAACAGAGGTCTAGGGACCAAACTGAGGACCCTGTGCTTGCAAAGTAAGCACTTTAGTTGCTTTACCAACTGCTACAACTCTCCAGCTCATATGAGATTCTTTTATGTGGCTTTATATGGTACATATTGTGTTTTCCAATGCTTCCAAGTGAATAATTGAAGATGAACCTCTCTGGGAAGTGGTTCCTTCTGGCTCTTGCCTAGCTCTGCAGCAGGTCTCAAGCAAGATTCTAGCCCTCTCCCAGCAGGTGTTATGGATACGCTCAGAAATCAGGAATTATTGAGGAGTGTTTTGTTTTGGTTCCTAGTCCAGCACCCCCAGAAATGGCTTGAGAGGCAGGCAGTTCTGCAGAATGCACAAAGTCCTTGTTCCTCTCCCTCTCTGTTGGACATGAGCAAAACAGGTTTTTTCAGGAGTGAAACATTGCCGACCATGGCTTCTAAGGTCTGGGTTCGAGTACATGCTTTGCAACACTGTCTGGGTGCCTGTCCCCCCAAAACAGATGGGAAAGCTGGCTTTGGGTGCTGCTGCCTCCCTGAGTAGGAGCTATGAGTGGGGGACCAGTATTCAGGTGAGCCTCTGTGCCCTCTAGTGGTCACTGCTGTTACTTCTTTTGCTGAGAGATTCGGGGAAAGAAACAAGTGTGTACCTACAAGTACAACTCATGTGGGAAATCACTTTGAATGCATTATAAGGTAAGAATAATGCCCTGTTGGCCCCTATTTTAGACTTACTTCAGCCCTAAAAGAAAGCTAGTTCTTCCCACGGGCTTACTTCAATAGCAAAGACTTCTGTCATCCAGTGGACAGACTCAAATGAGTACGAAGTATTGCTGTAGCATTGTGCCTTCTGAGGTCAGCTTGAGACATTTGATTTTTACAACTGCTGCTGCTGCTGCTGCTGCTGCTGCTGCTGCTGCTGCTGCTGCTGCTGCTGCTGCTGGTGTGTATGTGTGTGTGTACATGATTTATCTGTAATGATGGCATAGAGTGACATGTGTGGAGAACGCTTTATGGAGACAGTTCTTTCTTTCTACCTTTATTTGGATCCCAAGGATTAAAGTTGGATCCTCAGATGTAAGAGGCAAGCACCTGAGCCATCTCACTGGACCCTGACTTAAGCTTTGTTATCAGCAAAATGGAATCAGATGAAGGTCCTAAAGTGTATTGGTGACTATGTTCTTAAATTTACAATGAGATAAGCTATTTTTATTATTATTTAAATACAAGACTGAGCTAAAATCATTACAAACTTCTGAAATTGCATAATTTAGGACTCCAGAATAAAAAGAGACAGAAAAATGAACCGTAATGAGCAGCGAAAAGGCTAAACACCCCGTCCCCTGTTCCCAGGCTAGGACTTACACATGCTATTGTGAAGATAGCTCCATTGTTTCTATCTCTCAGATAAGTTGTTGGTGCTGTGGTTTTAACCAGCTATTTGAAAATCTTAAATTCTAAATTTAAACCATAGACCACATGTTCTATGTCTAACACTAATAAATATAGTGAGCATTTACTCTTACCCAGTAGCGTAAGAGACATACAAATGGAGCTGAGATAAATGAGATTATTGTTGGTCAGAGCAGGACAGGTCTCACAACAAAGCCACCATGGCCTGGAGGTTCTCTAACCATCCCCATAATTGCCTGATTATCTATGCTGTGAGAAGTTTTGCACAGTTATTTTTGGGATTGAATGCGATTTAACATTTATGATTTACTATGCACAGCAATAGTCAATATTCCCACCTACCGTGCCAGAATCCTAATTAAGCGAGCATGGGTCTCAGCTAAGTAGCCACTGCTGGGTAATTCCTGGTCTCATGCAGCCCAATTCAATGAGCACGATCATTGCCTCTGAAATTAGCCATTCTGAAGCAGAATTATGGGTGAAGGAGCATTGTTCTTTGCTCGAGCACCCTTCTCTCATTGTGTGGCTTTCATTGTAGAATTTCTGCACAATTGCATCCTGGCCAAGATGATGCAGGCATGGTGGGACGGAAGTGAAGTGAAAAGCCATCAGATCAGTCTTTGCAGGACAATTAGCAAGCAGTTCCCACCCCCATGCTAGGAAGGCTGCTAACCAGTTGATTCTGTTTTGTTCTTTCTGAATGGAATCTGCTTGTCTAGCAGGCATTTGCTTTCTGGGTTAGAAATAATCCATGCTCAGCCTTCCCCAGACAGAACTTCATCCAAGGGTCTCCCCCATGTTTCAAAGCAGCAAATTGCTTTTTCTTTGGCCCAGCTTCCTACACATGAGTTTCTTGAATATTTCAAAAAGTATTCATTATACATTTTCATGGCTTATAAATGACTTTATCTAATCCTTTGGCCGACATTTCCCTGCAAAGTTTTCAGATACCTTTTACATGAACTGAAATATTTATGAGTGCAGTTCCATCTACATCCTTGATCAGATGATGCTACTGGAGTCTGCCATTGTGTGTCAGGCATGGTTCCAGTGACTGAAATATAGCATGTCATTTAAACCGCACATTTGTCCTAGGATAGAGGACAATCATGTCACCATATAGATGAGGAAATTAAGTCCTAGAGGAGTTAATTTACCAGGACACAGAGCTAAGAAGAGATTCAAACCCAAAACAGACAACTCCTCGTGCTTAGATACATAGATAGACAGACAAATAGCGAATGAGAGAAATGTAAGTGCTTTCACATTGTTAATTATGATAAAGAAGAAAAATATGAGCCATTATAAATGTTAATTAAATAATAATTAAGTATATTAGTTTTGTTGTGCCACCACCTTTCACTCATCTTTAGAATCCTCTCATCGGATGAAGCTGAAACGCCATGCCCGTTAAACAGTAGCCCCTCAATGCCCCTGGTAACCACCATTCTACCTCCTGTCTCTGTGATTTCAACCACTCTATGCACCTCTCATAAGAGAAATTATAAAATATCTGTTTTCTTGTGACTGGCCTCTTTCACTTAGGGTAATGCTGTCAAGGTGCATGCATCTCGTAATGGATATCAGAGCTTCTTTTCTTTTCATAACCGTGTCCAAGTCTCTGCTGTGAGGGTAGACCATGCAAGCGTAGTCATTATCTCAGCGGTGAACATCTAAGTTGTTTCTTCATTTGTAGACACGTTTGGGACAGCCACAGTTCCACAGTGAACATGAGTATATGACTCTTTTTTTGGCTAGGTACTTTTATATACCTACATGGTGTTCTTGATATTCATATGTAAATGTCTTGTTGTTTTAATCTTACAAAAGGATTCTTTAGGATAAATTGATAGGAATGATTTCTAACTGTTGAATCCTGAGCCTCTAACTTGCTGATTCTGTGACCTTTAGAGTGTTGTAAGAGTTCACAGTGGTCCTTTCTTGGCCATGGTGTTGAAGTAGGTACCACATGGTGGATGTGATGTTGAATATGAAGTATTAATTTGAGAGGATCTAAAATCACCTAGGAGACAAACCTCTGGGAAAGTCTGCACATGAGCTTCCTGATTGGTTTCATTGAGCTGGGAAGATCCATCCTAACTGTTGTTGTCATTATCCCAGGGACTGGGGCCCTAGACAGAGTAAAAAGTGGAAAGTGAGCTCAGCACCAGCATTCCTCACTCTCTGCTTCTTGACTCTAGATGCAGCATAACCACCTCCTCACACTCCTACTGCCAGTCCCTTGCCACAGTGGACTGTGCCCTCAAACTCTGCACCAATATTAACCCTTCCTTTATTTGCTTTTATAAAAAAACATGTATGGGTGTTTTGCTTACATATATGTATGTGTATCAAAAGTATGCTTGATGTTCACAAAGGCCAGAAGAGGGCAGTGGATCACCATGGGTCCTGGGAATTGAACCTATATCCTCTGGAAGAGTACTTGTATCAGTTCCACCACCTCTACAGGCTACCTTGGATTGCTTTTGACAAACATCATATTTTATCAATAAGAAAAATGGCCAATACAGTGAAATAGACAAGAGATTCCAAGAAGATATTTGTAGACATAAAGGTCTTTCTATATTTTATCAGGCAATTTTCAACATACATCTGTAGTTGAAGATGTTTATATCAAGAAGCACTCACACACCAGGCACATGTGAGTATGTGCACACACACACACACACACACACAACCAGTAGTACCTTTGGGAAGTTAAGAAGGAATTTGCCCAATCCCTTCTGCTCTGGCCATAGGTACCAAGTCCTATTGTGATCCTGATGCTTATAGTGCTTTGTAAGACCCTGTTCTTCTGCCCCATCCCCTGGCCTTTCAGTCTGTGGCCATCATAGATGCTCTTATGAACCAGGTCAGGTTTCTTACTCAGCCCCTGTGCAGTGGAAACTAAATCAGACCACACCTTCAGCAAGATTGAAAACTGGATACTAATGAAATTGTCAGACTGGGAGAAGTGAGAAACTGCTCTCCAAATTAGCCATACTTAGAGATTACAGAAGAAAGCAAATTCCAAGGCCCTGCCAAGTTCCAGTGGTGCCCTCTGCAGTCATTGGCCTCCCTGTGCCATCTGTGCATCCAGGGGCAGTTCTGAAGCCTCCTCCAGACCCCAGAGGGACAGAAAGTATCCCTGAATCCCACAGAAAGCCCTAACTCCTACAGAAAGAAGAACTCTATCTTGTCTTGTTGATGTTACCAATATGGGTTTTCTTTAGGAAGAAATTCCAAGACTCTGCTGCAGATAGCTGTCCTTCTCATTTGACCTAGAACAGACTATCACTGGACTATTGCCCAGTCTATGAATGCAACGTCACAACGTCACCCCTGGATAACATCTCTACAGGACTAACATGCCCTAGTGTGCTCAGTAGTAATGTGAGACCACTTTATTAATATGGCCTCTCCTTATTGGGGAAGGAAAGGGAAAAGTCCATTGACTCTTCCTGCTATTTGTTTAAAGGAAATCCTAACATAGCCCCATCTCTACAGATGAAGATGACTTCTTGGCAATAGAGCATTTAAATATGGTTCACCATGGAGAAATGTGCTCTAATACTGCTCAGATAAGGCTCCACCGCATTACACCAAATGCACACTTCACACACTTGGCAGGGAATATGAAAGTTTCATGTTCTGACCCCAAATCTAAGAGCAATCTAGACACATCTGCCTGATGTGTCCAGAAACAGAAAGCCACAGAAGTCCTTTCCCATCATCTAGAAACTCTATACTGTGCTAGAAATTAAAATCTCTTGGAACCACCAGCACTTCCCCTTGCTCCCCAAAGAAAGAAACAAATGCAGTGCTTATTCCCTTGGATTTTAAAACGGGCTGTTCAGTGGAGGAAGGAAGGGGAAAGAAACCCAGGTAGCAGACTTCCGCAGAGGACCTCCCCGTATAAAGCGTGAAATGAAGAGAAACAGAGGCAATCCTACTACAGAAGAAACGCTCTTTCTGACAAGGGGAAGGTTGTTCTGGTAATGGACAATCTCTCCAAACAGTGCCAGCAACTAGGATCCAAGCATTCCCGAATGGGAGCCGAGGAGGACTTCATACATCCAAACCACAAAACTACAGCGCTGCCTTGCAGGGCGACACCCCTGCAAAGTCTAAAGAGCCAAGCCCTTTTAGAAGGGCACACGCTTTTCAGTGTGTCTGTTTCAGTGTTAGGAGCCCTGATAACAGCTCCTGTCCTCTCATTAAGGATCCACACTGGGACGTGGAGGGAGGAATACCGGCCTGAATCACCCAGGCAAGAAGAGGATCGCAGCAGATCTGTGTTCCCTCAAGGCCCCGTGCTTCTCTCAGCACTGAGTTAAAACCCTGTGGCAACAGGATGAGGAAATGCCTCTCCCAGTTTCAGGAAGAAGCAAAAAGATGATATATAATATACTGTCTCTGGCATATTCGGGAGCCAACTTGCTTGCATGGCATAGAACCCTCCTGACGCCTCATGGATTGTACCCTGACAGGAAGGTAATTGGACCCCAGAAAGATGTCAGCGAAGTGTCAATATGGTTTGACCACAGCCCAAAGTATTATTGATGACAGCACAGAGAAAGAGAGAGAGATGAATCATATTACGTTTAGATGTCAGCTCTTCGGAAGGCTGCAGGTTCCAGAAATAGATGGAGCCCACTAACTGAATGATAAATGGACTTGAGTGGAATAGATGATGTGCTCTTCTTGAGAGAAACAGAAGGGTGATCCAAGAAAACATTCAGAGGTCAGACTTTATTTCCTAGCCTTAGCCTGCTCTATGAGATTTGTTTTATGACCTAAGAAACAGAATGCTTTTGACACCCCCCCCCCAATCAATCGTGCTGCAGAATGAAATTAAAAAGCATGTTAAAGCTGGAGCAATAGGGCAGTTGGTAAAGTTCTTATTTTGCAAACATGGACACCTGGGTTCAATTCCCAGCACCTACATCGAAGAAGAAGAGGAGGAGGAGGTAATGGCACTGTGGTGGCGACAGCTAGGTGTGGCATATATATATATCTCCAAACTGGTGAGTGTTTCAGCAAGATAACCTTACTTCCTGGAGGATGCCATCAGCCTGAGTTCAACCATTCCTACTCTTGGTCTGTAGCCGCAGCTGTCACACTCTTCAGAAGTCACACCACCTCGACTCTACTATCTAAGAGTCTTCATAGCTAGGAGAGCATCTGGAAGATCGCAAACACTTGTATTTTCTATTGTGATTATTATAGGATGTTTGGTTAGCTTCCTGTATACATGGGTGCTTTCCTATTTCCTAAGGACCTTAATGCTATCATCATTTATGAAATAGACTTTTCAAGGATAATTTTTTTTTCATTTATCCATCTACCCATTTGCTAATTATACAACTAATATTTACAAGACTTTCCACAGGATTAACCACAGTAATAGACGGCTTCTACTAGCTACTATATAGAGCTATATAACTGCCTCATTTATTTTTCTTGTTGTCGTATAAAATATTCTAACAAATGCCCTGTAAGGGAGGGAGGGTTAATTATGGCTCACAGTTCTAGATCACAGACCATCATATCAGGAAGTCACAGCAGCAGGCGCTTGAAGCAGATCATCAGTATATTCTTGGTCAAGAAGCAGAGAGGATCCTTCGACAGCAGTCAGCTCCCTTTCTCCATTCCGTACTGTCCAGCACCCCTGCTAAGGAATGATCCCACCTTCCATTAAAACAGATCATTCCATATAGGTTAACTTAAGATAAATCTTCATCGGCACACCCATAGGCCCATCTCCTAGGTGACTCCAGATCCTCTCAAGTTGATAATAATAACCATCACAGAGACTTTAAAAAAATTATTTAACTTTTTTCACTTTTATTTCTCTAGCTTTAAAATAAGAATATTAAATTTGCCCATTGAATTTTGTGAAGTTTTATATTTTTTCCTTTTTAATTATTTTTTATTCAATATACCAACCACAGTTCCTCCTCCCTCCCCTCCTCTTGCTCCTCCCACCTCTCCCCCCAACCTCCCCCCATCCACATGTCAGAAAGGGTAATGCCTCCCATGGGGAGTCAACAAAGCATGGCACATTAAGTTGAGGCAGGGCCAAGCACCTGCCCCCTGTATCAAGGCTGAGCAAGCCCACCATAGGGAATGGGCTCCAAAATGCCAGCTCATGCACCAAGAATAGATCCTGGTCCCACTGCCGGACCAAACTTCATAACTACTGCCCACATGCAGAAGGCTTAGTTCAATCCTGTACAGGCTCCTCAGTTGTCAATCCAGAGTTCGTGAGCTCCCAAGAGCTCAGATCAGCTGTCTCTGTGGGTTTCCCCATGATTATCTTGCCCCCCCCCCCGCTTGCTTATTAATCCATTCTCCCTCTTTTGACTGTATCCCAGGAGCTCTGCCTGGTACTTAGCTGTGTATCTCTGCATCTGCTCCCATCAATTATTGGATGAGGGTTCTATGATGACAGTTAGGGTAGTCACCAATCTGATTACAAGGGAAGGGCAGTTCAGGGTACCTCCCCACTATTGCTAGGAGTCTTAGCTGTGGTCTTCCTTGTGGATTCCTGGGAATTTTCAAAGCACCAGGTTTCTCCCTAACCCCATAACGGCTCTCTTTATCAAAATGTCTCCTTCATTACTCTCCCTGTCCATTCCTCCCCTAACTCAGACATCCCATTCCCTCAAGTTCTCATCCCTCGTCCGCTCTCCTCTAATGCCCCCTGCCCCCAGTTTACCCAGGAGATCTCATCTATTTCCCCTTCCCAGGATAATCCATGTGTGAATCTTACAGTCCTCTGTATTACCTGGCTTCTCTGGAGCTGTGGATTGTAGTCTGGATATTGAAGTTTCCAATATTTATGCCATATCTAAATTGTTTTCTTAGACTTGTATTTGTGGAGTGGTGCATGGGGCAGTGGGTTGAATAGACAAGAAGGAGGCAGATCAATTCAACAAGCAAGCTTACTGTGCACAAAAGCTGAATACCACAGTGAGCATGGGAATTCCATGGTGCGAACAAGAAGTCACAGGGAGACCTGGGGTGGGATTTTTGAGTGCATATTTTGCAGATGAATTTGAGCTTGTAAACAATTCCAAGAACCCCTATGAAAATTGTCAAGAATGATTTTGTCAAATTCTAATTAGCAGCATACAAATTATGTCCACTGTGAGTCATCCACATATATATTTCTCATATAGAAAGTATTTTCAAGGATCATACCGAATCCTTGTTACATTTTAAATATGCATGCCCATGCAAATTTTAAATATTGGAGGAAAAACAAAGACAGAAGGAAAATAAACTAAGAACTTTGTTGAGGAAAAGGAAAATAATGATGTAAAAACATCCTATCTTTTTTTTAAAGAGAGGTCTCTTCATTTGGAAATGTGTCAGTGGTTTTGCGTCCACTATGCCCAGACCATGCTTATCCTTTGAAGTCAATGTTAGGAGAAGATTAACGTTGACACTATCATAACAGCCTTTGAAGGATCAGGCTGACACCTTCTGGGCAGGGACCTTGGCTTCCTGCCCTCCTCTTGAAGAACTCAGATTCCTACATGACCATCTACAAAAGTATTGATGGCTCTATTAATTTCTTATATGTTGCTTTGAGAAAATACTCAGACCAAAAAAAAAAAGTGTGGGGAAAGGTTTGTTCTGCCTTGCAGGTCTGGAGGGATGGAGTCCATCACCATGGAGAAGGCTTTACAAAAGCCAGTGGGGACACGGCAGCAGGAGCAGGAAGGTGTCTGGTCACATTTCTTGCACATTCAGGAAACAGAGGGAGGACAAAGCCTGATCCATTCTATAAACATCAAAGCTCACCTCTAGTGACAGACTTCTCCAGGAAGGGTCCATCTCCTAAAGTTTCCATAACCTTTCCAAATGGTCCTACCACCTAAGGACCAGTTGTTCAAACTGGAGTCTATGGAGAACAATTTATTTTCAAACCACGGCAGTGATTTTTCATGGACTGTAGTCACCTTGCAAGGGAAGGTGCATGCAGAGGGTCTGTGCTGATTGTTGTTATTTTACTACTGATAAGTTTTTTCTCCCATTAAGTATATTTAGTGATCTTGTCCGACCTGTTCTTCTTTATCAGCATCCTTAGGTCTACCCTTCTGACTCCTCCTACCTGGCAGCCATTGATCTCCTTACTGTCTCCATATTTCTGTCTTTTAGAGAATGGCAGACAGTTGAAAACAAAGAACATAGCCTTTTCAGATTGAATATATTTTGTTTGTGTGGTAGAAAAATGCTAACTTGCACAGGGAAGAACTTAGTGATAATAGTATTGTGGGGAAAATCTATCTATTCTCTAATTAAAATATTTTGTCAGATGCCACTTTTTTTTGAATTGGACATATTTTCTTCAAGTGGGAATTTAGTTGAAAAAACCATTATGAAAATATTTAAATGGAGCCTTAGGAGCTGATGAGAGACAAGACTAGAAGCTCTGCCATCTCTGTGAACTACCATACTCTTCCTCATCACGGAGAGACTCGGGGCAGGAGTGGTTCTAGCTAAAGCAAGTCCTCTACCCCACAGATCTCAGAGATTCATCTTTACAAATTTAGTGAACTCATAATAAGATTATGATGGAAACATCATCTTCTTCCACAATAAGTGTAAAAAGGATCCCAGGAAATCATCCATGTTCATTTAAAACATTTAATTTCTGCTGGTTAATAAATACCTTGGCATATATTTTCTAGAGTTAGTTTATGATCTGATATTTATAGACCAAAGCTATTACTAATAGTTAGATGTCACTAATAGATGCTACTAACACGGTACAAGAAATATTAAAGTCACCATCTTTTCATATGAGAAACACTTCAAACCACTTTGATCTACATGAAAATCCACCTCTCCAAATGAAAATAAAAATTAAAGTTTGATTGACTGATATACAGATTATACTTCATGAGAAGTCATTATAAACTTTATTTCAAAGTTCATCTTATGAACACTAGGGATAAATGTCAAAAATAAAAGGGAAAATAGATTTTACAAGAGGAAACTTTATGGTGAGCTGAATGAGGAAAACAAGAAATGCTTTTAAAACACTTTATTGATTAGAATTTATGTAACAAGACAATAGAGTTTTTGGCTTCTAAGACAGGTTGACATATCTAAAAGTACAGGAGATGATCTGGAGATGTCTGAGGACTATATTTCATCTCTAATTTGAATTATTTATAATCTCACAATTACACAGAATAAAATTGAATTACTAATAAATGTCAGCGAAGCCAATTTAAATTGACATTCATTTCCAAAATCAGCTGCTACATAATCATCGTAGTCTTTTTTTTTTAGCTTTAATATTTACCACAATAGGACAATAAAGCAATGACACATAGTACAAAGAACAAAAATTCCAAAAATAAGTGATTATACTCTTAATATTCTGTTGGAAACTCGTGAAGAAAAATGTTTTAAATACCCCTACTTCCTTGAGAGAACCTTTTTAATCAAGGAAAATGAGAAAATGCTGTACTCCCCCCTAATGATGAGCAAGCAGCCTGTCAATCATACCCTCCTTTGCCACCTCCAACCTGAGAGACATTAAAGTCACACCTAGAATAGGTGAAATACCATGACTGTTACTAGGTAGGTGGGGTTAGCAAAAATGTTGGACTTAATCTAAGCCTAAGAAAGATGAAATGAACACGATTTTTAACCCAAAATTGTTTAGCTTTAGAACAACAGCCAGGCAAAGACTCACATAAATGGATTGATACTTGCAGTCTCTTAAAGTAAATTCTAACCCTAACTCATTTCTTTTCATACATGCAGTATCATCAGAATTTTATGGAGCAAATTAAGCTGTCTTTAACTAATAAACTTGGGATATGTAAAATAAGTACAGACAAACACAAAGCAGTTCTTGACCAGTTCAGAAGTAACTCTTGGTGCTTCCAGAATCATTGAAGTAGTAAATCCCTTCAGACGAAAGCAGTGTAGTCGTGAAGACTCCAGCTTGAGCCAAGCACTAGCTATAAACCACAGTATGGGGTCTTAGGAAATGAAATAGTCTCAATTTTTTTGATATTAATAATGACAAAGTGTAGGGTAATGATGAGAAAGAAGGGAGTTATGACAATAACTGTGCCTCCTCTAAAAAACCAGACTATGTGTTAAATTAAACAATTCAAAGTCTAGTATAGTGGCACCCACCTGTAACACCTGCCTTCTCGGAGATGGAGACAGGAGGAATGAAAATTCAATCTCATCCTCAGGTTACACAGAGATTTTGAGGCTAGCCTGACCTACATGAGCTTCTATCTCAGAAAAGAAAACATGCAAACAAATTTAATTATGTGAAAAGGACATGTAAATTGTCAAACAATATTAGATTTTGTTTATATTCTTGGGTAGTACTTTAGAATAAGTGTGCCTAGTCCACATAATTCAAGTGTTAGAAAAATAATCCTCAAAGTCATGTGTTAATAGCATCTAAAGTTAGGACCTTTGAGAAATAATTAGTATTAGATGAGGTCATTAGGATAGGGATTCCCTGTTTGCATTAGGAGCACAGAAAGAGGAGAGAAGGAATAGGAGAGACCAAAGCCAGCAAAGCATGCTCAGTGTGTTTCCATGAGACTTATGGGACATCCTCTGCGTGTTGATTCAGTGAGGTGACTCTAACCGGATAGTGACCGGATGGCAACAAAACTTCATAACTTTGAGCTAAATAAACCTCTATATAAGCTGTTCAGCTGTGCAGTCTGTTTATAGTAATGGTAAACAAATTAATACAGGTGACTTAGGCATTTATGTTCTTCATTGTGGAAAAACTCTGACATTACGAATTGTCTCTGAAAAATATTAGCAGAGTTCAAAGGGTAGGAAAGGTCTCCTGGCTGGATTCAGGGCAAGGAAAGTCATAGATTTTGCAGTCTTACACATTGATGTGAACAGCTGTTTAAGCAGCAGTCCATGATTCTCATGCTTCTGACTTTCACTTGATTATATAGTAGATATGGGGAGTGTCTCTTGTGTGGTGCTCTTCTTGGGGGCAGCATGAACAACCATTTAATCTAAGCAGTCATAAAATAGTAACTATATAAATTATATGAAATAATAAGGTAAAAGAATTAAAGCAGGTTGCTACAAAACAATCAATGAAACAGAAATAAAAACAGCAAGAGAGGAAATGAAGTCCAAAAGAATTGGAAGGCAGAAAAACAACACAATGGTAATAGTATATTTAAATGTAAACTGATCAAGTTCCTCAATTGAAAGATATAGAGTGACTAAATAGATTTAAAAACAAACAACCACAACAAAAGTCTATCAGAGACCCACTATAGAGATAAGGATAGCCACCACTGAAAATGATGTTATAAAAAACTAGATTCTGTGAAAATGAGAAAGGACTTTAAAGGGCAAAAAGGACATTATGTAAAAATAAAAGGATCAATTCTCAAAAAGATATACAAATATCAATATATGCACCTATTATTAGTGCACCTGCACATACAAAACAAGCATTGATAGGAATGAAGGGGAAAAGAATAGGCATCTACATAATAGCAGATTTCCGGAGCTGAAGATGTCAGTTAGGGACAGAGTTCCCCAGCTAAGTGTGTACAAAAGGCCTTGTGTTCAAAACAGAAAAACAGACAACACACACACACACAAAGTAGCATGAGATTTCCATAGCGACCTCCAGTGACAGATACACCGTATAAATAGGAAAATAGGAAACTCAATAAGGAAACAAATACATATTGAAAGGACTTGACACCATAATCAGAATATCTGTCTCTTTAGCAGCAGAATATATATCCTTCTTAATTATACATAGAGCATTCTCCAAGATGGAACACTTTAAGTCTTGACAGATTTAAGGTTGAAATTTGAACTAGCGTCTCCTTTGATTATAGGAGAAGGAATGTGGGTGGCTGAGCGCTGCATAGATACATAAAATTAAATTCTATTTTCTTCAACAATAAATGTGTTAAAAAAGAAACCAAAAAAGGAAATCATAGAGTCTTTGAGATAAATTAAACAGACTGTGCAAAAGCAGGACTCATAAAGGAAATTATAGTAATAAACAGCTACATTTTAAAAAGAAGAACCAGCATTAAACCTCAAGAAAATAGAAGCAGAAAAACAGCCTAAGCTTAACAGGCAAAGGAAATAAAGGTCAGACAAAGCAACTAGAGAAGATAAAAAGCAATAGAACAAATTAAAGAAAAAAATGGTTTTCTAAACAAAAGAGGATGAGTCTTCACTCTGACTAAGATTAAAAGGAAGAACTCAGGTAAATAATCAGACATCAATTAGGAAGACAGCCACTGACGACTCCTTTCCACTTGTCCATTAGACTTGTGCCGTTATATCCAGGGACCTTGGCATCCACAGATTTGGGGTCCTCTGAGGATGCCATGATGGCTGCACTTATCTGCTATGTATTCACGCAGATCTGCAGTTTATCTGCTGAAGCCTTCTACACTCTTGTGCTGTATTCAAATCTGCAAGTCCCAGGCTTTTTCTCATGACTTAGCTAATGTATTTTAGAACTGACTTGAGTAGAAGGTGCAGGTCTGTCCTTGACCACATAGTTTAGAAATCAGTCTGATGGGTGATCTAATGCAAAGCCGTCCATCTCCTCTAAAAGTTTCAGTTAAATCTTTCTTCAAAGATGCCAAGGCTGAGTTTAATGTCCTATGTTTATTCGCATCAGCTCAAATTGAATTTTCACCCACCTCCTGGTCAACTGTGAGTCAAAATTGTATAGCTGAAATTGTTTACAAGATTATGTTAAAACAGAGTTGGGGGATGTATTTTGAAATTGGATTCAAGGTCATTATTGAATCATGCTTTATGTTTTTAGTTACTTTTGAAGTATTACAAATAACCCAGTGATTTCTCTGTATGATGATTTTACCCATTCCATTCATATCATTTACAAGTAAAATCTGAGCTTTGTTTTAGAATAATATTGTCTTTCATTTAATAGAGTAGAAAAATATTAAGCACATTACTTTTGTTCAAAACTTTCTAAACACTATCTAACATATGTTTTCCCCCTCATTTTATTATTTTCCTCCGCAGTATGGAAATGTCTAGAAATCATGGACACCCTGTGGCATGCGGACTGCCAGGTTTTTAATTGCTGTAATGCCCCACAGTAGAAGTCCTTATTCTCAGTTTTCACTTAGTTTCATAAAATTCATCTTTTTATCTCCTATTGTCATGAAAAACTAAATTCCAAGTTTTATTGTTGAGAGGATAAGAACACAATTCTAAAGAAAATTAAGTAACTAGACATTTCTTATATTCTTTATAATGTCATTAAAAATAGAATAGAAGTAGCAATGACAAACATAAGGACTCCTATATTAGTATGGTGGGGAGAGTCCTTTCTGATCATTCTTCTTTTTCAAAGACCCAAACATACATAAAAGGATGTGATTTTAAATAATGAATCTGTGTACACAACTCTGTTTTCTTTCTGTGGTTATGTGTGTATGTACCACTATTTTTCCTGGCTTATTAGAGACCCATGGATCTTTACCTGCTAGCCAAGTTGAACAGATGCTACTAGAAGGCTGGTCTCTATCTGAAAATGGAGAGATGGGTTATAGAGAGGGTAAAATACCAGCAAGGGGAGACCCTTTGTAACTTGGAATGGGAATGCAAAGTAGGAACAAGCTTTTCAATGCGGAGAGATAAAGAATGCTGTTGAGACAGACTCTGGAGTTGCTTTTGCTTCATTCAACTGTGAAATGATTACATGCATTCATTTACATCTCGCCTTCCTCGTTTGGAGGGCATAATAAACATATGTGTTTCTCCTTTTCTTCTGCTTTCTTCAATCCTGTCTCCTTGAAACAAAATAAATAGAAACAACACTGCATTCCCACTCCCCTGGGTAACCAGCATAACCCTCCAAAATCAAGCAAGCCTGACACACGTCAACTTAGGGACACAAAACAAGCCTGACAGGAGTGACTCCTTGCTTTCTTTGCCCTTGGTCTGATACCAGTTCTTACCAGTCTCTGCACAGTTGGAAAAGTAGGGGTACTGAACTCAGACTGAGTCTTGGAACCAGTTGTGATTAGGGTCTGCTTGTTCAATAAATCTCCATGACAATTGTCCTTTCTCACAATGACCTTTAAATTGCTTCTCTCAATTTTGCACTTATATACACTCACCTGTCATAACACATTCTAGAAAAAGAGTGGCTGCCCATGATTTGCCTAATGCTGGGCAGCATTCACTCAGATATCAGGCAGTGGCCCAGATGTGTCTGTGGCATGAATCATCTGATGAATGAGGCACTACTTTTCGTGGAAGGGGACAGCTCACAAGGAAATCACCCTGGGAAGCCTCGCATTATTGTTTTTGTTTCTTAGTTCTTCCTCCAGGTGTCCCTTTCCGGAATGTGTATACCCCATTCTCTGAATACTACAAAATGATTTCAGACTCCTTCTGCCAGCCTCATTGAGGTGTTAATGACTTCCTAGATTCTGCTCCTGTGCCCAGGCCCTAGAGATTGATATTTCCACTATGATCATCCAAACAAGAATTTAAATTATAGCGCCTCACTGCTGTTTCAAATCATCCTGGATGAGAATGACAGTAATAGCAGTTAATAAGCACCTGCAGTGCACACAGCACCCGAATCCTAACTGTGCTTAATCTTACAGGTGATCCTTAAAGTAAGGAGATCATTCGCACCTCTGGGGTAAGGGGACTGGGGAGGCCCAGAAGAGCAAGTCCTTTTCTCTTCCTCTTGCAGCTCCAAATTGGCAGCTGGGTTGTGTGCCCATATCTGACACCAGACGACACATTTTACGAAGAGATGGGAACTGTGAGCTGTCATTTTTGGTTCATGTTCCTGCATCAGAAGTTATTTTCTGAAATTAGTATCAACTGCCACTACTCACAAAACTATGGTTATGAGCCAAGTATCCCCACCAAATACTAATATTTCTTCTGTCCTCATCCATAGTATTTATAGTGTATAGTATTCGTATCAATTATATGAGTTCATTATTAAACAGTATAAAAAGTATAGAAACTTACCTAGCCAACGGTGTGTTGTAGTGAAAACAATGCAGAAATCAACACAGAAGGAAAATTAAGTGATGTTTTATTAACTAGATTTTCATAATTTTTTTCAAAGGATATAGGCCCTCTGGAGATGCCTCAGCAATTAACGCCTTCCCTGGCAAGCATGAGGACTAGAATTTTGACCCCTAAACCTCTTGGAAATGTTTATCAACTTGGTGATTGGCCTGTAATTCCAGCCATAGCAGGAGGAGACAGGGGAGCCCCAGAGCAAGCTGGCTAGCAAGACCAGTCCTATTGATAAGTCTAGAGTTTGATTAAGATTCCTTGCCTCGGGGGCTGGAGAGATGGCTCAGAGGTTGGGAGCATTGCCTGCTCTTCCAAAGGTCCTGAGTTCAATTCCCGGCAACCACATGGTGGCTCACAACCATCTGTAATGAGGTCCGGTGCCCTCTTCTGGCCTTCAGGCATACACATAGACAGAATATTGTATACATAATAAATAAATAAATAAATATTTAATAAAAAAAGATCCCTTGCCTCTCAAGTAATTAAGTGGAAGGACAAAGGGAGATGATTTCCAAAATCAACCTCAGACCTTCACATACACTGGCATACATGTCCATGTGTGTAGCCACTCACATGCAAAACATGCCCAGAAACACACATGCATACCACATACATACATATATACACACATACATACACACACAGGAGGAGAGGAAAATGGAATTAGAGAAAAATTATGTCTCTCTAGACAAATCCAAAGCTCCTTAATTAAAAACAGAAACCCAAAAATAATCAAAATGAATTTTTAAAAGTACTGTAGTTGAGATGTCTTGATGGGGAGGGTACATTTTGGGGTCAGGTAGAAACTCCCACAAATCTACAAAGATGATCTCAGCTAACACTCCTAGCAAAGTGGGTAGGGAGCCTGAACTGGCCAGCTCCTGTAATCAGAGGGGTAACTACCCCAGTTGTCAGCACTGGAGCCTTCCTCCAGTGACTGATAGAAACAGATACAGAAATCCACAGACTCTAGACTGACAGCTAGGGAGCATGTATGGGAATGACCAACATAGGCCATCTTCATATGTCTGACAGTCATGTAGCTTGATCTACTTGTGGGACTCCTAGTGGTAGAAGTAGGACTTGCCCCTAATGCTTTGGCTGGCTTCCAGGAACCTATCCCTCATATTGGGTTCCCTTGCCCAGTCTTAATGCAAAGGGAGGAGCTTAGTCCTACCTTAATTTGAAATGCCATGTTTTGTTGACACCCACGGAAGGCCTATCCCTTTCTGAATAGAAACAGAGGACAAGTGGATTGGGGGAGTGGAATGGGAGAAAAGGGTGAAGGAGAAATGGTGGTCGGGTTGTAAAATAAATGAATATAATTAATAATAATAACAAAGTACCATAGCAAAATGCACAAAACTTTTATGACATCTAAATAGCAAACCACCTATCAAAAGTTTAAATGCAAACATCATATCACAGATACCATAATAGGCAAAGTTAAAGCATGAATAATATATTAGAATGTAGATGGAAGTCTCTGTCCTACCCAGTCCCACAGCAGTTTAATCTCAAAGAAACACACAGAAGCTTATATTAATTATAAACTGTTTGGTCTATAGGCTCAGGATTATTAACTAGCTCTTACAACTTAAATTAAGCCATAATTCTTGTGTATGTTTAGCCACGTGACTTAGTACCTTTTCTCAGTGAAGCATTCTCATCTTGCTTACTCTGAGTCTGACTGGTGACTGACTCTCTGTGTTTCCTCTCCCCAGAATTCTCTTAGTTTGGCTGCCCCACATATACTTCCTGCCTGACTACTGGCCAATCAGTGTTTTATTAAACAAATATGAGATAAATTTTTGCAGTGTATAAGTGTATTATCCCATGGTATTAGAAAAGGATAATTAGATGACAAAAGATTATTATCAAGGCTATTGTGACAAACATACACAGACAATAAAAAATAGGAGAAGGTAGCACTCAAAATGTGCATTAGAAATTGGCCAGAATGATCAGGTTTCAAATGTTTGGAGTAATATTTTCATTCTATGGCCCTTACATTTATACTCCCACCATCACAATACTTTTACTAAATTTCTACCTGTTTTTAGTGTTCATAGAGCTCCCATGGAAACAAGTGCTTACAGATAAATGAGGTGATTAACCTGTATCATATTCATGTGAAACAGTCTAAACTCCAGGAACTATGAGGTTTATGGCAATAGGCTTGAGCACAGGAGTGTGGTTAGAGGCTTTCTGTCCTAGCAAGGATAGCCCCAGTATAGGAAGAGTACAGTAACTTCAATAGTACAGACTCCAGACTGTGATTATGGCTAGTTGTAATTCAAATGTGAAGGTCATGTATATTAAATACAGCAAAGTTTTGATTTCAAGATTTGGCTAAATTCACACAATTTATATAGGATGCTTAATCCTTTACAAGGTGAATTTTGTATGGTCCAGATCCCAAGGTTCTTCATTTTACACTAAGCACTAACAGCCTGAAGCTGTTACCTTCCTGTTGTTCCTTACTGAAGGGTGCTAACTGTCTTCAGCAGGACCTGACTGGCGCCACATCCTACCCAACTAGAAGCTGAAGGGTCTTTTCACTCAGTCTTTCTGGAGTCAAGATCAATACCTAAATATCCCAAGGTTGAGTCACAGCTTAAATTATTCTTTCAACATTAGATTTCACAACTTCCCACTACCATTTCAGTAGCTCAAGGATTGGTGTACATTTGATGCTCATTTCCCAAGCACTGGGACAGTAGTCCATTCTCCATTACATGAGGATAAGACTTTGTCAATCAAATAAGAGGGATTAGCATAAAATATAATCAAATAATTATATGTGTATCAGGGACCAACAGAAAAGAGAGAAAATTGGGAGTAGCATGTTCACATTGAACTAAGAATCTGAATATTATTTCTATGGTGTAGAAAATAATAACAAGAAATCTAGCTAAATCTTTTAGCAGCTGTCTATGTAGAAGCTGTGGTTATTGTTCTATGGTTCAATCACAGAACTCAAAAAATAAAAAAAAGAAAATGTAAATGCATTGTGATTAATAACCAAAGGAGTTAAATGTCATTGTTTCTGAGTAAAAGTACAGACCAGGATCTGCTCCTGACATCACCAACAGACTTATAAAGAAAAGTCATTATGTCCACTATCCAAAGGTTTTCTTTTCTTTCCATTTGAGTCTGAGAGTTATTTAAGTTGAAGAGAGTTGCCCTTCGTGTCCTTCAAAGCTATAAATTTTGTTATTCAATTCAATTTTTTCAAAACGAAGAAGACAGAGTCTAAGAATTGCTTTAGAAGCAATTTAACACTCAAATATATCAAGTGTGTGTGTGTGTGTGTGTGTGTGTTTAGACAGATACACATTTATAGGTCTAAATCTTCCTCAGGTGAGGGAAATAGATTCTGATACCTACAGAGAAATATATTATTTCACCTTGATGAGTTTTGCTTCTAAACATAAAATAAAATCTTTTCGAAAAAAGATATCAAACAAATTCTCATGGAATTGGGCTATAAGCACCAACAAGGGTTTCAGCTATAATATTTGAAACAATCAATATAAGAGGACATAAATTGTGATGTTTTGTTCTTCAAAGAGTAAATATATTATTGTTGGTGTAGTGGTATATTGTTTGTATTTTGATTAGTAAATCTTGTCTAAAGACCAGAGGCAAAGCTAAAGCCACTAAAAGTTGAACAATGGTGAAACCTTTAATCCAAGAATTTGGGAGATAGAGGCAAAAGCATCTTTGTGAGTTCAAGGCCACCCTGGGCTATACAAGATCAATGTAGAAAAAAATCTGGGTGGTGGTGGCTCATACCTTTAATTTCAGTGCTAGGGAGCTACACACTTTTAATCCCAGCACCATAGGAAATATTAAATTAGAGGAGAAGAGAAGCTTAAGCTATTTAGTCTGCAGTCTCCCGACCTTGGTAGAGGTAAGACCTCTCTTGTGGCTTGTCTGCTTTGCTTTTCAGGTTAAATCTCAATTTCTGTCTCTGAGTTTTTATTATTTGTGCTCCAATGGGAATGGATTTAAGCAATTTGTTGGCTGGAATTAACTCCATAATACCCTGACAAAGACCTACATGTGTACTTTGTGAGGTGGTCTTATGCCCATGCACAGCTCAGCTCTGATAGAAGGAGGCTAGAATGTGAGGGACTAAAACAGAGGCATAGGCCAAAGCAATCCCAAGGAACACAGTGCTTGGGAGAGTGAGGAGAGAATTTGAGCAACACATTGTACTGGGGCATCTCAAGAATAGAATTAAGACCCTGGAAGACCATGCACGTAGAAGCCATGACTTCTTTATAAATTGGATTGCAGATGAAGGATGTTCAGGAACAACAATGGTGGTAGGTGAGGGTAGTTCATTATGCAAAAGATTCTAACCTTGTAGAATTGGATCTACACTACCATTCTTAGTAGCTCCTTTGGAAATGGTCAACGCTCTCTTCTCTCTCAGTAGACCTAAAATTCTAAAATACACACATATACACACACATGCACACACAGAGACACATGCACACACACACACACACACACACACACACACAAATTTCTAGTCAACACTCATAGAGGAAGTTGTCATGGCCAGGTAATCATTTGCAGCGAGCTCAGCAGTCATAAAATAGCTATATGACTGTGTAAACAGATCACCCTGTGTGTGGCAGTGGTGCACAAACATGCCAGTTCTTCCCCAGAGTTCTCACTCACTCAGCTGCTGGGTTTGCTTCCATTTGGATTTCAGGATTAAAATGCAATTAGTATGTTTTAATAAGTCCAAATGTGATATATTAAGATTCAGTAATTATTTTCAAATGATGTGATTGATTGAATGTCCCCACAAACAAGGAACACTTACACTTCACTGCCCACAACCACCATACTTCCTTCAGCAAATATACAATAATTTTAAGGTTTAGCTGATTGTAATGGATTATCACATATATTTACCAATTGAGATAACTAACCAGATAATTCTTTAAGGTTTATTTATTTTATGCATGTGGGTGTTTTACCTCCATGTATGGCTGTACCGTGTGCATGAAGCCCTGCAGAGGTCAGAAGAGGACATCATATTCCCTGGAACTGGAACTAGAGATGGTTGTGAGCTCCCAGTGGGTGGTAGGAATAGAACCTGCGTCCTCTGTAAGAACAGCCAGTGCCTTTAACTCCTGAGCTATCTCTCTAGCCCTAGCCTGATATTTTTCAAGTATATATTATTTGATCACGAGAAGAATCTAATGAATGAGCTTCCTTCGGGGCTATGCTTGATTAAAGATTGGCTTTCTAAGTTAGCACCTCATAATGATGTGGACAAGCTCGTACATGTGACATCAGTGGTTCTCTTTAGTCTGACATAGAACCTCATTGTTGTTTCTATACATCATCAATACCTGGTTTATACAAGACGAGTCTCAACCTTATGGAGATCTACTGCCTCTGCCTCCCCAGTGGTAGGACTAAAGGTTTATACCTCCATTCCCAGCCTTTCTCCACCATACTACAGCTCAGGATCCCCTGCCCTCAGAGGAATGCTACCCATAGGGGACAAGTCTTCCATACTCAATTAATGTAATTAATATAAACCCCTATAGACACACTTACAAGCAAACCTGATTAATACACACAGTCCCTCATTGAGCCACTCTTGCAAGGTGATCACAGATCTTGTCAAATTGACAGTTAAAACTAATTATATATTTCAGTTCATAGTTTCAGAGGTAAAATCAGCCTATGGTGGTTTGGTTAAATATGTCTTCACATAATTTTATGGTAGTGGAAGAATGTGGCAAAAGAGCATAATTTTTCATGACTGGCAGAGAGTAGGAAGGAGGTAAGGATGACCAGATATAAGATACCCCTAAAGATCTGCCTCCAGTGGCTTACATCCTCCAACTACGTTTTCCCAGAACCTTCCTACTCATCAGGAACCAAATTGCTAACACGTGAAACCTTAGGATACTTCATATCCTAGCCGTAATGCTGATGAGTTCCCCAGTAACACTCAAAGAATATTAAAATATTTAAGATCTCTCCAAATCGAACATTTTAGACTGGAGAGGGGATTAGCAGTTAAGAGCCCTTGCTGCTCTTTTAGAAAATCTGAGTTGGATTCCCAGCACCATGTCAGGTGGTTCCCAATATGGGTGGTTCTCCACCTGTAACTCTAAATAACCTGATACTCTCTTCTGGTCTCTCCAGGCATACATACACACACACACACACACACACACACACACACACACACACACACAAAAATAAACACTCTAAAATCTAAAAATTTAATTTAAGTTAAACCTTAATTCTAGAAAAAAAACTAGAAACAATCAAAAAAGTATCGTTAATATATTCTTTAAAGTGTTATTTATTAATATATTATTAATGCATTTAATTATATCTTCTATTAAATAATAAAGTAAATTTGAATAATCATGAAGTGGCTATACTTATTTATTTTTATGGTAATACTTAAATCATGGCTGAATATTTGATATATACAGGATATACAGTGTCTTCAAAATTTTTCATAGTTTCTTCATTGCTTGATTTTACAACCATCAATTCTAAAAATACAGTTTCACATAAATACATAGTATAAAATGGCAGAAGTATGTTTAAGGCAACTTTAGAAATTGCTGCAAGTTTTGTCAAAATATAAATCAAAATTTATTTAATGATTTAAAATTTTTAGTGTATTTATTTTACACAATAAATCTCATTATAAACTTTTCTTACCCTACCCTCTAGTGTTCCCCCTCCTACTTGGCTGAACACTTTCTTTTTCACAAGTCCTTCCCTCCAGCTTTCATGTCTTTTTATTTCCTTTTCAGATAAATTCTAAAGTATTTTATCTATCGGTGAAGTGTTTATTTAATTATTCTTTATCAATAAAAACTTGGGTGTCAGATATTGGGGTTAGAACCTGAATGATCAGAGAAGCGGCAAAGAAGCAACCAGTGACCTCCTTTCTCTTTCATTCTTCCATCCCAAAGGTCCAAGACCCTCTCTAAGCCCTGCCCTACTACTCCTTACTGCCTCTCTATGTGTCCTCAGTCCTCCACCACCACTATGGCTAATTTTGGTCAGTTAGTAACTAGCTTTGTACTCTGACTTAAAGCACAACGTATCTGTCTGTTTAATTCTTTATCTACTTATCTATCAATCTATTTATTTTTTATTGTGTGTTTGTATGTGTGAGAGAAATAGAGACAGCACAAGTGTGGGGATTAGAAGTAGACTTGTAGGAGTTGGGTCTTTGCTTCCATTGTATGGGTTCCAGGGATTGAATTCAGTGTCAGGATTGATCACAGGCTTAGCCACTCACTGAGCCATTTCCTCAGACCTTTCATTTCTTCAATAGTTCCCTTCTCTGCCAATCTTTAGCTGTCAAGAAATCCTCAGGAGGAGTAGGCTTCACGATCTCCCTCATTACAGGTTTTGCTAACTCAATATTATTCATATTTCATGCAGATAACATAGCGCTTGTGTTCTGGAGGGCTTTCTCCAGTTTCCATCCTTTCCAGTTCCTCCTCGATGATGTGCTCTGAGCTTGGAAGGGGTGAGAGAAATACTTCTCTCATGACTGAGAACTCAACTCTTACATATTTTATCACTGAGTCCATCACACTTTATGTGTGCCTCTCCAGTTACAAGCTGGGGATCTTTGCTCTTCTCTCTGCCTACGTGCAGAATAACTTCTAGAAGCCATACCTTTCATTTCTAAATACTAATGAATCTTCTATATAATAGAAAATCGAACATAATGACTTATCATTTGTTTTTGTTCCCACCATTCTGAATGTCAAAATGTCATAACAATTTTACTCTTATGAAATAGTGTAAAAATGTGTTTCCCATGTACAAATCAGAAGCACTCATATGAAGTAAATCCCATTCTCCTGAAACAACATGGTTAATTTATATCCTATCCAACATTGACTTCCTATTTTCCAAGATTTCAAGATGTACAATTGGAGGTATTCTTTTTAAAAACAATTTAAAAGACATGAAAATGGCATTATGTCAAACAAGACCATCTGTCTCTGAGAAATTTTTTTAAATAAATAAAATAAAAATAATGTTCAGAAATAGGTACCCATGTTGGTAAGCTGAGGGAAATTGATGAGCATCTGTGTTTTTTGTTTGTTTGTTTGTTGTTTTGTCTCTTCCCTTATAGTGGAGCAAATTAAAATCAGTAATCACCATTCTGCTTTGCCAGTATTTTAAATGTGCTGTGACTATCCCAAACAGCCATTCCAAATAATTCTTTGTGATCAACCAGGACATTTGAAGACGCAGCTGTTTTGCAAACTAAAATACTTTAATGATAACAAATGGGTATTCTTTCCTTTTCTCTCCAGCATTGGGCATGTTATGGCTATAGCTCAATTTGTTGATGATCTTTTAAGATAGATAGAAAGATAGATAGATAGATAGATAGATAGATAGATAGATAGATAGAACACATACATGCCAAGTCTTTGTAAAAGTCTTCCATTTGGCATTAGTTTTGTTTAAAACTATAAATTGCTATTTGCTGCCTGCCAACTACAAAATAATTTAAAGTTCAATGCTTTTATGATGTGTTCTTGAAGTAAACAGAAAATAAAACCTTTTAAAGGGATAATATAATGCATAATATTTTCTTTGCATTTCAATAGTTTGCATAGAATGATATCAAATTGCTAAACGAATCGATGGGGAAATATTTCCTCTAAGAAATGTTTTGAAATGATTTCCCCCTTTGGATATGACTATACCAAATATGTTTCCAAAATGGTTGAGATCTATAAAAAGGTGGTATTTATAAATATAACATTTGAAGATGAAATTCAGATTTCTAGGAAATTCAACAAGATGTGAATGCTTGAAGTCAATTTAAAATAATTAAGAAGAGAATTTATTAAGTTTGCCAGATCTCTTCCACTCTAAAATGTAGTATTTTTTTTTCTCCTTTGTGTATTTGAATTACCCATAATTTATGCGGCAGAGGAGAAGAGTTCTGAAGTAGAGTAAATTTGTGTTTATTTTAGAGAGTCAAGCGTCCTTTTGAAGATGCAAATGACTTTTTGTCTGCGCTAGCAGAAGGATGTGCTGATCGACATTAAAATAACAACGAAAAAGAAACAATTATTTATGCAACTCTGCCACCTTGCCTATATCAACTAGAAGGGCAGTCAGGCACAGTCTGTTACCAGGAAAAACAGACAAAAGTCTTTTTCTTACTCAGTCACAAACATTCTCATTTTCTAAAAGCTGCTTTAGAAAACTTGTTTTCTTCCCTCTTCCCTCCTGGGTGCATTGAATACACTCCCAGGGGTCCTCTCTCCATTCTGTCCTTTTCTACCTCACACAGAGAAATGCGCTCCACACAGACACAGCTGTTGAGACCTGTAAACCTTACATTTCTTTAGAATAAATAGAAGACCACCGCGGTAAGCAAGCCTGGCTCCTAGACTGGGGGATGGGAGAGCAAAGTGTTGGGTTGGCATTTGACACTGCTCTGTCATTCTTACGTTTTCTTTACTTACGTCACTGGTTACAAATGGCCATGTGAGGGGTCAGACACACAAGCAGCAAGAATGGACTGAGCAGGTTTTAATTACATAGTTGTGCATATGTGTGAGTGTGTTTGTGTGTAAGAAAAATAAAGAAAAAGAGGCTATCAACTTGAGAGTGGAGGAGTCCTTGGAAGGGTTGGAGGGGGAGAAAGTAAAGTAATTCTAATTTCAATTGATAACATAATTTTTAAAAAATAAAAAAAATCTTGAAATGTATAAATACCAACACAAGGGGTAGTAAAATGGGGGAGGGTGCAGTCCCAAACAAACCACATAGGCTCAGTTGTATCAATAAAAACCACTCAGCTTTCTAGCTGATCAATTGTGAGTGTAAATTTGGCAAAACGGTTTTGCACAAAGGAGTCTATCTGCCAGCTAATATCAAGAACTGCTGATCAAAGAATGTTCTCCAAAAAGAGGAATCATTCTGCTAATTGGTAGGTGTTTGATAAGAAATTCTGTGTTTTCTGGAGAAAATAGAAGCTAAAGTCTTGAACAGGCATGTATAGAGAATAAAAGCGAGAGCGTACTGAGGCCACAACCTCTAGTACCTTGAATCCTCCAGGATGCAATAGGGGGGTGTTTGATGTTCAGCGGGAACCCAACAAATCTAAGTTGGAGATATATATATATATATATTAAATGACTTATTTATGTTTAAAATAAACTTGGGTCATTGGTCTTAAAAATTCCTAGAGATGATTAATGTGTCAAGGCAAACATGTTCTCACTTGGCTTAATGATTAGTAGACTAGTTAAATTCCATTTTCTATGACTTTTTTTAACTTAGAATGTAGAAAGGGAGAGAGAACAGCCTACTTTAAAAGAAATATCTTCCAGAAGTCTTATGATCACGTATTCATGGTAAAAGACCCCCGGTGTGGGGAGACTCTCACTCAAGTCTCGGGATAACACGACACCTCCAGTAACTCACGAGAGACCGCCCTTGGTGCAATCACAAGAGGTTTATTCGACAAGGACACGACAGAAACCAATGCACTGGGGCCTAGACTCACAACCCACACAGGGGAGGAGTTTGACCCCAAGTAACTGGGAGAAGGAGTTTTTAAGGGAAGAAACCACAACCCAGTAATCAAAAGGGGTAGGGAAGGCGTCATAGAAAATTCCAAAAATACCAGTGAAAATCACAAGGGGGCAACTCCCTGTTTCTCAAGATTATTCTCAAGATTACAATCTAACTTTATCTTCAGCTAGTTCCTGAAACTGAACCGGCTAATCCTAGATTTCTGGTTTTTCTCTCCCTGCTTAGATTTTTGGCTCTATTTTTTCCTGCTAAGGGGGTCTGGATTTATCCAGGTCTTTCAATGGTTTATCCCAAGTACTTTATAAAGATTCTTTAATGCTTACTATTCTCAATGATAAATTTAGGAATTCAGTTTTAGCTCTCTTATAAAGAAGGTACATTTGGCAAAATGAGATGTGCCTAACCACAGCATACATTGCAAATGATATGGATGTCTTGTGTCCTCATGTTTATCATCTGAGCCAAGTGTTTCTATCTTTGCTCTGTGTGTGTAAGCATGCATGTGTGTGCATGTATTAGTAAGGACTACTTTTCCAGTCTCTGTGACAAGATACCTGAAAAGAACCTGAAGAAAGGAGGACTTTGTTCTGACTCATAGTTTGAAGGCAAAATGCATCATGGCAGGAAAGCATGGAGAGAGATGGGCACTGTGCTCCAGAACTCAGCTCTTTGTCTCTTTTCCAGTAAGGGACCCAGCCTGGAGTCTGCCATTGTTCACACTGAGGGATGGGTCTTTCGCAGTGAAATTAACCCATGTAGAAACTTCCTCACAGAGATGTTCAGAAGTTTGTTTCTGTGAACGAAACCTTCTTAAAAGAAGCTGCATCTGGCTGTGAATGAACACTCCTGAGAGGATTCTATGATTACAGAGGTTAGAATTTCAATACTGTGGAGATTGCAGTGTTTGAGGACCAGAGGCTAATGGCTAATTACCTTATCTTGGGCTGAGTTCTAGCCCCCTGGAATAGTAATTCCTGGCCTCCTTAACCTCCAACTTCCACCCTTGAGTTAGAACTAACATCTTGTGACAATAGATAATTGACTTAGCAGGCAACTAGCTTCTACCAACCCCAGAAAATGCTATCACACAGCATCATAGGTACAGAATAGCTCCCTATATCCCCTGTACCCACCAATGCATTTTAAACTTGTTTTGATTTATGACTTTCTCTGGTCTGTGAAACTATTAAAAAAAATTCTTGAACCTACTTCCACACTGGGACGTTGGATTTGGGGTAGCCTAAATCTGTGTTCCTGGGCCATGGTCATGCAGGACTCTAGAATATACTATATCTCTTACTCCCTTAAGATGGCAGCTGTGGCTTTTATATGGACACTTCCATGATAATCAATTCCATCAAACAGATAACTAAGGCTTATATCTTAATTATATTTATATCTATCTATCTATCTATCTACCCACCTACCTATCTGCTGAAGGAAAAAAGTCCTCTCCAAAGACATGGATAATATGAAAGTAATTCTGTAATTCAGAAACACAGACATGAATGAATTGTGTAGCTGATTGTTCTCCCAGAAAGAAAGTGTAATTATTCAGCCACAGATAAGGCTGCACTTCCAGGTTCTAAAGGCAGGCACTGCAGACAGGCCCTCGGGCACAAAGGGCCCTGTGTGGCCCACGTGTACGCATGCGTGGTTATGAAAAACCCTCGTTTTCAAGGGTGGTGGGAGAAATCCCCCAGTCTCAATAATTCAGGCCAACAGATGCAATCAGCAAGAGGTGTCTTTATTGATTACACAGGCGCCTGTGGGTGCAACAGTAGCTTACTCCAACTGAGCACCCCGGGCAAATTCAAACAGCCATATTTATAGGGAAAAATGATTACATAAGAGGGTTGTATAGCACAAGCATTTCATTGGCTCTCAAATTGGTGGGCTTAGCTCATCCTGGGAATGCCCCCATGTCTATTCTCGAATTTCCCCGAAAAAACATAAAGACAGATAAAACACGCTGCTGCAAGTTGACAATTTAGATAGGATGTCTTGGGGGGTGGAGTATTCCATCTTCTTAGCCTAGTCAGTGAGTCTGCAACCCATAGATATCCAGTTTTAGCATCAGCTGAGCCCGGGGGCCCAGCTAAATTTTCAGCAGAGTTTAACACAGTACATGGGCACGGGGTCTTGCAAGTATGGGGGGTCTTTCAGTTACATCTATGTATGACTCAGCTAAAACCCTTGTGCGCATGCGTGAGTTGCCCATCTGCGTCATCAGTGTATAAAGTAGTCACACCAACCCCCTGTGCACATATACTCGGCAGCTTTTAAAAGCTGGACTCTGGGGCTGGAGAGATGGCTCAGTGGTTAAGAGCATTGCCTCGTCTTCCAAAGGTCCTGAGTTCAATTCCCAGCAACCACATGGTGGCTCACAACCATCTGTAATGAGGTCTGCTGCCCTCTTCAGGCATGCACGCAGACAGAATATTGTATGCATAATAAATAAATAAATAAATATTTAAAAAAAAAAAGCTGGACTCTGTCTCTCTCTCCCCCTCTCTCTCTCTGCACACAGATCCCCAGGCCTGTAAGCACCTCCTCTAATAAACTCCTAAGTGCGTTTGTTTGTGTTCCATGTTTCCTTCTCACTCGCGTCAGGTAATTTCAGAAAGTGTATAATCAATTTGACTCTTGAGCAAGAAAGTCAGGTGTAGTGGAAATCAGAGAGCCAGAGTGGCTTCCACTCCGGATCAAGCCAGAGAAGCTAAGTCTAGGAACATCTTAAGAAATTGCAAATGGCTTCTTCCCAAGACTGAGGGCTGAGTTTGAAAGGATAAAGCCGAGACGGAAAGAGAGCTAAGGTCCAAATAGATAGACTGGACCTCATCACTGCCCACTGTCCGCAAAAAGGAGACAGAGCTGCTATTCAAATGGCAATGATTACCAAGACCCTGAAAGGCCATTTACCTTGGGCATAGGGCAAAAAAGCCTCATCTCCAAAGCTTGTGGTTGTGGGGAGTCCATTAAAATCAGTTCATTTCCTGGACTCCTGTGCAAACTTCTGAGGTTTTTTTTTTTTTTTTTTATGTAAGCCAGGGCTCAGAAGGGACCTTGGAAAGCTGCTGGCCAATAAGTGCAGTTAGGAAAGTATAGAAGCTTTCCAGAAAAGAACTCTACAAACAGAAGACTTCTTCCAGCTGTCACTGTGTCCTAATGATTAATGGAATCACGTCCCTGACGAGCCTAACAGATAAGTGTGATGAACTACCCAAGGCCTACAGGAGACTTTTACATCATAGTTTGAGCAATGCACCGAAGAGTCTTTTACCAACAACAAAATCTGCCTTTCCAGTTTTATTTATTGTGTTTCTCTTTAGTGCAGAGAGCTCACATTTGCATTGCTAATAGCTCTCTTTCAAAGTTTGTTGACATTTCAGCAGATCTTTAATGTGGATGAATGTTAAAACACCCTTGGGCAAAGTCAGTTACCCAACCTGAACTGGGCAACCTCTCAGCTGCCTTGTGAAAGCTGGAGAACCCTCAGAGCTGCCCTGAGTTCACAACACTGACCAGGTCACTGGGAAGGGTGCTGGATGCACCGCCCCCAAAATTTCACACTCTGGGGAAAAGAGTATGTTAAATTAAAGACTCTTGAAAACTAGCAAATATAAAATAGGCCTTCTGATCTTCTACTTTCCTCCAAAAGCATTAATCCTGCAACAGTAAGGCACTTAAAGGAAAAACTAGTTCCTTCTGGTCAAGGGAAAGAACTGCCTGGCCTGGGTAGAAAATGAACATTCCAGGTACTCAAAAAATAAAAGAATTAATCCACTTGTTATATCAATCACCTGGCCAAGGGACTATCCCCCAGAGAGATGTTAGGTGCAAGTGGCCCCCAAAATGACCATGTTGCTGACAATGTCTTAAGGTGACTACCCTGGCCTAACCCAGAATTTTTACCAGGTAAACAAAAACCTAAACTCAGCATTCCTCAGGAATCTCCTAAAGCAGGTTTCTGTTTGTCCGCTACTTCTCTTCCCTCCAAAGGTCAGTTACCTTGGACACATGGTACCTAATTCAAGATAACCCAAAGAGCCTGCAACAGATCAAACTCCCAGGCTACTCTGGCAGTATGCCACCTCCCACTGCTAACTGCCCCCGATAAAACTGATAGAGCTTTTCCTTGTTCCTGTTCTCTCCTCTCTGAGGTAGTCCAGCAGGTTACCCCCTCAATAAACTGATCTTTCTACCCATGACGTAGTCTACTTCAGTGATCTTGCTGTGTCTCCAAACAGAAGACAGGACCACTCTTTGGAACAGTCCTTACTTTTACCTTAAGTCATGCTAAAGAGGTAAGAAAATAATTATCCCTATGATGAGATTCTGAACTTCTTTCCTTCTGAGAATTCCTGCCACCTGTCACAGACTCATTGGCAGGTGATGGGGCAGTCATGTCAATTTATAAGGCCATACAATTTTTCGAATTGCTCAGAAATGTATACCCTTTCCTTTTTTCTTTATATCTCTTTTCTAAGCATGGTTTTCCTAATACTTTGGTCTATGCTCTTCCCCTAAAGCAGTGGTTCTCAACCTGGGAGTAACAGCCCCTTTGGGAGGTCAGATGAACCTGTTACAGGTTCACCTAAGACCATAGGAAAACACATTAGGACTCATAGTAGTACCAAAATTACAGTTATGAAGCAGCAACAAAATAATTTTATGGGAGGGATTCACCCCAAGCTGAGGAACTGTATTGAATGATCACAGAATTTGAAAGGTTGAGAACCACTGTTCTAAAGCCATCCTCCTCCAATTTGAGCACCTGCTACTGTAGAGAAGACAGGATCTCCGCATCAATACTAATCTTGAGAACCCATCAAGAATAAGACCACTACCACAATCTTAAGCCAAACTTTAATTAAATGCTGGCAAGGAAGATGGGCTTTGGCCAGGACCACTCCACAGTTCTCGGGAAATGGCCATGAGTCACATTTTGCAGAGGCTTAAAAAGGTAAATCCCATAATTCACCACATTTCCCATCAGGTCCAATCAGGGACAAGCATATATCCTGATGTATATTCTATGTACCTCCAGTCTACATCCAATCAGGGACTAGCTTACATCCTGACATATTTCCTCCCACACGTGATGAAGCACATCTGGTACAGATGGATCAAGAAAACATAGGACAACAGGAACTCATTCTAAAGTGCAAACAGAGCTCTTAACCTGCAAGGTATATTTTTTTTTTCCTGTTTTACTCTCACAACCAACTTTTTGTAAACTCCAAGTCTTTTCCCCCTCTTTCCTCCATTCTTCTCCTCCAGAAAGCTGCTGAGATTTATAACTTACCTGCTCTGGGAGTTTCTCTTAAATTCTATTAAAATTGGCCTATCTGAATAAAATTTAACTTTGCTTGGCTTTCAAATTTTCCTTCCAATTCTTTAATTGACAGAGAAATCAACCTGTTTCTATACCCCTAGCAAGTATCAGCAGGCAGTAAAATTCTATGGGAAAAGTGTGTATTCCCTATACGAGAAAGATAGACATAATCTCCTCACCAGAGGAAGGTTGGAATGAGAGAAATCTATGCAGAAGGCCTCTTAAACTAACTCTCATCTGCTTGGTCATGCTGATAGCGTTGACTATGCTGACCCCAGCTCCTTTGTGATATCATCTGCTAGTTCTCCTTGTACATCTTACTGCATAAGCTTTTGGCTGTGTTTCTTACAGGTCTTCATTTTCCTGTGGAGACTGTAAAAAAAAATTATATGTCTTGCCAATCTCTTCTTTATCAATGTAATATTCAGGCCACACTGTCACTGCAGAAATTGGAAATCCCTTTGGGCATTCACAGTCTCATCAATAAAAGAATTTGAAAACAGAAGGAAGTTTGAGGACAATGTTATTATGCAAGCAAATTATAAATTCTTGTAGTTGCCAGAGGAGAAAGACAGAAATGAAGAAGAGAGAAAACCATGTATTTAACAAAGCAGGCATGTGCCGTTCAGTAATGGGTTTCAGCAAGCATGGTAGACAAGCTGATGCACTGCAGAAAAATGTGTTTCAGAGACAAAGAGGTAGGAAGCTCAGTGTCCAAGAAAATATGTCCAGTCGTTGACCACAGTAAAAGAGAAAAGGAGATAAAGAGAAGGAAAAGTTATGCTTTAATTCAGAAAAGCAAGCTCTGCAGTCCTCAAGTCTCCTTGTAAGTGTCAGCAAGCCTGCCCTCTGAAAACAGGGCTCCTGGGAAGAACAAGTATGTCATCTCATTAAAGACATAATTTGCTGTGGGAATTCCTTCAGCCAATAGCCTTTACAATGTTGGCACACTTTGGGCAGGGTCTCATGTACTATAAATCAGATGTAAAGACATGTGTGGCCTCTTGGTTGCTGGATTCAGCTCAAGTTTCCTTGCACAAACAAAGGACTATTTCTGTGAGTTTACTCCCTAATAAATTAATCTTTATTATTCTCCATTCTGGGCTAGTGTGGAAATCTTTTGTACTACAACAATAATTATTTTTCAACTCTCTAGTGTGTCTTGAGGCAGACTAGCTTTTCTGATGGGTGTACTTCTGGCCAGGTGACTGGTAGGCCCAGCGGGATTAATTCTTAAAAGGAGGAGAAAATAACTATGTGATGTTTGGAATGCTTAGAATGTTTTGTCTCTACCCAGGGCCTTGTGAGTTTGTTTGCTTGCTTGCTTGCTTTTTTGTTTTGACCAGAAGGAAGTAGATTTTTTTCTTAATAGGACCCGTAAAACCCAGATATATTTACTTTTTAGTATAGTGGTTAAAACCAAAGATGGCACCTTCTTTTCTGGAGTTATCAGGGAAACAAGACGTTGAGCACAAAGTCCATAAGAGAGGAGTTTTTCTGTAACATCCTCCAAGCCTGCTTCCCTTCCTAACTACACCACAGACCTGATAAAGGTATAAGTAAATTCTTCGTTTCTTGTCTTCATGCATGGGAGCTTGAAAAATGTACAACTGAGCACATTACACACAAAAGTCAGGAAAATGATTTGCATGTTGACCAAATATAAGTGTTCACATTCCTTAAGATCCCATATGCATGTACATAACTAAAATTAAAGCTTCATGGAATAGAACTTACCTATATGATATATAGATTCCAATAAACTCCACCATTTCCAGTCTTGGTATCCTTTGTTGGTTAAGCATTATTTTCTCCATGGTACTAAGGAACAGCAAACTGGAAATTACCATCTACTAGTAGATCTCAATGTGCAGTTTGAAAAACACAGCCTTAGAACAAGTAGAACAACCTTCTCTTCTTTATCATGCAGAAAGTTAAGAGTTTAAACCCTATTTCCAATGTCCTGTAGTAAGTATCAACAAGGTAAAGTTGATCAAGTTCTGACCTAATTGGTTTTATAAATCCCCATATTGCTCAAGTTAAATCAAGGTTCCTCTGTCTTCTCCCCCTGAACTAGAAGTTTTTGGTGAATAGTGTGAACTCATATCAATATTCCCCAACCCAGAAGGGCAGTGCAAATTATTAGGTCCACTGAAAGACATGTTCATGAGGTCAGCAGCCAAAAATGAAAATATTGACATCAAAGAAGCCATTGATTCTCCTTCTCCCATCTGTGGAAACCCAATTCTGTTCATTATGCTTATCATATCAAAAGGGCTTAGCAGGGCTACAATAATGAAGATATCATGGATTGAGTACCTTTCAAAAATAAAGGTCTATTGTCTTATAGTTTAAGGTCTGAAATCAAGTCGTCAATGGTTGTGGCCTCTTTTCTTCCTTCCTTCCTTTCTTTCTTTTTTTCTTTTTTGTTTTGTTTTGTTTTTCAAGACAGGATTTCTCTGTATTTTTGGAACCTGTCCTGGAACTAGCTATTGGAAACCAGACTGGCTTCGAACTCACAGAGATCCACCTGCCTCTGCCTCCCAAGTGCTGGGATTAAAGGCGTGCTCCTCCACCGTGCAGCAGTTGTGGTCTCTTTTACGACTTCTAGTAGCTGCCAGAAATCTTCCTGGTTCCGTTTCTTGTAGATCCCTTAGTTCAATCTCCACCTCTACTGTCTTTTCTTGAATTCATTTCTTTTTGCCATGACCTAAAACATGGCAGAAACAGCTTAAGTAGGAAGAGCTTATTCCGCATACGTTTCAGATGATATAGTCCATTGTGGCAGGGAAGAAATGGCAGCGAGAGCAACTCACAGCTTTTTTAAGGGAAACATGAGATAACTTATTCACCTCTTAGTGAATCGGAAACAGAGAACTTGAAGCAGAGAGGAAACACTTAAAGGCCTATTTGTACCAGCCAAGTGTCACCTCATTTATTAAGGATTTCTGCCTCCTCCCCGCCACCGCCTCCCATTTCCCTCCCCCTCCCCCGATCAAGTCCCTCTCCCTCATCAGCTCTAAGAGCAGTCAGGATTCCCTGACCTGTGGGAAGTCCAAGGACCGCCCACCTCCATCCAGGTTTAGTAAGGTGAGCATCCAAACTGCCTAGGCTCCCCCCAAGCCAGTACGTGCAATAGGATCAAAAACCCATTGCCATTGTTCTTGAACATGGCCTCAAAAACCAACGCCTCTAGCTGGAGCCCATGTGTTCAGATACATGAGACTATGAGAGATTATTTCATACTCCGCTCTAACACATTTCATTCTCTCTGTTTTTATATACAGATCCCCTTCCACTTACTAGGACACCGGTCAGTGGATGAGGACCAACATTAAGTCTGATTTAACTAGATTTTTAAAGGTTCTGCCTCAAACAGTATCATATTCATGAGTGCAAAAAGCTAGAACTTAAAAATACATAAATAGAAAACTAGGGGATACACCCTACTCTCTTATAGACATTAAAGCATTTTACATTAAAAAGAAGACGCACATATCTGGAAGAGACAAAACTGAAGGAGTAGGCAGAAAGAGAAGATGAATTCTTTTCCGAAGAAAAGGGTGAGAACTGATTCGTCACTAAGATACAGAAAAATAAGGAGGCAATGCACTGCCTTGAGTATTATACGTCTTTCTCCCATTTTATAGTGATCCCCAACCTTTCTAATGCTGTGACCCTTCAATACAGTTCTTCATGTGTGGTGACCCCAACATAAAATTATTTTCATTGCTACTTCACTGCTGTAATTTTGCCGCTATTATGAATTGTATGGTAAATATTTTCAGATGGTCATAGGCGACCCCTGTGAAAGAAAGGGGTCATTTGACTCACCAAGGAGGTCACAAACCACAGATAGAGAACCACTCCTTCTGTGCCTACTCCAGAGACTTCTATGATACAAATGTTAACCTAGATTCCAAAACTTTCTTCAAATCATATTTAGGGTGATTTAAGCTATTACATGTTTTCAGGAAGCAACTCATGAATGACCTACCTTTATGTTAAATAAAATAGAAGTTAGTGTTGGCATGGAGAGAAGTTTTATTGTGAGATGATATACCCCTGATTTTTGGCAGTCTTACCACTATGCAAAAGCAATGGCAGCAAGTAGGAAAGACAGTGCCACTATGTTGTCTTTACTAAGATACTCACTGCAGTGTTGCTTGTGTGCATCTTGCCAGTTACAGAACATGGATCTGATGCTTCTATATATTAATCAACTATTTTAGTGTAAAACATAATTATTTTAAGCAAAATAATTGCTATTTAGAGCAATAATTTTTTTCTAAAATTTTGTATAATCATTTTCATTTTTAATCAATATTCCTATGAACCTGTACCCAGTCAGTTATTTATCCATTCAGTGTTTAGAATTCAAAGACGTTCTCTATCTCCTTATACATAAATGTTTATACTCATAGAAATACATAAAGAAAATATTATAAAAAAATAGAGGGAAAGATTGTATTTATGTGTGAATGTAATCACATATATATGGATATACTAGCATTCAATTATGGTGTGTGTTTTTAAGATGCATATGTTTGGTTGCTTTTTATAAGCTGTCTTATGGCATTGGTATCCTTACATATTAAAGGTATCTCTCATTTATTTGGTAAAATATATTTCTCATATGCACCCAAAACACACATATGAAAAAGTCCCTGTGGCTGTATTAAAAGATGAGAAGCTTTCCCATACTATATGAGCCTAAGAAATAGGGATTTCTGTAAATATCTCATATGCATAAACCTAAATTTCCTTGAAAGCAAAAATCCAGATATTAATATGAGGACAATTTCTCTCTCCCTACCCCCACTTTGTGTGTGTGTCTCTGTGTGTGTCTGTCTCTATGTGTCTGTCTGTGTGTGTTTATCTGTGTGTGTGTGTGTGTGTGTGTCTGTGTGTGTGTATGTATCTGTGTGTCTGTCTGTCTTCTGTTTGTGTCTGCATGTGTATGTATGTGTGAATGAGTAGACTATAGGATAACATTGGGTATGATTTCTCAGAAACTGTCCACATTTTTGAGACAGAATTTCTCATTCTCACTGATCTAGAACTTGCCAAGTGGGTCAAATCAGTTGGCCAGTGAGGGTTTACTCCAAGCTGCCTTCTCCACTCTGGGACTACATGCACACACCACTGCACCAGCCTCTTTTAATGTGGCTAGAACTCAGAACCCCATGTGTACAAGACATGCCTTTTACAGAATGAGCTATTTTCCCAGCCCCCTTCATGCATTAAATATTTTAGTCTCTATGTAAAATCCTTTTTATTTTTGCTTTCCATATTAATTTTAAATTGTTCTTCAATGTGAAATTTTAGTTTTGTGGTTTTAGTGAAATATTAAGTTTCATTGTTAGTGAGGTTGAGGATAATACTAATCTATGAATATAAACATGAAAATTGAGAATACAGTTTGACAACATGAGAATTTAGCAAACAAAAAGTAGTCTGTATAGAAAGGATCAGATAGCTCCTCAAGCATATGGGAAACTGAATGTCTCTGTTACTTTATAATAGAGTAACTTTGTAATTATAATTTTACATATAATTATAGAGTTTACCACATTATAATTTTGTAATTCTAATTTTCTGTATAAAAGAAAACTGACCATCATTTGCTCTGGCAGTGTGGTAGGAGTAGTCTTGGTATAGGGGAGCATATGTGTACAATTTATTATTAGACTAGGGCTGAATGGAAATTTAACAGTCAGATCTGAATTAATGGGAGAAGACAAAATGCAGGGGAGGAGATGTACCACTTTTTTGTTGCTGTGATAAAAACCATACCCAAAAGCAACTCAGAAAAAGGGTGCTTTGACATATGGCTCCAGAGGGATGAGTCCATCACAGCCAGGAGGTATACCAGCAAACACTTGCCATAGCAAGAAGCTGAGTGTTCACATATCAACCACATACAGGAAGGGGAGAGTCAGAGCTGAAAGTATAGCAAGGCTAAAACCCCTCAAATCCCACCCCCAGCAAATTTCTCCAGCATGGGTCTGTCTCCCCTAAACAGCACTACCACTAGGGACAAAATTTTCAGACACATCAGCTGGTTGGGCACACTTTTCTTTCAAAGCACCACAGTGTGGGTGCACAGAGGATGCTCTTTTAAAAGGGGCCGGGCTTAAAAATCTTTTTGGTAAGAATTCTATTAATGGATCAGCCCAAAACCTTTAAAGTGAGTGATGGAGAGATAGAGGCAGCTTCAGCAGAAGGAGTATTCTTCTCTCCTATTGGTACTGTCTTAAGGTTGACCCTTCACCAAGACCTTCATTTAGAAATGTATGACAGATGAATTAATAACAATAACTTTTATGAGAAATTATTTATGGTTTTTAACATGCTTTCATGCAATGTATTTTATTGTGTCTTGTCAAGTACCTCTTAAATGCAGATAGACCAAGTCTCATTTTCTTTACTGTGTTTTATTCATCATGTGACTAGGGGATGAGCAATTTAATATGGTATGGATTGCCCTCTTTTGAGGTCAATTGAAGCATTGCTTTTCAAAGTTGTGCGTTGAAAAAAATCATTTTTATAGGAATTGGATTTGCAAACATCATTCCTTAGTCTAGGAGTTTGGGGATTCCTGGTATAAGCTCTGTATTATTCCCTAAGTAAGATATTCAGACTTCTAGCTTTTGTTTCACCCTGTAAAAACTGTTGATACTTTTCCTTGTTTATGAAAACATTGGCTTAATCTTCTTACCTGTAGACCAAGGTTTCCACATAGTCAAGATACATTCTTTGTATTCTTATTATTGTACTGATGCATACAATGTCAGGAACAAATGTGCCCATCCCAACCAGTGAGGTATAAGCAACCCTGAATATTGGTAGACCATGGATTTCTACAGTTATTCCACTATACAGAGATCTCTACAATATCTATCTTCATTTAACCACCTTGTTTTTAGAATTCCTATAAGACGCTTCTTCCCCACTGCTTTCCTAAAGGCATCCATCAGCGCAGCAGCGACGGAAGCAACCCTGACCCAGGATTTCTCACCATTCATAAGCAGCAAACTGGCCTCTCAAGATTTGAAATGTTAGGGAGGCAAAAATGCCATTTTGCATTCTTATATGAATAAGGATTAATTCCTTTTACCTTGATGGGGTATGGATAAGACAGGATAAAGAAACAAGCCTTCTTGCAATTTCCTTTTAATATTGTAACCATGGCAAGAGATTCAGCAATTATACTCTAAACCAGCAGTTCTCAACCTGTAGGTCACGACCCCTCTGGGGAGTCCTATGCCAGGTATCCTGTGTTATCAGTTATTACATTATAATTTATAACATTAGCAAAATTACAGGGTTTTTTTTGGGGGGGGGGGATGTTGAGACAGGTTTCTCTGTAGCTTTGGAGCCTGTCCTGGAACTAGGTCTTGTAGACCAGGCAAAATTTCAGTTTTGAAGTAGCAATGAAATTTTATGGTTGGGGGTCACCACGACATGATGAGCTTATTAAAGGGTCACAGTGTTAGCAAGGTCGAGAACCACTGATCTCAGAGGAGAATTCTCACTGGAGCACAAGTAGAACAAAGAAGTCATCAGGTTTAGTTTTTTTTTTTTTTTTTTGAGACAGGGTTTCTCTGTGGCTTTGGAGCCTGTCCTGGAACTCGCTCTGTAGACCAGGCTGGTCTCGAACTCACAGAGATCCGCCTGCCTCTGCCTCCCGAGTGCTGGGATTAAAGGCGTGCGCCACCATCGCCCGGCTATCAGGTTTAGTTTTAACAGGTAAGAAAGCAAAAGCAAAGTGGAGAAGGTCAAAGCTTGTGGCAATAGCCTAGGAATACCTCTAGCATATGGACTTTTGAGTCCTGGTCTACCATTCTTCCCACCCTGGGGCAGGGAATAGTCTGCTTCCTGAAATACGTGGAGACTTCAGGAGAAATGATCCTTACCTACAATTCATCTGTTATAATTAGATAAAAAATGTGTATAAAGGTAGAATTACTTGTAAGCTAAGAAGCTTACTAGGGCAAAGGGCAATGATGTCTTGGATATGCCACTGGGGATGTGGCTTTATTAGAGTTGGATGGAGCCTACTGAGACCAGCTTTGTTGTTTGTTCCAGAGCCCTGTCCATCCTCTCACCTGGTCAGCTAAGCTATCTCATATTCATTTCCAAGTCCACTTATTATTCAGTATTCTCTTAACCCCACTGTTTTAACCCTAACATTTGTTTATATCATTTATCAGAAAAATTTAAATCTAAGTATCTCATCTAACCATATCAATATAAGATCACAAAAAATTTTAAAAAGATTTATGTCAACATTTAATGTATTTAAAGTTTACACAAAATTCAAAATGTTTATTCATCTGTTTTAAAGCAGCTTGCTGACATGCTTTAAAAGATGTATTATTTCTGCAAGGATGTCCAAGATCAAAAACACTGATTACAGCTTATGCTGGAAAAAGATATGGGGTAAAGGGAACATTCCCCCATTGCTGGTGGGAGTATAAACTGGTACAGCCATTTTGGAAATCAGTATGGCAATTTCTCAGAAAATTAGGAAACAATCTATCTCAAGACCCAGCAATACCACTTTTGGGTATATATCCAAAGGATGTTCAATCATGCCACAAGGACATGTGCTCAACTATGTTCATAGCAGCATTGTTTGTCATAGCCAGAACCTGGAAACAACCTAAATGTCCCTCGACCGAAGAATGAATAAGGAAAATGTGCTACATTTACACAATGAAGTACTACACAGCAGAAATAAATAATGACATCATGAAATTTGTCAGCAAAAGATGGATCTATAAAACATCATATTGAGTAAGATAACCCAAGCCCAAAAAGACAATATAATATGTACTCACTCATAAGTGGCTTTTAGACATAAAGCAAAGAAAAACCAGCATACAATTCACAATCTCAGAGAATCTAGACAACAAAGAGGACCCTAAGAGAGACATAAATGTATCTAATCTACATGGGAAGTAGAAAAAGAAAAGATCTCCTGAATAAATTGGGAACATGAGGTTCATGGGAGAAGGGGGAGGAAGGATGGAGAGTAGATAAAAAAAATATAGCTCAATTAAAAACAATAAAAAATGAAAAATTTTATTTATTTATTTATTTATTTATTTTATTTTTTGGTTTTTCGAGACAGGGTTTCTATGTGGTTTTGGAGCCTGTCCTGGAACTAGCTCTTGTAGACCAGGCTGGTCTCGAACTCACAGAGATCCGCCTGCCTCTGCCTCCTGAGTGCTGGGTTAAAGGCGTGCGCCACCACCGCCCGGCTGAAAAATTTTAAAACTGTATTATTTCAAAAAAAGAAAAGAGATTAGTGAGATGTAGCACTATTGCATTTCTGCAAGTCTCATTCATATCTGGCTGAGAAGGACTGAGGTTCTCAGCTTTGGGGTTATAATTGCAGTGCTTGCTTAGCATCTGCAAGCCCCTTTGTTCAAAAGCTAGCACTGGGAAGAAGAGAGGGGGGAGGGAGAGAGGGAGGGAGGGAGGAGGCATTAGATAGTGGACTGTGGTTGCCCCATACCATGTTTACAGGACTTGTGTTCTAGTACATTTTTTACATAGTTGAGAAAATCATGCAAAGGTACAGAATCAGAGGTGAGAGAGTTACTTACTGGTCTGAACCTCTCAGTGTCAATCACAGAAACAGGATTTTCTGGTTGTAGAGCAAAATACCTCAGGAACACAAACTGAACCACCACAAGAGCAAAGAACGATGCACAGTGCATGTATCTTGAGATACAGGTTGAAGAGCAACAGCAGGACACATGTAGACACAGAAAGGGAATGTCTCTGGATCAGGGTATATACTCAAATCTAAGATTTATGGGTTGTAATTAAAGCACAATTTAACTGAGGACCCATTTAGAGTGAGATATTCTTCTCCAAGAAAATATTACACAGTAAAATGAAAATCATGGTTTGCACATTGCAAATCTTGAAAACAATTCAGAATTTGTAGCCCACTTAGCTCACATAGCTCCTTGCTTTGCTCATATATACCAGCTCTTTCAGCCATCATAAAAACAATAACTATTCAAGTAAGTTCAATAAATATGCGTTATTAAATTTGAATTTTATGACATAGAATTTGGTTACTTCTCATGTTTTAAGAAGCACAGAATACATGAGCGAATATTTATGTGTATATTTATAATAATGTTTTCCAAAGGACTCATGGAAAATATCTCAAGGGTATTATTTGTTTGGCAGCGGGGGAAAAATAGCTTTCAATGAAATAAACACAATACATGAGGTGCGTTTTCTTCTAAGCAGCATTTAAATAGGATGCAAAACAGAATAAAAATGCTGGAAACATCCAGACTAAAAGTCTTATCTCTCCTATTATTACAGCTAAACCTTGACACAGTTGGTAAGTAGATTCACTGATAAAATCTTGCAGTTAGTCTAAGAGAAGCCCAGCTGTGCTACCCTGTCTGCCATTGATGCTAGACAACTCACTTCCCTACCCTGAAACACATTCAAGCATCCCTTTCCAACTCATGTACCACAGGACTCTCATAGATATTTATTTTACTGTTTAATATTTTATAGTTATCAAAAATTAGCAAACTCTTGGATCAAAATCCAAAAGTCATATACACTTAAATAAGTAAAATCTTTTTATCACCTTTAATCTCCATGTACTCAATGGCTCTTACTAATTTATTTTGCAGGGTGGTTTTTATGTTTGTTTGTTTTGACCGTAATATGTGAGATCAGGAACTGGAGGTATGGCTCAACACTTAATAACACTGGTTGCTCTCAGAGGACCCAACATCAATTCCCACCACCCACAAGTTGACTTACAACTACCTGTAACTCCAATCTGAAGAGCCCTTTTCTGGCCTCCAAGGGCACCAGGCATGCACTTGGAATACAGACATACATGTGTTGTAGGAAGGCCGATTGATGTTATGCCACTCGGCAGTTCAGACCTGAAATAACCATAAATAACTATATAAAAAGGAGAGAAAAACAAGAACTCTTTAGTAAATTGTGAGCAGAGGGAAAGAAGGGGGGAGCAGACAAAAATGTATAGCTCAATAAAAACGGTAAAAAATTAACAATAGAAGAAAAAGCGGTTAGAAATTATCCAAGCGGGGGCTGGAGAGATGGCTCAGTGGTTAAGAGCATTACCCGCTCTTCCAAAGATCTTGAGTTCAATTCCCAGCAACCACATGGTGGCCCACAACCATCTGTAATGAGGTCTGGTATCCTCTTCTGGCTAACTGTATAAATAATAAATAAATAAATATTTAACAAAAAAAAAAGAAGAAATTATCCAAGCTAAGGTCAGACATTCTTAAGTAAGAATAAGTCTCCATGTATTTATTTGTGGGCTAGGTGGTGGGCCCTCAGAGAGTAAAGAGTTAAAAACAAATAAATAAAAAATAAGAATGTTTTATTTCTACTACTAGAACAAAAAATGGTCTATTTGAGCAAACAAAAGATGGAAGAATATTTCACCAGTAGTAGTTTTGCCCTTCAGGAAACATAAAAAGTTGTTTTGTGTAAAACATTTAAGAACTGTGGTATCTGAGCTCGTTGTTGAGACACTGGGAGAGTTGAAATCTCAGGGTCAATATCTGAACATATGTGGTCCTGGTGTCTTAACTCTAACAGTTGTCAGGGTCCCAAGTCAGATCAAAGAAGGTCATGAGATAGCCTCTGCACACCTGTGAATTTCAGACTGTTCCTTTGGACTCTGATTAGGGCCATCTGTTCCTTGGTATTGCCTCTTGACTTCCCAGCTCTTCTGTATGCCTGCACTTGTCAGCAGCAAAACTCTTGGTCCAGTGTAGTAAAAAGGGCGGCGGCGGGGCTGCGTCCCCAACACCCCAGCCGCCTGCCCGGCTAGCTTATGCCCCGAAATAATTACACGGACACTGTATTCTTTTAAACACTGCTTGGCCCATTCTCTTCTAGGCTAATTCTCACATATTAATTTAGCCCATTTCTAATCATCTGTGTTGCGCCCCTAGGTGCGCTTACTGGGAAGATTCTAGCCTATGTCCATCCTGGGTCGGAGCTTCATAGCGTGCGTCTGCCCAGGAGCCAGGAGCATGGCGTCTCTGCTGAGGCGTCTGCTCCGGAGAGCAGAGCAGTAGAGTCTTCCTCTTCCTCCCAGCGTCCTGTTCTGTTTACTCCTCCCACCTATCCTCTAACCAATAAAATGGGCCAGGGCAGTGCCTTTATTAGCCAATGACCTTCCTCCATCATTTCCCCTTTTTCGGTTTAAACAAAAAAAAAAGGCTTTAACATAGCAAAATTACATATAACAAAACAGTTATCAAGTAAAGTTACAATAATCTTTATCATAACTAAGGAAAACTATAACTATAACTAACTATTCTTAACTCCATCAAAGACTCCAGAAAGATACAATACTACCTAAGCAAACAAGAAAAAAGCGACTTTTAAAACTCGAGAAATGACAGAGACATCTCGCTGCCTGGACAATCACCCAAAGTTCCTCTGTACCATTGGGGCATCCATCTTCAGCCTTCAGGCCCATAGTATCCAGCAGACATTTTCATCAAGCAGGAAATTCCAAAGGCAGTCACTATCTGCTTGTCCTGAAGAATGTCTTGCAGACTTTCTCATGAATCAGGAACCCCGAAAGATCATCTCACCTTAGGCAAGTTCAGCAGTCCTCTCTCTGCGGGTTCTCTGTGTCCAATTTATGTAATAGTCCAGGCAAGAGCAGTTTCTTGCCCAAATGGCTATCAAAACTCCATAACGAGCCTCTTCGATGCCCATCTTCCTCTTGAAGTAGATTAGTGCTGCCAGGAGCAGAGTGTCTCATTGTCATGAAAAGTCCTAAGTTATTAAAACATTTAAATGTCCTATTCTGTAATCTTTAAAAGACATGAAGAATGTCTATCTAAAATATATCTCTATATATCTAGAAAATCTAACTAACATGACTACAAGCTTTACTATTATCGATGATTATCCATTAACAACCTATATTTCATAATTATACAGTACATATTTAAATGAACTACACAATCACAATACCTTAATAAAATCAGAAACACTTATACATATAACAAAATTGACCATAAATCTCTATCAATAAAGCAAAATCTATACTAATGCAAATTATTCATATCTATATCATATCCCCCTTCAAATGTAAAAGAACATTTATAAACATTTTTTGGGAATATGGGCGCAGTTATTTCTCTCCAAACTGCTTCCTGCTGAATGGGGGCATCGTTAATTAGGTCTTTCATGGTATAACCTGTGTGCTAGTTTCATCTCAGTTGGCAGTTGAGCAAAGCAATTTTCTGAAGATGTTCACTGCAACCCTTCAGGAGGGCGTGGTCCATCATACCACATTGGAATAGAAGAAATGAACAGCGTCTCATCCTCTGTGAAAACAAAATAAGAAACTCCTTTCCAAAGTATCATATCCTTAGATCCAAATTCAAAATATCTATGTTGGATTAGTTCAGCAGTATTTATAAATAAATATCTTTTAGCAGCTGTTGCTCCTTCCTCAGCATTCAAATAATTCAAAGAGAGCATAATAGCATACAGTATCAAGATTCTCTGTGTATTTTCCATCTTTGTACAGCTTTGTTTTAACCTCTATTTTGTTTATTTTTACTTTTAACTCTTTGCTTTTTGAGACAGGTTCTCTGTATCTTTGACCTGAAGTAACTCTGTAGACCAGGCTGTCTTTGAACTCTCAGAGATCCACCTGTCTCTGCCTCCCAGGCATTTGGGATTAAAGGTGTACACTACTACACCTTGAACTCACAGAGATCTGTTTGTCTCTGCCTTCTAGGGATTAAAGGCATGTGCTACCACACACAACAACTCTCTTCCTTTTTTTTTTGTTACTTTAAGAACTTTAAATTTTAGTCTGCATATATTTTTAACACACTTCAAACCATTTAGAAATTTTATCTGTCTTTGAATCTCTCTTTACTGTATATCTCTCTTTTTCTGACCACATGAGTCTTTAATTTACCAAGCAATATCAGTAGGACTAAAGCCGTGGCTTTGCCAGCTAGATCCAGTCCATTCCTTAACTTTCCAGCCTCATGGCTGAGGTACTGGCTGTAGCCAGCAAGCGAGCTTCAGCAGCCTGTGCTTGCAAACCGCACAAACCGCCTGCGTAAAAGAATCAGAGTTTGCCCTGGCAGGACAGCACAGAAAGCCGGCATTTTTAAACAGCGCAGCTTTTTTCCTGCTACAGCTGAAAACCGAAAAGCATGTGTTCAGCTTTTCGTCAACACTGTTTAAGTGTTTCGTGGCAGGACCTCTTATTGAGCTGCAGGGTTTTGCAGCTGAAGCTGAGTCAGGAAGCCTCTCTTAGATGAGAGTAGAACCGAGAAATTGCTGCTACCAAGAAACCAGGTACAATGCTTTCATTTTGTTCCAGAATTATTTCCCAAGCTGTCTCAGGCTTTATGTGGAAGTAGTTGTCCATGTGGGCATCATATGAAGTAATAAGGGTGGCCGCGGGGCTGCATCCCCAACACCCCAGCCGCCTGCCCGGCTAGCTTATGCCCCGAAATAATTACACGGACACTGTATTCTTTTAAACACTGCTTGGCCCATTCTCTTCTAGGCTAATTCTCACATATTAATTTAGCCCATTTCTAATCATCTGTGTTGCGCCCCTAGGTGCGCTTACCAGGAAGATTCTAGCCTATGTCCATCCTGGGTCGGAGCTTCATAGCGTGCATCTGCCCAGGAGCCAGGAGCATGCCGTCTCTGCTGAGGCATCTGCTCCAGAGAGCAGAGCAGTAGAGTCTGAGCTCACTTCCTCTTCCTCCCAGCGTCCTGTTCTGTTTACTCCTCCCACCTATCCTCTAATCAATAAAATGGGCCAGGGCAGTGCCTTTATTAGCCAATGACCTTCCTCCATCAGTCCAGATTGTGAAATTTTCCTTTATTGAAAGTGTTTCTCTCTCTGTTGATTTTGTATTTCTTTAAAAAAAATTAACTGATTGAAAAACTGTAGCTCTTCTAAGGGATTCTTATCCCTGCAAAGAAAAGCAGGGAAATGAAATAATGTAAGAAAGTAAAAAAATATGAGAAAAGGCATACAGCTGTTTTTAAGATGAGAACTCGGTAGGGTAAGTCATTCTGGGAGTAATGATCCAACAGCAAGAGAAAACATGAGGGCAAAAATGAAGCAGAGGATGCCACAAGAGCAAAGAACAATTCCATATTCAGATATAGGTTCATATGTAGTTAAATACAAAAGTGGGAAGATGATTTCCTTCACCTTGATTGACTCTACTTTTATTCCTGGGATAAGAAATCAAATCCCATGCTGACATTGAAGTGTGTTGGGAAGGGGTTGCTGGCCAGATATAAAAAAGAGATCGAGTGGAAAATGAACTGACTAGGAAGGTGGTGGGGTTGAGCTTGTCATCCACATGTGTAGAGTAGGTGCCCAGTATCTTGGGTTCCTCTTTTCTGTGACCTAGTTCTGCTGCTGAGGAAGAATACATGACTGTCTTTCTAAAGCAGCCTTTCTAGATAATGTTATCTGTGGAGGCAGGCAGAAGAGAAGGTACATGGGGTTTGAGGGAGAGAAGAATGATCCAGTTATAAGAAAAAGAGTGAAAAGCTATATGTCCACATTAGAAGAGTGAAAAGCAAGACACCCACATGTAGAAGACTCCTTCTTGTGCTATATAAAAATCAATTCTAAATATATCCCATACCTTAATGGAAGACTTAGTGCAGTAGGAGAAAACACTTCAAATTCTAGACTTAGACAATGAGTTTCTGAAAAGCTTTCTAATCATTGCAGACTTCAAAGCAAGAACTGACAAACGTGATTGCATCAAATGTAAAATTCTGTACCGTGCCAAAGAAACAAGTGATGTACACAATCTATAGAATGGGAAAAAAATCTTTACCAGCTACTCATGCAATAGGAGATTAATACATAGAACGCATAAAGTAAATGTTTAAGGGCTAACATATCAATGACCCAATCAATGAAAGAACACGACCTAAACAAACACTTTCCAAATGAAGTACATAAAAAAATATTCCATATCTTTAGCCCTCAGAGAAATGCAAATACAGAACTACACTGAGGTGCCATCTCATCCACATCAGAATGTCGGTTATCAAGATACAGTGAGCAACAGTTGCCAATTATAATGCAGGAACCCTTATACACAAGTAAGAAAAGAAATTTCTGTAGCCACTGTGCGGACCAGTATGGTAGCTCCTCAAGGAATAAAAAGCAGAAGTGCCCTATGATACAACTTCATTTCTCCTGGGTCCATACCTAAAAAAAACAAAGTCAGCACACACAGATGTATCTTCATGTCTGTGTTTATTTTGGCACTATTCACAAACTAAATTATAGAACAAGCCTTAGTGTCTATCGGTGAATGAAAGTATCTGTCATGGCAGAAAAGGATGCACAGCCCCATGCTGGCATCTTCCACAGCCTAAGAATGTCCCCTTGATCTTGGATGGAGGTAAAATTGGATCCTTGGCTTCAATGAAGAGGGAATATTGGGATGAACCAGTCTGAAGCAGAGTGAGGGTTTATTAAAGACATTTTAATATGGATTTTAAGCATGTTGATTAAGAGAAAGAGAAGCCCTCTGGAAGGAGTGGGATGCACCCGAGTACATGAGAGTAACATCCCTGAGGAAGCAGCATCTCACTGTCTTTTCAATAAGCACACCTATGATGTGAGTGGGCTTTGAAGACTTAGTCTTCCAAGGGCCATTAAAAAGTCAAAATGAAGTCACAAGGTGGATTCTGAGGAGCACCTGGCAGTATTGCAATGGTAAGGCAAAGCGCTAGATCACAGGGGTGCAGAAAGTTAGGTTATCTTTAACCAGAGTTAATGGTCTTACTTGATCTACCCAGAATATGCCAGTTCTTAAGACTAGATGATTCTTAGTTTAAAAAAAAATATTATGTCTATAAGGCAGCCTTCACTGCCATTGTTAATTGTGCTATAGTTTTTTTAAAAATATTCTGCTGACTGGAAGCTCCCACCAGACTACCCCATCCATAGTATGAGAGCTCCTTTCCCTTCCCATGGTCTCATAGTTCTCCTGTCTTCATACACAGTTTCAAATGGATAAAGAGAATATAGCATTTATACATAGTGGAGCTGCAATGTTTCAGCCATAAGTAAGAGTGTAGCTGTGTAGTTTTCAAGACAATGAAGGGAATAGGGTCATTATGTTAGGTGAAATAAGCTAGTTTCAAAAGTCTTTGTTTCTTCTCAGATGTGAAATTTAGGGAGGAGAAAAAAAATATGAATGTCAAAGGGAGAGTATTAAGAATGAGGAAAGTTAAAGGGAGCAGAGGGGATAAATATATCAAAATATATTATTACACTGCTTGGAAGTATCATAATGAAATCCATTACTCTATATACTTTAATATATACCAGTAAGACCCATGAAAAGGAGATGTAGGAAAGGAAGTGCAGAACCATTTAATAGAATTACTAAATTAGTGAGAAACTAAAAGCCTGTGTCAATATGGAATTAGATGTAAATACAATTGTGATTTTCCTCACAAGTACAGTGAAGGAAGCTAAGGTTAGCTGCTTGTTTATGAAGAAGTAATAACAGCTAGTTAGGAAGAGTGACGATAAGGGTGGAAAATAAAGAAAGAAAAGGTGATGGAAATCAGTAAAGCTTCCAACCAGCAAAACCAATGGGTTTGGGAAACAGGTCAAGTGAACTGAAAAATTAATGGCAGTAATTATAGGCTCACATTACTAAAATTTTAAAAACCCTGCAAAACAATGATGAGATTAAGAATAGCACCCTGGGAAAGCCAGCAGAACTGAGCTAGACTGGGAGATAGTTAGAGGCAAGTTTTTTGTAGGTCAGTGTGGCTCAAGATTGCAATGAGTGCACTTTTAGATAATTAAGAAAATAATCATGTTGCAATTCTAAAGCTATCAGTAGAGTTGATGTACTGAAATTAAAGCCTTAAGTTCCCGAAACAGTTTGTTGTATAACTATATATATATATATATATATATATATATATATATATATATATATAAAATAGAAAACAAGTTGAGCTTAAAGAGGTGTGAAAAAATAGTTCCATGGCCTTTAATTTATATTTTGATTATTTCACAGATATAGATGATGCTTCTGACCCATGACCATTCCTTAAATCCCCTTCCAACTTCTAATCACCCTAGATGCCTATAACACATCCCCTCCCAACTTCATACCCCTTTTTCCAAGTTGATTAGTGTTGTTCATATGTGTGGGGCCATCCCTTGGAACACGGGCAGCCTACCTAGAACTGTATCCATAAAGAAAAATGACTCTCCTTCTCCCAATAGCCATGAACTGCTAGTAGCTCCTCAGTAGGGCCTTGTGTGCCCTAGTGCTGGTCAATTCATTGTTAAATGCAGATACTTCTCCACTGAACTTGGGTGAACTCTGTAATTCTGGATTTCTACAAGGTCACAGATGGCGTAGGGCACAGTTCTGAAAACCTCATGGAAAATTACCATAAAGGAAGATCTAACTTTAATTAAATTGTGATTATAACAACTCAGGCAGAAATTGGGGCTTTAAATATTTTATCGTCCCTCCTTTGACCTTTGAAAGTTGTGTTTCTCTACTCCAAGTAGGCTTAATAAAACTGTGATAAATACCTTCTGCTGTTTCCATTGAATTAGCAAGCTTATAATCATTGGCTATTCCTAGGTTCTACTTGTCTATTTCAGAGATCCTAGCTATTGGCTAACCTGTAAAGACAAACACAGGCTTCCCAGTTGTCCAGTAACACCTGCCAGTGTCCCTCTTTCCTGATGCAGCTGCTGTTTGGACATCTCTCATACCATCCCAGGACAGACATTTAGTATACCAATGTTTATTACTCTATATATAGCTCAAATACCAGCTATTATTTCAATAAAGAAAGTTACCTAAATTGATCTTTCTTTCTTTCTTTCTTTCTTTCTTTCTTTCTTTCTTTATTGTATTCTTCTTGCTCAACTTCTGTAGCAACTTGAAACCATTTGATTGACATCTCATTCTGTTTGAAACAACTCCGTTTCCATAAGCCTAAGTCATTGCCCTAGGAACTGGATTCAGACTTTCAGCTCTCTTCAACAGAACCCCAAAGACTGCTGACTGCTTCATGCCAGCAAAGCCTTGACAAGCCATCTCTCTACCCAAACTATTCCCACCACAGCAGAGTCCTTTGAGTCATGGCTTGGTTATGGTTTGACTTTTGAGTCAGAATATGCTGAGATACCACAAATTGCATTCTAGTGTGAGCAGGAAAAAAATAATTAGTTTTTATCCAGGATTGGGAGAAGCACATGAGTTACATGGTAGAATGCCTAAGTCAAAATAAAAACTGATGAATGAGAAGAGCAAGTCAGGGCTCTCTCTCTAAGTGGGCTTTCTGAATCATATAAATGCACAGAAACCCAATGAAAGGTGAGATTATTTTCCAACAAGGTGAGACTAGCCTAAATAAGTATTGTTATTATTTGTTTAACTACATTTCTATTTTTATTATTGGACAGCTTCATATATTTGTATAATGAATTTTAGTCATTTTTATCCCAACCCCTCCTTCATCTCCCTCTTTTTCTCACTGGAATCGATCTTTTGAACAAGTAACCCCCAACACTCACCCACACATTCATGTCTTCTTCTCATGTGTGGTCCACTGAGTTTAATATACAGTTATCTGTCTTAGCATCAGCGGGAGGTTATTTCCTGGAGCAATAATAAGTTATCTTTAGTTAACCACTGGAGTAAATGACACCTCACTAACTACTGTCAATTGCCAACAGTCTCTCTGGGAGAGTTGGGACCTTCTGGGACGCTTCCCTGTCTGTGATGAAATGCTTATGGGTCCAATTTTGAGCAGTCCAAGGCTCAGAGGAGATTGTGACAGGAGGCAAAATGAATGTAAGAGCTAACAATGGGGAGATGTGCCACAGAAAGATATCTTCTCAACATGGCAGACATCACATGCACAAACTCACTGCAGGCTTAACTATATATAATTAAAGCACATATATAAATCTTACATAGAAAATAGTATAATAAATGTAATCCTATTCCAGATGGACAAGATAGATGAGCTTTGTGTAACAGTCAAAGTCCCAGGCAGGGTTTAATTAACATCAGCTAGTGCACTATATCCACATCAAGCCCAACATCCAAAGTATAAGGGTAGTGGGCAGCAATACAAAAGGTTATCCCCATGTAACACTGGGGAGTCTTTCTGTGTGTCAAAGATGTCGTATCCAAGGACCTCATGATCTTTCTTGCTGTTGTGTTTGTGTGTGCATGGGTACATGATACATTTGTGAGGAGTATTTATGTGTGTGAGCCCGTGTTCATGCAAGCACATGCAAACTTGTTTGTGAATGTGGAGCCCAGATGCCAATGTTGATGTCTTCCACTGTTGTTCTCCATTGTATCTCCCGAGGCAGGAGCACTCAACAAACCCAGAGCTCAGTGACTAGCTAGCCTGGCTGGCCAGGGAATTCAGCTTTGGGAGATCCCTACTCGGTTCCTCATTCTTGCATGGCAAAGCAGTTCACCAACAGATGCATCTCCCCAGCCCTCCATATTTCTTGTTTTTTTTTTTTTTGTTCTTGTTTTTGAAGTTAATAAATAACTTCTCTTCTTTCCTGGAAATTGGTGATCGATAGAAGCCACATGCAAGTAATTCTTAATACTGATGAGAAAAAAAAAATAGTTGGTGAGATTAACCAAAATCATAAATTAAATGCAGAGAGATGATTACACATAGACTATAGAAGTCCAGTAAATCTCCCCTCTGTGAAACACGTTGTGAATCAAGTATCTCTTGATGCTACGTAATTCTGTCTTCTTTTAAACACAAACTCTTCTTTATCTACCTGGCTCCCTCACAATGGGTTTATTTTCTTTTTTCTAAGTATTCGTCTCCTGACTTCCTTAGCATGTCTGTTTTTATCCTGGAATGGACATAGTGAAAAGACCATTTCTCTCACCCTCTTCTGCCCTCTCCTAAATGCCTGTGTTTGCTTTTGAACTAGCTTTCTCCCTACGCCAGACAATTGATATTTTTGAGAAAAGTCAGAGAGGTAGCTCTCTCTCTCTGTGTCTACTTATTTGAAATGATCTAGTTATGGTCATTCAGGAGACATTCAGAGTGGCAATACACAAAAAGATCAAAAGAAATACACAGAGCTGGAAGCGCTCTGTGTCCAGCTGATTTACATTTTAAACACTGGCAACTATAAGGTCTAACTATTATCCAGAGTCTCAAAAGGGCATTGTATCCAGGAATGGTATTATTAGTGGTGTGTTGTATGGTCTCCCAGTAAAAGACATTAAATAAGAGAGTACATTTTTATTGGGTAATATTAAACCATTCACTTCCACATGCACTTGCTTTAACCAGCTTGAACAAATTAGTTATTCTCAGTAGATTACCCTCATTGGTAATTCTATAATAAAAGATTCTGGAGATGGTGCATTACCATCACTGGCATTATAATTTTTATTTCAGAATCCTACTAATCGAATATTCATTATCTAATTGTAATTAAAATGCATGATTCTTTTAAGAACGCTTATAACTATTTAAATGAATATGAACTTTATTAAAGGGATAAAAGTAGGATATTAAAATTATTCCAAGAGGGTAAGTTTTATTCTTAAAGAACTGCAGAATTGCAATAGTAAGAAATAAAGAAAGAATAAGGAAAGGCAACAGAAAAGTCATAAAAGTAACAAGGAGACAGGCCTTTGATATGTTATGGTGGCAAAATAAAGTGTTAATTTAATCAGGATAAAATAAACAAGATACAAAGAACCTAATAAACTCCTTGAAGATGGGAGTAAAAGTTTGTCCCTCTTTGTTTTCCCCAAGAAGCCAATGGTAGTGCTTTGGTACCTTCTGGACACCCAATAAATACTTGTTGAATGAAAAAATAAACAGCAAATTCTGTCGCAAAGTCATAAGAATGTCATGAGTAAGTTTCCAGTCAGTTTGTAGATGCGACTTTGGGAGAAATTCAGTTAGGATGTATGCTTTTCATTAGAAGATTAGCAGGTACTCAGAAAATCTGTGTGTTGAGATGCTAAAGCTGTTCAGGTGGCACCCCAGCTGTTAAAAGGGTAAGGCACTGGGTAAGTTGCCCCTTTTGTTATGTGGTGAATTCTTTACTGTTACAGAGAAAGGCCATCATCCTCCAAGTCTTTCCTATTGCACATCCATCTCTAATTCTTTACTGTTATACATAGAAAGGTCATTCCTCTCCAACTCTTCACTGCTATACATGGAGAGACCATCTTTCCCAGGTCTTTAATATATACATAGAATATTTATCTCTCTCTGATTCTCATATCCATAGAGCAGCCATCTCTCATCACCTAGGAGGAAGTATGAGTTCAATCAAAATTAGCTTTCTTTATATACATTGTAGGATTGTGTTCCAATCATGCAATACTGACACAAATGCTTATTGTGAGGAAGAGAGATGGGATGACTTAAGAGGTCATTTACCTACATGTTAATAACATTAACTAAATGATAACTACAGTCAGCTAAGTTGTTTACATTTCACCAAACATGTTTTGACAGGTGAAATAAGTGAAAAATTTCCCCAAAATGGAATACATGCAGATTGGAAAAAAAAAACCAGCAATGAACAACTTTAGCCAAAACTAATTGGCAATGTGAGCGAGAAGAAAGAACAGCAGTGCATTAGCTCTTGGGTGACAGGAAGCACAGATACAGGGAAGGAACTTGGGCTCTTATTAAAAGAAGGGACCAGAATTAATAACTACAATTTTTCCAAAATGATGAAAAGTCATCAAACTTTTCCTTCTGAACTGTAAATATCATAGAAGTGTAGCTCAATCATTTTATATATTAGTCCACCTATAAAATCACCCAGATCAAGCTATGGACCACAGTCCTTATTTGATCCCAGAAAATCAAACCCTTCGATGAAAACTACAGTTCTGACTTCTAAAATAATGAGTTATTTGTGTCTGGTTTTGACAGTCATGTAAGTGGAATCACCTGGAATAAGCCATTGTGTTCGATAGTTTTCCTCAACGTTATAATTTGGAATTTATCCTTACATTTGAGTTACTTTAATGATTGCCATAAGAATAATCCTGAAAATGGAAATTAATGGTGGGTCTATTTTGGCTTATATTTTGATGGTACAGCCCATCATTGGGGAATGGCATGGCTACAGGGACATGAGGCATCTCGTCCCATTGCATCTACAGTCAGGAAGCAGGAGGATGAAGGGTGTTGCTCAGGTTAATTGCTTCCTTTGTATTAAGTCCAAAAACTCAGAGCATAGGATGGTGCTGCCCATATCTAGGGGAGAGAGTCCCGCCTCAGTTAACCTCATCTAAACCCTCCTCCACAAACATACCAAGATGTCTGTTTTCATGGTGGTTCTAAATCTCATCAAGCTGACATTCAAGATTGTACCATATTCCCTCTTATTTCATGCCAATTTACTATTATTATGATGTGATCTGTGATCATAATTTCTTTGCTGTTCTTTTGTTGATGAACATCTGAGATGAGAGACTTCTCCCATTTTTAAGGAAAGAAAAATTAATTTAATTGGTTGTATTAATGAATCCCAGGGGTCAAGACGTCCTTCTTGCTTAAGACATATACTATCTGTGTTAGTTACTTTTCTTGTCAGTGTGACAAAAATGCCTGACTGAAACAATGTAAGGAGGGATGATTCATTTTGGCTCAACTTCAGAGGATTCAAAGTCAAAGTTGGTTGGCCCCCAACATGTTGGCAGGAACAAGAGACAGAGGAAAGATGTTTATTTCATGGCCATCCTGGAAACACAGAAAGAAAATAGGCATGCAGGAGGTCAAAGTAAGATATGGCCTCCAGGGACATGATCTCAAGTGACTTCCCTCAAAGTCCCCACCATATACTTTTCATCGTTCCCCAATAATGCCATCATATTATCAATCCATTAGTGTATTAGTTCATTTATTAGGTCAGAGCATCTGTGACCTAATTATCTCTAGGAACATCCATAGGGACATAATAAGAGGTGCATTTTACTAAGTTAGTAGGCATTTTTCAATACAATCAAGATGGCGTTGGATATCAAAATTAATCACCCCACTATTGTTGGTTAGTGGGAGTGAGCATAGAGTGTTAGATACAGCCTTCATAATTAAGATGTTGAGGGCCTTGCCAATTTTCTCTTCCAAATTGCCTCCTAATCTCATTTATTCAGTCTGAAGATTTGGGAAGCATTTCCCACAAAAAATATATTTAAGCCACAGGATGCTAAAAGCCTATGCTTCATAATGCATAATGCTGAACATCATTTATCAACATATTAATATGTATGATAGAAAAAATTTCTTTTCTAGAATTCTGGATTAGACAAAGGTAGATATATTTGTATTCAAAGCAGGATTTCTCATAGTCATTATAATATAGTTTTAAGCCTCCAAGTCTTAAATATGAAGTATACATAGCATCCACACTGGAACATTAAACATCTTTTTCCCCATAGAAAGTATACTACTACTTTCAAAACTTAGTAATGCCATAAACTCCAAATTTTAAAATTATTCATAATTTTATGAACTAGATTATGGCCATATAAAGTTTGTCTACTAGAGACTTGAGCCCTAATGTGACTATTTATGGATATAGGGCTTGTAGGGCAGTAACTAAGAAAGTGAATGTATATAAGAATGGGTCCTTGATACAATAGGATTGATGCCATTACAAGAAGACACATGAAAGAGGTCTCTTTCTCTCTCTGCCTCAATCTCCTTCCTTTCCTCCCTCCCTCCTCTCTCTTTCTGCACATGAGCACAAAGAAAAGGTCATGTGAGGACACAGTAAAAATGCAAGCCAAGAAGAGGCTTTATCAGAAACCTGTTGCAAGATGTTTAATTACACTTTGTAAAGTTGTGTCACTGTGATTGGTTTAATGAAAAGCTAAACAGGCACTGGGCAGAGGTGGTGCACGCCTTTAATCCCAGCACTAGGGAGGCAAAATCAGGCAGATCTCTGTGAGTTTGAGGCCAGATTGCTCTACAGAGCTAGTTCTAGGACAGGCACCAAAGCTGCACAGAGAAACCCTGTCTCAAAACCATAAAAAAGAAAGCTAAACAACCAATATCTGGAAAGGAGAAATAGGTGGGATTCCAGACATAAAGAACTTTGGGAAGAAGAAAAGGGGAGTTGCCAGCTGGACACAGAGGAAGCAGGACATGCAGGAAGAGAGGTAAAAGCTACAAGTCACACGACAGCATGTACATTAATAGACATGGGTTAATTAAGTTATAGAGCTAGTTAGAGAAAAGCCTAAGCTAAGGCCAAGCTTTCATAATTAATAAGAAGTCTCTCTGTGTCATTATTTGGGAGCTGGCTGGTGGGGCAAAGAAAGACTTGTTATAGAAACAAACACTAATTTCATCTTGAGATGAAGCTTCTACCCTTCATATCCATAAGGAAAAGAGAATGGTGTTAAAGGTACAAAGTCTATGGTCTCTTATTGAAGTATCCAGAGTGGGCTACTACAAAAATCTTGAAGAAGATTTAGAATTGTTCAGCAAAATAGTGTAGATCCCAAAGGAAATAAAATAACTAAATCCTTCCCAGGCTTGTTGGCATCGTATCTTAGTTACTTTTCTATTATTGTGAAAATACACCATGACCAAGGTGACTTATAAATCAGTTTACTGGGGGTTATTTTACAGTTCTAGAGTCTGAGTTCATGACCACCATGGCAGGGACATGGCAGGAGGCAGGCAAGTATTGCACTGAAGCAATTATTGCAAGCTCACATCTAATCCTCAAGCATAAAGCACAGAGAGCCAACTGGAAATGACATGATCTTTAACACGCCTCCTCCAACACATCCACGCCTTGTCATTCTGCCCAAACAGTTCTACCAACTGAGGACAAATTGAATACACTACAGAATTCATGTGCCATGTGGCAATTTCTCCTCCTGCATTCTTGGGGGTTATGGTGGGGAAAAGTTCACTTTTGCTTTCGTCACTCCATAAACCTAAATGGGGGTTTGTTGCGTCCCTGAGATACTAGTATGGCCCAGCCAGTTCAGGCCCCTCACTCCTTTCTTTGATGGTATTTACAAGTTGTCTCTTGATAATGATGCATTTTCACCCCTTCTCCTCTGAACAGAAGATTTATATGGTTGTCTAATAAGTTAGACAGCATCATAAATGATTTGCTGTCAAGATTTTAAAGTAAATTTTCTGAAACAGATGACTATGATTTTGTTTAAATCTAATGAATTGAAGTTGTAGAATATCTCTTAGTGGGTTACTGAATTTCTGTTTTTCTCCGAACCCAAGCTCCAGCTGTATGTAGCTAGTCACACCACTGAGAACCCATGATGAGATCTTCCTCTAGGAGCTTATTTTAATCATTTTCTCCTGTGACACACGAGGAACCAAAATTCTCTTCCCAAAATATGTTGATGTTACATTTCAGAAAAGCCATGTGCTTGACTATCTATAATTTAAGAAAGAGTCCATATGTTCTTTGTATCCCAAACAAGAAGATGCTCGAGCATCACATGCTCCCAGCTGTAGCAACCCCTTCCAATATGAGTGCCTTTTTGAAGTCATTATGTAAACAAAGATGTGTGCTGTCTACATCCACCACAAGAATCCCCATGACTCTTCACTTCCAAGGCTAGAAAATAATATTGGCAAACTGATCGTGGATGTTATAGGATAAAATACCTCAACTCTCAGTCTACAAAATGCTGAGTACCAAAGTTCCTCTGAGTTCCACCCAGTTGCTTTTTGCACATCATCGCATCCCAACTCTAAAACAAGAATGTAGGGATGATCTCCACTCTCTCAAGTCCTATTTAATTACAAGCCACTGATGTTTTCTCATCTCCTCACCAAAGTTCTCTGCAGCACATTCACCAATGGCTTCCCGGCCTGACATGTACTCTGATTATTTGATGCCAGGCATTTTATATTTAAAATGATTGATAATTTTTCCTCACAGAAGCTTTTGAATTTCTTCTTTCACATTAGCCATAATTCTTTTGGATTCATCCGAAATTTCAGATCATTTATTTTCAGTCTCCTTGATTCATTCTTCTCCCTTCCGGCTGGAGACTGATAGCAATCTTAAGGCTATTTCCTCTCTGCCTTGGATTCTCAGAGCCAGCTCCTAAAGGAGATTTGAAGGTTTAGTTTTATTTGGGTCATCTCATCCTAAAGCAAAATGTTTTTCATTATTGTAGCCAAGGGGTTGTGCCTCTTTAAGACGTTTCCGTCCCTCAGCAACTTATTGATAACATAAAAACAAATATCGAACATCTCAAGTGCATCACAGAGTTCAAAGCCCACTTAAAGAAACTGGTCCTACCTTCAAGCAAGTCTTTTGTGTTCACTTCAGGAGCAATGTGGCCTGTTAGGATGTAGAGGGAATGACAACGTGTAAAGTGTGAAGTTTGATAGGAAAGATAGGGGTAATCAAATGAGTGATGTTGATATGGATTGTGTTATATAAAAGGGGCTTTAAATGAGGTTACGGGGAGAGAAGAGAATGCTTCTCAGTTAAAAGTAGAATTCTTCTATCATTGGGGACTAGCACCTGTTAGGATGGGGAAATCCATAAAATAAAAACTCACAGCATATAACCCTTCCTTCAATGTGTTAGGACCAATGTGTTAGAACATGCTCTTTGAACAAACAAAGCTATCTAAACAAACACTACGGTGGGGAGATTTGTTCATTATCTTCACAATCGGGGAGATGTATGTACAAGTTACTAAAGAACTGGAAAATCACCTCAGTCCTTGGCACTTAGATGAAGAAGCTCATCATTAAGGACTTCTCCCCGAGAAGCTATTCCAAAAATGAAGTAAAGACAAAGTTGGATAAATCATTGTACCCTGTAACTATGAACTTAAACCGTAGGGCAACCAAAGTTTGCTCTGTGAAGCCCGCATGAAATCTCAGGAAAGGTGTTTGAAGCAGGAGATGGGTAACTATGTTTATTATTACCAAGAGTTTACCAATTAGTTGTTGTTGGGTTCAGGCCACAAAAGAACAGCTAATTATATTGACTGTTATTACTTCAACCTGTAGCTTTGTGCCAGAGGAAACCCGGCATCTTAGCGCTTCTATAACCTACCAGTTACAAGCCCCAACTTGCTCTCCTCATTCTCATTTGATGGTTTACTTGTTTATTTGTTGGTGGTTTTTATTTTGTTTGTTTTGCTTTTTGAGACAGACTCATATTTGGTAGCCCTGCCTGGTTTGGAATTTACTATGTAGATCAGAGTAGACTCAAACTTGCAGTGATCCTCCTGCCTCAGGAGAGAAGCTGAGATTATAAGCATGCACTACCAGGCTCAGCTCTGGTTCAATTTTAGCTATTCTGTGACAAGGAGTTCTGAGGATGCTTGCTGAAGTGTTGGCATTTGAAAGGTGGAAGTCACATCCTCGAGAGTCTACCTCTGTCCCCAATTCCCACCCCTTTTTCCTGACCCAACAGAAACAGTAATGGGTCAATTCACACCTGTATCAAGTTAGGTAAAATTTGATAGTTAAAAACTAAACTAGCTAAAGCCTAGATTTAAAAAAAATTTATAGCCACAGAAGAATTAATAAACTAGATTTCTTCAGGCTGTGAAATAGGTTTTCAGAGATACCCAGGGCAGCTGTGTAGGTATCATTTCCTTCTTCAGATGATGCCAGAGAAACCCAACCATTCTTGGAGAAGTCTGAGAGGCCAATAGGGAAGGCTGATTTGCCCAGATGTTGGCATATGCCTCCCCAGCAGTCCATATCACCAGAGTGAGAAGGCAGAGGATGGACTGAAAGAAAAATCAAATGCTTTGGCCATGATTTTTGGAATCTGAGAGATACAAAGCCCAACTGAACCACATAATCCTGGCATAAACCTGTGCAGTTTCAAGATGAAAATAGAGTTGCTGGCAATGGGAGTGGCCTTCCTTTTCAGAGTTCTGTGGAAAAAACGATGTAGGTTGTGCTTTATGGGCCATATGTAGAACATGTGATACAATGCCGGTCAGTAAAGAAACTTGCCTTGCATGAAGATCTAAGTTTAGGTGCCCAGCACTAGGGAAGAGAGACAGGCAATAGTTCAGGGTTTGCTGGCCAGCCAGACTTGACCAAGTTCCAAGCCAGTAGGTGACAATGTCTCAAAAAATTGAGGTGGATGCGGTCTCAAAAACTACAGCTAAGATTGTTCTCTGGCCGCTAAATCCATGTTTATACATGTGCATTCAAACACACATGAACCTGAACATACACATATACAATTATGTACTCACATGAAAATATTTCTCCAAAAGTCCACCCAGCCATTCTGAAGGGCCAGTGAGCCATAAAATACGTTGTGGCTAAGCATAGACAGGACAGATGTCCAGGTGCTTGTGAGATTCCAAAGTCTGCTCCTGTTTGTTTCTTGAAAACATAGAGAAAAAAAAAACACTGAGGAAAAACCAGGTTACTCACCCTGTGTTTGAAAGATATTCACAGCCAAGATAAGGAAATACTTTCTCATCAACTAGGTTTTGAGATGCTAGGCATAGACCATGACTTGCTAGATATTCAGAGATACAGAAATGGGAAGAAGTCTACTCGTCAAGTATCTCCTCTTGAAAAAAATCATCAATCGTCTATTGTACCCATAATTTCGCATTTTTCCAGAATGGCTTATGATTGGAATCATGTGATCAAATTGGAATATTTCACTAAGGAACATGTTTTTTAAGTAACCATCATTTTTGTCATTGTCTTTTTAACACTCCATAATATGTTACTGTCAAGATGTACCACTGAATCACCTAATTAAAGCTGTATTTGTTGCCTCTACATTTGGGCAAAGAAAGAACAAAAGTATCCCCTCTTGCCATGACTTACAAAAACACAAGCAACTCTTGCATAGATAAGAATGTAAATATCAATAGACAGACTAACCTATACGTAATTCAAAGCTATCTTCCATCCAGTGAGACAACTTTCCTGTAGAATAAAAATGACACTTTAAGATATAAGTTTTGTACCCCCTTTGCCATATTAATCAGACTTTCATCTCTTATTAAATATTAATTTCAAAGGAAATAAAACATTAATTAAAGTTTCACTTCCAGGAGTAAATGCTTCAAATTTATTCAAGGACTTCCATATAAGAAAGGCTTTCTTTCTCATCTCTCCCCATTGATAGCAAGCTCATTCTGATGTCTTTAGAATTATGCCTTGTTAATGTCTGCGTTTGTTTGTGCATTTATCCAATCACAAGATACATTAAGTAAACTACTTTTAATTAGCTACTTGTGTTTATTTGATAAAGTTTTATGAAATATCATGTCTGTCCTCAGGGAGCTTGAATTCCAGAAAGGCAAATCAGAGAGGACCATTTTGCATAAAGTCTCAAAATGATGACAGGGGCTTTTTCTAAGAGTCTAAATGAGACACATAATTGTCTAGCATTTATAAAAGGTCTCCTCTATTCCCACTGAAAAGAAAGAATTGAGTCTGTAATTACTTTCATTCCATAGGGGACATAGGCACAGATTCTAACAATCTAGTAGTGACAGTTGTTTTCTTAATTGCTCTAATTGCTTTATGGGAACACTTATAGCATTGAGGAAGGTGCAAAAGTCAGTGGTGACTGAGGACATTATTGGAAGTACTGAGAAAGTTTTACTTTGTTGTGTAATAGAGGTTCTGTTGTTTTCATCTCGTGATGATTCAGCTATGCTGCAATAGCACTTCTGTGGTAGACAAGCAGAGGTCTTGCCTACCAACGCGTAAGGACCATAGAGGAACTGGCAGTGCTGCTTCGTCTTGAGATGGTAAGACATCCCCGAGGAATACAGAGTTGCCTCTGCCCAACTTCCTCATCTCAAAGATGCTCTGAAACGTTATTTCCTTGTCTCACACATTTCACAGAGATCTAGTCTGAGAAAAACAAAATCACAACCAATTTAATTAAAATAATTAATCCCATTTTATTTTCAATTCTAGAATTAGGCAGCATCTTATCCTGTATTCTACAAAACAGAATGAATGGACCAATGAGCTCAACAGAGGGAACTGGCATAAAGCAAAATATAAAAGGCAGGAAAGAGCAAAATTAGGCAGAAACCAACAGAAAGCATATGGGTCATTGCAAAAGCATCCTGTACAGGATTAAAATGGAGAGGGCTTCCTTATAATGTTGGCTCAGAGGCATCCCTCCTCTTATTGGTGCCTGGGAATCCCCTCTTCTCTAGAAAATTGGCCTGTGCTAACATTCAGTTTGATTCTATGTCAGTTGGCACGAATGAGTCCATCCATGTTGGTATAGCCTGATCTACTGCAGCCTTTGTCCAAACAACGGTCTCCCATGTATTTGTTTAGCAGTTGCTCCAGCTGAGAGGATGTGAAAATAGTTTCACATCGTTCTCTTCGAGGCTACCCAAACCTCCCTACAAGCTTCTCTAAGGAAAGTCCTTTCCCTCTGCTGGGACTTGCAGGTCAGACCTCTAGAATGGGAAATCTCATAACATCTGATAAGAAAACAAATTCTCTACAGTGTTTTCCTTTTATAAAATGTTTACTTTTGTGTTTTCACTGAGCTGAGGGGAAGACTGAGCTGCCCAGAGGCTTGCTTGCTGTCTCAGCAGGCAGGGTATGGGCAGCAGAGTACAACTGAAATCCTTAGGAAAGCTGTACTGAAGTAGAAAGTTCTAGAATGGACTCAGAGACTCAATTTGACTTTCGTAACTAACAAATCTGATAAACTATGCAAGAGTCTGAGTCAGGACCCCTCTGAGATGCACGTACAAGTCTGCTATCACACGTAATTAGTGTATGTGCTAACATGATAAACATGTTACTTAGTGTCTCCATAAATTAAATTGACCTCGATCTCTAACGGTCATTGATTCCAAAGAAATCATGTTTGCATACAAAAATTTATAAGAATAAAAAGCTTCATGCAAAGTTCTAAGAAGAGACATTAGGTAGATGTTTTGAGCAGTGGTTCTCAACCTTCCCAATGCTGGGACCCTTTTATATAGTTCCCTATGTTGTCGTGACCCTCAACCATAAATTTTTGTTGCTACTTCATAACTGTGATTTTGTTACTGTTACGAATCGTGATATAAATATCTGTGTTTTCTGATGTCTTAGGTGACCCCTGTGAAAGGATCATTTAAGCCCCAAAGGGTTCACAACCCCCAGGTTGAGAACCGCTGCTTTTGCGAAACACCTTCCAGCTCTCAGGGCAGGTGCTGCAAAATCACATCAGAAACTGTGCTAATTTAGCTGCTTACTGCTGTCTGTGGATTCTTTTCCATAGGCAATAAGGTATCTGTTGTTTTTTAGTTGTACATTTCGTCTGTGTCTCTCTGAAACTTTAAATTTGTGGCGTTCTACTCAGATATTTGACCATAATAGGACCAGAAGGTAACTTTTTCATGTTATCTAGGGTGATGAATTTTTAGTGTTTGGGTTTTTTTTTCTGATTTATCAAGAATATCAGTTAGCTATACCCCAAGAAAACATCAATATATCAATCCAAACTGGTTCCTTTGCGCATAAAGCAGACCTAGTACTCACTGGTATGGTATATTATGGCATAGGTACAAGTGTATGTAAAATATTGCAAGCATTCTTGAACTTAGGACATGTTTGTAGCTTCAATATGTAAGATTAGTTGAGTGAATCTTGCGAGATCTGCTTTCATCTAGAAATAAGTTTAACATGACAAAGACTTTTAATATACATGGAGGGTTGTTTATTTGCTTATTTTTTATTATTTTCATTTTTTCTTTTTTTTTTTAGAAACTCCCAGAATGAGAAACAAATAGAGTAGACTTTAATCTAAACTATCCTTTATGAACTGGTGATTGTGGCCAACATAAATTCTCTATTCCTCATGCTTGGTGTAGTGGTGATAGCACACATTACAAAGAAGCCCTAATAAAAATGATTTAAAATTTTCAGTTTCATTGACAATGATACAAAATTGATTGTACTGATGAGATTTGGCTTGTAAATTCCTATTATTCTCAATGATAATCAGTTTCTAATAAAATAATTGAATGATGGCTAATTATAATATAACAATGCCCAAACTTCTGGAAACTGTGTTCAAAGATTTATTACATTCTATTTATTTAATTTATTTAACTAATTTAATACTTGATTTAAATAATTCAATCTATCAATTTAATTTATTTAAATCTTTTTACAAAAATTTAAGTACTATGTTTCCAAGCTTATCCTGTGCTATTAAATTACATAGCAATTAAGATACTTGTAGGCTTTTGTTTTAAAAAATTCTTATCTGGTGTTTTTAGATAGAATACCATGTTTCATTGCATCACTTATCATAGACAAAGGCAAGGATCCTATGCCACCTGAATTCTTATTATGCTCAGGTAGAAATGTAAATTGATATGCACTCTAGAGAAAACAGCTTGAAATTATTCACAAAAGTTAAGCAGACTTTATAACCCAGCATTTCTTGTTTTGTGTAAACATCCATCAATGCCAGTAGGTAATTCCATTAGAAGGATGCTCAGGGCAGATTTAGGTGCAATATCCAAACCCTGGAGTCCTCCCAGCTGACAACAGGAGAAGCCTCATTCCCATTGTTCGGTGATATTACATTTTCACTAGTGAAGCACAACATTTCATTTAGAGTATGACCCAAAGGATTTTGGATATTTGAATATTTTGAATTAAATAGCAAATACCTTTAACGTGTGTATTGACTACAGGAAATGTGTGGGAGAGGTGCTTCTGGGTCACTAAAGGTCCAAACTAGGGTTTGAGTTGCAATTGCACAAGTAGATGTGTGAATCATACATGGATTACATGTGCATATGTAAAAACCCGTCCCATGATCAGTGTACATTTATTACACAATGTCATGGAGATTGCCCCTCTCAAAAGTCTTATGACTTGTTTTATGTGTGACATGTACTTTACACGCTGAGCCATCTCCACAGCCCACGTCTCCTATTTACAAAATTATCCACTCTATCTTTCAGAAGCCCAAAGAATTAAGCTCTAAGAGTTCACTCAGGGTGGCCCATTCTGCTCAGGAACCTGGTGTGTACTGAAGATACTACATGTTCCATCCAGACACTGCAAAGTCAACCACAAAGTCACTTCTGGGTCAAACAAAAGCAGATTGCAAGAGGATTTGGATTTTAGGATATAGTTTGTGGAGCAGCTGTTTAGCGATGTACCCTAAGCGGCATTAACTCATAAAGGACATTAGCACCATGTCCATGGGAATCATTTCTAACAGGCTGTCAAATTAAAGTGTGCAGTTAGGCTATCTTCATTTATTGTTCCTTTTAGAGTAAATATCAAGTTTACTATCTAAGGCTTTGGTGTAGGAGCATAGCTCATTTGAAATGTCTTTACTGCATGAATATGTGCCCCAGAATTTGGATAACCAGTACCAACATAAAAATCTGGGCAGATTATCACATATCTAATTCTAATCCTGAGTAGGCTGAGACAGGATTCCTGAGATTTGCAGGTCATCCAGCCTATCTGAATCAGCAAGCTCCAAGTTCAGAAAGAGTCTGTCCCAGAAAATAAGATGTAGATTGATGGAATAAGACACCTAGTATGGACATTTGAATCTCAAATGCAGTTGCACACATGTGTGGGCATCCTTTCATATAACATGTACATGCACACAAGAACACATGCATAACTTTTCAAAAACAGAGCATTTTCTTCCTGTTTGAAGTGACTTTAACTGTTTGAATTTCTGCTAAAGGAAAGTAAGTTTGCACAAAAGAAATCCTACTGGCAGGCTTGAAGCCTGGTTACCAGGAACAAGAAGATTCAGGTGTAACAGTGTTTTCTGGACATGACAGGACACTAACAACAGTGTTCTGTTAGTTGCTTTTATAAGACCTGACCAATATAAAGCCAGTCAAAACTGTTAAATGGACAAGGTGTGCTCATGAGTCCTTACCTCTATTTGAGAAGCCATTGGCCATTAATGACTACTAGAATAGAGGAATTTTTAATAAAGTTATATGTAGGAGGAGACACTTGTTCATTCCCGGTCACCCAGAACCAAAATAATCACACAGAAACTGTATTATTTAAATCACTGCTTGACCCATTAGCTCTAACTTCGTATTGGCTAACTCTTACATCTTAGTTTAACCCATTTCTAGTATTTTGTATATCAGCATGAGGTTGTGGCCTACCAGCAAAGTTTTAGCATGTCTATCTCTGGCGGTGGATCCATGGAATCCCCTGACTCAGCCTTTCTTCTCTCAGCATTCAGTTCCATCTTCCCCACCTACCTATGTTCTGCCCTATCAACAGGCCAATGCAGTTTCTTTATTCATTAATGGTAATCACAGCACACAGAGAGGACTCCCACATCACCTCCCCTTTTCTGTTTAAATAAAAAGAAAGGTTTTAACTTTAACATAGTAAAATTACATATAACAAAGCAGTTACCAAACAAGAATTACACTTACAATATTTATATCTATTTTATCTTTTATCACAACTAAGGAAAACTATAACTATAAATTCTTCAACTCCATCAAAGACTCCAGGAAAAATATAACATTACCTAAGTAAACAGGAAGTACATTGCAAGCAACTTCCAAAATTCTACAATTAACAGAGATATCTCACTGCCTGGACAGTTACCCAAAGTTGTTCTGTACCGTTGGGGCATCCATCTTTAACCTACTGGCCCATAGCATCTAGCAGACTTTTCCACAAAGCAGAAAACTCTAAAGGCAGTTCAGTCACTTTCTTCTGTATCCTGCAGAATGTCTTGCAGACTCTTTCATGAAGCAGGAACCCTGAAGGATTATCTCACCATTAGGCAAGTTCAGCAGTCATCTCTCTGTGGGTCCTGAATGTTCAGCTAATCTGTCCAGGCAAGAACAGTTTCTTGCCCAAATATCTAGCAAATTCCACAAGGAGCCTCTTCAATGCCCATCTTCCTCTTGAAGTAGTTTGGTGCTGCCAAGAGCAGATGTGTCTCATTGTCATGAAAAGTCCTAAGTTATTTAAACATTTTTAAATGCCATATTCTGAAATTCTCTGAAAGATTTGAAGAATATCTATCTAACTGAAATATATCTCTATATATCTAGAAAACCTAACTAACATGACTACAATCTTGACTATTATAGACAACTATCTATTAAGCTTTATTTCTTAATTATGCATTACATTTTCAAATGAACTACACAATCACAATACCTTAATCAAGAGCAGAAATATAACAAAATTGACCTTAAATTTGTAATAAACCAAGATCCATACCAATGCAAATCTCTATAGCACATTACCCTTTAAATACAAACAAACATTTATAGACAATATTTGGGAATATAGGCATAATTATTTCTCTCCAAACTGTTTCCTGCTGTTTATTGGGTGAAGTATTTTCTTTGTGGAGGTGTTCACAGCAACCTTTCAGGGAGTCTTGTTCCATCATACTATACTGATCTGGAAGCAATCCACAGGTTCTCATCTTCTGAGAAAACAAAAGAAAACCCTCTTTTCCAAAGCAACATATCCTTAGACTCAAATTTTGGAATCAATATACCTTTATGTTGGTTTAACTTAGCAGTCCATACAATGAAATGTCTCTCTGTACTTAGCTCCTTCACAGCCAAAAAATTCAAAGAAAACACAAAAATATACATAATCCAGACGCTCTGTGAATTTTCCGTCTTTACGTGGCTTATTTTTCTTTTTGTACTCTGTCTCTTTAAAGACTTACCTTTAAAAAAAAGCATTAACTTTATTTTATGACTATACTCTTTTTCTTCTCTCTTCCAAGCCTAGGTACATTTATTCAACTGACTTGTTTAGAGTTATTTTTCCTCTGGATTTGTCTTTATTGCATATTTGTAATTCTTTAATGTCCATGAGCGCTTTTTAAAATGCTAAGCACTTCTTAAAACTTAAGTTGCACCATTAGTATGGCATATACAGTAATACCTGCTTGCTCCACATAGTCCAGCATGGTGGAGCCACTTGTGCCTCTGAGCCGCACATGCTGCCCCAGTTCCAGGCACAAAGCTGGTTCCATGTTGCCATCAAGCAGGTTTCAGTGCACTGCTCACAAACCCCATTCAAATACTTGGTCTCCCAAAAGAGGCAAAGGTCTCATAAGCAGTGTGGCCCAGAAAGCCGGCATTTTAAGACAGCTGTGGCTTTCTTCCTAAGGCTGAATCAGGAACATCTCTTGTAAAGGACCTGCAGCAAGCCGCCAAAAACAGCAAGAAGCTGTTTTAAACTCTGAATTTTTTTTTGTGTGTAGAATTCCTTTTCAAGACCTCTCAGGTTGTATGTGGATTTAGTTGGCCACATGGGTGCCAATTTGTAGGAGGGGGTGCTTATTTGTTCCCAGCCACCCAGAATCAAAATAATCACACAGAAACTGTATTATTTAAATCATTGCTTGATCCATTAGCTCTAACTTCGTATTGGCTAACTCTTACATCTTAGTTTAACCCATTTCTAGTATTTTGTATATCAGCATGAGGTTGTGGCCTACCAGCAAAGTTTCAGCATGTCTATCTCTGGCAGTGGATCCACAGCATCCCCTGACTCAGCCTTTCTTCTCTCAGCATTCAGTTCCATCTTCCCCGCCTACCTAAGTTCTGTTCTATCAACAGGCCAATGCAGTTTCTTTATTCATTAATGGTAATCACAGCACACAAAAGGGACTCCCACATCAGGTGTGAACATGGTGGGTCAGCCTCACTCTACTAGATGGTCCCACACCCAAAAACATTATGAGCAGCACTGACTGGATTCAGTGGGTTATAAAAAAAACAAAAAACAAAAAACATGAAATTGGAAGGGGCATTAAAAATGTGGGTGGATCTGGGAGGAGTTATGGGGAAAAGAGGAGAATGTATATGATAAAATACGTTGCATGAATTCGGGAAATTTTCAAACAATTGATAAAAAAATTAAGTAATTCAAAGTAGGTGTGGAATCAAATTAGATGGTGGAAAAGTGCAGGATAAACAGATGAACCTAGGCAGAAAACCAAACAGGGTTCAAATCTCAGCTCCACTTCTCATTATCCATAGAGCTAAGTACTGATGGAGCACCTGCTCTATGCTGGAGACATCCGTGAACTATTTCAGTGCTTCACGTAAACAAGGAAAGACCAGAAAACAAAAGCTAATCCATATTTAGCTGATGCCCAGTAGGGAAGAAAGTCTCTGAAGAAATTGCTTCAACAATTAAAGAGGCAAAGATTTTCAACAGGGATTTGGTCTATCATTTAGGTGGTTTTGTTGAACTTTCCATTAACTTTAAATGTGAGCATCTGTGGGGTATGTGGTTTGGTCTAATTTCCACTTAAATAGCCAATGGCTTATTAGGTATAGATTCTGGAGACAAGGATGTCAGTACTATTTTCCATTGGATGACCATGCCAGCATTGACTCTGAGCCACGGTCTGAGTGCTTACAGGGGAGGAGAGCAAACTCCATCTGGGATTTTATTCAGTACATTTCTGAAGCATGACTAAAAATGCCATCATTGATCAGAGACAACAGAAGGTATAATTCTAACACCGTCTCTCATGTTTTTTCTGTCTCCCTGTGATTCAGGAGGAAGGATGCTGGCTTCTTATCCTACAAAGATCACCTGCCAGTGAGCCAGGTGGTCGTTGGAGATACTGACCGGCAAGGCTCAGAAGCCAAGCTGAGCGTGGGTCCTCTGCGCTGCCAAGGAGACAGTAAGTTTGCCCAGCAGCTGTGACTTGCATTTTCTTATCACATTGAAATAGTGTTTCCATGTTGCTCTGAAGATGCCAGAAAACAGACTTTTTCTTCAAATATATCACACAACGCAAGTGGGGCACAATAAAGAGAGAGCTACATGGATCTTTATAGTAAAGAGGGTGTGTCTAATATAGAAGCCTCCATTCAGGCATAAGATGTGGATATCCATCTTTTTTTGTCTATTCATATGTAACAAGTTTGACTACCTAAGCTTATGATAGCATAAATCGCAATGCTAATAGCGTAAAAGCGCCACTCAGCAGCTGGGATTCCACTGTGTGCTGCTGTTAATGCCATTAGCATGACTATTTATATCACCATAAAACTGAGTTTATGGTGATATAAATAGTAGCATTATGGCTTAATGTATTATTGTAAACTTGGATTATGGCCATATAAAGTTTGACATTATGGCTATCAAACTCCATCATCATCAAAGTTTGATGGTCCCACGAAAGGCAAAGATTGTTTCTACAACAATGTCCTGCTTTCAGGCTTAGGCACCAGAGAGGACTGGGGAGCTGCTAGCTTGGACAGTGGGAGGTAAGAGAGTCAGCATTATGGTCCCACCTAATTAAGGGCACTATTCAGATTTAATGTTGTTTGATACCCTTCGGTGTACTTTATGTGCGCTGGGAGGGGAGCAAGGGAAGGTTGCTATGGGGATTCAGCAATGAGCATCCTGGGCATCATTTCTCTCTATTTCCTGCACATGTGATTCAGGCAACACTCCTGGGAATTCTGTGCTTTTTTCTTGTATACTAGGCAAAGGGAGACCTAGATTCTACTCCCTCAATAACTGGCTCACTCAAAGACCCCAAGCAAGCCTCTCATTTTATCAGCTGTGGTAATGAGAATGCCACCTGTGTCCCAACGCCTCCTGGGAAGGCCATAAAGGTTTTTACTGCCTGGGATTGAATTCCTACTAGCAAAAGATTATGTGAGGTGGAATATTCTTTACAACTTCTGTATATCAATGGAGAATTAGGCCTATTCAATAATAGATTCTTGCAACCACTCAAAAAAATGTAAGGATGTGCTCTTAGCAGTTTACTGCTTAGCTAATTGAGACTGTCAGCAGTTAAACAAGGGGATGTCCCTAACATCCCTAACACAAAGAAGGGGGGAGGTGTTTGGACTGATCTTTCTCTTGTTACACTGGAAAAAAAATGTTATCTACAGAACTGAGATTGGTCAAAAGGTCTTTATGAAGCCTTGGCTATAAACAGTAAAACTTCATTTGTGTATCCAGACTTGGTGGAAATGCAGAAAAAGATACTTGGTTTCAGCTCATTAAGAAAAGATACTGACACAGAACAGTAAACAATATGAATATTAAATAAATATGTTAAGAGAGGGACTATCATGTTCTTTACAGTATTGTAGACTGAAAGTCAATTTTATGTCATAATGACTTATCAATATATAAAATAAAATACCTTTGGCTTATCAATTATAATTCTGAATTTCACTTTGAATTAGAGAAAAATTCTCATTAAGTGGCTGATTGACTTACTTTCACGGGAAGTTTATATGCAAAAGTATATTATTTTTATAGATAGTATATTATTTTTAGCTAATATGATATTGATGCTCCCTAATTATTATACCAGGCTCAGGAAGAATTTATCATGGGTTTGCTTTTTATGCAGCACTTCACTAAGTGATCTGGAAATAGGAAAAGGTAGTTCAGAAGTGTTTGAGAAATTTGCATGAAAAAGTATTAGAAGATACAGATACTTTATCATTGTACTGACCAGTTTTGTGTTAACCTGACACAATCTAGAGTCATCAGAGAGGAAGAAACCTCAGTTGAGGAAATGCCTCCTTGAGGTCAATTGCTGATCAATGCCGGAGGCCCCAGCCCATGATGGGTGGTGCCGTTCTTAGGCTGGTCATCCAGGGTTCTGTAAGAAAAAGACTGAGCAAGCCATGAGGAGCAAGTCAGTAAGCAGCACCGCTCCATGGTCTCTGCGTCAGCCCAAGTCTCCATGATCTTGCCCTGTTTGAGTTCCTGACATGGTTTCCTTCAATGATGAATAGCAATGTGGAAGTGTAAGCCCAATCAACGCTTTTCTCTAACTTGCTTTAGGGTCATGGTGTTTTGCTACAGCAATAGAAACCCTAACTGAGATAATTATTTAATGTTAGGTTTTCTGATATAATATTATTGTAACTAATTTCTCAAGAAAGGAGTAATAGAAGGTGCAGTTGTTGAGATAGGCGTGTGTGTGTGATACGTGTGTGTGTGTGTGTGTGTGTGTGTGTGTGTCTTAAAAAAGAGACAGCAATGGGGACAATGGGGGAGGGGGAAAAAAGAGACAGCAAATCAGCAAGAGAGACTAATTCTGGGATTCTGGAGTATCTCCCTCTAACGCTGTCCGTTTATTTTTGAGGCAAGGTCTCTCACTGGACCTGGCACTCACTATCTTGGCTGGTCTAGCTAACCAATGAGCCTCTGGAATCTACCTGTCTATGATCTCCACATGGGGATTACAGTATACGGAACCATGCCCTATCTTTTAAAATGGGTTTTAGATATCTAAACTCAGGCCCCTTTGCTTTCTTAGCAAGCACTTTATCTACTGAGGCATCTCCCCACATAGACTCCATATTAATAAAAGTCAGAAAATAAGAAAAGCATGATGATAAATGTTCATTTAAGTTTCTAAGTCAAGATTGTTTTCAGATGCATTATTAGGACTGTATTAGTCAGAGTTCTTGAAGGGAAAAGAAATGATAGAATGATAAATAATAGTATACACATACACACACTTGCAGAGAGAGGCAGTTTGTAAGGTTAGCTTAAAGTCTGTGAGTAGGCCAGTAATGGCTGTCTCCTGGTGGAAAAGCCAAGAATTGAGTGTTTGTTCAGTCCATGAGGCTGGATGCCCTAGCTAGACTTTAGCTGACATTGGACTTTTGGAGAAGAAAGTTCTAACACTTTTAGGAATGACTCAGCAGAAGGACAGATGAACTCGTCAGCGAGAGTGAGGGAAAGCAGGCAAAAAGCAAAAGCTTCCCTCTCCCTGTGTTTGTATGTAGGGTGACACCCGAAGGCGTGGCCCAGATTCATCGTGGGTCTTCTGAGCACAAATCATCTAACCTAGAAATCCCTCTCATGTATGTCCTGATGCTTGGGTTTGGGTTGGCACCAGATGTTGTCAGACTGACAATCAAGAGAAGACATCACAAGGGCCCATTATTTATGAAAATAGCTATCTCATCAGTGAACAATGAACAGGATAATATAGACTCAGAGAGATGCTTTTAAATCATATTTCACCTAATATTTATGAAAACTGCAATGATAGCTGAAATTATGTGGAATACTTTGTATTTGTGAGAGAAAGGCACTTATCTTCCTTTTCCCCAGGAAACTGAGAATGTGTTGGATGAACTTGCCCTGCCCAGAGCTGTCAGCAACGAGCAGTTAGCAGACCAAATTTCCTGTTAAGGACATTCTCGCATGGGTACAGTTACAATGAAAAATTCCATGTGGACATACTCCATGTGGACAGTACTTCCCAGGTTTTAGAGTTGCCTGATATCCTTGGACAATTGTAGCCTGTGTGCAGTGCATAAGGCAAACAGTGTTTCTGTTCTTTCAAGAACAAATTCTTTCTTTTCAAATGGTATTGGCATGCCAAATTTCCAAGCCCTCTTGGAAGTTGGAGCAGAGAATAAAAACATGATTTTTGACTTCATGTTCTTCCTTCTGTCAAAGACCAGTTAAATTCAAGTGTCTAAAAAAAATACTTAGCTTAGGAATGGTATAGATGGCTCAGTGGTTAAAGGCATTTTTCCTTCTTGAAAAGAACACAGGATTTATTCCCAGCATTCACATGGCAGCTCACAACTGCCAGTAACTCAATTTCCAGGGGAATCTTACCCCTTCTTTTGACCTGAGTGGACACCATTTTTTTTAATGTTTCCCTTGGGTCTTAGCTCATCACAAGTTCCCACCTACCCACAGTGTGCTAAGAGAATTAGATCCAACAAGTTTCTTTTTCTTTTTTCTTTCTTTGGTTTTTCGAGACAGGGTTTCTCTGTAGCTTTGGAGCCTGTCCTGGACTAGCTCTTGTAGACCAGGCTGGTCTCGAACTCACAAAGATCTGCCTACCTCTGCCTCAGGAGTGCTGGGATTAAGGGCATGCGCCACCACCACCCGGCATAGATCCACCAAGTTTCTTAAATCACCTTGTGACTTTGTGCTGTTATTTATGGAGATGAGCTTGCTTTGAGATACTTCTTAAGGGCTCTAGAGAGCTTCAGAAGAAGCAGTTTTACCCCTGAACACCCACTATATTTCTCTCTCTCTGCCTGCCCCACCCTACCCCCCTGTCAGTCTGAGGAGCCCCGCTTCAGCAGCTCTCCAGAGGTGTGTGGTGCATTAGGCCCCAGTTCTAGGCTCTACTGGCAGAGAATGAAACTTTTTCTGAGCTCTGTCCAACTGTTTCAGAGTTGTGGGTGATTTCCTCATGCCTGCCGAGTTTTGGCTTTTACTCTAAGTCATTCGAACTCATAGACTCATGTAGTCAAAGTGCTAAAGCAAATCAGTACCTTCCATTTAGGGCACTGCGTCTCCTACGGCACAGTGAAATGCATAGGCCTTGACAGGGCGGCTGCTGTTGTTTTCCCCTTCAAATACCTCCAAGTCGAAACCTTCAATCTAAAAGAAACCAGTGTGACTAGTGATGGATGGTTTGCTACAATAAAAATTGCAGAGAAATTATGCATCTCTCTTACACCACAGGTACTCACCTAGAGAAAAAATAAGGGATCCATTTAGAGAATCAGAACTCCATATCAGAGAAGACACTTTTCAAACTTAAATATGGGCACACTCTCTGAGGCTGCTGGGAAACGTTCATGAACTAAAAAGAAAGTCAGTTTTTGAAGACAGAAATCTTATTCTACTGTATATAGTGACTATAATTAATTGCAGGGATACAGGATTTGCTGGGTAATTGTTTTGCTCTCAGCCATATGAACTAAAGAATTACCATCTCGCCTCTAGGGATATAGACTTTAAACAATTAATTAGGAGCAAGTTTGCTACAAAGGCAAGCCTTTTCAATAAACCTGGGCAGAAACAAATTGGAGGCACGTGTTACTGGAGACTGCTTACCCGTCCACACCAGAAATGGGAGCTGACAGGCGGGACACTGCAGTCACCCTGCACGCTTAAGATGCAAATTCAATTTCTTACAGCTGCAGAGGTACCTGGGAATCAAGGGATGAGAAAGCAGGGCAGGAAAGACATTCAAGTCCAGGTCAGGAGCTCTGTGAGCACAGAGACAAAAGCCAGTGAGAAGGAAGGAGGTGGTGATGGAGTTCTAGCCAGATGACAATGGACATGTGTTCCTTGCATAATGAATCGTCTGTGCCAGAGTGGTCAAACGCTGCACACTCTGCTGGAAATATTTCCCAATCCATGAGTGCAAGCTGCCTGTTCCCTCACTCAGGGAGTCAGTCACAGCCCTGTCCACACACTGTCACCACCCAGGAAACGTTTTCTGCGGTGCAGTGGGCTGTGCAAGAGCAGGAAGGAGTCACCAGTTTTCCTTGTGAAGAGATAGCAACTCCCCAGGCTGCAGAGAGAGTACAAAGATTGTTTATCTCCCTCAGGGAGGCAAAAGATAAGAAAGGGAGAGACCGGGAAGAGAAAAGGCCCTGGTACAGGTTCTAAATCTAAAGGAAGCCCTTTGTATTCATCCTCTCTCTTGATTCCTCCCATTCCTGCTCCTCCTTTCTTCTCTCAACTTCCCCCCCCCCCCGCCCCCACGCGAGGTGGTTTGCAAATTCATTTCAGAGCTGGGTTCAGAAAGAAACATCTGTGTGGTTCTTTTAGAATCCTCTTATATACCACATTCCATTAGATGTGATGCTAGGATTTGAAGGAGGAAGAAAACAGGTCTCTTATGTTCTTGGGAATGCACTGGTCTGAACATTTGCTTGGAAGGCATTAAAGATAATCACTCTCTTTTTCAACCTTAGAAATCTTTGCTTGCAGTTTTTCATGTTCCTAAGATCTTTTCCTTGCTCCCTGCCTAGCCAGATTTTACAAGGAGCACATACCACCACCACCCCTGTGCCTGCCTTGGAATGTTCCAGGCTACCAAAGTGTCTCAAAGTACTACCTACTTCCTACACAGTAGTAGAGGCTGTGCTCTCGTGGGGCAATGGAATCTATCTTAGTCACATGTAACAGTGTCACTGGGCTAATTCCTGCTGAAATGTGACTGACAAGCCCTGAAGAATGTCCAACTAGACAAAGGCAGTCACTGAGAAGCAAGAAATGTTGGGGAAGCAGCACAGACATTAAGGGCATTATTGAATAAATGCGACCTCCTGAGACTGAGAAGCTTCTGTAAAGCAAAGGACACTGTCACTAAGACAAAAAGGCAACCCACTGACTGGGAGAAGATCTTCACCAACCCCGCAACAGACAAAGGTCTGATCTCCAAAATATAGAGAGAACTCAAGAAACTAGACTTTAAAATGCTAATTAACCCAATTAAAAAATGGGGCACTGAACTGAACAGAGAATTCTCAACAGAAGAAGTTCAAATGGCTAAAAGACACTTAAGGTCATGCTCAACCTCCTTAGTGATCAGGGAAATGCAAATCAAAACAACTTTGAGATACCATCTTACACCTGTCAGATTGGCTAAAATAAAAAACACCAATGATAGCCTTTGCTGGAGAGGATGTGGAGTAAGGGGTATCCTCATCCATTGCTGGTGGGAATGCAAACTTGTGCAACCACTTTGGAAAGCAGTGTGGTGATTTCTCAGGAAATTCAGGATCAACCTACCTCTGGTAGGTACCCAGCAATACCACTCTTGGGAATATACCCAAGAGTGGCCCTATCATACAACAAAAGTATATGCTCAACTATGTTCATAGCAGCATTGTTTGTAATAGCCAGAACCTGGAAACAACCTAGATGCCCTTCAATGGAAGAATGGATCAAGAAAGTATGGAATATATACATATTAGAGTACTACTCAGCAGTAAAAAACAATGACTTCTTGAATTTTGCATGCAAATGGGTGGAAATAGAAAACACTATCCTGAGTGATGTAAGCCAGACCCAAAAAAAGAGGAGCATGGGATGTATTCACTCATAATTGGTTTCTAGCCATAAATAAAGGACATTGAGCCTATAATTAGTGATCCTAGAGAAGCTAAATAAGAAGGTGAACCCAAAGACAAACATATAGTCATCCTCCTGAATATTAACCTTCATCAGGCGATGAAAGCAGACAGAGACAGAGACCCACATTGGAGCACCGACTGAAACCCCAAGGTCCAAATCAGAAGCAGAAGGAGAGAGAGCACGAGCAAGGAATTCAGGACCGCGAGGGGTGCACCCACACACTGAGACATTGGGGATGTTCTTTCGGGAACTCACCAAGGCCGGCTGGACTGGGTCTGAAAAAGTATGGGATAAAACCAGACTCGCTGAACTTAGCGGATATTGAGGACTGCTGAGAAGTCAAGAACAATGGCACTGGGTTTTGATCCTACTGCACGTATTGGCCTTGTGGGAGCCTAGTCTGTTTGGATGTTCACCTTACTAGACCTGGAAGGAGGTGGGAGGTCCTTGGACTCCCCACAGGGCAGGGAACCCTGACTGCTCTTTGGGCTGACTGGGGAGGGGGAGTTGATTGGGAGAGGGGGAGGAAAATGGGAGGCGGTGGCAGGGAGGAGACAGAAATCTTAAGAAAGAAAGAAAGAAAGAAAGAAAGAAAGACAGAAAGAAAGAAAAAAAGAAAGAAAGAAAGAAAGAAAGAAAGATGTTGAGGATGAGGAGCCTTCAACCTCTTCTCCTGGCTTTCTGAATTACAAGGATAGGCTGGACTTGCAATACAAGTTCTGAAACCTCTGAAACATAAGACAATAAATAACTCATGCTCCCCAAGTTAAGCAGCTCTCTCCACCTAATGACATTCCCCTCCTCAGCAGTGTGAGCAATGTGAAGACTGGTAGCCCTACCTGCTCCCTTCAGGAGCCGACACAGAGGTTACAGGAATTGCTTTTGTCCACAGCTCAGGGTTCAAAGTTGACTCACAGGCACCAACCTAACTCTGAGACTGAATGAAGCAGTTGTCTTCCTGTGTGGCCCTGCAGGCATAAGCAGGCACGAGCTGTTCCTCCCCCCACAAGCTGGGTCTCCTGATGCATTCAAAGCTGGTTCTGGTATGAGAAGAAAAGGGAACAGCTGATAAAAAGAATTTCTTCCCATCTACAGGGAAAATAAATGGTACAGTTCAATTCCTCACTCCTCTGTTGGACAGGTCATCCCTCTGCAATAGTGTTTATTTTTCTCCCACTCAATAGAATCCAAAGGAAAAGGTTACAAAAACTGTAGTTGAAATATCCTAGCAGCCTTTGTTGTCTGTTTCAACAGCGCTAACACTTGATTCCATCCATTGGAAGAAATGGTGACTGAGCAAAGGAGGCTGGCCTATAGCTGGAAGGTGCAGAAAAAGAGAACAAACCTGGAGAGGTCATTTCAAAGTTACTTTCCTTGCAAGGCAGGCATAAGGAGAACAATATAGACAAGTGGCCCCTTGGTTAATATCAAGTTATTACAAGTTCCCTTTGCAAGAATTGAAGGACACTGAGAGTTAAAGCAGAGGGAATTTCATCATCAAACCAGGGACCTGAGCCGGGTGGTGGTGGCGCAGGCCTTTAATCCCAGCACTCGGGAGGCAGAGGCAGGCGGATCTCTGTGAGTTTAAGGCCAGCCAGGTCTACAAGAGCTAGTTCCAGGACAGGAACCAAAAGCAAAGGAGAAATCCTGTCTCGAAAAATCAAAAAAAAAAAAAAAAAAAAACAGGGACCTGATGGGAAGCTGGCTCTCTCCCACTCCCTTGACTTCTCACAGGTCACTTAACCACTGAGCTGGGCTTTAGCTACCTCCTATTGAGTTGTTAATTTGATCTATGGTCGGATAGGACCCAGTACAAGAGCATAAAGCAATAGCTTCCTGAAAGTTCTGTTCAATATTATCTATACTGAGGGATGATTGAAGAAGTGGGAGAAGTAAAGAGTAGCTAGGAACAGTGAGATTAACTTAATTCTTAGCAATGATTGTCCCTTTAACAGACAAGCCGCGCCCACTCCCTTCCTGCTTGCAGCCTCAAACTCCGCTAGCCCTCTCTTCCAGTCCTCTCTCTCGAAGAGGCAGCTTCTGCCTCTCTCCCCACTTCTCCGCTTACCCCCATCTTCTCCTCTTTCTTTCTCTCCCTCTCTCCTACCCCTTGTCTAACTTTATTCTGTATGGTATGTTTATCTATCTCTCCCGCCCGCCGGCCACAGTCACGTGGAGACTTTGTGCAGTCCCTTCTTGGGACCTTGGGACCCCGGCGGCTTGTAGCAAACCCATCTGCATGGTGTGCCTATCTGTCTGCCCCTTGCCCACCCTCCGCCCTCCTGGCTAGCCGCCGGCGACGCCCAGGGGACCAGCCATCATTGAAGACCTGCTATGGGGTGCGCCCGGGCCCTGCCCGGGGCTGGCTGCTCTTGGGACCCGCAGCAAATCCATAACAGATAGTCCCAGTTCTGACTGTGGACTTCTCAAAATCAAGAATAGCTGATATACTTGAACATGGTGAGCCCTGTGACATCTCATCCTCTTACTGTGTCCTCATCTCTTTCTGAACTGGGCACTCTCTACAAAAGTGATGGAATTCCCACACACAGGAAAGGATTTATCTTTCATACCTTGGATCCCCATGTTCAGATTCCTCTGCGGAACAGTCAGAAGTCTCACTATTCACAGAGGTAGAGGCAAGGCTTTATCTACGGAGTTTTAAAACTTTCTCATGAGGAACACTGGGAATTGAGAAAAACACTAGATAAAACTGATTCTAGCCTATTCCTGGCTCCGCTACAGAAACCGAGTCCTACCTATGGCCTTTATTGAGGAAAATGACACCAAAGCTCCCGAATCGGCTCAGTTTCCTACTGAGGCAAACTTCTTACACAGCTGAGAAGGTACTTGGCTCCTAGAGGGGAGCTAAGTGTAGAGCTCAAAAACATCGTAGAACTGTGTTGTGCACTTTTAAATATTATTTCATTATTTCATACATGTATCCAATGATTGAATTTTTATTTATTTATTTATTTATTTATTTATTGTGTGATTTTTCGAGACAGGGTTTCTCTGTGGCTTTAGAGCCTGTCCTGGAACTAGCTCTCTAGACCAGACTGGTCTCGAACGCACAGAGATCTGCCTACCTCTGCCTCCCGAGTGCTGGGATTAAAGGCGTGCTCCACCATCGCCCGGCTAATGATTGAATTTTTTTATCATTTTCCCTCCCCCATTGCCTTGGCCAAGGTGTTTGTATTCTTAGAATTTTCCTGGGATATGGGCAGAATATAAATTCTGGTCCAGATATGGAAAACAGCCTGGGATGCTCTGAGGAGTAGCTGCCCTGGTGCAAGAGGGCGTGAGGAACACAGGCTTCGGGATCAGGCATCCCCTGAATCAGATTCCAACTCCCTCTGGGTACCTGCCCCCCTGTATAAGCTCTTACCCTCTCTGGGCTTCTACACCTAGCAATCAGTTTTACCTGGGCTACAGATCAGAAAATTGGAAATCCATCACTATTTTTCTTAGCATCCCAGTCACCAGTGCTATTCAAAAGAAAGAAAGAAGAGAGAGAGAGAGAGAGAGAGAGAGAGAGAGAGAGAAAGAAAGAAAGAAAGAAAGAAAAGCTATTTAGTATCACTGGTAGCTGGGATTCTCAAAACATTAGTGACCTTCACTGTCACCCTATGGTATCAATCTGTTGTGTACAAGTGGCAGAGGCCTGTCTTGCTATCTCCCCCCCCCCCTTGTACATTAGTTTACATTTTCTGTGAGTGTGATAGAATAAACTGACAAAAGCAACTTAAAGGAGAAGAAGTTTTATCCCCAGTTCAAGGATACAGCACAACACAGCCTGGAAGTCACAGCAGCGGGAGCTTGAGGAGGCAGAGAGATGTTAGTCCTCTGCTGGCCTTCTCCTCCTTATCAGCCCCAAGTGCCTATTGTGTGGAATTAGTTGCCCATAGTTAAGGTGTGTCTCCTTTCTTCAGGTAACTTAATCTAAATAAGCCCTTGCTCCTGTGCAAGGTCTGTCTCCTGGGTGATCCTAAATACTGTCCAGCTGACCATGCCTTAAACTGGCTCTGTGTCTGTGTGTAGAGAAACCCTGTCTGATGTGTCTTATTTGATTATCACCAGCTAGTCCTTTTAACATGGAAGCAGTGGTGACAATGACTGAAGTTCAACAACATTGACTGAGGCCCAGGGACCACACTTTCTATGCTCAGAGCCCCTCATTTTCTTCTCTTTTCCTGGCTCCTAATTGTTGCCCTCTTTGCTTCCCATCCTTTGTGACTGCCCCTCGGAGGATCTGGAGGATCCTGCAGAGCGTGGTGAGAACCAAAGAATGTAGGCTGGGCATGTCTTCCAAAGAATAGTCCCAAACACCTGCCTCTCCCCTAGCTCAGGGCTCAGTAAACACTCTCCCTAAAGTACCAGGAGGACAGTGGGTAGTTTTGTGGGCCAGTGATCTCTGTCACAAATCCTCAGCCCTGTCACTCAAAAACTGCCATAGGCGATGTATAAACCAAGCAGCGTGGCTGGATGCCAGTAGCACTTTATTGATACAAACAGGTGACAGATTGAATTTGTCTCAAAGGTCGGAGTTAGCTAACTCTGGATCTACTCGTTTGAAAGCTGAGATTTTTGTGTATGGTTTTAAAAATGTATAGAATTGTGGCAATGTTCCTTTGCTGTTTTAATGCAGATTTTATTTGTTGTTGTTTTTTAAAGCTCTATCATAGTGACCACCACCCATTGCTATATTTTAAACAAGGATTCAGCCTAGATCCCTGCCTTTCTCCACATGCATTTGTATTTCTGCGAGTATCTGTACAGCAGCATACATACACTCAACATCCATCCAAGGCAATATATAAAGAAGTATCGCCTATACTTCCTGCCTCAGAGAGACTGAAAGAAAATGCCCAGTGGCAATGTGAGCATAAGCCAGACATAGTAAAGCACACATATAATCCAGGCTCTTCAAAGGCAGAGGCAGGAGGATAGTGTGTTCAGTGTCATCCCGGGCTGCATAGTGAGATCCTGTCCAAACAAAGCAAGTGTATCAATACTCCAGAGTGAAGTTTGTTTGCCAACATAATGCTTTTCCATTTAGGATCCAGAAAAAGTTTCCAAAGCTATCAATTAATTGTATCATCTTTTGTCTTACAACCACCAATGATTTTCCATCACGCCTAAGATGCAAACCTCCAGACACATCTTGAGGTTCGGGATGGCCAGCCCCACCCACCAGTCATGGCTCCTCCTTCCATTCCAGCTCTTATTCACCTTGTCCCTCCAACATGCTGTTCTTCTGGCCACTTCCAGAACTTTTACTTGTGGTTTCCTCTTTCTGAAACCCACTGGCCCAGGCCTCATCCCATCATGTAGGTCTTGGTGTTGATGTTAAAGTCTCTCTCTACTGACTTTGCTTAGTACAGTCTTCCAGCCCTCATCACCATTCTATGTATTTTCCTCACAGAAATTCCAACACCCTAAAGTCACCTCTGCAAGATAAACACAGTCCTGACACTAACTGCCCACACCAGTGTGGTCCTCTCAAGTTAAGAACTAGTCCCCAGTAAGATCACCTTCCCTTCTGGTACCAGCAGTGTGTCAAACACAGTTCTGACCAGCTCTACAAATTTGGAGGTTCCTACTCTCTCTTCAGGGTCAATAATTCATTAAGATGACTATATGACTCAGGAATAGACAATACTCAGATTTACATTATTAAAAACACAAATCAAGACTTGCCAAATGAAGAGGTGTATAGAGTGAGGTCCAAGAGTCTCTGGGGATGCACAGCTTCTTGATGTGAGAATGTGTCACTCTCCTGTCACATCTGTATGCATCACAGACCAGCAACCACCACCAGAGCTTCAGCCATCTAGGACTTTTACAGGGATTCCATTATACAAACATGGGTGGCTATAGCATTACCCACGTGACCAAAATTCAACCTTCAAGTGTATAGATACAGTATCAGGAATCTAGTTCAAAAGCAGGACACACAATTTCTTCTACATCAATCCTGTTATCTACTTACATTATCCACCCTTCATTCCCCATCAGCAAGAGGTGCTGGACTGCATGTAAGGCAAACTTAGATACCCTGAGCCAAAGATGATTCCTGCCACCTAGAACCACTCCAATGAGTCCATTAAATGAATACAAATGGTTAACTAACCTCAAAAAGTTTAATGGGCACTGTAGATAAGCAGTGGAAGCCATGCAGCCAGGTACGGTGTGATAAATTACTGAAAACTAGCACAGACAATTCTGGTTCTGGCGTACCAGAGAGGGGCTATCATTTGATTTATATGCATGACTATTTTTAACCTCCACAAGCTCTTTGCACATTTACTCATCCTAACTAACTGAAAACTTATTCTTTTGTACTCTGGAAATCCCTTGAATCCGATGATTATCTTCAAATTAAAGATTTTAAAAAAAACTCTTTGGCTAAGTTTTTATACTTTCTCTGGCAATTCTAAATTAAGACACACATGAAATATTGAATTTATAGAACTCATTGTTTAATCTAAATTAGATTAACCCTCCTGGCTCTTCACAGATCCAAGTGAGCATTCCTTGCTTTTGTTTATCCATGTCTCAAGGTTATTACTGACAAAATTACAATTAGTCAGTACTTCAGACCTATTGTTTAGGTGCAAAGCTGTGAGCTGCAAACTCCCTCACTCTGGTGTAATTAAAACTGTGCTTCAGTTCATCTCCTGAAGACGCCTACCTGGCCCTGCATAAAACTTCCTTTCATGGTCCTGCTACACATAGGCCTTGGAGACTTGGCAACAAAGTTAAGGAAACAAAGTTTAAAAGCAGCCTCTCTGTAAAGTCTTCTGAGAAGTCTTCTGATATAATAATATTACCATCATCAGGATGGTAATAAGTAATAGTAAGTAATAAATAAAAAAGTAGTAAGTCTCAGAAATAATAGAGAACTCATAACAGCAATCCAAAGGTAGAGCCTAGAGGACTATTGGCTCAGTTCATTAGAGATTAGCCTGGGTTACATAGCAAGACTCTGCTCTAAAAGAGAAATATCATTAGGTCATAAGACATTTAGAATGATATTTAAAGTAAAATCTGATTCAAAATTAAGGAGAGATGCATGCTTCAGAAATGATGTATTTGCTTTTCTACCCACACACTGGCATGACATACTATTATTTAGAATGAATGTCCAGGAGACAAAAGGATGGCTTGGCAGTTAAGCATACTGGTTGCTCTTCTAAATGGCCAGAGCTCAATATCCAGCACCCATATGGCGGCTCATAAATGTCCTTAACTGCTGGCCCTGGGGATCAGACTGCCTCTTCTGACCTCCTCAGGTCTAATTGTATGTGAGGCACAAAATCTCATGCAGACAAAACACCATACACACAAAATAAAAGCAAAGCAAAAAATATGAATGAATATTCAATCTCAAATTAAGAAGAAAGAAAACTCCTGTGTCATATTCACTAATTTTATCTTTGAGTAAATTCAGGGGTCAATTGTTTCAAAGAAAACAATTGTCTGCAAGCTGATGCATACAGGGCAGTGTACTAGCTCGAAACATAACCAAGACCCTTTCCACCCCTAAGTGTAACTAGAAATGTAGCCAACATTGGGTTTTGATGAAGGAATATCCTCTGCTCATTAAGATTCTACCATGTGCCCTCTGTGCAGGGTTTTTCTGGACTCACTCAGAATGAAGACAATGAGGAGGCTCAAGAGTCTTTTCTGCAGTCCCTTCGTCTCATGCAACAACTATTCCTTCATTCAATTGTAGTAGAGTACCCTAATCAATTTTATGGTATTTAGAACTGCAGGAATTAATTTTATTATGCTGAATTGGATGGAAATTTAAGACCTGAGGTTAAAATATGGCCTTTTATTTAATGGAAATGAGATATGTGTCTGTTCTGGTTTTTTCCCCTATTAAAGTTCTGAGAGAATAAGATGAGTTCAAGAAAACCAGAATTGTTGTACAATAGCTTGATTTTCCTCTTTTGGTTTGACCAAAGATACAAAGTTAGCCTGGGCAGTCTTCATTTAAAATAAAAGGAAAAGAGGAAAAGGGAAGAAAGAAGGAAAGAAATATTTGAAAAATATCATGTCACTATATAATGCCTAGAAATGAACTTGTGAAAAGAGAACAGTGCCCGAGCATTGAAGCTGGAAATTCTCTGATCTTCATGGATCTTTATCACCTAAATAAATTTCTATTTTACCTATGTCTTTTAAAGTGATTTACATTACATAAGGAAAATCCATCTCTTGTTGTCTAAATATTATGACCACATAGAGGTACTGAAACTCCATTTGTGTCTTTCTTGACCAAAAAAAAAAAAGGGCAATTTGGTTGATCGAACAAAAAAACAAAATTGTTCCAATCTTGCATATCTGTAAGAAAAATCAAGACAAACTTCAGGGTAACTTCCATAGGAAAGCAGATTTTTGCCACTTCTCATTGGGGGTGTGGAAGATAAGGAACCAGAATCTCACCCTGGACTTTCAGTGACCAAATCACATTTGACAGTAGTCATTTCTGAGTGGGCGCCATCAACCAAGACTAGATATGATTCAGCAGGTTAGGGTATTATACAACAGTAATTTTTTTTAGAAGTCCAACAAAAGAAAAACAATTTTGAGAATAAATTCTTCTGAAAGTCTATGTTTTAAAAGTGCTTCGTCCACAGTTCTACCTCTGTGGATCACACAGCTTCAGCAGCTATACCACTCCTAAACTTCTTCCTTCTCCAACCTAGCACACAAGGACTGGGTATCAGGAAATCAAGAAAAAGTGAATTACACATGTTTTCTATGGTTTCTACTTTCTGCTGTCATGCAGGATTTCATTTCCTTCTGGTACTGTTTTACACACACACCACACACACACACACACACACACACACACACTGACCTTCAGAGCTTAGCACTAATACTTCCTCTCATGACTCTCCTCTCAATTCGAAGCTTATTTTATTCAAAGTAACCACAACTGAGGACTTAAACCAATTTGAGACTAGTGTCATTGGAAGTGGAGAGGAAGGCCAATGAGATAGAAATTTGGACTGTTTCTGTCCCATGGGCTGTGGCAACAACAGCTGATGGCTCTACAAGGTCTCTGTAGCCTATCAGATCCTAATCTACAACAGACTCAAACCTGGAGCTCAGAGCTTTGTTTCAAGTGAGGAAATCACTTTCTCACTTAAAAGCTAAAACACTGACTGGGTGATGAGATAATCTTTAATTCTGAACAGATCTATGTATGTAGACAACTCCATAACAGGTTTGAATCTGTGGATTTTTGGTTGGTGTTTGCAAAACCTTATGCATTACACCTAAAGCCTGTAAGAAGAGAAGGCAGAACCCTCACCTCTGCAACCTGCTCTCCACTGTGGATGAGACAGGGCACAAAAAAGCTAGAAAGCCCCCATTTCTGATGGCTATAACTCTGGAGTCATGTCCCCAAAAGAGTTTTCTGTGATAATGGGGGTTTACTATTTAATGAAGACTTTTACCTGGAGAAGATTAAGAAAAGTACATGGAATCAGGAAATCAAAGTAGGGTGACCTTTAGGGTGTCCTTGATTACAGGGTTTTGATTATGTATATGACAGAGAATCCTCAAGATCACAATGGAGCATGACCAGGGCTATGGTTCCATGAAAGAGTGTGTCCTTAGCCCATGAGAAGAAATGTTAGGTTCAGTTACCAGAGTGTCCTTCTCTGAAGACAGATTATAACTGAGTTGAAAACCTCCTACTGTTTAGTGGCGTTATAGCCATCTTAGCATGGTGGCACAGCACATAACCCTTATGTTTGTGAAGCTAGCAACCAAGTGACCGACTATGCTGTCAGTTTCATGAAAGGAAGGCTCATGGAGTTTGGGGGAGAATGTAGTATTTATTAACAAGTATGTTGTTGGCTTATATATGTACTATATTCTGCTCTTTATTGTTTTAGTATATATCTTTGTGCTTATACAAGACTCACTTATGGGCTGTTGTACCAATAGCAGCCTCCCATGTCTCCATTTAAGAAGCCAAATTGATTGTTCACTAGCTACATCTCAGTCATTGATAATGCTGTTCTAAATATTAAGATAGTATCTTGAGGTAATATCGAACAGTTGTTCAGAAAAAAGGTTTCGAATAACAGTTTCAAGCCAGTTGAGGAAACACTAGGGTGGAGGAGATAGGGTGTTATGTGCTCCCCAGGCACAGTCCCAGGTCCCATGGTTCCTTAGGTCGGTAGTATAAGGCACAAAGCAAAGCCAGGAAAGGTCAATAGTCAAGCAAGAACAATATTCAGGAGAGGGCCAAGCCCAAAGGAAGATGGAAATAAGCTTTTAAGAGCTTCTCTTATGGGAGTCGGGAAAGTGTGTTTTGATTCCCCCAAACAGGAAGTTGTGACAACAGTTGTGAACTGGCCACCAAGGAAACTCACCAAGCACTTAGCACTCTGGGACTCTTTGGGAGGTAGGGACAGTGCTAGTCCTGATGCCCTGCCTGTCGTGTGCACAAATTCTCTAGGAGTAAAACCAATGTCCAGCACAAACAGCAGTTTGTGTAAACAGTTTGAACCCAACAAAGACCAATTCTTATTCATCATTTAAGTCTCCTGAGATCCACATTTCAGGTCGAGCCCCAGGCAGCTCTTGTTCAGCACAGGAATTACCACTCCCTTTCCAAACCTTCTGCACACACAGAACCTATGTTTTCTCATCCTTTTGATGGGAGTCTTTTCCTATATCTCTGTCTAGAATTGCACTCCACTAGTCCACACATTCCACTTTACATGTTGGCTTTTCCCCCACTTAAACAAGTCTTTCTCAGAATCTTAAAACCAAATCCAAAAGCAAAACTGATTCTATTTTCTCTGACACCAATCATCTGTATGTTACATCCTGGTGTTCCTCCTGCACGGACTGCTGGGCTGGACCAGATGCATAATTTGCAAAGCCAGGTGAAGAAGAGAGTGAAGGATGGTTCATTTTAAAGGATAAATTCCAAAACACAGATGCGCACTCAACCAAGTAAGGGGTCCTTCTAATCCAACACCATTCATACCTTCGCCTTGCTGTATGTTGGTGAAGATCAACTTTAGAACAGAGTATCTTGGGCATAGAAGACCTGTTGGAGGAAGGCCTACTGTTTTTACTTGTTCAGTTGATTTTAACCAAAAGGATTTTTTTTGCAATAAAAATCAAACCACACATGAGGAAGTACTTTATAAACACTAAAGCATATTGTGTTATTGAATGTTTTCTAAAGATGTCTGATCATAAAACTTTTCGTGGGGTACTTATCAATACCAGCCTCTTCCCCAAGAGATTTTGCTTCATTTCCTCAGAGTGGAGCTGAAAACTTTGTTCTTAGGAAGTTTGTGGAAGAGTTTTATGACCAGGAAATTGTAGAAACTTTGGTTAAGAACACAGCATTCAAGGGCAGGCAGACCTGAGCTCAAATTCTCTATTTGTCAGCAGTGTGACATTGGGATCACTATTTAACTTCACAGCACTTAATTTCTTCATCTGCAAAATAGAGATAATTATGCTTAGTGCAAAGGGTCTCTATGGGAAGAAAATGAGGCAAACATGTGCGAGGAGTTTGTAACGTTGACTGATGCAGTAAGTTTGCAATGATGGTAGTTCTAAATAGTATGCAAAAAGACAAAACTCTCTTTAAAAAACATACGTTTTGTAAAACTAGAGGAATCGAGTTTCAATATAAAATCACCAAAGGTACCCATTATTATTTACTTCTGTCACATGAAACGCATTCAGAAACAATGAGTTACAGTGGGACATGGATTACCAATGGCAAGCACACTCTGAGCAGTTATTAGGTGCGGCTGGGAAGCCTGGGTCCTCCCGGGCTGCATATACTGAAACATATTCTCCAATGTGATGGCACTGGAGGTAGACTTTGGGGATTTGATCATGGACTCATTCCCCATGAATAAATTAACAAATCTTCTCTCCCCTCCCCCGCAACATAATGTTTTTATTAATTATTTGGGAATTTCATACAATGCACTCTGATCTCATCTGCTTCCCATTCCTCCCACCCTTGCACCCACCCCCCAAAACTAAAAATAACATATAAATAAATAAATAAAATAAAAGCAAAAAAATACCCACTATGTCCAATTTGTGTTACCTATGAGTACATTGAAGCATGGTCACACTTGCGGTGACCATCTCCTTAAAGATAACCGAGTCTTTTCCCACCCCAGGAAAAATTCTTCACTTCTTCCATCATGTGAGTGCAAAGGATGGACCATCAACGAGCCTTAGAATGGTTCTCCACCAGATGCTGACTCCTCTTGGATTGCTCAGCTTGCAGAGCCATGAAAACTACATCCCTATTGTTTATAAACCCCCAAGTGCATGGTGCTTTGTTTTATTACCCAAGCAGAGGAAGACAAGCACAAACCAGGGCACGTGATAGGCTGCAGATAGAGAGTCATGAACAAAGAATGTTGGAACCAAGGAATTTTGTATCTAGATCAAAATCGGATCATTGAACATACATATCTCTAAAGAAACCTCATAATCCCCTTATTAAGGCCTTGAGGCAGAGGTGAGAAGCCGTAAGGGCCATTCTGCATGGGCATCTATTAGGTAGGTAGATGACTTAAGTCGAGGAGTGTGACTTCCAAAGTCACTAGAACAAGAGGTTCCTGTTGAAATCATGCATAGAATTCACAGGAAGCATCTGTCATCGTTAATGAAAACTGTAACCTAAACTGGAACCAGGAAAACCTGCAAATGCTGAACTGTGCTTGCACGCTGAGTAGAGTTGCAGGCAGCGAAGAATTTGTGAGACAGAACTAGGAAGGGGTGATGAGAAATCTAGGAAGGTTTAATTTAATAAAAATGTTTAGTTAGAAGGCGGCCGGAACACCGGGCGGCGGAAGGCGGCCGGAACACCGGGCGGCGGAAGGCGGAGGACGCCCAGCACAGCCAGCGGGGACCAACTGGGACAGGCTGGAACCAGCAGGGACCGGAGCTGCAGCAGAGGACACAGGCTGCTGGTGGCCGGAACCATCCCAGCAGCAGAAGCAGGCTGCAGGGACTGCGCGAAACACCGAGAACAGATCGCCCCACTACAATTAAACCAAAGAGGTAGGCATTCAGTTGGGGAGGTCCCTGGCAGAGGAGGAGCCCGGTCCTAAACTTGAAGACCCTTCTGAGGGGTGAGAGGGATCTTGGCCCCCCGGCAGGAACCAGGAAACAGAGCAAGGGCATTTTGTAAGAGGAGCCCCTGGCCAGCAGGGAAAACTGAACCAGTTTTAACAGACCCCTTAGATAGCATCGATAGGAGGAGATGGGCAGGCGTCAAGGAAAGAATTCACCCAATAATCTGAAAATCAGCATGAAAACACCAGAACACAATGATCTTACAACAGAAGGTCTCCAACACCCTAACACAGAAGAAGTGGAAAAAATTGACTTTTTGAAAGCAGTAGAGTCCCTTAAACAACATGTGAAAAATGCCCTTATAGAAATGGATGAGAAGTATAACCAAAAATTTGAAGAAATGAGTAAATACGTACATAATACCCTGGGAAACCAAGAAAGAACGATCAAACAGGTAATGGAAACAGTTCAAGAATTGAAAACTGAAATGGAAGCAAGGAAGAAAACACAAACTGAGGACCAGCTGGATATGGAAAATCTAGGTCAATGAGCACAGCCTACAGAAACAAGCATAATCAATAGAATACAAGAAATAGAAGAAAGAATCTCAGATTCTGAGGACACCATAGAGAAAATAAATGCTCTGATCAAAGAAAACTGCAAAGCCAACAAATTCTCATCACAAAACATTCAGGAATTATGGGACACAATAAAAAGACCAAATATAAGAATAATAGGAATAGAAGAAGGAGAAGAGTCACAGCTCAAAGGCCCAGAAAATATTCTGAACAAAATTATGGAAGAAAACTTTCCCAACTTAAAGAAAGATATTCCTTTGAATATTCAAGAAGCATACAGAACACCAAACAGACTGGATCAAAGGAAAACATCCCCTCGCCATATAATAATCAAAACACAAAATATACAGGTTAAAGAAAGAATACTAAGAGCTGCAAAGGAAAAAGGCCAAGTAACTTATAAAGGTAAACCGATCAGACTTACACCTGACTTCTCCATGGAAACAATGAAAGCCAGAAGGTCCTGGATAGAAGTACTGCAGAAGCTAAGAGACCATGGATGCAAGCCCAGACTACTATACCAAGCCAAGCTTTCGTTCACTATAAATGGAGAAACCAAGACATTCCAGGATAAGAACAAATTTAAGCAATACGTAGCCACGAATCCAGCCCTACAGAAAGTAATAGAAGGAAAACCGCGACCCAAGGAATCCAACATTGCCAACACTGCCTACAATAACTCAGGCATCTAGCGACCCTTCACTAGCACAACTCAAAGAAGGGAGACACACAAATTCTACTTCCAAAAACAACAAGAATATCCGGCATGAACAACCACTGGTCATTAATATCACTTAATATTAATGGTCTCAACTCACCTATAAAAAGGCACAGGCTAAGAGATTGGATACGAAAACAGGATCCAACATTCTGCTGTTTGCAAGAAACACATCTCAACCACAAAGACAGGCATCTACTCAGAGTAAAGGGTTGGGAAAAGGTCTTTCAAGCAAATGGTCCTAAGAAAAAAGCAGGTGTGGCCATATTAATTTCTAACAAAACTGACTTCAAACTAAAATCAATCAGAAGAGATCGAGATGGACACTTTATACTCATAACAGGAACAATTTGTCAGGATGATGTCTCAATCCTGAATATTTATGCCCCTAATATAAAAGCACCCATGTATGTAAAAGAAATATTACTAAAACTCAAGGCAGATATCAAACCACACACACTAGTAGTAGGAGACTTCAATACACCTCTCTCAGCAACGGACAGGTCAATCAGACAGAAACCTAATAGAGAAGTAAGAGAACTACTGGAGGTAATGAAGCAAATGGACTTAACAGACATCTATAGAACATTCCACCCAAATAGGAAAGAATATACCTTCTTCTCTGCAGCCCATGGAACCTTCTCGAAAATTGACCACATACTCGGAAACAAAGGAAACCTCCACAGATACAAAAAAATATCAGTGTCCACCTGCGTCTTATCAGATCACCACGGATTAAAGTTATAATTCAACAACAATGCTACCCCCAGAAAGCCGACAAACTCATGGAAACTGAACAGTCAACTACTGAACCACACCTGGGTTAAGGAAGAAATCAAGAAGGAAATTAAAGTCTTCCTGGAATTCAATGAAAATAGAGAAACAACATACTCAAACCTATGGGACACTATGAAAGCAGTGCTAAGAGGAAAGTTCATAGCACTAAGTGCCCACTTAAAACAGAGAAAGCATACATCAGAGACTTAACAGCACACCTGAAAGCTTTAGAAAAAAAAGAAGCAGACACGCCCAGGAGGAGCAGAAGACTGGAAATAATCAAACTGAGGGCAGAAATCAACAAAATAGAAACGCAGAAAACAGTCCAAAGAATCAATGAAACAAAAAGTTGGTTCTTGGAGAAAATCAACAAGATCGACAAACCCCTATCCAAACTAATTAAACGACAGAGAGAGAACACGCAAATAAATAAGATCAGAAATGAAAAGGGGGACATAACCACAGACACAGAGGAAATTCAGAGAATCATTAGATCTTACTACAAAAGCCTGTATGTCGCAAAACTAGAAAATGCAAAAGAAATGGACATGTTTTTAGATAAGTGCCACATACCAAAGCTAAACCAAAACCAGGTGAACGATCTAAATAGACCTGTTAGTCGCGAAGAACTAGAAACCGTTATCAAAAATCTACCTTCCAAAAAAAGCCCAGGACCAGATGGTTTCAATGCAGAATTCTACCAGAACTTCCAAGAAGAGCTAATACCTATACTCCTTAATGTATTTCACAATATAGAAACAGAAGAGGCATTGCCAAATTCCTTTTATGAAGCTACAGTTACCCTGATACCAAAAACACACAAAGACCCAACCAAGAAAGAAAATTACAGGCCTATCTCACTCATGAATATCGACGCAAAAATTCTCAATAAAATACTGGCAAACCGAATCCAAGAACACATTAGAAAAATTATCCATTATGATCAAGTAGGCTTCATCCCAGAGATGCAGGGCTGGTTCAACATACGCAAATCTATCAATGTAATCCAGCATATAAATCAACTGAAAGAAAAAAACCATATGATCATTTCATTAGATGCTGAAAAAGCATTTGACAAAATTCAACACCCCTTTATGATAAAAGTCTTGGAGAGATTAGGGATACAAGGGTCATACCTAAATATAATAAAAGCTATTTACAGCAAGCCATCAGCTAACATTAAATTAAATGGAGAAAAACTCAAAGCCATCCCACTAAAATCAGGAACACGACAAGGATGTCCACTCTCTCCATACCTCTTCAATATAGTGCTTGAAGTTCTAGCAATAGCAATAAGACAACATAAAGGGATCAAGGGGATTCGTATCGGAAAAGAAGAAGTTAAGCTCTCGTTATTTGCAGATGATATGATAGTATACATAAGCGACCCCAAAAACTCTTCCAAAGAACTCCTACAGCTGATAAACACCTTTAGTAATGTGGCAGGATACAAGATCAACTCCAAAAAATCAGTGGCCTTCCTATACACTAAGGATAAGGAAACAGAGAGGGAAATTAGAGAAGCATCACCTTTCACGATAGCCACAAATAGCATAAAATATCTTGGGGTAACTCTGACCAAGGATGTGAAAGATCTATTTGACAAGAACTTTAAGTCTTTGAAGAAAGAAATTGAAGAGGACACCAGAAAATGGAAAGATCTTCCTTGCTCCTGGATTGGGAGGATCAACATAGTAAAAATGGCAATTCTACCAAAAGCAATCTATAGATTCAATGCAATCCCCATCAAAATCCCATCAAAATTCTTCACAGATCTGGAGAAGACAATAATCAACTTTATATGGAAAAACAGAAAACCCAGGATAGCCAAAACAATCTTATACAACAAAGGAGCGTCTGGAGGCATTACCATCCCTGACTTCAAACTCTACTACAGAGCTACAGTATTGAAAACAGCTTGGTATTGGCATAAAAACAGAGAAGTTGACCAACGGAATCGAATAGAAGACCCTGACATTAACCCACAAACCTATGAACACCTGATTTTTGATAAAGGAGCTAAAAGTATACAATGGACAAAAGAGAGCATCTTCAACAAATTGTGCTGGCAAAACTGGATGTCAACCTGTAGAAGAATGAAAATAGATCCATATCTATCACCATGCACAAAACTCAAGTCCAAATGGATTAAAGACCTCAATATCAGTCTGAACACACTAAACCTGATAGAAGAGAAAGTGGGAAGTACTCTACAACACATGGGCACAGGAGACCACTTCTTACATACAACCCCAGCAGCACAGACATTAAGGACCTCATTGAATAAATGGGACCTCCTGAGACTGAGAAGCTTCTGTAAAGCAAAGGACACTGTCGCTAAGACACAAAGGCAACCCACTAACTGGGAGAAGATCTTCACCAACCCCGCAACTGACAAAGGTTTGATCTCCAAAATATATAAAGAACTCAAGAAACTAGACTGTAAAAGGCTAACCAACCCAATTATAAAATGGGGCATTGAGCTGAACAGAGAATTCTCAACAGAAGAACTTCGAATGGCCAAAAGACACTTAAGGTCATGCTCAACTTCCTTAGCGATCAGGGAAATGCAAATCAAGACAACTTTAAGATACCATCTTACACCTGTCAGAATGGCGAAAATCAAAAACACCAATGATAGCCTTTGTTGGAGAGGTTGTGGAGAAAGGGGTACACTCATCCATTGCTGGTGGGAATGCAAACTTGTGCAACCACTTTGGAAAGCAGTGTGGCGGTTTCTCAGGAAATTCGGGATCAACTTACCCCCGGACCCCGCAATACCACTCTTGGGAATATACCCAAGAGAGGCCTTATCATACAACAAAAGTATATGCTCTACTATGTTCATAGCAGCATTGTTTGTCATAGCCAGAACCTGGAAACAACCTAGATGCCCTTCAATGGAAGAATGGATGAAGAAAGTATGGAATATATACATATTAGAGTATTACTCAGCAGTAAGAAACAAGGACTTCTTGAATTTTGCATACAAATGGATGGAAATAGAAAACACTATCCTGAGTGAGGTAAGCCAGACACAAAAAGAGGAACATGGGATGTACTCACTCATATTTGGTTTCTAGCCATAAACCAAGGACATTGAGCCTATAATTAGTGATCCTAGAGAAGCTAAATAAGGAGAACCCAAAGAAAAACATATAGGCATCCTCCTGAATATTAACCTTCAGCAAGCGATGAAAGGAGACAGAGACAGAGACCCACATTGGAGCACAGGACTGAATTCTCAAGGTCCAAATCAGGAGCAGAGGGAGAGAGAGCACGAGCAAGGAACTCAGGACCATGAGGGGTGCACCCACACACTGAGACAATGGGGATGTTCTACTGGGAACTCACCAAGACCAGCTGGCCTGGGTCTGGAAAAGCCTGGGATAAAACCGGACTCTCTGAACATAATGGACAATGAGGACTACTGAGAACTCAAGAACAATGGCACTGGGTTTCTGATCCTACTGCACGTACTGGCTTTGTGGGAGCCTAGGCAGTTTGGATGCTCAACTTACTAGACCTGGATGGAGGTGGGGGGTTCCTTGGACTTCCCACAGGACAGGGAACCCTGATTGCTTTTCGGGCTGAGGGGGGGGTGACTTAATTAGGGGAGGGGGAGGGGAATGGGAGGCTGTGGCTGGGAAGAGACAGAAATCTTTAATAAATAAATAAATTAAAAAAATGTTTAGTTATTCATGTATGCTTAATTGCAAAGATTCACACTCATGCCATTTATCTCTTCCTAATAAATATTTTTAAAAATGAAAGGAACACGGCAAATAGAGAAAATGAGGAGATTCAATAGGTCTACATCCAACAATGGCATAATACAAACACACATTTAAAACTTACTCTTTGATCCTCATAATAGAAATTTTTCTTTAAGAATTTTGTAAAGCCTCAAGTGTTATCTAAGCTGCTGTAGCTCATTTCCTGATGCTATAACTAAACAAAACAAACCGAATTATTTGTAACGAATAAATATTTTTTCTGTTCCAGGTCCTGAAGGCTGAGATATTCAAAATAGAGTTGTCTTACCCGATGACTAGATCTTTACTTCTGGTGGGGACTCTGCACATGGGGCATTATTCAGTGGGGTAGAATGTTCTAGCTCAGGCCTCACTGTATTTTCTTATAAAACCACAATCCCTTGGATTTCTGCCCCACCCTTATGGAGTCATTTATGATAGATTGCCCACACACTGACCTACTATGGCATTAAATGCTATAGTAGGATTCATTTCCACAAAGGGAAATCTGTGTCAATATGAGTCTTTTAATTTTTTGTTTATATGCATGCATGTGTTTGTGTATGTATGCTATATGTGTGTAGGTATGTGCAAAGACTAGAAGAGGATGTCAGATCCCATGGAGCTGGAGTTACAGGTAGTTGTAAACTATCTGTTGTTGGTGCTGGGAACCAAGCTTGGGTCGTCTGGCAGAAAATCAGGTTACCTGAGCCATTTCTACAGCCACTCAACATGTATCTCGGAGGGAACTTTCAAGTATTAACAAAGATTTAATTATATGAATCTTTCAGAAAAGAAGGTATTTTTCAATTTTAATAGATCTATAAACTATTGATGACAATGACTTTTCTGAGTTTTATTTTCTTTTATATATGGTGATTATTACAGACTATTGTGCCTCAGAAGGAAATGTTGATGGCCTAACCTGCACCACCTGTGAGTGTGATCTTATTTGGTGGAATAGGGTCTTTAAGGGTATAATTAAGTCAAGATGAGAGCACACTGGCCTCAGGTGGCCCAGACCTTTAGGGCTGCTCTCCTTCCAGTAACAGAAAGCAGACTGACAATCACAGGAAGGACCTCATGAAAATAGAGGTGGATTTTGTCATTGCCATAACTTAAACCAAGTAACTGAATGGATTGTTGACTACCATCAAAGCTGGGGGCGGGGGAGGCAGAGCATTGAGTGGACAGCCTTTCAGCTCCTCCAGAATGAACAAAGCCTATTGGCACCAGCACTGGGGATTTCTGACCCCAGCACTATTGGGGAATACATGTATATTGGTTTTAGCCATCAGCACTTCATGTACGTTACTTTGTTAAAACCACCGGAGGAAGTAAACCCAGTGCCAACCCAATCTGAAAGCAATGGAGGCAGAACTGAGGGCTCGAATCAAGTCTGAGAGGAGTGGGCACTCAGGGAGCTGAGAACTGTGCAGAGATGATGAGAATTGAAAGGGTCTAGCATGGCAAACACAGGACAGAGCACGGCAGACATGGAACCAATAAATTTTACCCCTTTATTTCTTTCCATTCCCCCCTTTGCTAAAAACCATTAGATTACATTCCTAAAGCTAACCCACACAAGACCCATTCCCTTATTTGGCCACTGACTCATTCCTGAGATAAAACACCAAAGGCCCAACAATCAAAACTCATTATTTGGCTAACCATGTCCAACCAGGACTCACTTACTTATCCTAGCACAGAAGCCCCCGTTTTCTCCTTAAAACCCCACTCCTGAACAAACACCCCTTGTTGCTGCTGCTTGCTGTCTGCCTCTGTCCAATCCAGAGGCAGCCCCCGGCCCCACTTGCCCCTTTAGGATATTAAATCCTCCTTGTTCTGAGAAGTAGGTATCTAAGTATATCCTGTACCAACTCTGAGAAGCTGGACTCTGCAAGAGTCACTCCACCCTTTTTGCAATGGTGCCTTGGAGAGGAGGGAACCCTCCGCACCGAAGAGCCATGCCCATTGCCTGGTGCGACCTGGTGAATTGGTTTAGCTATTGCCGTGGTTTAGATGTGGGTTTTCTTCATATGTGTATGTGTTAAAGGTCTGACTGCTTCTGCATAGCAATGAGAAAGGCTATGAAACTTTTAGAAAATAGGGTCTGGTGAATATTGAAAAACAGGAACTTTCATACTTTATTGATGAAAATGCAAATTGGTACATCCTTTGTGGAAAATAAGATGCAGTATCCTCCAAAACTAAAAATACATCTAAGATACAGTGCAGCTACCTTGCTTCTATGAATACATTTAATTTTTAATTAATTGTTTATTTAGAATTGGTATAATATACTGTAACATGTGTGTAGGAGTCAGTTTCCTCCTTCCAACATGTGGGTTCCAAAAATCAAACACAACTCTAAAGTAGCATACCAAAGAAATACCTGTGTTCCCATGTCTACTGCAGTAACATTTATAATAGGAAAGGCATATAATCAAGCTCATGGTATGGGGCTCAGGTAAACCAGACATTAATTGAGAATCCCCACAAGTTCTGTAGCACTATTGCCCCAGTACATCTTACAGTCAGGACAGACTATAGGTCAAGGGTTTTGTGGCTCAGTTGGCATTGAGGTTTCTATTTCCATACCTTGCAGAGTACCAAAGACACTAGAAAGTAGGAGTGAAGTCGTCCTGCAGACACAAGCTTTACCTCTCTACTTTCAATGAGCTATGTTGATGTTGCCCTAGGCAATGATGACCTGCTGTCACTTTGGGGAGAGTGGTCCTCTGTCCTACCATCATCTGGCGTTATTTAGAGATCTCCACAGGACCTCCTCAGCAAACAAATCAACTAAACACAACCCTGTCCCACCACTGGAAGCCTTGCCTGGCTAGAAAATGTTGACCAGTTTCAGGCTCTGCATCCTTACTAGGGTCACCTTCATAGATTACAGGAAGTCTCCAGTGCACTAGGTGTCCACACTACCTCCCCAGTGCCCCCAATTCCAGCAATCTCTCCCAGTACTTTTTCCTCCTGTCCCTTCCCTTCCCACCTGATCCCTCCTGCTTCCACCCCTGCTCACTCACAGTCTATTCTATTTCCCCCTTCCAGGGAGATCCATCCATTTCCCTAGCATGTTCTTCTTTACCTAAACTCTCCCTGGATTTCTGGATTGTAGCTTGGTTATCATTTACTTAACAGTTAATATCCACTTATAAAGTCAGTACACAACATATTTGTCTTTCTAGTTTACATACTACTTAGGATGACTTCTTTTCTAGTTGCATCAATTTGCTTGCAAATTACAAAATGCCACTTTTAAATAGCTGAGTAATACTCCATTGTGTAAATATACCACATTTTCTTTATCCATTCTTTGGGTAAAGGACATCTAGGTTGTTTCCAGTTTCTGGCTATTATAAAGAATGCTACAGTGAACAGAGCTGATCAAGTATTCATGTGGTATAATGGAGCATGTTTTGGTATCTGCCCAAGAATGATATGGATGGATCTTGAGGTAACTCAATTCCCAGTGTTCTAAAGAACAGTCATACTGATTTCCATAGTGACTGTACAAGTTTACACTCCCACTAACAGTGTAGGAGTGTTCCTCTTGCACTGCAGCCTTGACAGCATGAGCTTGTACTATTGATCTTGGCCATTCTGACAGATGTAAGATGAAATATCAAAGTAGTTTTGATTTGCATTTCCCTGATGGCTAAGGATGTTGAACATTTCTTGAAGTGTGTCTCATCCATTTGAGATTCTTATTGAGAATTCTCTGTTTAGATCTGTACCCCTCTTTTAAAATTGGATTATTTGGCTTTTTTGTTATTTAGTTTCTTGAGTTCTTTAGACATTTTGTATATTAGCTCTTCTATCAGATACGTGTTGATAAAAAAAAAAAAACTTCTCCCATTCTGTAGGTTGCCACTTTGTTTAATTAATAGTGTACTTTGCCTTACATGAGGTCACATTTATTAATTGTTGATCATAATGCCTATACTATCAGTACTCTATTAGAAAAGTTCTCTCCTGTGCCAATTCATTCAGAGTTATTTCCTACTTTCTCTGCTATCAGGTTCAGTGTATCTGGTTTTATATTGATGTCTTTGATACACTTAGACTTGAGTTTTGTGCAGGGTGATAAATGTTAATCTATTTGTGTTCTTCTACATGCTGACATCCAGTTTGACAAGCACCATTTGTTGAAGACACTGTCTTTTATCTAGTGTGGCTTTCTGGTTTCTTTATCAATAACCACTTTTTATTGGGTAATTAAGACCATTGGTATTGAGAGAAATCAATGACCAATGATTGTTGATTCTTGTCATTTTGTTGTTAGTGGTGGAGGATGTGTGTGTACTTCCCTTGTTATGGTTCCATTGATGTGAGATTATTTATATCCTGTGTTTTTATGGATATAATTAACTTTCTTGGTTGGCGTTTTCTTCTAGCATCTTCGGCAGGTCTGGATTTGAAGATAGATATTTTTAAACTAGGCATTGTGATGGAACATCTTATTTTCTCCATCTATGATAACTGAAAGTTTTACTGGGTTTAGTAATCTGAGTTGACATTGATATGTCTTAAAGTCTACAACACATCTGTCTAAGCCCCTCTGACTTTCCAAGTCTCCATATGTAAGATATAATTCTAATAGGTCTGCCTTTATATCTTACTTGGTCTTTTTCCTTTGCAGCTTTTAATATTCTTTTTTTGATGTGTGTGTATAGTGTTTTTATCATGATCTGGTGAGGAGATTTTCTTTTCTGGTCCAATGTATTAAATGTTCTGTGTGCTTGCACCTTTATAGGCATCTCATTCTTTGGGTTGGGAAATTTTTCTTCTCTGAGTCTGTTGAAAATATTTTCTGGGCCTTTGAGCTGGGATTCTTCTTCTTCCTCTATTTTTATTTTCCTTAGATTAAGTCTTTTCATAGTGTCCCATATTTCCTGACTGTTTTGTGTCTGCAATTTTTTATATTTAGCATTTTCTTTGACTGATGTATCCATTTCTTCTATTGTATATTCCACTCCTGAGATTCTCTGTTCTATCTCTTGTATTCTATTGGTGAACAAAAGGAAGTTGGGCATTGTAGCTCGAGATATTAATACTCAGGAGACAAAGACAAAAGGATCAGGAGTTCAAAGTCATTCTCTGCTACATTGCAAGCTTAGAGGCCAGCCTGGGCTATTTATTTGTGGTCTCAAAATGACCACAAACAAATAATAATATTAAAGAAAGAATAAAAGAAAGTAAGAGAGGTGAAAAATCAGGGAAGTGGGGCCTACGGGGTACTCTGGAGGTCACTGGGGCCACTCGCCCAGACCTTGGAATTGGCTGTGTTCTCCTGGAGATCCTGGTGATTTCCCATGAGAGGGTTATATAAAAGACTTCCCATTCTCCCTGCTTTGATTTCCTGTTCCTCTGAGTGCTTTCTCTTTCTTCTACTATGATAATTAGAGCAACCTTCACCATACCAAAGCATGCCCTTTTAATCTCTGCAATTGTGTGTTATATAAACCCGTTTTCTTTATAAATTGCCCATCCTTGAGTAGTTCATTAAAATAGTGAGGGGGATAAAAAGATGGATTCGGCTCTCTGTGCCTGCCCACCTCCATGGCAAGGCACTGGAATGATGATAGCAGTCATCTGTGCCGAGAGTCCTGTGGCAGCGATTAGAGGGAACATCTGTTGCACATCTACCATGTGTCATGTGCAGTTAAGCCCTCCACAGATTAATTCATTTAATCCTCTCAAGTATTCTGAGGAGATAATAGTGTTATCTTTAGGATGCAGATGGGAAAACTGAGACAGATGTGGTAATTTGCTCCATCACGTAGTAAGTGATGGGGCTAGACTCTAACCCAAGCCAACTGACTCCAAAGCCCACCCTCTCAGCCTTCGGAGTTTAACAAGGCTGCTTAGCACAATGAAGGCTTTTCATGGCTGCATCCTAGCAGCCTCCAGAGTCTATGGTCCTGTTGACAGCTGCACAGTTGCAAACTTGTGATACCCGCAACCAAACTGAAGATGCTAGCCTATTGCCATTCTAAAGCTAGATTAATTACTTTAATTCATGTTTTAGTATCTTGCGATCAATGCGCTTTAACTGTAATAGAACTTGATCATTAATGTCACAATTGCAGTGTAGGAGCCACTTAAAGAATGACATAAGGGTCTGGGGAGATGGATTGGTCAATAAAGCGCTTGCCGCACAAGCTTGAAGATGTGAGTTGGGAACCCCAGAACCCATGGAAAAACATGGTCAAACATAAGGATGTGTGCCTGTACCCCAGCATGAGGGAGCTGGAGACAGACAGATCTTTGAGCTTGCTGACCAGTCAGCCTACACAGTTGGTAAGCTCCAGGCTTCGTGAGAAACCCTGCCTCAAAAAGTGATGTGAATAGTGTAGAGACAGATACTGGACTTTGATCTTTGGCCTCTGTATGCACATATGCATGAGCACATGTGTTCATACACACACATGGGCATACCTTAGTGGATACATATACTAAACAGACATGTGTGCATGAATTTAAATTTGATCCAGTATAAAAGGATTAGAGCAACACTTGCTGATGCTTATATACGTGTGTGTATGTATGTGTGCGTGTACTCATTCAGGCTGAAGGAAATCTACATATTAACTTTTATTTGGATATATCTCTTTTGATACACTGTGTATTTATTTATCTACTCAGTTGTAGACTGGAAAGAGGATTTTTAACATGCTGTTACTGGACCATATAGAAGAATTACAAAAATACTCAGTATGATTCTCTGGCATATTTCCTTCAAGTTGGTCCCCTTTAACATTTCAGCTGGTAAATGAGGCTCATCCACTAGCTGGTATTCAGAAATAAGCTTAATTATTCATGCACTCACACTCACCTTGTATATCATGATTTTCCAAATGTCTGAACATTTTTTATTAAACATAAGCCGTTTTATGCCTACAGAGTCTATTCCTGAAGAAAAATGATCTTGCATCTAAAAACGAGCATTAAGTTCACAGATTTTCTCTCTCTGTGCCTCGATGCTATCTGGCAGAATAATTAGCTTCATGTATGGTTAAATATTATGAGAAAAGCTGAGCACCTCCAAATTCTCTAAGATGCTTATATTTGATGATTTAATTGCTTTCTTCCCCATCAGTTGCTACACCTACCCCAGCCCTGTCTTTTCACTTTGGAAGATGATAACCATATGCTATTCAAGCTGACAGAGAAATGCTCATCAAGAATTTTCATGAAGCTTTCACAGACTAAATACATATTTAAAACAAGCTTTTCAGGGCTCCTTACCTTTTCTTGCATTGCAAATTCGACCTTATCTATGATCCCTATTGCTATAAAAATATGCATTTTCATATTCTGTATGTCATTTTGGAGATTCTAAAACCTGGGAAGGCCCTGTGTGATCTCCAGACTAGGAAGTCCAGCTTTGGAAACCAGCAGTTACTATCCATTTACTATATATAACCACTGATTTAAAAAAAAAAAAGGCAAAACAAAACAGAAACCTTTAGCCAACAACGGTCATTTAAATTATGTTCTTTAGCCATTTTTTTTCCATTTTAGGGGTTAATACACAATTCAGGCCAAGAATGGGCCTTTTAAGATTTTTTTTAACAACTTTATTATTTATTTCATTTATTTTAACCACCCATGTGACTTATAAATAAACAAGAAAAACTAAAAAATATATGTAATTCCTTACACAATGCTGGACATTTCATTTCAATCATGTTCACCCCTTCTGCCATTTCACAACTCCAGGCCCTCCCTCACATTCTCTTCCCAAATTCATTGCCCTTCCCCCTATTGAATCCAGTTAGTGATACAAATATACACACGGATATAGGCATCCACTGGACCATTGTCAGCCTAGACACTACCATACCACCCTAAAAGAAACTGACTCCTCTACTCTGGAAGCATCAATTGTCAATAGCAGTAGGGATAGGCATGGGGGCTTGTATGTGCCTTCCTGCTCCACGCTAGAATGTTGACTGGCTACATCTGATGCAGATAATCACCATTTCCCTGAGCCTGTGTGTGCAGTGGGTGTTGCTATGTCCAGACCACATTGTTTTTCCCTAGGCCTCCCTGTTCTACAGCTGATGAAGCATTTGCCTGTCTTCTGGACAAGTTTACAAGATCTCTCATGTCCTTCATGTGTTACTGGCTGCATATAAGTGTGTTTTAAACCACAATGAACCAGATAGCCCAAGATTCTGAATTCTTCAGTCATTGTAGCAACCATGGGACACAATTTCCCCATGATGTGATTATATCTGCTATTTTTAAAGTGCAAGCCCTAGTTGATCACATAACAAATTATATAGTTATAAGTTGTACTTATTACCATGGAAAATTTCGTAGGCTTATGATAGAATTAGAATAGCCTTACAAATCTTTTTATTTTTTAAATTAACAAGTGCAATTGTATGAATATAGATAATAGTCCTCTGTGTTCATTCTGGCAGGCATTGTGTAAAGTTTCCAGTGAACACAGCCACCTTTTAGAAAATACTAGAAGCTTTGTTCCTCTGCCTTCAGATGCTGTTCCCCACATCTGCTGTTCTGCCTTATCCTTTGCAGCAAGCTTTCCTAAGACAATGAAAGGCTCAGTGGAGTGTCTATTTAAACGATGAGGAACAAATAAAGCTTCCTTCTTAGCCCTGTTCCTCGGTGTTTAATTAAAATGCTTTGTTTTTCATTACAGAAATGTTTTATGTTGTGAACTCCTAGCCTCATTATTTGTTACAGTTTGGTTAGATTTTTAAATAGAATTCATATTGTTTTTCCCCTCAGTGCTTCAAGCAGGAAGAAAGTACCTGCCAGCCTGTCCCAAACAACCCCTTTCCAATTGAACATCTATCTCCTCTTGGTTAGCTAAACCAGATGAAGCAAGTCCACAGAAGACAAGGTGCCCAATTCTGCCAGTCCTTCCTAAGGAAAAATATTCCTGAATGGATGAACTTTTCTTTTCCTTCAGGTACTGGCTCTGGTTAAGAGCTGTAGATTTTCTTAGTAGCTTCCTGTCTTCATAATCTGGGGGCTGCTATAGTAGAACGTTATCAAGTGAGTGACGTAAAAACAATAACTCTTAGGATCTCACAGTTCTTGTGGCTGGAGGTGACAGATCAGGGTGGTGCCAAAGTGGTGTTCTGCCGAGGGTACAAGGCACACAGAACAAACTCTCTCTTTAGACCCTGTTTTGTAAGGACACTAAAGCCACTGTGAGGGCAGTGTCCTCATGACCTCCTCACCTCTCGCAAGCCTTGTTCCTAATGTCTTCACACTGGGACCTGAGGTTCCTCCACAGGACTACAAACAGGCCGCAGACTCGGGCCACAGGCCCAATCAGTGAGGGTTCACGCCTATGAGTCACTGCCTCCCTCGTATAAGAGTGTCGTCTGTAAACAGGGACGACCAGTGTTCTGACGTCCCAAAGCCCTGCATGCTGACTTTGCAACCAGCCAAAGAGGAGCTTAAATAACTGAATGGCACCAAGAGGGATGTGCAAGTGTCACAAAACTAGACACCAGGGCAAAGGTGAAACCATGTCATCCAACAGTCTTCCTTAAGAAGGGCAATCTTCCTTTAGGAGTATGTGCCCTACAGAGGACTTTTATTGCTCATTGATCTGCATGAACCAATAGCTGCTGTGGATAGTTTTCCAATAGGTATGCCATTCAGTTGTCCAGCATGATTCAGAGGTGTTATTACCCAGTTACCAAAGAGACCTTTCTTTCGATCCAATTGCCAATGTTCTCTACAGGACGAAGTTTGAACACCTGCAGCAGCCCCTTCCCTGTGTGGTTCACTATCCCTGGAGAAACCACTGCTACCAATAACGCCTCAAGGGAATCTAGGACTCTTCCAGATCTGTTTTGAAACAGCACAATGTGTGCTATTATGGAGGAAATGAGCACCACATACAAAACAAAGCAAACCCTTTTCTAATAAATATCCAATATTCATTGTAACTAGACCCTGCTGAATAAGCACTGGGGCCTTAAAGAACTCATGGTTAGTCTCATACAGAGACAACAGTGTTTACCTACCTCAGAAAGCAGGGCTGTGACTTGTGGAATCAGAGAGAACGCCTGAAAGGTAGGAGGAAAAGAGAAAAAAGACAGAATTCTATTAAATAACCTATAGTGTGTGCCAATAAACTTAATAATGGCTTTTGTGTCTTAGAGAGGAATAACCCAGGTTAGCCTCACAGAGTTGATACTGGGAGGTTAGTGATAATGATTTTTTGCACATTTTCTCTTTGATTTGTTTGTTTTAACATGAACAGAGAGGAAAAGAAAAAAATCGACAGGAGAAATCTCAAAATCACACTCTGTTCTTTGACAAAAATGGGCAATTCAAATAATTTCACTCAATTTTCTAGGAAGATGTTCACAGTAATTGGTACTTGAAGTGAGGGCTAAGCTTTGTTGACCAACTGATCCTCAGCCTCACAGGAACATTTAGAATCTCCAAAAACCATTTCTTAAGCAATTATAAGTTTTGCTGACATGTTCAATGTTTGTCCATACCTCTGATCTGCCTCATATAAACTAAAGGGACGGTCATTTCTGAAAGCAGTTTTTACAGAAAAAAAAAATGTGTTTGGGCAAACCCAGTGTCCATCACACACATCAGTTCTCTCTGCATTGATGCAGCCCGCAGTGTGCAGCCCTCCTGCCCTGAGCACTTCATTATGACATCTCTCTACTCCTTGTGAGTTTATTGATGGAAAATGGCACATTTCCTTTTGTCAAATAAACACATATCAAAAGCTATCCAAGTGCTATCCCCAAAACTGTAAATTCACAAAATACAGGGCTTGTTCACGGGGCTTGTGGGATTTCATGAATTGCCTCAATAGTGTACCACAGTAGAAGTATAGTATTCTTTAAAGCTCCGATAAATGCATTGTCTGGCTTAGATGGGAGGCTCAGTGGTCTCCACGGTGAGCAGTCTTTTGCATTAACAGTGTGGAAACAGTCTGCCTCATTATCCACTAGACTGCATCTAAAGCCCTGAGACTGTAGATTTATGAGCAGCTCTGTCTGAAAATAGTGTTGAAATGTGAAAATGAAACCTTTCTCTGCATCTTTGAGAACATAGGTTTGAGACTGGTGTTGGTGATGCAGAAACTTCATTCTTCCCTAGGAATAAACCAAGTACTATCAGAGCAGACCAGACGGGACACATGGCTTGGTTTGTGCTATAAAGTTGAAGGCACTGGGGTTTGGCGTGTGGTCATACTGAGTGTCCTTTATTTTAGTATAACATTCCAATTTGTTTTGTTTCTTCACTCAACATTCAATAGAAAGTTGGCATATGTGACTCTCAGTCTAGAGTTGACTTGAATTCTACAATCTATATCTATATCTATATTACAATATAATAAAATGCATGGAGCTTATGCTAGGATTTTTAATTCATGTACAGCCCCAAGCAGGAGCTGTAACATTACATCGCAAACAACATTTAGCAGACAGGATTTAATGAAGCCTTTTTCATGGAGCAATGTTTCTACATTCACCAAGTAGATCAAATCTAATCACAGGGAGCCTTGGAAGTAAGAGTGGAAGGGTCAGGGAATGTGATGTGTTTAACCCAATTATTCATTTCGAAGATGGAGCAAGGGGACCATACAACAGGGACGCAGGTGCACTCCAAGAACAGAAAGGCAAGAAAGGGATTCCACCCACGGGGCCCCAGAGGATGCTCCTCTGTCAACTCAGCCATTTGAGACTCAGGTACAATTTCTGAGCTACAGAATGCATGATACATTTGCCCTCTGTAAAGCCACTACATTCATAATAATTTGTAACAGCAGCCATAGGAAGGATCACCACATCCAGACATTGTTTTACCAGATCCACAAGAAAGAAACCATGAGAAGAGAGCCAGGCTAAAATATGTCTTAGCAAACGGTAAGTTGGCAGAGCTAGTGCAGAAATTGAAAGGTTTGAAAGCCAAACGGGCATGTTTAATCTGTCATGGCAGAGGTTCCTTTATGGCTGTGACAGCTCCAGGGTCTTAAAACCTGTCTGCACCCACAAAGAATCCCTTTTTTGCACAAACTTTAGAGTTCTTAAAAATGTGATGCATGTTGCGGACACTTCCAAGCTCAACCGGAGTTAGTTTTCAAAAGTCACATGACAGACCATAAATGAATGGAAGAGAGGAGGTTAAATGAGCATGTGCACGCTTATTTTCTCACTATTAACAACTTACAATCGCTGAAACCACGAGTTGTCTAGAAGGTCATACTTTTCTCCCTTACTGTTGACAGACAACCAATGACAAGGGGCAAGTTGCGCTTTCCAGGCTTTTTGTTACCACTTTCATGTTCTAGAAAAGCATTATTTCTTTTCTGACATGCTTATTACTTATTTTCCTTCTAACAAAATAGTCCAGACCTTTTTTTTTCAATTTTTTTGAGACAAGGTTTCTCTGTATAATAACTCTAGCTGTCCTCGAACTTGCTCTGTAGATCAACCTGGTCTAGCCTCAAACTTACAGAAATCCACCTGCCCACCTGCCTCTGACTCCCAAGTGCTGCGATTAAAGGTGTACACCACCACCACCCAGCTCAGACTTTTTTTTAAAGCATAAAGTAATAAAATAAGTATCTAGGGCTTGCTACAACCAGATAATTGAAAGCATTGCTGATACATAGTGAAACACCACACACCTGCCTTAATCATAGTTTCTCAAGTATATTTTAGAGCCATGGTTCTTATCCTGTGGGTCATAACCCCTTTAGGGTAAAATGACCCTTTCACATGGGTCATCAGAAAGACCATTGGAAAACATACATATTTACATATTGGTTCATAACAGTAGCAGGCTCTTACTTCCTGTTCTCTCTCTCTCTCTCTCTCTCTCTCTCTCTCTCTCTCTCTCTCTCTCTCTCTCCCCTCCCTGTTAATCACTGAAGACATGGACTCTTAGCTCCCTGCTCCCACCTCCAAACCTGCACCCGCTGTCATACCTTCCAACATGATGCACTATTAATCCTCCCGCACCATAAGTCCAAGCAAACTGTTTTCTCCTTAAGTTGCCTTGCCCGTGGTGTATTAGCACAGCCACAGAAAAGTAAGGGATCCCTGCAAGTTTGTCATCAGCTTCATGTTTTATCCACTGCACTTCAAAAGTCGTGAGCTCCTTTCGCTGAAATGCTGTCCCGGTGTCATTTCCTCTGGAACACTGTCATCTTTTTCATCACAACTACTTTCCACATTTAACTTGAACCAGCTCACTCTGTTCTTCTGCCCACAAGTCCAGAGTTTCCAGCTGTGGCATGACAGCCTGTTCCTTCTACAGTGGCATCTGTATTCAGTTCAGGTTTCATTGTCTAGGTCATCACTTGTTTCTCGATCACTTTCGTCTTAGTTGGCCACCGAGTTCTTTCCAAGGTCTATTTTTATAATTTGTCACTTAGCCTGTCACTGGGAAACAGAGAGACAACACAATCACAAGCTTTTCTGTCACTGCCAAAAAACAATAACAACTGTGCAACAGATAACCATTTACAGATTTTTAAAGATATGACATCTTGTCACTCATTATGAGTGACATTTATCATTCATGTAGCTTTTGTGGACCGAAGAGTTAGCCATAAAACTTGAACATTTTGCCTATGCATAAAGAATTTTATAGTATGCAATTATCCATCTTAGTACATGTTCTTATGCCTTTCAGTTAATAAAGTGATATTTAAATCATCTTGTGAGGCTGGAGTATTTAACTAACATAGAATTGTGTGCTTCGGAACTGTGAAAAAGCAAGGATTGTGTGTGTGATCTGTGTATTTTGGCAATTTAAATAAATGTCATATAATGCGCATCCTTTCACAGAATTGCTTTTTATACTCAAAAGCTCTTATATTTCAAGAGTTACTCATATTGGTGCACATAGCTATTGTTTATTGCCTTTTCTGCTTTACAGTATTCTGCTCACATGATCATACTTCAAGTTATTTATATGTTCTTTTGTGAAAATTTACATTGTTTTCAGTTCTTTTTATTATTGCAAATATTACTCCTCTGAGATTTTGTGTATTGCTTCCAAGGAGTTTGGGGCAAGGATTTTTCTAAGGTAACAGTAGCTAGCTAGCATTAGAATATCTCAAGTCCTACCAGATATTTCCAAAGTGTTCTGTTACTGTATGTATTCAAGGAACTTTCTAGATATTGTTTTGCCATGGTTTGCTTCACAACAATTAGCACTTGTGAAAGCTGTTTCATCAAAATGGTCATCAGTATTGATCAAGACTGACTTCATTTGTAGTCTTTATTAGGAAAGACATAATTTCATGATTCTTCAGGCGTGAACTGTTTGAATGTGCTCTCAAGTGTACTGTATATTACCTTGTACAGATCAGACATTGATAGGTTATCGGTTATAGGTAGAGCCACAGTTCTGTTTAAGTCTCTGATTTATCCTTTGGATTATGTTGTATTTTAAGGTACCAGAGACGTGAATTTGAATGTAACTGAAGTTTCTGTTGTGTTCTTTAGTTTCCATTGTGTGTCTTGTATTACAATGTATTCTCTTTTGTGTCTCACACCCTAAAGATAATGTACTTTTTACTTCTCAAAGTCATAAACTGTTTTCTATATGTATGCCATTATATATGCATGATTTCTATGTGGCTACCATAGTTTCTTGTTTTTGATGTACACACAAACAAATTTTCCACCATTAAACATAGAAGATAAATTCTTGGGCCTGGAGAGATGGCTCAGTGGTTAACAGCACTCTGGGCTCTTCCAGAGGACCCAGGTTCAACTCCCAGCATCCACATGGCAGCTCACACCTGTCTGTAACTTCAGTTCTAGGGGTCTGACACCCTGCACCAATGCACATAAAGTAAAGCCAAATAAAGCATTTAAAACATGTTTTAAAAGAATATAAATTCTCTCTCCACAGACCTGCAAAGCCATTTCTGTTATAAATCAAGTTTTTGTTTATTTTAGACTTTCTCTTTAGAGTAGCTTTATGTTCAAGCAAAATGATAAAAATACAGAGCTCCAATATTACCCTTCCTCCCCAGCATACAACTCCCTCCTCAGTGCATCAGGTTTTTGTAGACACTGATCTCCTTAGAATCTTGATTTTGTTCCCTTGGCCAATGCTGTTCAATCCTCACGGTGTCACTGCTGTGTCTCTACAGTGGGATTTGATGTCTGGCAGTGCTCCTACAGTACTGACTATTAATAAAGTTCTCAAAACTTCTTGTTAAAATTCATCTACCCTTTGCCTTGGCAAATAGTAACAAATCACAATGAATTTTATGAGTTAATAATTGCAATTTAATCAATTATAATTGACTTTGGATAAATTGTAATTTCTAATGACTGCTGATACAGTTTTGATGGCTAGAGCTATAACTTACATGCAAATTATCCACCCATTTAAAAGAATACAAGTTCAATATAAAGAATATTAATTCAGAACCTTGGTGTAACCACATAATGTGAGTTATTTGTATTTGGTTTCCCACTCAGCATTTTCTTCATAAGGATCCTGAAACTTGTATGTTAATTTGAACATTTACTTTTCTTGCTGCAGAGTATTTGGATAGCACCAATCGTAAACCCAGTTTCTGGTTTTGGGTCTTACCAATAATGCTTTCTGTTTCTAGAATTTTCTTTATGTGCACTTTAAAGTTACCTGTCTATGGGTTGCTTTATCCTTTCCTTATGTTCTTAGTTTTTTTTTCTTGATTTCTATAGTCATTTAAGGATTTAAGGTGTTTTATTTATTTGATGGGGAGGAGTGTGCATGTGCACATGCATTCATATAGATATCAGAGGGCAATTTGCAGGAATAGGATCTCTCCTTCTACAATGTGGGCCCTGGGGATTGAATTCGGGTCATCTTGTTCAACAGCAAGCACTTTTCCCATCTTGCTCACTCTTATACTCTTTAAAGGTCTGTTTTATATCTTGTTTATAGTAGTATCTTTCTGACTTTTTCTGACATGTTTTCGTGTTCATTTACTTCCTTGCTTGTTTTTTAAACCTCTGCTGTCCTTTCACGTCTCAGTTTGTGAGGCTGCTGTCATGTGTTTGTTTGAGCCAGCAGCTTTGATCTTTATCCAGATCCCGTTTATGTTGATTTCTTGGCTTAATTTTTTTATATATACTCAGATGGCTATGTGAAGTAGGACCAGAGCTTGGGCACTAATTCCCTGAGGACAGTCCCTGTTTGAATTCAGTGTTTTTACTGTGTCATGTGATTTCACTACCATCTGTAAGCCCGGCACTGAGATGTATTGCTAATCCCAAGATCTAGACAAGACAGAAATTTTCCTGGCTGAGCTCTGGGAAGTGTCTAGATTCTAGTACACTGTTCGAGGGGAATCCCAGAAATATCCCTATCCCTGGAACACTGTGTGGTTCAACACACTTCTCTAAAACACTGCTTATTCAGCCTTGGGATTTCTATATTCTCACTTTGTCAGCTGTGCAAAATTTTACACAATATCAGTCATGTCCATGCAGCCTTCGTAGGAACTATTTGGGGAACTTTTTGAGTTTAGAATACCAAGTTGTAATTTTTCAAGCATTCTGACACACTGTAATCTCAAAACATACTAATTTGATACTTAAGTAAGTACTGTAGAATAGTGGTAGGGAAATAATAATAAAAAAAATCTTTGCTTTTCATAATTAAATCATCATGTTTCCAAAAGAGCCAGACAATTTTGTATGTGCAGTAAAAATGCTTTAATGCAAAAATTTGCCTTATATCATTGCTTATTGGTACTGTGTGGCATTCACAGTACAGTATGATTATTTTGTATGTTCATAACCAAAGCTACAGTGAAGTTATACAATACAGCACAGATGAGGATGGCCTGAAACACTTTGGGTTCTCAATGTATTTGGCTTTTAAATAAATTCTGGTCATTACATGTTGAGGAACCTCTTGGTGTCATCAAGTGTTTTGTGACTCTCTTGTTTTTCTCACAATGAATAAACTATTCAACCTGAGGGGCCAGTGTAAGTAGCAGTATCCTAAAGGACCGAAGTCTAAATAGAGTGGGACTGGGATGGAGAACCATTGTTGGACAGGTATGAAGTGACAGTTACCCTAGGTGCGGTGGTTTCATTGAGAATGACTCCCATAGGCTCCTATATTTGAATACTTGGTCCCCAGTTGGTGGAATGGTTGAGAAGGATTAGGCATTGTGGATTAGGCATTGTAGCCATGTTGGAGGAGACGTATCACCTTTGAGGTTTCAGAAGACTCTGATCATTTCTAGTGTTTCCCTCTGCCTCCTGTTTATAGTTCAAGATGTGAGCTCTCAGCTGCCGCTACAGTGCCATGGCTACTCACCCGCTACCCTGCTCCCCATTGAGAGACTCCTATTCCTCTTGAGTTGGGAAGCCCCAAATAAACCCTCAGTAAGTTAGTTTGGTCATGGTGCTTTCCCACAGCAGCAGAAAAGTAGCTAATAACCAAGGTGAACTCGTTCCAAAGTCTCCACACTGCCCTGCTCCTACACTCACTGAGACTTCATTTTTCATTTATTTCCTAGGAAGACAGATGTAACACTGATGTTCTCACTACAACAACAATGTTTAAGAATTGAGTAGTAACTCGTGTGTGTTGTCACATGTCTATAATCTCAGTACCAGAAACCTAAAGAAGAGGGTCATGAGTTCAAGATAGCCTGGTTTACACAGCAGGCTCCTATTTCCCCTAAGGAAAGAATGTAAAAACAAATGCAAAAATAAAAAAAACATTAATAAACATAAGCAAAAATATTGGGGAGCGATCCTCAGAACAAATAAATGTAATGTTCATCAGTGAGTTAGTTCATGGTCCCCTGATGCTAGTAGTCACTGTGACCATAAAGAGGCACAGAAAACATTCATTCGCACATCATTTTGATTTAGCTGTCAGAACCAATTAATTTTTTTTCTTTTATGATCTCTAAGTTTCTGCCTGATATCTGATGTTCAAAGACAAACGTAATACCATCTTTAGCTCTCAGACATCTTTAGAGCCTCTTTTGCCAACATGAGAGACACTACCATGATACTCCTGCATGCACTCCATGGAGAAGAGGGGCATGCCCACAGGAAATATTGCTAGGTGCAGAATTGCTTTTGCAGGAATGAGGCATGGTCTGAATTATTTATTTTGTTGTCACTGTGGTAAGATACCATGACCAAGACGACTTACAGAAAAAAGAGTGTGTTGGGGCTTAAAGTTTGAGAGAGAGGAGTTCCTCAGGCTGGGGAGCCATGGCACCAAGCAGCAGCCATGGTGACGAGTCCCGGAAGCTGAACACTTGCATCCTCACTGCAAGCACAGAACAGAGACAGCACAGTGGGAGTGGCATGAGGCCTCATGACCTCAAAGCCCACCTTCTCCAGTGACGTACATTCTCTTGTAAGGCTATACCTCCCAAACATGCCCAAAGAGAGTCCCCAAACTATTCAAACCTCTGAACCAATGGATGCAATTTCATTCAAATCACTACATTAGGTCATTTCCTAATTTTCAAGTGATACCTATCCAGCCTCACACATGGAAACAGACTCAGTGCCTGGTTTCCCATTCCCTCACATGTGCTCCTTGTTTTTGACAGCCTTGTAAGAGGCAAATGGCATTCGATGTATTTAAAATCTGCTATTCTGTCACTATGTGTGAGTGACGAGCCCTAACTTCGGTTAAATGAACAAACAGCTGTTCACCTGGAAGGACTCACAGCACTGAGAGGATGTTGTATGTTGTGAGGTTCGAGAGAGACTTGAGAAATACACTTTGTTTAATTCCACCCCCAACAGACAACACGCTGAGGGCATGCACCCACTCACAAACTGACCTTACTCAAGGGAAGAAAGGCATTGTTCCAGTGCGTTCGTCTCAAGTACTGTCTTCCATGCAGAATAAACAGTGGAGCTGAAATACCAGCAAAGCTCGGAGTAAGCAGATTATGTGCAGTCAACAGCAGACGCCCGGTAGACTCACAATGCAAAACTTGAATAGATAGTGGTATTAACTGTCATTATACTTGAAAGAAGTTAAAACCCTTGTGCTCACAGCTTCATCCTAAAACCCCCCATTCATCTGAAATGACTACCATAGAGAGCCAGGTGCCACACAGAGATGGAGACACAGTACCTAGCAGAAAAGAAATGATTACTTTATAGTTTCTCCATGTTTAAAGGGAAAATCCTTTCTCCAAGTGGACCCCTGTTGTGTCTCATTGCCAACTACGATTATTTTATCGTTTATCAACCTCTCAGTTTGCCCATTGATTATTGGCCCAACAAATAGAATTTCCCTGACTGTCATATTTAATCCATTTGTGTTCATGACTTACATAGTCCACGGTTAAGAAATACGTAGAGTGAGATAGACAATAGCCTGATGCAGGCAGCAGCTATGTTGGAGGTATTGTTTATGATAATGTCAAGTGTCATCATGAGTAAATGGGGCTTGTGGGGAGCTCCTTAATTCCATTTCCTGGACCAAAATTGAAATTGTTAGAAAGTGAAGGACTGTGATCAAGGAAACAAATGGTGTCTGGCGAGGCAGCTTGAGAGAGAAAATTAGCCATCGTTTAATTTATGAGCTTGTAGACATATATAAATATGAAAATACTCACATATATATATAGACATATATATATATATATATATATATATATATATATATATATATGCCTAAACGAAACTCCTCAGATCACGGAGTCCTCGAAATAAAAGCATTTGCATTTATTCAGTTATAGCAGGAATTTTTCAGAAAGGGCCTAGACTCTGATGTTCACTGACACAGCTGGGTAGAAGAAAGTTACTGGTTTAGCTTATGTATATAACAACATTTAAAAATATATACATATAAATGCATTAAAGAAAAGTTTTGAAACCTAGGGTTCTCTGAAATTAGAGGATTCATTGAGTCCTTTGTTTTCCAGAAGAGTACCAGGCATTAAGACAAACTGTGTAACTATCAGCAGTGAAGCTAAGTAGTTTAAAAAAATGTTCCCTGGATCTAAGAGGCAAAAGCATTTTTATTGGGAACACTTGGGAAGGCAAGCACAGAATGCTTACAAGGAGTGTACACTGATTATAGATAGGAAAAGTGTTTATTGATTCTGGCTTGGTTGGGCTTATGTTATATATGGTGATGTGAGGGTGCAGTTCTTAGGCTTTTGAAATCAGAATTTTAACAGATTCAAACATATGGAACACAAACTGGAGAGATGGCTCAGTGGTTAAGAGCACTTAATACTCTTGCACAATACATAACCCTCATGTCACTTGAGTTCAAGCCACCTGCAACCACCTCTGGGGAACTGATGCTCTCTTCCAACTCCCATGGGCATCTGCACAAATGTGGTGCACATAACCCTTGCAGGCACATACACATAAATAAAATAAATAAATAAGATTTTTTTAAAAAAAGAATTTGGAACAGTCTCTTACTGGTTTCAGCTCATAGCTGTTCACTGATTCTGTCCCTTATTCCCACCCTCTGTTCTTTGTAATTAAATTTAGAACATCTTAGAATTCTACTTTTCTCAAATGCACCGCTCCTAACTGATTGCAGCCCTCAGTCCTCTGCATAAATTATCTCATTCTCTCTCCCTTGGTAGGAAAGCTCTCATTTATAACTCAAACACTTCGTATTTATGGGGAGATGGGTTCTGAATTCTAAAGGACTAGTGCTCAAGTGGAATATAGGAGAAGAACCCATTTACCACCTAGGGACTTCCTAGTATTCCCTGATTTTTTAAACTCAATACTCGAACACACTTTAAAAATAAATAGAAGAAAGTCAGGAAGAAAGCTCTGCACCTCCCTGAAGTGGCCGTGCAGTAAGTTCTTCTCTGTTTAATAATGGAATGGTTTCCATCCACATCATCAACAACTACCCTGAGACCCAACTTTTGATAACTGCAGCTCCATCCATTGAAGGGTCCTTTACTAGGCAGCTGGAAGAGCCTAATCACTGCCACCATAGTTTTTGCCAAGTGCCTTACGTCCACATAGAAAACTCAACGGAATACTTGATCAAGAAAAAAAACACTGTTATTCCCCGGCATCACTCAAGCAGAGGTGGCCATCCACAATTGTTCTTTGAACATGAGATGCCCACAAGGATATAAAGAGAGATCACAAAGTAGGTAGTTTTAAAATCCCATTACTGAAACATCAAGAATCCCCTCAACATGGCTTAGCTTGGAGATCTAGACAAAGGCCCCAATTAGAGAAAGAAAATCTCTCCTGCTTAAAGCAAAGCGAGCAAGTGAGCAGGAAATAGCATCCAACTGCAGTCTGAGTAGCTGTGCTGGAATTAGGGCAGGCCACCAGCTGTTGTCTGCTCCTGGATTGATGGGAGCCTAACTGAGAGAGGAGGTTAGAGTAAAGAAAATTGGGGCTGGTTTTATATCTACATGGCACTCTTATGAGGAAGATGTTTGGATCAAAGATTATTTGTTATTATTTATTAATGTTGAGCCCCAAGAGTATGCCCTTGAGTTATACAAGCAAGTATGGATAGCAATTTTGTTTTGGTTTTTTTGGTTTTTGTTTGTTTTCCCCTCTTAGAATAAATGTTTATTTATCACAGCAGCATGCAGGGCTGCTTAGATACTGGGTGGGAAAAATCTGTATCCATTAGCATAAAAGAAATGCACAGATCTAACCCCTTTAATTTGGAGAACATCAGATGGCGTTTTGATTTTAAGATGCAAATAGCAGCCTTGTTTTTTGCTACGAAGGCACTTTAATGGAATTTTAGCATCAAATGTGTAAGAGCTAATGTCCCTGACTGAGCAGCCCCTTTCCCTGGGGCTCCCTTTCTGTCACTTTCAGCTCAACAAACACAAGAACAGCACTCCTGCCAGGAAGGTGGCCCGGTGGGCTCTGTTCTGAAATCCAAGGACACAGATTGGCTCCTGAGTGAGGAAAACCCGAGGCAGAAGGATGAGCATCAGTGGGACCAGGATCGCAGAGACATTGCCTTTTGCTGTTGTTCTGTGGGGATGATCACGGGCTCATCTGTACCAGGAGGAAGAACCTTTATGTGATTTAGCTTTGCTCCATGTCTAGCCAATGTATTGATTGGCCAGAAAATATCAAACTCCCTTTTCCAAGTTGCCCCATGTATCCTGAGATCCATCCGGTCTCCATTTCATCCCACAACAATGAACTTTTCTCTTTAGAGGGGCAGTCATCTGAGATCGGTTTGTTTCTATATGTCAAGGAATGCAGATGTTATTATTGTTGTTTTTATTGCAATTCACAAAGCAAATTAATAAGCAACTTTCAAAGCAGAAGCTTCGGGATGTAGATTCCAACATAAGGTTGCAGACCTGGTGAATTAAGATACTTATGTTCTATACTTTATTCAAGTTTCTAGTTCTTTCTAATCCCCTAGCTCACTATGCCCAAAGCCTTGGCACCTGACAAAGTTTCATGAACGTGTCCATCTGTTTCCCATCCAAAGCTTCCCTTATGACTACATAATTACAAAAAAGCTTGCTTACTTGCTTCTTTTCTTGTATTTTTGTGGGATTTCTGTGGTGTTTTTGTTTTGATAAAACTGAGAATGGAATTCAGGGCACTGTCTCTACTAGCAAGTGTTCTGTCACTAATCTTATGATCACTGTTGTATGCCTTTTCCTTTGGAGTCTTGTTGACTGAGTTTCTGTCCTGCCTGGTTTCTTTCCTCCCACCAGGTCCCACAGCCGTTTAGCCCCAAAGAAATCACACAGGGATCTACAAAGTTATAAACTGATTGATACTAAGTTCAGGCTTCTTATTAACTGTTATAACTTATATATCCCATTATTAGCCCATTATTCTTATCTGTGTTAACCATGTGGCTCAGTACCTTTTTCAGTGGGTCAGGTCACATCTTTCCTCTTCAGTGTCTGGACAGGACTGGGGAGGAATGGGCTTCTTCCTTCCCAGAATTGTCCTGTTGTCATTGACCCACCTTTACTTCCTGTCTGGTTGTCCCACCTATACTTCCTGACTGGCTACTGGCCAATCAGCATTTATTTAAAACATAATTGGCATAATATAGACAATTGTCCCACACCAGAGACTTGGAGATCTATTCACTCAAGATAATGTACAGAAAACAGACCAATGAAAGGATTACACCCATCTAGCTCACTGAACCGGTGAGTTGATTGAGGTTACAGGACAATGAGGTTACAGGTGAGTTGATTGAGGTTACTTACAGGACAATGGGGGATGGGATTTCTCACAGCTGTGTCGCTGTTGATAGAGGCCACTTGTTCATTTCCCAACTGTCCTGATTTGAAATAACCGCACAGAAACTATATTATTTGCGATACTGTTTGGCTAGTATCTAAAGCGTATTTCTGGCTAACTCTTATATCTTAAATTAATATATTTCTATTAATCTGTGTATTGTCACATGGCTGTGGTTTACCAGCAAGGTTCTGACATGTCTGTCTCCTGTGGGTGGCTACTTAGCTTCTCTCTGACTCTGCCTACTCACTCCCTCTATATTTTTACTCACTCTCTCTATATTTTTCAGCCTGGCTTTACTCTGCTAAGCCATTGGCCAAAAGCAGCTTCTTTATTAACCAATGGCAATAAAAACATATTCACAGCACACATCACTTCCCACATCACCTCACTAAAAAGCCCATCCCAGCATAAAAGCTGAAGGATATCCCAGCAGAGCATCCCTGATGTTCTCTATGCAACTTGCAGGCAGGGCATCTATGGAGGTCAGGGAATCACTACTCGCAAGGAGTAGTTACTCCACATTTGACTTAGGGAGGGACATTGTGAATTTTCTAAGTTTCAGGAGCTTATTAAGCCTTGTAAGTTTCATTTTATTCCATTTCACATACATATTGCAGGAGTGAATGTTTCAGTTCAGAGGAGATAGCCATGTAACTACAGCTCAAGAAAGTTTTTTAAAGACAAGGAATGTAGCAAGCACCATGAGGTTTGTAGTTTATGCTGAGCCCCAAGTAAAAATTAAACAAATACATAATTCTGTCATTCAGGCATTAGCTTTCATTACAGTCTCTGGTCTCTTGTACCTATTTAGTATCTCCATGCTCACCACATGCTCTCCACAGAAGCCTCAGCTCCTCCCAAGAAAGACTGTTTATATTACAGACACTCAATGGCACACTGGCTAGGACATCTTTGCTGCCAATGCCAGCCTTAGTGCATGGTTCATGTTGATTGACATCTGACGGCTTGGATAGGACCTCCTCACTAAGTCTATTCCTTCCTACTTGGCTACTCCATGCTATCTTTCCATGCAGATGTCACAGCAGTTCTCCAGGGAGTTCAATTCATGCATACCACATCCTGCAGCAGTGTGTGCTGACATCACACTATAGATTTCTAGCCTTTCTGGGGAAAGCAGCTGAAGAGAGGCAGAGGTGGAATAATGGGAGAGAAATCACACAGCTCACAAGGGTCACCACTTCCTAAAAACATATTCTTCTGCTTACAAAATCACAATGCTCACTATCAACTGCTTAGAAAACAAAGCAGTGTTCCAGAAAGAAAGTTACCCTGATCATACAACCAGGTTGGCACTTCAGGGCATTTGTGGTGGAAAACATGGCAGTCAAGGTAGGTTTTTTTTTCTAATTGCTTAGATATTGTGTGTGTGTGTGTTGCTTTTGTGTGTTTGTTTGAGATGGTATCACTGAATAGCCCAGACTGACCTCAAACTAGAGACCTTCCTGCCTCAGCATCAGTGCTATGTTTACAGGGACTGAATCCCCAGAACCAGCTAATCATCAATTATATTTTCAAGAGAATTTAGATTTTAAGTTGCAGCATTTAAATAGGAGATTTCTAAGAAGGGCAGTGTTTCTGCAGCCTCTTTCCCAGTACATTTGTTGTCATTCAGTTTTCTTGAGAAATGGATGCTGAGAAGAAAGCATCCCTTTTTGTAGTTCTCAATAATAATAATAATAATAATAATAATGATGATGGTGGTGGTGGTGGTCATTGCGGTGGTGGAGTTGGTGATGTTGATAATGATGATACAAATAAAAAGTCTTACTCATTTTGAATTGAAGATTATAATCGGGAATAATACTTTCTCAGACTGAATTCATTCATTGTGTTTTATAATGCTATGGGACACAAATACAAGATCCCCTGATCGATGGTCAAAATACATTACAAGGACAACAGTAGTTCTATAATAACTGTGTCCCGCGCTTGGTGGAGATGCTTCTCATCTGCATAAGAGTGCCCAAAATGTCACTGAAACATACAGAAGGGAAATTAAGGTTTATTTTTTCCTAAGCAATCCATCAATACATTGTGACACAGACTACTCTTATCACAGTTCATCTGGCAAACAAGAAAACTTAGGTTCCAGTAAACCTTTCAAAGTGAAAGAGCTATTCTAGAGACAATAAAATTATATATATTTTCATAGGAGTTGGAATCGTTATAATGTTTCCATGCTATTATGTAAAACTGCTACTTGTGTTAAAAATTGATAGCAGTTAAATGGGGAAGACCGAAGCAATGTTCCTAATATGGATCACAATGAAACCCTTAATTGGTTCCACAAACTGCCAAACTTGGCTCAAGTCTTTACTATAAATATATCCTAGTTGTGAAATCAGACTAGAATGTAACTGGCAGCCATTGTGTGACAGGAATCTAAATGAGTTGAGCTACAACAACCAAGGAGACACTACTCAATTTGCAAAGTAAGTTGTAAAGAACTTAATGAATGTCCATCTGTGCTGGAGAGACTTAAAAACTGATTGATCACGCCAGACTCTACTAGTGGGTAGCACAGTCCCAGTCCTTTTACTTACTTTCAAATAAAAATGGTGGTTTGGGGAAAATGTTGCCTCCAGCAGAAAAATAGGACCTCCTGGTCAAAGGAGCATGCATGCTACCCACGATTCTGTAGGCCTAGGTTTTCTAGGTTTGATTTTCTTAAGCCAGATAGCAATATTTTTAATCTTTAGTACAAGATTTTTTAAGTAGAAAACACTTTCTGGAAAGACAGAAAAGGACATCACAGATACACAGAGATCCCAAGAATACTTGTGTGTGCCAGGATGTCTGTCTGCTCTCTGTAAACTATGTCTTCTCATAGAGATAAGTAACATGATGAGTACCTGCAATTCCTGACATCAATTTTATATCTAATCTCGGTGGCTTTCTGAATATCTACAGGACACTCAGACTAATTGGAGTTCTGCTAACTATTGATTTATTGAACTCTTTGTTGCAGCAGTTTATGAGGCAAATATAGGCTGATGATAGCTATGGTCAACTCCCCATAATTTTTCAACATCAGATTACTTATTTATAATATTTATGATTGTGAAATAGAATAGAGTAATTATTTGTGCTGGGGAAGAAATTCACTTCTAAAGGAAGACGGTTAATATAAGCATGCTATTGGTTAGGTTTAGTTAAGAATGTATTTCAAGGGAGAAGTAAGGCTGAGGATGAAAACTCACACAGTGATCCAACTTCATGAAGCAAAGAACATGGAAGAAGAGAGGTTACAATGAGCAGGGAGGGATTGAGTTCCTTTTGACTCTGCTCTGAGTGTTCAAGGCCAACTTCTGCTCACTTCTGACAGAAGAGTGAGCTGCCCAAGTTCAGGGACTTCAAGGTCATCTCCAATACAGATTGTTGACACACTAATATGTGTCACAGATGCTCAGTAGGCGCCTGAAGAGAAGTTGGCTCACTTCACAAAGCAGCGGTTATAACCTTGCCAATGCTGCAATCCTTTAATACAGTTCCTCATGTTGTGGCAAACCCCTAGCTCTATAAAGTTATTTCATTGCTACTTCCTAACTGTAACTTTGCTACTGTTATGAATCATAATGTAAATATCTGATATGCAGGATATTTGATACATGGCCCCATAGTATTTGCAATTTACAGGTTGAGAACCACTTCCTTAAATGATGTCACAGTCAGGACTTCCAAGTAATGAAGCATATGATTCAGCTCATTTTCCTAAGCTAGAGAGTTGTAAAGAAACTGGGATATAGAATCTTTTACCTCTAGATGGATACTAAGGTCCTAAAAGCCCAGGGACCCATGAGCTTAAGACATCTTTCAACCTTACAGGTAGGTGGTGTTGCTAAAAGAAAATGTTAGTGTTTTCATTTGCACAAGATACTTTCCTGTTGCTGTGGGGAAACACCAGGGCTGAGGAGACTTAGAGAAGGAAGAGTCCATGCTGGTGACAGGAATCAGGCATGGCACATAGCACGGAGCCTGAGGGCTCACCATTTGAACTGCAATCACGAAGCAGAGGAAGCAAAGTAGAAATGCCCAGTGTCTTGAGTCTCTCAAAGCTTGCCTCCAGTGACGTATGTACTCCAGAGAGGCCACACCTCCTAAACCTAACCAAATAAAAATACCAGCTGAAGACTAACTCTTCAAATGTCTGTAACTGTGAAGGACATGTCGTTCACACCACTGCAGGATTAGCTAGGGTCACACTCCAAACTACTTTTACGTAAAGATTTGTTTGGCTCACAGACTCAGATGTGCTGATCCACCATGATGTGGAAGCTGTGGTGGCAGAACAAAACAGCTCACATAAAGAGGGATCAGGAAGATGAGCATCCAAACAGACTAGGCTCCCACAAAGCCCAGTCTGTTTGGAAACCTGGCTGCTCCTTGGACTGGAGAGGGAGGGGGAGGCGGAGTGGGGGGAGGGGAGGGAAGTGGGAGGAGGTGGAAATTTTCAATTAAAAAAATAAATAAAATAAACTATGTTCCTTCTTAAAAAAAAAAAAAGAATACCTATCCATCTGAAATATTTCTCTGTGCATCTAGAAAAGCTAACAAACATGACTACAGTTTGGCTATTAAAGATGACTATCTATTAATCTGTAATTTTAAATAATACATCATATTTTTAATGACCTGTTTAAGCACAATACCTTAAACAAGAACAGAAATACATATACACAGTATAACATAATCAACTTTAAATCTGTATCAATAGTCCAAGATCTGTATCCAAGCAAAGTATCCATCTCTATATTATATTCCCCTCTAAATGAAAATAAACATTTATAAACAAAAAAGAGAGATCAGGAGACACAGACGAAAGGGAGTGTAAGAAGGAGCCGGGACAAGAGCTAGATCCACAGACACACCCCTACTCACCTACTTCCTCCACTCCATCCGGATCTCTGCTTTAACCAACCCCAATAACATCATCATAGTCCATACAGAGATTAATACACTGATTCCATCAGAGCCCTTAGGATCTGCTTGTCTCTATAATTTCATCAAAGGCAGACCCAGATGTTTGATTCCTGAATCCCCTAGGCATCTCTTCATTCAATCACATTGATAAGCAGAATTAATCATCGCAGTATTATTCTGTTGGCAGTCATCTGTTCCTTGGTTGGCTCTCTCTTGCGCCTTCTCCAACCCAGAGGGTGGGCACTCTGCCGTGTTGAAATGTGTCAATACCAGTTTGGTCTTGTACTAGTGGGGGAGGAATCCTATGAAGACTCCCCACTGCTTTTTCACTAGCACTGCACCCACATCTCTCCCCAGCGTGTCTCGGGCATCCCTGCTCATCTTCCAGATCCCGCAGAGTGAGCGTTCTTTACCATTCTCAGAAGTCTCTTTCTTTGCCAAAACCCACCCTTGGGCACCTCGACCTAGGTCAGAAACCTTGACTCTTACAATTAGGAGAATGTAGTTCCCCTTCTTGCCTGTTGAGTCATGCTGGTTCATCGCAGGGTCATCCCAATCTCCTTCATTCAAGTATTCCTTACATCTATGAGAAACCAGAAACAATTGTTCACCCTTCCCCTGCATATGGTGAGACCTACAGCGTAATCAGCAGTGTCTCTCCTGGTTTTCCACCCGGATTATATCCATACCTTTGGAAGGTGGAAACTTCTTTGATTTTCCTTTGAATAACTATCTCTCTAAAACAAGGGAAAAAAAGTTGTATAGTCTATACTAAAAACGAAGAAAAGCAAGAGCAATTCATCTTGCTTTTATCTCTAGTCTCAGATTAACTACATTTCCAAGTTTACTCAAAATCTATGCGGTTGGGCCAGCATATTTTCCTCCAGATACAAAAAAAGAGCAAAAACAAAAGCACAAATTGTGGTTGGCAAAACAAAATGACTGTACTTTTGAACTTTTCCTATCATATTCTTACTTTACTGATAAATTGCCTTTAGGAATTCATATTAATTTTAGTCAAGAAATGTACTGGTGGACACCATTTAGCTAATCTTCTTTGTAGTTTTTTTTAACACTGGAAGGACTAAGTGATAAAGGAGTCTAGGACTGTGTACCCCCACAATTTCAACTAGACAGCATTTTTCTCACAGTGTATTTATCACCTCCCTTTATACCATAGAATCTGAATTAAGCTAAAGCAATTATATTTTCCTTTATTACCATAAACACCTTTAATTACCTTTCTTTGAAGTACTTTGTTGTAACCCAGGATATGTCTTATCTCTTGAGATGAGTGTGAAAATGACACCCAGCATGGCTAAATGCCACCATAATTACAGAAAACCCAAAAGGTCAAAGACAAGAATGGGGTAAATGTGAGGCAGCATCTGTGAACAGGTGCCACCTGCTCCTCTGCCCAGAGACTGCCAATCATCAAACTGGTTACAGGAGAGGGTTTTACCTACATTACTCCTCTCCTCCCGGCGCCCACATAAATCGAGAATGCATTAAGCTCCAGTCAGCCTTCTTTTTATTTCTCCATCTTTTGTAGGCTGAATGAATGCCTAACAAGAAAATAAAAGAGAAAATAATGTCAGTATAGCTGGACAAGCAATTCAAGATTAAGTAGAACTTTTTTTTTTATTTCCTGCATGTCATGCCAATGAAATTTATTAAACACACATGAAGCACCTTTTTGGTACCAGTGAGTGAGCTATGTATTAATAACACAAATGAGCGATAAGGCACATTGTGTGTCCTAGAAAGCTTGGCTGTATAAAAGAATAACGTGGACTTGTAAATAAGCAGATGAGATGAAGCATGAACAGTGTCATTCTAGAAATCCACATAGAGCACTAGAAGAATGGGATCCATCTACGTGAGGAGGAAGACGCCAGGAACAGGCTCCCAGGCCTCTGATTCAAAGACCTGTAATAAGAGAAGGAATTCCAGAAGGCTAATGGCAAAGAAACCCCATACTCTTGAAGAATTGAGGGCCTTATACCCATTCCTTAGCTAAGTGCAGTGGGAGGCTGTGAAGTCACCTGTGCCCTCAAATGAGAAAGGCAAGTGCTGTAGGACTGATGAGGGCATTGCTGAGAGTTAGGAAGGAAACACAACCTTCCCCAAGACCAGAGGGTTGTGAAAGACTGTCCAGATGTTGGAGCAGAAACCTGACAGGAACAGGAAGCAAACTGGGTGCCCACTCTAACTCTTGCTCCATCCCTGTTCCCTTGCAGCAGGAGGGACTAAATGTGCAACCACTGCTCCCGGGAGCCCCCGGGTGACTTCCCTTGTCTCTCTTCCCTCTCCCCTGTACCTCCTCTCCACTCCTGCAGCATCTCCCTTCTCTTCAGGTTCCTCTTCTCCAGCCTGACATGAGGCTTCTACAAGAACTGGTCATTCAAGCTCTTTAAGTTGGGACTTTGAGGAATTTCTCTTTATAGGTGACAGATCCAAACTAAGAACTACATATCACAAACTGTAAAGTTACATACAAGAATCTATAAAGAGGGGGCAGTGTTCCTTCTCCTTACAGAATGTGGAACAAACCTAGTCACATTGGAGATACTCAAGAACTGTCAGTGAATACCATGTTTTTTTCAATCTGGGCTCTATTGGTGGGTTCATTTTTATTAAAACTTTCTAGTACATCTAAGACACCTTAGCCTTTTTTATGAACTCTGATTATGGCTAGCCAAGGCTCTGCCAACCCTATCTTGAACCTCAGTGTGGGCAGTTTGCCTTAAAGTCACACTGTCTGCCACATCCATGCTAGAAAGAGACAGCTGTGAAGAACGGCATCTCTGGGCTTCTACCCTGAGCATAAAACAAACCTTATCTGAGGTTATACTGAGGGACCATAACTATGCATCTCCACTAAACATCCTTAAGTAGTCAATAGCCAAGATTGTTGAGCTCAGTGGCGTCCTTGCATTTCCTTGTAACCATCCCCATTCCTGTCTTCAACGCAATATCACCCAGCACAGCCATCTTGACTCTTGTAAGCTTATAGAAAACCAAGGCACACCGTTATCACTTGAATCACAGCTCACTTGCTCAACATTCTTCTCATTTCTCCATCCCAAAGTAAAGAGATAAGCATCTGTTGAGCAAGGTGCACAATACATCATAGACTTGGGAATAGTCAGCATTAAACATGCACAGCTTAAAGATACACTGTGACTAAGATTTTTAACGGTGCAATTTTTATTCCAAAGAACACGCTCATGTGTGCCAGTGATAAATGATACAGCTTATGCAGCTCATTGACCATACTGAAGCTTGCTTAAATATTCATCCATTGTTTCGTTTTGATGAATCTCCACATTTCTTCTTCTCACTGCCCATGAGAGCATCCTCTTTTCTGGTTAGAAGATATTTGCCTGAATTTGAAAAGAAATACCAAGCAAAATGTCTGATCTATGGAACACAAAGAAGATGACAACTCACTTCTCACTGCAAAGTTTGCACCCAACCACACAGCTCTTCTGGGTATTTTCTGTATTCAGAAGGTGTCAGATTTCATGGTCAATACCCCAATTTGTTCAAATGAAGCCAGGAATGTGGCCAGATGTGCTTATCATCAGGAGTTTTCTTTAAAATATACACATAAATCTTTCAATATTAGACCCTATGAGTCTTCTATCACTTATGTGCATTTGTAATTTAATTCTTTAGTTGGGAATTTCATAGTTCTGCCTTTAGAAATATTAGTAACTTTCCACCAAAGCAGGAAACGGTCCAGACATTGAAATTACATTTGTGGTAAAGGAAAGAAAACAGATGGGAACAACTTAACTAGAACTTACTAGCAGAATGCTAAGACCCCTCAAATTCAAATAAAGGGATGTTTGTACTGGTTGTTATGCCGACTGGATATCCCAAGACCTGGATATAGAGAATACAGCCTTTTTAAAGCTGTAACCTTGAGAATATAATTTTCAAATACTCTTCTTCAATGGTGACTCATTCATATATACCAAGTTTTTTTGTTTTTTTGTTTTTTTTGTGGTCCTTTTCTTTTTTTTTTTTATTGAGAAAAGGATAAAAAAAAAACAAATTTCCTCCTCCTCCCAGCCTCCCACTTCCCTCCCCCTCCTCCCACCCTTCTCCCCCTCCTCCCACCCTTCTCCCCCTCCTCCCACCCTTCTCCCCCTCCCCCCACTCCTCTCCCCCTCCCTCTCCAGTCCACAGAGCAGTCCGGGTTCCCTGCCCTGTGGTAAGTTCTAGGTCCTCCCCACTCCGTCCATTTCTAGGAAGGTGAACATCCAAACTGGCTAGGCTCCCACAAAGCCAGCACATTACGTAGGTTCAAAACCCCGTGCCATTGTCCTTGGGTTCTCATCAGCCCTCATTGTTCGCCATGCTCAGAGAGTCCAGTTTTATCCCATGCTTTTTCAGTCACAGTCCAGCTGGCCTTGGTGAGCTCCCAATAGATCAGCTCCACTGTCTCAGTGGGTGGGTGCTCCCCTCGTGGTCCCGACTTCTTTGCTCATGTTCTCCCTCCTTCTGCTCCTCATTGGGACCTTGGGAGCTCAGTCCAGTGCTCCAGTGTTGGTCTCTGTCTCTATCTCCATCCATCGCCAGATGAAGGTTCTATGATGATATGCAAGATATTCGTCAGTATTGCTATAGGATAGGGTCATTTCAGGTTCCCTATCCTCAGCTGCCCAAGGAACTAACTGGGGACCTCGGCTTGGGCATCTGGGAGCCACTCTAGGTTCAAGTCTCTTGCCAACCCTAAGGTGGCTCCCTTAACAGAATTCTCAGCAGAGAAAGTTCAAATGGCCAAAAGACACTTAAGGTCATGCTCAACCTCCTTAGTGATCAGGGAAATGCAAATCAAAACAACTTTGAGATATCATCTTACACCTGTCAGAATGGCTAAAATAAAAAACTCCAATGATAGCCTTTGCTGGAGAGGCTGTGGAGGAAGGGGAACCCTCATATATTGCTGGTGGGAATGCAATCTTGTGCAACCACTTTGGAAATCGGTGTTTCGGTTTCTCAGGAAATTTGGGATCAATTTACCCCTGGACCCAGCAATACCACTCCTGGGAATATACCCAAGAGATGCCCTATCATATGACAAGAGCATTTGTTCAACTATGTTCATAGCAGTATTATTTGTAATAGTCAGAACCTGGAAACAACCTAGATGCCCTTCAATGGAAGAATGGATGAAGAAAGTGTGGAATATCTACACATTAGAGTACTACGCTGCGGTAAAAAACAATGACTTCTCAAATTTTGCATGCAAATGGATGGAAATAGAAAACACTATCCTGAGTGAGGTAACCCAGACCCAAAAAGATGAATATGGGATGTACTCACTCATAATTGGTTTCTAGCCATAAATAAGGGTCACGGAGTCTACAATTGGTGATCCCAAAGAAGCTAAGTAAGAAGGTGAACCAAAGGAGAAGCATATAGTTGTCCTCTTGGCTGTGGGAAGTAGACAAAGTTGCCGGGGAGAAAATTGAGATCTTGGGGGTGGGGTGGGATGGGGGTAGGGGGAGATGGGGAGAGAAAAGGGAGAAGGGGAGAATGGGGGGAACTTGGGGAAAAAGGAGGATTGGGATAAAGGAAGGTTGGATAGGGGAGCACGGAAGCATATACCAAGTTTTAACATGTAACAAATGATGGGGTTGAAGACGTGGCTCAACAGTAAAAGAATGTACTGCTCTTGGAGAGGACCCACGTTCAGTTTCCAGCGTCCTTTCCTAAGAGCTCACAAGTGCCTGTAACTCCAGCTACAGAGGATCTGACTCCCTCTTCTGGCCTTTAGGAGCAAAATATACACACAAACACACACACACACACACTCACTCACTCACACTGAAATATAAACTTATAGAAAAGTGTGCCTGATGACTTTAACAGTTGACTTAGTGTAAAATTGGAATTTCCAGATACAAAGAGCAGAGCTCAGCCTTGTGAACAAGCCAGATTAATTTGGAAGTATGGCTTCCAAGCATGTCCCATTCTCTATTGGTTCCTCTGCCATTTCCCATTCTGATCAGAGGACACAGTGTGACAAGACACCCTTCTAGATATGAAAATATTCATGTATATTATTGGAGCCATACTGTATTCACATTTTCCAGCTTTGGGGGTAGCCTTCCCTATTATCTGAATAAAGAGCTACAATCCTCCACAAGAACAAACTGTAAGAAATACCGCTTGACTCCCAACATTAGCAGTGATTTTCCCAGAGTGTCCCATGAAGGTGCATATTCCCCCAGAGGTGAACTCTCCTTCCTATGCCCCGTGATTTAACAGACACCTCACCACTGAAGTAATTAATACCCTGCTTATGACTCTGTTCTCTGTGTTATTGTCCTGAAACATGGGAACTTAAACCCAAACAATATTATCCAACACATTTTCTCTGGAGGTAAAAATCACCATGTACCTTGTGGTATGCTAATCAAGGCTATCACTTCCTGGGGTATGAGAGCCCCTCATCAATGGCCATCATTTTCCTTGGCCCCAGCCATCCTCTTAAAACTCATCCTCCTGCCCTTTCCTTGCCCTCAGTTACCAGGGCTCAGTTTTGCATGGTGGGAAGGCCCCAGACAGGAGACAAATGCCTATCACCTTATTATACAGAGCAGTGCAGGGTTTCAACCTCGCTCCTCTCTAGACTTTCATCTCCGCCTCCATTTCTCACTTGCTTCCCTTCTCTACAATAACCTGCAGGTTGTAATTGAATTGTAAGTAACCTTCCCCCCAAATCCATCCTACCTCATTTCAATGCTAATGAATGAGGCTTGGTAATTAGCCATAATGAGAGAAAACAGCGGCATCCTTTTCATAAAGGGATGTTTGAAAGCAAACATTTTTGGAAATTATATGAAAATGCCTATGTGGCTATAAGACAGAGTCTGAGTGTTTAGGGCCTTGCTAGCCTGTTATTATGCGGCAGTCTGCTTGGGAGAGCCATCACAATGTATTGTTTGTTCTCCACAGGACTTCCTGGCTTGGGACAAAAAGGTACAGAGAGGGCACAGATAGGAGGAATCCCAAACGCTTGGAACAAGCAGATAAAAGTTCACCATTGCCTTCTAGAAAACAGTAGTTAACTTAAAAAAAAAAAAAACAGTTTATTAGGTTTTCCTTGTTTTGTTTTTGTTTTTCAGCTTAGTGAAGACAGTAGACGCGTTCTTTACAGGAACAATAGAGTGGACCACAGTTTGTCTAAGAGTAAGATTGAGCACTGAGTTTAGAGTAAAGAGAATACAAGGGGTCTCATAAGGGATCTGACAATCTTCACACTTTGGGAAAGTTATTTCTATTCTTTGGGCTGTGCATTCTCTTAGGTTCAGAGTTGAAAGCAACCACCTACTAAACAGCTCAATGAGGCAACCACAGCCATAATCACAGCCACACCGAGAAAGCGCAGGGTCCTCTCAGCAAAAGCAGCTCCATCTGTCTATTGAACTTGCTTGCATATCAGTGCAGGACGAGATGCAAGCCAAGCGGGGTGGGGGCAGATCTCACCATAGTTCGGGTTATCCTGCACCCCACCACCATCCCACCCCACCCCCTAGGGTGCACATAACTGAGGAAAGCAGGAGGTTTTAGATCTTGTAGAGGCGGGATGTAAGAACTGATTAAAGCTATAGGCATGTAGGCCACAAAACAGCCGGAGTCAGCGCTTCTGTCTCAAAGATCTCATTCTCCAAAGGCCTATCCAGGTTAATATCCAATTTTCTTCCCACCATGGGGAGTGTATATGAAGACTGTCATGTAACCTGGGTGAAAAGCTTACCCAGTACGCCCAAAGTAGCATGTTTATGCTTCCTCTGCTATTGAGAAGTTTTTCTTTTTCTGTTTCTGTTTCTTTTTCTTTTTTTTCTCAATGCAGGTTACCAAAGATTTTGATAGTCTGCCAGTGTGAGAGGGCTTGCTAAGATTTTAGGTTCTGAATCATAACCCCAAACTGTTGAGTAAAGTATTCTCAGGGGTCAGACAACATGTGTTTTTAACAAACCTCCTGATCAATCTAATCATTAAAGAAATTATAGGAAAACCAATCTAATCCCATAGTTTCCTTTTATTCCTTTTGTGAAAAGGGTGAACATTATGGAAAAAAGAAAAGATCTCATAACTTGATGAGGATTATAGCCTAAGAGAGGTGACTGATCATAGTAATTATAAAACAGATATTGAAAACTATTTTTGAGGCAAAAAAAAAAAAACCACTCAGCTTGGGTCTCTTTTCTTGAAAATTCTTAATGTAGTTATTTTCTATTAATCCATGGGCTACTGTCTGTACTCTCCCTAACCCACCAAGCAGAGACCTCTGGCTGTCAATGACATAAGAAGGTAGGATTTCAGGAGCCAAGGAGAGCACCTTGTCAGTAAAGTGCTGGACACTCAGGTGTGGGGCTGTGAATTCAATCCCCAAAGCCCATCAAGGAAACTGCACATAATGGCAGACTTGAAATCCCACTGCTGGAGTTCACTGGCCAGGAGGCTTAGGCTACTTGGTGAGTTCAAGGCCAATAAGAAACCCTCTCAAAAGAGGAAAAAAGTGGATGACATCATCTGAGGAATAACCCCCCAAGGTTGACTTCGGTCTTCAATATGTATATGCATACGCACACACACACACACACACACACACACACACACACACACACACAGATGGACAGAGACACATCAAGAGAGACAAAGAGAAGCAGAGAATGTAGGACTTCTTCACATTCATGAGCATTCTGTTAATCTTAAAAGGAGGAAATAATCTCCAAATCATGAATGAATGTACTCTGTTCTTTTATGTCAGCTGCGAAAGAAGGGAACACAGCTCCACACTGTCACCCTCAGCATCCTAAGGAGTCCCCTAGACCTGTGGTTTTCAACCTTCCTATTTCTGTGACCCTTTGATACAGTTCCTCATGTTGTGATGAACCCAACCATAAAATTATTTCGTTGCTACTCTATAATTGTAATTTTGCTACTGTTATGAATAATCTATAAACAATAAATATCTGTTATGCAGGCTACCCAATATACAGTTCCTGTGGGGGTCACAAACCACAGGTTGAGAAACCCTATCCTAGACTCAGGTCAAACCAAGATTTATGGTTTCAGAACTGAAATAAATCTCAGGACTCTGTGTCTTCAAGCAGAGTTGGAGATTTTATTAAAGATATTAGGGTTAAGCCTAAGACTGGGAGGGGGGGATCTAAAGAAAATAAAACATGCCCAAGAGCATGGATGTTGACTTCTTAGAGACACAGAAAGTAAGACACACCCAAGTTTCTGTATGGGCTCCTTAAGAATGACCTGCAATCAGTTGCCTTAGCATTATACATAAACATCCTTTTGGTGGCTCAGATTGCATCTCAAAATATCACTAAGAAATCTTTTGATGGTGGTAGTGACTTTTGTTGTTGTTGTTGTTATTTTAACCTTTCTTTTTCTTTGATAAGTGAGATAAATAAGGGAGCTCTAAAGATCCCTGGATGTGATTATAATCTATCATGGTGAAACCAGGAGACACGAGGTCGGCACCAGGGTTTAGTACTTGTCCTGTCTGTAAATAGGGTGCCTGTTGGGTGGGATTTCTAGAAAACTGCAGGTTTATAGGTGGGATCCAGGAAAAAAAAATGTAAACAGTTGCTCGTTGGGCTGGAATTCTTACTTTACTGCCAGCAAGAGGCTTCAAATGGATTCCTTTGTGAGGAACTCCTTTTTCTTCTCACGCCCCTAAAATTTCCCCTGCTCAGGCCTGCCTCAATGAGAATCCCAAAATGACAATGGCTAAGGATGCCTACCTCCTAAATCCACTCCCAACAACCGGAGCCTTTCACTTCTTCACATACAAAGATTAAGTGAGTCTGTGCATACGTCCAGAATCAGGCTGACTTATAACATTTTAAGACAGGAAGTGCTTGGAAGGTAGAACATTTCCCAAGTTCAAGTCTCTGAAATTATGAAACTCTGATGTTTCCCTACTACTAGATAACAGACTTTCTCTTTTGAGGCAGGGGAAAGGGAACCACACTAACATAACTAATACGTTTCCTTTCAAATTATGTGACTTTTCCAGGAGACATGAATAAATGTCTCCTACTCCAGAGAGGGAACCAACAATGAGCCAAGGTCCAACTTGGTGAAGCCATGAGTTTGTTGGGCATACTTACAGGAAAATAGATGACTCAAGGCAGCTACTTCACCCAAAAGCACACCCCTGCACAGGTAAAGACTCAAAACTAAACTGTAAACCTGGAGCTGCCTATAGGACTTAAAAGACAAACTGGCTGGTTGTTGGACAGTTTGCTCTCCCCATTAACTGTTGCTACATATCTAGTCTCGCAAAGGGGCCATGTGGCTCTTAAAAGTTTTAGGAACTTCCCAAGACTTGTGAGTTGTTTATTTCCTGAATCGTATAGGTCTTGTTTATTTTCTGAGTCTTAGGGAGCTTTCCCTTGAGGATGGACTGTTTTAACTCAGAAGAAATTTCTACACAGCACCTACTTTCCCAAATAAAATCTCAATCATATTTTGTTATTATTTCTAATTTTTACTATTAAGATTTTATTACTTCAAGCAGTCATTAGGGAAAAAATATGCCCTTTCAGAAAGATTGAGATGTATTTTTAATCCATATACATAAACCTTTTAATAAACAATAATTTGAATGGGGCTTGTCCTTCCATCTATTGTGTTGGTAATTTGGCGTTTGGATTTATTCTAGGCAGGTAATGAGGAGCTCAGAGTGTAAACAAATGAGACACAAAGTTCTGTGCTTAATGTCAGTTATAACTTGCACCAAGGAGCTAGAAAAAGCAGCTTTAATAAAAATATTCTAATAAGTCTTAGAGGCATTATGTTACAGAAATTATGGGACAGTTTTTCCTTGTGTAGAGCTTTCTAATTGCCACCCAACAATAGTATGAATCTTCCTTGTTAAGCTTATAGAAAATATATCCTCTGACTTACAGCTGGGAATTTCTAGAGAAATAGAGGAAGCTTTATAATATGTTTATGTGAACAGCCAAAGTTATATAACTACTGAAACTAAAGTACATAACAGTACTCTCCATACGCATATTCTAAAAACACTTTGTGGTTAATGGAGACACTGACATCACTCTGCAATAGTTATTTGACCTATGGCTCATGACAGCATCTGTACTGTATACTAATTAAAATTTTAAGCCAATAAATGCAATACTGTGTCTTGACTATAGTTTCAGGGACTATGAGTTCATATTATATTTTAGCAAGTATAAATTTTTAGGGGAAATATTGAGTACGTAGTGCTATGGAGAATGCCTAGTTGTTTGCTAGGAAAAGTTGGAGTTGTTCCCTTGACCAAATATGAAAACAAGATCAATTAATTGCAAATAAACTCTAATGAATGATCTCCATGATTGTCAGAATTGTGATGGGAAGAAGAAGGGGACGTTCTAGGTGCTGCAAATGACTATGACATCCTAGGATCGGTGTTTACATAGTCTAATACTTTTGCATTGGTGATACTCAGAGGACAAACACTGATAGTCTCTGTGTGACTTCTAACATTTGTGTGTGCCAGGAAAAGAGTACCACCCAGGTTCTAGCCCAGGGCCTTGGTTTGTCTGTTGCTTTTCAGCTGTAGAGCTCTGCCTAATTAGCAAGCAGGGTTGGTTCTTCCAGAGTTTTTGTCAATCCTCTTTTGACCTCACAAATTTGGATTATTCTGTGTCATCTGCAAAGCTTTGATGGCTGGGCCTCAGTGAAATCAGAAATGAGAGCTCCAATTAGAGTCCCTTAATCATTGTGCATACTGTTTGCTGGAAAGGGAAAATATTAGAATCTAATTAAAAGGCGGGAATTTTTAATGTACTTAATATAATGTCACTATTTTTTCTTTTAAAATACAGGGCTAGCCACTGTGACAAGTGTAAGATGGTATCTTAAAGTTGTCTTGATTTGGGAGAGGTTGTGGAGAAAGGGGTACACTCATCCATTGCTGGTGGGAATGCAAACTTGTGCAACCACTTTGGAAAGCAGTGTGGTGGTTTCTCAGGAAATTCAGGATCAACCTACCCCTGGACCCAGCAATACCACTCTTGGGAATATACCCAAGACATGCCCTATCATACAACAAAAGTATATGCTCAACTATGTTCATAGCAGCATTGTTTGTAATAGCCAGAATCTGGAAACAACCTAGATGCCCTTCAACGGAAGAATGGATAAAGAAAGTATGGAATATATACATATTAGAGTACTACTCAGCAGTAAAAAACAAGGACTTCTTGAATTTTGCATGCAAATGGATGGAAATAGAAAACACTATTCTGAGTGAGGTAAGCCAGACCCAAAAAGAGGAAAATGGGATGTACTCACTCATATTTGGTTTCTAGCCATAAACAAAGGACAGTGAGCCTATAATTAGTGATCCTAGAGAAGCTAAATAAGGAGAACCCAAAGAAAAACATACAGGCATCCTCCTGAATATTAACCTTCATCAGGCGATGAAAGGAGACAGAGACCCACATTGCAGCATTGAACAGAATTCTCAAGGTCCAAATCAGGAGCAGAAGGAGAGAGAACACGAGTAAGGAACTCAGGACCATGAGGGGTGCACCCACACACTGAGACAGTGGGGATGTTCTATGGGGAAATCACCAAGGCCAACTGGCCTAGGTCTGAAAAAGCATGGGATAAAACTGGACTTGCTGAACATAGCGGATAATGAGACTACTGAGAACTCAAGAACAATGGCAATGGGCTTTTGATCCTACTGCACGTACTGGCTTTGAAGGAGCCTAGGCAGTTTGGATGCTCACCTTACTAGACCTGGATGGAGGTGGGTGGTCCTTGGACTTCCCACAGGGCAGGGAACCCTGATAGCACTTTGGGCTGACAAGGGAGGGGGAGGGAAATGGGAGGGGGTGGCGGGGAAGAGACAGAAATATTTAATAAATAAATTAAAAAAAATAAAATAAAATACAGGGCCAAAACATTTGATTATCTTTAATAGTTGCAGTTGTCTACAAGAGGGAATAAGTGACTATAAATAATGCAAAGTTCAATATCAGTGATGCAATCTGCTTGAAGAATGCATCATCACGCCATAATGATAGGACTGGGAATTCCTCAGATTCGATTTTCATTTGCCTTTAGCTTTCCTGGCTTATGCCCCGTTCTTTTCTTTTGTAGAGTTATAAAAACCAGGATTCCTTTGGTGATGATCTCCTTTAGCAACCTCTTTTATTTTCAGCAGATGACAAAGGTTGTTCTTTTAGTATAATGTATATAGTACATTTTCATTTATCTGAAGTTCAAAAGATAAGGGAAGGGTTTAGTGCCACTACATGTGACCAACTATAAAGAAATTCACGGGAATCATTAGCCTGAAATTCACTGAGAGAACTTTGCCTCTAGGGAGGGGGAGAATACTGCACTAGGTTCAAGAAATGGGACTCAACTCCGTCCATTAGCACAAATGGCTCTGAAATGTTTATGTACATTACAAATGTGTCCTGGAGGATTTATGACATCATGATGAGGTCACCTATTAGAACAAATATTAAACTTTTATATGTGTGTGTATATATATATATATATATATATATACACACACATATATATATACATATATATATAGAAAATAGGACAGTGTCTATTCCTCTTTTTTAAAATAAGTAGTTCTTTGAGGATTTCATACAATGCATTTTGTTCATATTTATCTCCAGGTTCTCCCCTTAACTCCTGACAGATCGTCCACACCTCCCTATTTCCCCCTACTTTTTGTACTCTTTTTTTTTTTAATTAAACAGCGTATAGACTCCAATTTGTGCTGGTCATATACTTCTGGGTGTTTGACCCTCCATTGGAACATAGTCAACCTGCCAAGAACCACATCCTTAAAGAAGACTGATTCCTACCCCCCCCCCCAAAAAAAATGCCATCAAATGTCCCTCACTCCTTGGTTAGAGGTGAGGATTCATGAACCCTTTCCTCCTCCATGCTAGAATGTTGACCGACTTGGTCATGTGCTTCTGTTAGTTCCATGAATGTGGTGGTCTTGTAATGGCCCGACAACACTGCTTCCTCCCAACTACTGGCTTTCACACATTACTAGCTCCCCATCTTCCACATGATCTCTGAACCACGAGAAGAGGGAGTGTGGTACAGATGTTCCATTGTGGCTGAGCACTTCACAAACACTTATTTTCTGTACATTAACCAGTTGTGAATTTCTGCATTAACCACTGATGAGATCAGAGATCCATACTAAGCTCTGTGTATAGCGATATAAATATAGAGGAATTTTGACTCTACATCCATTTAGCAGAATAACAGTACTATTTTCACCTTTGGAGCCTGTGAATTCCCAACTATGGGTTCTCTGCCATATTTTAAGTACTCATTATGTGTTTTTTGGGGGGGGGGTGGGCCTTAAATCTAATCAGAAAGTGGTCGCCCCCATAACAGTCACACCCCTGCTGCAGCTGTGAGCATTTCTTGCCATCCCAGTCGTCATTGCCGTCCAGAGATGGGTGAGACTGTTGACTTTCTTCTCCCTAGAATCCTGCATACCGCCTTTCGGTACTATGAAAGTTAGCTAACAAGGAGTAAAATTCCTGGTCCATATCAATTTGATTTCTTCATATCCTCTGGTGGCTGTCATGCTGCATGGTTATACTTCAGAAGATGGCTTGAAATCCTTGAGCAAAATAACCCTAAATTCGAAAAGATGTACATCTGAAGTGGCAAAGTAAGAATTTATAATTGTAAGTTTTCTAAAGCAAATGATCTAACGAAGATGGCATGAAGGCCCCATTGGTCAGTAGAAACTTCAGAGGTAAGAGCAAGATCCTTTCCCTAAGATGAGATAGGAAAAAAGATGGTTATTGTATATCTTGTTCTTTCTGCGGGGTTGGAGAGAAAACACGAGACACATGGCAGTCCCACGTGGGTGAACTTTAATTGGGGGGGGGGTGACGACAGGTGAGGGATGGGGGTGAAGAGACGAAAAGGGAAAAAGGGGGCGAGTTATGGCGTTTCCCGTTTTCAAAGGGATCCAGGTGCGTCTGGGAAAATGTCCTGCGCATGCGTGGCTCTCCGTTGAGCTGGAATTTGTAGTCCAATGGGATGCTGTGTCCTCTACTGCTTCTGGGAATTGTAGGCCAATGATCCTGCGCATGTGCGGCCTTGTCTCTGAAAGGAACAACAGTATATCATCATACCTTACATATGCCTTACAAATTGTATTTAGTAAAGGCATACATAGTAATAACATTCAGGTCTATTAATGGTATACAGCAAAAGGAGAAACAACAGTATTTGGGATGGTTCCTCTTGATTGTCAGCTTATTGGACTTTAGAGTCACCTAGGTGACAAACCTCTAATTGTGTGTGTGAAGGCATTTCCAGAGAGATTTACCAGAGCTGGGAAGACCCAACCTGAAGGAGTATGATTCCATCCCCTGGGCTGGCATGCATCCAGAATAAAAAGGAAAAGCAAGGGGAACAGTATTCACCCCCTCTCCTCCCTGACTGCTGACAAATACAACAGGACCAGCAGCAAGCTGCCTTACATTCCTGCCACTGCATGCTCAAACTGTAAACCCAAATAGTCCCCACCTTCCCCCATTCGCTTTTGTCAGGTCATTTGACATAGTGATGGGAGGCATAGCTAGAACAGTACTTAATGAAAATGTTAATAGCATCAAGTAGAACCTGGGATGGCAACATGCTCTGCCCCAGGTCCATAGTGTCACCCAAAGACATAACCTGTGTAACACGTGCTGGGACTGCTGGCTGGATGATGGATTTCTAAGCGCTGTGTTGGTGGGAGGGGCTTCTCTATCATTTCTCTAGGCTAGACTCAGTCTCTGAGGGAAGAGTATTTTTATCCTTGATTTATTGACAAGGAGACTTAGGCAAAAAGGGCATTAATTGTCTCTTTCTAATATCACAGTAAAACTGCACTCCCTTGAGCTAAGTCGCTCCCCAGATCTTAGTTAGCTACTTAGGGCAGCTCATTCAACACTTGCAAGTCCCTAGGGTAACATTGCCGACTTTATTGTTGCAAGTCGACAAATCACCTCCCATCTGTCTGTGCTGACTGTGTGACTGTAGCAGCTCAGCCTGGGATGCTTCCCTAGGGGTCTGAGAGAATTAATGTAACTCCCTATGCATCTGACTTACTGTTAAGGAGGGGTTCGGGGAAGAGGAGGATCTGCCTGGTAAGGACACTCTAGAATGTACAATACATTGTGCTTCCCTGGCAGTGTTCCTACTCTGTCTAGGGAGTCACTGACTGTCCATCTAAATCTTACCAGAAAGTCTTAGAGAAATCCACAGTGGCCACTGGGAAGTTAATGTTTAGAGATAAGAACCAAGGTAGGAGGCACAGGTGATGCATCAGACAAACTTTGGCGCTTTCCATGAAGCTCAAAGTCACAACCTCAGTATTTGTACAGCTCCATTTGTGGCCAGTAAGGAAAAGGCAGAAGATAATGGGAGGGACCAGTCAGAGAGTGCTCCTATGTGGGAGCCTAGTGTAGGTACCAGGAGAATTCACAGCCTCTGCTTCATCACCAGGAATTGCAGAAGCTATGCAATGCAATGTGCAGAGACATCATAGAGGAAATACCTAAGAGAGACGCACAGGGATCCACACGGCGCTTGATTTGCAGAACACCTCCAAAAGCAAAGTAGTCTCTTTGCATTTCTTCTGGACTTCAAAACAGCCCACAAAAGAAGCAGAATACTGACCTGCCAGGAAAGAGTCCTGGACAGTTGCTCCCCATTGCAGATGCAGGCTCCCCTTCAGTTTTAAGAAGGCCTCTTTGGCTATTCTAGAGAATGGCACCTCCATGTGAAACCTCTTTAACCCTGCATGCTGGGTGCAAAGTTCATTGTTATCTTTTTATTTTTTTCAATTCACTTTGAATATTTCATATATGAGTATTATATTTATACCATTATCCTTTCCTTCTCCAATTCTTCCCATGTCCTTCCCATTCCTTCTTAAACCCATGGCCTCCTCTTTTTTGAATTATCTACATATTTATATACCTATATACATATGAATACAACCTGCTAGGTTTATTTGGTATTTCTCACATACCTCTAAGACTGACCTCTTGGAGCTGATAAGCTATTGGGAGCTAATTCCTGGAGAGCAGTGGTTCTCCTTCTCTCAGGAACCACTAGCTCCCTATAGTTCTCCATCTGGATTCAACACTTGTGAAATTTCCACCATCAATGTTTGTTGTAATAAGAGCCACTCTGTAGTAGTAAGAGCGGCGGGGCTGTGTCCCCAGCACCCTGGCCGCCTGGCTAGCTTATGCTCTGAAATAGTTACATGGACACTGTATTCTTTTAAACACTGCTTGGCCCATTTCTATCTACCCTCTTCTAGGCTAATTCTCACATAATAATTTAGCCCATTTCTAATCATTTGTGTAGCACTGGTCTTACCAGGAAGACTCTAGCCTATGTCCATCCTGGGTCAGAGCTTCATCGCTTGCGTCTGCCCAGGAGAGGGGAGGATGGCGTCTCTCTGAGGCGTCTGCCCCCTAGAGGAGAGCTGTCGAGTCTGAGCTCACTTCCTCTTCCTCCCAGCATTCTGTTCTGTTTACTCTTCCCACCTATGTTTTAACCTATGAGGCCAAGCAGTTTCTTTATTACTTAACCAATGACCTTCCTCCATCAAATGTTGGCATGTCAATTGGTATTGTCAGTTTTCAGGTCTTGTTTAGGTGACCATATTGTTGAGATTTCCTAGGTACAACTTTCTTGAAATATATAGAATTACTATCTCATAGCAGACATTCTTGTCTTCTGTCTCTTACAGTCTTTCTACCCTGGCATCCTCAATTTTCTTTGAGCCTTGGGGAATGATACATTGTAGATCTACATTTGGGGCTGGGTGCCCCACAATGAGTTGTTCTCTAGATTTTGACCAGTCAGGATCTCTATACAAGTCTCTATTACCAAAGAAACTTTGTTGATGAAGGATAAAAGCTACATTTATCTGGCATGAATTCTTTCCTATTGAGTGTGTCCTAAGTCCAATTAGATGACTGTCTATTATGTTGGGGTATCTTGCCATCTACCATACTCTGAAATCTAATCTTAATGGAGAGATCTCACATACATGTCATAGACATGTGATCCTTGATTTATTCCCATTGTTCTACTTCATGACAGCCCATGGATTCATGATTGCATAGAGTTGCACAGTGATAGATGTTAGCCAAAGTCCATACATCAGTGATGAATATGAATGCCAGATTCCAATGGTTATAGGTCTCCCACTTGCCCAGCTTCCTAGGTGCAGACCTGGAAGGGACTCACACATTAAATGCACCTTATACAGTACAGGCCTCCGTTTCTATATCTGGCTGCTTGACAGTCTTCCTTCCTTTTCTGTCTAGTGGCTGAAGGAATGCAAAGCTGCTCTAAGTCTATGTCCCATATGTTTCTTTTTATTTTGTTGTGCATTACCCTGATAAAATCAACTTAAGTGGAGGGGGGGTTATTTTGGCTCACAGTTCAAGATACAGTCCATCATGATGGGAAATTTAAGGCCTTGGGAGCTTGAAGCAGCTAGTCATGTTGCATACACAATTAGAAATCAGAGAATGATTATACTCAGTCCAGGGAATGATGACCGTGGGCTATTCTTCCGACATTAACTAACCAAATCAAAAAAATAGTTCACTACAGGCATGCCTAGAGGCATGAATCCTAGATGATTCTAGATCTCATCAACCTGACTGGTTCAATTAGCTACCACAGACTACATACATTCAGTTAGATAAATGACCAAGGAGTCCTCCATGCTTTAGATGCTAGATCAGATTCTCCAGGGTTGCCTTCTTAAGCTTTCCCCAACTTCCAGGAAGTTTTTACACACTTATTTTCTATGCTGGAGTTCTGGATATAGAGACACTGGGTACTCCAAAGGCCTGATCTAGATAGATGAATAAACAAAGGCCTAATCAAAAGTCAGTATGTAAAGCCATGATAAGCCCTAAATCTCACTCCCACACAATCAGTTAATGAGGTGACTTCTAAAATGTGGGCTGTTAACATGGGAAGGACATAAATGACAACACCCAAGACTTAGGATACAAAGCCCAGCAGAGACAAAGAGCAATACATGGGACTAAAAATGGAGGATGTGTTTTAAAAGTCTTTATCTGTTATGTTCTATTCTCCCAGAAACACAGCCACCAAGCATGCTAACTCTCCTTAGTACTTCTCCTGTATTTTATTCCAGGTAAAAAAAATTAGAGATGTCAATCATAGAGAAACAGATAGCCAAGAGTGTCACAATGAAAAAAAAAAACCAATAAGATATCTGTTTATATGTGTGTATACATGCTCACATATACATATGTGTTCATGTGTGGTGAGACCAGAGAATGATATTGGACATATTCTATCACTCTCTATTTTTTGAGACAAAGTTTCTCACTGATTCAGCAACACTAGCTGGCCAGCAAGCCCTGGTGACTTGGGGCTGAGTATTCAACCATCACACATAAAAAGCACTTTATTGACAGCATCTCATCTCCCCAAACCTGTGATGACATGTTTTTAAAAGTAAAGAAATGTCAGCAATGGTGACAATGTTCCTTTAGTCCCAGAGCTCAGAAGGCAGAAGCAAGTGGATCTCTATAAGTCTAAGACCACCCTGAGCTACATAGTAAATTCTAGGCCTCAACTGAAAGACTCTAATAAACAAATAAAAAAGGGAACAGAAGAAAACTTCCTTTCTGTGAGTGTTGGCAAGGCAGCCCCTAGTATCATGCTTAGAAGAGAAACAGGCACAAGATGCTTCAATATAGAAAAGAGATATGTGTCAAACAGAATATTGTAGAAATAAGTGAAATTGCCCAAGTGGTAGAATTTCTGACATGTAACACCCACATTAGGAGATGTAGGTGGACAAAAGCTGGGCTCTGGGCAGAATGAAAAGGACGGAGCCAGCTGAGCACAAGCATCCATGCATTAATTCATTTCTCTCTGCTCTTGAGGGTGACAATAATGTGACTATCTGCTTCAAGTTCCTGCCACCCTAATGGACTGCAACCTGAAAGTTAAGCCAAATAACACTTTCTCTCTTTTGTTACTTTGGTGGGGTATTTTATTACAGTCACAGAAAAGAACTGAAAGGGTCTTGTGCCCATCACAAATCTCATCCAAACTGAAGCACAGTAAAGAAAGCAGCAATGTATTTCTCACTTACTCTGGTAGGAGGAAGCACTAAGACCAATCCTTAACTTAAATCCATAGATGCTGGGCCTTATCTCATCTTTGGATTCTCCACTGAGTTGCAACCCACAAAAGTCCCTACTTTGGGTGTCTGGGAGGGAGGCCATGTAGTGTAGAGAGAGGAATGTTGTCATAGAGTATGGCATTTCTTGCACAGAGCACTTCTGGGACTGGTCATTTAAGTGTGTCTACTTGAAACTGGGCTGTACAATGTTTATACATTTGACCATACAACATTCTTAATGTATCCACAAAAGCATTTTTGGGTGAGATTTGCACCTGAGTTAGTTGTCCAGTAAAGCAGATTGTTCACCCTTATTTGATGGTCTCCATCTTAGCAAGAGGGGTCTTGTACAGGATGCAAAAGCTGCCTAAGAGAGATGCCTGCTTCAGTATTTGAACTGGAGCATATTGTGTCTGTATCTTCAGATGTCAATAGAATATAGGCTCCCCTTGCCTCTTGAGCTTGTCACTCAGACTGGTGCTAACATTAGCTGTCCTCGGTCTCCAATTTGCTGACTGCTGATCTTAGGACTGTTCATTTCATCTTCCTCATCACATGGGCCAGTCTCTCTCTCCCTCTCTCTCTCTCTTCTTCCTCCTCTTCCTCCTCTTCCTCCTCTTCCTCCTTCTCCTTCTTCCTCTTCCTCCTCCTCTTCTTCCTCCTTCTCCTTCTTCGTATTCCTCTTCCTCCTCTTCCTCCTTCTCCTTCTTCCTCTTCCTCCTCCTCCTTTTCCTCCTCCTCCTCCTTCTTCCTCTTCCTCCTCCTCCTCCTTCTTTCTCCCCCTCTTCCTCCTCCTCTTCTTCCTCCTCCTCTTCTTCCTCCTCCTCCTCCTTCTTCTTCCTCCTTTTTTTGGGGGGGTGGTGGTGTTGAGACATAGTTTCTCTGTGTAATAGCCCTAGCTGTCTAGCTCTTGTGTAACTTACTGTTAGACTAATTTCTTGAAAGTAAATACATGCACAGGCAAGTACATGTACATTCACATACGTATGTGCTTCTCTGGAGAATCCATACTAATTCTACTCCTCAGAAGTATGAGAAATTGATTTTAATTATACTTAAGACTCTTTCTGAGAAGGACTGATCAGTTCTTTTGGAAGATCTATGGAATAAACTTTATTTTTTCTTTCTAAAGTTTCTTGCCACAGTCAGATGTAAATAGAAACATAGGGTCATCCTATTCCTCTGAAATTCTATACGGAACTAGGTCTTACATCTGGAAGGTTCTTCCATGGCAATACTATTGTAGAGAGGAATAAAACCCCCATTTCCTCCCGAGTTTCCCTCCAGGGTACTATCTCACATAACTATAACAACTGAGATGCCTGAGTTAAGGAAGAGCCTCATTCTGTTCCCCTTGATTGCTTTGCTGTTCTTTGGTCTCTCTTTCCTGTTCTGTGGTGGGAACATTTGGAAATTCCCAGAAACAACAGACAGAGATGATGATGGTCTATGTGAAAGGAGAAATGGCTCCTGTCTTTGTTACTTTGTATTGCTGTGAAGAGGCAACTTATAGAAGAATGACTCACTCTCTCAGGGCCTCCAGTCTCAGAGGGTGAGTCCATGACTGCCACGGCAGGGAGCATGGCAGCAGGCAGCCAGCCTGGCATGGGAGTAGTAGCCGAGAGCTCGTATCTTGAGACACAACCAACAAGCAGAGAAAGATAACTGGGAATGGCATGGGCTTTTGAAATCTCAAAGGCCACCCCTGTGACACACCTCCTCCAACAAGGCCACACCTCCTAATCCTTCCAAAGCCATTCTACCAACAAGAATCAAGCATTCAAATATGTGAGTCTGTGGGGGTCCTTCTCAAACAGATCTCTATAACTCTGGTGTTTTGCACTTATGAAGCCTTCCTGGATCAGCTGTTTCTCCATAACAAGTTCTCTAAATTCAGACTCGTGAGGATTCACATGCACTGGGGTAACCTGAATCTTTATGTAACAACTTGTTGCTTCTTTGGGCTTATGAACATTAACGTGTTACTTCTAGGTCACTGATAAAAATTAACATAATTCTCATGCAGTTCGCTAAGCTCTAGGCCTAACTACTAGTGTCCCAACTCTCATAAAATCTAGTTTGATGTATAAATTTTATGACTTCAAATATTAGGGGAAAATGAAAATAAAAATTAGTGTATCCCTAAGGCCCTAAAGATATCATTATAATTAATGTAAAGATTCGTGTAAAGAATTAATCCTAGAATTTTCCTGTCACCGCCTTTCATAAAATAAATCTTATTAGCTGTGAAATATAATATAATCCATACAGCATGGTCTTCATGTCAGTTCACAGTCTGATGGCTCAATCTATCCCTCCAGACCCACCAGCTGCTTTACTTCAAACCCACTGTCAATCATTCTGGGCCTCATTAGCACTGGGTACGTCTGATGCATATGCCCCTTTCCTAGTTCCACTCTAACAGGTGAAACTCTGCCAGCTCAAATATCTAGGACACTTCTTTGATGTGTTCCTTTGCCTCCTGACATCCCAGCAGAATCCACTGCTTACACCTCATTAAAGTACCCAGGGTGCCTTATTCATGATTTATTAGAGGATTTTCTCACTATAATATTTTCTTGGGTATACCTGCCTCTTCCCTTCCACAAACTGTATACCGCTTCTGGATGACTGGGTCATCTCATAGGGAACCCAAGAGTTTAACCTGCCCTTTCACATGCTAGATGCCCACTAAATGTGTCCTGAACTGGAGTTACATAAGAGCTTCAGAATATTTTCCATGGTTTCATTTGTGCCTATAATAACCCCGTTACTTAGGGTGAGTAAGCATTTTTTATTGGTTCTATTAGAATAACTAAACTAAAGGCATGGTGATATTTTCCATAGAGACAGAACAAATAAAATGTACTGATGGTAGATAAGTGATGATAGGTAAGTAGGTAGATGATAGATAGATAGATAGATAGATAGATAGATAGATAGATAGATAGATATTTACTAGGAGAATTGACTCACTTGTTTATACGTTTATGCAGGCTGAGAAGTTTTATGGTGGGTACTCTGTGCTACTATTTGAATCTGAAATATTCCCCACAGGCTCGTGTTTTGAGTGTTTTATCCCAGCTGGTGGTACTGCTTCAGGAGGTGAAACTGACCAGTAAAAATAGCTCACTAGATGTGGATGTGTGACAATTACAGCTCATCCAGCCCTTGGCTCTGGCCCTGTTCTCTCTGCCTTCTGGCCTGCCACAAGATAAACAGCAACCATCATATACGTCTACCACCATTAGTTGTACATTGCCTAACCCATGGTGATGAGATGATCTAAAACACTGGGCTAAAAGTAAATGTTGCTCTGTATTAGGCTGTTCCTGCCAGATACTGTCACAGAGACGCAAAAGTAAACAACACAGTTTATGAGCTGGCGACCGTGAGACACTGGTAGTGTGACTCAGTCCGTGTCTGAAGGCCTCGGAAAAGGGAAGTCATGGCCAGAAACAGCAATCCTGACGATCTTGAGGATGCTAGTTCACAGTCCAAAGGCCATGGAACCATGAGTCTTGATGTGCACAGGCAATAGAAATGTGATGCTTCTGCTGAGCAGCAGGGAGAGGGGAGATTTCTTCTTTTTTATCCTATCTAGACTTCAAGTGGATTTTGTCACTTCATCCACCGACTCACAGGCCGGTCTCCCAGAAGTAATACTTTATCAGATCTCCATTTTCTGCATATTCCTTAATCCGGTCAAGTAGACAATAAAGAGGAACCCATGATGTGCCTCATGTCAGCCAGTCAGTGGCTATTCTATGAGTTTCCCAGTACAGGCTCATGCTCTTCACTGCCATTATGCAACACTCACCAAAAAGTGGGGACACGAAGAAGAGCCAAAGATGCTTGGAGCCACTATTTGTGACACACTGCAGTATTAAAAGCTCTCCTACACCCACGCCCCCTCCACCAGTCACTTGTAGTGCTTGTACTGTCTCATGCAGCTTTAAAGGAGTCTCTGAGATGACAAAGCAATGGAAGAGAGGCTGGAAGATGGCTTTCATTTCTGACATTTTTCCTGTGGTGGCTGCCTCCTGACTCACTAAACAGAGACTTCATTAGGAAGAATTGTCTGTTCTTTCCACCAAAGCAGCTTTGTTCCTTAGGCGTAAACAGAGTGATCCCCTTCACTCTCTAAATTGGCCAGAGAGCCAGCCTTGTATAAATAAGGCCTTCTTAGCTTCGACTTCAGATGTTGGCTCTTCCTCCTGAGAGTTTCACCTACTTAAAATTCACTTGTTGCTCTTTAAATTCACATGTAGCTTCGGGCAAATGTTTGAATTTCGAAAATGAAACTGTGCCCAAAATAAGCTCAGGAAAAAAGAATAAGTCAAATAAGTAAAAAGTCTTTGAAAATAAGCAAAAGCATGAAAGTGATTTAGTTTTATGTGCTCATTTAAAAAATAATGTATGTTCCACATAAGCTGCCAGGCATGGGAAGGCTCATCTGGAAAGTCTAAAGTATTTTAGTCTAAAGCCTTTCCTTTAGAAAAAGGAAAAAAATTAGCCCTGCAACTCCATTGTAAATATATCATTGCTGTCCAGAACCCCAACCTCAGATATCCAGAATCTCACCTCAAATATCCAGAACAAGACCCCAGATGTCCAAAAGCAGTTCAGATTTCCAAATTTTACCCGTCTCACCCTTAGATATCCAAGACCTACCCTCAAATATCTAGAAGCCACAGTGGGATACCCAAGGACCATCCTCAGGTGTCTTAATCACTTTGGAAAAGAGTCCTGTGACAGTGGTCCCCAACCCTGAGATGTGGCTATAGAGCAAGCGACACTGAGCTCTGCTGAAACCGTGTATGGATCCTTTTCTGTCACTGTGGTAAACCCCTTCTACAATGAACAACTCTGGGGAGAGGACTTTTGTGCTTGCAGTTCCAGAGGGAGATGGCCCATCGTGGTGGAGAAGTGAGGCAGCAGGAGCATAGTGCATCCAGACACAGAAAGCAGAGAGAGAATTAGAACCAGACAGCAAACCTGATAGCTCACCCTCAATAATGCCCTTCTTCCAGCAAGGCTCCACCTTCTCAATAATGCCCTTCTTCCGGCAAGGCTCCACCTTCTCAATAATGCCCTTCTTCCAGCAAGGCTCCACCTTCTCAATAATGCCCTTCTTCCGGCAAGGCTCCACCTTCTCAATAATGCCCTTCTTCCGGCAAGGCTCCACCTTCTCAATAATGCCCCTCTTCCAGCAAGGCTCCACCTTCTCAATAATGCCCTTCTTCCAGCAAGGCTCCACCTTCTCAAGGCTCCACAGCCATCCAGCTACTACCAGCTGGAGACCAACTGTTCAAACACATGGGCCTATAAGGCACATTTCACATTCAAACCACAAGCACCCCTTACGAAGTCATGAACAGCTGCAGTGGACATTTGGATACCATTTGGAGCAGAGAAAGGCAGGAACACAGAAAATAATTGTCACCCTCAAGACTTATTGAAGATTACAGTTTGCATTTGTTAGCAATGCAGAAAACTTGTGGGGGTAAAATCTTTTACCCAGGTGGAATGTTCTCTCTGGTAGCACCTACCTTCTTCTCTCCCTACCCCCTACCTCCTCTTTCTTCTTCTCTTGTATGGCGTTATAATTTTTCAAAGTCTGTATAAAACCATAACTAAACCTAGATTATGAGCAGCCTCAGAATTCCACCTGTTAGGGGAGGGATATAATTAGTTCAGTTTCAAATAATTCCAAATTACCACAAGGTTCAAATAATCACACTTAGGTCTACAAGCCTCTACTGAGTACTCAATTTCCACCAATTTATGGTTCTTACCAAGGTTAAAACGGTAGAACCAAAGACCACCCGTGTTATTAAATATATATACAGTTAAAATTCTATATTTAAAAGGCTGGAGTGTACCTTGAAGCCCTCTATTCAGACATTCAGAAATGAGCTGCAGCCTATCCTGCATTCAGAAATGTATTCATTTGGCTGGAGAAATGACTCGGTGATTAAGCACACTTGCTGTGCAATCATGAAACCCAGAGTTGTGATCATGGCTCCCGTGGAACAAGGTAGGCATTTTGCAAATACCTGTAATTCCAGCTCCAGGGTTCTGACATCCTCTAGTGGCCTTTGTAAGCACACACACACACACACACACACACACACACACACACACACAGGAATACGAAACAAAGTAATGTATCCAAGCAGGAAGCCTTTGTCAGTGTTGGAGCTGAGAATGTCAAAAGTCAACTCAATCACAACCGGCCAAGGTACTCCTATAGCTTCTGTGTTGCCTGATTTCTTTTCTTTCAAGTGCATAGCTACGATGGTAGGGAGGAGCCCATGATAAAACTTACTGTCCCATTTTATGTGTGCAGTTTGGAAGCACTGACTATAGTCATTTCAGAGTGCAGCTGATACCCACAACTTTTCTTCCTTTTTTAATCAAGTAGACTACAGCTGTGAATGTGAAGGGTCTCCAGTAGCCTCCAGCAGGGGCACAAAGGTAAGAGTACTGCCAGGAACTGTGAGGGACTTAGTAGTGGGAAATGAGGATGATCTTCCTTTGGTTTCTAGCTCCTGCTTGGGACCACAAGGCTGCCTTTCACTGTCCTAGGAGAGTGATCCCTCTCTGGTTCTGCAAACGTCTGCAGTCACACTGAAGGGAACCGTGGTCCGGACTCCACGCCGCTCTCTGCTAAGTGGGATCTCCCATCCATTCTCAATGTTTCCTTTCTCTTTAATGGCTACTTTTAACTGTTCAGCCAAAGCTACTCCTCTCCACTTTTCCTGGGCAGAGGGCACGCTGCCTCTTAGGTGCACATTATCCACACTAGACCCAGCTGCTGCTCTCTTAATCCCACCTGGAAGCTGTTTATCTTCTCCCTTTTGCAGTGCCCTCAGTATGATTGTATAAATACATAGCTTTTTTCTCCCAAACTGACAGTCACAGTCAGCATATTTTAAACCAACGTTCACATTGTGGAATGTAATGCAGGAGGCAACAAACAAATTTCAACCAAGAATCATCTAGAATATGTCATGGTTCCCTATCCAGTCTGCAAGAGACTTCGGTCTGCAAAACATTGCTGCTCATGTATCACACAAATGTTGCCTAAAGTATTATTGAGAATAATGTGCAAATTTAAATGCTCTCTAGATAATTGTAAATATCAGCGCTGATGCAGCCGTTCACCTGCTAAAAGCATCTCTTTACAGTGTGACACTATGTCTCTGTCATTTTGATGGGATGCATATTCCATCAGCCTGATACGCTGCCACCCCCCAATGAGTCTCAGTGTCACTAACTGAGAATTAAGTGTGTTGCTAAACCAGTTTTCAGTCCTCGCAAAGCACAAAAAGCCTGTTTGACAATTACCCCCACGTAGGCAAATAGTCAACACACCTCTGATTCCCGCATTATTAACCATTATAAAACCATGTGCTGTGATAATGGATGTAACAAAGACATTGATTTTTACAAGACTTCCCGGGAAACAAATACATATACTTGGTACAAGAAGCCAACAGGGAGCTCCGCATTCACTACTGTGCCTTCAGTCTGTAGAGTTGCTCCTTACAAGGCTCGAGCCTAACCTGTCAAGCAAAGCTTTGATTACTGCATTTAAAAAGCATTCATTGTTTGCTGGCTGCTTTACAATGCTTCACAGGTGTCTTAGGAAGCACAGTTTTCTTGTAATTGAAAGGCCAGCTTGAACCAGCATTTCTGTTCCTCTCCCTTCTTTCCCCTTTCCTCCCTGGTTACATGATGGAGCAGACACCTGACCTGGGTCAGAATGTGCTTGGGAAATCCCCCAGTGTTGCTATTTTGCTTTCTTTGTTTCTGAGTGACTTTGAGACAGTGTGCTAATTGTTTTTCTTTACCCAAAGAATCTTATGCAGTCTTCTTTGTCAGTGTGCTTTCGACTAAGCCAAACACTTATTCAGGGATCCTACCAGTGATTTTTCTAAATATTTTCATAGCCCTTTTCAACCCTCTCCCCTCCTTTCCTCCACTGCCTCTGATTACTCAAAGGGGTCTATGTGATTCTTCAGTGTTGAGCTCCACTTTGCATGTCCAACGGGATACAAGATGTGTTTCACTAGAACTTGCAACATATGTGAAAATGGCCCACAATAAATCTGTATTTTTAAAATGTTATTCCTTTGTTCCCAGTCATTAGGAAGTGGAAGCAGGAAGATCAGAAGCTCAAGGTCATCCATGCAACACGTGCAGGTCAGAGCCAGCCAGCCCGGGTCACATGAGACCCTCATCAAAATAAATTTAAAAACTAAGACAGGGAAAACATTTCAGTATGTAATGCTTTCACCTTCTAAGAGTGGGGGGCTAAGTCTGGATTGCGGGTACAGCTTACCTATGGTCCTAATGGCAACATAAGACATGGACACAGGCATATTCTTGGAAGCTGTTAGGGCAGCTAGCCTGGTCTACTTGGCAATGTTCCAGGCCAAGTAGACTCTGCTTCCAGCAACCAAAAGCATAAGAGATTTAACAGTAAAAATGAGAACATTGTAAGTTCAAGACCCATGTAGATGTGGGTTCAAATCAAGCTCAGCCAATAGGCTATGGTTATGCCACGCTATACTGTTTCCTTGGAACTTAGTATCTATCGCTAGAGTGGCTATTACTTCTAACACTGACCAGACAGTCCTCCAGAAAATGAGGCTGTGCCTACAAGGTGTCTCTCACAAGATAATTCTTTTAGCCTGGCAGGTAGCCCGATGCCTAAGTGTCTGATGTGAGATCAGTGTTCTGCTCATAACAGACACCCTTGTTTCATTTTTTTTTTTTTTTTTTTTTTTTTTTTTTTTTTTTTTTTGTAGCCAAGGTGCAGCCGAGCAGGGTTTTCACAGGGAGTCTTAGCTGGTGAATTCAAAGCAGGCAGGTCTGAGCTCTGTGGCATTACACTGTGATGGAAATGTGGTCATGTGACATATCTGCTATTTGGATGATTTAGGGGTGGGGACATCTGGAGGATGAATCCTGGAGGTAGGACCTCACTGTCCCCAGGGAAGACAGGTTCAGGAGATGATTACACTGGGTAGAAGGTCCACTAATCTTGAGGAAATTGAAAGAGATGGAGAAGTGATTGGGTCTGCTTCTGGTGTGTTTGAGTCCTAAGTCCATAATGGATCCATGACAGTCTAAACTCACCATAACTCACAACACCATAGGCAGGGAAGCTTAGCTCCGGTTCCTGATTGTGAAAGTGGAATAGTAGTTCCCTTTCCCCTGAGGGGCACAATAACAGAACACTGTAAACTGTAAAGAGCAGAAATGTGTTTCTTATGGCTCTGGGGACTGGAGGTCAGACAACTGAGGGTGAACCCGGTTCGTTCTGAGGAAACTCTTCTGAGTTGCGGACTGCTGATTCCTGCTATATCACAAGGCAGAAGCGCAGAGAGCTCTGGGAGACCTCCATAGAAGCACTTATCCTCCCCATGGCCTGCTTTCCCCCAGAGGCCTCACTTCACAGTCTCATCCCACAGGGCACTGTCCCATGGAGGATCAGAAGGAGGGACTGTAAGAAATATCATCCTCACATTCATTCTAAGCCAAAAGTGATAAGTAGCTTTTAAAATTTATGAAGAATGGAAAATTGGAAAATTCTTATTTGATAGTCACTTGGGTTCCTGTAACTTATTAAGTTTGAAGCCTCCAGGAAAGTTATCCTTACCCTTTGAACATCAAAGTTCTTCTGTGGATGGCATCTCTTCGTTCTATACATAATAAGATGTCACCATTAGAGTAATACGGCTTATTTTTATAATATACCAATGGGATAACATAGAACCAATTTTATGGAAAATGTAAAGAATGAGTACATCTGGGAGACAGCTCAGTGGGCAGAATATTTGTCTTGCAAGCATGAGGAATTAAGTTCTGTCCCCAGAACCCATTTTAAAGAGCTAGACATGGTGGTATGTAGTAGAAATACCACTGCTGGGGACACACAGACAAACAGACCCCTGCTGCTTGCTAGCCATTTCAGCCTAGTTGATAAGTTCAAGACAATGAGAGACTCTGTCTCAAAAAGGTGGACAGTGCCTGAGAAACAATACCCAAGATTGCTCCTGACCTCTACACACACATGCATAACATATATGTGTATGTACACACAAACATATGCTTATACATACACATGCTTACACATTCACATATGTATATATACATACACGTGTGCTTACAATACATCAACATGTATACATACAGACACATACAAAACAACAAAAGAATAAACAAGTAGTCTTCACATTAGATTTGTTTGGTAAATAAAGTAGTTAATTCTCCATTGAGAGCTTTGAATTATATTATATAATATAATTATATAAATATGAATATAAATATGAATCTCAGACCTGCAAGTTCATGGAATGCTTTACTAGGAGTTTTCATGTCATGGAGTTGGATAAGGGATATAGTATTATTTCAGGGCGGTTTCCATTCTCCATGCCTAATCTTTGCTTCTTCGAGCTGACTGTTCTCATGGAGTCACTGATTCTCCTAGAGTACAAAAGGGAGAGCCTTCCTTGTTAACTACAGGGCCTCCACTGCCCCTGAATGAACACTCTGCTGCTACAGTCCATACTGCCTGTAGTGAAATGTAGTAGAATGGAGACAGACTTTTCTTTCATGCCTGCCAGTTCCCAAACAACCGAAACTGAGACCCAATATTAATTATAAAATCTCAGGCTTATTTCTAACTAGCTCTTACAACTTAAATTGGCCCATATCTACTAATCTTCTGTCACGTGGTATCACCTCTTTTTCATCTTGCACCTCCTACCTCCTCTCCATGCCTCAGTGGTGGCTCCTCTCACTCTACCCTTCTTCTTCCCAGAATTCTCTCTACCCCCAAAATCCTGCCTAGCTATCAGACAATCAACTTTTTACTAACAATGAGAATGGTACAGTTTCACAATATACAGAAGGATTGTTCCACAACAATAGAATTTCCTTATATCATCCTGGTAGTACATTGTAGGTAAGTCTAGAGATAAGAGAAGACCTCTGATTTGGCGATGGAGTCACCTCCCTATAGCTCTGTAGTTTGTGGCATTCCTTAGCTTGCTAGTTCTTTCTGTGTATCACATACAATCTGATCATTTGGTTAAGAATTTGAAAAAGACATAGTTATGAACCCAGAAATTATCCCTGTCACTATTTATCACACCTATAGGGTGTGCGTGAAACAGCTGCATGAAACTGGACTTGTACAATGTACATTCTTACTGTTTTAACACCCTTCTTGTAGAAATACATGATTCCCTTGGTACAGACAACACAAATAAAGTCCTTTATTGATCTGATAAGAAAATTCAATCACTTCCACTGAGCTCAAGAAAAGTCATGGGGCAAGTCACTGTGTGTCACATTGTATGTCCAAGTAGAATGTTTAGAACATATACACTGTGTGGTTGAAAACTTCATCCCTTCTAGAGGCTCAGACGAAACCATTATTTTTGGCTGTGATGATCCTTAAAGATGCCAAGGACAAAGACATGGGCTTCACTGGGTAATCAAAGACATTTTAGTTGGACAGAAACACCAGGCATAATAAGTTCATGTGACAGCAAGAGAAGGACCTAATTTAACTAAAATTTCTGTTGTTTCAATATCCACGATTGTAGTATTACTGATATAAAGTACAAAAATGTGGCATGAAATAGAGTGTGGAAAGGACACTTGTCTTCTGCATGACCTGAAACGAGAAGGCAGGGTATCATCTTGTTCTTCTTCAGCAAGAGACACACATGTCATGTGTCAAGCAACTCAAATGTTTTATCACTCTGTGCATGTACATGTTCTCAAATGACTAAAAGTCGGTATTGATTTGGGGATTACAAATGCATTTTAGCAAGTCACCAACCTGGAATCCACAAACAATGACAACTGGTTGTCATCCTTTTAAACAAAATAAAGTCCACCAGGCAGCTTTGTATCTATGGTAGACAGCAGGAACTCCTGTTAGCTCCTGCCATCATGAGCTGGGCACCCAGTGTTTAATTTTGCTCTGACCAAGGGTGTGAACAACTAAAGAAATGGAACTCTGAGCTGCCTCCTCCAGATCTGTAAGATTGTGTTTTCCCGTATGTACCCTTTGTAAATGTTCATTATAAAATGAAGAATGGGGTTGAAAGTGTAGCTCAGTTGATAGAGTGCTTGCCTGGCATGCAGGAAGCACTAGATTAGATCCCCAGCAGCCCGTGTAAAGTGGGTGTAATCGCATATGTCTGTAAGCCCAACAGTGAGGAAGCAGACTCGGGAAGATCAGGGCTTCAAGGTCACTTTTGTCTACCTGAGTTGGGGACTTCCTTGAGGTACTTGAAATAGTCCAGAAGAAGGAAAAAGAGACATGATACATCTGATTCCCTTCATAGACACAACTAAATAAAGTCCTGTGTCAACCTAATGATAAAATATGAGAGAAAGAAAGAGAGAGAGAGAGAGAGAGAGAGAGAGAGAGAGAGACTTATTACCACCTCAACTTCTTCCTCCCTCCCTGTTTGAACAATCTATAGGAAGAGGACATGAATGTCTTTATGTACTATACATACCGTCCTCCCCCACTTCCTTGATCCCTTCCTTCTTTCCTCCATCCCTTGCCTTTCCTTCTTTCTTCCTTGCCCTCTTCCCTCTCTTCTTCTTCCCCTTCTTCTCTCCTTCATTCCCCACCTCTTGTTCTTTTCTTTATCCCTCTGTCCTCCATCTTTCCTCTCTCCATTGCTCTCCACTTTTTCTTTGCAGCCCTCCTTTCCTCTCTTTCTCAATCCTTCTTTCTTCCTTCCTTCTTTTTTTGTTACTCAAAAATCCCATTAAGATAAAATCGCAAAAGTTGATATAGATTATGACATAATTACATAAACTGAGAAAATGACAGCTCCAAGATATAATTGATGGGAAGGCTTTTATTATAGATATTATGGAGAGTACAGCCAGAATCATGTGAAAGATCCCAGAGCAGAGAGAGGAAGTAATAGACTGAGCATGACCAGCAGACTGGACTCAACCCTGAGAGAATGGCATGGAGCAAGAGGGGAAGAGAAAGAGTGGAAGAGGAAAAGAGCACAAGGGGGAAATGGTAGAGTTATATGGGAATGAGAAGCTAGGGATGGAAAAACCATGAGCTGGAGAGCTTGGGCTAGCGGACAGGGTGAGAGGAGCCAGTAGCTCTGGTACTGAGGAAAATCAGAGGCCAGCATGTACTTTGCTGTTCCAACAGGTACCACTGACAGCCATGTGTCACTTCTGGCAGTGGTGAGGAAATGGCTCCTTTGATAGAAGGGAACAGGCCAGAATTGTAGGAGAGTGGAGTTTCCTTTGGACCTGAAAATAATAACAATAAAAATCCAAAGTTCTACTTCATAGTAGATACTAACATAAATTACAAGAAATTCAATGTTTCATAATACACTGAAAAGGAGGAGCAAAAACATGGAGTATTTTCTAATATACAGATTCCAGGAAGCCCATAAATATTAAAGAAGGGTGATAGATAATGATGGCATATATGTAGTGAGACCCTGTCTCAAGAAAAAAACATTGGAGACATGACGACTAAATTTGACATTAAAAGTATCAATAAATTAAAATAACAAATTGGAACATATTTACAATACCAATGTACTGAAATGAAAGTCATACATGTTACGTAGTTTTTAATACCGTAAAGCTTATAACAAAAAGCAAAATGTAATGAGCAACCAGATCACAATAGAGGATACAGAAGTGTTCAAGAAATAGTAAAAAATGTTAAGTACTTTCTGATCAGACACACACAAAAGAATTACAACTTTTCCCTTGTTCTGCTTTCATTGAATAAGCACAAAAGTGTAGAGTCATTTCTGAGAACTTGGCAAGACAAAGCAATGATGTTTAAAATGTGAGCCGTTCTTACATATGGATATTCACTTCTAATAGTACATCCCAGGCCGCGGAGACGGCTCTGTGTTTAAAGCCCCTGCCACCTAAGTGTGGGGGTTAGAGCTCAGACCGCCAATGTGTATTACATCACCTGCAATTGCATGCTCTGAAGGCAGCCATAGGGGCTACCCAGAGCAAGCTGGTGTGAGGCCAGTTATCTCAGCAAACTCTGGGTTCAGGTGAGAGACTCTGCCTCAATGAGTAAGGTAAAAAAGAGTGAGTGATCAAGGAAGATTCCAGATGTCAACCTCAGCCTACACATGCACACAGATGGATACATGTACTTACAAGCATACATATGTATGTTAACTTATATTACACATTTTCACAATACATGCACGTTAAATAAATAAATAATTATAATCCAAGGAAATGTTTGCAGGGGCCAGGCAAGTTATTTTTAGCATATTGTGTATCTCTAAGTTATCATATATTAAATGTGAAAGTGTAGATAAATAATATTTATCTATCCCAAAGAAAGAAGGGGTTGAAAACATTTAAGTCCAGCCATATAATATTATAAGATTATAGGAGCAAAGTATAATCTGAGCAAGTCAAGTCTAACGATCTCCTGAAACAGAGGCCTGGTTGCAAGATGGTCATTAACATTTAGAAACAAAGACACGATTGCCATTCCTGAAAACAGGCAGTACAGAACCATGTGTATTTCCAGTTACTTGAGAAACAGAGGTATAATCATAAACAGGAATGAACCTAGTTTGGCTTTACTAAAAGCCTTAGATGAAGGCAGGCTTGTTGTTCCTTTCAGATCCTGCCATATCCTCAGCCATGGCTGTGCCTATTAAAAAAGCCCTTCCTTATTTTTCACAAGTTTAACTGGTTTTCTGAATTTTTGTTGCGGCATAATACATAAATTCTTTACTGTAACTTCGTATGCCTTGACTAAAGGTAAATGACATAGGGAGGGGACTGATTAAATGACCAACAAATGAAGGGGGCAACCTGGGACATTTTTACCTTGATTATTACCTGTTGTAACTATTACTCTTGTGAGTTACTTATAGTGTCGCTATAAAGAATATTTTAAGTCAGAGCTCAGATCTTGTTTGTTCTGTTGATATCACTCAAACTCTGTAATTGCATTGGGATCACAGAACAAACAGCAGCGAAGTTTATGGGATGTAAGATATTAATGGTAATGATGCTTGGGTTTTCTTTTAAAATCCAGAAAGCTAAAATCTCAGTTCTGTTGCTTTATGATGTTTCCCTGGTGCAGGGTAGGTGATGGGAAAGGCCAAGCCAGGAGCCAGGAAGGCTGGACGTGAGCCTTTAATTCCTCACCTTATTAGCTGGGAAATTGGAGACAGTTTCTCTGAAGCAGAGCTCTCTACTCTGTAACAGAGAGAGTCTAGTAGGTTTTCACCTCAGTCATCAGATTTAATCACAAAACAGAGTTGCACGGTATTGCCCTAAAGGAATCCATCAGAACAACTATTCTCAGGGGCCACATTTATAAAGTTGGTGAGTAAAGAGTTTAGAATTTTATTCTTAAGAAGAAATCTGGGCAAATGGCATTCAAAGTTGTTTGTGGATGTTGAAATTGCCAGTCTTTGTGAACACCCAGAAGTTGGACAGATTGGTACTCAGAGTGGGCGGGTGAACACTTTTTCTTCAAGAGATGGACGCAGATCCGCCCGAGCACTCAAAGGTTAATGCTCTGGACTGTGAGTCTTGATTTTCTCAGTAGCCTCTCTCTCTCTCTCTCTCTCTCTCTCTCTCTCTCTCTCTCTCTCTCTGTGTGTGTGTGTGTGTGTGTGTGTGTGTGTAAGTTTGTAGAGTCAACACCAATTGTCTTCCTCAATTGTTCTTCACTTTATTTTTTGAGTCATGGTAACACACTGGCTTGGAACTCACCAAGTAACTAGATGATGGGTTAAGAAGCCATGGGATCCGCCTGCCTCTGCCTCCCCAGATCTGGGGTTACAAGAGCATTGCAGCACACCTCAGTGTTTGTTTTTACCATGGATTCTAGAGATCAAACTCAAATCCTTAGGACTGTATGGTAAACATTTTACCCATCAAGCTGTCTCCCAGGCCACCATCAGTTTTCCCAAAGCGTTAAAGCAACAGAAGAGTGAATGGAAGAATCACGTTTAGTAATATAATCCCGCTGAGAAGTGATTTTTTTTTAAAAAAAGTTAGCTTTTCCTAAAGCAATCCAATAAACACCTTCTGGATTGTTGACAACACATATTAATAGAGCACAAGGCAGGACAGTGTTTAATTGTGTAGTTTGGATGAAGCGGATTTTTCATGCTTCATTACAAACAGCGAATTTCATAAAAAAAAAAAAAGTGGATACTACTGAGGCTTAGTGTCACCAAGAGAGGACAAGCAAATGATGTCATTCACCCCCACAGTGTACAAGCTTATGCCAAGGGGGAATGACTACTCTTCCCTACACAGTCATATAGCACTGTACGCCTTATCCCATGGAGTTGTGCCTATGTCTGGAACCATCGTTGTAGAAGATGATCGCACAGCCTGAAGCCACCAATCCATGAACGGTTCAGAGATAGCGTGTCACCTGGCTATGCCTAGCACTTTGTGTCCCTTACTGTCCCACCTACCATTCTCTTCACACAGAAAGAGCGTGCACGCCACCAGATCTACACAACTAAGAAAGTAGTCATTCTCTTTCAAAGAACACTACTGGGATAAGAGGGGTCTAGGAGCTGCATGCATAGGACCGTCTGATTTTCAGCATTTGGTATAAAAATTGTACAAATCAATATAAAATGGAAAGTGTCTATGACTTCGTCCAAATACTTCAGTAATTGTATGCCCAAGAGCATAAACAACATCTCTCAAACAGTCCAGGGGTTAGAAAATAAGATGGTGCTTCCCCAGATCACAGTGCAGTCACTAGGAAAAGATTATCTTGATTGCTTCAGGTTGCATGCAAAGTATATTCTATGAAAATTTATCAAGTTTCTCATGAGCTTTTTTTCAAATAATTTATCTTTTATTTAAATATAACATAGAGCCTAGAAAGGTGGCAGAGAAGGCATTGGATCCTCTGGAGCTAGAGCTACAGTAATGCTTCTGCAGATGACCTGGAAAGAGTTCTCAGTGCCCAGCCACACTAGACAGCCCACAGCCACCTGTAGCTGTAGTTCAAGAGGATCCAATGCCCTCTTCTGGTCTCTCCAGACATGACTACATGTCTGGTTCACATAACACTTGTACTCAGATACATATAAAATTAAAACAAATCTTTAAAAATAAATAACAAAAAGCAAAAGAAATACTATCAAAAGGAAGTTTAAGGTCCTCTTGGGGTAAGGAAGTAATGACTACACCTTGGTGCAAAGCCCGCCAAGTTATGACGCACTTAACAAAATATTTGTCTGGACCTTTTAATATCCTGAATTTCAAATGCTGGTTATGAATATTAACTTGGGGCTGGAGAGATGATTCAGTAAGTAAAACACTTTCTAAAACACCAGTACGAAGACCTCAGTTTGGATCCTGAGAACCCAGGGAAAGCCAGACACAGTAGTGTATATCTGTAAAGCCACCACTTCTGCAGTGAGATGGGGACAGAGACCATGACTCCTCAGGGCTCCTGGGCCAGTGTGCCTGCAGATGCAGTGTAGAAACCATAAATATTCCATCTCAGGGCTGGAGAGATGGCTCAGTGGTTAAGAGCATTGCCTGCTCTTCCTAAGGTCCTGAGTTCAATTCCCAGCAATCACATGGTGGCTCACAACCATCTGTAATGAGGTCTGGTGCCCTCTTCTGGCCTGCAGACATACACACAGACAGAATATTGTATACTAAATAAATAAATAAATAAATATTTTTTTTAAAAAAAGATTCCATCTCAAACACAGAAGAAGATGAGGGCAGACACTGAGGTTTCCTCTGACATTTGCATGTGTCCTCATTCACACACATGAACATGCACATGCACAGACACATGCATCATAAATATAAATGTTTATTAATATTTTGGAAATTACAGTGAGATTTGGTATGAAGTATTATCAGTTTCTGGTTTCCAAGTGCTCAGGAGCACCTATCAGATACTCATTACAGAATTTTAGTATCATAGGGACTTAACCATCTCAGATGAAACCACGCAGGATTTCCATGACATTCACTGTGTTTCAGCAAAGTTTCATCTAATGCATTGATTGGATCCAACAGTTTTGTCAGGTGAAAAACATTTATCATTTACTTTATAATTGCAGCTATGCTGAGTTTTAAAAATTATCTTAAAATAAGCTTGTTATTAAGTAAAAATGATTCTAATCTCAACCCAGCATTAAATGACTCTGAATGAGTGTTTACTATTTATGTCTGGAACATAGGCATAATTTTTCTGTAAAATATTTGCTAGTTGTTTCTAAGTGATTTCTTAATATAAATAGGCTTTAGGCAAGAGAAAGAGAAGAGTTAAGCAGTAATCTAGATCGTTTATCGATTCTGATAAAACAGACTATTGCAATTTAACATTTTCTCTCAAAAAATGAACATTTTGCACATTCTCAGCAAAATTTGTAATTCATATCTCAAACTCCATTATCTTATAGTAATACAAATGTCCAAGCACCAAACTGTTATTGGAAAGTTTCAAATGATTGCTTTCTTCTTCACAAAAGCATTTTAAGGTTAAAATAAATTATTTGGGCAATATATAAGTATAACTCATTGGCTAACAGGCAGGTTAAAATTGTCTCAGTCCAATATTTATTAGAACTTAAGCCCTATAAATAGGCCAACTTATCATTTACTATCTGCTGTTGGCATAGAGTGCTTGAGCGGAGGCTCTGTATTCTGTGTGGTGAGGCTGTGAGTCAGCAATGTTCATTCCAGACCTGAGGACTAAAGGGGGGAAGAGAGACATCAGTGCAATCAGAGGAGAAGCAGCAGCAAACGAAGTGAAAACAGAGTTCTCAAAAGCAGAACAAGACTGCAGAGCGGCATCTCTAAAGTCTAGCAGAGAGAAAAGGCAAAAGCCAACAGAGCTAAGACCAAACGGCTGTCTCTAAAGCAAGTTGTAAAAGATTTAACTTACATAAGAGAGGCCAATTCGGAGGAAATCCTTGGATGTCAGAAGAGAGGCACAAGGAATTCATGAAGGCATAACTGAAAATTTTAAGAACTAGATGATAAAATATTAACAGTTAATTCTGTGTGTTTTAAAGGGGTAAAAGAAAAAACCAATTAAAAACAAAGACTACAAGTCAAGAAGGGCTAATAAGAGTGAGCATTTTCCGAGATCTTTATATTCTAAAAAGATGTAGAGAGAGTTGCAAAAGCCTCAGCTTCAGACTTTCTTAAGTAAAAGGGCTGAAATTCTGACAGCAAAGAACCTCAAAACAGGAGGAAAAAACAGCCAAAGTCAGTAATTTAGGATGGAGCAATAAGAAATAATAGATCATGGAAAATCGGGTGTAGAAACAACTTTCTTAAATGTATGTTTATATGAGAAGTAAAACATGTGTGTTTGCGTCGTATGATGGGCTGAAGAACTAGTTAGACCTGATAGAGAATGGAGAACGCTAGTTTGATATACTGACAGCTTAGTGATGAGCATCGCCTGAGAGATGGCCGTAGGATTCCCATGCTTCTGTGCAGCAAAGAAAGTACAACTCACGTTCCCAACACTGGGGAGCTCATAGATGTATAGCAACTCATTATGAGGCTGGGCCACGTTGCTGAAACATTCATGCAAAGACATCTACTTTCGATTTAAGAAATACCTCCACCCCACTTTTGTTTCCATCCGCTTTCCCCCTCTCACATTTGGTCCACAAACCATGCACTTGCTCTGACTCACAAAGATAAACCTAGGGTTTGATTAACTGGTCAAATCTATTTGAGCTGGTAGCCTCTGGGAACATAAGGTCTGTACTAATTTTGTGGATTCCCTTTGCATATTACTTATTTTAATGTATGTGTGGTTGTAGTGGTGAGTGTGTATATAGTATATATGCACAAGTGTCTATAGTGTATACACATAGGTGTGTGGGAGTATATGTGCCTTTGTGGAAACCAGAAGAGGGTCCCAAGTGTCTCTTATCACTGTCCACTTCTTTTTTAATTAAAAAGGAAGAAGAAAACAGGGTCTCTCCCTAAACCTGAAGATCACTGTTTCTTTTATGTGAGTGCTACGAATTTGAACTCATGTCCTCTTGCTCTTAAAACAAAAGCTCTTCCCCACTGAACTAGCCCCTCAGTCCATGGGTTTTTATGTGCATACTTCCTCTCTTCTCCCTGTAGTGTCTGTTTTGCTCTCAGAACATTTCATAGACTGTTGTGGGAGCTGTGGGTTGCATTCCGCCACCCAGCTCCCGCCACCGGCTAGCTCTACCTGAAATAATAACACACAAATTGTATTCACTTAAACACTGCTTGGCCCATTATATCTAGCCTCTTCTCGGCTAACTCTCGCACCTGGACTAGCCCATTTCTAATAATGTGTGTAGCACCCCAAGGTGCTCTTACCGGGAAGATTCTAGCCTACGTCCATCCTGGGTGGGAGCTTCTTTGATCGTGTCTGCCCGGGGGAGAGGGGAGCATGGCCTCTGAGCTCACTTCCTCTTCCTCCCAGCATTCTGTTCTGTTTACTCCTCCCACCTATTGAGGGCCAAGCAGTTTCTTTATTTTTTAACCAATGACCTACCTCCATCAATAGACCATAAATGTCAGGTCTTCCCATTTTGAGAAGCACCAAAGAAACAAATTCAAAATGCCCTATCGGAGTTTTCCCCAAAGTTCTTATACTGATTGTTTAGGGTTTTGTTTTTCTCCAGATATAAAATACAGCTCAAGACTGAATGAGGCGGCACAGTCATACCTACTGATCAAATGCTCTCATCAATAAAAGCATCACCTGGCTAATTACATCTCATTATAATTAGCTTAAAATAGAAAATAAACAAGTGCCTTTTCTAGGTGTTTGAGCTTGTTGCACACATGCAAGCTCCCAATTAGTTGGCATACACTGTACTTTATTTAAAAATAAAATTCAACGTCTTGTGGGTGATTTATTCTGACTCCTTTTTCTTTCAAGTTTTATTACCAAAATAAATTCCTTCACGTATAAAACCTGAGATTATACAACAGAGTCTTAGATTATTAGTCTACAAGCAGTAAATGCACTGAAATCTAGATTTCAACCTTATTTGTTTTCTCTCGTAGCTTTCTTCATCAGGTGTCAGTCTGCAGAAAGATGTGATAGGTAGTCGATTGTTCCTGGTGATTGACTGGTATTATCTATGCTCTGGAGATTTCTCGATGCCTATTTGTTGTCCTGCTTACCAGCCTCTGGTTATCCTCCTTGTAATTACAGGGTTAGCCTGCACATCACTCTTCCATGAGTTGAATGAGGTTACAGCCAGGTGACTTGCATTGGTCTATGATGCAGAAGCAGAAACAGCATGTGTTTCTCTAAGAACCTTTAGGTTCCAGTGTCCATTTTACCATGCTGTCTGTCATCTTGAGATGCTGTCAGCTCCACCCTGCATCCCAGAGTGAGGCTATAAAAACAGCAGAAGCTGTTGTGCAGTAGACATGGAGTAGACACAAGAAATAAGGACTTACTGTTCAGACACCAGTATGTCAGGACTTTTTGTCCTGTATTGAACCCCAGCTTATTCTGACTGATAAACTCAACCATCCTAATCACCAGCTTTTAGTAGCATGTTCCAAGAAATTAGGGAAGCCTGCGATGATAATTGTGAAGTGCTCTGTAGCCGTGCCACCCCAAAGGATAGTAATAATTCAAGTGATGTTTGCTTTAAACCTTCATTGTGCAAAACATGCCTTATCAAGGAATGCCCTTGTTAGAATCAATGATGACAATGATAAAACAGAATAAAATGGAACAAACAACACTCAAATGTGTGTGTTGAAATACGGAGCGGAGGGCTGTGTCCCGCCACCCAGCTAGCTTTACCCGAAATAATTACACGGAAACTGTATTCTTTTAAACACTGCCTGACCCATTAGTTTCAGTTTCTTATTGGCTAGCCTTTACATATTGATCTAACCCATTTCTATTAATCTGTGTAGCCCACGAGCTGGCTTACCAGGAATGATCTTAACCTGCGTCTGTCTGGAGTGGGAGAATCATGGCGACTCCCTGACTCAGCTTCTTTCTCCCAGCATTCCGTTCTGTTTACTCTGCCTACCTAAGGGTTGGCCTATCAAATGGGTCTAGGCACTTTCTTTATTAATAAGAAATCACTCCCACATCATTTCCCCTTTTTCTGTTTAAACAAAAAAGAAAGGCTTTAACTTTAACATAGTAAAATTACATATACCAAAACAGTTATCAAGCAAGAATTACAGTTACAATATTTGTATCTATTTTATCTTTTATCATAACTAAGGAAAACTATAACTATCTATTCATTCTTCAACTCCATCAAAGACTCCAGAAGGATATAATACTACCTAAGTAAACAAGAAATAAGAAAACTCTAGAAATGACAGAGACATCTTGCTGCCTGGACAGTCACCCAAAGTTCTTTTGTATGGTTGGGGCATCCATCTTCAGCCTTCAGGCCCATAGTATCCAGCAGACATTTCCATGAAGCAGGAAATTTTAAAGACAGTTCAGTCACTATCTGCTGTGTCCTGCAGAATGTCTCGCAGACTCTTTCATGAGTCATGAACCCCAAAAGACCGTCTCACCTTTAGGCAAGTTTAGCAGTCCTCTCTCTGCGGGTTCTCTGTGTCCATTTTATGCAACAGTCCAGGCAAGAGCAGTTTCTTGCCCAAATGGCTATCCAACTCCATAAGGATCCTCTTCGATGCCCATTTTCCTCTCGAAGTAGATTGCTGCCACCAGGAGCAGATATGTCTCATTGTCATGAAAAGTCCTAAGTTATTAAAACATTAAATGCCATATTCTGCAGTCTTTGAAAGATATGAAGAATGTCTATCTAACTGAAATGTATCTCTATATATCTAGAAAATCTAACTAACATGACTACAAGCTTGACTATTATTGATGATTAACCATTAACCTATATTTCTTAATTATACATTACATTTTTAAATGAACTACACAATCACAATACCTTAATCAAGATCAGAAATACATATACATATAACAAAATTGACTGTAAAATCCACACCAATGCAAATTACTCATACCTATATCATTTCCCCCTTTAAATGTAAAAAAAACATTTACAAACAATATTTTGGGAACATGGGCGCAGTTTTTTCTCTCCAAACTGCTTCCTGCTGAATGGGGCGCTGTTAATCAGATCATTTAGGGTGTAACCTGTGTGCCAGGTTTATCTCAGTTGGCAGTTGAGTGAAGTAATTTTTTGAGGGTGGTCACAGGAACTTTTCGGGAGGTCGTGGTCTATCATACCATATCGGGATAGATGCAATCCACAGGGTCTTGTCCTCTGTGAAAACAAAAGAAGACCCTTTCCAAAGCATCATATCCTTAGACCCAAATTCTGAAGTCATACCCTCATGATATCCGTTTTGGTTCCACTTGGCAGCCCATAGAATGAAATGTCTCTCTGTACTTAGCTCCTTCACAGTCAAAAATTTTAAAGAAAACACAATGTACATAATCCAGACTCTCTGTGAATTTTCCATTTTTACGTGGCTTATTTTTCTTTATTTCTTTTAATCTCTTAACTATCTGTACTCTGTCTCTTTAAAGACTTTACCTTTTTTTTTAAACCATTAACTTTATTTTCTATATTCTTTTTATTTTCTCTCTCAAGTCTATGTGCATTCATCCAACAGTGTGGTCTTTTATGTCTGAATCTGTTTTATTGTGAATCTGTAACATTTTTTTACTATCCAGGAACATTTCTTAAAATGTTAAGCAGTTCTTAAAAACTTAAGTTGCGCCATGTACAGGTAATATGGTATGGCCTGTGTCTTGCCCAGTTGAAACCTTAAATGCGCTGTTTTTTATAGTAATTACGGTAGTTCCTGCCTGAGACCATCACAGTTCAGCATGGCAGAGCTGAGCCAAGCCGCTCCTGCCTCAGAGCCATTTGGTGCCCCTGAGCCACACACAGTTCCAGGTACACAGCTGGCCACATTGCCATCAATCAAGCCATAGAGCTTTACTCCAAATGCTCCATTCAAAAGCTCTGTCTCCCACAGGAGCCAGACAGAGATCACAATGGCGGCACAGCCCAGAAAGCCGGCATTTTAAAACAGCCAGTTTTTTCCTGCTGCTGAGTCAGGACAATTTCTTTGTGGCATGCAACCCACAAACAGTAAAAAGCTGTCTTAAATTCTCTTTCTCTCCTTTTTAAGCCCTCTCAGGTTTTACGTGGAGTTCATTAGCACGTTGGATGCCACTCTGTTGAAATACGGAGCGGAGGGCTGTGTCCCGCCACCCAGCTAGCTTTACCCGAAATAATTACACGGAAACTGTATTCTTTTAAACACTGCCTGACCCATTAGTTTCAGTTTCTTATTGGCTAGCCTTTACATATTGATCTAACCCATTTCTATTAATCTGTGTAGCCCACGAGCTGGCTTACCAGGAATGATCTTAACCTGCGTCTGTCTGGAATGGGAGAATCATGGTGACTCCCTGACTCAGCTTCTTTCTCCCAGCATTCCGTTCTGTTTACTCTGCCTACCTAAGGGTTGGCCTATCAAATGGGTCTAGGCAGTTTCTTTATTAATAAGAAATCATTCCCACATCATGTGTGGATCCTGGCTGCCCCTCTCATTAAGCTTTTTGCTTTACAGATATGAAAGTACATCCCCACATAGTCAAGAGCCTTGCCCTCATTATAGTTATTTTGTTGTACTCTTCCACAAAAGAAATGGGGTTAGTTTCAGAGGTAGGGTAGGATGGCAGAGATGGAAAGCCCATGCACACACGTGGTATATTTATTAAGTGACCATTTATACTGTGAGGTTGCTACAGGTGCTAATAATAAGATGAAAGACTTCCTTGAAGCGTGAAGGATGTCTAGATAAAACAGTAAACAAACGTGAAGAAGTGAGTGTCTTAAATTGTATGTGCTAGGGTATTCCAAAATGGGATTCTGGTTGGGACTGGGGTGACTCCAACGAAAGTCTCGCAGAGTAGATGAGGTCCAAACCGAGCCTCAGAGAACAAGTGTTAAGAAGAAAGACATCTCCGTATCGAGGGAACCAAGGCCAAGAGGTGGGAGGGCGGTCATTCTTCCCAAGCATACATCACACAGTAGAGTTTGGGGACGGCTATAAAAATTAGTGCATGTAGGAAAGCGGGCTTATGGGAGCAAGCTGCAGGTGAGAACTATGAAACCAATGGATGGGTTAGCAGAGACACAGCTGCGGGAGCTGAGAAGCTATGGGCAAGAACCGAAGGGATTAAATCGTCCTGGTACCAACAGGACGAAAAATGAAAGTGTTTCAGCCCAGATGCCAGCTACCTGGGTGGCCTCGGCTATAATGTCAGCAGTGCACGGGTTTCCAGTTATGCCATGTTTTCTTATAAGCCCATCTAAAAGCTAAAAGTTCTCTTCCGCGGCAACAACTCACCCCTGAGAAACACTACCGCGGCAGATGCTCCCTTCCAAAGACTGTGTTTCTCTTAGGAATTCTCCCAAGGCGAAGGCGCGTCACCTGTGCACAAATCTGGTTTCCTACTGCCACCTGGTGGACAACTTGGGAGAGTCAGGGGGAGGTAACTATGCTCTAAGCCTTAGAGTTCTCTTAGGAACTCCGATCCCCAGATCCCTGCTTTTGAGCAGGTCTTTCTGTGATGCTCCCAGGCAGGGAATCTGCAGAGCCTGGCTCCCAGCTCCACACCATTCGGTCTCTCCCTTAGTTGCCTAGACTATCTTTAGTCTCTGGTGGCTCTTAGACCTTGAATGTCATTCTCTCCCAGTATTCTTTAAAATCATTTTTCTCATCTTTGGTTTTCTTTATCTACCCTACCCACTACCCCCCGCCCCTGGACAGCTTTTCTTTGTAACTGCCCTGGCTGTCCTGCTGTGGAACTCATCTTGTAGACCAAGCTGGTCTCAAACTCACAGAGATCTCCACCTCCCCCTGCTGGGACTAAGGGTGTGCCAATCACCAACCGGATTTTCTCTTCTAAAGGTATGCTAGAAGAGAGAAAAGAGGGAGGGACAGTTGTCTTAATGTAAAGAAAATTGCATTAAGATTATATCACTGACCTGATTTTAGGAACTCGCCGCCATATCGATTGGAGATCCGACAAGTCATTTTCATTTTGTGTCTGTCCTGTGTGAGAGAAGAGTAAGATGTGTCTCTAAAATAATCCGAAATGATCTACAGTCACTGAGAGAGGCCCACATGTCTAGAAATGACACTGTTTTGTTTAATAACATTTCATTCGCTGGATTTGGCTGGTTCGTCCATCAAATGTGATGAGAAAACAAGCTGAGCCAGTCACGATATTAAACACCCCAATGATCCCTCCAACATTTTATGCCCTAATAAGTCAGCGCTTGGCTTTCCAGCGCTATGTGTTACTCATGACAGTCATTTAGCCGGTCAATTTCAGGCCGGTGATAAAACTCTGAGTAATAAGAGGGCACTGTTGATACTCCATATTCTCCTAGAGGAGATAGCTATAAATTAAATTTCCCAGGTACACACTCAATTCATATTTAACAACCAGTACTAAACGTAAGAGCGCATTATCCCCACATATATGGAAGACTAAAGCCACTGAAAACAGCCCATTTCTTCTTGGATTGTAAATGCTCAGAGTTCTGAAAATTTAGTGTGTTGTACATCAGGTGTTTGAGACTATTACATAAAAACTAAGGAAATTTTACATGGTGATTGCTAAGTCTAAATGTGAATTTTCCCATTTTTCTAAGGACATGGCTTGGGTTATTAAGCATTATAGATTCTCAAAATAACTTTATTCTCATAAAATTAAAAAGCCTTGCAATGTGGGTTTGGTGGCACAATATCCTCAATCCCAGCACTTGAAAGACAGAGGCAGGTGGATTTCTGTATGTTTCAGGGCAGGATTATCTACATAATCTATGTAAGAAGTTCTAGGACTGTCAGCACTCCACAGTAAAACCTTTAAAAAAAAAACTCTCCTTCATTAAAAATGTCTAAGTAATTTTAATTTTTATTGATTGACTAACCTCTGTGTTCTGTGTGCTATCTGAAATAAATTTTGTATGTATGTATGTGTGTATGGAAGACTGTCTGTACATATGCACATGTGTGTGTATCTGTGTGTGAAGGGAGCATTGTGTTCCTGCTCTACCTCTTTCTGCCTTATTCCTTTGAGACAGGGTTTCTGTCTTGAACTCCAAGCTAGGCTGGCAGCCACTAAGCCTTAGTGATCCTCCTGTCTCTGCTACCACAGCTCTGGTCGTACAAAGTACACGTAGCCAGTCCCAGCTTTTTAATGTAGGTGCTAGGATTCAAACTTTGTTTTCTGTGCCCTCTCCTAAGTCCCTGAAGTAATTTGTAAAATATACCGGTGCATTTTCAGTTTCCCAAATGAGAACCATTCATTTGCAGTCCTCTCCCCGCTCTTAATCAGATGTGCATTCGTTTCGTGATATAAATCGTTTGGGCAATCTTTTAGAATCTGCTGTGATTAAGTGAACTTTCTTCAAAAAGAAAGCAAGTTTTTGTGGAGTGTCACCTGCCTTTGCCTGGCTTGGGCGGTGTCCGCCTGAAGCACTGAGGGTGGCTGAGTCTCAGGTGTCCCTGGAAGCAGACAGGAAGGACGGAAGTGGAAAGACCCAGGATTGATTGCCACACAGCAGATGCCGGCAGCTGGATATATGCAAAAGTGATGGCGTGTGCCCAGTTATTGAGGGGGTGCCTTCCACACAGCTGGGTAGGCACCACAGTTTCCTGGTGGGCACTATCCACAGTCACGGATACCCTGGAGGAAGGGCGCTTGAGTGCCTGGCCGTCCAAGGGTTTCTTGTAGTTAGCTCTAAATCAAATGTAATCTGATTGGCTGCACCCGCTGAGGTTGGCTCAGCATCCAACAGGAAGGTTTTATTGCACTCCACAGAGAGAGAGGAAGGAGGGAGCTTCAGAAAGATATTAAAGTGGTCAAAAAGAATTGAAGGTCTTGTTCCTCTGCGGTGCCCCCTTGTCATTCGCTGTCACTGGTGGGGCCTCTGACTCTGTATAGGCAGAAAAGCACAGGGACTCAAAGTTGTGGGAAATATCACCCCATGCATTTGCACTCTAGACCCACCCTTCTAGGGAGACTCCAGAAAATGTGGCTTTTATAAACCAAGAACCATTGACAAAGAAACCCCTGAATGGTGAAATCACAGACTTCCCCAACCCAACATTCCACTAAGCCTTTTAAGAAAGGAAATTACATGTCACGGATGAGCATGCTTCAACCATGCTCTGCGGCATTAAATTTGCGACAATTTGCCTTTCTACTTTACCTTCATTCTCTCCTCACCACCACTTCTAAGCCTGAATCTGCCCCTGTTAAAGTCATTAAATATTGACCCATCGGGTACTGAAACAGCCGTCGGATGTAGTTCTGAAAGAGTCTCAAGGAGTTTCATTTATACAAGTAGAAATGTACAACTTTGGGGGTTGTTGAGGATTTGAAACTATGTAGACAGGATGATCAATACTTTATAGTCACAGGAATTTTGGAAAGCACTTTTCTTTAGAAACATTTTTTCTTGTCCCTTTCTCTAATGCTCATACTTAGCTTTCTGAATTAACACAAAATTTACTTAAATAAAGTCGTCAATGTTTCCCAAACTGTCACAGATTTTCTTCTTATACAAGCAATAGTCAAAACCTGGAGATGTCACAATCTTGACTTCTCAGATAAACCTTGATGTCCCAACTTCTTTAGTCAAGGTTTCTGCGGTTACTGCAACTTACACATTCATGTCTGAAGCTTTGAATCCAGGAACCGTGGATGAGAAAGAACATGTGGCTTTTGTCTTTCAGGGTCTGTTACCTCGCTCCATACAATCTTTGCCAGTTTCATTCATTTACCTGCAAGTTTCATGATTTCATTTTTCTTTACAGCCACGTAGTATTCTATTGCGTATATGTAGTGTGTTGTCATTGTCCATCCAATTGAAAGACATACATCTTTCCATCCACTATTCTACAGGTTTCCTGAGCCTTGGGGACCATGCAGCAATTGTGTTGTAAATATATTAGTTGGGGCAAGCACCCTCAAGACAGTTTTCTGTACTTTGGCAAGGTGTGGCTTTCTGTAATGGTCTCCTTCTGCTGACAAAGAGGCTTCCTTGATGAGCTGTGGGAGCTACTCTATTTGTGGGTATAAGGATAAAGTGTAGAATGCAGTCAGGAGCTGCACGGGTGTGTTGAATGTAGGTTCTTCCTTAAGATCCATGACCTCACTAACCATGCGTACTTGGCTAGATTTACAGTACCGGGCATGATATCCCCTCTGTTAAATGGACCCTGTGTCCAATTAGACCACTGTTGGTTACCACCAAGACATAAGTGAAGATGAATGCTAGAAAGAAATCCCACACTAGCTCAGATTGTGTATAATAAAGGGCTATTTATTTAGAAGTAGACTCACACAGCACAGTCCTCTGTATGAGCGGGGAACAAGAACCACTCCAGCAGTTGGAAGAGAGAGCAAGTGCATGCTTTACATTGGCATTTTAGTATAAGAGGCCACGCCAAGTAAGCTGGTTTCCTAAAGGCTACTGGCTGAACAAGTTCCTACAGCATATAAGCGCTATTGTTGCACCCTTAGGGACATTGTGTCATACTCATCATTGTTGTGGTTCACAAACATCACAGCTCAGAGCTATTGATTGGTTTTCTCCCTTAGCAACAACTAGAATGATGTCTCATACCTGGTAGTGAGATTTCGTAAGAGTCTGTCTCTAGAGCAAGTATTATCTTAGTCCTTCTTCCAGGTTCTGTTCTAATATAACAACTACTTTTACTACTTTTGTCATGTATTAGACATTCCTATGTCCAAATGAAAACCAGGTGTCCCCCACCTCCCAATCAGCCCAAAGCCACAGGATCAGGGTTGAGAATCAATGGTGTCATGGTAAGGACACAGGTCCTATTTATTAAGATTTAGACCTTAGTCAAGAGTTAGCAGATTAACTTTCCTCTAAAGGCACTTATACTAGATTGTTTTCAGTTTTACAAATAGATTTCCTTACAACATGTCTGTTCCTGCTTATATATGGTTTGACATTCATAATTAACAATTGAATGAAGACAACTGCCGTCCCAAAGTGTTATAGAAAAATTCCATAAATAAGCATCTCCTCCGATTTAAACTGTGCACCATTCAAAGTGGTGCAATGAAACCCTATGCTACCTTTCTCTGTTTCACTGGCATATGAATCATTGAATGTCTTAATGTCCAGATAGAATTATAATTGTCCTATTCTATAAACAATTATTGTAAATATCCCCCTGAACCTGATTTTAAAGCTACAATTCACCATATCTATGTACATAAAGAAAGATAATATGTACAAGAATCAACACTATATACATTTTACTAGAAATTTTGACAGTAGTCTCTGTGAGTGGGGAAGGAGAATGGTACTGACTTGGCCTGTCAAAAATCTTTTGGGTAACTTTGAAAACTCTTTTATTAAAATTATTAAGATAGTGTGTGGGTGCACCCCTCGTGGTCCTGAGTTCTTTGCTCGTGCTCCGTCTCCTTCTGCTCCTGATTTGGACCTTGAGATTTCTGTCCGGTGCTCCCATGTGGGTCTCTGTCTCTGTCTCCTTTCATCGCCTGATGAAGGTTAATATTCATGAGGATGCCTATGTGTTTGTCTTTGGATTCACCTTCTTATTTAGCTTCTCTAGGAACATGAATTATAAGCTCAATGTCCTTTATTTATGGCTAGAAACCAAATATGAGTGAGTACATCCCATGTTCCTCTCAAGGAACTCAGGACCACGAGGGGTGCACCCACACACTAAGACAATGGGGATGTTCTATTGGGAACTCACCAAGGCCAGCTGGCCTAGGTCTGAAAAAGCATGGGATAAATCCGGACTAGCTGAACATAGTGGACAATGAGGAATACTGAGAATTCAAGAACAATCGCAGTGGGTTTTTGATCCTACTGCACGTACTGGCTTTGTGGGAGCCTAGGCAGTTTGGATGCTCACCTTACGAGACCTGGATAGAGGTGGGTGGTCCTTGGGCTTCCACAGGTCAGGGAACCCTGATTGCTCTTCGAGCAGATGAGGGAGGGGGACTTGATTGGGAAGGGATTGGGAGGGGGAGGGAAATGGGAAGCGGTTGCGGGGACAAGGCAGAAATCCTTAATAAATAAATACAAGTACAAAAAAAATTATTAAGATAGCATAGAAACACTGCTTTATGTAGATAATGACTTGAGGACACCCTTTCGTTCTCCTCTTCACAGGGCTCAGTGGTTTTTGAAGTCACAACCCATTTATTTATGCACAATGTGTCCTCTACTACTAATGAACTACAAGTCTTTGTTCTATCCAGTTATGAGGCTCTGTGACAGGCTAATTCTTCTTATCTCATTATAGTAACTACCTTTATAGGGGCATTTGGTTTACTGGTTTTGTGCCTACATATCATAAGGATAGAAGAATTAATAGTCAGGAGTATAGATGTGTCTCCAGAGGAAATAAAATACCCACTTACATTAACCCCTTTGTAAAACATGTTTTTTTGTTTCACCTTCTTTATATAACTATATTGTGTTTTAAATGGCTTATATTAACTTTTCTATGCTTTATCACAACCAAACTATCTTTTATTAGGCTATATTTAACCTTCATTAGTCAACCATAATTCTCTCTCTCTCTCTCTCTCTCTCTCTCTCTCTCTCTCTGTCTGTCTCTCTCTCTCCTCTCTCTCTCTTTCTCATCAAAATTTGGCTACTAAGAACTTCACCTCACCTATCCTGTTTGAGTATTAAATCCTACAATCTTGTTTGTTTGTTGGGTTAAGTTCTCATCATGGAGTGTGGGTTGGACTGGAGCATATTGGCAGTCCTTCTGCCTCAGCCTCTAAAGCAGTGCAGTTACAGCCCCAAACAGGGGATCAGTTTTACCCTAAATATCAGACAAAATAAAGAGTAATACTGAAATCCAAAAAATTAATGATAGAGATATAAAAAGTATACTTTTTTAGTATCATAGGTTTACATGATTTTTTTAACCAAATAAGAGTTCATAGTGTTCTATTCTTCTTATCTCAAAGTATGAAGTTTTATTTAACCATTAAGATATTTTTTAATAAAGAAACATGTTCTTTCTGTTTAATGGGAATACACTAAAAAAAACCTGCCCAGTTCTGTAAGGATTCCTCACTGTGTACACCTACACAGACTAGAATGTGTGGTATACAAATGCATGCTAGAGGGGTGTGGATTATTCCCAGCAGTGTGCTATATTCCTCTTCCAAGCATTTATGATCAATATGTATTGTAATTTTCTTTCTCACTACTAATGAGTTCATATAAACGATGATCTTTATTGAAATTTATTCTGGTTTTAATAAATATATGAATCAGTAGCATGTATGCAACAATTCATAGCTCTTCAACTAAGCACAAAATTACTAGAATGAATGAAATAATAAAAATCAAAGAAATAAGTAAGCAGAAGGAGGGGGCAACAAAGGAGAGGGAGAGATGGGAAGGAGAGAGGAAGAGTGTAGCACAAATAATAAGATCAGGGGAGAGGGAGCTCACGATCACATCTGCAAGTGAAGACATGCAACATTTAACTGGCAAGGGGATCTGCAGCAACTTCTGGAGAGCAATGTATGCCACCACATTGAATAACCTGTACGGCATGGATAAGTAACTAGACACACACAACCTACCAAGGGCTAAGCATGAGATGAAGGAAATACGAAAGAGCTGGTGATTAGTGATGCAAAAATCAGCAGAAAATGTCTCCCAACACTTGAAGTTTTGCTGTTGAATTTTACCATTTAACAAAGAGAGGGAGCGCTGCTAGGCTGGAGCTGTATCTCACTGGTAAGGCACTGCCTAGTGTGCTTACTGTCTTGGGTAGTCTGTAACACCACACAAAGGAGGAGGAGGAGGAAGAAAAGGAAGACAAAATGGAAAGAGAGGGAGGAAAATTGCCATCAACCCTTGGGAAAATGAAAGACAAGAAATAGTCCCATAGGTTTTTTTCCTTAGTGCATTATCCTGATCGCAAAGGCAGACAAGAACATGAGAAAGTGGAAGCACAAGCCAATAATATATGAGATGACCACAGATACAAAACGAATCAAAAACACTAGTAATTAAAGCTCAACTGCATATGAAAAGCAGAATTAACCCTGATCAAGTAGGATTTACCCATTTGATGTCATAAACTATGCATAAGAGTATATGCCACAGTAATAGAATGAAAATTTTTAAAGTGTATTTACCTCAAGAGATGAGCTGAAAGTATATAACAAATTTTAATTGCATTGTTAAAAACACTTTCAGAAATAAGTATAGAGGGAATGGCCCTATTTGCAATAAATGCCTTATTTTATAAGTCCACTGCTAACCTCATCTTACCAGTAAGAAGAAAATGTCAAAAGGTCTACTCTTGTAACTTCTACTCAAGAGAGTACTAACCATAGCCAGAACAACTAGCAGTGAAAAGGAATAAAAGGCACTCAAAATGGGAAAGAATTTAAAATGACTGTTCACAGGCAATATAATCTTACATATAATAAGTCCCCAAAACTCCAACAAAATAATATTAAACCAATCTAAGAATTTAGTCAAGTTTCTCAACATAAAATCAAAATGTAACAACCATCAGCTTTTCTGTATACTAAAAATGAACTATACTCTCCCCACAAATGAAACTGAGAAAACAATCTCATTTACCCAACTAAAAAAGTAAAACATAAAAACAAGAAGGACAAGATCTGCATCTGAAAGCTATAAAACATTGATGAAATAAATTGAAAAAGGCACAAATAAATGAGAAAAATCCAGATATCTCGTTTTTATGAATAGGATGAATCAATATCATTTTAAAAGTGTGTGGGAAGAGCAATCTACAGGTTTAAAACAACCTTCACCAGAGTTCATATTATATTTTAAAGAATAGCAAAAGCAATAGTAAAATTCATATGAAACCACAAAAGACCCTAATGATTAAAACAATCTAAAAGTAAAACAGGGCAAGAGGTATCATCACATTACCAGATTTCAATCCAACTGCAAAGGTACAGTGATCAAAACAGGTTTATACTGGCATAAAGACAGAAACATTGATTAGAACAAAAGTAAGGACCTAGCAATAAAGCCATGCATTCACACTCAATTGGTTTTTGACAAGAATGCCAAGTATATTCAATAGGGAAAGGCACTCTTTTCCATAAGTGGTAGTGGGATAGATGGGTAACCACATGCAAAATGATGGAATTAGACCCTCATTGCACACTATGCACAGAACCAACAGTGAGATGGCTCACACATGACCAAAATTATATAAAAAAAAAAAAACGTTTAACATCACTAAACCATCATTAGGGAAATGGAAATGAAAATCTCGCCTGTTGTACTGGCTCCCATGGAAAAAAAATAATAATAATAAAAGACAACTGTTGCGGATAAGGAGAAAAGATTAGCACAGCCATTGTAGGAAATGATGTGAGGTTCCTCAAAAACATAAAGTAGAGCTAGTGCGTGATGGGTACCAGCTGGAAATGCAATCAAAGGAAATGAAGCCAAGATGTCAGAAAGAGGAAAAACAGCCAGAAAGTGAACTCAACCTAAGTGTCCATCAACCGATAGACAAAGAAAGAAAATGTGGTACATACATGCAATGGAATATGACTTAGTCTTAGAAAATAAAGGAATCCTGTAATTTACAACCACACATACACACACAACCTGGAGAGTATTATTTTAAGTGAACTAACCCAGGCATATAAAGACAAATCTTGCTGGGTCTCAAATGTCTCTTGTACAAAAGCTGAATTCATAGAAACAAGGAATAAAATGGTGATTACCAGAGGTTATGAGATGGATAAGATTTTAACAAAGGAAGGAAATAGCAGTTGGATAAGAAAAAAAATAATGTTCAAGAGACTAGTTTTACAACATAGTGACTACAGGTGATAGAAACATATTATAAAATTGAAAATTGTTGAAAGAGGAGTTTAAGAGTTCTCAACATAGAAAAAAATGGTGTCTGTCTGTAATGCATTCTATTTATGTATATGTTCATTTATAATACAAAGAAACCCAAAGCCACAAGGGTTCTTTCTTCATTCTTTTTGTGGTATTCCTCATTAGAAATTTCAATGCACCAATTTATCAACTTATCTGCTACATCTTACATTAAACAGTTTCCTCTGAGTGTCCCCATGGATCAAGGGGCAACTCAAAGGCACGACAAGCAAAGGAGAAGGTAGAAGCATAGTAGGAGAAGGAAGACATTGTGCACAACTGGTTGGTAGCTGTGCCATAAGGAGAAACTAGACACATGGCATTCAATGGTTAAAATATAGACTCAGAGAATCCAGACAAAGAAAGTTCCCTCAAATTCCAGAGACATACAACAAAGAATGTGTTACCAGGAGAGATAATTTGCCGAAATACCTACCAGTGGGTCACCAAACCCTAAGGATGTATTAATAGCACCAAAGTGGCCCAGTCGTCTGATCTCATGGAAAATAATCTATAGTCACAAGAGGAAAATGGAGGAAACTTGCAGATGCACAGAGCATCTGCCTCATTTTCTCAGGCAAACAGCTTTCTTAATTCTTCCATGATGTTTGACTAAACGCTGACTGCTGAAACAGATGCCATATTGTGTTTGAAAAGGAGGGAATGCCCTTAGTTTCTATTTAGTCTTGTGAACCCACACAGGAATATGTATCAAGTGTTTGTCTTAACAAATGGCATTATTCCAAAAGGCCAATGAGCCAGGAGAGCTCCTAAACCTCTCTGCAAAGATAGGGATGCCTGGCTTAGATGGATGAAGAAGAGGGGCAGGTAGATCTCATGGGCACTGCAAATCAAACAGATCCTGGACTTAAAGAAACAAAGGTTTGCTTCCCAGTTCCCAAACCCAACAGTTTCAAATAAGAAAAGAGCTTGCAAAACATTTACAATAGAAAATAGAAAGCTTGTTCAGTTTGTGTGCTTTCAATTCACCACCAATTTCCCAAGAAGACAATTTGGGATTGCTGGAGCTACCATTTTCTACAGAGAATTCAGTTAACATTAAGGGGGAAAGACAGGCAGGAAGCAGATACTGTCTCTGCCATTGGAAAATCATGTTTACAAGTATGTGGATGGTGCATCAATTATGCAAAAGAGTTCCAAACAGAAATCCACAGGCTCGATTTAAAGGAAAAAGTAATTTTGTTCATGTGACTGGCTTCTGGCAGCACATTTTAATTAATATTTTTTTCATATCACCCCCTTAAACACAGAAATTAGTTCTAATTAAAATAACATACAAATAGAATAAAACATGATAGTGGTCATAAATGGTGTTCATGAAACCTACATAAAGAAGAACATAGCCCACATACTTCAGATACATACATAGGATATATATGAATAGAAATGCCAGGGAGCTCTTTTCATGTAACATCTCCCAGATACAAACACCTCATACTCTGAACAAAAGAAAAAGAAAGAAATAAGAAAGAAAGAAAGAAAGAACGAAAGAAAGAAAGAAAGAAAGAAAGGAAGGAAGGAAGGGAAAGTAAAGAAAAGGAAAGAAGAGAAAGGCTGGGGAAGAGCTCCAGGAATGTGTGCACCACTCCTGCTCCTGTTCCTCCTGAGAATCACAATGCACTGTGGGTCCTAAAGACAGAAACCTGTATAACATTTTTAATCCAAACTTCTTCACACATATTTTACAGCAAGATTTTTAATGCATATATACATATGCACACATATATGTATACACATATGTGTGTATGTGTGTATATAATACAAATTAGGATTCCATTGAATATATTTTAACAATGCATAAATAATCTAAATCAAAGTTTAAAGCCCTTCTATATTTGGCAGCTAATATATTGGAAAACAGTTAATATAATATGGAGATGCTGAGGTGTGGTCCTTGTCCCATCTTTCTGCCTTTATACTCTATAGGAACATGGTGACAAAGCAACCCCTACGCAGCAGGTTAGATGTAGTTGACTAGCTCACACTCATTGAAACTCTCCACTGTCCTCATGTGGGACAAGCTCTTAACCATGTGGAACAGAAATGATCTTCAGAGGCTAGGTTATTCCAGAGATAAGCAGTGGGGAGAAGAGATTCACTGTGTCACTCTGGGTTCTGACAGACTGAGTGGACTTGAACATGTTATCTAATCTCCAGCTGCAGTACCTTCATTGCAAAGGGAATCCTAACTGTCCCATTTCTTAGAGATTTGCAAATCCCAAGTCTAACAACTCATAAGCACCTAGTACAATGTATGGCATTTCTTAAGCTCCCACTCAGCCATTGTTTTTTTTTTATTTTATCTTCATTAAACCATGACATTTTGGCTTCCCAAGAAGAAAATAAGGGACACAAGGGTGAAATGTCACTGTAGGTAGAAATTGTTCTATGTGTTTGAACAAAAATTGTGACATGTGTTTCTAATTTTGACTGAGATCAGAAGGCTGTCCTTGGTGGCTTTGAAGCAGACTGGAAGGAGCTTCTTCACAGCCAGGACATAAGAGCATGGGAAAAAGAACTGGGGCTGGTTTGAGAGCCTCTGAAGTTACAGTTGACAGAATGTGACATTCAGCTTATTGTTGACATACAAAAAAAAGTTCCACAATAGCCCAAAATGGAGTATAACAAAGGCTTATTTTTCTGGAAATAAACTCACAGAAAGAGTAACAATCCACAGTCCTCTGCATGTCCTGGGAACTGGAACCAAATCCAGCAGTCAAGAGGCCCCATGCATGCTTTTCTTTTCTTTTCTTTTTTTAAATTTATTTATTTATTAAAGATTTCTGTCTCTTCCCCGCCACAGCCTCCCATATCCCTCCCCCTCCCCCAATCAACTCCCCATCTCTCATCAGCCTGAAGATCAGACCGGTTCCCTGCCCTGTGGGAAGTCCAAGGACCTCCCACCTTTTTCCAGGTCTAGTAAGGTGAACATCCAAACTGCCTAGGCTCCTACAAGGCCAATACGTGCAGTAGGATCAAAACCCAGTGCCATTGTTCTTGACTTCTCATCAGTCCTCATTGTCCGCTATGTTCAGCAAGTCTGGTTTTATCCCATGCTTTTTCAGACCCAGTCCAGCTGGCCTTGGTGAGTTCCCGAAAGAACATCCCCATTGTCTCAGTGTGTGGGTGCACCCCTCAGGGTCCTGAGTTCCTTGCTCGTGCTCTCTCTCCTTCTGCTCCTGATTTGGACCTTGAGATTTCTGTCCGGTGCTCCAATGTGGGTCTCTGTCTCTGTCTGCTTTCATCGCCTGATGAAGGTTAATATCCAGGAGGATGCCTATATGTTTGTCTTTGGGTTCACCTTCTTATTTAGCTTCTCTAGGATCACTAATTATAGGCTCAATGTCCTTTATTTATGGCTTGAAACCAATTATGAGTGAATACATCCCATGCTCCTCTTTTTTTGGGTCTGGCTTACATCACTCATGATAGTGTTTTCTATTTCCGTCCATTTGCATGCAAAATTCAAGAAGTCTTTGGTTTTTACTGCTGAGTAGTACTCTAATATGTATATATTCCATACTTTCTTGATCCATTCTTCCATTGAAGCGCATCTAGGTTGTTTCCAGGTTCTGGCTATTACAAATAATGCTGCTATGAACATAGTTGAGCATATACTTTTGTTGTATGATAGGGCATCTCTTGGGTATATTCCTAAGAGTGGTATTGCTGGGTCCAGGGATAGGTTGATCCCGAATTTCCAGAGAAACCACCACACTGCTTTCCAAAGTGGTTGCACAAGTTTGCATGCCCACCAGCAATGGATGAGTGTACCCCTTTCTCCACAACCTCTCCAGCAAAGGCTATGATTGGCGTTTTTGATTTTAGCCATTCTGACAGGTGTAAGATGGTACCTTAAAGTTGTCTTGATTTGCATTTTCCTGATCGCTAAGGAAGTTGAACATGACCTTAAGTGTCTTTTGGCCATTTGAAGTTCTTCTGTTGAGAATTCTCTGTTCAGCTCAGTGCCCCATTTTATAATTGGGTTGATTAGCCTTTTAGAGTCTAGTTTCATGACCTAGTTTTATAGTCTAGTATCACATGACTAATTGCCTCAAGGCAATGATGGACTGCTCCCCCAAATCGTTGGCCAAAATAAAGTCATTTCTTTCTCCATCTGATTTCACCAAATATTTTGCCACAAAAAGAGAAAGAAGAAGCATATACAACTTCACATAGCATGAAAACTACATTCAGAATAGATTCTAAAGTGACTAAGATGCCAATAGCATCACTATGATGGAAATCCCAAAAGACAACAGATGGGAAACCTTCCTGGGATGCTGGTGGCATGTTCTGAACAATAAGCTTCAGAACTGGGGCCAGAGCTCTATACCAGGCAAGGGTATGAATGACCGATGGGAATATAGTAAAGATAAAGACATGGACAACACAGAGAGAAAGGCCTAGAAGTAGATACTTGCATAAGGCTCAGGAATGATGAAAAGGACCAAGCGAAAAGAGGTCACCAAAGAACTGGAAAGGATAATGTCCTTAGGTCGAAATGAACTTAGAAACAAGCATAGATATATCTGAAGGATAAAGTCTGCCTGATAAACTTCCAGATTCCTGCTGAGTATTGACAGGACAGGAGTTCTGATTCTCCAGGGACCTCAGAGGAGCCATCTTGGCTCTGGGTCTGAAGCTTGCTGGCTAAAGAAATGAAGTTACCCAGTGTCAAAGCCAACCAACCTTCATGGCTCAGTATCTGCATGGCTTGCCAAGGTACTCCACAGCATCCAAGCCTAAATCAGGAGTGAGGCAGGAATCCTTGGCAGCCTGTCCATGTGCTCTGCATGGGAAGCCCAGATCTGGCTGCAACAACAGCATGAGTGAATGTCATGTTTATCCTTCATGAAGTTCAAAATAACAGCACTTAGAAATTAGCCAGGCTTCTAATAAGCAATGTGAGAGGTGTGGAAACTGCCAACACGGTGTTTGCAAAAAGCTTGTGGGGGGAGAAGCACCTGCTTCACAGCCGCTGGTCAAAGAGGACAGATTCCTGGGCTGAGGCTGAGGGATTCCAAATTGCTGGGTTGTGGCTTTGGCTTCACAAGCTTCATTTGCAGCAAGTCCTGCAGACAATTCGGATGCTCACCAAAGTTTGTGTGACACCTATTCCAAAATCCTAGACTATCGGATAGGAACACAAGCACAGTGCCGCCTGGGAAAAGGAAAAACTACATTTTCTTTGTGGTAAATAATCCTTAGCGGAATTGTTATGCTTTATAAAAACTAATCAGATCTAGTCTCTTACCTTCCTGCACTGCACTTGCTGATGAGTGAGAAGTAAAGTAATTTGGAGTACTTCAAGCTTGCAAAAGGAGGGCAGAATTACCCATTTATTTCCTCCTAAGATATATATTCTGAAATCCACTAATGACATGAAAAGGAAGAGTCCTAAAATGTTTTAACTTTTCTCACCAGATATGGTGAGCTGTTTATTTATCTTTTCAATTAAAGCTTCAATTTTCTCAAGTACAAAAATTGATTTTTTTTTCCTACTTAAAAATGTCAATGGCCAAATTCACTGTCACATATAAACAATTAAAATTATTGCTTGATTCCCATTAGGGGATTAGAGTAGTTTGTAGTCTATAATATTGTTCTAGCATTGTGCCTTCATTTGTTAATTGTCTTTTTATTCATATGTTGGTTGTATTATGGTGCATTCATCTCCATGTGTGACCATATCAAAGTTGGAAAGACCGCATTAACCTACCCGTATCCACCATCCTGCCGGTCCTGTTTCTATTCCCCAACAGTTCTAATTTGCTCTCACATCTTTAGGAAAAAGTTTTAATATTCCACATACAGAAGAAATTATGCAATACTTGTCATTGTGAGTCTGGTTTGCATCCCGTGAGGCTCTGTGAACCCAACCCTTGTTCCAGGAACCATGGGAACTCATTCTCTCTGTGACAGCATAGCTTGCCTTTGTTTTGTTTCTGTTGCTGTGATGAAATCTCCAACAGTAGGAGCCTAGGGCAGAGCCTTATTTAACTCACAGTTCCAGAGCAGCATGCTCCACCATGTTGGGGAAGGCCAGCAGTCAGAATCAGGAGGCCCTGCTGCCATATTGCATAGGTGGTGGAGACGCAGAGCATGGTACAAGAAGTGGAGTGGAGCTATAGAAAAACAAAAGCCCACCCCCAGCGGTCTCCTTCCTCCAGAAAGGCTCTGTCTCCTAAACACTTCAGGACCTTCACAAACAGCACCACCAACTAGGCACCAAGTGTTCAAACTCATGACCCCATGAAGATATTTTGCATCCATTCCATGACAGAGGACATGAAAATATGTATTTTTTTTTTATCCGTGCATCTCTTGATAGACACCTAGGCTGAACCAGTGGCTCTGCTATTGTGAATGGTTCTGGAATAAGTACATGTGTTCTGCAATTGATTTCATTGGGTATATAAGGTACAGCTGAATGCTTTCTGCGTGCTAGCAGTGACAATCAACTACTAAATGATGGTCTATATATTTTTATAAGTGAAACTGTGAGCATGGACATTGAAAAAGTCACCCTGTGCCGTCCGATACCCGGAATCATATTATTAGTACTTGGTTAACTCGGTCATCACAGTCTTTTCATTATTCTCAGGTCCTTCTTAAACAAATAAAAGGGTGTGAGTAGCTTGCTGATGAGTGACTGAGAACATAGTGGAGAGGGATGTGGCTGGAGATTCCTGGGGAGATAAGAGCTACCAGAAGCAGAGGACCGTGAGCTTCCTCTTTCCCTCTCACTGGGTCCACCCTACCTCCTCCCAAGTTCCAGCCTCCTCTCACCTTCTATCCCTTCCTCTCCACAGGCTGGTTCTCCCAAATACTCCACAGAATGTGTTGTGAAAGCAAACAGAGCTCCAAAGGTTTTATCCTTGGTCAACACTGGAACACAGTCCTCCCTACTGCCCTCCATGGAGTAAATAAGCCCTTGTCCCAGGAATGATTAAGATTGCAATAGTCCATAGCTGTACCAAAGCTTTCATTGGAAAACTGGGATTCCTGGATGAATACCTTCTTCTAGGGATATCCACAGCAGGAAATGGACACAGGAGTATCCATTGAAGACTATCTGGAAAGCATAAAGATCCAGACAACTGTCCTGTTTAGTATTACCATTTCACATAAAGGCTGCCAGACTTCTGGCTACCACAAGAAGCCTCTGTCTGCTTGCATGCCTCTCTCTTTCTCTCTCTCTCTCTCTCTCTCTCTCTCTCTCTCTCTCTCTCTCGTGTGTGTGTGTGTGTGTGTGTGTGTGTGAGAGAGAGAGAGAGAGAGAGAGAGAGAGAGAGAGAGAGAGAGAGATGTGTGCGGTTAAAATTCAGCTCAATGTTATTTTAAAAATAGTAATTATTTTGATAAGGTGTATCAGGGAGTTTAGAGTGAAGAATGAATAAGAGCAAATCTAAACATTGGTCTTTAGAAGCCTCCCCTAGTGATGAGAGTACATACGCACAGCTCCAAAACTGATAGACCCAGCATGGTGTGTCTCATTCAGAAAACAGTATTTAATGGGGACCTGTTATGCCCCAAGAAAGGCAAGATGCCAAAAAGAAAACATAGGCAAAGTGATTACTTTCAGCATTATAGCCCCATTCAGAATAAACCAACCACCACAAAGATAACCTTTAAAATAAACATATGTCTTAGTGATACATGTTGCCGAAACAAAAATCAAGGGATTTGGGTGAGGTTAGATTAAGGTTTGCACTTGCTTCTTAGAGTGGATAGCCTTGGCGCTGAAGACTTGAATGTCTTGAGCACAGATCATGAATTTCATACTATTGAACCATACAGAATGGTCTTTTGAGCTGAAACCTTAAGACGGGGTAAATTGATCCCCACAGGTTACTAAACCTCAGAACCAAAGATTCAAAAGGATATAATTATGATGACTGGCTTTCAGGGCCCATTTGCTACCAACCCTGTTGGGATATTCCTAAGGGCTAATATTCTCTGAAACCAGATAAAAATGATGAGGAAGGATTAAGAAAATGCTTAACATAAAGGGGCTACTTTGTCTATGGAAAGAGCGCTGACATCAAAGCCACAAAACTTAGATTGAATCAAAACTGTAAGTGCTCACACCAAACTTCTTGCTTCTTTTTCCTTTCTCCTTTTTTTTTTCCTTTTTGGTATAAGAAATGTAGATAGTAATAGCAATCCAAAGTGAAACTTACCCATGATAAGAACCTTCTGTATCAAACACACTTCCTGGAACACAGAAGGATTCCATGGATTTTTAGCTATGATGGGTAACTGGAAAAATCAGAATCTGAATGGAGTGAATTTGATGAGAGGGAATTTGCCTAGAAGCAGTGATAATTCACAATAAGAAGGGAGTTTTACCACATTGTTAGCTGTTGGCTAATTAGTTGCTTGGCAAGTTGGTCATTTGTTTGCATAGATGGATGGACAGACTGAGGGAAGGGAGGAAGGAAGCAACGAAGTAAAGAAGGAAGGAAGGAAGGAAGGAAGGAAGGAAGGAAGGAAGGGAGGGAGGGAGAGAGGAAGGGAGGGAGGAGGGAGGGAGGGAGGGAGGGAGGGAGGGTGAATATGTGGGTGGGTAAATGGATGCCCTGGAAGTTGGCAATACAAGGACATATACATACATACATCAAGGGCCTCTAGGTATCTCCTGTATATTGTGTAGCCACAGAAATCTGATTCTTCAGCATAAGGAAGGATGGACTTTTGTCCCACTGAAGGTTGAAGGTGGATTGAAAGTGAAGCTTGTTGACCTATAATCCCTATGTAAAAGCTAAATTCTTATCTATTCAATCTGCCATAGTCCAAGGATAGGTTTTCCTTTCGAAAATCACAGTGCAATAATTAAAAGTGGTGATAAACTGCTAGCATATCCACATAGCTCACCAGAAGCACCCGGCACCTGTGTGCTGCATAGCCCAGCACAATGAGATTCATTTCGCCTGCTTTCCCGCTCCATGTCTATGCTCACCCAGGATCCTCACCTCTCCATGGTCGCCCACCTGGGATGTTGTCTCTCCTCCTTCATCCAAGTTTCCTTTCGTCCTTCCTGCTTTCCAACACATACAAACTCATTGTCTTAGAGTTTCTTTTACTGTGATAAAACGCTATGACAACGGACAACTTGGGGAGGAAAGGGTTTCTTTCAGCTCACAACCCTCAGATCACATTCTATTGCTGAGGGAAGGACCTCACACAGGGCAGGAACCTGAAGACAGGAGCTGATGCAGAAGCCATGGATGAGTGCTCCTCATGGTTTGCTCAGCCTACCTTCTTCTAGCACCCAGGACCACCAGCCCAGGGGTCCCACTGTCCACAGCGAGTTAGGCCCTCCCACATCATTCATTAACTAGAAAATGCACCCCAGGCTTACTTACAGGCCAATCTACTGAAGCAGTGTCTCAGTTGAGGTTCCCTTTTCCAAAATGACTCTAGCGTGGATCAAGCTGACATGAAACTATCCAGCATGTACATGCATAGCCACCTAAAATAGAATTCCTAAGTAAATTGGAGATCAAATATCATCCACAAAAGTAGCTAGTATTAAAATTTGATGTGAATCTTCTTTAGATTTTTTTTCTTTATTCTGTACCTAAATAATCACACACCTGTGTATTTGTGTGTGTTTATGGGTGATGTAGATATGTATATACAAGATGTGTGTGTGATGTATGTGTGTATGCATTTGTGCGCATGTGTTAGTGTCATGCACATATGTTATACATACTTGTGGGGGCTAAAAGTCAACATCAGAACATATTTAATTCCTTTCCACCCTAGTTTTGAAACAAGGTTTCTCACTGAACTTCAAGCTATGCATTTCAGCTAGACTGGTTGGCTAGGGAGTCCCAGGAATCCCTCTGTCTCAGTGCCCTTCAGCTCTAAGAGTGTATGCAGGCACCACTGTGTTCAGATTTAGTATGTGTGCTAGGGACCTGAACTTTTAGCAGAATATGGCTACACATATAAACATTTTATTTGGAAAATAGCCTTCCACTTAACATCATAGAATTGACCATTTATGTATCTATTTTATGTGTAACATAAATGTGTTATATGTCTATAAAATATATGCATCAAAATAGATTGCATACCCTAGTTTTTTTCCATCTGATTACTATCAAAAACTCTTTAAAGCTTTAAAAAATCACCTAAATCATTAAAGTATTGATCCAAGAAAATACATTTGTGTCCAGATGTGGTTGTATATGGTATGTGGTTTGTGTGTGGTGGGAGCGTGTACTCATGTGGTATGCTGACGTTGCGCATGCTTGTGTGTGTTTTCACATACACAGGCAGTGTTCTACTTGACTTAGAAGGTGGAAGATTAAGGATAAAATCAAGTGGATTGAAATCAGCAATAACCCGACCATTTTCCAATACTAAACTGACCTGAAATTTATCCCCCTGCATCTGTAGGTAAATGTCCTTCTGTTCTAGAAATAATAAATACCCAAAAACTTCGCATAAAGTTTTGCAGAGGCAAGGTGTGAGATAGCTTCCATCAGAATCCATTCAGGGCTTTGTTTGTGCATTTTCTGTCCAAATCTTTTTACATCCTGGCTCACTCCCTGGGGCCCCTAGCCTGGGAAAGGTCAGAATACAACATGTTTCCCTGCCTCTATAGCCTGGGTGGCTGCCAGACTGTTGAAAATAATTGCTTTCAGACCCCAGATTATGCCACCATCTACTCAATTTCAAATCAGCAAAACCTACAGCAGTGCTGTGGCAGTTGCAACTGGCACCTTGGCTTCTCTTATCATCTAAATTCACTTTTACAATTACTGAGTGGCAAAAAAAAAAAAAAAAAACTACTCCATTCTGTAAGTGTAGTTTTTCACCATAACCTCAAAGGCAAGACAAAGAGATGCAAACCTGGACTTTACAACCAGGACCCTGACGCAGGAAATGGAAATCAAACCATAAATTGGCATGGCCTCCTGTTCTGCACTATAAAATTTTTTCCCACATTTCAATGTCCCGGCATGCACCTTTCCACCACATTATCTTCAGGAAGTGCAAATGCAGTCCTACAGCAGAGTGTCTCATGCAGAGAAAACCTTCAGGGCTGTGGTTCAGTCAGCCTCGGGGTGGTCTGCATGGACCCTTGGGACAAAGGTGTTGGGAAAACCACCCATCCAGCAGCCCTTCTGCTAAACAGGCCATTTGTTACCCAACCAACTACAATCAAGTCCCATGTGCTTTGCTTACAGAAACCCAGACTCGAAGTATTCTAAATCAACCATTAGATAGATGTCTTCCCACCCACCTTTATTTGTTCACAGAATGTTGAAACATTCCTCTGGATTCCACAAGCAGAGAGGACGGATGTCCTCTGCAATCCCCTACGCAACATCTTTCAGATGCTGTGTGTCTAAATCCCACTCTTTCACCCACGTCAGCCAAGGAGGAAAACTGAAAACTAGAACAGTGACCTCAAAGTTCCCTCTGGTTCTTAGAGTCCAAGGGCGTTTCCATTTTGATGCAGTTTTTATGCAGGTTTTATTTTTTTTTTAAGCTTGGAATTGCTGGCCCTTAGCTGTTTATAGACTTGGTATACAGCTTTCTTTCAAATCTTCTGCTCTTGAGGGATGCACGTAAGCAGTAAAGAATCTGCAGTGCATGATGCAAAAGTCCGGACCGACTTCCTCACCCTGAGTGCATAGAAGTCTTCACTGTTCTTTCATCAGTACTACAAGTAGACGTTTCGGCCCATCTCAGCACTTGGTATTTCAGCTTTTTAAAAAAAAAAAAATTCTAAGGCTGTTGCAAGAGCTTGATGAAGAAGAGATTTTTCTTTTTTTTTCCTTTTCTTTACTTTCTTTCTTTCTTTTTCTTTTTTTTTCTTTTTTTTTTTTTTTTTTTTTGGCCCAATTTCCAGATAAAGAAACAGGTTTTCAAAGCTGACCTCTTCCCTCCAGTAATGTTCTTTGTACCGTGGGTCACCTCCCTGCTATAATGGTCCAACTGAGATGTAGGCGTCAGGTTACTATTTTCAGGAGGAAAATGATAGCATTCATGTAACAGGATGTATGAATCTTTTTATTTTCTGTAATGAAAAGAGTGCAGAAAGGAAACTTTGATGTGTGTAACGTAATTGTATGGATCCTATCAACCCATTACTCTGCATGCAGAGTGGGTTCCGATCTTCACATCCGTCACTCTGCTGCAAGGGGCAGGCTTTTTCCACATTTTTACTCACCTAATGGATTTGATATAAAACCTGTTTTTCTATGGATGTGAGGCTCTGGAGGGTTTGCAGTTCATCAATACATAAAGGCTGCCTCCTGCTATAGCACCCCTTTCCTGAGCAGCTGCCGAATGTGGCTAAATGCATCACGGACTTTTACAAGCCTGCTGTCACTGCTCTTCATTACAACAGAGCAGATAATAAAATAGAAGTTTAATGGCATTAAAGCATGAATCCCAGTACACGAGGAGAGGAAAAGAAAGAGAAAGCAGATAGCACAATGAGGACAGAAACTGCACCCATAGAGCTGGCCAGAGGGCACAGAGGATGCCCAACATTGTCAGCTCACTGAGGAACCTTGAATATGAAGGTAGCTAGCATAGCAGATCCATGAAAAGGGAAAAGTTGACATGCAGAATCTGGAATCTTGAAAAGTGTCTATCCTCGTGGACTAAATAATTCTTCAGTTCTGAAACTGCCAAAAGTAGGTTTTGTAAGTGATCACATCACTTACCTGCAGTAATTAATCGCAGGATTAGTGATGATTCAAATTCTTAAGTACATGTATCTGACTGTCTATCACTGGCAGAAAGATAATAGACAATGGAATCTCTGCAACCTGAAATCCACAGCCTTGCTGAGGAGAGAGGCTCGTGAAAGCCCTTATAATGATACAGTAAGTTAGATGCTCTGACAGATACCAGATGTCCTGGAAATACAGAGCAGAGACAGCATCACCAGCCCAAGGAGGCACCAAGGAAACCCTCAGGAGAAGGGGCCGGTGAGATTGAACCTTAAGATCAAATAGTAACCAGGTAAGATTAACATATACAGGTTATAGGGGTATAAAAAGAAAAAAAAATAGAGGAAAAAAAAGACAGTAGGTTTTTTTCTTCCCACCTTCCAAACATCCAAGCATGCACAACTGTTTGAAGAAAAGAAGACTCAGGAAGCTAAGGCAAGTGAGTCACAAATTTCAAGGCAGCTTGCGTTACTGAATGAGTTCAGAACAGAAGGACCACAAATTCAAGGCAAGTGAGCCTGGGTGACTTAGTGACACCTCGTTTGGAAATTCAATTTTTAAGTTTTTAAAAGGGCTAGGGTGTGGCTGAGTAATAAAGTGCTTGCCTGGCCTGTGTGAGGCTTGAGTTCAATCCCAGAGTGCTGAAAGATACGAAGATGATGCAATGTCAATTCAAAACAGGGTCACGAGCCCCTTGAATGACAGGAACAATGGGAGGAAGATGTGGGGAGAGCTGATGGCAAAAACAGGCCGGGAAATAAGTTTACAGTGCAAGTTCAGGGAGGTTACAGTATCCTCTGCAGCCATTTGAAACCAGTGGGGTTTTATGCATGAGAGCAGAATTCTGAGATTCCTTGGTGTTTGAAGAGGAGGACAGCACACAAAGCACAGCCGAGGTAGGAGGCTGTTGTAACCTTCAGGCGACAACACACGGCTGTGGCCAAGGTCATGAAAGGATTAGAGAGGAGCAGCACACCTAGGAAGATTGGAAGGGACAGATCTGGGGTCAGCTAAATAGATGCAAAAGAACGATTCCTGTCTCCGGCTCGAGGACAGAGTGGGACAGGCTCTATTCTATGGGGGGGGGGCACTATAAACAGTGTTACTGTGGAATAAAACTATGTCAGTCCTCAGATATCAAGACAAAGCTGTTTAACAAGCACTTATTTTGACCTAAACTCATAGCAGAGATCCAACTTCATGCATAGAGTTGGGGATCAGTAATCTACAGTCACTTACTAGAAATTATAAAATGGGTGAAAGTGCACAGGAAAATGAGGGGAAAGCCCAGGTTTTCATCTCTGACTCATTTACAAGATAGGTGCCCAGAGTTGCCTCTGAATGGTTGTCAGCGGGTGCTATGCCACCTCTGAGACACAACCCTAAAAATAATAGAAGTAAATCTGTACACTTCCATAGACACAACACAGCATAGTACTTTTCCAAGTTTGCCTGAGTATAGGAGAATTGATCTTAATGGCTCTTCTTTCTTAGAATCAATTCCATAGAATCCTTTAGGGTTTATCCAAGTCCACAAAGTAAATGAAATCATAAATCCCCCAGAGTTCCCATTATACCTATTCACTTCTGAATATGATTAACTGTTAGTTCCAAACCCCAAAAAACCAGGTATATAGCTCACAGGCCCCATGAAAAAATTTCAGAGAACAAAAAAATTAGGGGCCTAAAATGAGAACACTTGTGAAAAAAAAAATTAGGTATTCCCTTTATCCACAAAGATCTTCCGAGCACTCAAGAAATAAAGTAAAATTAGGTATGTGAACCATTTGCATTTAAATGTGCCAATCACGAGTTCAGCTTGAGGCTTCCATGACTAATCAGGAACAAACCAGTTTTCTCAGAATCTCGTACAGAACTGGGAACACTCTGGGCACCATGACCTTCCGAGTTTGAGCATCTCATGTTCTCTATGGGACTCAGTCCAGTGGTGTAACTCAGAACCGGGAACACTCTGGGCACCATGACCTTCAGAGTTTGAGCATCTCATGTTCTCTATGGGACTCAGTCCAGTGGTGTAGCTCAAAAAGACCCAATAACAGTGATATATCCAACAAGGCATTTATATTGATGGCTTCTCCTGCCAGTTGGCAGTATTTCCCTTCTGGGTCGCAGTAGTGGAAAGAACCTTCTAGAGAGAGTGGAGTACTGCAGAGAAAGCAGGGGACCAAAGCTCGAGGATAACCCCTTCCATTGGAGCCCTCCGTTTGGAGGTTAGCTTATTCCATGGAATGATGCTTTATATTCAGTGAAAGCTGCCTTTTGAAAACCTGAACGCACAAAAAAGTAATTTAATTAAGGAAGTCATTTTTCCCTATTATTCACAAGGAAACCTCTACAGGCAGACTCAAATCTACATGCAAATGAAGTCATCTGGTTTATCATCAACAGCACCCAGCCTATACTAAGCAATAGGAAGCTCATTGCACAATACAAAGAACACTAAAATTTTAACCTTTGGGTCACTAATAATTTTCAAAGAAATTAGTCTCTAAAGAGCTGATATTTACATTGAAAATTGCTTATCATTTAAAGCAGAATTTCCATATATAGAAGCCATTCCATGAACTGAGGAACTGGCTGAATCTGAAAGAAGGTGGGAGAACTCACGAAGAGCTGCAGTCCCCACAGCTCCAGACTGCCCAGAGACCCTATGCACCTGCTCCTGCCAGCTCAGGCCAGATTCTACCTTCCTGTCTCCCAAGCAGTGCTCCCTAGCATAGAGTGGGGAACTCAGGAGCTGGGCACAGGGCTGTTGGCGAGTCTACTCTACAGTGTTCATTGCTGACCACTGTTCAAGTGGAAAACTTTGCACTGTCACAGCGCTGTTTTCGTAGGTGTCTCATGGTTCTTGTTTACCTCTGATTTTTATTCAATGACTACTCTACAAAACTCCTGTGCCACTTTGTTGCCTCTGAACCATTCTTCCATTCATGTGAATGGAATTTAAAAATTAAAACTCACTGAAGAAAACTGGAGAGATAGCTCAGCAAGTAGAGTGCTTAACTGAGAAGCATGAGGAGCTGAGGGTCCTCAGGAACCATGTAAAAAAGCTAGGCACTGCGGTATGCATTTGTAATCTTAGACCTGGAGAAGCAAAAGTATGAGGGTCCTCGGGACTCACTGGCCAGCCAGTCTATTCTAATACATGAGCTCAAGATGAATGAGATAGCTTTCCTCAAAGGAGGTAGACAGCATTCCTGAGGATGACCTGAGGTGGTCTGCTGGCCTTCAATCACATATGCACCTCCCTACACATGCACATACTCACACACACACACACACACATATGCACACATGAACACACACTTAAAAAATCATTGAGGAGGTAAAACAGAGAGGTATCATTTCTAAGAAAATTACAGTAATAGTAAAATCTATCCATTTGGTGTCCATCAATGATATTTATTGGACGTTTGCATTGGGGACAGTATCCTGCTGATTGCATCTCATGGACTAGCTCCAGTGATTCTCCCAGTAGAGGTCCCCTTTCTACTCCACTGCACAAAAGAGGAAATTGAGATTGAGGAAGGTCAGGTGCCCAGAGTCACTCCATCAATGAAGGTGACAAAGTTAGAATGTAAACCAGACTGATTCCACAGGTACACGTGGAACCAGCACATAGCAGCTGTGCAGAGACACAGGCAGACCAGAACTCTGAATACTTACTCCCTACAACTCCTGCTATCCACGCCCGTATTCTTGATCCTTTTCTCTAGTGGGACCACTACCTAAGCATCTGACTCCCAAGTAGACAGTGATTTCTCTTTCCCTGCTGCTTCTTTCTTTTTCCTTCTCTTGAGGGGGCCTTTGCACATCACAAGTTGATCACTTCATGATTAACAGTAAAAGAAAACATACATGTCCATGCTGCCAATAGGTAAGTGAGAAGCCAACTGTAAGGGGCAGGCCAAGGAGTGCAGAACATTTGCCAGCAAGGGGCAGTATGAGGGCGGGACCTCAGGAAACCTGTTTAGGGGTCACTTGGATCATTAGTTCTCTTCCTCTCAATCACTAGCTTCGCTATTCTCTCAATGGAGGGAGAATGTAGGGAGAATGTTCTACACACCAGGCATTTAAAATGTGGAAGTGCATCAGTGGAGAGAAGCTACTCATAGCACCCACTTAGCCTTCAGCCTCTCAGCTCCAGCACACTGACCACAACGCACATTCCTTATGCAGAAGCCATAAGATTCATTTCTAAAATCTGATGATCCATGACCAAATTAAAGAAGTCAAGACACTAACACTGGGGGACCCCTAATTAAATGGGAATCTCTCCATGTTGTAGGAAAACCCATATGTGTAATCAAACACATATACTCATATTCTGGCCAGTTGCTTGGTGCTTTGTTATGAAGTATGAATGAATGGTAAAGACATTTATGAAACAAGCCCAAAGCTAACAATCAGGAAAAACATGGGGTCTTGGGAGAAACAGAGATATTACAAAAAACAAAAGAAAATATTTCAGCAACATAACCAAGATTTTGCACCTAAAACGAAATAGCAACAACAACAACAACAACAACAAAAAATAGGAGAAAATGCTATGAAAGAGGGGCTTCCAGGAAAAAAAAAACCTATACTTGGAAGTTTTAAAATGTGGTAGCCCAAATTAAAACACAATAGCAAGAGGTGGCAATGTAGGTCAGTAGTAGAGACTTCTCCTGCCATGTGGAAGACCCTTGGTTCAGTTCTCAGCACTACAAAACAACAACAAACAAACAAATCTGCAAGACTGAAAATAATAATACTGGAAGGATGCTCAAAGTGATTATAAAGAAAGGTTTTTTGAAAGATCAATATTAGGAATGAAAATGAGCAAGAAAAATCATGATAAATTAAAATTAATAGGTTTAGAAGGGGGAAAAATCAAGGAATCTAAGTTTGTGACCCTACATGAATAGTAGGTGTGCACATGGTAATCAGAGAACATTAGCTTTCTCTACAGCAACCCAGACAGCCTGAGGATTGTCTTCCTGGGGTGTCTCAATTAGGTGTTAAAGGAGGATAATGGCTTACAGAAGAACACAGATTGGGAAAGTTAACCTGAGCCCCCCCCACCTTCAAGAGGCTAACTCAAAGCCTCTTGAAAATGAGGGTGCAGACCCAGAAAAGGGATGTCATGACATCTCCAAATCTGAGCATAGATTGCTGAAGAGGGGGAAAGGCAGGTTTGGCAACAGTGGAGAAAGAGATCACAGGACAGGAGTTAAACCTACAGACAGGCCTATCCAGATGGAAGCGGAGACAAGGAGGATGTCGCCAAAGTTCAGAGCCATGATTGCTAGATGACTAGACATGCTCAATGTTGGGAGAGGTTTTGAGAAAAGCTGTAAAGCTGTGCTAGTGAAAATGACAAAGACATAGATACCTGAGCAAAGGGGAGTAAATTATTGATCCTGGAGAAACAAAAAAATATTCAAAAGAAAAAACATGGCTACATTTGACTACTTGACTTATTAGTGAGTAACGCCTGTACCATCTTACACATATAGATACTAAATTTTCATGGACCCCAAATTCTGCAGTGTGACTGTTTGGGGAAAATATTGCAAAGGGGACTGAGGAGGAAGGCTCTGTTAAAGCCTAGATCCTCATCTCACATTCAGGAAAATCAATAAAACATATCTAAGCAACAATGAGGACTCTAAGAGAGACATACATAGATCTAATCTACATGGGAAGTAGAAAAAGACAAAATCTCCTGAGTAAATTGGGAGCATGGGAACCTTGGGAGAGGGTTGAAGGGGAGAAGAGAGGTAGGGAGGGGAGCAGAGAAAAATGTAGAGCTCAATAAAAATAAAAATCATAAAAAAGAAATTCAAAACAAAATCTAAGTATATAAATTAATAAATTTCACACGGAGGTATGTGTGTGTGCATGCATGCATGTGTTCATACATGTGTGTTTGTGTATGTGGAGCTCAGAGGTCAACTTCAGGTGTCTTTCTCTGTGATTTCCACCTTATTTTTTGAGACCTGGAGATTGCTGATGGGCTATGCCTGTCTCACCCACCTAACCTCTCAGTGCTGGGGTTAAACCTGTTACCCTCCTACACCCTGCATTGTGTGTACTGAGGATCCAAATCCAATTACCCACGAAGTTAATCTCCCTAGTCCCGGGTGTAGATGTTTTTAAATACATGATTATAACTAAAAGAGTTTGAAGTATTGGAAAGGATTATCTCTGTGGAATTAGACTGAGGAAGTGAGCAGGAGACAGGACTGAGTTTGTATGTCTCTCTGACACCAGCAGGCTTTTATAACCCAGACTCATGTAATACTTTGTAAGGAATAAAAACTGGACTTAAAATTAAATACTGCTCCTCAGAAACTATTTCTAGGAATTCTGAGACTGGAATTCATTGGTCAGATAAAGTAAGAGGGTGCTGAAGAGTTTGGATGCGTATACAGATGTAGTGTCACAACTAGTTACTGCCTGAAGCTTATAGTGACACCGAGTTCGCTGTTTATAGTGACACCTGGTTCGTTGTCCCAGCCCTCTCTGACACTTAGCTAGAGATGCCACCTTGCTTCCTCTGGACATGTACAATAAGCCTGGCCTGCCATGTGTTTATTTAAAAAGCTTCTCCCGTGATGGACTCATTTTCAAGCTTGACGAGCTCTCAATGTCAAGCCAACGATTGTGCCACGCCTCTGAGGACAGTTGCTCCCGCCCAGAGCTGCACTCCTGAGCCTTTGCACCCACTTCATTATTCTGTTACTGTTGACTGACCCTTCTAGTCTCAGGTGTGCATTTCTATTCTGTATCACACCTTCCCTCTCGGTTTCCAACATTTCCCCCTTCTCCCATCTGTGCTGACCCAGTCCCTACCACCCGCTGTCACTCACTCCTTCCCACCCAGGGACTCACTTATTATGACTTGGTATTCTCATCCCTTGTACTTCTCCCATCCATAGCACTGACCTTGACAACAAGTACAAATCGCGACTATTTCAATAGCCCTAAGGTTATGAGACCATCAGTCTTGTAAATGCTTGGCGTTGTTCAATGAAGTCTATAGGGAATAACAGAAATAAAGTCATGAATGAAGAAAATTATGGTGTGCTGGTAGAATCAGTGTCTGGTTATCTGTAGGTGCTAAAGCAGCATTAGCCTTTATTGATATTTATTTAGCATCTTTAATACCCGGGGTACACATAAACAACATTTAGACCCATGAAGAGTTTACATATGGAATTAAAACTAGATATAAATGAGGAGTGACTAATCACTTACTCATTTATTTAACAATTATTTATAGAGTACTGACTATATTCTGAGGCCAAAGGTTATGGAGATGAAATGGTTTTATTCCAGCTTCCAGGGAGCTTATGGTTGACTAGGAGCGATATAAACAAACAGTAATAATGCTATCACTCCCTCCATGGTGGAAGGCAGTGTACACCGGAGAAGACTCTCACATTATTTTTTGTAACTCAGAGTTCCAGAGTCTGGGCCACAGACTTTTCAGGCAAGACTCAGAAAAGGTCACCAGGGTCTAGAACATCAGCATTCAGTGCTTTTCCTTTCTACACACGCACTGAAAGTGAGCTCATAGGGCTAGAGAAAGGATTCTGCAGTAAGAGCAGCACTGGCCGCTCCTCCAGAGCACCTGCCTTTGATTCCCAGCACCCACATGGCAGCTCACAACTGCCTGTAACTCCAGTACCAAGGAATCTGATACCCTCTTCTGCTTTGGCAGGCACCAGGCAAGCCTGTGGTGCACAAAGATACATGCAGGCAAAATGTCCATACACATAAAAGAAAAATAATAATATCTCTTCTTAAAAGAAAGTAAACTCACATCCCACTAAGCATAGTTCCTTATTTGTTCTTGCTGATACTTCATTTGTGTGTGTGTGTGTGTGTGTGTGTGTGTGTGTGAGAGAGAGAGAGAGAGAGAGAGAGAGAGAGAGAGAGAGAGAGATACACTTTAACTAAAGTAGACATTTAAAAGGAAGGACAGTAAACCAGCACAATGACTCAGTGGGTAAAGTGTTTGCTGCATAAACCTAATGAATTGAGGTCAATCCCCAGATGCCATAGCAAAAGAGAAAACCTGACTCTCAAAAGTCATCTTCTGAGCTCCACACCCATGCCATAGCAGGTATGTTTCTGCACAAACACACACACACACACACACACACACACAGACACACACACACACACTCACACACACACACACAGACACACACACACATACAGACACACACACAGACACACACACAGACACACACACAGACACACACACACTCACACACACACACAGACACACACAGACACACACAGACACACAGACACACACACATACTCACACACACAGACACACACACAGACACACAGACACACACACACACTCACACACACACACACTCACACACACTCACACACACACAGACACACACATACACAGACACACAGACACACACTCACACACACACTCACACACACACACACACTCACACACACACACTCACACACACACACACTCACACACTTGCATACATACACATTAATATACCACACACACTGATAAGTAAAATATTATTTAATTAAACTAAATAAAATTTATTTAAATTAAATTAAATAAACAATATAAATGAGCTGGGATATCCTCTGCTGTTTCAGTCTATCCTCTCCTCCCAACTCCTGTGCTGAAAGCAACTGTGATCTCACCAGACCAGGGCAGAGCAGAGGCCCTCCTGCTGCTAAAGAGGAGTCTGGATTTGATGAATTCATTCGTAGATTTGGGACACACAAGCAGCAAATGTAGCATGTGACAATCCAGACCTTTCCAGGATCCCGGGAAACACTACTAGTACTAGTAGGTTTGGTTTCCCTGTGAATAAGCCCATTCAAGGAGCCTGGTAAACACTACTAGTACAGGTTTGGTTACCCTATGAATATGCCCATTCAAGGAGCCTGGTAAACACCACAAGTACAAGACTTGGTTTCCCTATGAATACGCCCATTCGATAAACTGAAATAGATAGAAGCTGTTTAGTGAGCACAGAATAGAACAAATGGAATTGCCATCTGCAGAAATATTTCATCAAACAAGAAGAGATGATTGAACTGCCCTGCTCGTCTCTGAGTATATTCCTGTCAGAATAACTAGGCCTGGACCTCAAATAAATACTGACATGTTTTCCTTTTAGCTTTCGTTTTCCTAGAATCACTTCAGACAACTGCCCTTCTGTTAATGCATCACCACCTCAGATAATAAGAATGTACTTGATTAGATTGAAACTTGAAAACATTAATTACATTCCTGCCCTGGGGTTTCAACCTAAAGAGAGACAGAATTGCTCTGCATAAGGCTGGAGGAACACAGGGACTGGAATCCTGGCAGACTCTGAGGTTGTTAAAGGGCTTTCCCTACTCAGAACCAGCAGAATCCTCCTGGCCCCAGGAGATACATCTTCACCCACTCCAGCTTTGGGGTTCTTCATGGTTTAGGTTTTCTCAAAGAAGTACTAGGCTTCCTGGTTGCTGGCACAGTGCCCCTCTCTCCCTACATGGAACAACAGGTATGGACCCAGGAAGGAGGCTCAGCCCTTGGATGAAAGCATCGGCATTGGGGACAGTACAGATCCTTTCTTTTTCCAGTATTGGCCTGCCTGCTATCATGATCTTTTTTTTTCCTAAAAAATGAGCCCATAGTCTCCTCCTGAAAGCTATGAACAGTTAAAACACAATAAACTAAACTATACAATGACTTTCATTCACCTTAAGAGCAAGCAATCCCTACCCCCAATATTTCTTCTTTGAGGTAGGATCTCAAGGAGCCCAGGCTGCATTCTCCTTCTCCAGAGAGCCAAGAATGGCCTTAAACTTCTGATCCTCCTGTCTCCACATCCTGGGTTACAGGCATGAACCTCCATTGCTGGCTATGCAGTGCTAAGGGTCAAAGACCTGCTAGGCAAGCACTCTCCTAACTGAGCTACAGCCTCAACCCTTTACAAATCTTTTGACTCTAGTGGAGACACCTACAGATGTATTTTCTCTGACTTATCAGTTATATATTATCTACTAAAATAGCTGAAAGTGAGACCATTATTCTGGGACAACTCCAGAGAATAAGAAATATTAGGAACTATTTTATGTCATCCATTCAACCCCTTCGCCAATGTGTATAAATTCCAATGCGAAGAATATGACAAAACTCAAGCTTAACCAATCAGAAATCAGCAGTCAACTTTTGGCTGTGTCTATGGATTTGGCAGCTGAATTGCATGCCAAAAATAACTTTTAGAAGCTAGAAACATGGCTCAGTTTATAAAGAACTTTTCACTCAAGCATGAGGACTTGAGTTCAATCTCCTGGACCTTTATAAAATAAAAGCCAGGTATGGTGGCACACATTTGTAATCCCAGTGCTGGGGAAGCCCAGAAAGGTTCCCTTGGGCTCACTGGCCAACCAGCATGGCTTAGGCATTGATCTTCAGCTCACTGACTGCCTGCTCCAAAAGGCGGGGCCAGCAAGATGGCTCAGCAAGTGCCACATGAACCTGGCCATCTTAGTTTGACCTTCCAGCCTTCAGGACACACAGAGAGGTGAAAAGAAAGAGTCGACTCCGTATAGAAACATATGCCAACTTCTCCCTGTTGTTATTGTCTAAACAATCCAGTATGCCAATTGCATCATGGTGTTCCCATTGTATTAGTATTACAAGGAATCTGCAGCTGTGTACAGCAGGGTGTGCATAAATTATATGCAAGTATTTCAAGATTTTATGTAAGGGACTTCCATTCTCTGATTTTAATATCCACCAAGGTACTGGAACTAAACAAAGGATAATGGGAATCAACTGTGTTTTCTCTGTTTTGTTTCCATGAACACATAAGTTTCTCTTCTTGCCCTCCCCAACTGGTGGCATTAAGCCCCTTACAGTCTGGTGTTGCTTTATTGAGAAATCACCGAGGTGGCTCACATAAACTCATTAAAATTTTAATGCATTTAACTTTAAATATTCCATGCACTTATCTGGATGTCACTACATCCTAGATGCCTACAAAAACAAATCTCACTAGTGTGGTAAGAAGGTAATTTAATATCTGAGCAGAACAATACTGCATGTTTAATTTTAAAATATAGCTTAAGAATAGCAGTGCCAACATAAAGTTACCTTTGTTAAAGAATAGTAATTGGATTTAATGTCTCATATATATGCGGTTTTCATTAAAGGAAAGAAAGTGAAGTTTATGTGTGACTATAAACTAATGAAGTGAGCTCAGCTCACCTGTTGTGCCCTTCAGACAACAGGTACAGCATACACCATTAACACAGATTGTAGAATTAGCATAAAGCTCAAAGCTTTAGTAAGCTTCAAAACACAACTGCGTGTTTTGATCTTCACCTGGGATGGTAAATGTGCACGTTAGAAAGGGGTCTCCACAAGAGATCAAGCTGCAAGTCAGGTCATGGACCCATATTGAATTCTTGATCCACTTGTCCTGATGGAATCTGAGTAAGTTGGTTTGGAGTTTTGTTATGCTTTGTACATTCTTCTTGAGACACTGGCCACTCTGGCAGGCAAGGATTGGGAAGGATGGATTGTGTTGATTGACTGAGGGTACCTGGGTGAGTTCAGATGACATCTGATTTCAGGCTCTGGTGTCCCAGGACCAAAGATTACACCAGGTCCTCATGATTAGAAACAGGAATAGAGATAGTTTATTAAGAGAAGAAAAGCAGTCCCAAGAACGAAAGCATGCAAATGAGCTAACGGAGTAGTTGCATGGGTTATAAGGCCCTTATAGGGCCTTTATAGTCCCCACTGCTCCCATCTAAAGAACCCTGCACATGCTCGATTCTTTAGATGAAGCTCAAGGAAAGAAAAGTTTCCAGTCTTGCCCAGCAACCTGGCCCCTTTCACATACAAATCTTGATATTTCAGACCCTATTCCCCTGCCACCCCTGGAGCTCTCTGCACAACTCGAAGGCAGCTCCACTGAAGAGCCTCTGCTCCCCCAGCAAATGTTAAGGGGAGCATGGCTATTGCCCATAAAGTCTTAGTAAACTCAAGAAATACAGCTTTTATGTCATTTCACTAACCAAGGTTAAATTATCTTGTCTTCTCTCTTCGTCCCACAGGAAATTATTGGAACGCTGCCTCCTTCCCTAATCCTTCATCCTACCTGCATTTCTCTACCTTCCAAGGAGAAACCAGTGCTGACATTTCTTTCTATTTCAAGACGTTAATCCCTCGAGGAGTGTTTCTGGAAAATCTGGGGAACACAGACTTCATCAAACTGGAGCTGAAGTGTGAGTATCTATTTTCTGTCAACATGGTAGTGGCCACTCTGATCACAGAGATGTCTCAAGAGAGTTGACCAAGAAGACAAGAAAATCCTGCTCTGCTAATGGTAGGAGAGCATGCAATCGGGTTCCTTGTTTAACATGCTTGCTTTCCAGGGAAGTAGGTCAAGAGTGGACAGAGGTGTGTAACCGATCAGAAGCACAGAAAGTAGAGGGACCAACATGAGGAAAGCAGAAGGAATAAATATAGACAGCATGACTGAGGCAGTCGCAGATCAGTTAGCTGATGGAACAGAAGACTGGTGGGTGCTTTTCTCAATGAAGCTCTGCAGTCACACCTTCCGAAAAAGTGTAGGGTTATAATTTGTTTAGCCAAGAACATAGAAATGCAGAGTCAGGCCCAGTTGGCCTTGGATCCATCAACTGTGTGGAACTCTCTACTTTGGGGCCGCCTCCATGGGAAGACAGGCCAGGCAAATCCACAAACAATTCTTGGCTCACCAAGGCGCTTGTATCCTCGGGACCCAAGTTCAGATTTAGAAAGCTCTAATATGCAGACCTCCAGGTTAAATGGTTACTTGCCAGGCTCTTCTATGTGCTGAGATAAGTCAAAATCATGTGTAAAACCCTGCACCCAGTCTTCTGCCAGATCTCAGCCCCGGCTGAGTATATCAGACCAGCTTCCTCCCCACAACCTTACCCTTTATGTTCTCTGTAATACTGTTGGCTTTTGCCTCTGTTCCAAAAATAATCCCAAATTCATTTCCCAGGATATCTGAGCTTTTTCTCTTTTTGTACTTATACATATGCAATGCACCATTTTACAAAGATTATCTCACATAAACATTTTTTTCTGTTGAAATCCCACTGGGTTCTCTTTTTAAATGATAGATTGTGACATAGCAAAAATGGGGAAAGGTGTCAGAGAACGAGTTTCAGATTCAAACCCAAATTTATGATTGACTAACCTAATCTCTTTGGATCCCAGTTTTTTTAACTATAAAATTATGATGTTAATCTGGGGAGATTGTTCTGAGAACGGGGAGCAGATATTTGTGGAGAATGCCAGTGTCTAGTAAGTGCCAGAATTATTTCCCCAACATTGCTCATTGTGTTGCAGGGTTTCTCAGTTATGACAGGATCTTTCTCAACCCAGTTATACTGGTACCAGGGTCCAAAGGTACCAGATGCTTGGCTGTCTTAAAGATCAAGCTGAGACAATGACTCCAAATACATTGTCTCAAACCAAGGAAGGTTAAAGATATGCACTTTCATGGGAGTATGCATAGCAGAAGCAAAATTCACTAAGAATTAAGAGCAGTAAGAAATGGAGGGAAAGTGACAGAAATTCCTGAGAGGAGAGATTTCCAAGATAAGAAAAGACTGTCAAGTTCCTTTGTCCAGGGGCTTTTACAGGGCCATGGCAGATGCTAGACAAAGGCTGAAGTACTGCCTGTTAGTTTGGCTAGATTTCTGGGCTATCATGACTGAGTCAATAGAGACCCACATGATCCAGTCTGTCCCGCTGGACCAGTCATGAAAATGATTCTGTGTTGTCCACGTACTGCGCATCTCTAACTCCAGCCTCGTTACATATTGACCTTGACTGTCAATAACTGTCAGTCATTTGGACCGCATCACTACCCTCAGATTCTGCAGGTGCCCCAGAAGTCATTAATTATACCATACTCTCTTTATTCTCATATTTACATAGTCAGCTATAGCTTTCCCATGGCAGAGAGTGAACACGGCCCCAGCCACCAAGATGTAGCTGCAGTCTTTCTTGATTGTCGCATAGCTAGCTAGCTGGTGGTCTGAGGTAGTCCCCTAAACAAAAGCTCATTGTTAGAAGCCATCCTTACTTATATTGAGTCTGTTGCAATCAGCTTCATTAGAATCAAGAATTTAGGAAAGGATAATGATGCATTAAATATGTCCCTGGGGGCTTTAGGGAAAGAAACAAGTGGTCTGCCATCCCTGCCTGAGATCCCTGTCTCTCTCCTCCTCTGTCGAGCTTAGTTGTCTCGTATTTAACTACAGGCCTCCTTCTCATCTTCCTCGCTGGTCCAGACCTAACTGTGTGAACCCTTCACCTTCCTTTAACCCCAGCCTCTGTTCTCGCTGCAACAGACCTGGGCAACTTGCACTTTTTTACCATGGGCAAGATCTGATTAAACAGAAGACTGAAAATAGTCTGGTCCTAGAATTAAAACTAATTAATTTATTGATTAAAATGCCCTCTCTACTGAATTAGGGCTCATAATTATTAAAATGGGATTTTTCATTTCCTTTGGTTAAAATTAATTTAATCAACTATGTTCTTACTTCCACATTCGTTAGATGACATATTAGAAATATCCCATTGACAGCTCTATATTTGAAAAATTCTATAATTTTCTATAATGTTACTTGGGTTCTCTGACTTTTATCTGCTTGTATTTGGTAGAGTCATGTCTGGATAGGAAGGAAGATAAGCCGAATTCAGAGAGCAGGTGTCTTGACTTTCCACATGTATCAAAGAATTTCATTTATTTCTTATTGAGGAAAATCTTCAGAGATGCTTGCATTAGGAGCCTCGAGCCTCGACTGCTACACTGAGGCTCCTTTCTTGCAGGTCTTTCCGCACTATGAGAAGTGTAGTGGACGGTGAATTACAGTCTCCATCTGGTCATACCACTGATATTTTCTGTCACATAGTTCATACGGGGTGAAGAAATACAGGATCTTTAAGATGGAGACTTGAAACATTCTCTTCTAGAGCCTCCTGTACCTTCTAAAAGTCAGTAAAAGTGAAAATATTTCTTAAAGACCCCTGGCTGAAGACAGTAGAAACCATCACTTTGTGTATCTCCACTAGAATTCAAAGTTACCTTGGTGTGTTCTGTGCAGCAGGGGATGGCAGATGTGTAAACATGAGAGAAACACACTCAGTGTAAATAAGAAGTGCTTCTGGGAAGCTGTCAGCGCTTAAGAGACACTGAGGCACAACCTAGTTTATCGTGTACGTGGGCCTATATTGTTTCAGCCTGGGAAAGGGCTGAGCCAAGCCATCTTAAATATGTCACTGCTCACAGATTTCACACAACTGTTAAAGCATTTTGTAAAAGTGAAAGGAGTGGTGCTATTTTGTGCATGTGACCAAAATACCTGAGGACAACTGAAAAGGGGAATTATTTCGCTCTGCTCAAGATTTCATAGAGTTAGTGTATGGTCAGGTAACCACATACACTTGGGCAGAACGTCACAACAGAAAGAATCTGTGTCATTTGAAAGTCATGGACTTGAGAGATGACCTGGAAGAAGGAAAGGGGCATGCTGCAGAAAGGGGATCAGGGAAAGACAGAGCCCCAAGAGCAGCCCCAGTGGCCAGGTTTCTTCTATAAAACCCCTCCCAATAGTGCCATCAAATTACAATCCATCAGGAAATTAATGCATTCATTAGTTCAGAGCCCCCAGGATCTAATTGTCTCTGGAACCATAATAGACCCACACAGGTGCACTCTACTTAATCTAGCCAAGCTAATAATGAAGATTAACCATCAAATGGTATTATATCAGCTGTTTGTCAAGAATGCAGATTAAGCTGGAGAGACGGCTCAGCGGTTAAGAGCATTGCCTTCTCTTCCAAAGGTCCTGAGTTCAATTCCCAGCAACCACATGGAGGCTCACAACCATCTGTAATGAGATCTGGTGCCCTCTTCTAGCCTTCAGGCATACATGCAGAAAGAATATTGTATAAATAATAAATAAATAAATAAATAAATAAATAATGCAGATTAAGACAGACAAGGTAGAAAGGTATCTCCCGAGGAAGGGATTGAGTATATAATATGTGTAATATGTTTAATATTATATACTCAATGGGTATGTTTACAGGGTTGACAATCCTAGTGAGTGAGCTGTAGGAATGACATGTCCCACTAGGATAAAAATGATAGCCCTCGGCATCTAAGCAGCAGGATGCAGTGGCTTTGGGCCTAGGAGGGTTTGCAAAGGCCCTAGGAAAGGAGTGTGCATGCATCTGCACAGGACCGAAGGGAAGGATCCCTGGAGGAAATGTGACTGACGCCTGGTCTGGCAAGTCCTCACAGCCTAATATTTTAGATTGGGCTTCAATCTGTTTACTCATCTAATTTTTTTTTCTACAAGCAGCAAGGAGGGGGTAAGCCTGGCATGGTTGACACTTGCTAGCACCTTGCTTGTCACAAATATTCATTTCGACTTTTCTGTGTTGGATCTCTGGGATGGTGGGTAAAGAACTCCTTCAGTAGCCGACTCCCAGAGGGCTCAGGCAGTGCTTTTCTGCCAGCAAACTTTGTTTAAACGCCCTCTCCTTTTCCCCCATTTAGTTCGTTTGCCTTTCCAATAGGAATTTAAATGTTGTTTCTCTACGTGTGTCTCGGAGGAATTTTGTCACAGTACATGCCTGCATGTTGCTTTCCAGAATAGCAGCCCTGTTAATTAACTACATTGTGGCCTTCTGTCAAGAGTAGAGGATTCTTGACTCAGAGAACAGTGAGCTTGTGTACCACAAGTTAATGAGATGTCATCTACATCCTTTGCACAAGCAGAAAAACCCAAGATAAAATCTGAGTGATCTTACTCATTAGCGTATTTTAAGGTAAAATTTTGACTGTTTCTCGCTTACTGTCTAATGTTTATGCATTCATCCAGTGAGTTTTGCCTGGATGTTGGATAGGCTTCTGGCACTGTTATAGGTGCTGAGGGAGCGTGCTCAATCACACTCTCTTCCCTCCACACATGTGACCATTTGGAAAGCAGGCAAGTGAATAGTGGTTGTACATCACCAGGCCAACTCCGTCTTCCTGGGTCATTTTGACTCTAGCCTTATTTCAGACTCTTCATACAAATCATGTCCCGTTCTAATAACCCTCTGAAATGGACATACGGTTCACATATCCACTTTACAAGTGAGGAAACTGAGGCATGAGGGGAGGATGGTCACACAGCTACAAAGTGCAGAGCTAGGGCTTGGCCTCCACCTTTTGCCCCCGCATTAGCACTGTGACCTTGGCAGCGCTCCACCTCCCTCAAGGGGCAGACTGCCTGCGAGTGCTGATGGAGAATATTAAAGCTGACTGGAATGACGGGCTATTCCCAGGGAATGTAATGCTTTAATTAAATTTTGATGGATGAGCAGGAGTCGATAAGGTAAAGACGAGGGGAAAGCAGGAATCTGGAAAGGAAGGGCGGGTCAGGATAACACCAAAGAAATGAAAATATGGAGGACTAAGCCAAGAGACTCAGAAGGGAGTGGGGCGGTAGGCAGTGTCTTGTGTATCAGAGCAGCAGTGTGAGAGCCAGAAGGTAGGCAAGCTTAGTGCTCAGTGCTCCCATTTCTGGGGCAGAATTTGGCTTGACTGGAAAATGAAAGTCATGGTGAGCTGGGGTGAAACATGAGGCATTCATCAGGACAATTAATAGAAACCAGATACTTGGGTCCATATTTTATCATGAAATGCCTGAGGAAGGCTGAGCTTGTGATATATTATCTAGCTTTATTTTGATGGTGAAAATCCTATTGGCATGGTTCCGGTTCTTGCAAGGGTCCCTCTTGGCCATGTAGCTATACTTGAAAATGATAATCCAGCCAAACAGGAAGTGAGAGACCCGGATTCAGGTTCAGGCTCTTATCGCCATTCCATCCTATGATAACTCATTCCAGAAAGTCAATATTCCCTTCTACTGGTATGTTCTCAGTGACGTAGGGACTGACCATTAGACCCTACTCCTTTAAGGTCCCATTTCATCTTCCACAGCCATTGGGAACTAAGACCCCAATAGCCATGCTTTTAGAAGGTAAAACCAAACTAGAGCATCAGATAAGAAATGATGGCCTGTATTAAGATCATGAAAGATCTCAATATGGAGTCTAGTCTAGAGAAAAGAGAATATTATGTACTCAGTATATAGATGAGAGTGCCTAAAACAACGATGTAGAGAAAGGAGGCAAGATGTGCAAGAATAAAAAGCCACCCGAGCTCAGGGATGACAAATAACTGGCATAAGACAGAGACAATGATGATGATGTCCTGGAGACTTCATAGACGTTCGGAGTTAGATACTACTGAGAAGCCGCTAGGCCAATGAAGTGGCTGTTAGACTTGATGTGGACTCATCATTATCGGCCAGTAAGGGAAGGTTAAGGATATGGCTCAGCGTGGATCACTTGCCTAGCATGTGCAAAGCCACAGGCTAGATCTCCAGCACTGCAAAAACGAATTTATTAAGCCATCGCTGAAGTGAATGGAAATGGACTTGGGGTTCAAAGAAAAATGGTTTTATTTATTATTCTTCTGTTTGAAGTTGGAAGAGATGTGACTATATGTATATACTATAGGAAAGTCTTGCAACAAAAAGGAGAGATCAGAGACCAGGGGGAAACTGACAGAGTGAGATCCTCCGAGAAAGCTGGCATGGGAGACATGAGCAACGTGGCACCAGAAAGCAATGGGGAAAATGGTCAAGTGAAAGAAGACCCAAGGCAACCCTGACCACCACCCAGGCATTCTCCATGGAAACCAGAACTTCTGTTGTTGTTGCTCTTGTAAATTTGTCGGACGCTTTCTAAGTAGCAGGCACTGTTCTGAAGTTTATGATACAATTCTTTGAGATTTCATACAAAAACAATTATCCAAACTCTACAGAGAAGGAAACTGAGGCACCCAGTTACTCAGGTGATTTTAGATATGATAGTTTGGGTTCTTTAAACATGATAAATTAATGGTAACAATGGACATAAGTTATTAAAGCTTTCAAGAAAGAAGCATGAAAACAGTTCTGAGAATGGAAAAGGGACGAATCAACACCAAGTTGAATTGAAAAGAGCAGGCAGAGGAGGTAGCTTAGCTGAATGGAGGAATCGGAGAAGGAATTCCTGGAGGAGACGGTGTAAGAAAAGGCTTAAAGATAGGGAAACTTGGTATTGTGATAACAGGAAGTGTAACCTGATTCTAAATATAAACGAATATTCATATCTAGCCAGTATTTATTGAATACTATATATGTACCAAAAGAACACAAGGAGAATACTGTATAGTTCTATCCCAAGAGCATATCCATTCTAGTGGGTCAGACTGTCAATATCTGTTGTTGTAAAACAATATTTTGTTTGCATGTTGTTTTGTTTTGCTTTGTTTTTGTGGTGTTAAGAATCAAACACACAACTCCACACACGCTAGAGAAGTGCTCCACCACTGACCTACACCCTCAGCATCAAAGTAATATTCTTAATGGATGAAATGAATATTCGAAGTGTAAACAACATGTTGCCCTGGGTACCAGGTATCTTACTGGAGAAAAAGAAAAGTTCTGGAGAAATGGTATCACTTTAACCAAGTCTCAAAATAAATAAGACAAAACATCCAGTACCAGGATGCAAAAGAAAAGAAAAACTGTAGCATTATAGATAGCGTGGACATGGCGGATGGATGTGGCTCTATCACACACCAGCGCTGTGAGGGCAGTGAGAACACTGTCCATGCGTTTCTAGGACCACAGCAATGCCTGACACATGGGAGGAACTGAATAGACATTCATTAACCGAATAAAATGAATGAATGAGGTGCTGTTCTAAGAAAGCATCACAGAAAAATCTAAGCAGAGAATGAGATTGATGCAGTTGAAGAGCTGGTGGTCAAATCAAGAAAAATTCTTTGGGAAAAAGGAGTACAGAGCATCGTTGCTGAACTGCTGGAGTTTAAGATGTTACAGGAAAAGTGGTCTGAGCGATAAGAAAATCAGAGGTGCATGTTCTGACCATGCTAGTGGAATGAATGGAAGGCGTGTGTCAAGGTTGTGGGGGGGTTGAGGTCCTCCAATCACTATCAAAATCGTTAACCGTAAGAGAAGGGAACAGTCCAGACAAGGAAGCTCCTCCAATGATGACAGTCATGAGAGGTCAGAAATGCATCCGAGGGCAACATAGGGCATCCTAGAGCATCCCCGAGCATCCTAGGGCGTCCCAGGGCGTCCCAGGGCATCCTAGGGCATCCTCGGGCATCCTAGGGCACTGCTGAATGAGGACTCTGGAGCCATACAATGGAAAGAGCACAGAGAAAGGAAGAGTAGGCCCACTGCTCCTGACACAGGGTATGGAGCCTGGGACCGGCTACTGTAATGCGGAAGGTTGTGTATTAGGATCCTATTAAAGTGGACTAACTATAATGAGCAGCTGGAAGCGTTTCCTAGAAATAAAGGTCTTCTTTCAAGGCCAAAGAAGATATTTAAACAAAATTTCAAAGGAAATTTATGAACGAGATGAGATTTTTGAAGGGAATGAATATTGAACAGGAAACAGTCACACGAGCAGCAATCAGAAAACTGTGAAAAACTTTAGCATAAGCTCCCACATTCTCCGAGTTTGAGGTTTCCCAAATATCAGGATGAGTCAGAGAAAATATCGGCCGTTAAGAAACATATTTACTCGAGAAGTGTGGAGGCAGCGGTCTAATGCCCTACTAATCTTAGGCAGGGGTATTAAAGAAAACTGCTCGTTTCCAGCATGCGGCCTTCGGCAGCACGCGCGCTAGGAAGCTATGGAAGAAATTGCTCTGCAGTATGTAGAACGGGATGAATCAGAAGCAGTAAATTAACGGCAATTCATGTACCACTACTTCAGAATTGGAGCAATTTTTCGATGTTAAAAAGAGTTTCATGCATGTAGAAGCAAGGAATGTGGAATTCCACTTACTTAGCTGTAGGCTATGGGCCTTATTTAGAATGCTTCTTAAAATGCCATGGTTTTTGCTGATACAAGCCAGGTGTTTATACCTGGATTCTTCCTTTTAACTATTCAAGCCAACCCAGACTATGGACATGAATTTAGGATGAATTTGAGCATTTCTGTCCCTTTGCGAGTATAGCTATGACTTCACTTTGTATTCAGGATTCAAAATCTGCAGAAGAGCTCTGAACTGGCCATTACTATATATAAGAAAAGAATTACCCTTTCAAAAATTATTTAAAGTTATAAATATTTACTCACAATACTTGAAGATGTTTTCAATTCTTCTAATTCTTGTTCTGGGTTTTTTTAGTTTGGATTATGACTAAAAAAATCTTAGCATAGATTAAAGATAAGATTATGTTTTATTAAAGCTATTTGCATGCCAAGAATATTAGGAGATGAATACAGAAACAATCAGTAGATGCAAATTGGATTGTATTTTTCCTGACTTCTTCACTATTTTCAGCTGACAAGAAAGCTCTTTGCACATGTGACATAGGCATGTTATGATGACAAAGATAAATTTTGAATAAATTGTCCCCTAGATATGAAATTTTTGCTGTTACCTTAGGGTCCACCCATGCCTGCTAGTCTGTCACTTTCCAGACAAGGCTGCCGATTCCTCCTAAGTTGGTCAGATGTAACTACCTCTCTGGAGAATTTGTGGTCTTGACTTCTCTCACCATTCTTTAGAGGCAACTTCAGAAGACAGCCCAGCTCTTTGGCAGACTCACATGGCAACCCATGTCACTCAGTAGCCTCTCTTTTCCATCATGAGCTAGTAGGCTTGTTATCCTTGCTTCTGTACTGCGACAGAGACAGAGGGTAACATTCTTTCTCTCTATCTAAGGAATGAACACATATGGAAACATGTATCCAGCTCAACATTGACGTTTGTGTGTTTTGATGAACTAAAAAAAGAAATCTTGCTGTGAGAATAATCTCAGAGGACAAAAAATTAATGAAACACTTGACTTTCTAAATAAGAAAGAAAAAAATAAAACAGGATTCGCAGCAGATCCGTCCGAAGCCATTTCCAAAATTTTCAGTCTGTGTCGTGTTCATATGTGAAGTCAGTTGAAGCTAGGCAATTTGTAAAGAAAGGCCCTTCCAGCCTTCCCTGCTCTGCAGACCCATCAGTGACCCCCAACTGTGCGTGACACTTCCCACCTTCAGCCCCCAGAGGACTCATGATTAATGAGGCCTTCGATGGTCCTACAGTGACTCGCAGCTCTCCTAGCTGTACCCAGAGGGTGTATTTCCCAGAACTAATAATACGTGTTTGTAGAAATTCCAGTGGCTACCATTGATGCTTGGTTATAAGTGACATTAATGATCCCCAAGAATGTTCCATAAAAGACTTGAGCTGAGCACATCAAAGTAAAAGTCAGCCTCTACCCAAACACCTCCTGTGCTTCCTACTCACTAACATCATTGTTCTCTGCATTACCCATATTTGAAAACTCAAAGTGATCATTAGGTTTTACTTCCCTCTCCATATTGGGCAGACAGTTTATCTTGATAGAACACTGTATATTGAAACAGAATATTGTTGTTCCTCCTGGAGCCTTCACACCAGAGCAATACTAGACAAAGCACTGGTTCTATCTTATTACAGTGAGGTAGATGGAAAATAGATGCAAAGCTAGTAAAACCACAAACTCCTTTCTCTGTCTCGCAGGATGGCTTTGTCCCTTGACATCCCTGGATCCTTGACTCAAATTGTCTCATAATGTGTGTCCCTCCCACCAGTACCTTCCTTTTGGCATCTGCCTTTCCCATTGCAGCACAGGTTCTACAAATCTGATGCTCATATTCTGTTCTTCTAAGTCATAATGATTTCTCATGCCTTGTAAGATCATCTTCAAACCAGTAAGACCATGACTTTCATTTCGCTCTTCAACCCTCTTTGCGCTGCACACATTTCTTACCCATGTGCACTGGATGCCCGAGTTCACCCAACTCCCGCAACAAGCATTCTCTAGCACCTTCCTGAGACTGCCTGTTGGTTTGCCTATTCTGGAATTCTCCCTTCTTCCTTGATTAGGTGATCCTTATCATATAAAAGTTTTTTTCCATTTTCTTTGCATTCTTATTTAAAAGACAAAATAAACATAAGGTAGCCTTTGTTTTCCTAAAAATATAAAAATTCTGTAAGACAATCAGTTTGGTGCATTTCCTAGAAGACAGCTGACATTCTTATTAATGAATATTTTCTTATGGTATCTGTCTAGATGAAGTATAAATTGTATGTCAGTAATGCAGAGAAATAGTTTTTCCTTCTATCTCACTGGATCAGATTTTAGTGTTTTCTCCACTATTTCCTATATGTGATAACTCATAAGATCTTTCCCTTTGGAACACTAGGGAACATTATAGTACACACACACACACACACACACACACACACACAAACCATGGCTAGCATCAGCCTGCTTATGAACAGTCAGAAGACTAGGGGTGTACGACAGGAGAAGCCAAGCAGGAATTTGCACATTCTAAGGCAGGGACAGGAAAAACAGTGTGTTGTTATTGCTCGGTAATAAAGGAGTAGATTGGCGAGAAAAGTGAGACGGGGTGTGTGAATGTGAAGCTGTAATAAGGTCGGGGCCTTCCATCTGCCATTCTAAGAGTCAACAGTGTCTCTGCAGGCTCAATATTTTCATAAAAACAAGGAGAGGAGGTAGCATTGCAGCCAGTCAGTGCGCATTGGCAATGCCGGGGGATCTGATGCAGCCAAGGATGACACTCGGGACCAATTAATTCAAAGCTGGTTTTAAAATAGAACAGGAGAAGATACAATAAAGCAGGGGGTGAGCTTCATTTAAATACAGTGAGTGACTGGCATAGATTACTTGAAACAACTCAAAACCAAGAAATATCTCAAGAGGCCAAAAGCAGCTAAAGGTGAGTACAACGACGTGAGGCTTTTTTGCAAGTCATGAGACAACATGATGTCATTAAAATCTTTAAGGAAAACATTAGCCAACCAGAAAGCCTAGAAAAGGTTTTCAGAAATGACTAAGTTAGGGAATTTGTCTTTTTTAAAGATACATTGCAGATATTAGAAGGTAACTGTTAGTAACAGTCCCCAGAGGGGAGAGAAAAGTTTAAGTCTTACCGAGAATCTCAGGCTAAAGCAGGAACCCTTACAAGCTAGAGCACTCTGCCAAGCTTCAGCACAAGCCCCTACTTTACTTTTTGAGACAGAGTCTCTCAAAGCTCCCCAGGTAACCTTGAATGGACGGCCCTCCTCATGGTGGGCCTCCAAAGTGGCTGGAAGATAGGGCTGTGCCCTCAGTCTCAGCTTTCTTCAGAACTGGACGTTAGGCTAAGGTCATGGCTGAAACATACTCCTAAACTTTCAAGAAAAGAACGTTCATTTCGGTCTCAACCACATTTATTTTATCATTTTTGTTTTCATTTTCTAGTGTATGTACTTTCTAATTTATAAGGAAATTGAATTCTAGAAGTCTCTGAGATGATTTATAAGGGGATTGAATTCTGAAAGTTTCTTAGTTGGGTGTTCAGAGCACAGAATGTATTTTTCTACAGACACACAACACAAAAAACAACACTCCAATTCCATAACCAGCCATAAAGAATATTGGCCTCCGACTGCGGGGGCCAAATGGAGGTAGGTCCTGGGGTCTGGAGGTCACGTGATCTAGAATGGAATGTTGAAGAACAAAACAATTGCTTTCCATGTTTCTGAATCTTGAGCTTGTACTCAGCACACTTGCCAATATGGGGGGGGGGGGGGGTTCATAGGACTTTAGAGTATTCACAACACAGGCCTGTAAGCACTGGGGACACAAGGACAACTTCTGTTCTGCCCTAAGGGATCTCACTAGGCTTTTTTGTTCTATAATGCCTAACAAATCCCACTCATCCATTCAAATATAGTATTTCAACATCAGTTTTTAAAGAAAAATTGCATTTTCTCATTTAAAACTCTATACTGGAAATAATGTATCATTATATCACTTTCATGTTATCAAAATTCTAGCTATCTGGGGAGGATAATCTAATATTTGGGAAGTTATCCTCTTTTTTCAAATGGGGAAAATTTGATAAAGCCATGAAAGAGTTAGGAATAAGAGATATTCATATTTTGGAATAAGGTAAGTTGCTATAACAAACACCCAGTTTCATCGGCTTGATGGGAACCTCTACGGCTGCCATGCACCAGTCAATGAAGAGATTCCCCAGGCTGAATTAGAAGTCCATCTTCCTTCTGTGCTGTGGTTCCCCTGTGTCCTAGTGCCTGGAAACATACAAATCCAGCTGGCAAGCAAAGAAATAGAGTCCAGGAGTTGGATTCTCCTTTCTTAACCATGTTATCCCAGAGAAGCACACATTCTTTTGTTCTTGGTCTCTTGGTAAAAACTTGTCATTTGGCTCTGCTTAAATGTCTGGTGCCTGAAATGCAGCTCCCGCCTGGACAGCAGCTCTGCGGGGTAACTGAGGGACACAGTTCAGGAAGAGTGAGCAGCCACCTCAAGAAATGCAATAGGCTTCCAGAAGGTGCAGCCTTTGCTTCACTCTGAAGACAGCAAACACGTAAACACAAGCTCGGGACATTTTACAGAGACAAAAGAATGTGAGTAACAGAAGTTGGGGAGGTTAATCATGGCACACATAAGCCACCGGAAATCACAGAGCCAAGGCTCTAAACAGTCAGAAGATGCCTTTCTGTAACGAAATGGCCCTTGACACAGCAGTGTTAGTTTCACAAGGGGAAGCTAACTAGATCCCGAGCCTCTTAGGAAATTACTAATTTTTCTTGTCTGTGTGGATAGTGTTAAAATGATCAAATTTGGTTTTCTGCATCTTTGAATTTGATTCCTCTGATGAGAACTGATGCGAATTCCAAATGACTTCTCCTGAAGAGTGTGGATGTTTAGTATTCTGTGAAGTCTTTCTGGGTGAGTGCGACCAGAGCCCATGAATAATAGAAGCAGTGCATATCTGTCGAGTGTAATTATAACAGTGAATTATGCTCGTCCCACGTTTTGCTTCCTGTATACATTAGTTTAACACTGGAACACGCTGGCTAAAGACCTGTGAGGATTTTCCTCTGAAAATAGCACGTCCTTGTTTTTAGCCTTTTACTTTTAGGCAGAGTCTCAGGCAGCCCAAGCGAGCCTAGAACTCAATGTGTGAAAGAAAATGACCTTGTGACCTTGAACTTGTGGTCTTCTGCTTTGTCATCCCACAGATTGGGATTGTAGCATGAACTATGAGACTTAATTTGCCTAGGATCCCAGGAGGCCAGACAAGCAAGCCTCCAGCTGAACTACACACCCCCAGCCCATTGTTAGCCACTTTAAGTAGAAAAAAAAAAAATCACATCTGATTTAAAACATATTTCATGGTAGGATTTAACCATTTTTTTAATTTTCTTAAGTTTCCAAAAGTTACAAGTATAGAGAAATGGTTTCATTTAAAATTCCTCTAGGGTCTGGATTTAAATGAAATCTTGTTCTCTGCATTTTGATTAACTAATTGCCCTGATTAAATGCTTGTTAAAATGATAAAACTGAGTTGCTTAAAATGCCACCAATCTTTGCAAAGGAAAGTGGATATTAATAGACTGAACTTTAGAAGTATACAAATATTGTTTTTATGTTGATAAATGACTTAAAATTTAAAGAAGCAAAGGACTTTTAAAAAACTATAATTCTGTATTCCATTATATTTGAATTACCACTTGGTGCCTACATTTCTAAATACTTTTCTATTCATTTATAACATTTTCTCTGAAAAATTGAGATTATGTGAGTCATAAAATTTCATAACCCAATTTTTATATAAGAATATATTAGAAGCATATGTCAGTTTTTAAAAGTTCTATAACAGTGATTTTTAACTTGCGACAAGAGTCATGTTAAAATGCCAAAGAAGGATATAGTTTGAAAGAATTAAAATTTACATTTAAAGCACAACAATAAAATAAAACTAATGTTTTTGGTATGTGCCTTCTTAAGAATCCTTATTGGCTGTTAACAAGTTAGTCTGATTTTCTGGAGTTTGTCCTGTTAGTCACTGGACTTCTGCAAGACGATAAATGTGCTATTACATCAGCAAATGGGGGCAAAGGTTTAAAATGATTGTTGAAGATGGCACCTCAACTACTAAGTATTCCTTTTACCAGAAAATTCCTGTTGCTGGGCTTAGCTCTCTTTTACTCAATTTTTAAATGTCATACATGAGTACCATTTACATCATTTCTACCCCACAGTCTCCCCTGTCCAAGTCCACCTGTGCTCTCCCAACTCCTATTCAAATCCATAACTTCTTTAATTTAATTTAATTGTGTCAAATGTGCATATAGCTCCCTGAGTTCATCAGCACTGCTCATATGTTTAGGGGTTACCACTTGGGATTTCAGAAAGTATATAGGGCTGCATTTCTGGAGAAAACTGGTTTTCCTTCTCTCAGCAGTCATTAATTGCCTGTAGCTAATCACCTAAGGGCAAAGCCTTGCGAAATTTCCCCATCACCACCCACATGTCAACTGGTGTGATTTTGCAGGTCTTGTTTAGGCAACCATATTGTTGAGAATTAATGAGTACAGCCTTCCTGTCATAGATAGGAGATACTATCTCACAGTAGACATTCTGCCTGGTCCTCTGCCTCATACAATCTTTCCTCTCCTTTTCCCTGCATGTTTCCCAAGCCTTCCCGTAAGGATTGTAGGTGTATCAGCTGGGGATGAGCACCCAATGGCCAATTATTTTCTGCCCTTTGACCAGTTAGAAAGGGATCTCTGGAATAGTCTTCACCTGCTTCTAAGAGAAGCTATTTAATGAGGGATTAAAGCTGTCCTTCCCTGTGAGTATACGGATAAATATCTAAAATACAGTAGAAATTTTATTGGTTGGGGAAATAGCATTAGTAAGGTATGCACTATGGTCTATGGCATTTTCCAACCATGGGTAGTTGGTAGGTGTATAGTACCAAGCATGAATCTCCTCTTTTTGAGGACTGAACCTTAAGAACAATTAGGCAGCTGCTGGTTGCTCTCAAAATAGAAGTGCTACTATTGCACTAGTGGAGATAGCTTGCTGGGGTGTTCCTTGTCCTGGTTCATAGGTTCTGACACCAGAACGCACTATTGATGGCTTTTTTCAATTGGCAGCTTATATAGCACCTTCTGTTAATATCAGAGCAAATCTGTGTAGAGACTTCCAGGTCAATTCCTCCAAAATGCCTGGTATCTTCAATCATACATATGAGATTTATATATGTATTTATAAATATACATGCATATATATTTAAATTACATACATGATCTATATATTTAATCATTATATATACCATATATTCTAAACTGTGTGGTGCCTTCAATCATATATAATAAAATATTTATACATTATATAAACCATATATATGATCTATATATATATATATATATTTAGTCATATATATGCCATATACCAAAATGTGTGGTATCTTCAATCATAGGGTTTACCTTCAAGTACTTGGAGGCAATCAAGGGCACTGACAATAACCTATATTGTTTTGGGAATTTCTTGTATTCTCCAAACCAACAACGTAAAGGAAGGTTTCCATGCCTGCCAGGCACTGGAGCATTCTTTGGATGCTGTATGGCTCTTGGAGAAAGGCACTTCATCTTACATGGAGAAAAACCTAAAGTTACCTTGTTAAAATCAGAAATGAGACAGGAGTGAGTACTCTCCTCACTCCTTTTCAATATGGTGCTTGAAGCCCCAGCTGGAGCAGTAAGATAAGAGAAAAATATTAAAGGGATACAAATAGAAAAAGGTGAAGTCTAGTTACCCCTATTTGCAGATAGTTTAGTATTATATATATGGGAGGTTCCAAAATTTTCACCAGAAAACTTTTATAAATGACAGACACTTTCAGCAAGGTGGCATGCCACACAAATCAACTTATCATTAGTCTTCATGTATACCAGTAAAAAGCGTGCTGAGAAGTAATTATGAAAACACTCAAATTCATGATTGCCCAAACATATGCAGAAATAAGCCTAACCAAAGAGGTCAAAGATCCCTACAATGAAAACTTTAAATCTCTGAAGAAAGATTCGCGAAGACATTAAAAATGGAAGGGCCTCCAGTGACCCTGGATTGTTCATGGAATCACAAAAGATCCCAGGAATCCTGAGCAAAAAGGATATGCTGGAAAAATCCTCCCTCTACCAGACTTAGAGCTAAATTACAGAACTATAGTCATAAAAACAGCATGGTACTAGCACCAAAACGGACGTGTAGATCAATGAACCAAAATAGAAGATCTAAATATGTGTGTCCAGTTATAGCCATCTGATATTTGATAAAGAAGTCAAAAATACATACTGGAGAAAAGACAGCATCTTCAACAAATAATACTGGGAAAATTAGAAGCCACGTGTAGAAGACTAAAATTTAACTCATACCAAAAACTCTGCATACAAATCAATTCTAAGTAGCTCAAAAATCTCAATGTGATGTCTAAAATAAAAACTTCCAGAAGAAAACATGAGCTTAACTGATATGTTTTTTACAAACTTTAGTATTCCCATTTTTGTTCCTAACTCTCCAGTGCACAACACAATAGCATACTGCAAATCATTCTGCGTAGTTCTGTGTGTGTTCACAGACATACGGAAGCCAGAAGTCAACACTGCATGCCTTCCTTCATGGGCTTTCCACCTAAGAGTTTTGAAGGCAGGGTACTCTTGCTTCTGGGCCACAGCAACAAACATAAGGGAATGGTGGAGCAGGAGACTGGACTGGAAAAGAGCTATGAGGATGACCCAGTAGAACAGTGATGCTGATGGGTGAACCTTTGCCCCAGCCTTCCTCCATCAGTGCACTTGACACAGGTATGTGAGGCCATCCTGAGGCAGAAGTTGGTCACCAGCTTAAACAGTCCTGAAACTGCTCTCTTGAAGGAACTATTCTAGGAAGAAATCATGTCCCCTTAGTTCGCTAAATCAGAAAAAAAAAACCCATAAATGTGGCTGTTTGAACTGTGTACAAACTGGTTCTAAAAGACTTCTTCCATGTTTTATATGTGCCGACTTTAGGGAGACAAAATGTTTATTTATGCAATATATACAGAAAAGCTATGTGCTCAGCAGACACGGTCAAAAACAAAGAGTGTTTGTGAGGGGTCATTATCATTATTTAACAGTTTCAATTTCCAGAGCAGTGCTTTGTTCAAGCAGTGTGTGGTTGACACAGCCATCGGGAATTGGTGAAGTGCTTTCTGTCATTTCTTAGATGTGCAAATACATGACCTCAAGGATCTAACTCTTCAAACAGCTTTCACGGAACACTTCTACTAGGAAACTTCCGACAATGAGCTTCAAAGTCCTAGCATTTTTTTAGCATTTGACCCCTAGGTTCTTCTAATACCCAATACCGGTAGAAGATTAAGAACAAATTAAAGTATTCATAACTAGTGGAAAACAAACAAAATAATTTAGATCGGTTATATCTCTCTTGCTGTGATTCAAAAGAAGAAAGAATTTTTTCCATTTTATTAGAATTTATTAATTGTATAAACTACTGGATTTAATTATGATATTTTACACATGTGTATAATTTACTTTGATTATCTTCAATCCCTGTTTTCATATCCTACCCCCCACAACACTGTTCCCCTTCCTCTACCTCCAAGCCATGTATTATTCTCTATTGTTCTTTTTCCTTAATATTATTATACATATAATAAATGTAAATACATCTTCCATTTAGATAGATAGATAGATAGATAGATAGATAGATAGATAGATAGACAGACAGATAGGGATTTATGTTTATAGTGCTAACCACTTGGGAATAGAGAACCAATTGACCAATTGGAGGCTCTTCCCTGAGGAAGACTGATTCCACCTCTCTCAGCACTCATTGAGAGGTAGGGAGGAGTTCTCCGGTCCATGTTGGGCTGCCAGCTGATGTTAACACCCACTCAGGTCTCACCATTGACGTTTGGAGTCTGTGCTGACCCCATCACCCAGCGCTGTTGCACTCTATGGCGTCAGTGCATTTGCTGTTCCAATGGAAAACAAAACACAAGTCTGATTTTGTGCTGTGAGTCTGGAGCATGGAGAATATACATCTTTATTTAACACCTTTAGAATTCTTCCTAGGAAAACCTTGTCTTCAGTCTTATTGGATAAATATTTTAAAAGTTTTCTGAAAATGGGCGGGGGGATGCTACAAAACAAAGGTGACCTACAAGGTGGAAACTCAGCTCATGGAAACAGACATCACCCTGACCTCACTTCTCTGGTAGACTTGTCCAGACTCTCATGAGCAGTCATCTCTTCCCAAAGCCTATCTATGCTCTCATCCTGGCTTCTTGTCTTTGTCTTCTCATTATCAATCTCTCCATCAGAACAATCATCTACATATCAGTCACTTAAATGTTATAGTCAATTCATCATCTAAAATGTGTCTCCCCCTAACCTCCATGAGGAGACGACTTCACTCTGTTAGTGTCTCTTCAAGTTCTTTCAGCTCCTGGTTCGCTTTCCTCTTTTAGACCTCAAATCCCTTGATCCCTTTGATTTTAACTCTCCCAGGCCATTTAATCAGCCTCCTATCTCCACCATCACCTTGAACACACCACAAATATCCCATTATGTTGCATCAAAGCAAATATCTTTCAGGAAGTTATTTCTGTCTGAAAAAACAAAACAGAAATAACAACAAAAAACCTTGTGTAGTGTCAAGAGGACCACATCCCTGATGTTTACCTTCTCCAGTCACAGTGTTTCTATACCTAGGGAATCTTTAGGTGTTGTGTTACGGAGTGGCGGGGCTGCGTCCCTGGCATGCGGCCGCCCGCATGGCTAGCTTTACCCGAAATAATTACACGGAAACTGTATTCTTTTAAACACTGCCTGACCCATTAGTTTCAGTTTCTTATTGGCTAGCTTTTACATATTGATCTAACCCATTTCTATTAATCTGTGTAGCCCACGAGCTGGCTTACCAGGAATGATCTTAACCTGCGGCTGTCTGGAGTGGGAGAATCATGGCGACTCCCTGACTCAGCTTCTTTCTCCCAGCATTCCATTCTGTTTACTCCGCCTACCTAAGGGTTGGCCTATCAAATGGGTCTAGGCAGTTTCTTTATTAATAAGAAATCACTCCCACATCATTTCCCCTTTTTCTGTTTAAACAAAAAAGAAAGGCTTTAACTTTAACATAGTAAAATTACATATAGCAAAACAGTTATCAAGCAAGAATTACAGTTACAATATTTATATCTATTTTATCTTTTATCATAACAATGGAAAACTATAACTACCTATCCATTCTTCAACTCCATCAAAGACTCCAGAAGGATATAATACTACCTAAGTAAACAAGAAATAAGAAAACTCTAGAAATGACAGAGACATCTTGCTGCCTGGACAGTCACCCAAAGTTCTTTTGTACCGTTGGGGCATCCATCTTCAGCTTTCAGGCCCATGGTATCCAGCAGACATTTTCATCAAGCAGGAAATTCCAAAGACAGTTCAGTCACTTTCTGCTGTGTCCTGCAGAATGTCTCGCAGACTCTTTCATGAGTCATGAACCCCAAAAGACCGTCTCACCTTTAGGCAAGTTCAGTAGTCCTCTCTCTGTGGGTTCTCTTTGTCCATTTTATGCAACAGTCCAGTCAAGAACAGTTTCTTGCCCAAATGGCTATCAAACTCCATAAGGATCCTCTTCGATGCCTATCTTCTTCTTGAAGTAGATTGGTGCTGCCAGGAGCAGAGTGTCTCATTGTCATGAAAAGTCCTATTCTTAGAAAGACATGAAGAATGTCTATCTAAAATATATCTCTATATATCTAGAAAATCTAACTAACAGGACTACAAGCTTGACTATTACTGATGATTATCCATTAACCTATATTTCTTAATTATACATTACATTTTTTAATGAACTACACAATCACAATACCTTAATCAATATCAGAAATACATATACATATAACAAAATTGACCTTTAAATCCATACCAATGCAAATTATTCATACCTATATCATTTCCCCCTTTAAATGTAAAAGAACATTTATAAACAATATTTTGGGAACATGGGCGCAGTTTTTTCTCTCCAAACTGCTTCCTGCTGAATGGGGGCGCTGTTAATCAGATCGTTTAGGGTGTAACCTGTGTGTCAGGTTCATCTCAGTTGGCAGCTGAGTGAAGTAATTTTGTGAAGATGTTCACAGCAACTTTTCGGGAGGTCGTGGTCTATCATACCAAATTGGGATAGAAGAAATCCACAGGGTCTGGTCCTCTGTGAAAACAAAAGAAGACCCTTTCCAAAGTATCATATCCTTAGACCCAAATTTTGAAATCGTAATACCTTTATATCCATTATGGTTTAGCTTGGCAGCCCATGTAATGAAATGTCTGTCTGTACTTAGCTCCTTTACAGTCAAAAATTTTAAAGAAAACACAATGTACATAATCCAGACTCTCTGTGAATTTTCCATTTTTACGTGGCTTATTTTTCTTTATTTCTTTTAATCTCTTAACTATCTGTACTCTGTCTCTTTAAAGACTTTACCCTTTTTTTTAAGACATTTGCTTTATTCTCTATATTTTTATTCTTCTCTCTCTCAAGCCTATGTACATTCATCCAACACTGTGATCCACTGAGGTCTGTTATGTCTGAATCTGTTTTATTGTGAATCTGTAATATTTTTACTATCCAGGAGCATTTCTTAAAATGTTAAGCACTTCTTAAAAACTTAAGTTGCACCATGTACAGGTAATACGGTACCACCTGTGTCCTGCCCAGTCTAAACCTTAACTGTGCTGTTATTATGGTAATTATGGTAGTTCCTGCCAACCAGCACAGTTCAGCAAGGAGCAGCCACTCCTGCCTCAGATCCATTTGGTGCCCCTGAGCTGTGCACAGTTCCAGGCACACAGCAAGTCCTCATTGGAGCCGCACTCAGCAGTTTAATTTTGAGACTGAGCATGCAGCACAGAAACTCTTTTTATCCAAGTTACAACCAAATCTGACACGCAGAGCACTGCTGAGTCTGAAAACACGTCTCTTCCACCATGCTCTTCCGCCTGCCTAAGCCTGATTCTGCCATCTGCCCAGGTGCAGGCAGGGAGCGCTGAGAGCACTCTCCTTTCGATCCCAAGCGGGAACACAAACATCCAGTCCCATAAAATCCATTGAAATGCTTTAAAGCCAGAGTTTGCACTGGCGGCACAGTCCCAAGAAGCCGCACTTTAAAATGACGCAGCTTTTTTTTCTGTTGCTGTTGCCGAATCAGGAAATCTCTCTACAGCACGCCACCAACAAACAGCAAAAATCTGTGTTAAAGTCTCTCTCCCTTATTTTTAAGCCTTCTCAGGTTTTTAAGTGGATTTAGTCCATCACGTCGGGCGCCATTCTGTTGTGTTACGGAGTGGCGGGGCTGCGTCCCTGGCATGCGGCCGCCCGCATGGCTAGCTTTACCCGAAATAATTACACGGAAACTGTATTCTTTTAAACACTGCCTGACCCATTAGTTTCAGTTTCTTATTGGCTAGCTTTTACATATTGATCTAACCCATTTCTATTAATCTGTGTAGCCCACGAGCTGGCTTACCAGGAATGATCTTAACCTGCGGCTGTCTGGAGTGGGAGAATCATGGCGACTCCCTGACTCAGCTTCTTTCTCCCAGCATTCCATTCTGTTTACTCCGCCTACCTAAGGGTTGGCCTATCAAATGGGTCTAGGCAGTTTCTTTATTAATAAGAAATCACTCCCACATCATTTAGGCATCTGGCTTAACAGTTTTCTGAAGAAGCTACATCTCCTTTTATTACAAACACTGTAACCCCGGAGTCACCATCTGGGCCTTCCAGCCATTTTTCCACATCTGAACCCTCTCCGGCCAGCACTAATGCCTCAGCAGACTCCATCCCGGTGGAAATCAGACACCCACTGCCTGTCCTACTCCAGGCACGCAGTATTGTTTCAAGCCACGTATCATTTTCGATTGATTTTTTATCTTTAAATCACATGGGTCCATTAATATTCAAAAAGTTCTTTCTTGGAGGTAGCTAAACGCATAGAGCAAACTAAAATTAGAAAGGTTTTGCATTTTAAAGGCAGCAGTCTACCTCTGCCTGTCCGATGGCATCTCATTTTCATTCCCTCTTCTCTGCAGAGGTCTTTGTTTGTAAAGTTGGATTTTCAGCTATTAAAAAAAAAAACTTAAAGGCTAAGATAGATGAAGAGAAATATTTCTCGTACTCAAGAGGTTATCAGGATATAGAAGAACTTAAAGCAAGTTTATAACATTGATTCTTAAGCTCTGAGCATTTCCTTGAAGAATTTCCAAAAAAATCTTCAAATAAATTTTCCTGGCTCATGTTCAATTTCAGATATGTTGAACACCTTTTTTTTCTGGTGCAAATATGTATGGATGGCTTTAAAATTGTCTACATTCACAAACTGACCAAACAAAAAGAAAAACTGTTGGGATAAAAGCCAGTGAGGTAAAGTTAGTAAAGGAAAACCTCTACACTTCCTTACTATGGAGCCTAATGGCTTACAGCCTCCATCCGCATCTTGCCAGCCAGGGTGAGACTGGAGGTCGAAGTATGTTCTCTGAAATCTTTAGTTTCTAATGTTATCAGGTGATGTGGGAGTGATTTCTTTCTAATCTGTTGCTTTCATTGGTTAATTAATAAAGAAACTGCCTTGGCCCATTTGATAGGCCAATCCTCAGGTGGGCGGAGTAGACCGAACAGAATGTTGGGAGAAAGAAGCCGAGTCAGGAGTTGCCATGATTCTCCCACCCAACAGAGCCGCAGGTTAAGATCTTCCCTGGTAAGCCACCTCGTGGGCTACACAGATTATTAGAAATGGGTTAGATCAATATGTAAGAGCTAGCCAATAAGAGGCTGGAACTAATGGGCCAGGCAGTGTTTAAAAGAATACAGTTTCCGTGTAATTATTTTGGGTAAAACTAGCCGTTCGGGCGGCCGGGCGTCAGGAGCGTAGCCGGCCACTCCAATTACTACAATCAGGCCCACCCATGGTGTGTCTCTGAATTGAAGTGTTGAGAATTTGGAGGTTATGCAGCTGAACCAACTGACAAATGACAAAGACAAGCATTTCCATAAAGTCACACCCACTCCTGACATCATTGGCAAGAATGGATTCCCAGCACGTCCCAGATTCGGTAGCTCTCCGGAATAGGTGTGGAACTCATAAAAAGCTGCTGTGCTCGGGGCTGCTGTGCTTAGAAGGGAAGAGTGAGGATGGAGACGCACAGAGAGTCCAGGAAACAGCCTCCGAGACTGAGCCTCTGGTCGCCTCCTCCCTGTAGAGTCAGGAACATATTTCCTTCCTGTAGTTGTGCGTGACAAAGCTTCCCTGAGCTTCCATGTTCCAGCCCCTCAGATGATGGAATTACCTAACCCAAAGTTACATTATGTTCTATATATATGTTATGAAGAAACTGGGGTCTCCTCTCAAAAATTATAGTCTTGTTAAGAAAAGAATTTAAGAACAGCCTGAGAAGGAAGCTCAAGGACAAATTTATTAGAGCTTAAAAGGAAAACCCCAGGGCAGGCAAGCTGTAAATATAGGCAGCTGCTCGAAGGAGGAAGACAGAGAAGCAGACTGAAAATCATATCATTTGTAAGTAGCCACATGGCAGAAGGAAGGGGAGGTAATAGCACCTAAGGAAAAAAATGAGAAAGGACAGAGTGTCCCAGAAAATATGACCATGGTTTGACAAGTATTAAAAACAAAAATGGGAAAAATATATATATAAAGAAGAAAAGTTACCCTTTTCTGAACAGTTCAGAAAAGTGAGCAGTCTCAAGTCACATTATTCCATCCACATGGCTCTGGCCCTGTACATGACTATAACTAGGGGTAGAAATCTAGGAAGGAGACATGTATTACCATCATTGATGGAGTAATTATTCCTCCTAACTCTTGAACATGGCTTACGGTGAATCAACCTTCCTGATGAGTGGTCCCTCAGCCAGGTGATTGACCAACCCAACAGGGATAACTCTGAAAGGAGGAGACAATTCAATAGCACACCTCCATCCAGAAGTAGATTCTGTTCTTTTAGGAGGAAATTTTACATGAGGCAAGTCATTGCTCCCCAAGCACCGACAGGCAGTTTCTTCCAACAGATGGAGATGCTGTGTGGTGTTGGGGGCTGAGGGAATCTTCACCCAGTTACTTTGTGCTCTTAAGCATCTTAGCAAAGATGCTTGTGGAATCCCAGGAGCCATTCCAAACGTTCAGTGACATTGGAGATGCCTGGTGTTCCCTCTTTGGGTGCAGCGTTACTATAAGTGATTGCCTCCTGTTCTTTCATTCATTCCTTCGCAAAATATTAAGTGTATGCTCTGTGGCAAGCATTGTTCTGAGGAGAGAAAAATGACCCCATTAGAAAATCCTCTGCCTTACGGAAGTCACAAATGGGCACAGACCTGTTCTGTCAGGTACAAGATATCATCTGTAAAATCAAGGGAAAAGGAGTTGAAAGCTCTTTGCTATTTAACATGGTGTTGAAAGATAGCATTTTGTGTGTGGTGACTTGTGGGTAGAGAAGTAAAGAAAAGCTTACAGAACTACATCCGTAAAGGAAGGGCAAGCAGCACTGCCTTAAGGAAGGAGAAAAACTTCAACTGTGATTAAGGAGGAAGGAAGGCTTGCATGATGACAGTTCAACAAGTGGGGAGCAAGCATACTGAGCAGCAGGAGTTCTTTCAAGGCATTTGATAAGGAAAAGAAGAATTGAAACAGATAGAGAAATAAAAACAGGGGCTGCTTTGTGCTGATGAGGCTGTGCAGAGTAGAGTTGTGAGCATCTTCATGGGGAAGGCTGCAGGAAAGAGGGGATAATGGCTAGTGTGCGCCCCTGACTAGAAAGAAGAATTAGTGTGCGTCACGATGGAGGGGCGGCTGGCCTTAGGTGGAACCAGAGAGCCTCTTCATTGCTTTCTCCTTCTCTTCCTCTCTCTGAATCCCATAGTGACCTGACTTTCAGTCCTCCTGACCTTTCTCAAGTTTCTCATGAGTTTCTCAATTGTCTGTTGCACAAATGATCAGTTTCTTTGTATGAATCAGGTGAAGTTCCGCACAGGGGCACTCTTTGGAGTTCATTTTCCTACAGAAGAAACCGATCCCAGAGGTAGCCAGGCAGCTATGTGCACCTTTCCCTGTCTTTTCTCTGCTCGCCGCAATTGATTCTTTGCATCTGTTGTCTAAATGTTACCTCACCTACTGGCCGAATTCAACCCAAGGGGCTGCGCCTGTGGACCGGGTTCTGTGAGTCTGCAGTCATTTGCTTGAGCAAAGGAACGCAAGAATGAGTTCGCACAGCGCCACCTGCTGGAATTAGACTTCAATGGCAGGAGAGGGAGCTGCAGTAAGAGCTGCCCACAGCTCTGTTCTTTCTGCTCCCTGTTTTAAGGTGCACAGAGCGGTGGCCCAGTTTTATCCACCTTCCTGCCACCTATTCTATTCCTTTGGCAGTATGCCACCTGGTACGTTTCTTTCAGTGTTTCTCTTTCCTCCCTGTGATGATGAAAACCAGCTGTGTTTCATTTATTTCTTAGAATCTCTTAGAGATTGTTCTAGAATGTAAATTGACAGAAGATTGTGGGTTCTCTGGATCAGTGGTTGTGGCCATGTTCTGGATACAAAGACTCTAAGGAAACTAAAGGTATCAGCTCACAACCACCTGTGACTCCAAAAACAGGGCCCTTGCCGCCTCTGCCCTCTGCGGGAACCTGTATTCACACGCACATAATCTTTTCAATCTGTAAAATGTTACTTTAAAAATATTTACTTATTAAAAAAGAAGAAAATCCTGAGCTCTATAACTCTGGGAGTTATATGAGAGCTGGATATTGTCATCAAGAACAGGGAGAAATCCTATTGCTCTCTCCGTTTCTCCTCAGTATGTCTGCTTGTGAAATGGTTTCACCGGTTTTAGCACACACAAACTTCTACCTAACATCAAGGGTCAGGAAGTGAACGACTTTTCTCTTATATCTCTCATGAGCTACGAAACCTCTCCCGGAAGATCCCAGTCGTGTTGCACTGACCAGGTGAGAATGATATACGTTCATCCTCAGTGGGCTTCTGGCAGGGAGCAAGACGACTCTGAGCCTTGGTATCTGGGATGGGGATCCCCCATCCCTCATTACCCTGAAGGCTCAGACTGAAACACATCCATTCTTTAAAAAAAAATCCAGAAGTAACTAATTGATAAGAGAAAATTCTGCCTGGTTCCTCCCATTCAGCCTGTCTTCTGAGCAGGGGGCATGGTGGCTTGTTCTTATGCATTTACGGTTATGAGGGTGGACAGAGAAAGGTAGAAGACAGAGAAGGTGCCTTCCCCCCAAGGCAGACGCTAGATTTGTCTCATGACCAGGATAATAATTTTTACCAGTGTCTCTCCAAGGCCCAAAATGAGGCAGGTTTGCTAACAGCGCCTTGAAAGACCCAGGTTTTCTTAGTGCAGAGTCCTCCACTGTGCAGCAGGCAACTCACTTCTTGTGCAGCACCCACCTGGCTGACCCTGGGACTTTGGGGTAGGAGCATGAGAAAGCAGGATGAGCCTGAAGCTCATTTTGCCTGCTGTACTATTACCACAAATCCATTGTCTCTGACCCAGGAGCCCCTGCCTGCTTCATGAAACTGTGCCAAGCAACTTATTCGTTTTAAGAGAAGGAAATCAAAAACAAAACAAAAAAAAACCTAACCAGTCTTCAACACTCCTGGCAAGGCAATCATTCACGTTTGCTGTTCGCATTCTTTCCAGTGAGTCATGCTATATGTGACCCAATCCTCAAATCTTTATTATATAAGAAATCCTTTCCTACAGATGGAGACAGACAGGACAGCACTTCAGCCTCCAAGTGAAGACACACATTAACTGAGCAGTGTCACTGGCTCCGGTGTCTTCTCTGCTGCCTCTCTTTATTCGCTCACTGACTCTCTCTGTAATTATCTTTCTGGAAATGTCAGTTGCTCTCACCCAGAAGGCCAAGGGCAATCAGCCACAAACTGAATGCTCGAAGCTTTTAAAACAGACTGGCTGGCTGTCTAAGAGAAGGGATTTCTCAAAGGAGTCCCTTTCTTGGTGTCAGGACAGCTGACATTGAGTGACTGAGAGGGAAAAGCCCTTCCCTTCACTTTCATCTTCTGCAGCCGAGCTGGAAGAGAAGGTCCTGGAACTGCACGATTAGTGACACTCCTGGACTTGAGTCCCTCTTGCCGCACCCTCATGGGAGTGAGCAGCAATAGCCAGGTCCTGGAAAACTTTCTTCCTTCTCTAGATCAAAGGTTTGCTGTTAAGAGCACAGGGGTCATGGAAGAGCACAGGGGTCATGGAAGAGCACAGGGGTCATGGAAGAGCACAGGGGTCATGGAAGAGCACAAGGGTCATGGAAGAGCACAGGGGTCATGGAAGAGCACAAGGGTCATGGAAGAGCACAAGGGTCATGGAAGAGCACAGGGGTCATGGAAGAGCACAGGGGTCATGGAAGAGCACAGGGGTCATGGAAGAGCACAAGGGTCATGGAAGAGCACAGGGGTCATGGAAGAGCACAGGGGTCATGGAAGAGCACAGGGGTCATGGAAGAGCACAAGGGTCATGGAAGAGCACAAGGGTCATGGAAGAGCACAGGGGTCATGGAAGAGCACAGGGGTTATGGAAGAGCACAGGGGTCATGGAAGAGCACAGGGATCATGCATGAGTGCAGGGGTCATGGAAGAGCACAGGGATCATGCATGAGTGCAGGGGTCATGGAAGAGCACAGGGATCATGCATGAGTTCAGGGGTCATGGAAGAGCACAGGAGTCATGGAAGAGCACAGGGATCATGCATGAGTGCAGGGGTCATGCATGAACACAGGGTGCATAGATGAACACAAGGTACATGGATGGGCACAGAAGTTATGGATGAGCACAGGGGTCATGCATGAGCTCTGGGTTACGGATGAGTGCAGGGGTCACAGATGAGCACAGCTCTCAGACCTCTTCAGAGAAGCTCCTTTCTATAGTGGATAGCAGTTAACTCAGACACTCTCAGCTGGTCAAATAGAGAGCAAAAGCGACCATGTGTGCTCATCCATAAATGGGTATCTGTAACACAGCGTCTCCCCTCAAGACTTAGAGCACATCACACAAGAGGGAGTGGGAAGGTTGTGAGGGTCAGCGGTTGGCGAGGACTGGAGAGAGAGTGTCTCCTGGACTTGACGGGACCATTGCTTTCATAGGCTCATAGCTGCTGTGTTTTCATGTGTAAAACCTGCACAAGCTCAAACCAGTCAACTTCCGAGCATGGTTAGGGAATAACCCCAACTATCTAAGTCCCTGCCCCTAGCCTAGGAGGCATTGGTAGTTGATGGCTGCCTTGGGAGGGAGAGTCAGTTAGCTTTAGGGGTATGGTCCTGGTAAGTTGACCATGCTCCAGTTGGTGGAATATATATATATATATATATATATATATATATATATATATATATATTTAAAGACATGAAGCGGTTGACAGGGTACAATCAAAAAATCATTGTGTGCAGGTATGCAATTCTCAAAGAATAAATAAGACTAGTTCAAAAACAAAAGAGGATGGAATCAAGAGAATAGGCAGGGACCTATCATGACAAAAGGAGTGAAGAGGAAGGACATTGCCCAGAATCTGCTGGTGCTCAAGATTTCTCCAAATGGTGACAGTTTAAGACCCAGCAAGAATTTGTCATAGCAAAGGGGTAGAAGCTGAGGAAATTAGAGCAGCGTTTATCCCTTCAAGTTGAACCTGAGTGTTAAACTCAATTTATCACTAAATTCTATTTCCCTGATGGCAGTTGATTCCTTTAAAGCTAAACAGTCTTTCCCACTTAACCCAGGAGCCCTCATCCTCCTGCTGTCCTGGCGACCCACATTTAGGAAGGCAGCTGCTCATGTGCACCACAGAAGCACAGATTTCAGCTGAAGCCTGGGCTACTTTCCCCCATCTACTGTACCTGCCCCACCAAGAAGGATCTGGGAGGCTGCAGCCACGTGATGGTCTACCTGCATTTCCATCCTACTACCATGGCAACTGAGATGGGGTCACTTGCCTGCATGTTATGTCTCTCACAATGATCCTGGAGGCAGGGGCTTCTAATTTGAACGAGACGTTTTTACTGGACTATGCATGGAATCACTGCAGGTGTTATAATGAAGGTTCTCTTTCTAATGGCATGAAGGACCAAAATTCCTCGGTACAATAAGACTGATTAAATTGAGCTCTGTAACTAATATCCCTGTAGATCAGTAAAGTTACTACCGCTTTCCAGGGACCCCGACACAGAGGCAGGGTACACGGGAGCCCCTGAGAGAATCTGGCCCACTGTGGTTTTTAAATTAGAAGTTTGATTGCTTGTGACACTGTCCCAAAGAAACTGAATTTTCCATTAGCCCTGGAAAAAAATGACAGATATTTAATTAACCGGCTTAGAGATTAGGCAGAAGCCTTCTTGATGGATAGAGGGACGGATATCTCTGCATGCAAAGCCGGGGAAACTCACTGGTATACCACATCTTTAATGCTAAAAAGAATTCTCCAAACCTACGGGAATGCGAGATATGTGTGCTGCTTCAGCGAAAAGCTTCCTCCCCTGTCAGTCCTGAGAAAAAAAATATACATCCAAAACGTATTTATAAAGCCCTGGGTGGCCACTGAGGGAGCTCATACAAAGCTTAAAATTTGAAATAAAAAAAAGCTACTTAGAACGAAATTTGACAAAGCAACCATCAAACCCATTCACCTATTGTCGAAAGGTGATTTGTTGCAAAACAGGGTTGACAGGGGAAATCTCTGCAAACAAGAATGATTTGTGGCCAGTGCTGCCAGGGAGGTGGTAAGCAGGATCCAGTTTGCAGCATCCTGCTGAGGCTGAGGGGCATTGTGCTACCAGAGTGCTATGCAGCCTTTGAGACAGCCACTAGTGGTCCAAATGAAATATGCTGGTCACCACATTGTCTGAATAAAACTCATAACCCTAATGTTCAATAAGGACTATGAAGATTAATGAAATAATTTTGTAAGTTCTCTTAAAGCAATAGCTCTCAATTTTAGCTCCACAGTGATGTTTCCCAGGGAGCCTTTGGAAATACCAGTGTCTAGGCCAGGTACTGGAGTTTCTAAAGCACCCATACAGAATATAATTATATCATATCCCCCTTCCCTTTCTTTCTTCCTACCCCTCCCAATCACACACAAAGCAAAATCCCTCTTAAATACCTGGCCTCTTTTTCTATAACTTTTATTGAGGGAGAAGGGATGTACATATATCCACTCACATACCTTCTGGTGGGTCTGATTAGTGTTGCTTGTCTGTACATGACTTCAGGGCTGGCCACTTGGTATTGGATACCAATTCGAAGCCTCATCCCTGGGGAAGATTGTTTCCACCACTCTCAACATACCCTATTTGACTGTAGTTCTTTGTCTAGAGGCGGGGCCCCATGAGGCATTTATTGGTGTTGTGATTGTTCAGGTTCTAATTAAGCAGCCGTATTATTGACTTATCATAGGCATAGCTTCCCTGCCATTGCTAGGAGGCACACTCTTAAAACGGGCCTCTGGGTCCTCTGACTCCTGTAATGTTTCTGCCCTCTTCTTCAATGCTCCCTGAACCTTAGGTGCAGGAGTTGTGTAGTGGACATATCAAGTGGGGCTGGACACCCCACCTCTTGCTACTCCCTGCATTTTGAACAACTTCTGGTTTTCTGCAATGTCCCCATCTGCCACAAAGAGAAGCTTCTATGATGAGAACTCTACTTGTCTGTAGGTGGAAGGGTACACAGTTAGAATGCAGTTAGCATTTGTGCTGAGCTAGTAAGGCAGCAATTTTAGCTCCACAGTAACATCTTGAGGCTCTCCTCAAGCTCTGAGACTTCACTAACCCTGGGTACTTTGCTGAACTTCCAGTACCAGTCATGGTTTTCCATGGTTGAGCAGAAGTTAAGTCCAATAATTAGGGAGTTCTTGCACCTTCGTCAATGAGTATACCGAACTGCAAGTTTCACTGGGCTTCAGTGTTCTCATCTGGAAAGAGTTGATGATGGTAACTTCTTAGAAATCTTCTAAGTCGTAAATAAGGAAATTAAATAAATGCATGCCCGGCACATAGAACCACTGCCCCTGCAAGAGCAATTTATTTCCTTCCTCTTGGTTAGTGAAAATAATGAATTCATATTTATCTTTCCTCCAGTGGTTTTGCCACTGACCTGTGTAACATTCCTCTACAATCTGCTGTTATTTGGTATCTGGGAGAAATATGCTCATGTATCTTTTATACTTTCTGCTCCTCCAGCTGCCACAGAAGTGTCCTTTTCATTTGATGTTGGAAACGGGCCAGTGGAGATTGTGGTGAGGTCACCTTCCCCTCTCAATGATGACCAGTGGCATCGGGTCACTGCAGAGAGGAATGTCAAGCAGGCCAGTCTCCAGGTGGATCGCCTGCCCCAGCAGATCCGAAAGGCCCCGACGGAAGGTCACACCCGCCTGGAACTCTACAGCCAGCTGTTTGTTGGTGAGTGGATTGAAAGATAATCACGATTTACCTCTCTGTTGGTTTTAGGAACCTTCACAAGGAAAAGACAAACACACAGCCTGTGGAGGAATAGAGGTCCTTCTCCCATTTCTTCTCTAAGACAGACAGAAGGATGAGATAGAAACTGGATGCCCAGATCTGGTTCCATGTCCCATTCCCCAACCATAATGTCCTCAGCTAAAAACATCAGAGAGTAGGCAGGGAAATTTTGCAGGGCTTCTCTAGTTTCTGAAACTTTAGGCTTATGATTTCAAAACTGTATGATTTTATGTTTAATAGAACTTAAGCATGGGAGGGAAGGAAGGAAGGAAGGAAAGAGAAGGGAGATAGATGGATTCTATAAGCTCAACTTTGCTTAAAATGATAAAGAGAATTAAAGCAAGAATTCAAGAACAATTGCAGTGGGTTTTTGATCCTACTGCACGTACTGGCTTTGTGGGAGCCTAGGCAGTTTGAATGCTCACCTTACGAGACCTGGATAGAGGTGGGCAGTCCTTGGGCTTCCCACAGGTCAGGGAACCCTGATTGCTCTTCGAGCAGATGGGGGGGGGACTTGATCAGGGGAGGGGGAGGGAAATGGGAAGCGGTTGTGGGGACGAGGCAGAAATCCTTAATAAATAAATAAATTAAAAAAAAAAGAAAAGAAAAGAGAAAGAGCCAAGCTTAAATTTGCCTTAAAAGATAAACAGGAATTCATTCTTTTCTCTGCCCAGGGATCTAGGCAGAAAATAGTGACCCTCTTCATGAAAAAGAGGTTGATGTTTAATACAGCAGAGAGAGAGAAAGAGAGAGAGACAGAGAGAGAGAGAGCAAGCTATAAGAAGACAGGACCCAGCCACCCAGCCTAATCCTCTTCAACAACAGTTTTGCTTTTGAAAACTGAGAATTTCATACATGAATACAATGTGTTTCTGACCATTCCACCTTCATCTCCTCTCCTCCAATTTCTCTCATATTTTCCCATCTCTTTTTCTTTCCCAAACCCACATGTTCTTTTTTAAACATAGTGAGTCCACTTAGTGCTGCCATGGATGTAGGGCCATCTGCTGCAGCTGGGAGACCTATCTGGGGCCACATCCCTGGAGAAACTGACTCTCCTCACAGCAGCCAACAATTAGCAATAGCTTGTTAGCTAGGGAAAGGACTTGCTGGCCACTCTTTTATTCGTGCTGGGAGTTCTGGCCGTATCCTGCACAGGTCTTGTTCCTGTAGTCACAGCTACCATGAGTTCATGTGTCCAGCGGCCCTGGCATAGCTGTAAAATGCTGTTTCACTGATGTCATTCACCACCTCTGACCCTCAGTCTTTCAGTCTTTCACAATATCTCTGAGCCAGGATTTCTGCTTTTAACATACTCCAGGTTAACCTAAACTGACTTCAAGGTGATAACTCTTCACATGGCTAGTCGGATTTTTGATATTTTCATCTAATACCACTCATACTTTAGGAAATTAGCAATATTCCTTTAACTGTATAAAAAGAAACTGAGTTTGAAGAGCTTGGCAGATATGAACCAGATTAGACTCCCTCTCTGGATTCCGTTGTTCAATTCTTTCACCTGTGGCAATCATGCATCTAAAAAAACATAGGTATGACCCAGCTGCTGGTCAGTTCATCACACCTATCTCCCGGTAGAAGAAACTCATGGAGGGTTAGTTGATGTTAAGATAGGCCAGAGCCCGTAAAACTCTTCCACGATTGTGTTCTGATACATGAAAAATATTAGAAATCCATTTTTTAAAAAAGATAAAATTAGCTACGCACTCCTTTCAGACTACAGGACGAGGGTGATCGAAAATGAGCATTGAAAATGAGAGTGCTGTGTGAACAAGCTGCCTCAGTCAGAGACCACGGAAGAAGTGATGTTTTAAAAGAGCAGTTATGTCACTTCCCATATCCGCCTGGAGGACTCTGGGTCAACATTCCATGAATTACCTATGTGCATTGTCTCACTCTCTATTATAGGCAAGTTACAGATCCAGCAGTATCCATCAGCAGGTGGACAGAGAATGTTGCATTCATACATTCCAGAGATTTTTTAACCCATAAGAAATAACAAAATTGTGTCAGTTACAAGAAATGGATACAATGAAGATGGTCATATTAAGAAAAATACATCAGACACAGATAGACAAATACCATGTTTTCTGTCATTTACAGAGCCTATATTTTGTAGAAAAAAATCATTTTTATAGATCTGACATGAAAACAAAACCTAAGTCTGTCTAAAGAAATGAGTAGAAATAGTAGGATGGAGCGTGAGAGAGGAAAGAGAAAGCAGAGTGAGCATAGTCAGGGTGCATGATAGACTTCACGGAACCTATGGCTATGCACAGTGAATATGCTCCAGTTTTTAAAAGCCCCCAAACTCACTGGGAACCCAGCACATTCCAGTCTTTCCCTCGAGCGGTATGTCACAAATTATATATTTTCCTTTGGGTTAGCTAAATAAAGAAGCTATTGAATCCCACTGAAGACAGTGAGCACATTTTTCTTCATCAGTATGTCATGCCCTGATGACCTGATCCAAACTTCTTCCTAAATTCTACCCATCCCCAGAATGCTGGGTATCATCTGCTTGAGTTTCATCATAACAGGACTCTACTTGGCTCAACTTTCTGAGCTTTCTCCTGGATGGAGAAGTCCAGAGCTAGCTTTATCCCTTTCTTCCCCCTCACTAGAGATGCCAAGAAGAACACTAGAGACCTGGTACGGTTGTAAAATGAAAGCTAACTGTAATATTTACTGTGAAGATAAGCTGGTTCATTTGAAGATCACGATCTAAGAATAATTTATTAGAAGAGAAGAGAGATGGAGGTGAAGTCTGCTTTCCCCACCGCACTGAAATGTAAGGGACAGGAAGAATAAAAACCTTGCTAGAATAAAGAAAAGATACAAAGAGTTCTCTAAATAAAATGAGGAGACAGTAATGTCTCCAGAGGAGAAATTTTATGAAAAAGACAGTAGCAAATAATATCAAGGACCATTAATTTTTTAAAGCTAGATTCTTTGGCTCCAGCAGTGATGAAACCATTGATGACTTTACAAAGAGGAGTTCCCTGAGAGTGCACTAATGTGATGGGTTAGTAATGTATTGTCACCTGGTAACAAAGGCTAAGTCCCCAGTTCTAGTTTTTAATTTCCCGTTATCTTAGAGGTGGGCACAAAGCCCATCTCCCAGCTGTGGGCTAGCTGAAGCAATCCAGGGACTATTTTTCTACAGTAGAGGCCTAGCCCAGGGTCAGCAGAGAGGAGCACTGTCCCCAAAAGAAGGACACATTTAACAGCTCTGCAGTCAGCAAGTTCAGCCTTAGTCTCAGTTCAACTCTAATAAAAACTTAAATTTTTTTCACTTTACCAACTACCACCACCTCCCCTATCTTTTCTCATGTGCCTAATGAAAGAGTTAGATAATTTACCCCCAAACCTCTTCCCACTTTAGACACTTATGTGCTTAGTAGGGGTTGACCACGGCCTGGGTGGCTAAGTGACCAGCTTTTCCTACAAGGTTATGTGGTTACAAACGTGAGCTTTGAATCTTACCACTGCCTCTTGTCAACTGTGGAGACCAATGATAAGCCATATAATAGCTGTGTGTTTAATGGGATACAGTTTCTGTGACTTGGGATTCAATGAGGTTATTGCATATACATCTCTTAACATGAATGGCACTTGGAATACAGTCAATACAGCTTTTATATGAAACGTTTTTCTTTATACCCTTTACTTCTTACTCCCTCCATTTTCTACACACACACACACACACACACACACACACACGCACGCGCGCGCGCGCGCGCGCGCGCTCGCACGCGAATTTAAAGGAACCTCTAACTAGCTCAGTCTCTTCCTTCTCAAAACACTGGCTAGAGATGGGATCTTCCCACAGTGTCTGCCCCAGCAGAACACACTCGTGCGGAACTGTCCCTCAAGCACTTCACCTGCAACAGTGACAGTGGCCATAGAGCAGCAAGCTATGGCCAAGGGCTTCCCTCAGTAGGTCGGCAAAGCACACAAAAATCTATCAGAAAAGTTCACCCCAATGTCACTGAGTGCAGTTAAGACATGGGGCAGCATCGCCAGTATGCTCCCTCGGAGATCCCGGGAAGAAGCGCTTTGCCACAACTTAAGTTTGAAAGAGTCAGCGGGGAGTTCTTAGCTTCCTACGCAGAGTGGATGCCTCAGAGGCCCGGCCTCCATCACTCCCTGGGCTAAGAAATCCAGGTTCACATCTTTTCTTTTTTTTAAGCAACTGGAGAAACAGAAACAACGTGCTTTCACTGTGCAGCTAAATATCATTGGAACCTGTCATCCCAAAAGAGCTAATGCGGGTCATTTGGAGGAGATAAGAATCCAGCCATGGTTCTGGTCTAGTAGAAAAGTGTGAGGGAATAAAATACTAAAAGTTATGCAAGGAGGAAAAAGCAGTTGCTCGTATTTCTTCTGAATAGTGTAAGAAACCTTTCCCCATTTTTCAATGCAAACTAAGGAGCTAGCATGACCTGGCAGGTATATTTACATCGTACACATGGTAAATAGAGCCTCATCCACGCTGAGTGTCCAGACCTCAGTCCTGCACCAAATTCATAAGACTAGAGCTTTCTGAGGGAGACAAAAAAATAGCAAACATCATACCCATGCTGTTATCAGAAAGTGAAAAAGGCTAGGTCAGCCCAAGTGCACCAGCACAGAGAATAATCAGAGTCTGAAGTTCATGCAGCCAGGACCCCAGTGGCAGCTGAGGAGAAAGGAGGTGTGTGTTGGACTCCAGTATGAAATTCCACCTTATGGCCCTATTGACAAGTATATGGCATAGAAGGGAGATAAGTAGGCTTGTTGGGATCCAGGCTAGGAAATAGGTCATCCTTCAGTCCACAAGATACATGATCCACAGCAGGTGACTCTCAAGCATAAGTTTAATGAGGAAGTCAGAGAGAGCTGAAGTCTCCTTTACCAAGTTTCTGGTAGACATCAACTGCTTCTAAAGTGGAAGGCTGGGTTAATTTAACTAATAATCAATGTTTAGTCTCAAAGCACATAGCTCAAACTGCCTCAAAAGTTAAATGGTAGCATCTCTGTGAAAGATGTGGCCCAAAGGAGCTGAGAAATCTTTCTTAGACCCCAAGTTCTTTTGAGCTATGTGAGGAACCCAACTTAATACATGGTGGGGGAGCCATTATCTACAGAAAAACTCTTAGGAATGCCCCTTCCTCCCCAACAGTATGAATCTACTGTCCTCTCTCACCTGATTGTGCAAGTTCACAGAAAAGCCAAGGTTCATTAAACAATGTGTAAGTCAATGAAGACTAGAGTCCTTGGAAAGCTCTCTGAGCTCATCTTGGCTGACAAGGCCATAAAACAGCGCAGATTCCTCCAACTCAATAACAGGGCTTGTTTGGTCAGCTGTTCCTCAAGCATTTACATTTCAAATTCACAGATGGATAACTTCAGAGCCATCTGAATGCCAAGTAATTGAGAGAGCAAAGAGAAAGTCAACAAGGGGGGTCACAAAATGGGAAGTTGGGATTCCAGTCATGAAGTGCACCCGAATCTGCGGATGATCAAAATGGCCATCTCTCAGACTTTAAAAGTTTACAGTTAAAAATAAATGTATATTGTGTCTAAATTGTAGTAATTATACTATAAGATATACTTATATACTATATATATATATATACTATATACTATAAGATACCCCTATTATCTGCAAACCTGGCTCAGTAACAACAATGTGAGTGTTAGCTAAGAGGTCCAGGATGACATCTCAAGGCCAAGATCAATGCATGCTTTACTGTATTTCAGGACTGTGCAAAGTAGAAGCCATTGCTGCTTTCTGCTTCATTTACATAGAAAGAAGCTAAAGCTAAGGGTTAGTTAATTCACCTAAGGTCATATATGCCAGGTGAAAGACAGGAGGAGATCTGATTCCAAATAGTCTGACCAAAAATTCAATCCTTACCAATTCACCTTGTCAAGGCCAAGGTCATACTTGGCAAAGATTTCCAGGCAAGGAGGACTCTACAGAGGCCATTTCCATGGTAAAGGCTCAACTCCACCCCAAGGAGAACAAGAGAGATTTATTCATATGTGGGTTGGATTTTGTTTTCCATTCTATTTAAAGATCCATACCCGCACATGTTTCAGCCTTTTAAAAAATAGAGATAGGAAGGCTCATGGGCTGAACTTTCTCCCATTGTCCTGGGTTGGATAGTTTTATAACTTGAAACAAGGGATCATTGGTAAGTCAGGCTTCTGACTCCCAGGAAGATAAGGACATGTGATATCACCTTCATTGATGTTTAAATTTCAAAGAATGGCACCAGAGAAAGACATTTTTTTTTTAATTGAGAAAAGGAGAAAAAAAAAAAAACAAGTTTCCTCCTCCTCCCAGCCTCCCATTTCCCTCCCCCTCCTCCCACCCTTCTCCCCCCCCACCCTTCTCCCCCTCCCCCCACTCCTTTCCCCCTCCCTCTCCAGTCCAAAGAGCAGTCAGGGTTCCCTGCCCTGTGGTAAGTCCTAGGTCCTCCCCCCTTCGTCCATTTCTAGGAAGGTGAACATCCAAACTGGCTAGGCTCCCACAAAGCCAGCACATTACGTAGGTTCAAATCGCCGTGCCATTGTCCTTGGGTTCTCATCAGCCCTCATTGTTCGCCATGCTCAGAGAGTCCAGTTTTATCCCATGCTTTTTCAGTCACAGTCCAGCTGGCCTTGGTGAGCTCCCAATAGATCAGCTCCACTGTCTCAGTGGGTGGGTGCTCCCCTCGTGGTCCCGACTTCTTTGCTCATGTTCTCCCTCCTTCTACTCCTCATTGGGACCTTTGGAGCTCAGTCCAGTGCTCCAGTGTGGGTCTCTGTCTCTGTCTCCATCCATCACCAGATGAAGGTTCTATGATGATATGCAAGATATTCGTCAGTATTGCTTTAGGATAGGGTCATTTCAGGTTCCCTATCCTCAGCTGCCCAAGGAACTAACTGGGGACCTTGGCTTGGGCATCTGGGAGCCACTCTAGGTTCAAGTCTCTTGCCAACCCTAAGGTGGCTCCCTTAACTAAGAATTGTGCTTCCGTGCTCCCCTATCCAACCTTCTTTTATCCCAATCCTCCTTTTTCCCCAAGTTCCCCCCATTCTCCCCTTCTCCCTTTTCTCTCACCATCTCCCCTTACCCCCATCCCACCCCACCCCCAAGATCTCAATTTTCTCCCCAGCAATTTTGTCTACTTCCCATAGCCAAGAGGACAACTATATGTTTTTCCTTTGGTTCACCTTCTTACTTAGCTTCTTTGGGATCACCAATTGTAGACTCCGTGACCCTTGTTTATGGCTAGAAACCAATTATGAGTGAGTACATCCCATATTCATCTTTTTGGATCTGGGTTACCTCACTCAGGATAGTGTTTTCTATTTCCATCCATTTGCATGCAAAATTTGAGAAGTCATTGTTTTTTACCGCAGCGTAGTACTCTAATGTGTAGATATTCCACACTTTCTTCAACCATTCTTTCATTGAAGGGCATCTAGGTTGTTTCCAGGTTCTGACTATTACAAATAATACTGCTATGAAAATAGTTGAACAAATGCTCTTGTCATATGATAGGGCATCTCTTGGGTATATTCCCAGGAGTGGTATTGCTGGGTCCATGGGTAGGTTGATCCCGAATTTCCTGAGAAACCGAAACACCGATTTCCAAAGTGGTTGCACAAGATTGCATTCCCACCAGCAATGGATGAGGGTACCCCTTCCTCCACAGCCTCTCCAGCAAAGGCTATCATTGGAGTTTTTTATTTTAGCCATTCTGACAGGTGTAAGATGAAAGACATTCTTGAGTTGCAAAACTCTTCCTACAATGACTTTTAAAAATTCTCAAGGCAAACAGAGAAAAAAATAACAATTACTGCAAGATGTTTGAAGAAAGCATGCTTAAAATAGACGTGAGAAGTCTAAAGTCAGTTCAGGCGAGCAGGAAGTAAGTGGAAGCCTCCTAGTGAGTCCGTTAGAGAATTCTTCATCTGGGATAACACTGTGGCCCAGTGGGCATTTGGTAATGTGTGGCAAAGGCAGGTGCTCTCTGCAGCTATTGGCAGCACAAGCCAAAGCTTCCCATAACTCAGAGAAAAATCCACCCTAACCACACTTTCTTCACCCCAAAAGGCAGGGAAACACTACCCTTGGTTGGTTATGGAGTCTGTAGTAGGAGCTTGGACTGAACAGGGACAGGGAGTCAGGCTGGGGGTGAGGCAGCCCTGGCAGCTATTTTCTGGATTTCAAAACTCCAACTGGAAGAGGCCAAGACTGGCAAAGGATCACTGTCAGCCAGAGGGGTGGGTCAACAAGAGAACATCAGACAAGGGCAGTTCTCTTCCTCTCCTCCTACGAGACTCCTCACACGAGGCTCTCCATGTATAGAAATAAGTTCTTCCTTCCTTTTCTCCCTACTTCCCCTTCTTCCTCTTTCTCTCCCTTCTTTCCTACCCTCCTTTCTCATATCTTATCACTAAAGCCCATACAAAGATTGTCTAAGTCTGCATGGATCCAAATTCTGCGTCACATCCTTCTGGTCTCTTGCCTCTTTGAAACAATTGTTTCCATGGATTCCAGGGCTTGTGCTCTCATGCTTTTTTTCTTTTTCGTTAGCTACAGGTCAGTCTCTGCTGCATCCTCTTCCTCACTTGCCTAGCAAATGTTGAAGTGTCTTCTCAGTCCACACAATCTCCTATAAAATCCTATCCCATCTAATGTCTAATGGCTCAAAATAGGATTTAAGCACATTGACTTAAATTTAAATCTTCAGACCTAGCTTTTCTCAGGAACTTTGGATCCACTTAACTACCTGGCATCTCGATGTAGCTTTCTAGCATGCATCTCAGAATGAACATGGCAATAAAGAATCTTGATGTTTACACCAAGCCTCTTCCACCACCAGCCTCCCTTGTCTCAGTAAACAGCATCACCAGGCACACCTTTTTTTGTTAAGTCCAGAATTTGGAATTAACCACAATTCCCTTCTTTTCTTTCCTTCTTCTCTTTTCCCTCATCACTCACCATCCAATAGTATCTCAGGGACTGTTCCTCTAGATTGACACCCTTGTATCCAGTGCCATCTATTGCCACTAGTCACCACCCTCCTCAAAACCATGGCCAAGCTTTGCTTGGATGACCGCAGGAAGGGCCTATCTGCTCTCCACAGACTTGGTACTTTTCTTTAACATGTTTGCTATAAAGCTTGTTCTTGCATTATAGCATCCCATTGCATCCCAAACATCGGTCAAGCTGGCTTGTTCTTGTCCTTCTCTAAGCCTCTGTCACTTCCCTACAGAAATGTTCTCTGATCACACCATCTGAGGCAGCCAATCATTGCTGTGTCCAATTTTCCTTAGGGTTTGTCATGCATGCCTGTTTGTGTCCCTTTACTAGAAAGTAGGCTGTATAACCCCAGGGTCCTGCTCATCACTGGGTAGTGGTTTCCCAAAGGATAAATATTCATGGAGTTGACAGCTGAATTAGGATATACACATATATATGGTTCTCTATATATCTCTGAATTAATATCCATATTTAAAGCGAAGTCATCCTATTTCCCAAATAGTTTTCCAAATAATCTTTCTCTAAAATTCTTTTCTTAAAGATGGTTGTTATTTACCTTCTTTGGCAACACCGTTTCCACTAAGTATCACAGACTGAAAGCAGGCACGACAGGGGTCAATAAATAAATAAATAAATAAATAAATAAATAAATCTGCAGAGAAAGTCAAAATATTATGAAAGACACCATTTCCCATCAGCTTAGACCTTACAGTTTTCAATCTTTCTAGTATCAAATTGAGGTCTTGCCTGTTTGGCATTAGCTGAGATATTGGCTGAGACCCCAGGGCAAACATTTCGCCCCAGTTCTGTGTAACTGGTCTCAGGCTTGCTTGTTCATAGGTGGGGATTGAAAATTGACGTCTTGACTAGAAACCAGTACTAACAGCAACATTGCTAAAGAAAATCTGACCGATAGTAATAACTATATAAAGTCAAGAAATGTGTGCAAAGCAAATATACAGATAAGTGGCAAATGTCCCTCCGTGGGATGGCGGCTGTCTCAGTCTGTCAGCGGCACCCTTACTCCACTCTTGGCCACACTCTGCCTGGCTCTGCTCCTCCCTATAGAATTTCCCAGCCTCGGAGGCTACAGCCAGCAATTACTCTTCTCAATTAATAGTCACCATGTGAATTTCCTACCTTTTGCTCTTTAATAATCATTACTTTTGCAATTCCAGCTATCTGTAAAATTACAGAATTTTAACAAATCGTATGAATTATGATAGCTACAAGGCTTACTCAAAAAAAAAAAGAAAAAAGAAAAAAAACTGTGCTCCTAACATCATCAAACTGATAGTTTTCTTTGACTCTCTTCCAAGTCTCAACCACAAGGCTGTATTCGTGAGGCTGAGCTATTTATTTCTAGGGAAGAAGCTGTGTGAAAAGATATTGTTGGAGAAATATTTCAAGCCTACTGCTTAGAATTAATGTATGGCTCAGCCTCTGTGTGAAGTAATTTTTGGGCAACAAGAACCATACTTCAGGGACTCTGGATTTCTGGGATTCTCTTCAAATTCCTCATGGCTTTTAAGATAGTCTGATCCGAAGAGGGAATCTTAAAATACAGAGACCAGTTTTGTAATCAATACCAGGGAGAAAGGGCACTTTTTTATGATATGCATTTTTTTTAGTTCTTCCAATCAAGACTTAACCAAACTTTATAATGATAACTGTCTGTGATGGTTTGAATTAAAATGCCCCTCAGGGGGCCATAAAGGGTATCATTATTTTAAAGGATTGTGGCATGTGGCCTTGTAGGAGGAAGTGTGTCACTAGGAGTTGGAAAAACAGGGTGGGCCTTGAGATTTTAGAAGCTCAAGTCAGGCCCAGTGTCTGTCTGTCTGCCTGCCTGCCTGCCTGTCTGTCTGTCTGTCTGTCTGTCTCTTCCTCCTGCCTGCCAATCTAGTCATGAAACCCTCAGCTACTTCTCCAGCACCATGTCCACCGGAATGTCTCCATCTTTCCTACCATGTCAATAATAGAATGGGCTAAACCTTTGAACTATAAGCCACCCCCAATTAAATGTTTTCTTTTATAAGAATCGCCATGGTCATGGTGTCTCTTCACAGCAATAGAATATTGACTAAGACACTGTCTTATAGGAGAAGATGTTTTTAATTATACCAATAACCGATACTGAATGAATACATACACACAGCCCACAGTTCCTCCCCATTACTGTAAAAAAGAGATCTAGGGATACTCTTTTTACTAGTCCTACCTTCTGGTTGTCAGGATAGTTTCCCAGCACAAGCTCCTCTCTCCCTCCTCTCTTCTGTAATGAGCTTCATGTTCATTTAATGGTCCTTTCTTCACATCCTGACAGTATACCTCTCTGGCTTGATTTTCACTTATTATTTCCTTTAGTTTTTAACTATTCTAAAGTATCTTCTCTGTCTATTACTGTGTGAGTATGTTTCATGTGTAGCATTCTAATCCCACCGTGTGTGTGTGTGTGTGATATGCATGTATGTATTTTTCAAACATGTGTCTATATTTCTGAAAACTGATAGCATTGGCTTTGTGTGCCGTACCTCATATGATGAATTACTATAAACTCCTCTCGACTTCTTACTTTCCCACTCAGCCTTATGGTTTTATGATCAATTTATGCAATTCTATGAATACCGAATGCATCATGATCCATTATGTGTGCAGACCCCATGTAACTTGGTCTATCCCATAATGATTACTACCTCGACTTCCCTCCACCCTCTCCTACCATAAGGAATCCTTATCTGTATAATTCTATGCATGCTTTCTGTCACCTGAGTGAGACTTTTGTGTGTTATTTTGCTAGTTGAACATCATCCATTGTCTTCTTTACTCTGGAGCGAGAACGACTGTGTGTTATCATTGTACTAGTTGCTCGTGCTGGTCTCTGATTTCCATCTCTTGCCCTATGATGTTTTTCAAGTGGTTTGTTTCTTCTCTGGGCAGGATCCATGAGCCTTCTTGTTCCTAATAAACAATAAGTCATTTTTGCATTTAGTCTAATATATCTCTTAGATATCATATTGTAGAACCTTTTGAGAAATCAAATTTGGAAATGTCTGTCTGACTGATTATTAGGGTTATTTTTGCACTTATACTTTTTTATGCACTGTTTCTTTGCTTATTCCATACTCCAACCCACTCTCTGTAAATAAGATGACCATAACACTGCCAGTCCAGAAGTTGGACACTCTGCTTTCATTTCTCTGGCAGCTACTCCTGCCCTACTAGCGGCTATACTATTTGTTTTGTTGTGTTTTATGATATGGTTTCACTCTGTAGACCAGGCTGGGATTAAACCCCAAAATGGCCAGAAGGAAGTTTCAACTTCCAGTTCAATGGGATGTTTGTTGTGGCTTCTGTTGGGAGTGCTTCCCGCTCTGGAACCAAAACTTCTAGGCAGAACTAAAGATCATGGAAACAAGAAGCAAAAATTGTCCTAGTGCTTTACTAGAGATGGCAGTGAGTGGAATTATATTCCCCTTTCCCACCCCTTGATTCCTGGACCTGTGGATCCTGGCTATGGGAGAAGTTGTGTCATACACTGGCCACCAACTCAAGGCATCCACTCCTTTCTGGAGAACCCTGTCCTAGCCCTCCAAGCTGCTGCCACCTAATTGGTACTGTAACTGTGTCTTCAAGAGACCATTCCATTTTTCTGTTAGGCCAGCTGCTCCAGGACGAAAAGGAACATGGAAAACTAGTATATTCCATGATAATGAGCCCACTGTCACACTTCTCTAGCTATGAAGTGAGTTCCTTAGTCAGAAGCAACACTGTGTGGGATCTATGAATGACAGGGATAAAGCATTCTGTAAGTCCGCAGATGGTGGTTTCGGCAGCAGCATCTTCAAGCTTGCATCATTGTTACTCTGCTGGTCCATAGTTCAGATGCCCATTATTTAATATCTATTTCTCTGCTCTTTCAATGGTTTCGCTTCTGAAAATACAGATGGAGTTGAGTGTGGCTATTCTGTCTTGGTGCTTGCTGTTTGTTCCTGAAGATTTCATCACTTTTTCTTGTGAGCTTAGGTCAATGCCTTTGGGATAACCTTACCAAATGCTTCTACCACTGTCCACCTCAGGGGAAAGATCAGGATTTCAGGATCCAAAGCTGTCCCTCCTAAATGATGAATGAGGATACAAAGAAGGCCCCTGCCTTGGGACAGGGAACTCCTGATGTTCTGATCCTCCTCCAGCTTTGCATACCAGTGTCACTCCAGTCCCCCAATTCAGTCTATTCTACTCAGGCAAGGGACAGCCACCTTCTGGTACAATCTGTTTTTAAGCCACTTAGTGTGTCTACATGAGCTAACTCTGTCCTCTCACTACCTGCTCCCTCATCTCATAGGAAGCATCTCATTATGACATCAAAGAGCCGGATTCAAAAGACTACCAAATCCAATAGTGTTTCACTTTCCTTGACATCTCTCATAAGTAAATATTTTATAACTTTACCCTCCTTGAAATCCAGGCCTTAAAACATTCTGTTCTCTCAGCTTTTCTGTTAAGCCTTCATTCTCATCTTAATCCCTAAGCCTCCAGTCTTTATCCTCTACTCTCTTAGCCCTTGTGTCCAGAAGGACCAATTATCAAAGCAGTGATGATTCCTCTCAACTCACTCAGTCCTGCCTTGGCCTGGACTTGTCCCTGTAAAGATGTGTGTGAAGTTTGGTTCTTGGGGTAAAAAAACAAGCTGGTGCCACCAACTTGAACAGCACAAAGGATTCTTTACTCTGGAGCGAGAACGACTGTGTGTTATCATTTTAAACAAGTACTTCTAAAGATGGCTAATAAAAATGGAGAGAGACAGACAGAAGGAAAGACATTAGAAATATTAAGATCAGAAATAATATGTGTTGTGTATCAGACATGAGAGCTTACCAGCTTGTCACACAACATGTACGAGAACATACATATATTTATAAACGAAATATTTAGAGTTCTCAGCGGTTTAAGTTCCATTTGGCATTGAAATTTACTAGAATATTTGTCACAATCCAGAATGTGGATCTCAGTAGGAAGATCCTGTCCTCTCTCCTATCCCCAAGTGTATGACAGACTGAGAGAAGTAGGATTTGCTGCAGAGTTCAGAGCAATGGCCTCTAAACTTGATACAGCACTTCTGAATACACAAAGATAAACTGCACTCGGTGGCCAAATGGCAAATCCATTCTGCAATAGTAGCATTCAGCTTTTAATTTAGAATAATTATGAGGTCAGTGGTGACATTATCAAAATATCCCTTTGCTTGACCTAGAGGTGGACTCTAACATCCTCATTCCTAGCTCCAAATTTAGAGTATCGCGTTTCTACTGTCACTTTGAACTGTCCCTTTTCAGACAGCGGTCTGGCAAGTGGGTCTCCGGTACTAACTGCATTGTCATCGTTCTCCATACCTAAGCAAAGCAGTGCCCAGGAACGCATCAGAAGTGGGCGACAAAAGAGTTCCCCAAGTGCAGACAGGAGCAGCAGCATGGGCAGAGTGCAGATTACCCGGCTATGAGTCTAGCTATAGGTGACAATGAAGGAATGAACTCTCTTGGCCTCAGTTTCCCCATCTATAAAACAGGGATCACAATCCAATTTATCTCTGTGAACTGGAACACGTGAAGTTGGGCTAGTCTGGCACGGCCACTATTAGCTTTGCATTAATCTGGGATGGTCAGTATTTCCTCATAGCCCTGTGTCCAGGAGCTCTAAGACCCATCTTCAGTGCAGAGCAGTACATGCATAAACACATCTGATTGTTCGCTCCTACTAGAAAGCTTACACGCCATCAGTATTTTAGATTTTGTCCTCCTAGTTTTGCAGTCCTGAGTCACATATTCTGTGCATTTCTCGTTCTGAGGACATAAGAAAATCCATACAGTGATAGTGAAGATCTGAATGGGCACTCATGCCTGTTATCTGGAAAAGCAGCTCTTCACAGATTAGTTCCTGGAGTGTAAAAGCTTTCTCCATGCATTGCTGTCCATGGCTAGCTGGCAAAGGCATCATTAATCAACACTTGTCAATCATACAGCGCTGTGCTGAAGAGAGAGACCAGGTTCCTCTACCAGTGATGGTTATCCCTATTCTGGGGTTCTGAGATAATGAGATACTGGGGTTTTATTTCTCACACGTGCTTTGGCATCATAATTTGCAATTGGTGATGGTGGTGGTGGTTGGTGTTGGTGGTTGGTGGTAGTGGTAGTAGTTGGTGGTGGTAGGAGACAAGGTGATCAAAACATAAGACACAATGGTAGCATATAGAGCAGGAGAAATGGTAGGTTCAGCATCTGCAGCTCTGAGTGGCTTATCCAAGTACATAGCTGCCTTTGCCTCTTAGCTGCCAACACCCAGGACAGCTGTAGCTGTCACACAGAAGAGCCAAGATCAGAGTAGGCCATCCAGACATAGCAGTCATAGTCATGGATAACATTCCAGTAGCACATTAAAAGCTCCCTGCCAGCTCACAGGTCCTGTGATCCTGGTGTGGTCCTCCAAAGTGAGATAACACCTAGCCTAAGCCTGAGCTTTCCACGAAAGGGTGCTGTTTGAAGGTTTGAAGACTCCAAGGTCATTTCCTCAGGCAGGCTGGATTGGGAGCTCAGTGATAACCCTTTGCTAGCTATCTTTCTGCTAAAGCTTCCAGAACAGAACACCACAGATTGGGTATTTATCTTCTCATCGTTCTAAAGGTTGGAAACCCAAGATGAAGGTATCAGTGAGACTCTTTCCTTCTGAGGCCTCTCCTTGGCTTTGATACCCCCGTCTTCTTGATGGTTCCTCATGGGGACATTCTTCTGTGTGAGTACACCATCCCCAGGGGCTCTTCTTCTTTTGTAAAGACACCAATTACATTCAGTTCTCATCCTTATGGCCTTGTCTAGCCTTCTTTAAGAGGCCCTAGATAGCCTATATGCAGCTAAATTCAAATTGGGGTCTAAGGCTTCAAAAGCTTGACTAAAGAATATAAGTAACATAGTTCAGCTCCCCTGGCTTCAAATCTGTTTCTATTCATCAAGTCTATGATTTCACTTTATGATGCTGTGGAATTCTGATTATACTCTACACTAGTGGCAATCATAATATCTGCCATTAGTTGGGCTTCAACACGAAGTATTGGATTCTATCGACCAGAATTAACATGCGCCTTCAGGGTACATATTGTTGTACTGACATTGCATGTAAAAGGACTAAGACCTAAGGAGAACTTGGGAAGACTACACAGCCAAGGAGATGCAAAAACAGTGTGTTCATGTTTCCTCATTCTTGTTCACTGACCTGCCCACCCATGCCAACTGGTGCCTAGCATCAGCGTGGTGGGTGGCTATTTGTGATTCCAGCAGCATTAACCTGTAGGCAAAAACAGTGTCTGGGGGCTTGAGAAATGTCTCAGAGCTTAAGAGCACATGTTGCTCTTGCAGAGGACCTGGGGTTAAGTTCCCAATACCCACATGATGGCTCACGATCATCTGTCATTTAGTTCTGTGGGATCTGACACCCTCATCACTGAGCACTGCACACACGTGGTACATATATGTACATACAGGCGAAACATTTACACACATAAAAATCTTCTATAAAGTACTCTTAAAAGAAGAATATTCTTGTGCATCATTTTAGAACTGCTTTTCCTAGTGCTTTACTTACATAACTTTTGAAATGATCCAGGTTTCACTCCCCTGAGCATCCTGTACTGCCCCAGGGATTCCATCCTTCTCCTGCCCTGCACCTTGCAGGGGAACATCCCATCACCCCTTTATCATGGGGACATTTTTATCTATTCTGTTTCTGTCTCTTTTTGGTGCACTCCATCTTAACTGCCCTACTTAAGACTGATCCTGTGCCAACTCCAGACCCCACTTAACCCTGCTTGACTGTTCTTCTCACAGTGCTCACCACCTTCTAACACGTGATGTACATATTGAGTCTCCCAATAAATTTCTCCATGCTGCAAGGGCAGAGACTTTTTCACAGTAGTGAAATAAACACATTTAAATTTTTTTTTAAACAAAAAACACTTCTAAAAGGGATCAGGTTCAAGTGTGCAACCTTTGGCGTGCTTTCTTTCTATGGTGAATAAGTGGCCAGTCTGATCACATGAAAGTGCCCTGGGGGTCAGACTTACCACTTCAGATACTGTTGAGCTCTGGGTTTGAGGACAATGTGTTTTTCCTAATTCCTCTCAATCTTTATTTCCAACCATTATTTTTAAATGGAACACCTGATTATTTTGCCCAAATGTTCTGTGCACTTGATGGTTGTATTATTCATTATAGGTAGTTACAACACTTTCATAATTAATCTTTAATTGCGATACTTGCCCAGCATTTCGGATGAAAAATGATATACAAATTAAACCCACATCTCACCGTGGATAATTATCACAGGTCTGACTAATGTGCGTGAAGGCCTGGCATGGCAGGGGGCTCTTCCCAATGACAATGTGTTGATTTGCTAATTAAACAAAGGTTCAGTAGCGTTTTTCCTTGAAGACCTATAATTTAAACTTACGACATTTGCCACCAAGAAAGGTTTCTACAAAGCAGTAAATTGAACTCACTAACTTCTACTGGTTCTGGTGCATTAGCATCTTTTGCATAATATATAATGACCATGATCAGGATAAAAGATTTTTCTTCGTGTCAAGTAGATCAGCAATACACTTTCCAGCTCAGTGAGTCACTTAAATGAATCAGGATGCCACCTCGGAAGGGAAAGAGCTTAGCTTCAGTGCACAGAGAAATGACACTTCACTCACTTGCTTTATAAACTAAGAAGAGAATTTTTTTTAAAAAAATGTAGTCCAATGGGTTCCTAAATGTAAATTACACTATACTCACATATTGTTGCTATACAGCTAGAGGTATGGCTTAGAGCGCACGCCTGGCACACACAAGGTCCTGGTTCCATCCATAGTGCTGTGCACAGGAACAAAGAAATGGGGGCAGAAGGAGGGAGAGGAAGAGAGTGAAAGAATGACAGAGGGAGAAAGAAGGGATTAAAATGTTAAGAGAAAAAACTGCAAGGTGTTACCTAGAATTCTATATAGAATATATATAATAAATATATAATTATAAATAATATATAATTAAATGATTATATTAGTTTATATTGCCAAAAGTCATTACAAATCAAATACCAAAAGCAGAAATAAGTATGTTAGTGTGGATTCACAATCACTCAAAACTTTTATAGGGGAAAAAATTACCATCTACAACTTAAAAAATACAAACTAGAGGACATGGTTACAAAATTAATCAGCATAGTTTTAAAACTCAAAATATTATCATCAACCAATAAAAACATATCATCACTTATCCCCTTCAAAACAAAAATATGAAGCAGCAATTTAAAAATAAGAAAAGAAAAATACAACATAATTCATTATAATAATCAAAGTTTTGAATTTTCTCCCATTTAATCAAACTGATGTAAACACAATAGGATACATCACCAGATCAGGATTATGTAAAGCAAATATGCATTTGTTCCATTTTGATAAAATGTAAATTGGTACATTGTTCTTAAAGGCCTTTAAAATATACCAGTAATAAAGTACTTGATACACAAACATCAGGACCTGGGTTTGGACCCCCAACACCCATGGAAAAAAGCTAAACTTGGAAGCATGCACCTATAACCCCAAAGTGAAAAGTTGGAGACAGGAGGACCATGGGGCTCATTGGCCAGACACTTTATCCAATCAGTGAACTCCAGGTGCGGTCAGAGACATTGACTCAAACAAAAAAGCAGAGAGCAATTGAGAAAGAGACTTCTGCTCTCTATAAATGCACTGGCACCTGCACACATATAAATACACACACACACACACACACACAGAGAGAGAGAGAGAGAGAGAGAGAGAGAGAAAGAGAGAGAACAGCAAAATTGAAAACTGAAGAAGTATACTGAGATGTTCTGAGATATTTACAAAGTTCAGACTATTATACTCTCACAGAAAGTTAAAATTACAAAATTCCATTAGTGATGGAATGGCAAAAGGGAGTGGCAGCATCATTACAAATATGTTTTATGAAATAATAAACAAGATGTCCTGGCTATGCTGCATTGCTTGGAAAATGTGTCATAATATTTGAAGTATAGAAAGCAAATTTGAGGACAATGCCTGTTATGTCCTCGTCTCCTTATGCCTTTCCTGTTTTTTATATTTATGTATGTTCACAAACAAAAGTAAGGACTAGGGAGCTGGTCCAGTGGTTAAGACCACTGGCTGCTCTTCCAGAGGACCCAGTCCCCAGCATCCACGTGGTGCCTCAGAACTGTCTGTAACTCCCATTCCAGGTATCTAGTGCCTTCTTCTGGCATCTCTGAGCACTGCACTCAGATGGTGCACAGACATACATGCCAGCAAAACACCCATACACACAAAATGAAAATGAAGGTTGAATATTCTTAAGTAGACAAGGTTTTCCCCTAAAAATAAAGGCAGTAATGTCTGAGTGGCGTAACTTGTTTTAGTTATGCATCTTACTTATCAGTACACACACACACACACACACACACACATACACAACCCAGAACTATTCCCATGGTAACTAGGCATACAGGAGGGGGATATCTAAAAACAGCCTTTTTAAATTTTCAGCATCGTTTTGATAGGGTTTAATTGTCTTAATTGACTAGTGGTAAAAATTCAAATAGCTATACACTTATGTAATAAAAGGCCTTTGGAAAATCTCTCACTGCAAGAACAAAAACCAGAGCAGCAAAAGTGGTCCGAGCCAAATTGAAATTCTAACGCACAAAAGGGGACTGCAGGGCTGAATCACTTCCAAGGGAGGCAGAGGCTCTCATTCTCTCCAGCACAGAGGTGTGAAGCTGCACTGCCTAGCAGATGGCAGGATGGCAAGTCCTTCAAAGCAGCGTATTTAATAACTTCATTTGCTGTTTACTATCCATAGCTTTGATCCAAAAGGACGCTGGACTCTCTTCAATTAATCCTCTAGTCAAATATTTTATAAAAACAAGATGCTACTTTAGAGAACAGTTATTCAAATCAATATATGGAAAGTACTGTAAGCTTGGGCTCAAAAAGGCAGTAGATTCATTTGCCATTTTCCTAATAAGAGGGACATATGGGCATAACCAGATACTGATCCATCCTGTGATCCAGTCTTTGATCAGTCACTAGTCCTTGTTAGTGAGTCTACTGGCTGGTGCGCTTTTGACCAGGATAATGGGCTGAGTGATCTGAGTGCATCTCTAGCCTAACTATCTTATCCAAACAACAAAGCCCTATTGACCTTTCCATTTGTATGTGTGCATGTTGTAGTGTGTGTGTTTGCATGTGCATGTGTATGTGTGCATGCTTGTGTGTGTGCATGTGTGGGGCCACATGTGTGAGTGTGTGCATGCATGTGTGCCTGAGTTGTGTGCATGTGTGTGTCTGTGCATGCATGTGGGTGTGCATGTTGCCTGTGTGTGCATTTGTGCATGTGTGTGTATATATACATGCGTGTGTGCAGGCACATGTGTGCTGATGTTCTCGCCTGTGCACGTACTTGTGAAGAACAAAAGTTGACATTTAGTGTCCTCTTCTTATATATTAGACAGCTCTCTGAACCTGGAGTTCTCATTCAAGATAGACCAGCTGACCCTGACTTCGCATGTCTCCCTTAACACAGAACTGACTGGAACACATAATACTGTCATGCCTGACTTTTACCTGGGTGCTGAGAATCTGAACTAGGGTTCTTATGTACCAAACACTTTACCTGCTGAACCATCATCCCAGCAGCCCACATTTTTTTTTAGTTTACTGAGAGTTTTGTTAAGGAATTGGCTTGAAGGGTTATTTAAACAAGGAAATATAACAGCCTGTTCTGTGGAAGTTAGAGAAACAAGACAATTGGCAGTATAATTCACTACAAGCTCCAGAGTCCAGGAATACGGAGTGCCAGTTCTGAGGGCAGAGGAAGCAGATGCTCAGGTTGGAGAGACGAAATTCAAGCATCCTCTGTTCTTGTCTAACAGATGAGTCAAACCACCATGCATTGTCAAGGGCACCGTGCACTCAGCCTATGGATTTGGACACACACACACATACACACATACACTGTGCTGGAGAGTAATGCTTGAGTAGTCAGCTTGGTTCTTTTACACTGTCTTTTTCTTTAGTTCACATATGAAATGATGGATTTCATTACAGCACCTTCATATGTATACATCATTGTACCTTCTCATTCATTCCCTCCACCCTCCCTTTTCCATCCTCCTCACGTGTCCTCTTTCCTTCAAAAATAAAGTCTCTTTTCTGTTCTCTGTTTTTATGTCATATTTATACATATATACACATTCATGTCATAATATATCATGTCATATATAATATATTTTACCATATATAATATTATCATGTTATATATGTGTTTATACATATATAATCATATTACTGATCTATGAATCCACAATAGAGATTGCTCCAATTTTAAAAGCATCCAGACAATTACAGACTCTGTTAAATTGACAGTGCTTCTGTGGGTCCCTCTATGTACATCAGACCTCTTTAATATTTTCATGTTTATAAAACTCAGCCTTGCTCTATAACCTACTCCAGAAGTCATAATGAACACATCATTGCATGTCAGATGTCATTTTAAAATTTAACCTTTTAACTATTCCATACATGATAAATTGTTTCTATTCATCTCTCTTACTCCTCTAGCATTCCCGTTGACCCTCTTTCCATCCCAGCTAGTCTTTCATACATTCTCATGTCTTTTCTTGCCCTGTGGACTTTCATTAGGACCTCAAGAGCTTCCGTCCATGCTGGGATGCTGAAGGGGTCATTCTCTGCAGATCTTATGCAGGTATCCACAGTTGCTGTGTGCTCATGATGGTATCCTGAGGACAGCATTTCACAGCGTTGCTTTATGTCTTAAAATGGCACTGTGACAAAAGCAATGAAACCCAACCTGGAATATTAGTAACTGTAACAAGCCTATTTCTGTGTAAATACAAACCTCCAAGCCACCCCAGTCACCACATCCTGAGTATCTTAATGTAAACTTCAAAGCAAAACATGAGATAAGACTCACCAAGTACAATGACATTTCAAACGAATTCATGCCTTCTGACTAATTGGCTTACTTAGTTATGCTAATGTATTCATGTCTCTCTGCTTTATAGTTCAACAGATAATGCTAGAGAACTGAGCACTCTGAGATTAAAGAACAAAGAAACTAACGACTTCTGCGAGCCTCTTTTCCATAAGAATCCAGATTATACATTTTTGCCTATCTACAAACATTTTGTGTCTGGGGCAAGTTTACTTCGTCTCAGAAAACACCCGTTTTTAATTAGACACCACAGCCTAAGGGAAAGCTTCAACTCTTTCTGTTTACTCTGGACCAGCTCAAAAGGGAAAAGACTTACCAGCTTGTCTTCTGCTGTAATTTCAAAACAGGCTGAGTAGAAAAGCAGTTGCCGAGGTGACCTGTCCCATCTGAACTGTGCTTTCTGTCCTTCCCAGGTGGTGCCGGCGGCCAGCAGGGTTTCCTGGGCTGTATCCGCTCCTTGAGGATGAATGGAGTGACCCTTGACTTGGAAGAAAGGGCAAAGGTCACATCCGGATTCAAATCTGGATGCTCAGGCCACTGCACCAGCTACGGGGCCAACTGTGAAAATGGAGGCAAATGCATCGAGAAATACCACGGATATTCCTGTGACTGCTCTAACACAGCCTATGACGGGACATTCTGCAACAAAGGTATGGAAGAGGCTACTTCCAGCCCCGTCTTCAAACACCTTTATAAGATTCAACTATATGTCTAGTGCTTATTCTGCTGCAAATGGTTGCCTTTGTTTCTATGGGTGAAGTGAATCCTTCTCCCACCTTAGGAGGGAACTTCTTTGTTGTTTACTAGAGACTTGACCTTGGTACACAGTTACCCAGAGTCCCGCACTGACTGAAACGTTGTTACAAAGTAGACAAAGAAAGGGACCTCTAACAGGGGACTCAGGCTTAGCCATCCCACATCAGACTCCAAGGTCAAATGCAGCCCATTGGTATTTGTGTGCTCCCACCCCCAACGCTGCTTAAGTTTGAAAGCCTGTCGGCTCAAATTGTCATTAGCATCATCATTTCTAACCTTACTCAAAACACCTTTAGGGGTGGCTCTCAGCCGACCTCAGTCTACAAAGATACTAAAAATATGCTCAGTCAACTTAGAACATCCTTTATTTCAGAACTAGTCTAGTCTAGCCTTTGGGTCTGTAGTAAATTCCACACGGACAATGAAAGTCTAAGAGCCCAATGCATGTACATGTTCTCACTGGGATATACTCTGTGCTCACGTGACTGGAAGAAATTCACTCAGCTGGTGAAGCTTTATTTCCCCCAAGAAGAGTAAAAGAATAGTAGCTGGCACTTCTCCTAAGCCCCAGAAGCCTGTAAAGCACCCTTCTTTTTCTAAACGAATTTGGGGAAAGTTTGCTGTAAGCCCTTGTTGTGTCTCATCTAAGAAGCTTTACATAAGTACCCATTCATACTCTCATGAATACACAGGGGGTTGTTTGTGCTGGCATTCTTCACATGAGATGCCACACACAGAAGGAATTGTTCCACAACGTTTGCCTGTACATCCAGGCTCCTGTCTGGCGGGGTTGGATTATGAGCATACAAATTAGATCAGACGGGATTTGAAGAATGAGTATGAGACCAAAACAAAGGTGGAAAGGAATACCATTGCTGAAAAACACCAAGACACATTAACAGGGCCATTACATTGCGTTTTTCTGCTCGGAACAACATGCTTCTGTGATTTTCCCATGGCACACAATGGAATGGGCTTGCAGAACACATCAATTTTGCACTTGTAGAAATGACAGTCTTGCAATTACCATTCATTGTGCTTGATGCTAATTTAATGCAGTCCATTCCTTTGCCAATGTAATGTCTAAATGCAATCAAGTAAGTGCTAATGCCTGAGACATTGCACTGTGTAAGTAATAATTTAAAGCAAATCGTGGTCCCCTTCTTTCTGGAGAGTTAAGTTAAACACAGCAGGTCACACAAAACCTCTGGGGGTTAATAGACAATAGTCATGAAAGGACATCTGCCTTTCCCTTTAGCCAGCATCAGAAATAAAGGTAAATGAAGTCTATATGTTTCCTCTGACATTATCTCAAAGGTTTTGTACAAAAGATATCTAAATATTCTCTTACCAGCTACGTATTACAATGAATTTGTATTGGCTCAGTGGCTTTAGCAAAAAAAAAAAAAAAAAAATTAATTGAAAACTGTTTGAAGTGAGAACCCACAACAATGGTAAGTGTATTTGAAAAGCATTTGTGAGCATCCTTCTGAGTGGAAACAGTACCTCCTCACCTTAGCAAAGACGACAGTGCTGCTAGTTTGGAGGGGAAACACAGCCACACAGATGTCTGTTACAGCGAGCTTCTCTTTGTTCAGTGGCAGTATCTTCTTGCTGAACCCCGAGGTTAGCTCTCCTCCTGCCTTCCCAGGACTCACCCACCGGGTACCCTGGTGCCTGCACAGCAGTTCCTGTGACCCTCCTTCCCAGTGGGACTGCAGCCAAACAACTCACTCTCTAGAAAAAGTAGACACATTAGCAAAAGAGTAAACTCAGTACAGGTTCTTCGGGAGCAATCATTCATGGTCTATGCTACTAGATGTGGAAAATGCTTGATATTTTCTGCGTGAATGACTCTGGTCCCAACCTGCCACATATGACCCAGTTACATGTTTCTATATCAGAAATGCCCAGGGAGGGACAAGAGTTCCTGCTGCTCTTAGAGAGGCCATACATTCAGTTTTTAACACCCATATCAGGAAGGTGGCTGCCTGTATCTCCAGACCCAGGTGTCCAGTGCCATCCCCTGGCTTCAACGAGAACATGCACTCATGTGCCCATTCTCACACAGATATATACACAAGTAAACAATAAAACAAAGTTTAATGCATGCCTATACACATCAAGTAAGCAAATTCAGAGTCCATAATAAAATATAACTGTGATGGATTTTGTTTTGTTTCGTATTACAGAAGGGTGAAAATGGTGGGACCTTTAAACTTGTTTGGGCTTACTTATATTTTAAAATCATCACCCAATGATATATTATTTCTGATTTCATTACTTTTCTTCTTCTTCTTGGGAAAAACAATAGAAGGCAGAACTCTTGCTGCAGACATTTAAGAAGTGGCTGTCTCTGATGAGAAAATGTCTAGTGATTAACTAGAATTATTGTATAATCTAGTCATGTTATCCAGAATGAATGGAGTTGCATGTCAAGTGAAAATTGATGGTAATTAAGTTACTCTTGAAAATCATCTCTCAATGCATTTAAAAGAGCCTGCTATTCAATGAACATCTAAAGGAATTATCCTTCAGTTCTCTCAGGCACATTTGCATCTTAAACAGGGGGTACTCTAGAAACTCATGTCATTAGACCTCACAGGCTATCACATCATCTGTGTTTAGAGAACTATGCCATTCCTCATCTTCTCAAGGTATTTGCCAGCCAGAGTCCACTTAACTCATCTGAGGCAGGGCCATTACACAGAAAAGTTCCTTGAGAGCCCCTTGGCTGAGGCCTAGATCAGGAGTCATCCCAGTCTTGAAGGCAAACGTATATGTGGGTGTGATATCCCAACCTCCATTAGAGACCAAATGGATAGTTGCTTAACTGTGGCAAAGAGTTTTTTTCCTAATTGTGTCCATTCTTTCTTGGATAGTCAAACTTTAAACACTCCAATATTTTATGATCACCAAAGCCATTCTTAACAACCATCATAAATAAGCAACATACTTTGCAGTACATAATCTCTCTGTGTCTCTTTAAGTGGTTTTATAGAAAACAAAAAATAATGGATTTTTGGAGTTTAATGTAGCTCCCAAATTCATCTCTACCTGGAACTTCAGATCGTCCAATGGGATACAGTTATGGCTAATATAACTGAATTAAGTAAGAGCCTAAATCCTAAGAGATAGTCCTTATAAGAGGGGTAGACTCAGAGATGCACTGTAACATAGATAAAAGGGCTATGTGAGCAAAGAGCTAAAAATTAAAGTGATAGACACCAGGATATGGGAGAATCAAGGAAGGATTCTTCTCTAGAGTCTTGGAAAATACATGGTTCATTTACTTAACTAATAGTCACAGAATACCAGTAGTCTTTATGTGCTGCTTTACCGAAACATCCAAGACTGGGTGATTTCAAAATGAATCATTTGATTCATTTTTTTAGAAACTGGGAAGTCCAAGTTAAAGGGACCCACATCCGATGAGTGTCTTCACACTGTAACATCCAATAGGATGAGGAAAAAGAGCAAGAACACGTGAGAAACCAGGAGCGTGGAAGGAAGCTGAACCCATCCTTTCATCTAAATCGATTCTCAAGATAACTAACTCATTTTCTACCATCACTGTATTAGTTCCAGGAAGGCAGAGACCTGGAGATCTAGTCACCTCTCCCCATCCTGTCAACACCTTTGCAGTGGAATTAAGCTTCCAAAGACACATTCAAACCATGATAAACATCAATGTTTCTGGAAGCTTTATTTGTCATTGAGTTTGGCCATACTGACATTTTCAGAACATTTTGATGGCTTATTCAAAATCAAAACATTTTACAGTATATTATAGCAACACATATGAGTCTCGCATCCCTCTTACAGCTAAAGATATTTCCTAATTATCCCTTTGTTTAGTCAAATTCAGCAAACTTTGCCCATAGTTATCTATCAGCCCAGGACAGCAGTGGAAAAAAAGAATCTTTAAACAATTTTCCAACTTTAGAGACTTCTTTGTTCTTCTCAATCTTTCTTTTGTTTGTTGCTTAGATAGGGTCAAAATCTGAAGCATCATAGTCATGAGACTGCTGAGTGATAGGTGGATGGTTCCATCATCAGTGTTACAATCATTTAGAACAATACAGATATGCACTGTGGTCCGGCAAGCTTCCTCTATCTCTTGAGTTCTATGGCATTGACTAAGATTTTATGATCTATGTTATTAGTGACCAGTTCATCTCTCTACTTAGGAATGGATGAATTAGGTATGGCTTTGAATCCAATGTCCTTTCTTACCCATATGATATAACCTTGAAAAACTTGAATACCACTGAGCCTCACCTTCAGGACCACATGATACCTAGTACCTACAGTCATTGCAATTATGATGATGACACTGTATATTCTGAGTTTATTTACAAATGGAGGACCTAACACTCTAAGTCCAACAGCAAATGCTATTTTATACTCTTGGCACTTCTTCCCTTTTTTTTTACATGTTTTTAAACTTTTGCCCTACAGCATATCTTCTCTTAAGCCTTCCCTAGAAGGTTTTACAGTCAGATGTATACATGATACCTTTTCAGTGACCATGAAACACTAAATTGCTACTTTGGTACTCCAAGGGCAAGTATAGAATCATAAAATCATATAGTATCATAAAATGTCTCCTTTAGTTAATATTGGACCCACTAATAGTATTCTGAAGGGGAAATGAAGTCTCCACAGCCTAAGTACTGAAAGACTAAGACCCTGAAGAAGCAGCTAGAAACACCACATCCTACCTGCTCACGCAGTACCACAACTCTTGGTGTAAAGTGGGTACCTACCCCCTTGTCAAAGCCAAGGTGAGTTACCATAGCAACTCCTACTTTCTTCCTTTTTGATGGAAGCATTAGTCTCACGTCCAAGTGAAACCTCTAAGGCAGAGAGGCTTTGCCTCTTGTTGGTTGGGAGGAGGTAGACAGGTCAAAAACAACTTCAAGACTACACAATCATCTTCTCCACCACCCTGGGTATAGAACACAGTGGCCACAGTAAATCCGTGGTGCACCTTTATAGAGTTAGCTAAAAACCTTCTATATAAAATCAATTAATATAAAATACTTTAAACGAGTGAGGTAGATGAGGGAAAGGAGTTTGTGTATCTTAAAAGTTCATGGTGTATGAACACAGCTTAGATGTTAGCAGCAGTGAATATTTTTCACAGGCCTGTCTTTGTGGTCTTAAGAATCCCAACTAGGTGACAGTCCTCCACCAGTGAAAACCAGTCTTTCAGTAGGAGGAAGAGAGTGCCGAGGTTTCTTTTTCATTTGATAGCTCTGGAAGGAAGACCAGAGATGAAGAATTGAATTTCTTTCTCCTTTTCCCCTACAGTGTTATTCAAGAAGGGAAAACACGTTCTCTGCTAATGTTTTTCTTAAATCTGCAGACCTTAGTTTGCAATTTAAAAGTCTCATGGTTGCACAGGAAGATAATCTGCTTAAAAGCTTAGAAAGCTGTTTATAAGGAAAGAAGCTAAAATAGTAAGGGGACAAACAACAGCAGGGACGTGTGGACAGATGTCCACACACGCTGATGGGCAAAAGAAAATGCTTTTGACCAGATTCCAAACTCTGGAAGCTTTGGAGATTGCTGAGGAGTTTAAATGACTTCATCCCAGAACCTGACGGTGGGAAAACGGCATTTGCTCTCCCCTGGGCTCTTCTTGGGAACCTGGGTGGGGAAACCGGGCCAAATCACATTCTCAGAAGAAGGGATTTAAACAGCAGCGAGTAAAGCAAGTCCTTTTGAAATTGTCTCTGTAGTAGAGGACAAAGATTCCGGACTTTCACTTTGATTGTGAGACAAAGCACACTTTTTTTTTTAAATTTATTTATTTATTAAGGATTTCTGCCTCGTCCCCACAACCGCTTCCCATTTCCCTCCCCCTCCCCCGATCAAGTCCCCCCCCCCCCTCATCTGCTCGAAGAGCAATCAGGGTTCCCTGACCTGTGGGAAGCCCAAGGACTGCCCACCTCTATCCAGGTCTCGTAAGGTGAGCATTCAAACTGCCTAGGCTCCCACAAAGCCAGTACGTGCAGTAGGATCAAAAACCCACTGCAATTGTTCTTGAATTCTCAGTATTCCTCATTGTCCGCTATGTTCAGCTAGTCCGGATTTATCCCATGCTTTTTCAGACCTAGGCCAGCTGGCCTTGGTGAGATCCCAATAGAACATCCCCATTGTCTTAGTGTGTGGGTGCACCCCTCGTGGTCCTGAGTTCCTTGCTCGTGCTCCGTCTCCTTCTGCTCCTGATTTGGACCTTGAGATTTCTGTCCGGTGCTCCCGTGTGGGTCTCTGTCTCCTTTCATCGCCTGATGAAGGTTAATATTCCTGAGGATGCCTATGTGTTTGTCTTTGGATTCACCTTATTTAGCTTCTCTAGCACACTTTTTTTCCAACGTTGCGCTGTGCTCTAATCTCCGCCAGGTTTGGGACACATCTGACTTCTTCTCCCCTTGTGTTTTGTGTGTATGTATGTTGAGGGATTGTCATATTTTCTTCAACTATGATCAGAACACTAAATACTTTGAAGTTTAAAGTAACAGCTCTCCATCTTTCTTCATGGCTCATCCACATGGCTTCTCTGTGCATTTCCCTTGACTTCCATGAGTCCACAAGGACCCATAAATCACACTGAGGGTTTCCCTTTTAAATTAATCAGACTCGGAGCTCCCCACAAGCAAGCCCATTCACCAGGCCACCTCATCCTGAGTACTTCATCATGCGAAGCCCCCCCTGCCTCTGAGCACTTTCCCCACTCCACTGTTCTGGGAGTGCATCTTTTCCGATAGGCAGCCCTGGCCATAGCAATCAGGCTCACTCTAGACATCCTTTGGATAAAGAAAATCTACTTTCTTGATTGATCAAGTAAGTTCAAGGGTGGTTGAACTGACTTTTATAAAGTTTGCAATTTTGTTGTCCCATTTTATAAATCAATCAAACTTCTGGAATAATTCATGCAGTCACTTCAATTGGTTATGATTATGAATTTTAGATAAAATAAATAGACACTTTACTTTTTCTTTCCTCCCAGTTATAACCAAACACTAACAGAACAGAAATTATTAAACTCCACTATGCTTTCTGAGTCTTCCTTTTCCTAGCATTTTTAGTATTTTAATGTTTTTTTATATGTTTGGGTATTTTGCCTGCATGTATGTCCGTGCACCATGTGTGTGCAGTGCCTACAGAAGCCAGAAAAGGGCATTTAATGGAGTAACAGATGAAACTGGATTAACAGATGATTGTGAACAACCTTGTGGGCTCTAGGAATAGAACCTGGTTCCTCTGGAAGGGCAGCCTGTGCTCTTAACCACTGAGTCATCTGTTCTACCCAAGGTTTGACATTTTTAACAACCTTCATGTTTTATTTCTTCATACACACTGGGCACAAGTTTTGAAAACTATGATGATCTGGACAGTGAGTTGCTATGTAGGAAGCAATGGGTGCCAATGAGAAAGGCCGGGATAAATAAGAGGAGGCTTGGGTGAAGTGGAGGATACAGATTCAACTACAACATGATGGGAAGAAGAAACAGGGAACTGAATGAGATCTGGAAACTTAACATCTCATGCTGAAGAATCTAAAATGCAGGCAGACTTTCACAGCCTCAGACAAGGGTAGGGTGGTGAGCGTCTTATGTCAAAAATATATTTGTGCCTTTCCACAATATTGAAGTTCATTGGATAGCAATAAATTTGCGAGCTATATTCATTTCATTGGCTTCAATTTAACTAACAAGTCATCCCAATTTTGCTTGATAGCTGGCCGTTGGCAATCTCAAATTCTTTGATTCTAATCAAAATTACCAGTACTCTCTCTCTCTCTCACTCTCAGTTGACATATTTATTTCACATCATACAATATCTAGTGCAGAGTTCAGAGAGGCTATTCAGAAGGCAGAGGCAGAAAGCTAGCTGACACGGGCACACGAGCAGGTCTGCAGGGGCCCGAGGAAGGCACAGAGCCATTCAGATGTGAAGATGCCAGCTGCAGGCCTGGGTGGCAAGCTTCCCAGGGTCAGTTTGCAGTGGGCTGAGTGTCATGGGTGATAGAAACTGCACTTGACCTAGAGCTGGAGGGACAGAGGTAGGAAAGCTACATTGTACAAATTTTCCTGAATGAGGATAATGACAAGTGACCTTGAAAACTGTCAGCATACCTGACACATTTGGGTCTTACAATGCTCCTTTTACAGCTCCAGGTGAGGTAGTTATAGCCACTGTGATTAATAATCCCATGTGTCTGGTATTTCCAATATAATATATATTTGCAGCTGCCATTTTTATTGGAATAAAATAAATTATAAAGTGTGCTCCTTCTGGTACTCTGCCAAATGGTGGTTGCGTACTTGTGTAAACAAAATATAGAGTCATTCTTTCTTGGCCCTATACTAGAAATGGAGTTACTCAGGGCAAGGCTGTTGCTTATATAATGGAGCCATTCAAGGTTAGACCTGAAACCACAAGGCAGAGTAACCCAGAACAGGCCCCACATAGTCCTCTGACAGCATCGCTGATGGAGATTGGCTCCTTCTAGCATTGCTGGTCACAAGGAAAGGGTTGAGATGCCATAAGGTCAGAGAGAGAGGTTAGGATTTAAGATCCTTCTATTTGAACCAACTTTAGGAACCAACTTTACTTCCTAAGTTTCTCTTTAGCAAGTTGGGTCAAATATAATCTAGAAAGATCTCAAATCCTAGCGCATATGCAAATCATCTTCTTAGTGTTCCTCACAAGAAACAAACCCTGTCCTTTTGACTAGCAATACAGTCAACACATTCCTAAATTAATTTTGAGTTTAGCAGAGAAATCTGTGCATTTTGAGTTTGTGATAGCTAAAGAGGAAGCTATTGTGATGTAGAGCAATGGACTGGCAAGCGCTTGAGTCAAACTCAATGTGACTGAGGATAAAGGTAAACAATTGCCTGGCTACACAGGCATCTTCTTTATTTATGAATTGCATAAAATCTGTGAGGTGCATAACTTACAGGACTGGAGATCAAATAAGCTGATGTGTGTGAAAGTACTTTAAAAAGTATCAGTATCTCAGCACTGGGGAGACTGAGGCAGGAGGATCATGGCAATAGCAAGTTTGAGATCAATCTGGGCTATAGCATGAGTGTGAGGCTAGCAATGGCTACATGGAAAAATTCTATTTCAAATATATATGCACATATAATATATATATAATGAAGAACAGATTATGATTATTCTTAAAGAGGACAATATATTGTCATTCAAAATCTACTAGGACATCTTACTGCAAATAGTGCTGGCTCCTTGAACATCTATATAAGTTTCAAAAAGTAGAGTAACTGAAATATTGCCAAGACCTCTTCTAGACTGTCTTCTTATTCCTGATGATGAATAGTTTATCTGCCTCTTCTGTCTAATTATTAAGGATGACAATGGGATGTAGCTCAGATGGTAGAGAGAGCTTGCCTACCATGCATGAGACCTTTGGTTTGATCCCCAGCACTGCGTAAACTCGTAATGGTGGCACACCTCTAATCCCAGCACTTGGAAGATAGAGGGGAAAACAACAGAAGTTCAGGGTCATTCTTGGCTACATAATGAATTTGCTAGATGAAGTTATATGAATTGCTACCATTAAAATGGGAGGGGGAAGAAAGGAAGGAAAGAAGCAAGGAGAGGAGGGAGGGAGGGAAAGATAGAAAAGAAGAGAGGGAAGGGGGAAAAAGGAAAGAAGGAAAGAAGAAAGGAAGGAAGAAAACTGATAGTCAAAGTTAATGTTTGCAAGCTCAGATTTTTCCCATATCTAAGTCAAATATAACCTAAATCTCAAATATTTGCCCAAGTTCATAACTAAATCGTTTCTCCTTTGTCAAAATTAAAAATTAATAAGACTGTAAATAAAATGCTTTCTAAAGTTTTACTATAAAATTAATCTAATTTAAATCCCCTTTAAATGGGTCTAATTTAAACCATTGACTTTGACATTTCTTCAATGACTCTCTTACAGTAGAAGCCTATAAATTCAGTTAAAATATGAATTAAATCATAAGATTGGGGGTTGGGGTGGAAATTTTGTAGGCTCAGGGATCTCTTTGGATAAAAAGGAAGGGAAATTGAATGAGATAACAGGTAGATTAGTGTGAGCTTACTCACACTAATAATAATAGTGAGTAATAGAGTGGATACCTGTAAGCTATTATTTATAGGCAATTTACATTGGTATAAAGTCTTATATCATGCAAATTCAAATTATATTGAATATGCTACTATTTCTGTTTACAATATTTGTATACCTAGGCAAAGTTATTTTGTCATATGTATGCATGCATGCTTCTACCTCTGCTTATTTTGTATATTGATACAATTTTAGGATATATTTATCACATTGCATTATACATTTCTACCTCTGATCAAGACATTTATACATTGTTTACATTTTGAGGTTATTGTCCTCATTTGTTGCACAGTTGTTTAAAGATTGTTTAATATTCTAATATGAAGTCTTAATCTTTAAGTTATATAAGTAGAATTATAGGTCAATAATCATCTATGTTTGTCATACTTATAGTTAGACTAATCAGGTTCTTTAGATACATAGAGATTGTATTCCGAATGGATAGGTAATTTTAACCACTTCAAAGAACTGTAAAATATGGCATTTGAATAAATTAGGGTTCTGTTGACCTGAGACACGATTGCTCCTGGCAGCAGTGATCTATTCCCAAGAGAATGTTGAGTACCAAAGACACTCCACTTGGAGCTTCTTTTCTTCTTGGCAAAACTGTCCTTGGGCAAGGAACTGCCCATATGAATGACCACTGACAAAACGCATCTTGTTTGGACAGGACAACCAGGATACAAGCAAAAAGACTGCCAAACCTTGCCAAGACAGGGTAAGAAAGTTTTGAAAATTTTCCTGCCTCTGAAAATCGTCTGTCAGTTACTCTAGGCCTTGCCAAAGTTGATTGCTCCAACATTGCAAATGACACTTTGGGTGATTGTCCAAGTAGCTAGTTGTCTCTGTCATTTACTGCACATTTTGGAAGTTGCTTTATTGCACTTCCTGTTTACTCAAGCAATATTATTTACCTTCTCAGGATTTCAATAGGGTTGAAGACTAGATAGTCGTAGTTACTTTCCTCTCATGACTTGGCTGAGCTATTTCTAACACAAGACTTAAACTCCTTAGGCTAGGATAATTATTGAAACATTTATCATATGTTTCTTGTTTGATATTGTTTATGCTGGTTGTAAGTCTAATTTTTATATTTGATATTTGTTTTTATTGTATATAGTTTTGTATTACAACTAGAACTCTCTTATTTAGACAGGAGGGAGAGATGCTATGGGAACTCCTTCAGTCAATAGCTTTTAAGATACCAGCCCACTTGGTGTCTTATACTATAAATATACATCAAACTCACATAACAGACCAAATGTAAATTTCAAGCAAGAGTATCATTCCTGTCTTCTGTCCACTTAGCACAAGTGTTACCTTCTATGGCTTTTTACAGCATCTTCCCAAACCATGCACTGTGTGTGGTTATTATAGTACTTCGTAATTCCTCTAAAAGCATCAAACACTATTTCAAACTGCTTTATTCCTAGGACTATAATGAATTTGCCATTAAGCATACTTTCAACGTCTGCCCTGGCAGTTAAATGTCATTGGGTTACTTACTTCAACACTTCTTCAGTTACTCTAAAGCATCAAGAGCTCACGGAGTTCTTTTTTGTCACAAATCAAAGTATCTCACGGTTGAAAAGGATTTTATATCCTCTGGATTCACCTGACATCATGTTGAGCACCACCTTTGATGCCAGACACTGATCTAAGTGTGTTCACATGTCTTCATTTAATACTCACAGCGACTCCAAGAGATGGGTCTCATGGCTTCTATTTTGAAAATGAAACGCCAGGGCTTCTAGAGGTTAACCATATTATCAAAACCATGCCTGGCTCCCATAGCACAGATGAGAACTGGAATCCTGGGCACCCCACTGTATCTACAAGCTTGGGGTCTCCTTTACAAAGCATTCACAGGGTCAGACCCAAATGTTCAGACATAGCACTCAGGAGCCAGAGGCAGCTCACTACCTGTTCGCTGCTTCTGATAACCAGGAAGTTTTCCTGTGTGGAGCACAATGATAAAAGCTCAGAGTCAGAAATTGGGGTTCAACCTGAAGACCCAAAAAGCAAAGCAGCCAGCTACTGGCTCTTACTTTAGCCTTAGTCCAAAATGGCATTCCTGCCCCAGGTATCTCAAAATGAGACTGAGACAAAGAGCTGTCTGCTCCTATCTTATAATCCTCCCTAGTTCTGGGATAAAAGGCATGTGTCGCCTGGTTTCTATGGCAAACTAGTCTGGCTACTAGGATTAAAGGTGTGTGTTATTATGGCCTGGTCTCTAAGGCTGCCTAGTGTGGCTGTTCTACTCTCTGATCTCAGGCAAGCTTTATTTATTAAAATACAAATGAAATATCCCTACACCTGTATCCTACACCATCATTCCCATTAAAGACAGAGAATGGCTTTATAAAGAGACAGGGGGTCCAAATTCCTGTTGTTTTAGGACTTCAGGGACATCTCTGCATTTTCAGGTCACCAGCTTAGGGAGACAAGTAAGAGTATGTGCCCTAGGCTTGACACATGAGCAACGCCTAACAATCAAGTCCATACTTCTTCCTTTACCAAACCTACCTGGACTCATGGATGCTGCTGGGGGGAAATGATGGCACATACCACCACTCCTGTCTCAGGTTCTGCTCTCTCAAGGCTCTGGTGGCCTTAAAAGAATATTGTTCCTAATAGGTTAACATAAATAGATGAGCTTGTAAGCTCTTTATATATTAGACAATGGGTCTCATCCACTTTGTCCTTGTCCATGTATGTGTGTGTATAAATTTATGTATGTGTGTTAATTCATGCGTGTGTGTATACATTCATGTTTGTGTATGCATTTGTATGTGTGTTCATGCATGTGTATGTGTGTATGTATGCGTGTATGCGTACGTGTGTATTTGTGTGTGTGTGTGTGTGTATGTTCATTGTTGGAGTAGGGAGTCTGAGACTCACATGGTTCATGTGCAAGTCAGAGGACAATCTTAGATGTCAGTGCTAAGGTAATTCTGCTTTTTGTTGGAGACAGGACCTCTCATTGACCTAGAACTTCACCACAGAGACCAGGCTAATTGGTTTGTGAGCTTCCATGGTCACATTTTCCAACATGTCACCCAACTTTTTGTATGGGAGCTGGGAACACAAACTCAGGTCCTCGTACTTATGGGGCAAGCACTTTAATGACTGAGCCATCTTCCCCAAACCATCTGCTTTTTTGTTTTGTTTTGTTTTGTTTTGTTTTCTATCATATCATATAGATACATCCCAGGAGTTCTAGGAAACTTTCTTCCCTTGCCTCTTTCCTTGGTGTTCTCTGTATGGCTAAGCAAGAAAATACAGAGAGAAAGGGAAGGAGAGATGGAGACACACATATAGAGGGAGGAGAGAGGGAGAACACAGAGGAAACTGTGCCTCCACCTTAGGTTTCTAAACTAAGTCTCTGGGAACAAGCCATTTCCTTGTATTGGTGAGGACACCAACACACACCATCTTCATGACTTTGGGTTAATGGTGGAAAGGAATTCTCTTTCCAAATATGTGAGGAAAAGAATGAAACAAGGGACAAGAGCCTAACCAAATAAATTCTTCTGACACTAGAGACCACTTTAGATTGCCTTATAACAAGGGAAGTGGTTTGTGGAGTAAATACAGGCCGTGCCCTGTGAGTTTCCTTATTGATGAAATTCATGCTCTGAATTACTGATTCACAGTCTCTGAGGAAGTGCAATGTCTGTGCTAGTCTAGACGCACGGCTGTGCATTAAATGAGTTTCTGATTATTGAAATTCCCAATCCAAACAAAACACATAAATAATCAAGATATACCTTAGCATCCATTTTTATAAGGAGACAGAAAGGTGATCTCTTGTCTCCATACCTATTGCCCAACTATTGTGTAAAGTAAGCTCTGAGCCAGGGCCCCATTTGGGGCTTAAAGTTTTTCTATCCCTCTATACAATGGGGCTTTGATCACAGTGGGTACTTCCCTTCCTGTAGCCAGTAGATAATGCAAAAATTATGACAAACATAAAACATTTATCCTCTAGACAAGAGTAAAAGAATTCATGTAACTGGAGCCAGCAAGATGGCTCAATAGATAAGTAAGAGTGCTTGCCAAGAAACTGACCTGAGTTCAGACCCTGGGACCCACATGTTGGAAGGACAGAACTAACTCCCACAAGCTGTTCTCTGATTCCTGAATGCACACCTTAATGCACCACACTCATAAATACATTCACACATGATAGATAGATAGATAGATAGATAGATAGATAGATAGATAGATGATAGATAGATAGATAGATAGATAGACCAAATAGTGTTCATATTTTCCACACTTTTAAATTAGTTCTTGAATACTTTTGTGCAGTGTGCTTTGATCATATTTATCTACTTCTTCCAGATCCCTCTCCTCTTCCCTCCCCACCCAACTTTGTCTTTTTTTAACGTATCAAGTATAGTTTGTGCTGCCAATATTCTCTCAAATATGTGGCCTTTGTCATTTGGAGTATGATGTTTCCATATGCTGCACTTTGAACACTGGCTCTCCTTCCAGATGCTGTCAGTTGTCAATAGATTCTCAGCCTAGTGCGGAACTTTGTATTCACCTTCCTTCTCCTTGCTGAGCTCTTCTCTGGCTTGAGCTTGTGAAGAGGTTGTGCATGCTATCACAAATTCTATTATTTTGTTCATATGTTCAGCTGCCCTGCTGTGTCTGGAAAACACTGGTTTCTTGTAGTAATCCACTGGGTCTGGCTTTTAAAGGCTTTCTGTCCCCACTTCCACAATAACTCCTGAGCTTTAGTGGAAAGGGTATGACAGAAATGTCCCATTTAGGACTGAACTTTTCAGCTTCTTGTCCTCTGTACCTTGGCCAGTAGTAGATCTCTGTGTTAATTGCTATCAACTTCAGAAAGAAGCTTCTCTGATAAGTAAGGGTTTAAATGATGGGTATAACAGTAAGTCATTAAACGTTGTTATATACTATGCCCATTAATAATAAGTTCCCCCTTAGTGCTGGTGACCCATGCAAGCATAGGTTCTTGACACAATAACGGTGCCAGGTATGGATTTCAGCTTGTGGAAAGGACCGAAATAAGAAAGTGGTTGGTTACTACCATGGCATTCGTGCCACTATTGTATTGGTGGATTTGTCTTGCCAGGCTTTTTGTTACCATAGTTTTCAGGATCCACAACTCGGTGAGAATGATACTTTTCTCTGGTCACATGCTTGGCACTTTCCAGCACTATGAAACCTAACCTGTAGGAATTAGGGTCCCAGGTGAGTACCAGCTTGATTTCTCCATGTTCTGTGACTTGAGTATGTGGTATCTTCAGTTGTAGGTAGGGTCTTTCTGTCAAGTCTTGGAGGGGAATCAAAGCATTGGCAAGATCTAGTAATATTTAGGTTGTCTATGGAACCTCACAAGCCAACCACTCCAAAAGAGGTAACCCATCCAAGGCACTGGGCTCCTTATTTGCTATTATGTACTGTCTAATAGAGCCCTTTTATCCCATTATATGCTTATAGGGTAACTGCATTTAATCTCTTTATATATGAGATATATATGCATATCATATATATATATGCATATCCATTTAAGGGAAAGATTGCAATTTAAATGCACGATGTACGCATTTTTAAAAAGAAAAATGTTTATATATCATTAAGCTTAAGAATACATCCAAGGTGTAATTGTCTTTACCTTGCATATCCTTATACATATATGTATGCATTAGGAAGTATAATAATACATGGATAAGGGGTTTCTTCATGAATAGAATTGGACTGACTTTGTATAGACTGTGAACATAATCCTCCCTGCTTTTCTCCTCTGCTTTCAAACTCTCTTCACTGGTTCCTCTAATGGTGGTAGGGTAGAGGGGCACATAAGATAGTATTATAATTTTGAAAGTTTACTCTATACAAGTTTACTGCTATACAATAGTTGTGAATGACTTCTGAAGGGTAAACTAAAATGAATGCTTGAAATCTCTGATTCTATCCCCAAGTGAAGAAAAGCACGGCCATTTCACCTTTGCTATGTAATCCCAAATGATTGTAAAACTCAACTCTTTTCAATATCCTTTGTTTTTCAAATCATCTCAGCCTTACTTTTTGTAAGTTGCCCATTTATGCTATTTGATGACCTTTATCTGAGAAGCTACCATTCATTAAGCTTCTAGAGGCCCCAGTTGTGGCAGGCATGATCATTCCCATTCCTCTCTGCTCCTCCTAAAATAACTAGAAAAGAATTCTTTAAAAAAGAGTCAAGTTGCCCTGAATAACATGGATAAAAGAAGACAGCAACACTTAAAAAAGACAGGAAGTCAAAAAAAAAAAGGAATAACATGCTTGGTAGGCAAAGGGAGGCTGCCCCTCTTAGCTGAGGCTGAAAGACCCTCGACGACCTCTTTTCGGGAGGAGACCTCCCCAACGCCAAGGAACAGGCCGAGACCGCACGGATGCAAATCGCAAGAGGTTTATTGAGTAGACACAGGTACCTGTGGGCAGCAAGATCTCTTGGAAGATTTGCGCACCTGCCACCTGGAGAGTGGGCTTTTTATAGGGAAGAGCATAAAGCAAGTTTACAGAAGCAAAAGCGTGGTTATCGGTCGAGCCGGTCAACTGGAATGAGGCAGGGGCATGAATGGTTTCCTCTCTCAGCATGGGTGTCAGCAAGAAGCAAGTTTACAGAAGCAAAAGTGTGGTTATCAGAATGCAGCGGGGGGGGGGGGGGGGGGGGCACGAATGGTTTCCTCTCTCAGCATGGATGCCTGGCAACAATCATCCTGTTCCCATCTTATAGCTAACCTGCTTTGTTGATATCCTATCTTATTGACATCTTGCCTTGCAGTCTTCCTATCTCTATCTCCTGCTCTCTCAGGCACATGGGATGTTCTTACGGGAGCAGGCTGGCTGCTGATCCGGAGAATTTTTTTTAAAGCAAACAGGACGTTCCCCCGGGAGCATGCTAGCTACGGGTTTTGAGGAGGGGGTCTGTAGGGTCTTTCAAGGCAGGTGCAAGCAAGTTGAGTTGATGTTTCTGTCCTTGAAGGCTGAGAAATGAGAGGACCTGAGGACCTCAGAAAGATGAAGTTCAAAAGTTTATCTAAAAAGGAGGTCTTCTCCAATGACCCCTGCATTTGGGAGCTTCCCTAGTGGCATACAGGAGAGAAAGGCAGCCGTGATGGGAACACCATATGACATCATGGGAATGAAGCCAATATCTTCATGTATGCTTTCCAGAATGCTGTAGGCATCTGAGAGGAAGACTGGGAACTCGTGAGAGGAAATGACCAGCCCTGGAGAGAATAGCAGGTACAAAAAGGTAACCGTTAACTCTCAACTAGGCTGAAGGATCCCCAACCAACCAACTAATAGAACCTGTGTCCAAAGAGTGTCCAGTGAATGGACTGACTGTGGATTGTGAGGGAGAATGTCCCTGCATGTGGTTAGGGCACCAGGCATCTCAGGACCAAATAGAACCAGAGGGCCCAGGAAAGGCAAATTCACTCTCCCGGCCCTCGATCTGGAATACCTTCCTTCTCTAGCCCTTGGATAAGAGAGCTCCCACTTCTCCGGCCTTTGAACTTTGGAAGAGTATAAAGTTGGGGAGGCAAAGGAAGAGCTACTATTGTGTGTTTTAAGCCTGATGGAGCCACTCTGATCCTTTACCGACACATGTGACAGCATCCACTGAAACTGATAGCACATCCAAATGATTTCTGGAAAATGTGAATAAAGTATAATAGAATAAAGTCCCAATTCCAACTTCCTCTCAAAGCTAACAGAAGAAGGAAATGAAGAACAAAAAATATATATTTTTTTTTTTAAAAATTCAAGATTAGGTTAGATGCACACCAACTGTTTTGACATCAGCATTTGAATGGGAGCAGAAACAATGGCGTCAGCATGTGAATGGGAGCAGAAACAATGGCGTCATGTTTCTTCACCTCTGCTCTAAGTTCAGCAAAACCTTTACCTCCACTTCCTCTCCTAGTATTCACTTATATGACATAATTTACTTTTTTCTTATAAATGTAACATAGGATATTGTTAAAGTCTTTTCATCATTTGGTATTGTTTGGACTTCTTTATATATACTTTCTGTATATCAGAATGTATACAGGTGAGTGTGTGTGTGTGTGTAAGAGAGAGAGAGTTAAAACTAAATCTGTTTTTCTTTTTTAAACAATGAAATATTTTTCCCAAAATACTTTTGAGGTAAGATGATTCTCACTTAGTATTATTATAAAACCCTCCAACTATATGATCTTTCCTATGTGGGCAACTATTTTTTGGCTGGTATTGTTTTCAGATCAAATAATAATATGGTGACAATACCAGAATGCATATGGTGCAGACCAGGGGACCTAGAAGAGAAGTGTAACCCTTTAGAGAAAGTGACAGGAACTAAGCCCAGTTCCACCTTGCCACAGTACAGCTAGGGACCAGGGTCAACTTAGCATCAGGAAGAACGAACATAGTACCTATCTAGCTTTTGCAGACCCACAAAACTGTGCTATAACTTCTTTAAGAATCAGAAGGAACACAAATTTGAGGGTTCAAAAGATGCTTTCATCGGTAACCTTAATATATTTGCCTTTTATGCCATTGTAATGGTAAAGCAACACTTGGCATAACTTTCTAGGGGACATGTCAAGGACTGTGAAAGTTATAGTGTGCCCCTGATGAGGAGAGTAGCTTCTGTGAGTGAGGGTGGCAGAGGCATCTCCTGTACGTCTTGGTTGCTTCCTGCCTGAACAGTCTTGGTTCATCAATTCAATGTCCTCCATCACTACAGCCACTCTTTGTATCTAACTGTGATGGTTAATCTCCACTGCCAACTTGGTAAGACCTAGAATCACTTGGGAGATAGATGCTGGGCACCCTGGTGGGATATTATTTCAATTATATTAATTGAGGTGAGAAACTCCACCTACTATAGGGAACCATTCACTGGCCTGGGTTCCTGGCTCTTTATGAAAGGGCAAGTGCATTGAACACAGCATTCATCGTTCCCTGAGTCTTGGCCCTCAGATGCTATGTGTCCAGCTGCTTCATGCTCTTGCTACTGTTGCTTCCCCACCATAAATGACTATAGAAGCACCTGTAGGTCACAACCCCCTGGGGTGGGTGGTCAAGTGACCCTTTCATAGTGGTCACCTATGACTGTCCTGTGTATCAGATATTTACATTATGATACATACCAGTAGCAAAATTACAGTTATGAAGTAGCAATGAAAATAATTTTATGATTGTGGGTTACCACAACACGAAGAACTGGATTTAAAGGCCTTGAACTATGAGGCAAAAAATAAACCTTTTTTTCCCTGGCCTAAGTAGCCCCAAGTCTTTTATCACATCACCAAGAAAAGTAACTAAGGCGCCAAGCCTTGCTCATTGGTCAAGAGGTGCCCTCTGTCCCAGCTATGTGATCCCCAACTGTGGTGGTTTGAAAGAAAATGGCCCCCAAAGGGAGTGGCACTCTAAGGAGGTGTGGCCTTTTCAGAGGAAGTGTGCCACTGTGGGGTCGGGGGCTCTGAGGTCTCCTTTCTCAAGCTTTGCTCAGTGTGGCAGTGAGTCAACTTCCTGATGCCTGCAAGAAAAATGCAAGAACAACTACTGCAGTGGAGTAGGCTTGTGATCAACAAAGAGTAATGGACTGCTGCTGTGAAGAGACACCATGACCATGGCAACTCTTATAAAGAAAACATTTAATTGAGGGTGGCTCACAGTTTCCGAGGTCCAGTCCATTATTATCATGATGGGGAGCACGGAGGCATGCAGGCAGCTGCGGTGCTAGAACTGAGTGATACAATCACAAACCTACTCCACCCCAGTTCAGTCAACCGTCCTGCAGTTCTAGTCCACCACTGGCCATTCCCAGTCTGGCTCTTAGCTCTATGATTTCTCTACATGGACGATTCTCATGTCCTTTGCCCCTCAAAAGTAACCCCATCTCCCAGAGTCACCTTTCTCAAGACATCCATTAAGAATTCTCCAGCTTTGGGTGACCCTATGCTGTGTAGAAAAGCATCTGACACCAGTGAATACACACTTCTTGTGTGTATTTATTCATCCTGGCTGTGTGCAGCTACACACAGAGACAGAGCAGGACTTAACTATCTTCTTCCCTTGTTCTTTACCATATTGACTTATGACAGAATCTCTCACTAAGATGGAAGCTGGCTGGCCGCCAGTGACCTCTCAGAATCCATCTCTGTCCCCAAGGCTGTGACCAAAAGGCATAAAATGTGGTACTTGGCTTTCTCATATGAGTACTAGAGATTTGAACTCAGGCCCCCATACCTACCAAGCAATCACTCTTACCCACTGAACCAGCTCCCCATCTCCAAGTGTGTGTGTGTGTGTGTGTGTGTGTGTGTGTGTGTGTGTGTGTGTGATGGAAATAAGTCATAGACTATGGAGGTAAATCAGCCACATGCTCTTCTGCCAATCAGCGAAATAGAGGACCAAGAAAGCCTGTGGTGTGATTAAGCCCAGATCTTGAAGTCTTGGGAAGCAGGTGAGCTGATGATGTATAAGCCCCTGTGAGAAGCCCAGGATCTGAAAACTGCAGGAGATGGAAGAGTCTTGGGGGATGAGAGAAAGAATGAATGCCTTAGTTGAATATAAGATAGCGAATTCATGCTCCCTCTCTGTTTTTATGCCATCTGGATCCTTACTGCATTGGATGGTCCTCATACACATGAGCAGTGATTATTGTTATTCTTGATTATTCTTGTTTGAAAATTTTGTTTTGATCAAAAATATATGTTTTGATCAAATTTATCCCAAGTTTCTCCCTGTCAACTTTTCCATGCCCCCCCACAACCACTTTTCTCTATTAACGTCCTATACTCTTAATTTTAAGCCCAATGAAGCCACTTAGTGCTGCCAGTATGGAATGGGTGTGGGCCCATCTGCTGAGACCTGCACAGGTTACAGGGAGGGTAGCACATACCTAAACTGACTCTCCCTCCTCCAGCACCCATGAATTTCCCATAGCTCCCCAGCTGGGGCTGGAATGTTACAATTCCAGTCTGCTGCTTCAAATGCTAATCTTCTTTAGACACCCTCAAACACACAGAAATGTTTTGCCAGTTGTCTGAGCATAACATTCAGCATAAATATTGCTTGTATTGATTTTTATTATTAATAAAACATAAACGTGAAGCAATTTTTTGGTTTGAATTTAGGCTTACCATGTATTAAAGATGAAAGCAAATCTGTGCACTGATGGGTTTGCTTGTCTAACATGATACAGTTGGAAGATACGATTCCAAAATGGTGGTAGGGAATATATATATATATATATATATATATATATATATATATATATATATATATATCTTGTTTCCTATCTGCTGGTGTTATTTGACATTATGTGGCTTCAGGGCATGCACAGCACAAGTCTCTGTGTCCTGGTGTTCAAAATCAATGTCACTGAGAAGCTGTGTGGCTCAAAGGACAAGCACTGCTAGATACACACTGGATTAATTAAATGCTTGATTTGGGATTAATTGTTGGTCTTTGAATAGTCTGACACCTTTTGTTGCTGCCAATTATTTTTAGCCATCCCCACAGTCAATGACAAGGCCCCATACAGGCTCGAAGCCCACACCTGGAACTTCAGTGTGAACCACCTGGTCTCTAGGCTTTTGCTGCAATAGCCTGAGCATGGACATACACAGCAAGCTAGGTTCTTCCCGTTCATATCAACCCTGTCTTGGGGAGTGTGGACATTCTTCCCATTTCTATGCAAAACAGCAATTTCTAGAATCTAGATCAAAAAGGTGTCTTTTGTTTTGTCACAAAGGGGCAATAGAAGGAAGAGTCTGTGGGAAGAAATGCAGTTCCGTCTCCCTAGAAAAGGCTGAAAACCATTGATTTGTGGTCTAGTTAAGAGTTTAATTTGTTAGCACTTTGCAACAGAGTGTGTACCTGCCTCTGGCATCTATTCTGTTGGGTCTCAGAAGCTAAGCAGAGTTGGGCCCTGGTGGGACTTGGATGGGAGCCCTGCTCCTCGCGATTCCTGAACACGTGGTCACTCATCAGCTCTGACAGCTCCAGTCATAATGATGAGGTCAGGGGCTAGCTTTCCTGGGTCTCTGAAATAGACATGGTTGGCCTTCCTGTTTCTTACGTGTGCACCCTTCATGATGACCATCACACTGTGGGACTAGAAATTCATTCTAGACAGCCAAACAGACAGCTCTTCACCTCATTCCAAATCCTCGGCAGAGTTCCCGGGGGAAAAAAAAAAAACAAAAAAGCTGTGTTTGATAAATTCTTGAGAAAAGATAATTTTCTAGATTCAGCTTTTTAAATTCCATTTCTCATTCTAGAGATAACCTGTTTTTAATGTGCTCTCACCAGCCCCAGGGGGAAAAATAGGAAACAAACAAACAAAAATACCGACTTGAAGACAAAATGAAATTGATGCGAAGTATTCCCGTAGAATTTTCAGCTGACCTTTCCCGGTAGCATTAAATTCCTTATTTGCAGCATTCAATCCACAGCCTAACCTACAGCAGACAAACTTAAACACTTTTCTCAGTTTGCGTCTTGGAGAAATGAAATACAAGGCCATTGTTTTCTTCTGTGCTTTGCTTTCATGCTATTTTTTAAAAACAAAAACAGTGACAGAATGGCTCTAAATCTGTGATATTCATCAAATATTAAAGTCAGGATTTGGCACAGCGTACCCATACAACTCTTTCACAAAATCATCCCAGGTGCTCAAATGGCGCCTTTATTGCTCCTTTGTTCCTGCTTCCCAAACATCTCCTTCCTGAGCAATCACAACAATCACTGAGCTGAACCACAACAACCCTGGAGACGGGGAAGAAAAGAACAATACTTGGGCGTTCAGAGCACACATGCTTAACAAACGTAGCCCACAAATCTGGAAGATGGCAGTGGCAGTTCAGGGTGCCTTCTCAGCGTCCCGACTGCCTCGCCTAGCCCCTTTTCTCTTGATCACTGCCCTAGAGCAGTACTAGTTTTGCAAATGGAAAGTAAACATGGTACAGAGAACATCCAAGAAACATCCTATTTGCATGCACATATATTACATCTTCTCCGAAGCTATCCAGTTTCAAGATCAATTGATCGCTGGTTCCAAAGGACAATTATAAGTGTAATGCCCTGAAAAGTCTTTGGGGTTTGTAAAGACCCAGCAAGAGAAGTTACTCAATGAAACACATCAGCCTGATACCATTAGGGCTTTTCTAGAAGTCCTGTGAATGGCCATGAACAGGGCAGCTCACTGCAGTGGGAGAAGATGACCTGGGCTAGGAACTCACTGAATCACTGAAATGGGCAAGCAATGAGAAGAGTTTTCATCTGTATTAGAGATGGCAATACAAGAGGCAAGTTAGGCAGCCAAGATTAGAAAGACTCCACATGAGAACAGCTCCTGGCTCTTGTCTCAGATCCCCCCTAGATCAGGGATTTGTAAACTTTTTTTCGGCTCATGGCTCCCGTTTGCCTGAGAATTTTTCCACACAACCCCAGGAGTATAGGTGTATTGTTTGTTACCTGTTGCCATGACCAACTGAGAAAAGTAACTTAAGGAAGAGTTTATCTTGGCTCCTCCAAGGGGAGGACGTCACAGCAGCAGGAAAATGACGTGGCTGGTCACACTGAGTACACAGTCAGGCAGCAGAGGATAACGAATGCTGGGTTTCTGTTTTTCGTTCACACACAGGCCCATTCTGAGGTTTCTCTTCTCATCTCAGCCTTTCTGGAAGCATCTTCGTGGATACACCCAAAGGCATGTTTCCATAGCAATCCGAAATCTAATAATGTTACAGTGAATACTCGCCGCCACAAGAGGTATATACAAGAGGCATGCAAAACTTAGCACTTACTAATTAAAAGCTGTAAAGGAATGAGCTCTTAAACAGTTTTTGTTACACATATTAAGGAGAAAAGCAATTCATGTACTGAGAATATGCAGCCAATGCAATTCAAAAACAGACTAGTTCGATAATTTCGTGCTGTGGGATGATGGTGAGAAAATACTAGAAATCTTGCTGAATCTGGAGAGACGGCTCATCAGTTAAGAACACTGGCTGCTCTTCCTGTGGACCTGGGTTCAAGTCCCAGCTCCCACATGGTGGTTTTCAACTATCTGTAACTCCAGTTCCAGGGAATCCAACACCCTCTTCTGGCATCCATGGGCACACACACAGCGGTACCCAGACCTACATGCAGGCCAAACACCCACATAATAAGACAAAACTAAATTTAAAAATATCAAGAAAAAAAACATCTCTTATCTATTATTTAATACAATATTTCTTTTTTTATTGAAAATGGAATCTTTTCTCATACCATAAATCCCAGCCACAGTTTCCCTCCTTCCACTTCTTCCAGCTCCCCCTACACCTCACCTCTGCCCTAGATCCACTCCCTCTCCTTTTTCCTCTTCAGAAAAGAGCAAGCCTCCAAGAGATGACAGTCAAAACAGATGCAGTAAGACAAGGAAGGCAAAAGACTGAAGCTGGACAAGGCAACCCAATAGGAGGAAAAGAGTCCCAGGACCAGACAAAAGAGTCAGAGACACATCCGCTCCCACAAAAACAGCAAGTCTTATTAGTCATAACATATATGTACAGTACTCGGGACAGTCCCATACAGGCTGATGCATGACACTTCAGTCTCTGTGAGCCCACATGAGCCCTGCTTAGTTGATTCAGTGGGTCATGTTTTCCTTGGTATCCCCCATTCCCTCTGACTCCTGTGATCTTTCCTACTTGTCTTCCATGGGATTTCTGGATCTCCAAGGGGAAGGACCTGATGGAGACCTCCAGTTTAGACTCTCTTCCCATATAATGTCTGGTTGGGGCTCTCTGCACCCTCTCTGATGAGTTCTTGCCAAGGGACTGATCTCCTCGAGCAAAAGAAACTGGAACATATGGTTGAAGGCTACTTGCAGGCACCAGCTTGGCCTCTCTACATTCAGTGAGTTGTGTGGTTGTCCTCTGCAATAAGGTCCACTCCAAGTTTTTAGAAAATGATCTTGTCTTAGCAAAAGCCTGGGTTGCTTAGGGATCATCAGAGAATATCCTGAACCAGCAACTCAGCTGAATGTGCTCAGTCTTACCGCTGGAAGCCTTGCCTGGCTACAGAGGTGGCCCATTCAGCGGTGGTCAGGTACCCTTCATTACTAGGAGTCCTCCTGGGGGGTCACCCTCCTGGATACCTGAAAGTTTCCACTGCACTGGATTTCCATCCCCCTCATGCTCCCCAGTTACCCCTCATTCTCCCTCCATCCTTTTCATTCTCGATCTGATCCCTCCCACTCCTGTCCCCACCTGTTCCCCAGTCCCAGGGAGATCCATACATCCCTCCTAGAGCCCTTATTTTTTTTAGCTAATTTCTCTGGATCTATAGATTAAAGCTTGGTTATTATCCTCTTATAAACTAATATACTCTTATAAGTGAGTACATGTCATCTTTTCCTTTCTGAGTCTAGGTTATCTTACTCAGGATGATTTTTCTCTAGTTGCATCCATTTTTTTGAACAGCTTCATTGTAAACACAATATTTCTGTAAGAGCACAGAACTCTGAAACTGTGTTTGTACAGTAAAAATATTGCAGTTCATAACACGCAATGGTCTCAAATCTGAGCTACAGTGTCTTAGGCAGTGTTTGATGGCATTGCTTGGCTTGCTGACACCCACAATGCAAAGGGTACATGTTGTATGTTTAGAGCTGAGGCTGCTTGCAGACCTGTGAGACAATGCAGGCATATGCAACCAGAAGAACCTCGGATTCATTATGTGTTTGCTTGTGAATTAATCAAGCCTTTTACTGTTAACGTATCTGTTCCACATCCAGTCAGGGGCATGGGTCACCGGTCCAGAAATTAGCTCATTTACTGTCACAGCAATCCGATGTGGGAGATGCTGTCACTAGACCCACTTTAGAACAGGAAAACTGAGAAACAGAAAAGTTAAAGAGCTTGCTCAGAGAGACCCAAGTAGGCAGCAGAGAAACTGGAACACAGTCTCTGCAGCACCCGTTTTCTTGACCCCTGAGCTTGGGTTCTCAACAAAGGGGATCTAAAATGGCTGTGGATGGACAGGGGACACTTCAGGAGCCGCCCCCAGATCCCAGAGTCTACCACTTCACTGTGTGTTCCTAAGGGGAAATCTTTGAAATCATGCAACATTAAACTTAGTTTATGTGCCTTTATTTACATATTTAATTATAAATTGTACACATGGGCTACCTCATTAATGTGGGTCATAAAATATCCACAATGGGGAAAATCATTCTTCTAACAAAAAAAAAAAACCTACCATAAATTCACTTAAAATAGCACTCACTTGCCCTAAAGCTAGAAAAGAAGCTTATGGGGTGTCTTGATCTAGATCCTAGTTTGCCTGGAATTATCTCCTCGTTGTTTCCGATCACTTCTCCACAGGAAATGAGTCCACGAGAAAGGATGCAAAGAAAGACCCTTGATGGTATGTCATCTTAAAACTATACAACAAATGAAAACCAAAAAAAAAAAAAAGTTCCTTTTAAAAGCCTGTAGCAATACCCCAAGAAAAAGGTCACCCAACAAGAGAAATTCTCTCTAGAATAATTCTTTTAAATGCCAGAAACAAAGCCAAAGTGTTGATCTGTTCTTTTTTTAACATCTCTCAGGGCACCTCAACAGCCAGTGTATTAAATGGGGCATCAGAGTTCAAACAACCTAAGCAGTTCCTCCTAAGCAGAACAAGACTCATTCAGGACCAAGAAACAAATGGATTTTTATGATTATAGCAATAATACACACAAACACACACACAGTTCAAAGCACTTCAACAGTCCTGGCAGGGCAGCACCTCTCATTCTATAAGCCTTTTGCTATGTCTTGAAATGAATTTTAACACGGGAGGTGGCAATTGACAGAGCAGCTCAAACATGGAATCTTCAGAGCTCCTGCAAAGCCAGAGTCCCATCAGTCATGTCCCCACCCCTGATCCCCCCACCCTGCCTTGGAGAGATTAGATTTTCAAGTTCCATTTCCATGAGCATCATTTGAGGTATCCTAGAGGCACGGTAAAGGCAATGGGGTTGCTTCTAGCTGGAACCACAGACCCGGAATGCAAGTGTCCTTTTCCCACTCAAATCTCAACATGGAAGGGTGGGGGTGTATGTGTAAAATGAGACTCCTGCTTTCCACACTAATGACCATGTAGAAGCTGGTAAGGTGGATAGAGACCATAGGGTAGCAACCAAGACCATCTGCCTGAGGAGCCTCCAGCTCGGACTGAAATCACAGTCTTTCTCTGTTCTTAAAGATTCTGCACATTTCCTGTGTGAGAGGTTTGGCAAAAGGGCATGACTCAGGAAATAAACAATGCAACAGCAAAGTCTATAGTGGTTGTGAGCGCATGACTCGTCGTTTGAAACTACTTTATTTTTAAAAATAATACTTCTATTGATTATTTGAGAATTTCACACACACATACAATGCGTTTTGGTAATAGTCACCTACTCCCTATGACCAGAAAACTACACTCCAGATTGTGGCCTTTGAATGCTGGCAATAGCAAGGGCTTTCAAAGAATGCTTGCCCTCACCTAGACCGCAGCTGCCATGTGAAGATTTAGCGAGCCATGTGGCATGCCATGCAGCCTTTCCCTGCCTCAGCTTCTGGATCCCAGACGTTGCTTTTGATCATCAGTTTCCATGATGTCAATGGACAGGTCAAAGGGCAAACTCTCCTGCTTTCCAAGCAGGGCATATCACTCAAAAACAGAGGTTTCCTGGAAAACCACTTGGAGGTGTTCCAGAGGGTGCCTTTGTGTGTGTGTGTATGTGTGTGTGTGTGTGTGTACATATACTTATAAGTTCAGGGGAGAATATATACCCCTGCGTTTATACATGTTGTCTAGAAATCACACATTTCCCAGAAGATTAATTTTATATCACAGGACAGTTATAGATCCACAAAGAAAGCCTTTTGCAAGTGTTTTTCATTTTCTTTCACAGAAGAATAAATTTATCTCACATGATAATGAATTCATCTATTCTTTTTCTGTAGATATGATACAAAAAAGGAAGAATCTAAAATAGGGGGAAATCCTAATAGAAGAAAAAACAGTAAAGTAAACTTTTTGCTGTGGTTTTGTAACTGAGGCTGTCTCCTCACTTTAAAAAGAAAACGTTTTCATTGTGGCAGAAGGAAATTAGCATCTGGCTGAGACCCAGAACCCCGTGATATTCATTTTCCCAGATAAATTACAAGCACATCATGCATAAAGATGACAAGAGGCGTCTCGCTGTGTCACGGGCTCTAAGAGCCCGATTACCCAGGTCATGCGCAGTAATGCAGAGACCGGGTGGCCCACGTTCATCGCCTTCATTTCCTTTCCTCTCCTCATATTTCACTTCCTTTTCTCCTTCTCTCACCAAAGGCAGAGCACAGCGACTTCCTCGACAATCTCATTTTCAGGAACTCAGAGTAATTTATAATCCTGAACATATTGTTCAAAAATATGCTGCTATCTCATTTTATCTTTTTTCCTCCTCTTTTGGCTTTTGGTCTTTGTTGTTTTGTTTTTGTTTTTTGTTTTTCAATACAGGATCATACTATGCAGCTCTGGCTGTCCTGGAACTCACTCTGTAGACCAGGATGGCCTGATTCACAGAGACCCACCTGCCTCAGCCTCTCAAGTGCTGGGTTAAAGGTGTGTGTCACTATATCTTGATTTACTTTAGATGAATCTTTCTTTAATGGTAGAAACACATCAACTAGATGTCTTGTTTCCAAGGACAGAAGTGGGAGAAACAACTATTAAACCATGTGAGTGTATGTAGATCAGTCCATGACGTCATTAATTACTGTTCATCCAGAAATATGCATCAGGAGCTAGAGAGATGGCCCAGCAGTGAAGACAACTGATGGCTCTTCTTGCAGGTCCAGGTTCGATTCCCAGCCCTTACGTTGTAGCTTGAAATTGCGTGTATGCTCACATCTAGTTCCAGGGGATCTGACACCCTCTTCTGAACTCCACAAGACATACATGCAGGCAAAACATAAAAATAAACCACACAAAAAAAAAGAGAATACATCAAGCATCTAGTACGTAGCAGGATTTTTCTTGGGCTATAAAGACACAAACTGAATGAAATGCCATGTCTTAACTCAAAGAGCCCCTGGTCTTTAGCAGACTTATTTAATATTGCAACTTACTGTGAGAAAAGCCTTCAACTGAATTATATTTTTAATTCATTTCAAACAAGAATAACTAATACAAAACAAAGTTGGGCAGGTCATCAACAACCAGAAAGGGAGGGATGTGCTGCCTCCCCGTAGTGGCAACACCTGGCAGGCAAAGCCCAGCGTCCTCAGGACTGTCCTCTTCTTACAGTCCTGCTGTCATAAGCAGCTTTCAGCAAATACCATTTTTACAAAAGTCTCAAAACCTGGTGAGAGCTCTGATAACCAGTGGGAAATGAACAGCCTCTTGAGCTACACGTGGTAGAGTGATTAGGGCACAGGACACATCTAGTCAAAAGAACAGAAATCAGGTAGCCGCCAAAACTGCACGCTTGAGTCCATTTCCCTGGCAAAGGGTGAGGTTGCCACTATGATTCTCTTTGTGATGCTGTGTATAGATGAGGCCTTTTCCCCAGAAATGACAGACAGCTTGAAGATAGTTTGCATTTGTTGAAAGACATGCCAAATCAAAATACATAATCAATAACATCAACAAAAAATAGCATGATAAGGAAGATAATGAGTGTGCTGGTTAATTTATATTATCAACTTTAGGAGATTCATAATCTCCATGGAAACAAATCATTGGCCATGTCTGCAGAGATTGTCTAAATTATGTTAACTGATATGGGAAATCTACCCTAAATATGGGTGGTACCAATCCATGGATGGAGGTCCAGGGACTGAATACAAAGGAGGAAGTAAAGCATTGCTTTCTGAGGTATCTCCTGAGACAGACACAGTGTGACCGTGACTTCCAGCTCCTGCTGCAATAGCTCCCCCACACTGATGTGCTGTATCCATTAGTTTTCCCTTAAGTTCCCTGGTCAGAGTATTTTATCACAATAGCAGGGTAAATACAATGGTCAACAACTCTGACTCCGATCAACTAAGAAAGAAAGAGAATATGGAGCCGTCTGCGTCCTGAGGGTTGAAAGACCCTTCACAGCCGTCACCTAAGACCATCTGCATATCAGATATTTACATAAGAGGAGCAAAGCTATAGTGATGAAGTAGCAACAAACATAACTTTTATGGTTGGAGGCCACCACAATGTGACAAATGACACTAAGGCTCACGGCCTTAGGAAGGTTGAGAATCACTGGTGCAGAGTGTACAGACTGTAATCTACTTATTAACAGAATGGACACAAATATCTGGTGCATGGAGCAGACACAAATTATCTTGTTAAATAAGTCCACCAATAAATAATTCCTAAAAGCAGTTGCTTCTTAGACAACTGCGAAGTTAGCTGCGCGAAGGTGAAATGCAGCAGAGACACAGGGTGGAGACCAGTTCACTTGTTTTAGGAACGGACCAACCTCATTCGCAAGTTCCATGTAAACAAGCCAGCAAAGGGGAGAAAGGTATAGGTGACAACATCTGGGAACCGGAACTTCTAATTCTTCTGGCCCTGCCATTGTAAAGTCCTCTTAGAGCGTGTTCCTGAACAGACCGCGTTTTCAGGAACGTGAGTGGGTGGATGGGCTGACAGGGCTCGCGCAAGGCCACTTTGCAGAGGGAATGCACCCGAAAATGCTCGGTGGAAAGTCAGTGCAGGCCAATAACACTGTTGCTATAAAAGAAATTCAAATTCCACTCAGCTCTACTCAGCTGCTGGAGGCTGGCTGCAATGACAAGCCGGTTTTTGGTCTTTCCCTTCATGTACTTACACCTAGTAAGAAGTCAGAATCCTGACTTCAAAGTCCCTGGCATGGTTCCTAGCAGAACCTCTATGTGGCCTATAATTTTAAAAGACTTTGCATGTGTGCACATGTGTGTATGCAATATATATGTACATACATATATATTCCAAAAGTGGTTTTCAAAAATTATATAAGCCAATATTTATATTTGTATACATTTTTCTAGAAATGATACAATAGTGTGTTAACCTTGATTCTTCTGATTCCAACTTGTTCTCAGATTATTCAAGAATTCTATAATCACATTATGTATAATATTAAAGTTGATATTTAGTTCTGAATGTATTATGTTCTATAAATACAAATATTGTATTTTAAATATTTAAAATTAAATATTTATATTATCAATACACTAATATTAGAGAGAGGAAAAATTATGACAAAAGATTAAAAGTTAAAGAATCTAGGGGTGAGAACACAGCTCGGTGGTAGAGCAGGTAGTTGTCCAGTGTATTCCAGGCCCCGGGTTCTATCCCTAGCACCGTACAAAAGAAAACAAGAAAGCAGGGGAAAGGATGTGAGGGGGAGGAGAGAGGGGATGGGAAATTGGAGAATCTAGATCTGTTTGGCTTACTCTGATAATTACTCTATGTTAGAAAGAAATTCAGTATATATTGCTCTTCCAAAAGTTTTTAAACTAAGAGGCTGGAAAGATGGCTCAGTGGCTCAGGGCACTTCCTGCTCTTCTAGAGGACCCAAGTTTGATTCCTAGCACCCACATCAGGGTGCTCACATCCACCTGTGACTCCAGTTCCAGAGAGACTTACAATCTCTTCCCTGCACACACGGTATGCATACATTCACATAGGCACATACACATACAATGAATAAAAATGAACACCTAAAAGTTTTACATTTAAACTAAGAGATTTTAAAAGCTTCCATGAGGATCATTCTATTTTCCACAGAACTTTCTAAAATATCCAGCCACATCCAAGCAGCAGTTTCCAGCCCAGGACACAGTAGGCTGCCATGAGGACTAGTCAAACTTGGCCAACAGTCAGCACCTCCCTAGACCAACTGGCTCGGAATTCTGGGAGTTCACATGGGATGCTTTATGTCTGTTTGCAGCTTCGGGGTTTGCTCACACCCTGAACCCTTTTCTTCTACACTTCTCGAGGCTTCTCTGCCTGGAGAACACCCTCACCCACCTGACTGCAGAAACTCACTCATTCATCGGAACTGACTCAGAAATCGCTCTCTTGGTGAAGCCTTTGGACATTCCTACAGCTGCCCACAGACAGAGTTGTCCTCTTCTCCTGCGGTTTATTCCTCCCTTCTCTGTGACTGGAGATCTCACACCATGCTGTGGGATATGTTTGCTCATCCCCCAAGCAACCGTGAGCTCTGTTAGGGAAAATTCCACTCCATATGCGCTTTCATTATCACCGTGGGCCAAGCAGTATAATTCCACGAAATGCTTTCTAAATTAAACACAGACTAGTTTAGACCTGCTGGAGTAGAGTTAGAACATGATGCTAGGAACACCAAAGGAGGAGCTTTGTCCACTACAGGGAGCACCTCGGGAGGGAGACAGATCTTATGCTGAACCCAGGAGTAGACAAGACACTGTAAGGGCAGGTAGAAGACCGAAAGGAAGAAGAAATGGGGTGTTCAAGTACCCCGTGTGACTTGCACACATACAGAGTGTAGACAGAATAGATATGGAGGCTGAGGAGGTTCAAATCTGGGTAAAGAAGGTAGGAAGGGCCTATGGTCATTTGGGAAACAAAGCTAGCATACAGCACAATGCGGACCCACACAACCTTCTCAATAAACATTTTAGAGGAATAATGAAATCTTTTACCTTATATGCGACCAGTGTTAACCCCCCTCACCATTATGTAAAATTCTGAGGAGAAAAACCGGTTTTCAGTTTTTTTTTTTTATTGCGAAAAGAAGAAAAAAAACATAAACGAAAAACAAGTTTCCACCTCCTCCCAGCCTCCCATTTCCCTTCCCCTCCTCCCACCCTTCTCCCCCTCCCCCCACTCCTCTCCCCCTCCCTCTCCAGTCCACAGAGCAGTCCGGGTTCCCTGCCCTGTGTTATGTCCTAGGTCCTCTCCGTCCATATCTAGGAAGGTGAACATCCAAACTGGCTAGGCTCCCACAAAGCCAGCACATTAAGTAGGATCAAAACCCCCTGCCATTGTCCTTGGTGTCTCCTCAGCCCTCATTGTTCGCCATGTTCAGAGAGTCCGGTTTTATCCCATGCTTTTTCGGTCACAGTCCAGCTGGCCTTGGTGAGCTCCCCGTAGATCAGCTCCTCTGTCTCAGTGGGTGGATGCACGCCTCGTGGTCCCGAATTCTTTGCTCATGTTCTCCCTCCTTCTGCTCCTCCTTGGGACCTTTGGAGCTCAGTCCAGTGCTCCTGTGTGGGTCACTGTCTCGATCTCTATCCATCACCAGATGAAGATTCTATGATGATATGCAAGATATTCGTCAGTATTGCTCTAGGATAGGGTCATTTCAGGTTCCCTATCCTCAGCTGCCCAAGGAACTAACTGGGAACCTCATCTTGGGCACTAGGGAGCCCCTCTAGGGTCAAGTCGCTTGCCCACCCTAAAGTGGCTCCCTTAACTAAGAATTGTGGTTCCGTGCTCCCCTATCCACCTTTCCTTTATCCCAATTCTCCCGTTTCCCAGGTCCCCCCTCCTTCCCTTCTACCTTTTCTCTCCCCATCTCCCCTTACCCCCATCCCACCCCACCCCCCAAGATCCCATTTTCTCCCCGGAAATTTGGTCTACTTCCCTTAGCGAAGAGGACAACTATATGTTTTTCCTTCGGTTCACCTTCTTCCTTAGCTTCTTTAGGTTCACCTATTGTAGACTCCGTGGTCCTTATTTATGGCTAGAAACCAATTATGAGTGAGTACATCCCATATTCATCTTTTTGGGTCTGGGACACCTCACTCAGGATAGTGTTTTCTATTTCCATCCATTTGCATGCAAAATTCGAGAAGTCGTTGTTTTTTACCGCAGCGTAGTACTCTAGCGTGTATATATTCCATACTTTCTTCATCCATTCTTCCATTGAAGGGCATCTAGGTTGTTTCCAGGTTCTGGCTATTACAAATAATACTGCTATGAACATAGTTGAACAAATGCTTTTGTCATTTGATAGAGCATCTCTTGGGTATATTCCCAAGAGTGGTATTGCTGGGTCTAGGGGTAAGTTGATCCCGAATTTCCTGAGAAACCGAAACACTGACTTCCACAGTGGTTGCACAAGATTGCATTCCCACCAGCAATGGATGAGGGTACCCGTTCTTCCACAGCCTCTCCAGCAAAGGTTATCCTTGGTGTTTTTGAGTTTAGCCATTCTGACAGGTGTAAGATGATATCTCAAAGTTGTTTTGATTTGCATTTCCCTGATTGCTAAGGAAGTTGAGCACGACCTTAAGTGTCTTTTGGCCATTTGAACTTCTTCTGTTGAGAATTCTCTGTTCAGTTCAGTGCCCCATTTTTTAATTGGGTTAATTAGCATTTTAAAGTCTAGTTTCTTGAGTTCTCTATATATTTTGGAGATCAGACCTTTGTCTGTTGCGGGGTTGGTGAAGATCTTCTCCCAGTCAGTAGGTTGCCTTTGTGTCTTAGTGACAGTGTCCTTTGCTTTACAGAAGCTTCTCAGTTTTAGTAGGTCCCATTTATTCAATGTTGCCCTTAATGTCTGTGCTTCTGGGGTTATACATAGGAAGCGATCTCCTGTGCCCATCTGTTGTAGGGTATTTCCCACTTTCTCTTCTATCAGGTTCAGTGTGTTCGGACTGATATTGAGGTCTTTAATCCATTTGGACTTGAGTTTTGTGCACGGTGAGAGATATGGGTCTATTTTCATTCTTCTACAGGTTGACATGCAGTTGTGCCAGCACCATTTGTTGAAGATGCACTCTTTCTTCCATTGCATACTTTTAGCTCCTTTATCGAAAATGAGGTGTTCATAGGTTTGTGGGATAAAATCCGGGTCTTCTATACGATTCCATTGGTCGACTTCTCTGTTTTTATGCCAGTACCACACTGTTTTCATTACTGTAGCTCTGTAATAGAGTTTGAAGTCAGGGATGGTAATGCCTCCAGAAGATCCTTTATTGTATAGGATTGTTTTGGCTATCCTGGGTTTTTTGTTTTTCCATATAAAGTTGATTATTGTCTTCTCCAGATCTGTGAAGAATTTTGATGGGATCTTGATGGGGATTGCATTGAATTTATAAATTGCCTTTGGTAGAATTGCCATTTTTACTATGTTGATCCTCCCAATCCAAGAGCAAGGGAGGTCCATCCATTTTTTGGTATCCTCTTCAATTTCTTTCTTCAATGCCTTAAAGTTCTTGTCAAATAGATCTTTCACTTCCTTGGTTAGATTTACCCCCAGATATTTTATGCTGTTTGTGGCTATCGTGAATGGTGAAGCTTCTCTGATTTCCCTCTCTGCTTCCCTATCCTTTGTGTATAAGAGGGCAACTGATTTTTTGGAGTTGATCTTGTATCCTGCCACATTACTAAAGCTGTTTATCAGCTGTATAAGTTCTTTGGTGGAGTTTTGGGGGTCGCTTATGTACACTATCATATCATCTGCAAATAACGAAAGTTTAACTTCTTCCTTTCCAATTCGAATCCCCTTGATCCCATTATGTTGTCTTATTGCTATTGCTAGAACTTCAAGCACTATATTGAAGAGGTATGGTGAGAGTGGACAGCCTTGCCGTGTTCCTGAGTTAAGCAGGATGGCTTTGAGTTTCTCTCCATTTAATTTGATGTTAGCTGTCGGCTTGCTGTATATAGCTTTTATTATATTTAGGTATGACCCTTGTATCCCTAATCTCTCCAAGACTTTTAACATAAATAGATGTTGAATTTTGTCAAATGCTTTTTCAGCATCTAATGAAATGATCATATGGTTTTTTTCTTTCAGTTTATTTATATGCTGGATTACATTGATAGATTTTCGTATGTTGAACCAGCCCTGCATCTGAGGAATGAAGCCTACTTGATCATAATGGATAATTTTTCGGATGTGTTCTTGGATTCGATTTGCCAGTATTTTGTTGAGGATTTTTGCGTCGATATTCATGAGTGAGATTGGCCTGTAGTTCTCTTTCCTGGTTGAGTCTTTGAGTGGTTTTGGTATCAGAGTAATTGTGGCTTCATAAAAGGAATTTGGTAATGACCCTTCTGATTCTATATTGTGGAATACATTAAGGAGTATAGGTATTAGGTCTTCTTGGAAGTTCTGGTAGAATTCTGCATTGAAACCATCTGGTCCTGGGCTTTTTTTGGTAGGGAGGTTTTTGATAACAGCTTCTAATTCTTCGCGACTTACAGGTCTATTTAGATTGTTCACCTGGTCCTGGTTTAGTTTTGGTAAATGGTATTTATCTAAAAAAGCGTCCATTTCTTTTACATTTTCCAGTTTTGTGGCATATAGGCTTTTGTAGTAAGATCTAATGACTCTCTGAATTTCCTCTGTGTCTGTGGTTATGTCCCCCTTTTCATTTCTGATCTTATTAATTTGCGTGTTCTCTCTCTTTCGTTTGATTAGTTTGGATAGGGGTTTATCTATCTTGTTGATTTTCTCCAGGAACCAGCTTTTTGTTTCATTGATTCTTTGGATTGTTTTCTGTGTTTCTATTTTGTTGATTTCAGCCCTCAATTTGATTATTTCCAGTCTTCTACTCCTCCTAGGTGAGTCTGCTTCTTTTTTTTCTAGAGCTTTCAAGTGGGCTGTTAAATCTCCAATATGTGCTTTCTCTGTTTTCTTTAGGTGGGCACTTAGTGCTATGAACTTTCCTCTCAGGACTGCTATCATAGTGTCCCATAAGTTCGAGTATGTTGTTTCTTTATTTTCATTGAATTCAAGGAAGACTTTAATTTCTTTCTTTATTTCTTCCTTAATCCAGGTATGGTTCAGTAGATGACTGTTCAGTTTCCATGAGTTTGTAGGCTTTCTGGGGGTAGCATTGTTGTTGAATTCTAACTTTAATCCATGGTGGTCTGATAAGACACAGGTGGTTACTAATATTTTTTTGTAACTGTGTAAGTTCGCTTTGTTACCAAGCATGTGGTCAATTTTCGAGAAGGTTCCATGAGCTGCAGAGAAGAAGGTATATTCTTTCCTCTTTGGGTGGAATAATCTATAGATGTCTGTTAAGTCCATTTGCTTCATTACCTCCATTAATTCTCTAATTTCTCTGTTAGGTTTCTGTCTGATTGACCTGTCCATTGGTGAGAGAGGAGTGTTGAAGTCTCCTACTATTAGTGTGTGCGGTTTGATGGCTGCCTTGAGTTTTAGTAATGTTTCTTTTACGTACGTGGGTGCTTTTATATTAGGGGCATAGATATTCAGGATTGAGACTTCTTCCTGATGAATTGTTGCTGTTATGAGTATAAAATGTCCCTCTCCATCTCTTCTGATTGATTTAAGTTTGAAGTCAACTTTGTTAGAAATTAGTATGGCCACACCTGCTTGTTTCTTAGGTCCATTTGCTTGATAAGCCTTTTCCCAGCCCTTTACTCTGAGTAGGTGCCTGTCTTTGTGGTTGAGGTGTGTTTCTTGTAGACAGTAGAATGTTGGATCCTGTTTTCTTATCCAATCTCTTAGCCTGTGCCTTTTTATAGGTGAGTTGAGCCCATTGATATTAAGTGATATTAATGACCAGTGGTTGTTAACTCCAGTCACTTTTTAAGTAGTAGGGTTTGTGTGTTTTCCTTCTTTGATTTGCGCTGGTGAAGAGTCTCTAGATGTCTGAGTTATTGTGGTCATTGTTGGACTCCTTGGTTAGTGATTTTCCTTCTATTATTTTCTGTAAGGCTGGATTTGTGGCTACGTATTGTTTAAATTTGTTTTTATCCTGGAAAATTTTGTTTTCTCCATTTATAGTGAATGAAAGTTTGGCTGGATATAGTAGTCTGGGCTTGCATCCGTGGTCTCTTAGTTTTTGGAGAACATCTATCCAGGACCTTCTGGCTTTCATGGTTTCCATAGAGAAGTCAGGTGTAAGTCTGATAGGTTTACCTTTATAAGTAACTTGGCCTTTTTCCTTTGCGGCTCTTAATATTCTTTCTTTATTCTGTATATTTTGTGTTTTGATTATTATATGGCGAGGGGATGTTTTCTTTTGATCCAGCCTATTTGGTGTTCTGTATGCTTCTTGAACCTTCATAGGTACATCTGTCTTCAGGTTGGGAAAGTTTTCTTCTATAATTTTATTAAGTATATTTTCTGTACCGTTGAGCTGCACTTCTTCTCCTTCTTCTACTCCAATTATTCTTAGGTTTGGTCTTTTTATTGTGTCCCATATTTCATGAATGTTTTGTGATGAGAGTTTGTTGGACTTGCTGTTTTCTTTGATCAGTGCATTTATTTTCTCTATGTTATCCTCAGAATCTGAGATTCTTTCTTCTATCTCTTGTATTCTGCTGGTTATACTTGATTCTGTAGTCTCTATTCGTTTATCTAGATTTTCCATGTCCAGCCGGCCCTCTGTTTGTGTTTTCTTCTTTGCCTCCATTTCAGTTTTCAAGTCATGAACTGTTTCCTTTATCTGCTTGATTGTTTTTCCTTGGTTTCCTAGGGTATCATTCACTGATTTACTCAATTCCTCGAACTTTCTATTATACTTCTCATCCATTTCTATAAGGGCGTTTTTTATATGCTGTTTAAGGGTGTCAATCACTTTCATGAAGTCAGTTTTTTCTACTTCTTCTTGATTAAGGTGTTCATGTCCTCCTGTTGTGGGGTCACTGGCTTCTGGTGGTTTCGTGTTGTTTTTCAGATTGTTGGGAGAATTCCTGCATTGGCGACTGCCCATCTCTTCCTCCCAATACTCCCCTTTGGATCTTCTTTTATAGGATCAGGTCTTCTTGCCCACTGATGTACCTTCCCAGTGATGTCACTCCCCAGAGATGTTTCTCCACAATGATGTTTCACTCGGTGCCCAGATCGAAACTCTGCACTGCTTGGTTAGCTCGCGAACAAAGGGCCCACCCTGCTCGCTGTGGGCAGGCTATGGGAACAAAGGAGCTACCGGCCACCCCTATGTCCTCCCGGTTCAGATTTGGTCCCAGCGCCCTAGCAGGCTGGGCAGGGAGGTGCTATGCCCCAAAGGAGGGAGGGAGACAGGGGGTGTGGGGATCTGGATGTAAGCTGAGTGGGATAGGAAGAGAGAGGGGGTTTGGGCAGTATAACCCCTGTAGGATGGCCAGGAAGTGTGGGCGGGCTGAGGTATGATCCCAGCTGCCGCAGCACTCACTCACCACAATGATGTTTCACTTGGTGCCCAGATCGAAACTCTGCGCTGCTTGGTTAGCTCGCGAACAAAGGGGCCCGGTTTTCAGTTTATGCCGCGCCAGCGCGGACTGGAACCAAGAGTCTCGGCGGAGGGTGTCCAGGTTGAATGAATACACAGAGCACGAGGTTGAGGTGGAACAGCTAGCTTCTTTATTGTCCTGCTGGGGCTGACTTTATACCATGGTACCAAATGAGGAAGGGGCTTTGAAGGGACTGTAACCTGACCCTGGCAGGGATCAAGAAAAGGACATCATGCACTCAAAATTCCTTCCCCGGCTCCAGGAGCAGAGGGAATTTATTATGTTTTCTTTGCAGATAAGCACCTCAAATGGTGGCAGGGATATCAACTCAGGGCTACAGTTCCCACAAGTTTAGAAGTAAACCTATGTAGAACAGGCATGGCAGCACCCTCAACCCCTAAGCTGCATAGGATGGTGCCAAAGGAAACACCAGTGGTAGAGCTGATCCTGTTGACTGGGGTGCAAGAAAGCCACCCCAAGAATGTGAACTCAGGAAACCTGGTCCTGCCCCTCCTCTGCCATATGGTGGTGTGAGCAAGGAAGAGATGCCCCGCTGCCCCTGTCCCTCACAGCCTGTGGCAGGTGGGAGAGATTGCTCTGAGGTCGTGAGAGCAGGAGAACTGCCTCTCACCAGCTGCAGCACTTGGGCGAGTGGCCACTGCACCTCACCTGGACAGCACAGTAGAACTAACTGGCCCTGATGATGTTGTGGGTGAGCAGCTCTGAGGGCGTGAAACCAGGAGAACCGGTCCTGCCCCCTTGGTCCTTGCTGCACAGAATGAACTAGCCAGGACAATACTGGAGTGCTCATCCTGATGATGAGGATGGGGGACAGATGATGGGCTCATCAACCCAGCGACCACCCAGGCCCAGAACCAGGGCTATGAATTGGTCCACCCTAACATCCAGCCCATCTATGAACTGTTGGAACACATGAAGGAGCTGGTCTTGCAGATCTAACGCTTCATGATCTCCTTGACATAGGGCAACAACAGGAGATCCAAGCGGAGTCCCGGTGAGGGCCCAGCATCGATGGTGTAGCAGAAACCAGAGGCCTTGAACCACACCAGTGACTCTTTGCAATGAACACTTGCACACCAAGATTCGTGGACTAAAGGGTCCACTGTGTCACACTGCAGCTTCCACAATCACATTTGCCCTTTCTTATTTTTTCTGTTTTTCTTTTCTCTTAAATTTTACTTTATTTGGGGGGGGGGTGAAAAGGGAGAGGGCGTATACTAAGAGACGGGGAGATGAATGGGATCAAGACACATGATGTGGAGCCACAAATAATAAAGAAAAATTTTTGAAAAAAGTGAGCCAGGCGGTGGTGGTCACACCTTTAATCCCAACACTCAGGAGGCAGCGGTATCTCTGTGAGAAGTGAGTTCAAGGCCAGCCTGGTCTACAAGAGCTAGTTCCAGAACAGGCTCCAAAACCACAGAGTAAAACCTGTCTCAAAGAAACAAAAAAGAAGTGTAGAATGTGAAAGATGGAGCACTAGGTCTCTAGAGGGGAGCACTTGAGAAGTCATCATAGGTGTCAAAGTAAGACCAGAGCACTTGAACCAGACTCATTACCAAGAGACAACAAGGGACAAAAAAAGATTCTAGAGATGGTCCCAGAACTCAGAGTGACCTGGGGCTTTGGCCTTTGAGTGAACACCCAGGTGTCATTCACCAAACTAGAAAAGGCAGAAAGGAAGGGCCTTGGAGGAGGTAGTGAGTTCTGCCCTGTGGCGGGAGGTGTGGAGCTCTGATCTATGAGTTGAGGTTGGAGCTATGAAGCAATGGAGACAAGGTGTGGGTTTAGAATGAGACAGAGGTTGCAGGGCAGGCTTCAGAGTACAACTATTGTGATATGCTGAAGACTTAGCCGGTGATGTGAACTGGCAAGGAAAAGTCTACCAGAAAAGGCCAAAGGACAGCCGAAGAGCATCCCAGGGTAGGCATGGTCTTTCCCTTTGGTATCTGAGAGGCCTTCAATGATCTCAGTCAAGGTGACATTGCCTTAACAAAAGGAGGGAGACCAAAGCATTGCCTCAGACAGGGAAAATGCAGGAGGGAGAAGAATTCTAGAACTTTCTCTCTAATGAAAACGTGGCTGGATCTCTGCACAGCATTCTAACCTTTCTCCCCAGTTCTTCTTCTTAGAAAGCCCCTCTTGTGGTGAACTCATGAACCCTGAGTTCTAAATGACCTCCATCCTCTCCCTGTCTCTTCTCTAAGCTCTGTTTCTTCTTTCCTGCCTCAATAGTGTGACCCCCTGAAGATATTCCAAACCTCCCTTTCTTCTCACTTGAAGCCCACTTCCCCTAAAAGAATCCACCTGTGCGCCTGGTATTCAATATCATCTATAACAATTAGAAAATTTTAATTGTCTAGCCCAGACCTCTTCGATATCCCAGTTCTTTGACTCAGAAACAGAACTCAGCCTGTGCTAAGCAGAATGGATACCAACATATTCCTATACCCACAATAACCCATGCATCTTTTTTTCTGTCAGTGGCTTTTTATGTGGGTTCTGGGGAATCAAGCCCAGGTCATCACATTTATCCAGCAAGTGCTTTGCCCACTGAGCCATTTCCCTAGCCCCATCTCCCTTTTCTTAACAAGAACCAAGGGCCTCTCGTGTTGTCCTAAGCATCTTTTTATTCTGTTAGTCCAGGCCATCATTGATGTTTTTTTCTGTCCTATGCAGTGGTCTGTCTATCTTGTCCCCTTTCATTGACCAAAAATGCAGCCAGCTACAGTGGATTGTTTTGGTTTGGTTTGGTTTGGTTTGGTTGTTTGTTTTTGAAAAGGGGTCTTGCTGTGTAACTCATTTTCACCTGGAACTCATATGTTGCCAAGGCTGACCTCAAATTCATAGCAATCCTCCCGCCTTAGACTCCTACATACCGGGCTTGTAGGAACAAGACAGTCTCCCCAGCACATTGATCTCTTCAGTAAGCTAGGCTTCTTCTGCTTTGGACCCTTCAGGACCCTTCCTTTGCTTTGAACCCTTTGCTTTCTTCCCGAAGTCCCATTCCCCGACAACAGCTACCCACCCTGATCTTTAGACACCCTGGCCTTCTCTGCACTGGTCCTCAATGTCTCTTCCTTCTGTAGGCCTTTGCCACAGTCACTCCTCTCCCTAAAGTGCTTCTCCTACCCCAACCCCAGTTAAATTTCACTCTCCTTCAGTTATTAACTTAACCACAGTTTATTCCTCACTCGATCTTTGAGAGCTCGTGGGTTATGGAATACACTTTCTAAATAGTCCAAAGACTAAGTGAAAAAGACTCCTTTCTAACCAAAGACAGACACAGGTTCAAGGGACAATATCTTTGGGATGACAATAACTTAAAGCCTACCACAATCAAAAGATTGTCTGACCCAGGTCACAGAGCTAGTTTGTAGCCAAGACAAAGGCTGAAACCCACAGCTTAGGATTCTGCCTTCACTAACTCCTCATGATTCCCTGATTAGATGCCTCCAATGATGTTTTCTGCAGCAAAGTCTTTACTCAGCTTAATCACTGACTGCCAATAATAGGTACCAACAAAGCTGTAGGAGCCTGACCTTGGAGATTCGAGACGCAGACTGCCTTCTTGTAGAATACACTTATTAGATTAGTTCGGTGCTGTTGCTCTTAAATTTCTATCAAGAAGACCCCTGGCTCCTACATGGCCAAGCCACAGCTCACTGATGTGTTTAAAGCAATGTGCTTGGTACTTGAGTCTCACAGGGAGAGTGAACTGTTCAGGTTCAACTTGAAAGATCTTTTTCTTTGGCATTTTTCCTCCTTTGGACAAATTCAGGTACATAAAACTTATTATATAGAAACTGACCTGGAAGTGACCAGTCCTTTAGAGAGACCTGTGGGAGATTGGTTAAAATAGATCCATATCCACCCGAGGACACAGAACGAACAGAGGTGAGCATTAGCCCATCCCACGTCCAATGTCGTTAGTTCAAAAAAATGCTCCTAAGAAATTGAGGGAAACATCAAACAAACATAATGAAAACCATTCAGGAGGGAAATCGAGTGGCAGGCATGGGGAAATAAAGCAGATTTTCACCAGTGTAAAAGCCAGGAAAGAAACTGGTTGTGATTCAGGCTAGCAGAGCCTCAGGGAGTTTAGACAGAGCTTTGATGTGCAAATCGCCCAAAAGGAAAAAAGCTAGTGCAGAAGGACAAGAGCAGAAGGCCCAAGGGACCTAGAAACAGGGCTCCTAAAATTCACCAAAGTGTTTAACTAGACCAATGAGAGTGAGCACCACAGGCAGTGACCTTCAGCCAGGACAGGGTAGCAGGACCCTGAGGCCACTGCTCAGGCCCAGGCTTTCTAACTGCAGACCCGGATTTCCAGGAGCTCCTCCTAGATTTGAACAGGAGCTTTGCAGAGCTTCCAGATTCCTGAGTATTTGGGAAGGGATTTAGAAGAGGGTTTGGGGGTGCCAGAAGGAAAAAGCAAATATGAAAGGTGGGTACCAGTACCCCTGTAGCTCGATAAGCAGTGTTTGTTTGGGAGGCTGGGTCCGTGACTATGTGTGTGAAAACATGTACCGGAAGGGTTGGAATGTAAGGCCCTGGGTTCAAACCTCAGTCACCAAAATGAGTAGAAAAGAGACAAAAATCTCATGGGCTGGAAAGAGTCTGGAGACTTCTATTCTTTACTCTTTATTTAGCAATGTCGTACTGGCAGCTTTGAAATCAAACAAGACAACAGTATTTACACCATGGGAATAGGCAGAGCACTAATAGGGCTTCTCCCTGTCCCCATAGCCAATCATTCTTTCTTGACCAACTCTCCAAAAGATGCATTAGATGAAATCCTTGTGGACACTGTTCCCTGGAGTTCAGATGAAAAACAAACCTTCTCATCTCAGGTTGCTGTTTTCCTGTTTTAATTACCAATGCACAGTGGCACTCTTCAATTATCTTTTATTACACAGCCTGAGCGGCTGGCCACTTGAGCTCTCTCCTGCAAACGCACCACCACTCAACGCCTCGCTCCTACAAGGAAATATTTTCAAGTTGCAAGTTACTGACTTTAAAAATAAACTTTTGGAGAAGAGCCCATTTGTGAATTGGGAATTTTCAATTCTGGCCCCTCAGGAACGTTTGAGAACAAAAGAATCTTGTCAATCTTTGAAATATAGGTTACAAAATATACCCTGTGTGATAAAGCCAGGGGGATAGAATTATTAAAGTTGGAGAATAAAAAAAATGAGAAGTAATTTAATTATGGACGGGGAGCTTTTGGGGGGAGTGTGGGCTTCCCTCTCACGGATACTGCAAGCCTTGGGGATTTGCTTGTACTCTAGGAGTGAATTTCTGTATGGTATTATTTGGAAATTAATAATTTGTGGATTTTATTTTAAAGAATTGAAATTTTCTTTTCCTGCATCAAGATAATTTATATATGAACTGTCTTAGTTAGGGTTTTCATTGCTGTGAAGAGACACCATGACCACGGCAACTCCTATAAAGGAAACATTTAATTGGGGTAGCTCACTTATAGTTTCAGAGGTTCAGTCCATTATCATCATGGCAGGGAGCATGGCAACATGCAGGCAGACATGGTGCTGGAGCTGACAGTTCTTCCATCTTGAATCAGAAGCAACAGAAATTAAACTAACTGTCACACTTAGGGAAACTTGAGCAAAAGAAAACTTCAAAACCTGTCCCCACAATGACACACTTCTTCAAACAAGGCCACACCTCCTAATAGTCACCCTTTTGGGGGTCATTTTTTTTCCTTTCTTTTTTTTTATTGAAAAAAAAAATTCCGCCTCCTCCCAGCCTCCCCTTTCGCTCCCCTTCCTCCCACACCACTCCCCCTCCTCCCACTCCTCTCCCCCTCCCTCTCCAGTCAGAAGAGCAGTCAGGGTTCCCTGCCCTGTGGAAAGTCCAAGGTCCTCCCCCCTCCATCTAGGTCTAGGAAGGTGAGCATCCAAACTGGCTAGGCTCCCACAAAGCCAGAACATGAAGTGGGATCAAACCCCAGTGCCATTGTCTTTGGCTTCTCATCAGTCCTCATTGTTCAGAGTCCGGTTTTATCCCATGCTTTTTCAGTTCCAGTCCAGCTGGCCTTGGTGAGCTCCCAATAGACAGTCCCAATGTCTCAGTGGGTGGGTGCACCCCTCACGGTCCCGACTTCCTTGCTCCTTCTGCTCCTCATTGGGACCTTGGGAGCTTATTCCGGTGCTCCAGTGTGGGTCTCTGTCTCTATCTCCATCCATCGCCTGATGAAGGTTCTATGGTGTTATGCAAGATATTCATCAGTGTGGTTATAGGATAGGGTCATTTCAGGTTCCCTCTCCTCAGCTTCCCAAGGCACTAACTGGGGACATCCCCCTGGGCACCTGGGAGCCCCTCTAGGTTCAGGTCTCTTGCCTACCTTAAGCTGTATCCCTTAATTAATTAAGATATATGCTTCCCTGCTCCCATAACCATCCTTCCTTTATCCCAACCATCCGAATTCCCCAAGTTCCCGCCATCCTCCCCTTCTCACATTTCTCTCCCCATCTCCCCTTACCCCTGTCCCACCCCTCCCCCAAGATCCCAATTTTTGCTCAGCAATCTCGTCTACTTCCCATATCCAGAAGGATAACTATATGTTTTTCTTTGGGTTCACCTTCTTATTTAGCTTCTTTAGGATCACAAATTACAGACTCAATGTCGTTTATTTATGGCGAGAAACCAATTATGAGTGAGTACATCCCATGTTGCTCTTTTTGGGTCTGGGATACCTCACTCAGGATAGTGTTTTCTATTTCCATCCATTTGCATGCAAAATTCGAGAAGTCATTGTTTTTTACTGCTGAGTAGTACTCTAATGTGTACATATTCCACACTTTCTTCATCCATTCTTCCATTGAAGGACATCTAGGTTGTTTCCAGGTTCTGGCTATTACAAATAATTCTGCTATGAACATAGTTGAACAAATGCTTTTGTAATGTGACAGGGCATCTCTTGGGTATATTCCCAAGAGTGGTATTGCGGGGTCCAGGGATATGCTGATCCCGAATTTCCTGAGAAACCGCCACACTGATTTCCAAAGTGGTTGGACAAGTTTGCATTCCCACCAGCAATGGATGAGGGTACCCCTTCCTCCACAACCTCTCCAGCAAAGGCTATCATTGGTGTTTCTGATTTTAGCCATTCTGACAGGTGTAAGATGATATCTCAAAGTTGTTTTGGTTTGCATTTCCCTGATGGCTAAGGAGGTTGAGCATGACCTTAAGTGTCTTTTGGCCATTTGAACTTCTTCTGTTGAGAATTCTCTGTTCAGTTCAGTACCCCATTTTTTAATTGGGTTAATTAGCCTTTTAAAGTCTAGTTTCTTGAGTTCTTTATATATTTTGGAGATCAGACCTTTGTCTGTTGAGGGGTTGGTGAAGATCTTCTCCCAGTCAGTGGATTGCCTTTTTGTCTTAGTGACAGTGTCCTTTGCTTTACAGAAGCTTCTCAGTTTCAAGAGGTCCCATTTATTCATTGTTGCCCTTAATGTCTGTGCTGCTGGGGTATACATAGGAAGCGATCTCCTGTGCCCATATGTTGTAGAGTACTTCCCACTTTCTCTTCTATCAGGTTCAGTGTGTTCAGACTGCTATTGAGGTCTTTGATCCATTTGGACTTGAGTTTTGTGCAGAGTGATAGATATGGGTCTATTTTCATTCTTCTACAGGTTGACATCCAGTTATGCCAGCACCATTTGTTGAAGATGCTTTCTTTCTTCCATTGTATACTTTTAGCTCCTTTATCGAAAATGAGGTGTTCATAGTTTTGTGGGTTAAAATCCGGGACTTCTATACGATTCCATTGGTCGACTTCTCTGTTTTTATGCCAATACCACGCTGTTTTCATTACTGTAGCTCTGTAATAGAGTTTGAAGTCAGGGATGTTAATGCCTCCAGAAGTTCCTTTATTGTATAAGATTGTTTTGGCTATCCTGGGTTTTTTGTTTTTCCATATAAAGTTGATTGTTATCCTCTCAAGATCTGTGAAGAATTTTGATGGGATTTTGAAGGGTATTGCATTGAATCTATAGATTGCTTTTGGTAGAATTGCCATTTTTACTATGTTGATCCTCCCAATCCAAGAGCAAGGGAGGTCCTTCCATTTTCTGGTATCCTCTTCAATTTCTTTCTTCAATGCCTTAAAGTTCTTGTCAAACAGGTCTTTCACTTCCTTAGTTAGAGTTACCCCAAGGTATTTTATGCTGTTTGTGGCTATCGTGAAAGGTGATGCTTCTCTGATTTCCCTCTCTGCTTCCATATCCTTTGTGTATAGGAGGGCAACTGATTTTTTGGAGTTGATTTTGTATCCTGCCACATTACTAAAGGTGTTTATCAGCTGTAAGAGTTCTTTGGTAGAGTTTTTGGGATCGCTTATGTACACTATCAAATCATCTGCAAATAATGAAAGTTTCACTTCTTCCTTTCCAATTCAAATCCCCTTGATCCCCTTATGTTGTCTTATTGCTATTGCTAGAACTTCAAGCACTATATTGAAGAGGGATGGAGAGAGTGGACAGCCTTGCCGTGTTCCTGATTTTATTTCTTCCTTGATCCAGATGTGGTTTAGTAGCTGACTGTTCAGTTTCCATGAGTTTGTAGGCTTTCTGGGGGTAGCATTGTTGTTGAATCCTAACTTTAATCCATGGTGATCCAGTAAGACACAGGTGGTTACTAATTTTTTTTTGTAAATGTGTAAGTTTGCTTTGTTACCGAGTATGTGGTCAATTTTTGAGAAGGTTCCATGAGCTGCAGAGAAGAAGGTATATTCTTTCCTATGTGGGTGGAATGTTCTATAGGTGTCTGTTAAGTCCATTTGATTCATTACCTCCATTAATTCTCTAATTTCTCTGTTAGGTTTCTGTCTGATTGACCTGTCCATTGGTGAGAGAGGAGTGTTGAAGTCTCCTACTATTAGTGTGTGTGGTTTGATGACTGCCTTGAGGTTTAGTAATGTTTCTTTTACATAAGTGGGTGCTTTTATATTAGGGGCATAGATATTCAGGATTGAGACTTCATCCTGATGAATTGCTCCTGATATGAGTATAAAATGTCCCTCTCCATCTCTTCTGATTGATTTAAGTTTGAAGTCAACTTTGTTAGAAATTAGTATGGCCACACCTGCTTGTTTCTTAGGCCCATTTGCTTGATAAGCCTTTTCCCAGCCCTTTACTCTGAGTAGGTGCCTGTCTTTGTGGTTGAGGTGTGTTTCTTGTAAACACCAGAATGTTCAATCCTGTTTTCGTATCCAATCTCTTAGCCTGTGCCTTTTTATAGGTGAGTTGAGTCCATTGACATTAAGTGATATTAATGACCAGTGGTTGTTTATTCCGGTCACTTTTTTAGTAGTAGAGTTGTGTGTTTCCCTTCTTCGGGTTGTGCTGGTGAAGGGTCTCTAGATGTCTGAGTTATTGTGGTCATTGTTGGACTCCTTGGTTAATGATTTTCCTTCTATTACTTTCTGTAAGGCTGGATTTGAGGCTGCGTATTGTTTAAATTTGTGTTTATCCTGGAAAATTTTGTTTTCTCCATTTATAATGAATGAAAGCTTGGCTGGGTATAGTTGTCTGGGCTTGCATCCATGGTCTCTTAGTTTCTAGAGTACCTCTATCCAGGACCTTCTGGCTTTCATGGTTTCCATAGAAAAGTCAGGTGTAAGTCTGATAGGTTTACCTTTATAAGTAACTTGGCCTTTTTCCTTTGCAGCTCTTAATATTCTTTCTTTATTCTGTATGCTTTGTGTTTTGATTATTACATGACGAGGGGATTTTTTTTTTTTTGGTCCATTCTATTCAGTGTTCTGTGTGCTTCTTGAACCTTCATTGGTATATCTTTCTTTAGGTTGGGAAAGTTTTCTTCTATAATTTTATTAAATATATTTTCTGGACCTTTGAGCTGCACTTCTTCTCCTTCTTCTACTCCTATTATTCTTAGGTTTGGTCTTTTATTGTGTCCCAGATTTCCTGAATGTTTTGTGATGAGAGTTTGTTGGATTTGCTGTTTTCTTTGATCAGTGCATTTATTTTCTCTATGGTATCTTCAGAATCTGAGACTCTTTCTTCTATCTCTTGTATTTGGTTGGTTATGCTTGTTTCTGTAGTCTCTATTCGTTTACCTAGATTTTCATGTCCAGCCGGCCCTCTGTATTTTCTTCCTTCCTTCCATTTCGGTTTTCAAGTCTTGAACTGTTTCCATTATCTGCTTGATTGTTTTTCCTTGGTTTCCTAGGGTATCATTCACTGATTTACTCAATTCTTCAAACTTCCTGTTATACTTCTCATCCATTTCTATAAGGACGTTTTTACATGCTGTTTAAGGGCCTCTATCACTTTCATAAAGTCTATTTTTTCTACTTCTTGATTAAGGTGTTCATGTCCTTCTGTTGTGAGGTCACTGGGTTCTGGTGGTTTCATGTTGTGTTTCAGATTGTTGGGTGAATTCTTGCACTGGCGCCTGCCCATCTCTTTTTCCGAATGCTCCCTATGGATCTTCTTTTACAAGATCAGATCTCTTTGCCCACTGATGTACCTTCCCAGTGATGTCACTCCCCAGTGATGGCTCTTCTGGTGCCTAGATCAGATCTCTGCTGCTTGGGTAGCTCATAAACAAAGGGCCTACCTTGCTTATTGCAGGCAGGCTATTGAGACAAAGGAACTACCGCCCTCGCGGTTGCCCTCCCGATTTGGATTCGGTCCCAGCGCCCGAACAGGCTGAGCTGGGAGATGTTATGTGGCCAAAGAGGGGAGGGAGGCAGACGGGGGGGGGGGACGGGTTCTGGATGCAAGCTGGGTGGGATAAGAAGAGAGAGGAGGTATCAGGCAGTATAGCCCCTGCAGGATGACCAGGAAGTGTAGGAGGGATGAGGAACGTCTGAGTTCCCTGTTCCGGACTGCTGCCGTGGGTCAGAAACTCACTCACCTTTGGGGGTCCTTTCTTTCTTTCTTTCTTTCTTTTAGAGAAATCTGGAATGTATTTTATTCTTTTAAACATCTCAGATAACTTTCTTTTTATCAACACTTAAAGCTTTTTTGATGCTTTATAACTTGTATTTACACGCCCGAATAACCTGCATTTACACACCTTAAAACACCTTCTTAGACCCTAAAACATTCTTGGATCCTCACATCTTAAGCTTTTCCATCTTTACATGAGTGAATCTTGAAGTACCTGTTTCTTCCCCATCATTATGACATCACCTTAACACTCGGGAAAAATCTCCTTTGTGAGTTTGTCTCTTCTTGAGTCTGGTAACAGGGTGAACTGTGTCTAAACTTAGTGTTGGTTCTAAGAGAGTAAGGCCTGTGACCTGAATTTTATTGCTAATTTATTTATTTTATTTTACTTTTTAATTGTTTTTATTGAGGTATATGTTTTTCCCTGATCCCCTCCCTTTCTCTCCCTTTCCCTTCTACCCAATTCCATGGTCCCCATGCTCCCAATTTACTCAGATCTTATCTTTTTCTACTTCCCATGTACATTAGATCCATGTATGTCTCTCTTAGTGTCCTCATTGTTGTCTAGGTTCTCTGGGATTGTGAATTGTAGGCTGGTTTTTCTTTGCTTTATGTTTAAAAGCCATGAGTGAGTATGTATAATATTTGTCTTTCTGGGTCTGGGGTACCTCACTCCATATGATGTCCTCCCATTTGCCAGCAAATTTCAAAATGTCATTATTTTTTTCTGCTGTATTTTCTCCATTGTATAAATGTAACACATTATCCTTATCCATTCTTCAGTCAAGGGACATTTTAGTTGTTTCCAGGTTTTGGCTATGACAAACAATGCTGCTATAAACATAGTGAAAGACCCTCGGTTTCAAGGGCATTTGGAGATACCCCCAGACTCAATAAACCAGGCCAGCAGCGGATGCAATCAGCAAGAGGCTTCTTTAATGTTCACAAGCGCTTGTGGGTGACTCAGCAGCTACCACCAGCTGAGTACCCCAACAAGCTCTCCAACCCGCATTTATAGGATTTTACAGGGGAGCATAGCAACAGCAATTTCATTGGTTTCTTAAATGGCGGGCTTAGGCCATCCAGGGGACAGCCCCATTTGTCTGTTCCCAAGTTCCCCGAAAGACAGCAAAGCTAGATAAAGCATACTTCATCAATTTGACAGTTAAGGTACCCTAGGGGGCTTGGTCCGGTCAGCTAGTCTCATGACCAGATGTAAATCATAAATATCCTGCTCTGGCGCCAGTTGTCCATAACAGAGACAGTGTCTAACACAAAGGTCACATATCTCTGTCTCCTAAAGGTTAACTCAGTTCACATCTGTCATTTATCAGGGATGGCCAGGATACCACTCTCAATTTGAAGGGAGAAGCTCTGGCCTTATAAATAAAACAGCTAGTTGTAAAATGACCTAAGCTTCCCAAACATCTGAGAAAATAGCTCACTGTGAATGAATGATCTTTGATCTTCTGAAAAAGCTGCTGATAGTTTGTTCTCATTCTCCTTATTTTTGGAACCTATATTTTTATTTTCTTATTCTTGGACTCTTCATTAGTTGAGCACATGTCCTTGTGGTACGATTGAGCATCCTTTGGATATATACCCCAAAAATGGTATAGCTGGGTCTTGAGGTAGGTGGTAGGTTAGTTCCTAATTTTCTGAGAAATCGTCACACTGATATCTAAAGGGGCTGTACCAGCTTGCACTCCCACCAGCAATGCAGGAGTGTTCCTTTTAACCCACATCCTCTCAAACATAAGTTGTCATCAGTGTTTTTGACCTTGGCCATTCTTACAAGTATAAAATGGAATCTCAGAGTTATTTTGATTTGCATTTCTCTGATGACTAAGGATGTTGAGCATTTTCTTAAGTGTCTTTTAGTCATTTTAGATTCCTCTGTTGAGAGTTCTCTGTTTAGGTCTGTACTCCATTTTTAATTGGATTATTTGTTCTTTTGATGACCAATTTCTTGAGCTCTTTATATATTTTAGAGATCAGTATGGGGTTGTGAAGATCTTTTCCCATTCTGTAGGCTGTTGTTTTGTCTTGTTGACCATGTCCTTTTCTTTACAGAAGCTTCTTAGTTTCAGGAGGTCACATTTGTTAATTGTTTCTCTCGGTGTCTGTGCTGCTGGGGTAATATTTAGGAAGTGGTCTCCTGTGCCAATGCGTTCAAGTGTACTTCCAACTTTCTCTTCTATAAGTTTCAATGTAGTTGGGTTGATGTTGAGGTCTTTGATCCATTTGGACTTGAGTTTTGTGCATGGTGATAGATATGGATCTATTTTCATTCTTCTACATGTTGATATCCAGTTATGCCAGCACCAAAAATCTTCATTAGTTATGGTTCTCTACAGTAGCAGAACTTATAGAATAAATCTCCCTCCCTCTCCCCCCCCCCAACACTAAATATGTGTATAATGTATGGAGATTTGAATGACTTACAAGTTCTGCTTCAACTAATCCAAAAAGTAGTGTCTATGAATGGAAAGCCTAAGAATCCAGTAGCTGCTCAGTCCACAAGGCTGGATGTCTCACCTGGTCTTTAGTATATATGGGAATCCTGAAGAAGAAGGCCCTAATGCCAGTGAAGGAATGGACTTGCTCACAAGGTGAGAACTAGAAGGCAAAGAAAAAAATCTTCCTTCATCCATGTCCTTATGTAGGCTTCCAGAGGAAGGTGTGGTCCAGATTAGATTAGGTTTTAAGATTTGGATTAAAAGTGTGCCTTCTTATCTCAAGAATTTTCCCACTTCAAATTAAGCAGAAATCCTTCACATTTGGGCCCTCCCTTTTTAGGTTTTGGCTAATTCCAGATGCAGTGTAGTTCAAAACCAAGAATAAACATCATAACTCAATTAAGATAATTCAGCACCAGGAAAATTACTACTGTTTTCCCAAAAGGGACCGCTCATGTGGAATTCAAGTGACGATGGGGAGAGGAATCCAGGTCCTGACCCAGTTATGTTCCAGGAAATGTCCTTTAAGTTCCTCAAGGAGAGGAGCTGGAAGCCCAGGCTTGACCTGTCCTGTTCTTCAAAGGCATCCTTGTACAACCCTAGAACACAGGCATTTTAAGGAAGGGGAGAATCACAAGTTACAGCTGCAGAGACTGAAAGTTCCAGTGCAAGGCAAGCTATAGAAGGAAGAAGACAGGGAGGTGGTGGCTCAGTTCCATTGGGAGGAAACTATTCCCTCCTCCTAAGCCCAGGCTTTGTATAGATTTTTCTGTTGTTGTCTTACATTTGATTTAATTGATCATGTCACCTGATCTTTGCTCTAAAGCCTAGAATCTTATCTGCATCTGTCCCTGCATGCAGACAAGACTGTAACAACTGCAAAATCAAAGGAGTGGCACATAGAGAGAGGTTTACAATGAAATGCCAAAACATGCCAGTGCCCCTCCTGCTGACATAACCAGGTAGACACTGGGAAGCTTGCGGGTTTTGATGAGGACCACTCTCCTCATCAGTGGCACTGCAGGTCAGCTCTGGCTTCACTGGGATCACTAGCAAAGGAAGCATTACAATTGCCCCCTTGAGATGTAAAGTACCATGTGGCAAGGTAGAGGTATTTTGGCTTTGGTGAGATCTGTGAATCCAAAGCTACTTCCTCCTGTCAAAAGAATATAAGCTGAATTCTTCTACAGGCTGGAATCATGAAGTGTGATCTGCCTTAAATATTAGCTCCTTACATAGTATCGTGTCTCCTCCCTTAGGTGTTAATGTAATTGAGCCCATCAACGTCCTCCCCAGAATGCCTCCCCTCGGGAAAGTGAATTCATTTAAAAACACAATAGCTCATGGGAAGAATAATAATCCCACTAATGAGACACTGGACTTACACTTCCTAGGAAGTCCTCCCTCCATGCAGCAGGTTCTATAGAGCGCCACAGCCAACCCTGCCTGCTTCCTGATCTCCAACTCAAATCAGGAAAATTTACTTTTCCCCTTCCTGTTTCTTTTTTCTTTTTTGTTTTTCTTTTCTTTTTTTTTTCTTTTTTTTTGTGACAGGGTTTTTCCATATAACAGTACTAGCTGTCCTGAAACTTGCTTTGTAGACAAGGCTGGTCTCAAATGCATTGAGATTTGCCTGTCTCTGCCTCCACAGTGCTGGGATTAAAGGCATATGCTACCACCATCCAGCTCCCCTTCTTTTTTCATCTTCAAATGCCAAAGAAAATCCTTTGCATGCTTGGGTGACCTGCTGAACTGTCTCACTGTTTCTCTGAAACACACACACTCACATACACATATACTCACATACGCACACGTGCGCACACACATGCACGCACATACTTGTACACACACACACACTCACAAGCACTGCATCAGGGTTTCCTCATGAGGGAGTAGGAGTGTCCTGGCCCGCCTCCGAAGATGCTGATGGAAAACTGCAGTTGGCCGTTAGTGTGTGGAGAGAGATTTAGAAAGACATGGAGGACAAGCGTGAAACACAACATAAAGCCTGTGCAGATGACATCATGACCCTCCGACATGCTGTGATTTGTACATCAGAAGCTTGCTGTAAGGATCCACAGGGCAGGTGCTGTCATTTGCAGGACTGAGCCAGCCAACTTCATGACTCCAGGGACAGCCCCAGGGAGCCTGGGATGGATGTTTAATATAAATTGTGTTATGTGAGATATGGCCCCTGTGTGCACAGAAATGTTCGATTTATTAGGCCATAGTTTAATAAGGCTCTGTTTAACCTGGAAACAATCTGTTCATGGTACGTAGGCTGTGCTTTAAATGGGTATGTCACACAACTACCCTCTCCTCTCGGCGCTCTCAGGGTCGTGGGAATGCAGGACTAAGGCTGAGTGGTGGAGCTTCCTGAGTCTGGCTCAGAGAAAATGGACACAGGACTCTGTATATTCCATATGCAGAATTGCTCTTTTCCATATTGAGGGTAGGGGAGTTACTAGATCAACATGTCTACATAAGGACCATAAGGATAGCTTATCATTGTTAGGCCATGCATGACAGGGGAATTCTTCATGATGGTCAGTAATGCATGTGCCCCACCTGCCTCAGGATTGACAGGAAAACCCACGACTGGGGCAGGACAGGCCTCCTAAAAGGGGGACCACATTCACTCGGTGGCCACTGACATGATTCCTGTTGCTTTGTGTTTGCTGAGGATTTTCTGTTTAATGCAGGTCATGAGACCCTCGATAAGCAAATGCATTGATTTTTTTTTCTAGACCCTTCTAGAACTGGTTGGCCCTGTATAGATCTATGTTTATGATTATTAGCTAGATGTTGTATAGTGCAAGAATCCTAAACTCTAGTCAGATGGAAAGAAGATTCTGGCTCAAGCAGATGAACTTATGTGTGATGACTGTGAACATGGATTCTGAGCTCAACTGGCTGCTGGGACCTTGTGTGCTGCACCTACAGTTCCATCCTGACCAGTTTCTGAAACCTTTCCAAGATGATTTGGTGTGTGTGTGTGTGTGTGTTGTGTGTGTGGTGTGTATGTGTGTGTGTGTGTGTGTGTACACGCACGCACACATGTTGCCTACGTCTTCATTTCTGTGTGTACTTCTTCTTGGATCCAGAATTCAACTTCATGGTTCTCTGCCCATTGGAATACCAGTATGATTTTGAGAAACAGTCTCTCACCAATTGTGGAGCTCGTCAGTCCTCCTAGACTCCATCCTGAGAATCTCAAGAGTCAGGATCACCACTGTGTGCTAGTGCTGCCGACATTATATGCGGGTGCTGGGACACTAACTTAGGTCCTCACAGTTGTCTGACAAGTACTCTGCCAACTGAGGAATCCCCCCAACACAATCCCTAGTTCCAGTTTCTTAGCCCCAATGTTCACCATGAATGTCACTCGCTGGGGCTCTCATGAACTGGATGTTCCTCAGAATGTGGAAGCCCATATCCCATTTCCCAGGGCAGAGGTTAAGTGGTATCTGTCAATCTGTGCCAATGTGACTTTGACCTGTGCCCTGACAAAAGATGACAACCCAAGATGAAGAACACTAAGAAGTTTTCGGCCTGTTGGTCAGAACAGTCACCAAAATGCTAGAGGTTTGGCTGTGTGGAGTCAGTACGTCTCCTCCCCTTCTCATTTTTACCAGGGATTGTCTCTTCTGAGGCTCTCAGGGCCTCTGTTTCTAGTCTCTCTGAGCTTTAGATATTGAAGGTGACCATGGTGTGCTTGATACTTCTTATCCTGTGATATCGTTTCTGACACCTTTCTCAGTGTGTCTGTCTACTATGAGGGACCCATGCTACACAACGTAAGTTCAGAGCATCCACAGTAATTGCAAGTCCAGAGGAGATCTTTCTTCCCTTCGGGACACCGGGTCTTTTTGTGGGATAACCCTTCTGTATGCTGTGAATATGTATTCCTCTCATTGGCTGATGAAAAGGCTGATTTGGCCAATAGCAAGGCAGAATAAAGCTAGGTGGGAAAGTCAAACAGAGGTACAGAGAGAAAGAAGGGTGGAGTCATATGAGACAAAAATCAGCACCCAAGACACAACACACAAGTGGACAGGTAAAGCCACAGCCACAGGGCAATACATAGATTAAAAGAAGTGGGTAAATTTAAATGTAAGAGATATTAATAATAAGCTTGAGTTATAAGCCAAAAATTTGTAATCAATATAACCTTCTGAGTTTATTATTATTATTATTATTATTATTATTATTATTATTATTATTGTATTTCGAGACAGAGTTTCTCTGTGTAACATTCCTAACTGTACTGGAACTAATTCTTTGTAGTCCAGGCTGGCTTTGAGCTCAGGGAGATCTGCCTCCTGAGTGCTGGGATTAAAGGCGTGCACTACCACTCCCAGCCTGAGTGCTTATTTCAAAGCTGCTGCTTGACGGTGCAGTCCAAAGAAACTTCCTGTTGAAGTTGCTGCCTCAGGCCTGCTCCAGCTGAGGTAGCTGGCTCAAATCTGATCTGGCAGAGGTCACTAGCTCAGGCCTGTTCCCACAGAAGTCCCTGTCTTGGTCCTGCTCCCTCAGAAGTCCCTAGCTTGTGTCTGTTCCCAAGGAGGTTCCTGGCTTGGGCCTGGTCCCACAGAGGTCTCTCTCTTGGGCTTGCTTCCTTGGAGGTCCCTGACTCACGCCCAGACTCACAGAGGTCTCTGTCTCCCATTTGTTTTTTCAAATGACCGTATGAACTTTGTTAAAGACTAAGAAATAAAACAAGGTCACCTGTTGACTTGATGGTTCCTGGAAACTTTCTGATCTGAAACCATCCTAAGAGGGTACAATGTATTTGAATTTTGAGAAATGTGGCATAAATCAGAAACTATAATTCATAACATATGAAACAATACTTAGATATAAACTTAGCCACTTTTCTATAAAAAATGAATAAGAATTTCTTATTAGTAGAAAAACTGGAATCATGGCTAAAGAGGCGCCTCAATGGATAAAGCCCTTGTCATGCAATCCTGTTGACCTGAGTTCAGATCCTCGGAAGTCATGTAAAAGCCAAATACAGTAGGACATACATCTCTCTAGTCACAGCGTGATCCTAGCAGGAGTTAGGAGGCAGAGGAAAAATAATGAACTAAAACTCACAGGCCAGTCAGTCCGGTGCATGCATCAGTGAACCAAAAAAAAAAAAAAACCTGTTTCAAACAAAGTGGAAGGCATGGACAGACACCCAACATTATCTTCTGACCTATACAAGCCTACCACAGCACACACACACACACACACAAACACACACACAAGAGAGAGAGAGAGAGAGAGAGAGAGAGAGAGAGATTCAAGCATTCTAAATGCTTTTGGATAATTTAGTGAAGGAAATGACGCTATTTGGGCATTGTTAAATTAGGATTCTTTTAGTTATTCGTTTAGAAGGGATGGAGATGTTACTTAAGAGATAATAATGTATCCGATTTGGCATTTTCTTAAACCAGTCTGAAACGATGAAATGACAGCAGTAAATCTGCCACTTGGAACCTTAAATGATTTCCATTGCTCTGGGGCCTCAGTCTAACAGCTGGTTTATGATGTGGTTTCAGGGTAACACATTTAAGCCTGGTTTGTTCCTTCCTCCGAAGCGGACATGAATCCATAAAGCTTTTAAAATGATGACTCTAAAATATACAAAAGAATTCTCAGAGGCATGTTTTCAGATTGTTTATGTAAGGCCTTAGATTTCTGACTTTCCCTCCATGATCTTCTGTGGAATGCTGTCTCAGGGTTAGCGAATGAATATGTAACGCCACCCAGGCAAGGATGACTCAGCCACCTGCCATCCAGTACCATTCTGATTCACCTTTTACTCCAAATATCTTAAATGTTGTATGCATATCACCTGGGTAACTGCTGATTGTCTAGGCCCACTGAGTCAGAACCTCTGAGTGTGATTCTAGACCCCAGACTGGGGAATCAGTGTGTTAATGGGTTCAAATGGGGTGATTAGAGAAATGACAGGGGGCTAGCTCTACTCCTCATCGACTTCAGATCCTAGCTCTGGGAAAAGGATGCCTGGGGAGATCCTGACACATAGAAGCTCAAGCTTTTCAAAGGGATTGCTGCATTGCTGTAGGTTAAGGGCCACGGTGACTTGCCCTGTGTGACTGGCCTCTGCTATTCCAACCCTCCCTCCCAAGCCCTCAGCCTCGAATTGCAAAATCCTGGTGTCTTTGGCTGCATAGCCTGCTTTCCAGCCTGCCTCTGTTTTGCTTGAATCCTATGGATTCTGCTCCTCTCTTCAGCCTATCCTACCACATTCCCCTCTTCTCTCTCATAAACCAGAGCCTGTTCTTAAAGGATGCCCTCCATCCTTTGACAAAGCTCTCTATGCCAAGAGATCCTCTCGGAGGATTTGTTCCAGGCAGTGTGTCCTACTTTCTCTGTTCTGTGAAGCATTATTCCAGAGGCCTACCCTGGGAGCAGCTATCTGCTCCCGAGATTTTTAACTCCAGAGGGTGGAGAGCTCTCCTTGTAATCCAACGCCCATCCTGAAACAGGATGGAAGCCTCAGGAGCCTCAAGGGGAACCACGGATGCATAAGGAGTATGTGGACTGTGCTGAGTGGGTATGATGTGGCCTGAAAGCTCCCTGGTTACAGCAAGTTCTCCACTCTGGTGTCCATTCTGGAATCTTCATGATCCCACCTTTACATAGCTATCATCACTGGTTCTTTGGAGTCAAGTGTGAATGTCTTTTTCCACAGGAAGTCTTCCTTGGCCCGAGACACAGAGCAGTTTTCACTGTGTTTCAGGGACCCTGTATACCTGTGCATTCCTACTTGCTTGAGTATGCAAATCCTCAATATCAAGAGCTCCGTAAGAGCAAAGATTGAAACTTCAGTATCCAATACCATCTGTGCCACACAGTCAGTGTTCAATAGGTGTTTGCTGGAACAATGAGCTACTAAGCTAAATGGTAAGATGAGGCCCTCCCCTCATGCCTTCCATGGGCATTTTAACACCCACCGTGCTGTGCCGAGAAAGGAAGTGTCTCTTCCCACAGGTGTCAGACTCGCTGCCATGCAGCAAGGTCCCCCAGGGACAGACTGCGTTTACTCATCTTTGCATCCCTGTAAACATGTAGCAGTTAGCATGAATAACATATATGTTCAATTCTGTGTCTCCAAATAAGGATACCTTTGAATTTTGACCAAGGCAATCCTGAACTATAAGATGTCCTCCAACATTGCTATCTTTTTATGTACACTAGATGTGCTAAGTACACTTCCCATCACTTGACAATGCCATATATACCTTCAAACACATCAATGGCAAATGTCCTTGTGGCAAAAAGGTCAGAAAAAAAAGATAATGCTTCCTGTGGTGAGAATCTAGAGTCAACTGGGTTCTTCACAACTAAGAACCAGTGAGCTCTGTGGAGATGTCCCCTGTGGGCTGACACTGGATTACGGCATCTGTGCAGTAGCAAGCAGTGATGGTTCAAGGGAATGTCTGCCACCCATAACAGACAGTAGTGGGCAGTCTTGAAACTGCAGTGATTTCATTTTTACTAAGCACTAGTATTTCCAGGAACCTGACACTAGGTCACCCATGCATAGTTATTTGATCTTCACAGTGCACAAAGAAGGAAACGGAGAGTTTCGAGTCATTGACACAAGTTAGTGCATTTGACGAGACTGAAAGTCTCTCCGGGGCATGTGACGCCACTCTTCTGTAATTACTTCTTCAGGAATAAGAAATGCCAGAGTTCCCAGGTGAAAGCATGTCGCTAAAAACTAAAGTCCTAGAGCTGACAAGATGGTTCGGCAGGGAAAGGTGCTCTCTGACAGGCCCAGTGACCTGAGTTCCGTCCTGGGGCCCACACAGTAGAAGGAGAAAACCTATTCCCACAAGTTGCCCTCTGATCTCTCTACATATGCACTGTGCCACTCAAGATACTGTCTCCCCCTCAGCACACACACACACACAAACACACACACACGCACGCATGCGTGCTCTCACACACACAATAAAGAAAGAAAGAAAGAAAGAAAGAAAGAAAGAAAGAAAGAAAGAAAACCATGGTATGTGGTGGTGACACTGGCTTGTAATCTTAGCCCTCGGAGGCTAAAGCAGGAAGACAGAAAGTTTGAGAAAAGCCTGTCTCAGAAAATAATAATAATAATAATAACTTTTAAAAACGTGTCATGTACACGTTGTCATGTACAGCATGGAGTAGTGTTTTATGAAGTAAGTTGTGGATGAATTTAGATGGGTGTCCAGAGTTGCAGGAAGAGTGGGGTGCATTGACAATGAGATTTGAGAAATACTTTGGGGACGTGGCAAGAAAAGAGCCAGAAAGCGGTGGCACTGAAGCCCAAGGGTATCTTTAGGCTGCCTCAACCTTCAAGTGACTTCTGGTGATTTCGAGACTGTGCTTGGCAGACAGCAGGGAATCCACAAAAGGACTCGCCTGACAGGACGTGATTACATGCCAATTAGCTCTGATTAGACTGTGGGAAAGGGCTGACTCAGAGAGCCAGGGATCTTTTGAATCATTTCTTAGTAATAAGGACAGTAATGCTAATAGGTCCTGTTTATTGAGTACTAATTACTCTCTGCAGCCGATAGAGGGTGGTTAAGAACTTCTAGGAAGGCAGGTCAGGAACCACAGAAATGAAGTTGAAACCTGGTCTCTCTAACATCCTGTCTGGTGATTTGAATTCCTCAAATTTTCCCAAGTCTTAGAACTTATTGAGGGCTTTGCTATTTGGATATTCAAATCAAATTTGGTCTCAAGGACTAGTTCTCTTTGGACTTCTTTTCAAAGTTTGTGTTATAATGCGGCCCTTATTTTCAGGAGTCTCTTCAGCCAGAAAGCCAAAGATATTAGATATTATTTCTCTTTCTAATATGATGCTAGTTCCTTAACTTTTAGTCCTTGTTTTGTTTCTAGGCAGTGTCTTGCTATGTAGCCCAGCCTGGCCTTGAACAGCAACTCTTCCTGCCTCAGCTTCCTGAGGCTGGGGGATTCCACGCATACACCTCCACATTAACTTTTTTTATTACTAATTTTATTTTAATTTTACATGGCGTATTTTTTATGACAACAGTTCAACCTGAATTCAAAGCATAGCTGGCCTAGAGCCCAGATCTCTTGCATCATTTTTCAAGTTTGCCTTTCCTTCTCAACAGATGTCGGTGCCTTTTTTGAAGAGGGCGTGTGGCTGCGTTATAACTTCCAGGCACCGGTGCTAACTGCTAGAGACTCAGGCAGCAAGGCTGAGAATCCTGCAGAGCAGCAGCCCTCGTCTCCAGACCTGGCCCAGGAGCAGATCCACTTCAGCTTCAGCACCACCAAGGCTCCCTGCATCCTCCTCTACGTCAGCTCCCTCACCACTGACTTCCTAGCTGTGCTGGTCAAGCCCACAGGTAAGGACAAGCGTCCTTAGCCTTCTACCTTCTGACAGTAGTCAGACCAAAGAGGCTAGAGTCAGAATTGCTCTCAGCTGACAATTTATTTCCCGTGAGATGTTGAGCAAATCATCTGCTTCCTTTGAACCTCATTGCCATCTGGAAGTCAGAAGAACAACTTTCTCATTGAGAGCTTATAGTAACAATTTTATGGAACACACAGGCTCTTTTCATATTATATGAACATGAGATGAATTTCAATGTAGAATGATTGTGTTTGTTCCTGTCAAGTAAATACCTTTGCTACTGTGCTAAGTCTTAGCATGCTCTGAAGTAGTGAAATTTATCATAGGTTAATGAATGAATTGCCCTGATTTATGATAATGTATCATATCAATAGATTCCAGTGAAATGTAGAAAATATCTATGAAAGTAGAAAATCAGAAATGCTTCCATCCCTAAAGCCTCCCTGAACTTTACACTCACAAATACATCCATGGAGAGATAGTTGCTGGGAGCACAGGGGATGTTTTCATTTGTGAATTTCTGAACTTGGGAATCTAGTTAGGCCTGAAGTACATAAAAGTACATAAACCTCTTTTTTAGATCAGGAGCTAGGGTGCTGATACAGGTGTGCACACATGTCCAGGTCAGAAGACAACCTCCGGTATTGGTCTTCACCTTGCCTCTTTATTGAGACAGGGTCTCTTATTGTTCACCACTACATATGCCTGGTTAGACCAAGAAATTTCCAGGATTCTCCTGCTTCAGCCTCCCATCTCACCATCACCATGCTGGAATTACAGACATAAGCTTCTGGATCCAACCTTCCATGGGTTTTGAAAACCCAGACTTAGGCAGGTGTGAGTCTGGGACCTCAGAGGGAGTAGGCATGAGCCAGGACCTCTGTGTGTTCAGACATTGGTCTGGGACATCAAAGGGAATAGGGAGGATCCTGAAACCTCTATGGGTCCAGACATGAGACTGAGACCTCTGAGAGAGTAAGCCTGAGCCAGGTCCTCTGTGGTTCTGGGCACACCTGAGCCTGGGAACTCTGAGGCAGTACACAGGAGTCAGAGAGCTTTGTAGGACCAACTCCAATCCAGGGACCTCTGCAAGAGTGGATCCAGACCAGGATTTACAGAAACAGGTCAAAGCCAGAAACCTAGGCCAAAGTAGGTCTGAGACAGCAAACTCCAAGGAAGCAGAGCAAAACCCTGGGAGTGCTGAGCTATCTCCAAGAACATTAGGTCCTAGCTAGAGCACTAAGACACCAAAAAGAGATCAAGGGGATACAAATCAGAAAAGAAATCAAACTCTCACTGTTTGCTGATAATATGATAGTTTACATAAGTGATCCCAAAAATTCTACCAAGGAATTCTGCAACTCATAAACACTTTCAGTAATATAGCAGGATACAAGATAAGTTAAAAAAATCAGTAGCTCTCCTGTACACAGATGATACAAGGGCTAGTGAAGAAATCAGAGAAACAACACCCTTCACAATAGCCACAAATACCTTAAAATATCCTGGAGTAACTCTAACCAAACAAGTGGAAGACTTGTATGATAAGAACTTTAAATCTTTGAAGAAAGAAATTGAAGAAGACACCAGGAAATGGAAAGATCTCCCATGCTCTTGGGTAGGCAGAATTAACACAGTAAAAATGACAATCTTACAGAAAGCAATCCACAGAATCAACATAATGCCCATCAAAATCCTAGCAAAATTCTTCACAGACATTGAAAGAATCATATGGAACTTCATATGGAAAAGCAAAACCCCAGGATAGCCAAAACAATCCTGTACAATAAAAGAGCTTCTGGAGGCATCACAATTCCTGACTTCAAACTCTACTACAGCACTACAATACTGAAAACAGCCTGGTATTGGTGTAAGAACAGACAGAGAGACCAATGGAACCAAATAGAAGATCTGGATATCAATCCACACATCTTCCAACACCTGATTTTTGACTAAGAAGCAAAAATTATCAAATGGAAAAAAGAAAGCATACTTAGCAACTGGTGCTGGCATAACTGGATATCAATAAGTAGAAGAATGAAAATAGATCCATATCTATCACCATGCACAAAACTCAAAGACCTCAACATAAAGCTAGCCACCCTGAACCTTATAGAAAAAAAAATGGGAAGTACACTTGAATGCATGGGCACAAGAGACTACTTCCTAAATATAACCCCAGTAGCACAGACACTGAGAGAAACAATTAATAAATGGGACCTCCTGAAACTAAGAAGCTTCTGTAAAGAAAAGGACATGGTCAACAAGACAAAATGATAGCCTACAGAATGGGAAAAGATCTTCACTAACCCCACATTAGACAGAGGTCTGATCTCCAAAATATACAAAGGACTCAAGAAATTGGTCATCAAAAAAACAAATAATCCAATAAAAAAAATGGAGTACAGACCTAAACAGAGAACTCTCAACAGAAGAATCTAAAATGACTAAAAGACACTTAAGGAAATGTTCAAAATCCTTAGTCATCAGAGAAATGCAAATCAAAACAACTCTGAGATTCTATCTTACATCTGTAAGAATGGCCAGGATCAAAAATACTGATGACAATTTATGCCGGAGAGGTTGTGGTATAAAGGGAACACTTCTGCATTACTGGTGGGAATGCAAGCTGGTACAGCCCCTTTGGATGTCAGTGTGGCGATTTCTCAGAAAATTAGGAAACAACCTTCCTCAAGACCCAGTAATACCACTTTTGGGTATATATCTAAAAGTTGCTCAATTGTGCCACAAGAACTCAACTATATTCATAGTAGCACTATTTGCCATAGCCAGAACCTGGAAACAACCTAAATGCCCCACGACCAAAGAATGGATAAGGAAAATGTGGTACATTTACACAATGGAGTACTACACAGCAGAAAAAAAATAATGACAGCTTGAATTTTGCAGGAAAATGGATGGAGTTAGAAAACATTATTTTTAGTGAGGTAACCCAGACACAGAAAGACAATTGTCCCATATACTCACTCATAGGTGGTTTTTAAACATAAAGTAAAGAAAACCAGCCTACAAACCACAATCCCAGAGAACTTAGACAACAATACGGACACTAAGAGAGACTTACATAGATCTAATCTACATGGGAAGTAGAAAAAGACAAGATCTCCTGAGTAAATTGGGAGCATGAGGACCTTGGGAGAGGGTTGAAGGGGAGGGGAGAAGCAGGAAGGGGAGCAGAGAAAAATATAGAGCTCAATAAAAATTAATTTAAAAAAAGAAATCGCAAAAAAAGAAAAGAAAAGAAAATCCAGACTTAACCCACTGGAGTTATCTTCCCAGTCTTTTGAAGTCATCTTTTTAAATCCTTTATTAAATCTATTCTTTGAAAAATGTTCTACACAAATAATATATTCTGAGTACTGGTATCTCCCATATCTCCCTTTCACCCCTTTTAACAGCCACCCTACCACCCACTTCATCTCCACAAATCCCTTTTCCCTATTCATACCATTTTGTTTTATAGCCACTAAGTTTAACTAGGTCTATATGTGCGACCTAGAGTTTGCATCTATCCATGGGAACATAGCGGGCTCATCAATGGGGACAAACTGAAGATAATCTCTGCCCCTCATCCAGAATCCATTGGTAGGCTATAGTTCACCAAAGAGGGATAGGCAAGTGGGCTCCTCCTGCTATATGATTGACTGTTGACAGGCCCATCACGGCCCTCTTGTTTATCCTCTGGACACTAAGCCAAAGGATCCAAGTGAGAATATGCAAGTGACTTTGGCATTCAGCAACACTCTATAAAGATTCTTACTAGAACAAAAGTATACAAATAAACACGCTGCACATGGAAGAATCTATTTTCTCTCTCTCTAAAACCTGCATGTGTGTGTGTGTGTGTGAGTGTGTGTGTGTGTGTGTGTGTAAGAACTTTGTTTTTTTAAATACAAGTGTTTTAGGTGTAACTCTTTAACTCACTTCCTATGGAATGTGTGAGTTTAAAATACAGGAGTTTTCTCCCCTATTGGCCATCTCTTCTTGCCCTTGAATGGATGTTCAAGGTTGATACCTTGAAAGTGTCAAAAATCTGATGATCATGTAAAACTGGACACAGCTGTCTGCTCCTCTGTCACTTCCTTACTAAAATTTGCTTCCCAGCTATAAATGTGGTGATTCACATGTGTATTGCCTATGTCCACATTACATGCATGGTGCTCCTGTGGGGGCATTTATCATGTGAAAGAGAATCATTTGATCTATTCTACAGTATCAATAGTTGGAATATAGTATTAGTGTTGAACCATCTTAGAGAATAAGATTTTCTTCTATGAGAGCCAAAATATTACAACTGTAGAGCTAAATATTTGGAAAAATAGTGAATTTTCAAATACACTCTCTGGGCAATATACTGTAAGTTTTAAAAAATGAAAGAAAATTATGTGTCCCAGAGCCCCAGAATTTCCTCTTTCAGAATTTATTAATGAAAAAAAAAGCCCCAAATCAGCATCTTAAGCAAGAATATATTTATTGTAGTGTTGCTTATAAAAATATAAAAGTAAAGTAAAGCAATCTAAAAGAGGGCCATTGGTTTACAGTCTACTATGTACCCATTAAAATAGTGTTTGTGAAAAATCATTAAAGACATAGGGGCAGTTCATATAAGGCTACACTAAGAGAAGGCAAGATATAGCCTTAAATATATAATATCAACTTAGCTCTATAAAACAAACACGAATAAGACAGAAGAGCAACAATGTGAGCACAGACTGTGGTTAGATGTGCATGATTTGTTTCTCCCGAGTGATACCATTTTGCGCTTGTCAGATGCTCACTTTGAGTACATGTCGCTTTTCTAATAAAAATAAATAAATACGTCAGTAAAACCAGAAAGCAGGAACTCAAGAGAGAAGAATACTCAATCCCCATGCTTCAGGGGTTCAAGCAATTACTGGCCTGGATCAGACTCAGTGGGTTTTTTAATCCATTGATGTTCTCCCTTGTGTACCAGCCTCCTAGTGGGCAGACAGTCTGTGGCTTCTCATGTCTCACAAGAGGAGGCTGTCATCTTGAAAGTGTCAAGAATCTGATGAGCATGTACTGCTGGACATGATGCTGTCTGCCTCTCTGTTACTTCCTTGCTAAAATTTGCTTTCCAGTTATATACATGGTAATTCACATGCATATTGCCTATGTCCACATTGCATGCATGGTGCTCCTGTGGGGGCATTGATCATGTGAAAGAGCTTCATTTGATTGACTCTACCATAATGGCTGCCAGTTAATGGTGCTCACCTGTGCACAACTCTCCTAAGTGCCTTGGATGCATTGATTCTGATGAGCTTCACAATACGATGGGTTAGATACAATTCTCCTCCTTTCCTCTGGATGGAAAGGCTGGGGTACAGAAATATCAGGAGTTTTGCATAATTAGCTGGTAAAGGGTATGTGCGGGTGGTCTCTGGATGCAGGTATCTGAATTCAGGTGGGAATTCTCCATTGAAGACACTCTCAAAACAGGCTGGATGTAGTTGGAAATCAAAACCAGATATTTTCTTTGTGGGTTTGGGAAACCATCCTTAAAGTATTGGGGGAAATGTAATCTTTCCACACTCCAAATACCACTATCTGTTTGTTAACTGAAATATACAATAAATAAAAAAGTTCAAAGAAAGCTTTAAGGAAAAAAATAGTAAGATCTATTGTATTAGTTAGGGTTTCTATTGCTGTGAATAGACACCATAATCACAGCAACTCTTATAAGGGAAAACATTTAACTGGGGGGCCTTACAGTTTCAGAGGTTTTGTCCATTATCATTATGGCAGGACATAGCAGACATGGTGCTAGAGAAGGTGCTGAGAGTCCTACATCTTGATCCACAGGCAACAGGAAGTGAACTGTCTTACTAGGTATAGCTTGAGCATAGGAGACCACAAAGCCCACCCCCATAATGACACCCTTCCTCCAACAAGAATATGACTATTCCAACAAAATCACACTTCTTAATAATGCCACTCCCTTTGGGGACCATTTTTTTCAAACCACCGCATTTATAGATGCCAATGTGTGGGGTAGGGGGTACTAAACAAACAATTTAAAAGCCTTAAGTAAATATCCTGGCTTCATCAGACTTCACATATCTAAAGCTCTTTCTCTGTTTCTCAGAGTCAGCCTCCCTGAACCCTCCTTGTCCTGACAGCCACCACTTCTGCCTCTCAGAGTCTGTGTTCTGATTCCTAACTGATTGTCTATCTTCCCTGCTCTTGTGGGCCATCCAGGTAAATGAATTCCATAGAGCCTACCTTCATGGTGACCCACGACCTTTGCTCCAACTACTGCTCTCCAAACCAAACCTCTTCTATCTCAGGCTTCCTGGTATTTTCCACATTGTGACACCGCAGAAAGTGAACTCACAAGAATGGCACAGAGGAAATGATAGGGTTGAGTTTGCAGTCCCCTCACCAGAGACACCAGCTGTCCCACCTCTTGTGTGTCTGCTGAGGAATGATGGGAGTCGTGCCCCTGCTACCTGTCAGTCTCAGATTTCTTCATTTTCCCTATGTCAGTGGCATATGCCCTTCATACCTAGGCTGGGCGGCCTGCCCTTACAAAGTATGAATGTTTAGTAGGGATATTGTATTGTGGCCCTATTAAGCATCATTAGATCTTTCTTTGTCTCTGTCTCTGTCTCTCTGTCTCTGTCTCTCTGTCTCTCTCTGTCTGTCTCTCTCTGTCTCTCTCTGTCTCTCTCTCTCTCTCTCTCTCTCTCACACACACACACACACACACACACACACACTAAAAACATGAGAGATAAATCCTATAACCTTCCAGTTGAGATGCATCAGACTTCTCAGAGAAGACCTATCTGGATTCAAATTCTGACTCTCCCTTTTGCTGCTGCCTTAGATAAACTGCGCGTAGCTTTTATTTGTGTTTCCTGATCTGTAAAATGCCATTCTCCACTAATGGCTTACTGTACAGAGGAGTGACCTGTTGAGTCTAAAACCTCAACATGGAAGATAAGGTGTCTGATCTACTTCTCTACTGCTGTGACAAAGCATCACAAATGGACCAACGGGTTAGAAAGAAGGCATCATTTGTGTCTTCCAGCTCCAAAGGCAAAGGGGTCTGTCATCATCATCATGGCAGCAGGCAGGTTGCTGAGCATTAGCTGAGAGCTGATATCCTGATCCACAAACAGGAAGCAGAGAGAGAGAGAGCACATTGGGAACGGAAGCTCAAAAGACCCCCACCCCTCAGTAACACACCTCCTTCAGCAAGGTCCACCACGCCTTCTAATCTTTCCCAAACAATTCCAACTGGGGACCAAGTATTAAGACATATGAACCTATTCGCATCAGCTCACCGCATCAGGGTTAGTAGGTACTTGAGCCAGAGTCTACCAATTCAGTCAACCTAGCCTTCACATCTCTTACTCTACAGTTTCAAGAAACAAGCTTACAAAGCCTCTGGGGCCATCTGTGCTCAGCTCTCATGCTCACACTCCCTGACCTCATCCCCCTCACTTCCCTCTGTGGTATACACCAGGTACCTTCCATTATACACCCTGACCAACCCTCACCTCCTGATGACTTCTGGCTTCAAACTCCAATTACATTCATTTTCAGTTTCATTTATTTGGCACGTAATGCATTGTTATCTGTCCCTGTTATAAATATGCCCTATCTTCCAGAGAGATGTGAAGCCCCCAGCACTACATTTTCTGCCTACAGTCAGTGCCCTGTAAGTGCTTGCTGATGGTAGTGGTGATGTTCGGGAGATAGTAAATCTGTTAAGCATGTGATTTGCTACAGCCAATAAAAGAGCAATTCCTTATAATGGCTTTAATTCACTTGTAAGATGAGCATGAGAAAAAAGAAGGGAACTGTCTCCCTATTTGAATAATATTTTACTTTAATGGGTAAATATTAACATTCTCCCTACCATCACTTAGTGGTCCTCTTCTGCTGTTACTCGAAAGGAATAAATGAATCATTTAAATGTTATTTTAATGTTATTACTCAAATGTTGCTGTGATTGTTTATAGATAGTCACAACCTATACATTTAGAGTTTTAGCTCATCCCTTTTTCTCAGAGCAAATAATTTCTGTTAATATTATGTGAAACACTTACAATAATTTTAAATCATATTTACAAAGCCCAAAGAATTCATAAAAAGGAACAAGGATGAAAATAACTTAATCTAGGTGGCAAATATAAAGGAGCCATTGATGAACAGTAGGAGAGACACTTTGGGATTTTGCATATTACCAGCTCCTCTGACCTCCAACCCACAGAGGAAGCTGCTTTTCTTTCACTTGTCCCTGTGTCCCTAGATCCACACAAAGCACTTAACCCATGCTGGGGATTTGGGACAGTTGTCAGTTTGGGATTCAACTCTGCACCTGGAGTCCGACAGACAGCTCACACGGGGGCTTGAAGGAAGGTGTGCTTTGCATAGGCACTGAATAGATTTGCTCCCAGGAAATGAATAAATGAATGGTCAATCTATACCAATGCATATCTAAGATATCTAATGTCTAAACTGGATGCCATATCACCCGCAGTGCATGCTGGGTATGGCAGCATGTATTTCTACTCTCAGTACCAGGTAGGCAGAGGTGAGAGGATCCTGGTGCTCGCTAGCCAACCAGTCAGGCCAAGTAAGTGAGCTTCAAATTCAGTGAGAGAATCTGCCTTAAAAATTAAGATGGAAAGCAACTGAAGAAGACATTCAATGTCATCCTCTGTCCTTCACGTGCTAGAACACACATGTGAAAATGCACAGAAATACACACACCACCAAAGACAACTTGATTTTTCTGCATGTTACCAAGCTCCTGATTGATTACATCCTTAAATACAAACAATAATTATTTCTTACACTAGTAGGATGAAGGGGAAGCCAGGGAAACACTGAGGGGAGGAGAGCGAACAGCTTGGAAAAGAGCAGCTTTCTCCACGGCACTGAAGTAGGAAGGGAATGGGATTTTCTAGAGAATAGGAGGGTTCCAAGGTAGTTTGGATGAAAGAGAGAAAGTGTCATGATGTGCAAATACAGCATCAAGCACAGCTCACAGAGGACAGGACTCCACAGCAACTTTAGGAACATAAACTTTCACCCTGTGAGCGACTGCGAGGCACTGAAGGGTTTTAAGTGAAGCAGCGAAAGAATCAGTTATCTGTTTTGAAAGATCTCTCGGTTTGCAAAGAAAATATTGGTAAGAAAGCACAAAAGCAAGACCCATAAACATTCAAGAAGTACCCACTAGCCAGGCAGTGATCTAAACAGTGGTTATAAAGTCCCAAGAAGCAGAAAAGAAAATTCTTGCTCTCATGGAGCTCTCGCTAAAACAAGAAAAGACAGACAAATGAATGAAATGGAATCTAGAATGTGCTGCATGGTGAGAACTGCCACGGGGGTGGAGCATAAGGCAAAAAAAAAAAAAAAAAAAAAGAAGAGCTGGCCAGGAAAAGGAGCGAGCAATTCCCCCTTTTCTAGAGAAGTCACGGGAACCATCACTAGGCATATGACCTAAGAGCAAATAGTTGAATGAGAGAGTAGACAGAGGAGCCCTGAGTGTTAAAGTCCTGGGACAAGAACTCTCTGGGCTTCTGGGGAAGCAGCTAGAAGGCTGATGTGTCGAGGCGAGGGATGAGTAGGGACAGAAGTGGGAAAGTAGTCTAAAGGTGACAGAGGAAGTTCATGGAAGGCATAGGGGGTCACGAATTCGCATAGGACGCGAATTTCACTTTGAGAGTGATAGGAAGTCCCTGCTACATTATGAACCGAGATTCACTCTGACCACTGTGTGGAACTGATGGGGGCAAAGGATAGGCTGGCATAGGAGAATGCTGGGGTGAGAACTGAAAGAGATGGTAGTGTGGAGGCTGCTACAAGCATCCAGATAAAGGAGGCTCTGCAGGTAGAAATGGAATAAACAAAACGTGGTAAGAGTCAGGGGCTGACTTCAAAATGAAGCCAAAAATTTCTTACAGTGCATGAAATACTGGAAAGGAAATTGCTAGGGTTACGGCAAGAATAGCTGGAAGCCTGAAATGCCCATTCACCAATGGGCATAAAACAATCATGAGACTGAGTCAGTGCCATGTATAAGGTGCCAAAGAGACATCCAAGCAGAAATATTGAGTTGCATGTTGGAAAGACTCAGATCAGGACAGAAGTTTGGTTGGATTACAGATTTGGGGTCTGATGTGCCTGCACCTTAAACAAAGCCTATTACTGAATACAATGACCATGGGGATGGATGTGGTGAAGGACTGTGCCAGTGGAGAAGCCAGAAATGAGTGAAGAAGTCCAAGTAGTAGATGCTGGACATCTGGTGCAGATCTCAGGTTCAGGAGAAAGGCACACATCTGTGTTAAGTGCTCTTGCAGAGGTCTTCAGGCCCCAGAGAGGGCAGCTTCAGGGCAGTCTGCAGATGGAAAATGCACGGCTATGGTGATGGGAAAGGCACAGGACCACAGAGAGAGGACCATCTCCTCTAATGCCATCTGTGTGGCTCCTGAGATGGAAAAGAAATAAATAGGTAATGTAGGCACATTTAGAAGACAAACATTGTAAGTTCTTTGTAGAAATAGCATAGCAAAGAAATTTTGATAAAATGTGAGGATAAAAATTTAAAAACAGGCACACCTTTAATGCCAGCACTTGGGAGGTAGACACAGGCAGATCTCTGAGTTCTAGGCCAGCCTGGTCTACAGGGCAAGTTCCAGGACAGCCAGGGATACAAAGAGAAAAAAAAAACAAAAAACAAAAAAAAAACAAAAAAAAAAACCTCAACAAAAGTAGTTTATTGAATTTTATTCAGGAAACAAAAATAAGATGTAATTATTTCTTAATTATACTAACTTTGAGCTCCAGGGAAACCGTTTACATTTTAAATGGCATGTGCTAGAATGCCTAAATATGGAAGGGGCACTTTAAATCACCATGCTCATTTATGTGCCTGTGTTAAATGTGTGCATGAGGAATGGCTGTATCAGAGACTGCCAAGACGGTTAGAATGGTTAGCGCTCTCTAGACAATGACGTTTCATGTAAGGTTTTACGGTGTATTTTTAGTTATGTGTATATGTAGTAATAAGTATGGGCATGTGTGAGTGCAGTTCCTGCCAAGTGCAGAAGAGGGCGTCAGATTCCCTGGGGTTGGAGGCACAGGTGATTATAAGCCACCCAGTTTGGGTGCTGGGAACCAAACTCGGGACCTCTCCAAGAACAGCATATATTCTTATCAACCAAACCACCTTCCTAGCCCCTTATTCCTTTCTTTTGCCTGTTTACAGTTTTGATTACTATCATTTTTATCTTATAATTTAAACTAGAACATCAGTTCTTTGAAAGAAAAATGAGAGACAACAAAGAATCCACTGGTGACGTGTTCATCAAACTCTTGCTAGAGACTGCTGGAGCCATTCTAAACCTTTGAGATGTCAAGTATTATTAAGTGTATGAAACCAATTTAAATTTAAAATGAAAAAAAATAATGTTTATAAATTATAAATAAAATTACAAGTAAGAAATAAAAATTGTCTTCACTTTGTTGGGGGAAGTGAAAAGAGAAAGTGAGCCATCAATGGGCTCAGGACACCTGGGACATCCATCTTGTCCTTAGATTGCATCTGATTAATCCTGAACCCTGAATACGATTCATTACCTTGTCCCTTTGGTCTCAGTGAGGCCACTCAAAATCCCATGCACTTATTTTTTGCAAATTATGTTTATTTTTAATAAGACTCATGATTCCTTTATACGCCAAATGTCAGACTCTACTGATTGGGGTGAGATAGTCCCTGCATTCCAGATTTATTTTTTATTTCATGTAGCATTTTTGTGGGCTTATAGGCATACCCACCATACTATATGGTATTTGTCCTCGTTCTTCATTTTTGAGCGCCATCCCCACTCAGAACATTTATACCATCTGCTGCTTCAACTTGATGATAATGGTCACTGGTGTCTGTCATTGGCAAACGTGAGCATGTGTCGTTCTGGCATGATTAGCCTAGACCTCTGGGTGGTGGATCCAAATTCACGACTGAAATGGCAGCTGTGGGCATGGAAGGGGCTGGGTCTATGTGAAGCCTGAGCTGCAGCAGTGGGTGAGGTGACCCTGAAATAGACCTTCAGTGAAAAAACACTGGGCCTCTTTCCTGTTGCTCCCTTAGGAAACTTGCAGATCCGGTACAACCTGGGAGGAACCAAAGAGCCATACAATATCGACGTGGACCACAGAAGCATAGCCAATGGACAACCCCACAGCATCAACATCACCCGGCATGAGAAGACCATAATCCTCAAGGTAATGATACGTGTGTAGACAATTACAGCACAATATTAAGATAATGTTATAGTCTCGCCACCTTATACTGTTTGGCCATTTCTTCTGGGAGAAGGTTTTTTTCTGGTTTTGTTTCTTAAACTGTGGATCAAACCTAGGGCTTTGCATGTGCTAAGTCAAGTTCTCTGCCACTGAGATATATCCCTAGTCATCTTTTTAATTTGTAGCAGAATCTCATTAAGTTGCCAAGGCTAAGGACTGAGGAGATGACTCAGTCATTAAGAACATTTGCTGCTCTTCTGGAGGATAATGAGTTCAGTTCCTGCATCCACATGGCTTCACAATTGCCTGTAGCTCTAGCTTCTGGAATCCACACATGTGAAACACACACAAACACACACAGATATACACATGCTAAATCATCATCATCATCATCATCATCATCATAATAATAATAATATTCCCCTGGTTTGCCCTGAGCTTGTGATTTCCCTGCCTTGGCCTCCCAAGTAGACATGCACCATGATTCTTTTTGGGAAGTGGGGCAGGTGGAATAGACAATTAATATTATACTTTCTACTCTAAATGTTTAACTTATGAAGTATAAATGTATACGCAGCTATCACTTGTTATTCGTGAGGAATTTGTTCCAGAATTCTTCAGAGATACCCAAATCTGAAGATGGTCAAGTCCATTATAGAAGATAGCATAGAATTCACACAGCATCTCTATATCGCTACCTACACACCTACAATCATCTCTACATTCCTTGCCAACCTCATACAATGTAAGTTCTGCATAAACAGTTGCCATGCTATACAAAGATATGGAAACAGGAAAATGTCATGCACATGCTCAAGACAAACAATCTTATTTTCAAATATTTCTGACCTAAGTTTGGTGGAACCCAAAGTTATAGATCCACAGATAAGGACAGTTAACTCTCATTCCTTCAGGAAAGGCAATGGCAGTTAAGGTGGAGAAATCTTTTAAAGATACGTAGAATAAATATTCCCTCTATAATCTTCATGGCCTCTTGCCTCATTTCTTAGCTATCATTTGAACTTCTTTCAGGCCACTTCTCATCCATCCCATCATTTTTCCTGGCTACAGTCTAAGGTATCTGAAGTTTGCCATGTTTCCCCACAAAGGATATTTTGGTCTCCCAGACCTATGTTTTTCATGACTCCAGTTCAATATAAATAACAATATTGGGTTTTCTGCTTCCTCTATGGAGGCATCCTTAAAAGTCCTCAAAATTCACTTCTTCTCTCAAAAATCTAAGGCTTCAGAAGACAAACTGGTGGTTTTATTATTGCCCTCAAGTTTTATTTCAGGTCCATTTACTGCCCCCACCCCACCACTGACTTTTATGATGAAGAAAGCACCCGGGGAGACACCATGAATAAAACACGACACGAAGATGTCTCCCTGGGAAGCAAGGCAGAAGATCAAGGAGGAGAGCTGTCACTGCACTGTCTAGGTGGAGCTCCATACAGATACCTGTCAGGACAAAGAGCAGGGGGAGGCTGCTTTGTCGCAAAGCAGAGTGGCAAGTGGCGGAACCTGGGCAGCCGCTCCCATCTCACCGGAGTCTGCCAGGTCCTGGGAAAGTCGGGTCTGCCCAGAAAAAGCAGACGCCCTGTCTCCTTTGAGTGCTGACGGATGTCAGATTCATAACTTGATGAGGAGGATGCATGTGGCCTTAGCAGTAAATGCCAGGGGGCATTTAAAAAAGAGATCCTCCCTAGGAAAACGACAGCATGCTGTTCCAGCCTGTTAGGCTACCTATCAAACATGGCATACGTGGGGTTATCTCACAGTGGCTGGCAGAGTCCTTGAGCCTTGCATAGTACCAGGCACATCTCATGTGTTACAAATTGTTGAGCATATCAAGCCTACTTTTTTTTAACCAGGACCCAAGCTTTATTCAGATAAGATGGGAGAGGGCTGGTGAGACTTGGTTAAAGGGTAAAGCTCTTGCCACCAAGTATGAGTACCTGAGTTCAAACCCAGAGTCCACAATGAAAGGCAAGAGTCAACTCCTGAGGGTCGTCCTGTGACCGCCACACACTCACAACAATGTGCACACCTGCACTCACTCACACACACACACCAATAGTAATAATGATAATAATATTTTAAAGCCAAGAGATAGATGCCTTTATGTTACTTTATGGACAATGTGTTCATTGATATTTAAATAAAATTTCTCTTTTTATATTTTTTTATTTTTGCTTTTTATCTGAATATGGTTTCCCCTTCCCTCTACTGCTCCCAGTTCCTAGCCGCCTCCTCTTGCATTTTGATCCATTCCTTTCTGTCTCTCATTAGAAAAGAACGGGATTCTAGGAGATAACAACAAAACATAACAAAATAAAATATAATAAGATAAAATAAAAATCTTCACGTAAAAGTTGGACAAGCCAAGCCAATAGAAAAATAAAAGAGCCACAAGAGAAGGAACAACAATCAGAGGCCCACTCATTTCACATTCAGAAGTCCCATAAAGCACTAAAAGCTATTGTATACATGAGTAGGGCCTGGTGCAGAGCCATGCACGCCCTGTGCTTGCTGCTCCAGTCTCTGGGAGTTTGTGTGAGCTTTGCTCAGTTGTTTCAGAGGGACTTACTCTCCTAGTGTCCTCAGACCCCTTTGTCTCCCTGACTCTTCTGCCTTCTCTTTTTTGGATTCCCTGAGCTCTGAGGAAAGAGATTTGATGGGCCCATCCTATTTAGAGCTGTGTACCAAGGACTCTCTATATGAAATGCCTTTTTGTGCATCTCTATATTTGTTCCCATCTGCTGCAGGAGGAGGCATCTGAAACATGATCCTAATTAGTCTTATCTGACGTGGAGTCAGCTATCAGGGTAAAAACTAAAAGATCAGAGAGGTGACTAGCCACAGTCACCTCTTACCTCTCAACTCCTCTGACCAAAAAGGGCTGAGATCCTGTTTACACAATGCCTTATCACTTCCTCTTTCCGCCTAGCCATATCACTTTCTGTTTCCTGTCTGTATAGACCTCCAGACCTCTATGGTTAAGTAGTTACTAGCTCCACCCTCTGATTTTGCAGGCAAGCTTTATTTGTCAGAACGCAAACAAAATATCACAACAGACATCTCTGATGAAGGCCGAATAAAGCAACAATCTATGAGTATAGCAGAGTATCATTAGGACTTATTTTATTGTTACATATTTTTTTAGAACAGTAGTGTTTGATTTTACCCTAAACCTCTGGGCTAATTAGACTCTGGTTCTTGGTCACCTAAGCACTGTTCAGGATGGGTTCCATCTCATGGAGTGGGTTTTAAGTCAAATTAGACATTGGTTGGTTACTCCCGCAAGGTTTGTGCCACCATTGCTCTATCATACTTTGAAGGCAGGACCGATTGTAGACCAAAGGTTTTGTGGTTGGACTGGAGTTTACTTTTCTCTTTTCGTAGCCTGCAGAGTACTTTTCTATGTCATAGATACTAGAACATGGGGATGAAGGTTCTATTTAGGCACTGGCTCAACATTTTCATGTTCACTGAGCTATGTGGGTGTTGTCTTCATCAGTGGGGCTTTACTGTCAGTTTGTGGAGAACAACCTGCTGTTTTGGCAACAGCCTGGGTTGTTTGGGGATTTTCATGGGATCCCCTTGGCCAATTGAATAGAACCCAGTCCGGCACTGGAAGCTTCATTTGGTGACAAGAGATGAACATTAAGGGTTCTGTCTCCTACATTATTTGGGGACTTCATTAGAAGACTTCACCTTCATATATGATAGGACATTTCCACGGCACTAGGATTTCACACCACATCTCAAATGCTCCTCTACAGCTCAGAGTCTAAAGCTCTTCTGTTCTAGCTCTTATTCCTTCATTCCCATCTTTCCTATCCCTTCCCACCCAATCTTCCCTTTCTTGCCCTGCCATGCTCCAGCCTACCTATAAAATCTATTCTATTTTCCACTACCAGGGAGATCCATGTGTTCCTCCTAGTTCCTTCCTCTACCTAACCTCTCTGGATCTAATTGTGACTTAGTTATCACTTTATTTAATGGCTAATATCCAAATATAAGTGAATACATATGATATTTATCTTTCTGGGTCTGGGTTACCTCTGAGTGATTTTTTTTAGCTCCATCCATTTGTCTGCAAATTTCATGGTGTCATTTTTTAACAACTGAGTAATACTCCATTGTGTAAATGTACCACATTTTCTTTATCCATTCTTCAATTGAATGGACATCCAGATTGTTTCTAATTTCTAGACATTATGAAAAGAGCACTAATGAACATGGTTTAGCAAGTGAACCTGTGGTAGGATGAGTGTCCTTTGTGTATATACCCAAGAGTGGTATAGCTGGGTCTTTAGGTAAATTGATTGCCAATTTTCTGAGAAATTGTCATACTGATTTCCATACTGGCTGTATAAATTTGTTCTCCCACCAGCAATGGAGGAGTACTTGCCTTGTTCCATATTCTCACCAGAGTGAACTGTCATTTGTGATTTTGATCTTAGCCACTCTGAAAGGTATAAGATGAAATCTCAAAGTAATTTTGATTTGCATTTCCTTGATGGCTAAGGATGTTGAACATTCGTTAAGTGCCTTTGGTCATTTGAGTATCCTGTACTGAGAGTTTTCTGTTTAGATCTCTACCCCATTTTTAATTGGCTTATTTGTTTTTTTTTATCTCTAGTTGATTAAGTTCTTTATATATTTTGGATATTAGCCCTCTACTGGATGTGGAACTGGGAAAAATATTTTTCCCATTCTGTAGGCTGCCACTTTGTCTGAATGATAGTGTCCTTTGCCTTATAGAAGCTTTTCAGTTTCCCCGGGTCTCATTTAATAATTGCTGATGTTAGTGTCTGCACTATTGGTGTTCTGATCAGAAAGCCTTCTCCTGGGCCAATATGTTTGAGTCTATTCCCCACTCTCTCTTCTACCAGATTCAGTGTGCCTAGTTTTATGTTGAGATCTTTGGTCCATTTTGAGTTGTGTGTTTGTGCAGGGTGATAAATATGAATCTATTAACATTCTTCTACATGCACCCATCCAGTTTGACCAGCACCTTTTGTTGAAGATGCTCTTTTTGCCAGTCTGTATTCCTGACTTTTTTAATCAAAAACCAACAACACCTTTCACAATAGCCTTAAATAATATAAAATATCTTGGGGTAACTGTAACCAAGCAAGTTAAAGACTTACATAATAAAAACTTCAAGTCTTAGAAGAAAGAGATTGAAGAAGATGGAAAGGTGTGAGTTTATGTCTGGGTCTTCTATTTGATTCCATTGATCAATGTGTCTGTTTTTTATGCCAATACCATGCTGTTTTTATTAGCATGGCTTTGCAGTATAACTTGAGTTCTGGAATGGTGAGACCACCCACAGTTCTTTTATTCAGTATTGTTTTAGCTATCCTGGGTTTTGTTTTTTTTTGTTGTTGTTGTTGTTTTTTTGTTTTTGTTTTTTTTTTGTTTTTGCTTTCCCATATGAATTTGAGTCTTATTCTTTCACAATCTGTGAAGAATAGTGTTGGGATTTTGATGAGAATTGCATTGTATCTGGAGGTTACTTTTGGTAGGATGGCCATTTTATTATGTTAATCCTACTGGTCCATGAGCATGGTTGGAAGACTTTTGAAAACTGCTTCTATTTCACTTGGGGTTATAAGTCTGTTTAAATTGCTTACCTGGTCTTTATTTAACTTTAAGTAAGTGGTATCTATCGAGAAAATACCATTTCTTTTAGATTTTCCAACTTGATAGAGTACATGGTTCAAAGTAGTTCCTTGTAATTCTCTGATTTTTCCTCAGTATCTGTTGCTCTGTCCCCCTTTTGTTTCTGATTTTGCTAATTTGGGTATTCTTTCTTCACCTTTTAGTTCATGCAAATAAGGGTTTATCAATATTACTGATTTTTCTCAAAGAACCAACTCTTCTTTTCATTGATTCTTTGTACTGTTCTCTTTGTTTCTGTTTTAATGATTTCAGCCCTCAGCTTGATTATTTCTTGCTGTCTACTCCTAAGTGTGCTTTTTGCTCTAGGGCTTTCAGATGTGCTTGTAGTGGCTAATATAAGATCTCTCTATTTTTGATTTTTATTTCTTATGTAGGCGCTTAGTGCTATACACTTTCTTCTTTGCACCGCTTTAATTGTGTCCTCTAAGTCTGGGTGTACTATGTGTCCTTTTTCATTGAATTCTATGAAGTCTTTCAGGTTTTTTTTCTTTATTTCTGTCTTGACCCAGTTTTCATCAAATAGAGAGTCTTTCAGTTTGTGAGTTTGTAGTCTTTCTGTTGTTTCTGTTACTGTTGATATCCATAGTGGTCTACTAGGATCCAGAGAGTTATTTCAGCTTTCTTGTGTCTGTAGAGACTTGCTTTGTCCCGAGTATGTGGTCAGTTTGGAGAAAGTGCCGTGAGGTACAGAGAAAAAGGTATTTGTGTGTGTGTTTGGGTAAAACATTCTGTAAATATCTGTTAGATCCATTTGTTTCATGACATCCATTAGCTCCAGCATTTCTGTTTGCTTTTTGTCTAATGTGGCCATGATTAAGGAGGTCCACAAGCACCTGGAATAAAGAATATCAAATATTTATTTATTTATTTGGGGAAAAACTCACAATAAGGGTAGAGAGCTGCAGTCCTCTGTGAGCCCTGGAAGTGGCAAACTGAGCTCCAACCACCAAACAAGAGAGAGAGAAAGAGCATGCTTCCTGTCTGCACTTATAGTACCTCAGACCACCCCCTAATTGGCTAGTATCCAAAAGGCTATTGGCTGAATGAATTCCCACAACACCCTGGATCACCTGTCTATTAATAAGAGTACAAAATTGAAATCTCCCACTATCAGAGTGTGAGGATCAATGTATGATTCAAGCTCAAGCAATGTTTCTTTTACAAACATGGTTGCCCGTGTTGCTCGTGTGTTATAGGGAATAGACAAATATTGTAGACAAATATTGCTTAAATTTGGTTTTATTGTGGAATATTTTAATTTCTCCATTAAGGTAATTGAGATTTGTTGGGTATAGAAGCCTTGCCTTGCAGCTGTGGTCTCTTAGAGTCTGCAGTACATCTTCTGGCTTTCAGAGTATCCATTGACAAGTGAGGTGTAATTCTAATAGGTCTGCCTTTATTTGTTACTTGATCTTTTCCCTTGCATCTTTTAATATTTCTTCTTCTATATATTTAGTGTTTTAATTATTATGTTGTGAGGAAGCTTTCTTTTCTGATCCAATTTACTTGGTGTTCTGTATGTTTCTTTTACTTTTATAAGCATCTTCCTTTTGTTAGAAAAATTTTCTTCCTCAGTTTTGTTGAAATTAATTTTCTGGGCCTTTGAACTGGGATTCTTCTCCTTCCACTAATTCTGTTATCTTTAGGTTTGGTCTTTTCATAGTGTTCCAGATTTCCTGGGTGTTTTGTGTTGGGAGTTTTCTAGATTAAACATTTTCTTTGATAAATGTATTCATTTCTTCTATCATATCTCAACACCCAAGATTCTCTCTTCCCTCTCTTGTATTCTGTTGGTAAAATTTGCCTCTGTAGTTCCTTTTTAGATTCCTGAAATTTTTATTCCAGAATTTCCTCAGTTTGGGTTTTCTTCATCAATTCTGTTTCCATTTTCATGTCTTAAACAATTTTATTCATTTTCTTCCACTGTTTGTCTTTTCCTGGGTTTCTTTGGGGATTTATTCCTTTCCTCTTTGAGGACCTCTACCATATGATTTTTTTAAGGTCTTTTTCTTTTACTTCAGCTATGTTGAAATATTCAGGGACTGCCTTGGTAAGATAGCTGGGCTCTAGTGGAGACATAGTATCCTGGCTGTTTGATTTTGGTTTTACATTGGCATCAAGGCATCTGGGATTAGGATGAGTATAGGTCTAGGTGTTGATGTCTGGTTTTGTCTTTGTTGGATGGGTGTTTTGTTCCTTTGTTTCTATTTCCTCTCTGCATGTCTAGACAGTGTTTTGACTGTGTGTTGCCTGATAGGAAATTTTCTTTGGACTTGGTAGTTGTGATCACTGCAGTTTCCAAGTAAAATATGTTTCTGGAGACTCAGAGTTGACGCAAACAAGGATAGGGGTTCGTCGAGCTAGGAGAGCAGAGTGCTGAACCAGGTTCTGCCTATTTCATCCACTTGAAATAGGAAGAGACCATGAAGAGAGGCTACCCCAGAGGCTCTGCTATTGTTCTGGGTATGAGACTGGGGGATTCAATCTGGAGGAACAGAGGAAGAGATAAAGATCTGTGGTCAACCTATCTGTGTAAGCTATTAATTTGCATTGACTTTTATATGAAATTTTATTTAATATTCCAGCTGTTTGACCCTTCTCTTCTTCAGTGTTCAACACAAGTACTATTTATCGGTGTAACTTTTAGATAGATTGACAGAAGACCTTGGTTCCTGACATATTGATGTGTATTATTACATTGTCCTTGGTTCGCATTTAGGTCAGGTATCAAGAATGCAAGTCTTGTGTGTTAATGTGCTTCCATCTATAGATGTGGCTGTTATTGCTGCTGTTAAGAATAGAGTCAGGCATGGTAGTCCTGGAATCTCATCACTTAAGAGAGACAAGAGGAGTGATATGAGTCCAAGGTCAGGACAGCTTTTGTAGCAATATCTGATCTCAACAATCAAAACAAATATTAAAAGTATATAAAATAGTGATTGATCAAACAGTTGAAAATGTTGGATGTTGTAAACCAAATGTTAAGAAGTCTCCTCTAATATGGGCACTCAAAGTCCTAGTTGGTATATAGCCTGAAATAATATAGGCATTTTTAAAATCTAGTCCGAATGTTTCATTTCATTGGTTTTTCCTCAGTAAATTATATACATCTCAAAAGTTTTGTTTCTGACACTGACAAACTAACCACATGATATGCATAAAAAGTGAAAAATCATTTAATATGTAGAAAGCATTGTAAATGCATTTGAAGTGTGGGAAAATAGTTAAATGTCATATCTAAATCAACTTGGGTCATTGAAATAGGAAATTTTAAAACACATTTATAGTTTAATTCTTGGCTCTCTGGAGTCTGATGTCAGATTCCAGTATAAATCTGAAACAAATGACCGAGAAGTGTCCCGCTGCTCCAGTGAGGCATGGCAGCATAGTAGGGATTGGTTTACTATGAGCGATGGGCTTGGGGAAATGTGTGGGTGGAGAGAGCTGCAGGAGAGGACAGAGCATTATGCCCTGGGTGTCAGCTGATTTAAAGGCTCAAGATGGCTCTCCCTATCACCATAGAACCCGTATGTCCAACATGATGTTGTGATGTCTGGGATTGTGTCTTCTTAAGAGAAGAAAGATCTAGGTGTGGAGACAAGAGTGTTGAAATAAAATACAAACACAATAAAGCTGTTTTGCTCCTACATTGCTGGTAGGAATGCAAACTGCTTCAGCCACTTTGGATATCAGTGTGGCAATTTCTCAAAAAATTAGGAAACAACCTTCCTCAAGACCCAGAAATACCACTTTTGAATATATATCCAAAAGATGCTCAATCATACCACAAGGACATGTGCTCAACTATGTTTATGGGGCCTATATTTGTCATAGCCAGAACCTGGAAACATCCCAAATGCCCCTTGGCCAAAAAATGGATAAGGAAAATGTGGTACATTTACACAATGGAGTACTACACAGCAGAAAAAAATGACATCTTGAAATTTGCAGGTAAATGGATGGAGATAGAAAACATTGTATTGAGTGAGGTAACCAAGACCCAGAAAGACAATTAGCATATATACTCACTCATAAGTGGTTTTATGACATAAAACAAAGAAAACCAGCCTACAAATCATAACCCCAGAGAACCTAGACAACAATGAGGACCCTAAGGGAGACATACAAGGATCTAATCTACATGGGAAGTAGGAAAAGACAAGATCTCCTGAGTAAATTGGGAACATGAGGACTATGGTAGAGGATAAAAGGGAGGGACAGGAAGGAAGGGAAGCAGAGAAAAATGTATAGCTCAATAAAATCAACAAAAAAAGAAGCTGTTCCACTACATAAATATTAGAATATCGAGTATCTGACCCAGTCAGACACTTCCATTAAATAGTTCCTAAAATTTGATTTTACAACTTTTAAAATTAGAAAATTCCCACCATTTTCACACTCCTCACCCTGACTCTTACGATCTTGCTTCCCTCACACCCTCTCAAAGTTGTGGCCTCTTTCCCTTTAGAATTGGAAGTTACCTATTGAAAATGCATAAATGCATGCCTACAATGTGCCAAGTCTGCTCAGTATTGCTTGCATGTGTGTGTTTTCGGGTCTGAACACTAGGTTTTGGATAACCATGTAGGGGGCTCATCTCTGGGAAAGACTAATTCTCTCTTTCCCAGCAGGGCTTAGTTGCCTGTAGCTCTTTGTCTTGGGATGAGTCCCCATGAGGTTTCCTCATGCAAACTATCATGTTCCATGGAATTGTCCTTGTTTAGGTCTCATTTAGGCAGCCACATTGTTGTGGTTTCATGGGTGCAACTTCCATGTCATTTCTAAGAGACATCAGCCCTTGTGGCTATTCGGACTAATATGGAAAATGCAGTCAGGAATTACAATGGCTTAGTAAGGTGGCAGCAGCAGGTTCTGCCATAAAATCCATGACTGCAGTAGCCATGGGTAATTGGCTAGGATTCCAGTAACAGGCAGTATTTCCCTTCTGTTGAGCGAGTCTTAATTTAAGTCCAATTACATAGACGAGTTGTTGCCAGATATGAGTGCCACTCTCAAACACTTTGGGACACCCTACCAGTTTGTCAATTTGTGGTTAATAGGTATCACGATTGATTGCTCTCCTTCCTTGGCAGCTTCTAGAGCACCTGCCAAGATGATGAACGCTTGTCCTCAGGGAAGAGGTTTTAGTGTCACATCCAGTCTGAAATCTCTGAGTCCCATTGTCCCAAGTGCTTGGTGTCTTCATCAGTAGAACCTTGACTTCAATCTGTGGGAAGTGACCAGGAGTAGCAGCATTAGTGTAATTGGGTTCCTCTCACTTAGGTTTAATCTAGGCTCTTTTTATTTCAGGGTTCAGTCAGGTATAGTTTTGTGCTAGCTTTAGGCCCATGGTCAAAAATTCCAATAATTTTTGGTAGGACCGCTACGTGCACACACCAAGGCTCACTGGTAAAGTTCTCTCCATTTTTGAATCACCAAAATCACTCCATCAATAGACAAATGAACAAGGAATGCAATAAAATCTTGCTTAAGATAATACCATTGTCATTAGGATAGGTGACCCCTTCCCAGGGAAGTCTGTTCTGTGTGTCACTCACTGGTGTTTTTAAACTGCAAATATCCATCCTCTGATGCTGGACCAAGTGCATTGCATTCAGAGTCTGCGACCTCGTGTCCAGGAATGGGGGCAGCTAGGTAGCTGCAGCTCCTTGTCACCTGAAAGTCTATGGAAGAGCCAGTGAAACACGTAATTATAGTAGTAGGTGCGGCGGGGCTGTGTTCGCAGCACCCCGGCCACCTGCTAGCTTATGCCCGAAATAACAATACACAAACTGTATTCATTTAAACACTGCTTGGCCCATTTCTATCTAGCCTCTTCTAGGCTAATTCTCACATATTAATTTAGCCCATTTCTAATTATCTGCATAGCACCGCGAGGTGCGCTTACCGGGGAGATTCTAGCCTACGTCCATCCTGGGTCGGAGCTTCATCGTGCATCTTCCCGGGAGCGGGGAGCATGGTGTCTCTCTGAGGCGTCTGCCCCCTAGAGGAGAGCTGTTGAGTCTGAGCTCACTTCCTCTTCCTCCCAGCATTCTGTTCTGTTTTCTCCACCCACCTGTGTTCTAACCTATGAGGGCCAGCCAAGCAGTTTCTTTATTTTTTTAACCAATGACCTTCCTCCATCATGTAATCATTGGCCTATCTTTTTATACTGTCTGTTGGGCTCTAGCATCTCAGAAGGAAAAGGATGTGTGTATGGGGCGCAGAGTGATTTGGACCTAGATGGGAAGAAAGAGTCCTGTGACCATGGATGTCCAACTGTAAGGAAGGGTCACTGGTTCACAAGACCATGAAAGCCACAGAATGTTTTCCATGGAAACCCTGTGAAGGCCCCCAAGGCACTGGGATGGTTGTACAATGACAAAGATAAAAAAAATAACAAAACGGAAGGCAGAGATGATGTAGCTGGATAGTGAACATGTTAACAAATCTGGCATCTAAACATCCCAAGATCTTCAAAGGCAAGTCTACAGATGCAATATATCAGCCTCTAATCACTTTAACTGAAAGAGCACAGCACATTTTACTGATCCTTTGACATGAATCTGTACCTGGCTGTGTTTAGGCTCCATGCATGGAATGTCACTGGTCCATTCATCTTCATGTGGAGTAGCCTAGAAACACTTTCCAGATGCCTGGTGTCCTGTGATCCACACTGAACCTTATGTCCCTCCCCTACCTCCCACTCTTTCATCAGCAACTCTCTAAAAATTGATGCTAATCTTATTTTGGCACTGGAAGGGGTAGGTAAATTCCCTTCCAATTTATAAATTTTATCCTCATGATTCTGTGACTAGGTTAGGGCTCCTGGCTACTTTGCTGCCTTCCTTTACTTTTCTTGGGGAGACACCAACTAAAGGCTAAGATAAAAATTATGGATAGAGGTGGGCTGATCTTCTGGATGAGGTCTGAGTATACAGGTATATGCCATAAACATGGAGACAGAAAGTGAGAAAGAGCTACCCACACTTACTCTTTCTGAGTAACCATCACAGCCTGTTCTTAGAAGTTCAAAGATTGGGAACAATCAGTCAGAAATACAAGCAAAGGACCAAACTAAGCATTTCGGGATAAACCATGGTAGTAGATGAATGTCATATTTACTGAAAACTATACACAATACTAGAGCATAAGAAATACAATAAAGAATATAAGATTACACAGCTTCGGAACTGTACTGTGCACACAAGATAAAGGCAGAGATTTATAGTAGAAATCAGAGTATAATTCTGGCTTCTTCTAGGTAGGCATGGTGAGACCTTAAGGAAGCAAAAGCAATTGTGTCTAGACAGTTGCCACCAGAAAGGAGATTTCAAGGTTTTCCACTACACATCTGCATTAAAATTATGTCTGTATTTCTGAGTCATCACATTCTTAAGTTACTTGCTGTTTCTAATAAGGTCAGGTTGTGGACCAAGGTCAAGAGAGTCAGGATATGAGGGTTTGGACCACAGTCTTGGTTTGTGCAGATAATGTCTCATATCAGACCACCAATGCTAGTCATTAAGGTGGTTCCAGTTTCCTCTGATGCTGTAGTGATAACTGACACACCTGAAACCATTTTGTCCTGACCTCTTGAAGACCAGATAGCAGGTGGGCTCATCCCCCACACCCATCATGCCAAAATCTTCCCAGATTGTTTCTCTGGTGTGGTCCAGATACCATGAAGCCCATGTTTTGTGGTCCTGGGTCCTCTGAGTTGAGCATATCTCCTGGGTGTGATGAAGAGAGGGTGAGGCCCACAACCCTTGAAGTTAAAAATTTGACCCAGGCTTCTTGGAAGTAAAGGAGTAGTCCCCAGCTCACACTGATTTTCATTGACTGTGAGTCATCAGCCTAGAAAGCCTTGTTTATAAATCTAAGAGTTTTGGTGATTAGAGTCTATCCAGGGGTTTGGGGAATCAGGTGAAGTCACAATAAATCCATGTCCCATTTAACCATTCTTGATAGTAAGGCATAAGTGGTCACTAAAGAGAGTGCTTGCTCCATTTGAGGTATGTGGTTCTAGCTCCTTGCTGTGACCATAATACTGGGTCATATGAACAGAGGGTCTGGTCCACACACCACTGAATTTAAGCTGGACCCAGGGTACTCAGTGGTCAGGGAGCTGGCAAGACCCTATTGATGTCACTTTATGGTCTTTGTCCTTATGTCTCATCAGACCTGTACCCATTGTTGTTAAAGTGGGTCCAACCTTCTTAGAAGGCTGAGTTGGTGCAGACTTAACTCTCAGTTGGCAGAATTTTTTTCTGAATATCTTGAAATCCGAATAGGACCTGTACTGTAGTGGCAAACCACACGATGCAGCCTACACGCTCTTCCTGCCAAAGTCCACCCAGATTGTTTGATGGTCATGTGGTCCCAGACATCCTGAAGACCCTGTAATATTCCTGACTCTATGAATTGGTACATCCTGAATTGGATAAATAGAAGGTCCAAATGCACCCACTTGAAGTTCAGTTTTACACAGGCTTCTTTGATGAAAGATCCCCTGCTTACACTGATATCAGTTTGATGGCCAATCATCATCAGCTGAGAAATGCTTGCTTTTGAGAATAGGGTCTGGCTTGTCAAACAAAACCACTTGAAGTCAAGGAAAGGTGCCTTTTAATCCTTTTTTATTTTAAGGTATTTCCATTTTGTTTGTTCATTTAGGTGAGTCCTTGTCTCCCATTAAGGCTGTGATGTGGTCCTGGCTCCCTTGTAGTGAGTATTGTCTCAGATCATAAAAAGAGGGTGCAGCCCACACACCCTTCAATTTAAGCTGGACTCAGGGTACTCGGTAGTCCAGGAGCTTCCAAGATCTCATTGATGTCACTTTATGGCCCTTGTCCTTATGTCTCTCTTCACACTACCACTCCATGGTGTTAAAGCATGTCCAACCTTCCTGGAGGAGTGTGTGCTCTAGGTCACAGTTGAGGTCAAAGTGCTGTCCTTGATCTGTTGTAGTCCTGATACAACCTGGACATGGGATTCCTGGGTATGGGCTACACATCCTTGATTCTAAGATTTACTCTTGTTATTTGATATTCATTAAATCTGTGAGGTGGTCTTGATTCCCTGATTCTCCAGTGTTGCCTGGGTTGGGTGAAAGGAGGGTGTATTCCATAAATCTTGAAAGTAGTGTGTTGTATCTCAATTGTTAAACTATTAACCCTTATTACTGCAGTAGATCTATTCTTGGAGGGTTCGGTGTGGCTAACTCTCACTTCACATCAACTTTTCCTGCATTTTTTGAAATCCAGATAGCACATGGTCAGACGTGAACAGAGGGTACAGCCCACACACCCCTAATTACAAAGTCTGCCCATATTGTTTGATTGCTATTTGTGGCTCGGATACCATAAAGGAAGTGGTTTGTCCCTGGCTCCCCTGTATTAATAATGAAACCTGGGTTGGAAGAAGAAAGGGTGTGACTCATACACACTTGAAATTTGACCCCAAGGATGTTGATATCTCTTGGCAGTCTGTCATAAGGTAAGTGGTGTGGGAGTGTCATTTGTCTATCTGTTGCTTTCATTGGTTAATTAATAAAGAAAACTGCTTGGCCTGATAGGGCAGAATTTAGGTAGGTGGAGTAAACAGAACAGAATGCTGGGAGAAAGAAGCTGAGTCAGGCAGTCACCATGATTCTCCTCTCTGAGGCAGACGCATGTTAAGATCTTCCTTGGTAACCCACCTAATGGTGCTACACACATTATTAAGAATGGGTTAAAGCAAGATGTGAGAGTTAGCCAATAAGAGGCTGGAACTAATGGGCCAGGCAGTGTTCAAAAGAATACAGTTTCCATGTAATTATTTATGGTAAAGCTAGCCCTGCCACTCTTACTACAGGGAAGGAAGCCTTCTGTGTGATTCCAGGATTTCTGTTGAACAGAAATGGGGAAAAATATCTCTGGAATGGAATAAGGCCAGATGCAGTCTAACCATTCTTTATATGTCTGTGTTCATCTTGTTTGGTCATTGATGTGAGCACTTGACTCAATTAGGACTATGATGTGGTTCTTGTCTCCCTTGAAGCAAGGTTTGTCCTGGGTCATATGAAGTAATAGTGTGGCCCAGTTAAGGAGTTGACAAGCCAGGCTACTCTTACTGAGTACTTTATTGCCTTTGCCATTATTTCTGTTATCAGTCCATCACCACCATCCCCTTTAGGTTAAGCCCTCTCCAATCTTCCTGGAGAGGTGGGTGTGGTCTCGGTCATGCTTGAGGCCAATTTCTTATCCTTTATCTCTGGAAGGCCTTACACAGGAAGACCTGGGCACAGAGGATTTCTGGGTGTGGCCCATAAACTCTTGATTCCAAGGTGTGCCCTTGTTATTTGATGTTCATGTGTGGCCAGTTGAAAGCCATTATGTTGTCTTGATATACCTAATGTGAGAATGTTGGCTGTGTTTGAAAAATAATGAGTAAAGCCCGTAGTGGTACCACAAGAAGCTTTCAGATTGCACTGATGAACGTTTATGTCCTATGATCTGATGTCAGTCATCAGTACAGGAATAGTTGTAGGTGAGCCCAAATTTCATGGTGAGCATGGTGCGGTCTACGACATGAATGAGACTCTGGTTTGTCCAACAAAATAAATCTCTAGCATCAGACCAGATCCTGGTCATGGGTATGTCCATTTCCTTTGGTTATTAAGGTGAGGTTTGGTCCCTTTAAGGCCTGGCTTCTTGTTGTTCGCTAGAGATTGGATTGGATAGAGAGGGTGTGGCCCACACACCCTTGAAGATGATATAAGCCCAGGCTACTTGGGGTTTGTTGATGGAGACTACTCGTTTATTTCCCGGCCAACCAAATTCCCAAAATAATATAATAACACAGAAACTATATTATTTAAAAGCACTGATTGGATAATCACTTAATCATATTGCTAACTAGCTCTTATATCTTTGGTAAACGCATTTCTATTAATCTGTGTTACTGGGTAAAGTTCAGTCCGGCATCTGTCTCTGGTGGGGCTACATGGCTTATCCTTGACTCTACCTACTCTCTCTATAATCTCTTTCAGCCTGGCTTTACTCTGTTAAGCCATTGGCCGAAAGCAGCTTCTTTATTAACCAATAAAGGCAGCACATATATAGAAGGACTTCCCTCGTCAGGGGTTCAAGGAGCTGTTGGGTTCCCTTTGAAGTCTGTTTATGGCTTTGCACCTCTGCTAACAATCAGGTTATCACTAAGATCCCCTTCTTGGGAGCGGACAGGCAAGGAGGGGAGCAGAAAAAACTGTAGAGCTCAATGAAAATCAATTTTAAAAAAATCCCCTTCTTGGAGGATATGATGTGTCCAGATGTCACTTCATCAGAACAAGACTAATTTGAGGTTAGCACAAGATTCTTGGTGAACAGGCTGTGGCCAGAGTTAATTTGAGAAATTGATTTCTAAAGAAATCAGTTGAAGTCAAGATAAGGTCTTGTCTCAGACAGCTACAGCGGACAGTATAACACCCTTTTGGGCCCATAATGACAGGTTGTTTAGGTGAGTCCTTGGCTAATTATGGTGACATGTCATCCTTACTCACTGTTGAGGATGTTACTTGGATTGAAAGAAGTATGTGTGTGAAATCCACACCTCTGGTACTCAGGATGTCAGCTTATATCCAACTTTAGTGCAGAAAATATTGTAGATAAATCCAAGGCATTTGTGTGCATTGATGAATTGATTGGTTGTAAAACATCAATTAAAATTAAGGCCTTGAATCAGAGCACTTCATGGTACACTAACCACAATGTTGTTTCACTATAGATTTGGCCCAGGCACACTCCTTTTCTTGGTTTGGCCTGGGTCTCTTTCATTTCAGGAATTTCTGTGCTCATGTATCTTCTCTTTAGAGCCCAGCCATCTTCAGGGTCAAGGTTTAGCCCAGGCTTCTTTCCTTCTTTTCTTTTTTGTTATTGATTTTATTTAGCTCTACATTTTTCTCTGCTTCCCTCCTTCCTCTCCCCTCCCTTTCAACCTTCTCCCATGGTCCCCATGTTCCCAATTTACTCAGGAGATCGTGTCTTTTTCTACTTCCCATATAGATTATATCCATGTATGTCTCTCTTAGGGTCCTCATTGTTGTCTAGGTTTTCTGGGGTTATGATTTGTAGGCTGGTTTTCTTTGCCTTATGTTTAAAAAACACTTATGAGTGAGTACATATTATAAGTGTCTTTCTCTGTCTGGATTATCTCACTCAATAGCTCCATCCATTTGCATGCAAATTTCAAGATGTCATTTTTTTCTGCTGTGTAGTACTCTATTGTGTAAATGTACCACATTTTCCTTATCCATTTTTTGCTCAAGGGACATTTAGGTTGTTTCCAGGTACTGGATATAACAAACAATGCTGCTATGAACATAGTTGAGCACATGTCTTTGTGGTATGATTGAGCATCCTTTGGATATATACCCAAAAATTGTATTGCTGGGTCTTGAGGTAAGTTGTTTCCTAATTTTCTGAGAAATCACCATAATGATATTTAAAGGGGCTGTACCATCTTACACACCCACCAGCAATACATGAGTGTTTCCTTTACACCACAACCTCTCCAGCATAAGTTGCCATCAGTGTTTTTGGTTTGGCCATTCTTACAGGTATAAGATGGAATCTCAGAGTTGATTTGATTTGCATTTCTCTGATGACTAAGGATGTTGAGCATTTTCTTAAGTGTCTTTCAGCCATTTTAGATTTCTTTGTTCTCTATTTAGGTCTGTATTACTTTTTTATTGTATTATTTGTTCTTTTTATGACCAATTTCTTGAATTTTCTATATATTTTGGACATCAGACCTCTTTCTGATGTGGGGTTGGTGAAGAGCTTTTCTCATTCTGTAGGCTGACGTTTTGTCTTGTTGACCATGGCCTTTGCTTTGCAGAAACTTTTCAGTTTTAGGAGGTCCCATTTATTAATTGTTTTTCTCAGTGTCTGTGCTACTGGGGTTATATTAAGAAGTGGTTTCCTGTGCCATGCATTCAAGTGCATTTCCCACTTTCTTGTCTATGAGGTTCAGTATGGCTGGCTTTATGTTGAGGTCTTTGATCCATTTAGACTTGAGTTTTGTACATGGTAATAGATATGAGTCTATTTTCATTCTTCTACATGTTGATATCCAGTTATTCCAGCTTCTTTCAATTCAGGACTTTGCTCAAGCACATATCTTCCTTTTTTTGGCTCAGACCCATATCTCTTCTTGTTTTAGGCCTGGGCTTCTTCAGAATCAGGGTTTGGCCAGAGCATACTCCTTTCTTTGATTTGGTTGAGCCTCTTCTTTTCAAAAATTTTCCCAGGCCCACTTTTCTTTTTTGGTCTAAAATGTTCATTGTCAGGGTATATAATTTGTTTTAAGGTTGAAGTAGGGGATCCTTTCAAGTTTGTGTTTGTCCAATGCTACTTTGCTGTTAGCCTTGGTCTATGGTCAGTGTTTCTAAAAAAATAAAAATAAACAGGTAGATATTGATAGAGGAAAGTATTTGCCAGAGGACTCTGGCATCTCAAATGTTCTCAGAATATCATAGACCTGTCCTTGGGGAAACATGCACAGATACAGACACATCTATCCCACTGTATTTGGAGGCCACTTGTTTGTTTCCCAGCTGCTCAGACTCCCAAAATAATCACACAGTAACTATATTCATTAGATCACTGCTTTGCCAATTAGCTCTAGATTATAATTGGCTAACTTTTACAACTTAATTTAACCCATCTCCATTAATCTATGTATTGCCATGAGACTGTGGCTTACTAGGTAAAATTCTGGAGTCTATCTCCGGAGGGGCTACATGGCTTCTCTCTGACTCTGCCCATCTTTCTTCCAGCATTCAGTTTAGTTTTCCCTGCCTAGCTCTACTCTTTTGCCCTATCAACAGGCCAAGGCAGTTTCTTTATTAACCAATGGTATTCACAGCATACAGAAGGGAATGCCACATCAGCCCACAGTTCACATGAAACAATTATACATTATACAGACAAAAAGATGAAATATGTAGGAGAGAAAGCTGGTTGGGAAAGTCCTGTTGCATAGCTGACTGTGTCTGTGGTGGATAGCACTCATGAGCTCATGTAGAAAGCTTGTTGCTTTTAAGTTGTGAGACCCACAAGAGAGTCCCACCAAGGCCTCATGATGCATATCCTTCCTTCTGTGGTCAGATCTCATGATGGAATACCAGATGTTGTTAAGAGAAACAACAGAGCCTAGTCCTCCATGAGTCTAGAGGATGCATTAGGGGCTGTGCATGGCTTTACTGGGTCTCTTTCCTGTGTAGTGATGGTGTCTTCTCTCTGTATATCATACCTGGCCATGCTCTGTGAGGGTGACTCTGGTTCTTGCTATTGCAACTCTTCTCAAGATCACATCTCTCTTGTAAATCAAAAACCCCACAGACTCCAAATCATACCTTTGTCACGCTTTCAAGAGTGCCCCCTGCCACATACATACACTGGTGTGAGATTGGGTTTTCACCCAAAAATCTTCTGCACTAACTTGTCTAAAAGGGATCCTTGCCCGCTTTCTCCTGGATTTAAATCCTAGTCCACTGTAATGGACTCTACAGCTCTCAGATCACACCCATGACCATGGCAGTGACCCCTTATGTGAATTCAGAGGTCAGGCTTAGCTCTGTTCAGGGAAGCTCAAAGGCTGCCCGGAACACAGGTGTCTTTTAGGTTGAAACTTACAGAAAGTACTTGAAGACTTTTCTGATGGTCAGTTCTCGGGAACAAGATCACATCCTGTCCTCCTTCTCCTGCATAGAACTTCACCTCTGGCATGAGCAACCCCAGTGTGCCAAGTTCAAATCTTGTTCTATCACTTCTGATGCTCAATTTATCAGAAGTTTCTCTTATCATGAGATTTGGAGTGTGCCATGTGCAGGATTTGGGGTACCAAGCTGATTGAAAATTTTCAGCTCCAACCTCTCCCATCACCACCAGTTTGAAGTAGGATTTCCCAGAAAGCAGGATTTCATGGTTTCTCTACCTGATTCCACCATGGTAGTTGATGAGTTCTGAGAATGTCATTGAAGTAACGACTGGCATGTTCCCCTACACAGAGACACATGTACATACAGATTCATCCATCAATATACTAACATTTATTTTACAAATAAAAGCATCAATATGAAAAGTAGATAGGTGATAGCATTGTCTGTGGCCAGACAGGGAAGGACCCATGAGCTGAATATAAAGATGATTGTTTTCAGGAAGATTCATGTCTAGGGAAGCCCAAGAGAAAGTCCCAGTGAAGAACTTCCTACCTGTAAGTCTTGTGTTCTCTGTGGCTCGGTGGTGTAAGCAGCTGATCTTTTATCTTCTGTAGGCTAAAACCTTGACCAGGTGCTGACCTGACACTTTCTTCCAGAAGCCTCTCTTCCTGGCATATGCATAGGATCCTCTCCCATGAGTCTTTATATGGCAGGAAACTATGCAGGCATCCTCATAGTCACCATGGTTTTGGCTTCTTTCCAGGACTCATGTGTTAGGTAAGGAAGACCTTCACTGAGCCTCAGTCACCACCATTAGGGTCTTTGCTCCTACTCTTGCGTACATGCCTATACACCTGAGGGCACATTCACTCACACAGACATGCACACTGTGTAACATACAATTTACATTTAAATGTGGATAGTCATGGTACAGGCAGTATGGTATAGGCAGAATGCTGGAGTGCTGTTTCATGCTGATTCTCTGCCTTCAGTCATTCTGGGCACAACCCAGGGGTAGAGAAGACAAAATCACCACTGCGAAGAAGCAAAGTCCCTTCAGAAGCCCAACATTTAGTTAAACCTTCTTGTACTTTAAACCACCCAAAATGTTGCCTTTGATTTTTAAAAAAAAAATGACTTATGTTGGGAGCTGGAGAGATGGCTCAGTGGTTAAGAGTATTAGCTGCTCTTGCAGGGGACCTGGATTTCTACTCCAGCAACCACATGACATGGCTCACAGCCACCAGTAACACCAGCTCCAGAAGACCCAATGCCTTCTTTTGGCCTCCTTGGGTGCTGCACTCAATTGTACAACCCCACATTCATATATACACATATACATATAATTTCTAAATGATTTTAAAAAGACATTAGAAGTTGTAAACAACTAGCTATGAAAACAGTGTATAGGGAAAACCAACCACAGTCCCAGAATTTTCCAGAGTTAGCCTAACACTGCCACGGTGAATTAGAAAATGGCCTGAGAAGGGACCGTATAGGGTGGTGTAAGAGCCTGAAGCTCCTAAGACAATGAAAGCCAGTGATCTCCATGAAAGTGAAGCTGAAAGTGCAGGGAAGCCAGGCAGCTGAAAGGTTGGGAGAGCTCAGTTCTTTTGTTCTAGGGTCCTTGGACTGCAAAAGAAAAGAAAACTCTGCTCAGAACTAATCCAGCTGGAGAGAGATTTCTGAGTAGGTGGTAGAATTACAGGACTTAAGAAAGAAAACTAAAACTTAGTGTGGTGGTTTGAACAGCAATGGCCCTCTTGGGCTCGGGAGTGGCGCTACTTGAGAGAGATTAGGAGGTGTGGCTTTGTTCGAGGAAGTACATCACTGGAGGTAGGCTTTGGGATTTCAGAAGCCTAAGCCTGGTCCAGGGGCTCTCTTTCTCTTCCTGCTGCCTTGTGGATCCAGATGTAGAAATCTCAACTTCTCCTGTACCACCATGTCTGCCTGCATGCCACCATGTTTCCCACCATGATGACAATGGACTAAACCTCTGAAACTATATGAAAGCCCCAACTAAATGCTTTCCTTTATAAGAGTTGCCATGGTCCTGCTGTCTCTTCACAAGACTAGAGCACTGACTAAGACACTTCAGAGATTAAACCTATAGAAATGCCACTGGGCCCCTCCCCCACTTCTCTCTCCCCCATCCTTCTAAACACCATTGCTCTGTCCTTCATCTCTCTGCTTTCCCACTGCTTGGTAAGATCTAGGTTAATGTGCTCTTACTCCCTACGCCATCTTTCACATATCATGGGTTGGAGTCAATAGAACCCTGGACTCGTGTCTTCCTGATTTTTCTACCAAAAGAAAAAGTCATGCTTTTTTATTCTTGTTTTAACCCTCCAGAGAATCCCTTATGGGCCTTGGTTGGATCCAGTGCTTATTCCATGGTGGGGAAGAACAAGGAAAAGTGGGCTGAAATCAAGAACTACTGTTAGGGCGGGGAGTCAGGTCATCTCTCCCAGAACAGACTGCAGCTCCAGTGAAAGTGTGTGTGGAGGGGAGACATGATGGGTATTCTTATTCCTAAGATGTTTCTAAGATGTTTGCGGTGCAGCTGCTAGCCCTGAAGAGACGGATGTAGGTACCTGCAAGATCCCCAGGTGGGCTGGCGGAGCCCTCCATGCGACAAGCGGCTACAGTTTCCCACCAGTGGAAGGGCACGCACTGCCAGGGTGGTGGCGGGGGCGGGTAACAGACACATAGACACAGAGAATAGCCATAAGTATTTATTAAGGGAGAGAGAGAGAGAGAGAGAGAGAGAGAGGAAGGAGGAGGAGGAGGAGGAGGAGGAGGAGGAGAGAGGCAAAGCCCCGTGTGTACACCTGGAGAGAACAGGAGAGAGGGAGAGAGGGCGGCGGAGGTCAGAGGTAAAAAAGGAGTGCGCGTGGCTAGGGCAGGGACCGAAAGAATAACAGGTATGAGAAACCTGGAGGAGCCATGAGCTTAGAAGGGGAAAGACAGATGTTAGAAGCATTCCCAACAACATGGAAGGAACTGTGCATAAGAATTGTACCTATGGGTGCTGGAAAGACCTGTTTCCAACTGTTCCCTATCATAGGACATAACACAGTTGCCCCTCCGTGACTAGGAAAGACTTCTGCTGTCAGACATTCTGGCCTCCCTCAACCGAGCCTACCTTCCCTTTGACCAGAGCCTTTCCCATAACCTCACCCTTCCTGAGGGAAGATGGAAGAAAAGCCAGAAGGTCATAAAGGAAGAAAAGACAGGATTCCTCCTCACGGAAAGTGAGTCCCAAGACCTGTCACCCCAAAATGGTACATTCTCTCAGGTGGAAGGCCTCATTTCTGTTCTGAAGATCCCTGTAGAGTTCCAAAAGCCACTGGCCATCTGCCTCACAGCAATCTCTAGACCCATCTTGAGAATTTCTGTGGCCTTATTAACGTGTGGGAAGAGTACACTGGACCGCTCCTAGCGATTATTTCCCGGGGAAGGGATTATGAATGGTCCTGTTTTCCCGAGTTTTCTGTTTTTCTCCTTTTCCAAACAAATGTGGTTTGCATCTCTTAAATTTAGAAAGAAATGTGAAATATTCATGTCTCCTCAAACTCTTCTATGGCCCCAGGTACGATAAACACAGTGGAAAAGAGAACTGATACCCAGATGAAGTTCCTTCGGAGTTAAAACAATGCTATGAAATGATATCTCTGGAATTAGTGTGAACTTCTGTGTATCTGTATATGCCCAAACACTATGTTATTTAGAAGGTATTTATTGGTGTTTATGGTGTTTTTAGAATCAGGTTTACTTTCCTAGCTGGTTTGGCTAAAGCTAACATCAAATTAATTTGCATTCCCTGAGCACACAGCATGTGAAACGGTGCTGAGCACTTGAGGGAAATTGACCTTGGAAGAAACATTTGCTGCCAAAAAATAAAGTGCCCAATCTCCGCAAAGATAATGAAGAATGGGCACTAACAGTTATCAGACACCAGAGTAAACCCGGAAACCCGTGACAACCCTCAGGTGGTGTCATTTATGAAAGCTCTCATTTGCATCAAGGATAATAGCTTGAGCCTTGATGCCAGTCAAAGTGTAAACAAACCAGGAGCAGGCAGAGTCCCTGAAAGAGTTCTCCCTGCGATGAGAAAGCCAGCCAGTTAGCCAGAACGTAAACCAGCAATTCCAGCCTTGTGTAGCCAGCCCTTTCTGCCTGCCTGTTGCCCATGCTATTTTCCTTCCTCTGCCTTTCCTGCCCTCCCAGTCAGGCTGCACAAAGAACCTACAGGGCTTTGCAGAGTGTGGGGAATGAATGAGGGAAATAAAGAGAGTCTGCAAAGTGAGACAGCCTTCCCCAAGACAGAGGAAACAGAAGAAGCTTTTTCTTGTCAAACCTACTTTTATAAATTGGATCCTGAACTTCTTCATAGCCAGAAGTCCCAGGCCATTCGCATGGAATGCACAACTCCTCTAGGCATGGGGTTATTCTTTCTGCAGCATTTTCCTTTCACTTCCTGGATTGCATTTACTGTCATAGCATGTTTGGTTTATGCAATATCACTCACACACACACACACACACACACACACACACACACACTGTGAGTGTGCTCATGCATATACATAATCCCTATGTTCCAGGCTTTGTACTGAGCACTTTTAATTCTCATCAGAACATTATTAGTCCCATTTTAGAGATACTGCTTTTTAATTTAATTTAGTGCTCAAAATCTATGATTTAACCCAAAGATAGCAATAAGAAGTATTAAACATTATTCAAAACTAGGCCTGTCAGGCTTCAAGGTTCACATGTATTCTTGCCCATTATTTGAAAGAAAGATGTTTGAAAACAGGCCCTTCAAATTTGTCTCTGACTGGCAAGACACCATGAGGAATTCTCAGTACTAATCTTTTAAGTCCAAAAACACACAAAGGACCAAAAAATAATAAAACATATACTTACATACCCACCATCCAAACATTGCAAAATCCAACCTTCCGCTAGATTTCTTTAGATTTCTTTTGAATTGCATGGATTGCTGAAAGCCTCTGTCGTCCTGATTGGATCCTGAGAGATACAGCAGACAGTGCCTTATTATGGAAGCAGGAGATGTCTTTGTCAAGGATATTGATGTAGCACATCCTTAGGAGAGTCAAGCACAAAGTGGAATTTTGCACTCACAATTCTATAGACAATAGGGTAGGATGTGATGACAGGTGGATGAAGGGTGCATGCATGGGAACGAGGAGCTCCTGATCCAATGATAACGCTATGTAGATAAGAAATCAACTCTGTGATCTTCACCATTAACTGCCTGTAGCCATCACAGATTTTTACTTTTGGTGGAGGTTAGCCATCAGAGAAGTCAGGGATAAATTCTCTGGCACACACATTCAGAATCCTTGTTCTGTAGAAATCATGGAACAGATGGTACAGCTGTATCTTCTGACTTTTCTCTAACTGGAGAGCTACCCCATCTCTGCCTAGAGCAAAATAAAGCTTTTCTTCAAAGGCATTTTTAGGTCCTCAGGAACAAGTAATGGCTAGGGTCCTAAGTTTTTATAATGCCCCCACACACACCCCAAAATCACTGAACCCTGAACTTCTTTTTTAAATAAAGATGATCATTTCTTACCTGCTCCTATACGCATCTCAACCAAATTGTATTAAGACTGTTGCATTCATTGCTAACTAAGCTATGTGTGGCTGCAGGGTCAATTAGCTTCTTGAGTGTGGCTGAATAGGACAGCAAAAGAGCTCATCACACTTTGAATCCCCAAAGTGGTCAAAGAAACATTGAAAACAGCAATGAGTAGTCTGCCATATTCTGTGAATACAAGGAAAAACACAAACAGGATAAAGCCAATCTCTGTAACAAATTCATTCAGAACTTTCAGCTGCCTACCTAGTTAGAGTCTGTTTAGCAGCAGACACACCTGAGGCAGCCAAAGTCCTATTGTTTCTAGCAATGGAACCTGAAGGATTCCTGAAACTATAGGTGATTCTGAACACTATGTATACTGATTTTTTCCTACAAATACACACCTATGATAAAGTTAAATTTTTAAACTAGGCACTGTAAGAGGTTAACAACTCATAATATAATGCTATGTATCTATCAATATATTCTAATAAAAATTTATAGAAAGAGATTCATTCTGTGGACTTGGCAGTGCCCTCAACCCCACACTTCCCTGCCCCCCCCCCTTGGCAGCAGGAGGGACTCTCTTGCTTGTACCAGGTTCTTGTCACATGAGGTGACAGTTTACAAAACATATTAAATGAAGTGATCCTCTCTCCTCAACAAGGTAAATCCTCCAATACCATGAGCAGATGCCTGAAGCCACATACATCCTGTTTATCCTTACACACATACACCTAAGATAATGTTTAATTTATAAGCTAGAAACAGTAATAGATTAATAATAGCAAACAATCGAATAAGTTAAAACAATATATTGTAATAAAATTCATATATGTGCACTCTATTCATATAGTATACTTTCTCTTATGATGATAAATGATGCCACGTTTTCATGATGCTATGAAGTGAGAGGAAGGGCACAAAAATCATAAAGAAGCATTGGGCCACAGCATAAGGTTCACTTAAATGAAAGCATTGCAACACCAGGACGCACTATCCAGTAACTGAAAGTGTCACTGAGTGACTAACAAGTAGATAACATGTATGATGAGAAGTAGATAACATGTATGATGAGAAGCAGATAACATGTATGATGAGAAGTAGATAACATATACGATGAGAAGCAGATAACATGTATGATGAGAAGTAGATAACATGTATGATGAGAAGCAGATAACATATGAGAAGCAGATAACATGTATGATGAGAAGCAGATAACATATGATGAGAAGTAGATAACATATACGATGAGAAGCAGATAACATATATGATGAGAAGCAGATAACATGTATGATGAGAAGCAGATAACATGTATGATGAGAAGCAGATAACATATGATGAGAAGCAGATAACATGTATGATGAGAAGCAGATAACATGTATAATGAGAAGTAGATAACATATGATGAGAAGCAGATAACATGTATAATGAGAAGTAGATAACATGTATGATGAGAAGCAGATAACATGTATGATGAGAAGCAGATAACGTGTATGATGAGAAGCAGATAACATGTATGATGAGAAGCAGATAACATGTATGATGAGAAGCAGATAACATGTATGATGAGAAGCAGATAACATGTATGATGAGAAGCAGATAACATGTATGATGAGAAGTAGATAACATGTATGATGAGAAATAGATAACATGTATGATGAGAAGTAGATAACATGTATGATGAGAAGTAGATAACATATATGATGAGAAGTAGATAGCATGTATGATGAGAAGCAGATAACATATATGATGAGAAGTAGATAACATGTATGATGAGAAGCAGATAACATGTATGATGTGAGAATGCTGGACAAAAGAGCAATTAGCTTCTAGGGTGGGGCTGAATAGGACAGCACAAGAGCTCATTGCACTGCTCAGAATGGCATGTGATTAAGAACTTGTAAGTTGTTTATTTCTGGAATCTTCCATTGGGTGTTTTGGACGTTCATAGTAAGCAAAACCACAAACAAAAACTTGAGTAAGAACAGAGAGCGGTACCTGCTCATTCCTTCCAGCCTCTCCTCTCTGCATCTGAGCCACCTGCCTCACAGCTGCCAGCCCAGTTTCAGGACAATATTGAAAAGGAGGTTCCACACCATGATACACTCTGTGGAGTTGAGCAGGAATTAATGGCTGAAACTCACTGGCAATAATAAATAGGGTGATAAAAGGTTATTGATACTAATGCTCAAAAATTATAGAGAGGGGCTGGCAAGGTGGTTCTTCTAGTTAAGGTGCTTGCCTCCAAGCCTGGTGACCTGAATTCATTCCTCAGGACCCATAGAGAGGAGAGAAAGTTGTCATCTGACCTCCTCACACATGCACACACACACACACACACACACACACACACACACACACTGGGATAAGGTAATCTTTAAATTACAGAGTAAAAGGTGAGAGTCATCCAGTGCTCTAACTGCAAGGCCTTGAAGGAAAGGTACACGTTGACATATGGAGTCAGGTATGACATGGAAGAGTAGTTCTGATGAGCAAGGAGCGGCAACTGTGCCGGAACTCACTCTTTCTCCACAGCAGTAGGATGGTATGTGTTCCGAAAGGGAATATGTTAAACTAAGATACTAAAAGGGGATACTTTATAGGCCTAATCCTCTTTCTACCCTATGAGTAGAAAACCCTCCTCTGCTGAAGAAGGCCCAGGAAAGTGTAGGAGAAATGTTGACCACCATCAGTGGCATCGCATGGCCCAGTGTCCTGAATGAACTTTAATGCTATGAATTCAGCTGTCTAGGGCGAAACATCTGGAGCTTTACCAAAATGTGAAAGTTGGTCAATTAGGGCAGCGGAGTAGCCACTTTCATTGCCATGATACATTGGTGGACAAGAGGGAACTACTTCACACTGTCTGCGTATGACACATGTTCATTTATAAGGAGTTTCCACTGGCCTCTTTAGCCAGGAGAACATCTCTGTGTCCTGGGGATGCCTTGGTGACCCTGCAATGCCAAGTATGAACTTTATTACATCCTCAATACTTTCCTACAGCAGTGCTCTTGTCCTGTAGAGTTGGGAACAGCAGGAGCTATTAGCCCCATCCCACAAATGAGCAAGCACCTGGGGTCCCCGAGAGATATGATCTTACCTGGAGCCCAAGAAACCAGATTCCTCTTCTAGTTGCCTCTATATGTCCTGTGTGCAGGCAGGAGACCCAAGCTCTTCCCCTGTAGCTCACCTTGGAAAGTCCTAGAAACTTCTGAACGCTACACTAAGGAGACTCTTGTGAGGTTTCTGTGGAGCTTCTTGGAGGGCAGTGGAAACATTGCATGTACTAACCACTTTGACCTGGGTTTTGCTCATAGACAAAGGGGGTGTGAAATCAATCTGGAAGAGCATAGGACAGCTTCAGCATTCCTGAGAGAGCCCCTATGACTCGGAAGCCAGAGCACATGCATGTCACAGTCTCTTCTGGAGTCACAGCTCCGAGAGGAGCTGATTAGAATGTATTATATCTGCCAAAAGCCATGATTTTACTTTAAATTTTCTTGAGAATGTTAGTAAAGATGGCAGGACTTCTCTCCAATTTGAGAGAACATGAATAGCAACCGTTTAAATGGTACCAAGAACAACAGTTGCATTTCCAGCAGCAAGGACCCCTTGACCCCAGAGTGCACTCTTTCTTGGCGCTGTAGTCTGCACTTGATGTCAGTAATGCTGCTGTGCCACAGATAGACATTCTGTCTGTGTCCCTCCCTGTTGTGCAGCCCTGGTCTTAGGAAGACATGAGCAAATGTCTTCTCAAACCAGAAAGAGAGCAGATGTCAGACCAAAGTACCATACCACCAAAGTCCACTCAAATGAACAACTGAGTTTTGCTGGAATTACTTACAGGAATATGGGTAAGGGATTACTTACAGAAGCTGAAATGTCCTAAAGACAGCTGCATCACCAAAAGTCCCATCCCAGCATGGGTGGCAACTCATAAAACCTGGAAACCTGGAGTTCAGGGCACAACTTGTAGGCATCTCAATGGGTTGGAGAGTGTCCATTCCAGGAAACTACTAGTCTCTTCCTTTCCCCACAGCTCATCCTGTGTCCACTCACCCCAGGTAATCTGGCTGGTCTGAGTCATTCAGAGTCTCTCAGCAGTCCCTACTGCTTATATATGCTTAGAGAAGGAGGGACCTAGAGAATATCTCAGCTTCAGGGACTTCCTGATCTTACTGGGCTTACCTGTAGGATGGAAAGTTCCACCTCCATTTAGAACATCCTGCTGCTAATCCCCCCTTTTATCCTATGTCTTATCAAGTTTCCCTCCAAAATGGAAGGTTTTAATCTCAGAGGAAACTACTATACAGCACCTTTATTTTACAGATAGAGGAGAAAAGACAGATAGGTACAGAAGTTCTAATTAAGGCACAATCCCCAGTGTGGCTGACTTCCAAGTCCACAGTAAACACTGGAGTGCATGCGGGATTTCTTTTAACCATCAGTGAACTATTTAATAGATGCAACTTCAATCATAGATCCTTCTAAGGAAGTGTTTTGGTTTAGTTTGGGGTGGTTTCTTTGTTTTCTTTTTTTTTCTTTTGGTGCTGGGCACTCTGAAGTAACAGTTCCCCTACTGACCTACCCTCTCAGCTCTGTCTTTAATTTCTGATGAGCAGGTGCTCATCGTGTACATTAATAGAATTCAGTGGGATGGTTCAGTGTGTGCATGTGGCATTACTGATCAAATCCAGATTCTGTTTATCCTGTCTCACTCACCTTACCTCCCCCGCTTCTAGCAAATACTTTTTTATACCCAGACCAACTATTCTTTGCTTGTGTTTTACTTCTGTATTTTAGAGAACATACACAGTACTTTCCTTTGCATGCTTGGCTTATTTCCCTTAACACGGTGTCCTCCATTCCTACATCTTCTATTGCAAATGACAGGATTTCATTCTTTTTTATGTTTTATATTCTTCATCATAAATGTACTTTACCTTAAATTGAGCTGTTCTGCCCAGATGCCATCATGGTCCTTTCCTCTACTAGGCCAATAGAAAGCCAAGCTGGAAAGTTGACTTAGCAAGTTAAACAAAGCACTCTTAAATGACAAAAAGAAATGTAAAGTGTATTCACTACGATCTAGGTTTTATTAAACTAATATTACAAACCTTTAAAACAAGTCATAAGCAGTATTTATACTCAAGCAAGATGCAAGATAATACTCTACTGCAGTTTGGTGAAAAAAATTATATCTATAATTTTCTATAAAATTTTTAATATATAGCATACCAAATTAAGTTAGAGTCTTCCTAAAATAAAATAATTTAATGAAACAGAAGAAAACATAATCATTAAATAAATTAATTAATAACTCATCCTGAGGATCATAAATTCCTAACTTTAATAAGCATATAAAACTAAGAGGTTCAATGTTAATGTTATATCTTTAAATAAACATGAACATCACTTCCCATCTTTCCACCTTAGAATCCCATACAATAGCAGATGCCCAGACTAAACTTAGAGACTGGATTACAAATGAATTATTCAAAGAACCTGCACCTTTGTTACCCTTGAACTGTGTGCCAATAAAGAACAATACCAAAAAGCATAGTGATATATAAACATTCCTGAAAATTTTAATATCAGAAGTTGTTCAAACCTTTATTAAAGAAAATAACATTGTAGCAGAAGCATTAAATCTTTTTAGGGATGTCGGAACAAATAAAGAAAGCTGACCTAGCTAGCCTAGGGCCTTGCTCTTGAAATTACATTTACTGTGGCCTCTTCCCTTTGGCTAATTTCGTTTTCATCTCCTCTGGATGATAAACTCGCAGCCTTGGTTGTGTACTACAAGCATGCTTGACAGAAGGGAGGCAATCGCAAGAATAATGATGATCCATCTGAACTCTGTGACGCCTCCTTCCCAGAGCACTTTACCCACTCATGTGCTCTCTGCTGGAGGCTCAGAAAGCACCTCACTACTTAACTCTCCACTTTAATGGAAAACCAACTTGTATTTAACTCTATGGAAAGTGTAGGTCAATATTTTATTAGTTTCTTAAATCACTGCAGTGGCTTGGTTCCACAAAAGACATCTGGAGAGAGAAGAGAGGGGCGCCACCTGAGTTGATAGCCACAAAGTTGATCTGTTTATGAATCTGAGTTCATTTTTTTTTCTTCCATATTTCTGTTTATTCAAAGAAATCTGTTCACCACTGAGGCACATGCAGAACCCTGTGACCCTATTGGCTTTTGTACGAGGTGGGGCTGTGAGTGCTTGGCCTTTAGGTGGGCCTTTCAGAAAGCTGAAAGTGGAGCAGAAAGTAGCTTTACTGGGCAAAGTAATCCAGAAAAGGATAAATAAAATGTCCAGCTGTTGGAGGCATTCAGTGTCTTCCCACCACCTTGTAGGTGTGAACTAGACCACAGGTACATCTAGAGGTGTGGACAGTTAGTATTCAAGAAGTTGCTAGAGGTGCAGTGGAGGCCTCTGGTAACTGCTTATGAAGAGCAAACATTCTCAAGTGGTTGAAGACTATTGTGCTACACAGTGACTCTCCCTCTACGTAAAACCACGTGAGGTGACTGCGACTGTACTCCAAGGATGGTACACGTGCCTAGCGTGAGAAACCCTAGGTTCAACCCACAGTCCTTCAACAGTAAAATAGACACATGATGGATAGGTGGATAGGTAGATAGGTAGATAGATAGATAGATAGATAGATAGATAGATAGATGATAGATAGATACATAGATACATGGATAGATACATAGATAGATAGATGATAGCTATAAATACAGATACAGAGATAGATGATAGATAGATAGATAGATAGATAGATAGATAGATAGATAGATAGATAGAAAGTCGATAGAATAAAATGTTGACATATTTACACACAATGCATAATGACTAAAAATTCTACAGGGAGCATCCAATTGGATTATCTCTTACTCCTCTCCACTACCAGTCTACTACAGACTAGAATTTCTAAACAGACCCATTTTTAAAATATATATACTTTGTGTGTGTGTGTGTGTGTGTGTGTGTTGCGTGCATGTGTGTATGAGTGTTTGTATGTGCACTATTTGTGTGTGTGAGTCTGTGGAGGTCAGAAGAGAGCATTAATCTACTGGAGTTACTAGCATTTGGGAACCATTATATGGATGCAGGAAACCAAACCTGGGTCTTCTTGAAGAACAGTAAGCACTCTTAACAACCAAGTGCTCCCTTCCACCTCAATGGACACTAGCTTTGGATTCAGATAAAATAAATATGACCAGCAATATCATTCTGTAAAGACACTTACCGATTCAAAGTACAATACAAATTAATCCAATTTTAATCAAAATTAATTTGTAGACTTCAAATACTATTTCCCACATGAAAGAGGTCTGATGCACAGTGGTGATTTGGTAAGACAAAGAACCTAGACACAAAGGAACAGACAAAATGTATACTTTACCCTCAAGAAATCTCTATTCTAGGAGATAATGTTTGCACACTCAACATGCCTTTCTGCTGATATTAGAGACTTATTCTACCTAATGCTCCTCTCAAGGAGGCTTTAGCATATTGGTCTTCTTGTTGTTATATAAATACTAGAAAAGAAATATGGCATAAGAGAATATTAGCAATTTGAGCTGGTAATAAGAACATATCGCATAAAGCAGCATCTCCCTCTTCGGATGATTTAAGACTAAGCAGAGACCCCCACTGGTTGCAATTGTTGAATCCAGAAACTGTTAAGATATAAATAAAAAGGGATCATTATAAGCAGGCTCCTTCATTCCATAGCTCTGGCCAGTAACAGCCCTGTGGCCTTTTGTTAAAATCAGAAGAAGGCCACCTATTTTCATGAGATTTTATATGCAGTAAATGAAAATATACACCCAAAAATCACTGCGGTCCAACGAGATGCTAGGTTCCTTCTTTTCTCTTTCACAGCATGAGGGTGGGGAAGGTGTGCATACAGGTGTGAGCTATATATAATGTATGTACCTGTGTGGAGGCCAGGGGTGGTTGTTGGATGTCATCCTCCAAGGTCTATCATTGAACCTGGAGCCACTACTTCCAATAGCCTGGCTATCTGCCTATCTCCTCGTCCCCTTCGCTGGGATTACTGACATGCACCAACATACCTGGCTCTTCACTTAGGTGCTGGAGATTCAAACTCAGATCCTCAAGCTTACATAGCATGCGTTTTACCACCTGAGCCATCTCCCCAGCTCTCTCCTTTCTCTTTAACACCTTTTATTTTATTAAAGACTTATTTCTATTATTTTTAAATTATGTGTATATATAGGGGCATAAATATGTGAGTACAGGAGCCGTGGAGGCCAGGGGAAAAGAATCCCCTGAAGCTGGAATCATATGCAGTTGTCAGTCCCCACTGTGGGTGCTGGGATCTGAATTTAAGTCTTCTATAAGAGAAGCAGACACTTCAGTCACTGAGTCTTCTCTTCAGGCAGAGAGATGACTCAGTAGTTGATGTAGCAGTGGACACAGGTTCAGTTCCCAGCACCCACATGCTGGCTCACCACCATCTCAAATTTCAGTTCCAGGGGATCTGCCACCCTCTTCTGAACGCTTAGGACACTGGGCATAAGCATGGTGCTTAAACATAAATGCAGGCCAAACGTTTGTACAAAGTGAACTCCAAGCTAGCCAATGCTACATCATTAGACCCTGTTCAAAAACAAAGAAAAAGAAAAAAAGAAAGAATGCAACTGTCTGGACTACGGTCGTTATATCAGGTCTTGAGGACTGGGTTTCCCTTTGACCGGTCTGCACTCTAACCCTTTAGGCCACACAGACACATGCAGAGTCCCTGCTGCCTAGGTGGGCCCCATGCAGTGCAGATCATCAATCACACAGATGGGAAGGAAGTGTCAACCCAAACAGACCCATGGTGCCTGGAAGCACTGGAAGGGACTGAGTCCCCCTTGGGGACAGTGGGACGGACCAGATGAGACCCACAGAAGCATTTGAATTAGTTGCTCCTTACGTGTTTCCTGTGGAGAACAGAGGAGTGCCCGTCTTTGCTTATCTCTTCCCGCCAGCTTCCACATATGCTCTTCTGCCACACACAAAAATTATGCCACAGAACAGAACAAAAGGATAAGTCCTAACCCATCAAACCCATCTGATCTGAGGCAGAAAAGACTCATGATGAATATGTCAACACTTCCAAGTTTTTGTTTCTTCCAGAAAGCAATTTCATCTGCAGGCGAATCGTGCATGTTCTCTAAGGCTAGGCAGGATCTCTGTTCCCACACTCCAGAAAAAAAAAATCAAAAACAAACAAAAAAAAAAAAACCAATGCATTTATTTCCCTGCATTTCACACAGCTCACAGCTCAGTGGGAGGGCAGGTGCAATGCAGTTTCTGATCCAGCTTAAGGGGTGACATGCCAATTCTCTTTCCTCCTCCAAGACACAAAGCTTCTAAGCCCAAGGTTGGGGGGCAGGGGTTCCTTTTGCCTCAGAGCACATTAAGTGTATAAATCATCCCTCAAGAAAGAAGAGAGAAGGCTCCTGGATTCCTGTTTTGTCTATCATGAAAACGAAAGGCCAATCTATGAGGCATTATATTGTTATATCCATCTGTAGTGTGCTCAAATCACTCCCGAAGACTGAAATTCTCCAGGCTATTTCTTTTTTAGTACAATAGGCAGACAGCCGTTGTTTCTTATGCACAGGTAACTGAAAGCAGGTTCCCACCTCACATAAATTTACCTTCTCTCTGAAAAAGTAAATGTATCTCAACATGCGGTCCCAGGTTCTGAAGGGTGGCAAGCTGCCCTTTCACCGTAGGAGGCAGAAATCGGTACTGGTGCGGAATGTGAGGGTATTGACAGACAGAAGCCTGGAGGAGCAGAGCCTGAGCTGGTTTTAAAGTGCCCTCTGCTGGTCGCTAGCCGTAATCGCTGCGCCTGGAGAAAGGAAAACTGCTTGTGAAAGCTTAGCTGCGGTCTTTCGCAAGTCCATCAAATCCACGGCTGTGGGTCTGTTTGCTCCTGACGTAAAATGCCATGATGGCGCTGAAGTGTGACAGAGGCAGAGGCTTGCAGTCCAAAGAGCAGAGATCCAAGAACTCCATGCACTACTCTTTGTGTGCTCTGTGTGCCCCGGGGACAGAGGAGACGGCTAGGTGACTAAATGAATGAATCCAGCTGGTAAGTAATGGCTCCTGTGTACCCACTGTGAGCTTGGCTCACCTGAGAGCCCGTGGATGTATTCGAGGCACATTCTTTCCCAGGCCTCACTGCGCAGACTAAAAGAATCACCCATGTTAGGATGAGGAGCTGTAACGACAACACCAAATTTCTTTGGTATTTTCTTTTAAAAGCCTTTCTGGGTAGAAAAGAGGAAGGCACGTTCTGACAACTACAATCTAAGGGAAGGACACCTTAAAGGAAGCAGAGTCAGTTGGAAACATAAAGGAAATAATGGGAAAGTGTTGTCACAACATCCAAGCAGGCCATCACCCACAGCTACCAGCAAAAGTCACAGCATAGAAACAGACAGTAGAGTTAGCTTGTTCCCGTTACCAGTCAGACTCCCGGTTCCTGGGATAATAGCCTTAGGTTTCAGATTGCCAACTTTGCGGCCTCTGCCTCTGTGTTTAACCCCTCCCAAGTTGAATCTCACAACACACAATGGGGTAGCTGTGAAAAAACCCACATGACTCTGCATTTTCCAAGACCTACACCATCATACTAAGGAGCTGTCCAGCTGCACAGTGGTGGCTGCAAAGGAGACAGGGTCATACAAATTACAACGTGAATCAAAGGGCACATGCTAAAAAACACAAACCAGAGAGCATGGAGCGCCTTGTGCTGCACTCGTTCCCGAGACCACCCAATTCTCCCCTGAGAGCATCGTGGCAGCCGGCACCATACTGGTGGAGCTTCAGCCTCTGGGCCATCCAATTCCACAGCTTAGACAATGTCAGCTAATTTCTCTTTCCTCGGCTGTAAAACTGGGTCAGTCAGAGCAGAGGGCCATGCACATTGATTGAAATAGTATTCGTTAAATAAACTTATTGGATTGATATGATGTCAGGTGCCTTTCAAAGGAATGGTAGATGCTGAGAGCTGGAGCAGGAGGAAGTCGACTTCTGAGGCTTGAATGTGAAGTGCACCCCATGGGCTCGTGAGCTTGCACACTTATCCTACCCAGGGTGCTGTTTGGTAAAGCTGTAGAACATTAAGGGGGAGAACTCTTGCTGGAAGAAATGAGTGGAAGACGTTATGATTTTATAGCCTGGTCCCACGCCTGTCCATTTTCTGATCCCCACTTTGGATGCCACATAGCCAGCTGTCTTACACACCTATAGCAATGCCTTCCTCACTCTGATGGAACTGTGTCTCCTTAAACTGAAGGCCAAACCACAAAAGCTCCTTTTAGCTCTCAGCAACAGGAAAAGTGGCGATAAATAATATAAGGATCAAATTGTTTTCCAGTTCGTGGCATAGTATTTGCACTAGTTCTCTAAAAAATCTGAGGGAGCAGACAGAATGTCAGGAAGTAGACTTTCTCTGGATATTAACTGAGCAGCTGGGGTGTGGGCATGACCCAGCGGGTCTGGCATCATGATGCGATTCAGGGTCTACAACAGCCTATGACTTTTATGGAGTAGATTTGAACACACAGTGGTGTTCCAGAAACAAATCTAATAAGACCCAGGATAGTGATTATCCTCAGTCTTTTCTTTCATAGTTTTAAACACATATATGCACCTATGTGTACTCCTGCATGCATGCAAACACACACACCGTGCATGTATTCACACGCAGACACTGTCACCCAAAAGAGAAGCAAGGGGGAGCTGGGAGATGGCTCAGGGGGAAAGCTCTTGCTGTGCAGATATGAGGAACTGAGTTCGAATCCCCAACACTCAAATAGAAGACATGCACAATGGCACAGATCTGTGACCCCAGGGTATGGCAGAGAGGAGAGAAAGATGGATCTCAGATCTGGCCATCTGGCTAGTCTCTCCAAAATGGTATGTCTCTGGTTCAGAGAAAGACCCTGCCTCAAAAAATAAAGTAGAGAACAATAGAGGAAGACACTGGCCTTTGCACACATTCACAGCTAAACACACACACACACACACACACACACACACACACACATCACAGGAAAGAGAAGAGAGGAGAGAGCAATAATGAATCAATTTCTCTCTCTCTCTCTCTCTCTCTCTCTCTCTCTTTCTCTCTCTCTCTCTCTCACTCACACACACACACAACACACACACACACACACACACACACATGTTATCTGGATTTTTTTCTATTTTCCATTCCTGGTCACCTCTGCTAAAGTATCCCAGCCAACTCTGCATCATCCCACTTATTGGAACATATTCAAAACACAGTGTTAAAATTCCAAGTGCTTCCAAAGAAGGGAAGCCACCTTCTAGAGCCATAACTGGGCATTTGGCCCAAATCTTCAAGCCACTCCCCCTGACACACCTTCCTGCCCTCTCACGTGAACAGTTGAAGGACATGAACAGTTCTTAGTTCTCTGGTGGTGAGCATCCTTATACTCCATCCTGAATACCATGCTTGCTGCCAATACCTACCAACAATATAGTACCACCACACTAAAAAGAATGTGTTGGCTGAGTTGGTTTCTTTTTAACGTCAAGGACTTTAACTACATTACAGTTAAAATCAATAGAAATGTAACCTTTTCAACCACATCAAATGAGCTCATTTGTATTGGTAGTCTCTCCCTACCATTACAGTGTGGCAATCGGAAAACAGAACCAGGTCAACTTAAGCTTTATTGAAAGGCCATTAAAGAAACAAACCCAAACTCATTTAAATACTGAGGGCAGTACATTTAGGAAAGATCAATACAGTAAGAACACCCTGGCTGCTTTATTAAATATCCCACATATGAGAATCATTTCACCCTCACAGTTTGAGCAAACCCATAAACCTAGGCGACCCGCCAGTGACGAAGCAATGCTGTTTCACTCGATAGGTCTGGAGCCATGTAGCCCTTCTCTTGAGCCTGATTAGACACACTGCGCTCTGGCTTTCTGCTCGCATTTAAAACATCATCATCTGGCAAAGACTCGCTGATCAATGAACACCATTTGCTTAAGGAAGCCATTAGCTCCCTGGGTTAAGGGAATGCTAATGGAAGAAAGTGCAGTTTTGTTTCTTTAAGAATAACAAACTCAAGTTAAGGCTGCAGGGAAGGAAGGACTCATAGGAGTCATGAAAATCCCCTCCTCGCCGTACTAACTTGGCATCATGCTCCATATATCTACCAATAGTATATATTAGACTAACTATTGACCACTGACTCCATGGGCTTAGTAGATTTAGGTTGTACATAAACCTCTCTATGTCTCAGGTTCCCCATCTTTGACATGCTATTTTCCTTTCCTTTCTACTTCCCTGTTTACAAGAATCAAGAGGACCACAAACCTCTGCAACTTCTTCCTTGAAAATGGCAGTATATATTTTGCAAACTCTTGTCACAGAATATACTCAGAAGAATTATCAAACAAGTCTTTATTGGCTACAAGTCCCACCCAAAGCTAGTCAGTGTCGATCACCTCTTACATTACCACTACTGGATAGATAGATAGATAGATAGATAGATAGATAGATAGATAGAATAAATATAATTTATGTGTGGGCACATGAATATAATCAGGTTACTCTACTAGAGAGGCTGGGGCAGAAGATTACAAGTTGTAAATCACTTTGAGCACCTTTGTGAGACTCTGTCCCAATAATTTGGTGGGAGGCACTTGCCTAGCAAGCATAAAGCCCGGGTTCAATCCCTAATATGGGGGAAGAGACAAAGTGTGGTGGTTTCTAATTATAAGGCAAAAGGCATTTATTTGGGTGAACTCAAGGACACAGGAAAGTCAAGTATTTACTCTCCCAATCAGCCTCTTACTTGTGGACACTGTTAGAGCAATTCTCCATCCTAACGCTAATGACGAACAAGCGTGTTGAAGTTTCTTCCATGATAAAACAAAACATTCTCTCTCTACTTCCCTGTTTCTTTGCTTTCCTTTGCAATAAAACTCCTGAAACCAGAAATGTGTGCTGGAGCATTTAGTCAGCTTGAACCACTCTCTTTGATTTTACTAAAGTATAAATTGCATGTAATGAAGACCAGACAAAGGAAAAGACAAAGGGTCTCACATATGAAGTTTCCTCTTCCCTGAGACAAGCTACCCTCCCTGTACATCAACATGTGACAATGTGAACTTTGCAAGCCAGGGAGGCCACTCCAAGCCTTTATGTTGAGAGTGATTTGGGGGCACAATGTAGTGAGACCTGGATTTCACAGTAGAAACAGGTCTCCAGCCCTTGTCTGTGCCCCGGGAACCAGGCTGAGTGCAACAGTCACGTGCCTGGTGAAGCAAAGAGAAAAGATGCCCTTTCTCCATGGCTGCTTGGAACTTCTATTGCCAGTTTTCTCTTGACCTAAAATAGCTGAGTGGTTCCCTGAGGATGGAGAACAGGTGTGTCTGTCTGACCCACGATAAATCTGCTCAGCGTGAAACTTGGCATCATCTGTGGTGCAGATATGCCTTCGTGGGCTTAGAGCACTCTCAGAGTTTCAGGGTTTAGGGAAGGGACACAGAGTTTCAAATATCAAATCACTCAGTGTCATTAGGCCTTGTATGTGTCCCTCTGAAGAAATGTCCCATAGCCCTTCCAGCCATGCCAGGTTGAAATCTCTCTGTGTGTCTCTCTATGTCTCTGCCACTGTGTGTCTGTCTCTGTCTCTCTCTGTATGTGTGTGTGTGTGTGTGTGTGTGTGTGTGTGTGTCTGTCTGTCTGTCTGTCTGTCCATCTCCCTTTCTTCTCTCTCCCTCCTCCTCAGCTCTCACCTCCTCCATGTCACTCTAGACCTCTTCCACTATTTGGGGCAAACACGAGTTGACTCTTCCCTCATTAATTCATGAGCTGTGTTTCCCCAGAAAGAATCCAGGCACCTTAACACTATGTTCTTATGGGCATCACCAGTTTTACTCCCGGCACAGTTTACATGGTGATTGACAGCAAAACTTCATGTGGGAAACCTGTGTAACACATGGAGGATGTTCCATGTGGTTTGTTGAAAGACTAAGTGGGGCAGAATGTCAGGAAGCATATTTGAGTCTCATGCCAAGGCCTCCCTTTCTCTAAGAGCAGTGTGCATACCCATAGCATCAAGCTACCCTATGGCAGTCAACCGCCCACACTCTGGGTGGCCTGTGGGACAGGAGCAATGCTGACTGGTGTAACTTCCTCGGCTTGTGAATAGCAGACACTAATGCAACAACCTCCTCACTGCCCTGATTTAATGATATTCTCCTGTGAGGGGCATATTTTCAAATGAACTCTGTGTCTAGATTAGTCCTAGCAAGAATGCTGCATTCACAATTTGACAAAGTAGCTACCTTCTTCAACACAGAGCAGTCCCAGTCTCAGGGGGCAAACAGTGGGAGACCAACTGTCGGTCATCCACACCAGATTGAGACAGGATCCTAGTTTAGAGTCTCACTTTTATCAATAGCCTTACTAAGGATGCATTGTCTCTCGCGGACTTTCATGTCCACAGTTCCTCATTGTTCTCGTGTAATCCATGATGATCGAGCCATCACCTCATAGGATAACACAATGGTGTACCTGCTAGTGTCAGTTTTCAAAAACTGTTGCACCTGATTCTATTTTTTAATCCCTCTTCTGTGTTTCCTTTTCCCTTTCCCCCATACATTTGTTTTGATCCCCAAGTCATCAAAACGGGTTTTGGCAAGCTTGAGCTCTTCAGGGAAAAGAGGACACAGAAATTAAATCATGGATGTTTATGTCAATAATTTTCTAAAGTATTTGTTATGTGTGATGACTTCAGTCAATAGTAGTCAAGGTGAATTTAAATATAAAATATATTCAAATTATAGACTAGTCCCATACTGAAATTCTAAGAAGAAAATATTAGATACACTAAACACTGGTACAGACATCATTGTTTAAAACCCTGTAAATCGCTTCTGAATTTTCATTTGCAAGTCAGAGACACAAACCAAAAATTATACATTAATTTTTTCTGACTATATTCTTTGAAATAATGTAGTGTTTGGACCATCCATGCAAATGTCTTTGAAACTGATGCTGTTAAGTAAATGCTACAAACTCACTTCTAAAGTAAGAATTTCTCCTTTCATTTATGGATGTTGATTTTTTTAATGTAAAGATTTGTTGATACTTAACAGTTTTCTAGGGAGTAATGTACTAGAGAAAGCAGAGCCACGTATTAAGTCTAACCTCTTTCTTTTTGTCATTTTGAGAAAATTTTTATATAAAATATAAACCACCTAATGGGCTCACTAATTCTTTTAATTGCATCAATACAGCGGGATTCAATTACACTAGACCTTAAGAGGCAGATATATTTTACTGATTGCATTACCATAATAATGACGCCGTAACAACAATAGCGAGCGCTTATAATACCTCTCTTTCTAAAATTGCTTATCAAGCCATACACAACGCCTCCTGGCATCTCTGAAAGAGAAATCGTGCCGTGCACAGCAAAGAAAGCTCTCCCTCTGAAAGCCGTCTCCTCCCCAGAGCTTTCTGCCTGCCACAAAAGTGTCCCTCCTGACTCTGGTAATGAGCCAGAGCCCGTGGGACCACTTCCAGTCTGGGAACCTAGTCAGATCCTTGATGTCCCCAGAACACCATCTCCTCCTTTATAGTCATTAAAAGGTGATGAACTAGATGTCCCTAAAGCCCCTCCCTGCTTTAAAACCCTCGATTGAACCTGGCCTTTGATAGAAGCATCTTCTTAAGCCCAAGTTCTGGGACCAAATGTGCCCAGATCATTGAGAGCATGTGGCACAGACACCTCCTGATGCAGTCTGGGTCTGAAAACTGAGTTACAGAACGACACCCTGGTGGAATAGACTCTTCTCACCCTCGCTGTTGTTGGTTAGCCGTGCAAGTGTCCTGAAAAGTCATGATTTAAGTAATAACCCATAGCTGGGTCTCAGCAAAAGAGTCTGCTCCAAGCCCTCACAGGACCAGGGAAATTACTACTGCTGAAGTGCAGAGAAGCACGACATTTGCAAAGAGCTCGAGAATAAGTACGATTGGCCACATTACAGACGAGGAAGCTGAAGCCTAAGGAGGCCCTGTGACTTTGTTGACAGCACACAGATGCTCAGTGCAAAGATCGGAATATTCCCAGTCCGTCCCCCAGCTGTCCCTTCTTCCTCACACTGGACATCAAGAGCTGGTTTGCAGGCGCCTCCTAACGATGGTGATGGGGAGAAAAGGAAGGTGTAAAGTCTGTGACTCCAGACAGATGAGGTCCTAGCCACTGTCTTTGCTACAGGATGGTGTTAGAAGCAAAGCCTGTGATTGATTGCCTGACTTTCCTTCTTGTATTCTCCTGACACTCCAATCCGGATTTGGAGAAAGTACCGCCCTGCCATGCGTTTTCACCCTTATATGCATGCATAGACTTAGGAAAACCGTTTTTCAGGAGATGGATTGTCTCCTTTGACCCTGGCCACTTCTGGCCTCATTTAATAAATCAAAGCCGTGCACAGTCTAATTCTCAGAATAAGCACTAGTGGATCTGCTGTGCTTACAGCATGCCGGAAGCATATTTGAGAGAGCACGGTGCATGTGGAGAACTAGGAGGTGCCAAGTACATCCAGGAAGGGAGAAGGGGAGACAGTTGCCTCTCTTTACACTAGAGTGATGCCGCTCTCCCTTCTGGACCCCTAGGGTCGTCCACTCTTTCCTGGCTTGTCCACCTGTGGCTAGCTGCAGTGCCCAGTGAATTCCTCCTGTATAAGGCAAGCACTATTATGCATTTAAGCTGCTGCCTGAATGCCTTCACTGCCAACCCAGTTGCAAAAGGCTCCACTGATTCTCACCTGTTCTGAAGTTCTGCTACCAATGAAAGAGTTTCTCATCCCCTTTCTTCTCCGTAAGTATTTCTCGAAGTCAGCAGGACTTGAAAGCAGCTTAGGCCCAAACCAAGAGAGAAGACGATGTTGCTCAGTTGGTAGAGTGTTTACCTAGCACACACGGATTTAACACCCAGCACTCCCAGAAACTAGGCACACAAAAGACAACAGAAGGAGTTCAAGGTCAACCTGAGATAAGTTAGATCCGGCCTCAACTAAATAAGAAAGTGAATGAGAAGAATATGTTCTACATTCAACATCTCTGATGTAATTCTCAGTATCACTTAAAATTAGCATCAGGAGAAGGATAAGACATCTTAGACTTTATTAATACTTCTTTATGACAGAGGTAGGGTCTGAGACAGAACTGGGCCCTTGCATCTCAGGAGAGGGTACCTGGTCCCCCCACTGCCAGGAACAGTCCATGATGCCTGCCTATTTCCTCTGGGCCTTCCCCAGCTTCTCTGCCCCAGCCCCCAAACAAAAACAGGGTGATGAATTCGCTTCAAACTCTGCCAATGCAAACTGTGGCTTAAAAATGGAAATGAGCTGAAACCCCACACTAATACCTGCAAGGACATTAAAGCTTTGCATCCCTGTGTAAAACACGAGGCCCGGCCAGCATCAGTATGCTTTCAGTGGCTTAATGGTAAATGTTGAACAAATTAGTGTCCCCTTAAGGTTGTCCTGGGGCACATGGAGTCACAGTCTTTAATTTTAATGAGACTCTATTACACAATCTCTTATCGCCTCTTAACTGCCAGGAAAATGACCACCAGCTTAATGTTCAGCAAAATAACTCACTTGGACCTCAAGGAAATTACCTTGAAATTATTACACTTACCCGTGGCCGATGCACGGGGGTTCATTTGAGAAGAGGCGGCCACCTGGCACTTCCAGCACAAAAATACGTCCTTTCCTCGGGTTTTTCAGGTTTAGCTTTATCTGGCCTTACCTGATTTGAGGCATATTCTCTTTTGAATGTAAATATTTAAAATGCAGGTGACACTGAGTCCATTTCCCAATTGACAGGGCAAGGTAGGCAGTTGAGAAGACTGGACCTATGCTAGCTAGTTTTATGTCAACGTGACCCAGGCTATAGCCATTTGGGAAAAAGGAACCTCAACTGAAAAAAAAAAAAATCTTCAACAAATTGATCTGTATACATCCTTACATCTGATGGGTAGCCCTGTAGGATATTTGATTGATGTGGCAGGGACCAACTTACTGTGGGCAGTGCCATCCCTGAGCTGATGGTGTTGGTGCTTACAAGGAAGGAGGAGGAGCAAGCCACAAGGAGCAAGTCGCTAAGCAGCACTCCTCCAGGCCTCTGCAGCAGCTCCTGCTTCCATGTTCCTGCTGTGAGTGACTGCCTTTGATGATGGACATGGAAGCTGAAATAAGCCCTCTCCTCTCCAAGCTCATACTGTTTAGCCACAGCACTAGAAACCCTAACTAAGACAGTGCCTGTGGCTGGTCAGGCTGTCTCTGTAATCATTAGCAGGCTAAGAAGGTCAATCCCACCCCTCTTAGCAACACTAGACTTTTAAAAATATTGCCAGGGAAGTAAATATAGCACTATGTCATACTGAATAAAATCATATATGATGAGCCCAGCACAAAACCTCAGTCACCAAAATTGTTCAACAACTGCTGTTGTTGTTGCTGTTTTTCTGTTAGTGCCACAGCATCCCGTCGCCAGCAAAGACCTCTAGACACAGATTTTCTCCCGGACAAAACCAGATTTATCACACCTTGCTAAATAAAGGCACATCAGTCTGAGTGAGTCCAAAGAAGAGACAGAACCTACATGGCCCGCTAAACATAGGGCGTAAACATAAAAAGAGACTATGCTAAAGGGAGGGTAAAAGATATAGGCACCCCCAAAGCTGAAAAAGCATGTCCCAGGGAGAACAGATAGGGCAATTTCCAAATGCTGGGTGCTAGAGGTAAAACTTTGGCTCTCCACCCTGACCTGGGGAGTACGCTGTCTGGGACAGAGTTGTTACTAGATACACTGCTTGGGGAAGAGAACGTTCGCTCCGGTTTTGGGTTGCACAGGGTCATTCCTGCTCTTGTATCGACTTCCTACTACACTGTAACAACACACGGAAGAGCACAAATTTAGACACTTAAAGCCACATAGGTGGTTTTTCTTGCGGTCTGTAGGTAGTCTGGCGTCCTTGCCAATGGCTGATGCCAAGGGCTCAAAGGCGCCACCTTCTGACAGGACGCACCCTCGCATCCTTACATCTGATGGGTGCTGTACTTGTGTTCCTTCTGAAGGCCACAGTGGCTATTTCTTCCCACGTCTGTCAGGAGAACCAGTTCCTTCCCCTTGTTCAGCTTCCAGAAGCTGCCTGCATTTCTCAGCCCTTCCCTACATCACTCCTCCTTCTTGCTTTAGTGATTCTCCAAGGTCTGTGAGGATAGTTATAAATAATCTCCCCTCCTCTTACCCACATCTTCAGAGTTCCTCTTGCTGTGTTCAGGTCAGCAGAACTAGCCAGGGGATGACCCTGGGGTCACCATTCTGCCCACCACATCTCTGCTCTGAGGTTATTCCAGATTGGTCTTTGCCGGCCTGCCCTGGCCTTGGGAACCTGACGACACTTCCCCACAGAGAAGCTCTTTATCTCCAGACACCAGGGCCTTGCGACAGACCCTTGGCTTTCCTTCTGGGAGCTGTTTGTCCCCTTTCTGTCCTGCTCACAGCAACTCCTCCTCCTCACAGTTCTTACTGACCCGTCTACCTACAGCTTCCTTCTCAGCCACAAAGCACACAGGAGGGTGAGAGAGCAGGAGTATGAGGCAGGGGGATTCTCACTCCTGGTGGGAGAAGTGGCTTGCCTTCTCTTCTCTCCCATCATCCCTTCTTCACTAAAGACTTTCCTCCTGCTGCCTTCCAGCTTAACCTCGTGACTGTTGAAGATCAGCATTTGCTGTATTTTAATTGCAATAAAACACTTTCCTCACTGAGCAGGCAATATGGATTAGAATGAGTTAGCATCACCCTTAGATTTCTGTTCCATTTTATTGTTGTTGCTTTGTTTTGTTTTGTTTTTATTCTATTTGCTTTGCTTTGGGACACTGTAGTCCAGGCTGGTCCTGAACTCACTGATTCAATTCCGGCACCCACATGGAAGCTCATAACCCTCTGGAACTCCAGCCCTAGAGGATCTGATGTGCTCCTCTGGTCTCTGTGGGCACTGAATGCACGTGGGACACAGTCATACATGCAGGCAAAACCCCCATACACATCAAATGAAACAGTTTTAGTTGGTTTTTACCCAATTTTTAAACAAATTAAAGAATATAATTAGCATTAATTATCACAAGGTGGTATTTTTTCCTGAAAGACTATGTTATTATCTTTCTGTGATGGATATGTATTATTTTAGACATTTTAAGTGCATTAGCACAATATATTACATTATAAGGAATATTGAGTGCTCCCAGGAAACCAACTACTATGTATACTAAGTTAAAAGAATTAATTTTTAAAATCCTGGCTTTTAAAAACACGAAACATTTTGAGGCCGAGACTGCTAGTTTAGAGCGGTGTAGTTAACTGATTTTAACAAAGGTATGCTGCAGTTACCCGTGAGTGCCATCAGAGGGCGCCAAAGTAGGCCGCTGATATTTATTAGCAGAACCAGAGTGGCTGGATCCCAAGGCCTTTTTTTTTTTTTTTTAGCAGACTTAAAATAGGCAAAACTTCTCTGGATAGAATAAATGTTTGTTAGTGGTATATTTCAGTACATTTTTTCAACGTGCAAAAATTTAACAGTACCGCTTCCCTGAAGGTCAGATTCTCAGAAGTTCCGGAGATAATGTAGACGCTTAACACTTAACTCTAATTGTTAATGACCTCTGAGCTGTTAGGAAGGATCCAGACAAGGGGTAATGTTCGTTCATCGGAGTGGCCAGATGTCATGGGGCTTACCAGGATACAGTGTGGTGCAGCCCCCACTGCTGCTCTTCCTGACTCCTTCCTCCGCACACTCCTCAGGGTTTCCAAGGGAACACCACACTGGGAGGGAGTGGAAGGGGAGACGGGGCCAACCTGCTTCCTTATGACCCACACCTGTCCCACCACCCTGTGCTGGTGTAGAACTCTCTTCTAAAGAATGAGTGTGTTGCCGAAAAGCCTAGAAAATTCTAAGAGCTCCAAGCTGGGGAATCGCAAGAGACCATACTTGTCTGTAGAAGACAGGCCAGAATAGGATGTCAACACAGGCTGAGTCGTGGTCTGCGGCGCTGTGACGCCACTGTTTGCACTTGCACGTGGGTATTGCGACCAGAAATCCACATTGCTCCAACAGACACTTTCGAGGACTTTTCTCCCTTCCACTTGGGAAGAAAAAAATTCTGCTAGAGGACATGTGTCCTTCACCAACAGCAGCTGGTGGCCGCTGCTGCCAGCTCTAGGAATCCTAACTGTGGCAGAAAATTTTTTCTCTTGTAAAAAGCAGTGTGGCCATATTGAACTGCAGCATGGCGTGGGAGCGGGTGCTTCTGAGGGTCAACATTCCTCTGTAAGCAGATTGCGTCAAAAAATGGAGTAAACAGTTCAGTGAGAGAATCCTTTCTAAAACGTGACTATAGAGGTGTAGCATCATCTAGCTCAGAGGTCAGCATTGGAGATTGAATCCAACAGGTTGATGGCTAGGAAAATGAGGGTGAATCCTAATCCAGCCAGCAAATCACTCAGCTCAAAAGAAGAGACAGCCTCCATTGTCTCAGGCTGGACATCAGATCCTGTGCTGTTGAAATCGTTTCCAGAAACTAGGGTTCAAAGAGTGACATCATCATTCTAACTGTGTGTCATGCTCTTCCTGCAGCTCGACCATTATCCCTCCATGAGTTACCATCTGCCCAGCTCCTCTGACACGCTATTCAACTCTCCCAAGTCGCTCTTCCTTGGAAAAGTTATAGGTAAGTCCTCGGTTCTTCTGGTACAGGTGTGGTGTTAAAAATGTACCTGTCGCAAGTCTTCCGCGGTAGTAAGTGTGCATTTGCATTTTTAACTACAGAGCTCTCTCAGTGAGGTCAACCCGGGGCATCCCTGTACCAGGAAACCTAGGTGGTGGCTGACAGTGGTTCACAGGAGTGCTACAAAATCCTCTTCGGGGTATTGCTCCTGCGAAACGCTAATTACACCTGTGACGTGCGCTCTGATTAGCATGGAGGGCATCGTAGGCAGTGCCTGAAATGGAACTAGCATTATATGGTACCTATTATAAAGCAAGATGCAATTATCATCTCTCAGATTCACTTTTTAAAATTTGTTCTTTGGGATATTGAAGGCCTCTGCCTATGTACAACAACTAATTTAACTTCTTCCCTCTGAATCACTCCTAAGAAAAGTGTCTAATGTCATTTGCAGATTATAAGGTCATGAAGTAGAGGACTCATCCCCTACATGTGACTGCATTTATAACCACCCTTGTCCTCCCTTCAATATAAGAAATGGGAGTTATCTAGATGAAAAGACAGGTACTATTGCTCACAAGTATTTTTAGTGTTTTACATGAAGTCCACAAAATTTTTCTATTCTTGTGAGAGTGTCTGTCATGAAGTAGATGCCAGTGTCAGCATGAAGCACAGCCTACGTCTCAAGGGGGATAAAAGATCACTTATCCTGAGCCACATAGGCATGACCATGGCCAGATTGCCCCAAATCATATCCCAGTGTGGAAATGATTACACAAGCTTTTATAGTCACAGGACATGCCATAAATCAAAGCTCTTTTCAGACACATTGGTGAGACATGTTGATGGGTCACAGCAAGGCAGGGAACATCTGTTGTATGTTTTATCTGATGATGTTCTTAGCTTGAGGATCGTGAAAGAATTCGGAACTTCTACCTGAGTGTAAACATGTTAGGTGGACAATGAATGAATAAGAGGGCTGGAGACGAGAGCTTGGCTCTGGGTCTGTAACATTCCAACTGCCCCCAGTCTCAAGGTTCTCATCAGCCAACAAGCCTTTAAAATATTTTACATAGCTATGGCTTTCTTTCTGGGCACTTTAGTTCACAGTGGTAACATACAGACTGTCGAGAGGACACTGTTAATGCTATTTCACCAGGCCACTTTCCCCACTGTGCAGTAAGCCCATTTGGGAAGCCACAATGTTGTAAGGAGGGTGCTAGTTAGTTCCCAGCCACTTAGCCCCAAAATAATCACACAGACACTGTATTATTTAAATCACTGCTTGGCCCATTAGCTCTAGCTTCTTATTGGCTCTTTCTTCTTAATTTAACCCATCTCCATTAATCTGTGCATCACCACAAGGTTGTGGCCTACCAGCAAAATTTCAGCACATCTGTCTCCAGCAGTAGTTCTATGGCTTCTCCCAGCATTCTTCCTCCAAGCATTCTCTTTAGTTTTCCCCCTCTACCTCTATTTTCTGCACAGGCCCAAGACAGTTTCTTTATTAACTAATGACATTCACAGCATACAGAGGGAAATCCCTCATCACAAGTTTTTCGAAACTGAATTCACTCACACGGCAGCCAGACATGAGGGAAAGGAACCTCTGAAACCATGTGCACCTCCCCAAGATGAGGTTAGGGGTTTTCATAAGACAAGGAAACAGGGTATTCTGAAGCATGAGAGGAGGTGATCAGAGAGGTAAAGAGGGGTGAAGTGATTAGTAGCCTGCATATGCAAACACTGTCTTTATCGCTCCTCATAGAAGATATGTTCTGAAAACAGCCCTGATAGTGTGACCTGTGGGTGGAGTCTGGGGCCCTGTGATGTCAGAAGGTTGCCTGTCAATCACATATGCAGACCCAAAACACAGGGCGTCAACCAATGTGAGCTAGGCAAAGTTCTCTGGAAAACACAACCTAATCTGTCTTTACCAAGGTGACCTACTGTTAATCCCAAAGATGGGGGAAGAAAGACCACTGACCAAAATCATCATGGCTAAATTAATTAAAGCAATCAATTAATTTAAACAAGACTTTTTATTTGTGTGCACGGGCTGCCTCCCCCTAAGAAAGAGTTCAAGAGGTCAGCTTTAGATGTAAGGGAGACATGGTTTTTATAGCTCAGGGGTGGGAGGTTTCCAAATGGGAAATTTGACAAGCAAAATAGTCAGGGTTACAGGAACAGAACATAGCAAGGTGGTCAAAACAAAGCAGTCATAGCAAGAGAGTCGTAACAACCTTTTGAAACAAAAGTAGGGTTGCCAGCTGGTATTACAAGTTTTGAAACAAAGGCATGATAGCAAGGTGCTCATAAGGTGGTCACAGGTGACCGTAAGAACCTTTTGAAACAGTGGCATGGTTGTCATTTCCTGGCACATGCAGAGCAGAGCTGTTTGTAGTTAAGGTTAGAGATGGGGCATAGCCCAATCTTTTGAGAAACAGATTTAGTCATAAACAGGAATAAGCCTAGTTTGTCTTTACTATAACATGGCTTTCAAGCCTAAGATGGAGGCAGACTGGTTCATTACTGGCACGCTTGAGACAAGTAGAGTCAAGTCAGCAGGGTCTCTCATTTTACTATTTCATTATGAGACTCCTGGAACTACTGGGTAGACCGACAATAAAAGGCCAATGTCGCTGGAAGCTTCTTTGGGGTTTTCCTGGGTTCTAAAGAAAGAGCCTTCACTTGAGAGAGAAAACATCTCACACTTATTATAAAAAAAAAAATAGTTTCATTATGGAGACTTGGTTACATCAGTCAGAGAGCATTAATTAAAATATGGTTGCAAGGTCACAGCTTGAGGAACTGAACTGAACCTGTAATGAAAGTGATAATGGACATTTATATAGAATAGCACTTCAACTGTATTAACCCCCTTGACTTTCATCACAGTTCCAGGAAGGTGTTGAGATTATTATCTCCCTTCAGAGATGACAAAAACCAGGCACAAATATGTAAAGTAGCTGCCCACTGCCACCTGGATTACAAGTAGCAGAACCAAACTTGGAACCAGGCAGGAAGACATGAAGACAGTTCTTGAGGAGTGTGCTGTTGTCTCTGGGACAGGAAACATAGAAGTGAAGATGAGGAAGACAGATAACAAGAACTGATGGGGGATGGATGCAGGCTAAGGTAGACCAACCCAACAAGCATTGAGTTTTCTATAGCATACCTGAAAGTGGGAAAGATCGTTCTATAGAACCGGGAACATCCTGTTGCTCAGTGAGACAGAACCCACGAAGTGTAGAATCAGTGTAGAACCCACAAAGGAAAGGCTACATACTCCAGGTTAGTAGAAAGGGCAATTGATAGCAAAGGTGGAATTGGAACAAAAATGAGAGCTGCAGTGTATTGACTGCCAGGCCTTAGAGTTTTGTACAGTGTGTACAAATAACTAAGTAGCTACCCTTTAATCCCTTGTGCCCTAAAAATAACATGTTGGCATGGTGTCAAATATAGGTTTAACTACATTGTACTTGTGGGTAGCTCCTAGTAGTTTTCTGCATTTGAAAAATCTTATGATTTTATGAAACAAGAAGACAAATTTTGTGACATATCTAACGTTGTATACATGAACATGATGAGTAAATATTGTAACAACCCAATGAAACAAGATGTCATATTATCCACTCTCACACATGAGACTGAGGGTTAATCATCTGATGTGTGGGAAAATGGCTTTGAAGGCATGCTACCCTGATTGTGCCCTATCTCATTAGAAGTGGGCCCAGGAGAAACTGGCTCTCATCCTCACTGATCAATGAGATCCCTGTCGATCAAGACAGGAGCAATGCTGAATGAATGATTGTTGAACCAATAATCCTGAGAAAAGAATCACAACGAATGGCATTGGCACAACACATGAGGGTGACATAGTGGGTGGTGACACACAGTAAGGTCAACACAGAGAGGATGTCAGTCCTCACCTGGTTTGCAGCTCTGTCCTTTGTGGTGGGTTTTTGCTTGCTTGCTTGCTTTGCTTTGCTTTGCTTTAGTCAGAGATCTGACAATAATGAACTAAAAAGAATGCAGGCCTAAGAATCTGGCAGAGCTGGTTAGACTTGAGTGCAGGCCTGCCTGTGGAAAATAATCTTGGTCCTCTTGTGCTAATGCTTTGTGATTTAACCTCTGACGGTCTCAGTTTCCTCAAATATATCATGGAAAACTCACACGTCTGCCTCTGAGTTGTTAGTTCCCTGAGGATAACCCAACCCAACATAAACAAATGCTTCAGAATATTTGTTGAGTAAATGAACTACCATTTTACTATTAATCTCGTAACATCTGAGAGAGGGTTTATCAATCCTATTGCTTGAAATACAAATAATAAAAGTATTACCACTGTTGGATGCTGGCTGTGGGCCCACCATCTGATTATATGCTATATTTATAAATTCTTCCCAACACCACCCTAGACCTCTGCAGCCTCACCAGTCCCGCTCTCTAGATACAATTGCACCCTTAGACTGTGATGATCAGGAAGGGCTCCAGACACTACCATAGACAAAATCACCACCAGTTGAGAGCTCCTGGCTTAAAGAGACAGAGCTAATCCATGGGAAGATGGTGTAGGAAAAGCATGATGTTTGGTCCATGGCCTAGGCTCTGCTGCCTGGTAACACCTGCACTCTTAGGAACAGTGGGGACGCAAGGAGGACAGCTGGTGCAGGAAAACACAATTCTGCTGCTAGAAGCAAAAAAGTCAGAGTGCAAAAACAAAGGCTGTACGAGTGGCTGGGGCCCTGCTTTTTTACTACCTTTCAAGCTAGTAATCTTTAACTATGCCATCAGTACAGGCAGGACTCAGGGGAGTAATTCTAAATTTCCCTTTGAGCATAGTTCAGTGAAAAATGAACTATTTGCATTTTCCAGATAGATACGCATCTGAAAAGATGAGTTGGGCTCCCAACAGATATCTCTTGCACTCCAAAGGCTTGACAACCCCTAGCGCACCCTGCTATTCAGTTGTTTCCTTACTAGGTCAACTGCTAATCAGTAAGTGATTCCATAAAAGGAGAAGGAGACAGATATAAATAAATAATGCGGCTTCCCACTGAGCTCATTAAGGAGCTCTGCTTCAGGAAGGTGTTTCTGAAGAATAGAAGAAGAGAGAGGCCTCATCAAGGACAATGTGAGCTTCAAAATGGGAGTGGAAACAAACGTGAGAACTCTGTCTGGCTGCCTCAGAAATTTAGCATAGATGCTCCTGCAATCCTGAGTTCTTAGCCAGATGTCAGACCCCCAGCAATTAGCGAAGGCTCACGAAGTAGAAAATCCATCAGAACAAGTTGTGTCTACTTCTTGTCATTTACTACCTAAAGGATGTCCTAGATTTTTATAAGTCTGGTTTTAAGCAGCAAGTTGTCTCTCAGGAAATGTAATTTGGAACCTAAGGGAGATGGAGAGGGCCCTGTGTCTGTCCCCCATTTCCAATAGTTCTATCAACACCTTGAGTAAAGACAGTAACACCATGTTTAATAGCAACACACGCTTGAGAGGAATGATCTAATGTTCAGGATGACAAAAACCTTTCAAATGTACCTTGACAAGGTAGAAAGATGGGATACAAATAACGGGGTGTAATGTAATAGAGATTAAACTATTCCACACTTAGAAAGAAAAAAAAAAATTAAAGGAGATCAGAGATTCCCAGAGTCAAGAAAAACCTCAGGTGAATGGTGTGAGCACCGTTCTTCACTAACTGATTCTTCAATGAATCTAACACAGAGCCACTAAAGAGATGGTGTCTGCAGTGTCTGGAGTTGATTGGCAGTCTTCTGAGAAGATCAGATAGATACAGACCCATAACCAAAAGGCCCAGGAAGAGTTACTCAGACTGAGTTATGACTGGAGACAAGCTGCAGAATTAGTTGGTCGGGCCCACTCAACTGGCTGGAACAGACACAGGGAGTACAAGTTTGAAGGGAGAAATTCCATCTCTACAAGTGGGATGATCTCCTCCTTACAAACAAGATGATAATGAAGTCTGTATGCTAGAGAGTATTCCAGATACTAAGGAGCTTTTCAGACAAAGTAAATCCAAACTAGATGAAACCTGTATGCCTTTGAAACTCCACGAAGTCTGGTGGGAATATGCTTCTGTGAAGGAGTGAGCAATGCAGTATCTGTTTGAGAGATGAGATGCTAACTATATTCTGAATTGCTTGATATCATCTACTGTATGACTATATCACAGGTGTGAATTTCAATTCAGAATACTGAGCATCGCATCACTGTAAATTCTGTTATTGAACAGACAGTCAATGTGCTCAGGGTGGCAGTATTTATTTTCATTTTAGAGAGTGATTAGCCATTTTTTATTAATTTTTCAAGGGAACTCTTTGTGCCACTGTTGTGACTCAGACTCATATAGAATCACAATGAAGTGGGTCTATTCATTATAAAAGGGCAATGCAGCCTCTCTGCTTGCATCGGAGAAGCCACCCTTGGGGAGAAACCAACTACTCAAGTTGAGTAACCCTTGTTTTACTGACCATTACGGCTTCTCAGCTGCAGGAACTGGGGTAGGGTAGTAAAATCCAAGGTGACTTTTTACACTGAGTTTTATATAGTTTGTAAGTCATACTGGTCCCAGATTCTAACATTGCCTAACTACTTTACTGTCCAAAGCCACTCTGGTAGGAAATGTGTCTCCTGGTAATCATTGTGTGCACTCCATTGCCATCCATAGTCCAAATGTGACAATCCCTGGCAATAAGAAATCCTCATATTCTCGGGCTTCCCACTCCTTCCAGAACTTTGGCAGTACTTCACACAACAGAAAGTAACATATTTAATTTTTCAACCCTTGATCAAAGCTGTGGTAGGCATTACACAGCTCACTGAAAATTTCTGGCCAAGGAATTATGAACTGAAAAAGTGTGTACCACTTCCAAGACAGAACATTCCATTGCAGATCCAAGACCCCCTAAAGCTTCCTGTTCCCTTGTCACTCTGGCAGGATGACTAATAAACCTCAAGTGGTGCTTGTTCTACATGCCCAGGTCCTATGACCACAATGAAAAGAGAACCCCTTTTATTCATGATGAATATATGGCATGAAAAAAAAACCCTTTGTTTTGTAAGCCACGATGACTACAGGACTGTTTTTTACTATGGCACAGCCTAACCTGCTCCAATTGGCACATGAAGATTGCCATAAAGAGGAGACTTTGTTTCCTCATACTTGGACTTCAGGTTTTAACATTCCATTTGCCAACTATGTGACATAAGCAAGCTACTTCTGCTTCTCATCTTGGTTATCTGTTTCCTCTGTGTAAACTAACAACAGCCATACCCTAACTTCAAAAAATAAGATTTAGCAGGCAACATAGTATATGCCCCATATTATGTCTATAATACATAATAGTGATTTCTAATCCTTTGAAATTAAACAAATATATATTCATCATATCCAGTGTGGGGCATTGTGTAAGGAACTGGAGATTTCAGCAGTGTCAAACTCTTCCAGTTTCTCTCTTTGGAAGGCTCAGATTTTAGCTGGAAGAGAAGAGAAGGTGAGGCAAGTAGAACAGCAAGTGGCAAGACTGGGAGAAGATGGTCTAGGTGTTTCAGAGCAGTCTAGGCAGAGATTGAGAGGTTCAGCACCATGCTACTGTGAAATCTAAGAGCCAAGAATGCAGTGCAAAGCACTGGGGGGATCACGCTTACTGCCTGTGCTCCACAGTCAAGGTGGCAACAAGGCCAAGTGAATTCTTGTACCTTGGATCACAAGAATGTGTGTATATGTTAGTTATGTAAAAGTGACATTATTTCGACTAGAATGCATGAGGTGTATTGACAGCCAGCATAAGAGCATTGGGAACATTCTTGGTGTCTGGAGCCATTTGCAAAGCCCATGTACCATTCTAGCAATTTGATCTGAGTAGGTCTGAGTAGGAAAAGCTGCCCTAAAGAATTCTGAGGCAGTCATAGAACTTCTGATTGCAGATAACATCAGATAAGCCATTTATAAATAATCACTCAGAAAGTTAATATTAATTATAAATGTTTGGCCAATGGCTCAGGCTTATTCCTAGCTAGCTCTTATATCTAAATTAACGCATTTCTGTAGGTGGAGACTGCTTATTCATTTCCCAGCTACCCAGATCCAAATAATAACACAGAAACCATATTAATTACAACACTCTTTGGCCATTAGCTTATTTCTAGCAAACTCTTACATCTTAAATTAACCTGCTTCTTTTAATTTATGAATCACCACAAGGTTGAGGCCTGCCAACAAGGTTCTGACTGGTGGCTGGTGTCTTTCTCCTTCAGCAGTTACATAGTGTCTCTTTGACTCTGCCTACTTTCTCCCTCTATCTCTGGATTTCCCGCCTGGCTTTATTCTGCCCTGCCATAGTCCTAAAGCAGATTCTTTATTAACCAATGGTAATAAAATATATTCACAGCATACAGAGGAGAATCCCACATCACATTTCTATTAATCTGTTTATTGCCACATGGCTGTGACATTACCTCATTTTCTTCCTTGGCAACTAGCTGGCATCCCATAGACTCCACTGAAGTAATAAGGGCGGCGGTGGGGCTGCGTCCCCAACACCCCAGCCGCCTGCCCGGCTAGCTTATGCCCCAAAATAATTACACAGACACTGTATTCTTTTAAGCACTGCTTGGCCCTTTAGCTCTAGCACTTACAGGCTAATTCTCACATCCCGATCAACCCATCTCTAATAATCTGTGAGAACCGGTCTTACCGGGAAGATTCTAGCCTAGTCCATCCTGTGTCGGAGCTTCATGCCGGGAGCGGGGCATGGTGTCTCTCTCAGGCGTCTGCTCCCTAGAGGAGAGTTGTCAAGTCTCTGACCTCACTTCCTCTTCCTCCCACCGTTCTGTCCTGTTTTCTCCTCCCACCTATCCTCTAACCAATAAAATGGGCCAGGGCAGTGCCTTTATTAGCCAATGACCTTCCTCCATCATTTCCCCTTTTTCGGTTTAAACAAACAAACAAAAAAAAAAAAAGGCTTTAACTTTAACATAGCAAAATTACATATAACAAAACAGTTATCAAGTAAAAGTTACAATAATCTTTATCATAACTAAGGAAAACTATAACTATAAGTAACTATTCTTAACTCCATCAAAGACTCCAGAAAGATACAATACTACATAAGCAAACAAGAAAAAAGCAACTTTTAAAACTCTAGAAATGACAGAGACATCTTGCTGCCTGGACAGTCACCCAAAGTTCCTCTGTACCGTTGGGGCATCCATCTTCAGCCTTCAGGCCCATGGTATCCAGCAGACATTTCCATAAAGCAGGAAAATTCAAAGTCAGTTCAGTCACTATCTGTTGTGTCCTGCAGAATGTCTCGCAGACTCTTTCAAAATGAATCAGGAACCCCGAAAGATCATCTCACCTTAGGCAAGTTCAGTAGTCCTCTCTCTGCGAGTTCTCTGTGTCCAGTTTATGCAATAGTCCAGGCAAGAGCAGTTTCTTGCCCAAATGGCTATCAAACTCCATAATGAGCCTCTTCGATGCCCATCTTCCTCTTGAAGCAGATTGGTGCTGCCAGGAGCAGAGTGTCTCATTGTCATGAAAAGTCCTCAGTTATTAAAACATTAAATGTCCTATTCTGTAATCTTTGAAAGACATGAAGAATGTCTATCTAAAATATATCTCTATATATCTAGAAAATCTAACTAACATGACTACAAGCTTTACTATTATCGATGATTATCCATTAACAACCTATATTTCTTAATTATACAGTACATATTTAAATGAACTACACAATCACAATACCTTAATCAAAATCAGAAACACTTATAACAAAATTGACCTTAAATCTCTATCAATAAAGGAAAATCTATACTAATGTAAATTATTCATATCTATATCATATCCCCCTTTAAATGTAAAAGGACGTTTATAAACCATATTTGGGAACATGGGCGCAGTTTCTTCTCTCCAAACTACTTCCTGCTGAATGGGGGCGTCGTTAATTAGGTCTTTCATGGTATAACCTGTGTGCTAGTTTCATCTCAGTTGGCAGTTGAGCAAAGCAATTTTCTGAAGATGTTCACTGCAACCCTTCAGGAGGGCGTGGTCCATCATACCAAATCGGAATAGAAGAAATGAACAGCATCTCATCCTCTGTGAAAACAAAATAAGAAACTCCTTTCCAACGTATCATATCCTTAGATCCAAATTCATAATATCTATGTTGGATTAGTTCAGCAGTATTTATAAATAAATATCTTTTAGCATCTGTTTCTCCTTCCTCAGCATTTAAACAATTCAAAGAGAGCATAATAGCATACAGTATCAAAATTCTCTGTGTATTTTCCATCTTTGTGCAGCTGTGTTTTAACCTCTATTTTGTTTATTTTTACTTTTAACTCTTTGCTTTTTGAGACAGGTTCTCTGTATCTTTGGCCTGAAGTAACTCTGTAGACCAGGCTGTCTTTGAACTCTCAGAGATCCGCCTGTCTCTGCCTCCCAGGCATTCGGGATTAAAGGTGTATGCTACTACACCTTGAACTCACAGAGATCTGTTTGCCTCTGCCTTCTAGGCACTGGGATTGAAGGCATGTGCTACCACACACAACAACTCTCTTCCTTTTTTTGGTTTTTACTTTAAGAACTTCAACTTTTAGTCTGCATATATTTTTAACACACTTTAAACCATTCACAAATTTTCTCTGTCTTTGAATATCTCTTTACTGTATATCTCTCTTTTTCTGACCACATGAATCTTTAATTTACCAAGCTATCTCAATAGGACTAAAGGCGTGGCTTTGCCAGCTAGATCCAGTCCATTCCTTAGCTTTCCAGCCTCATGGCTGAGGTACTGGCTGTAGCCAGCAAGCGAGCTTCAGCAGCCTGTGCTTGCAAACCGCACAAACCGCCTGCGTAAAAGAGTCAGAGTTTGTCCTGGCAGGACAGCCCAGAAAGCCGGCATTTTTAAACGGCGCAGCTTTTTTCCTGCTACGGCTGAAAACCGAAAAGCATGTGTTCAGCTTTTTGTCAACACCGTTTAAGTGTTTCGTGGCAGGACCTCTTAATGAGCTGCAGGCTTTGCAGCTAAAGCTGAGTCAGGAAGCTTCTCTTAGAAGAAAGAGCATGCTTGCCTCTAACAAGCAGAGCAGACCCGAGAACACAGCGAGTCTAGTTGCCATCAAACAAATTGTAGCACTTTACTCCAAATGCTCTATTCAAAAGCTCTGTCTCCTGCAGGAGCCAGACAGAGATCTCAATGGCGGCACAGCCCCAGGAAGTCGCACTTTAAAATGACACAGCGTTTTTTTCTGCTACTGTTGCCGAATCAGGAAATCTCTCTACAGCACACCACCAACAAACAGCAAAAATCTGTGTTAAACTCTCTCTCCCTTATTTTTAAGCCTTCTCAGGTTTTTTAAGTGGGTTTAGTCCATCACGTGGGGCGCCATCTGAAGTAATAAGGGCGGTGGCGGGGCTGCGTCCCCAACACCCCAGCCGCCTGCCCGGCTAGCTTATGCCCCAAAATAATTACACAGACACTGTATTCTTTTAAGCACTGCTTGGCCCTTTAGCTCTAGCACTTACAGGCTAATTCTCACATCCCGATCAACCCATCTCTTATAATCTGTGAGAACCGGTCTTACCGGGAAGATTCTAGCCTAGTCCATCCTGGGTCGGAGCTTCATGCCGGGAGCGGGGCATGGCATCTCTCTCAGGCGTCTGCTCCCTAGAGGAGAGCTGTCAAGTCTCTGACCTCACTTCCTCTTCCTCCCACCGTTCTGTCCTGTTTTCTCCTCCCACCTATCCTCTAACCAATAAAATGGGCCAGGACAGTGCCTTTATTAGCCAATGACCTTCCTCCATCACTCCACCTTCTTTTTCCCTATTTCTTTGGATTTCCTGCCTGGATCTATCTTGCCCTGTCATAGGCCAAAAGAGCTTATTTATCAACCAGTGAGAGCAACACATTTTCACAGCATACAGAAGGACATCCCACATCCTTATGACATCTGCTACTGCCAAGCACAGAATAACTTGACTGTTCAAGGAAATGCAGTGTTTTTATATGCCTGTGATGAACTGATCCTCCAGGATCACAAGGACTACCGGCTATGCATCTGGCTTAAGTTGACCCCTTCATCACTTAAATACACCTTTATGCTTGAGCTATTCCTTCTCAAACACACATGCTCACTCTCCCTAGTGGCGTGCTTCATTTGTTCCATCCTTTTCCTGCTTCTTGTTTCCCTTCCTTCCTTTCTTTCTTTTCTCTTTATGATAGAATTCCATGTAGCTCAGGCTTACCTCAAACTCCCTATGTATTCACAGATGACCCTGAACTTCTGATCCTCCTGCCCTCACTTCCTGAGTAATAGGACTACAGGCATGTACTAGAATATTCAGTATATGTGGTGCTGGGGATCAAACCCAGGGCTTCAACCATGCTAGGAAAGTACTATACAGATTGAGCAACACACACACACACACACACACACACACACACTTTTTGTTTCTATAGAAGGATGGCCAGGCATATAAAGAACCAAAGAGAGAAGGCAGCGGCATATAGGCTATATATCTACACAATGTGAGAATAGGGAAGGAGTTGAATTTATACCAGCCCTTGAGTTTGCACAACCTAGCAGCTGCTGGCCAGCAGCCTAGCACTCTGTGTCTTCTATTGCCACTACATGCTCTTCTAGCCATGGGGGTTAAACCCTAAGGTAGTTGAACTTTGAGTTCCACAGGGCATCTGCCCTCATCTTTGTCATTACTACTGTCCTCTCATCTCCCATTTGGGACAAATCCATGAGTCTCTGTCATATCCTCCATGTTCCCCATGAAAACCTGTCAATATCCACACGTCAGGCCCATGATAGATTTGGTGGTATCTACCACAGAATCCATGCGTCTTGAACAAAAGTTGAAAATCTTGCTGCTACTTTTGTCTCCTCATATAATTGAGCTGGCCCCTGTTGCTACAGGTCCCCCTACACAGTCTATCCCAAAAGACCTAGGACGGGGAGTAATACAAAAGCCCTTGCCCTGAGTCTTCCTCACCTTCCACATTTCTCGTCTACTCTGCACCTCATTCTTTGCTCATAGATCTCTTAGCCTTTACACTGGAACAATCTTTGCTGTACTTTCTATACAAGCCGGCCGACTTACAAAAACGTAATGATTTCAAATATCAGCTCCATGTTTTCTGCTAACCTGGTGTCAGCTGAAGATGGGGTAGCTCTGCCTTGACTTTTCTCATCCTGGGACTAGAACTATCAGAAACATGTTCATCCCAAGGCGCTTGCAGGCCCAAGACTGCAAACCCACTCTTGCAAGCAGTTTTCAACCTTTTGATTTTCATCCCACCACTAATATCCATAGGCTCTGCTTCTTCCACGAGAGGGATAGAAAAACCACAGAGCAAAGGACACAGGGAGAAGTGAAGAACCAGGGCCACCCATGTGGACCCAAAGTTAATCATTGTCATCTAATCTTCCTGTCGCTAAGAGATACCTTGTGCCCTCTCCTTGTTAAGTAGGAGTGCATGCTGTCTCTGAATATCTCTGTGGCATGGTTTCTCCAAGCACTGAAGCTGTGAATAAAGACACATGGGAACATAACTTATTTGCTCAAAAGTATGCTGGGTGCTTATTGTTCTGTGTTGCCCAGACAATAGATGGTAGTCATACTTATGGTTGGAATGAGTATTTTAAGAAAGCTGAAGGAAAGGGACAAATAGCAAGAGAAGGAGAGGAGGGGATTTGTAACATCTGGAAGAAATCAATTGTGAAAGCCAAGGCAGTCACTTAGATGTCTCACTAAGCTTTCTCTTCATGGAGGAGCTTCCATGGCCAAACTTCTGGCCTCTCCTTCCCACTGCAGCCATTTTTATATCATGAGGCAAACAATGGCAGTAACCTTCATTGGAAATGTTTCACTTTATAGGTGTTCTCGGGACTGTTTTCTTCTTGTCACAGAACTAGTGTAGGGGTCACCTATGCCAAGACAAAGCAGGATAATTTGAAACAAACATGTTTGGGTCTTAAATGAGGTTGGGAAAACCCTCCCTCTCAATCCAGCCTCTGAACAAGCACAGAGCACATGACAGTTTTAGTGATACACTGTACATTACATTTATGGGTGCCAGGTGATGGACAGGCGATGAATAAAACATGAAATCCTCTGTCATTAAGCTGTGTGTTTTCTAATGAATGTAGACAAAGAATGAGAAGAGATTTGTGGAGTAGAAGTGTTAGCTAGCTGTAAGTGCTAAGAAGAAAGAAAATAAGGAAGATGGTAACAGAGAGAAGGCACACACAAAGATGGCCAGAAAAGCCCTCTTTGAGGCAGTAAAGTTCAAGAAGTGTCCTGAGTGAAATGGGAGTGACGGAGTTGAGATCTGTGACCTTACATGAAGGCTGAGGGCAATTGAAAATCTATATGAGGCGAGGGTAAGTCTGGCTTGTCCAAGGGTGAAGGAAAACCCGAGATCAATGGGCAAAGTGGGAGGAAACGGAGGAGTAAGAGAGTCAGAAGCCAGATTGTCCCGACGGAGACCAAGTAGAAGGTCTGAGCCTGTGTGCAGTATGATCTGATGTATGTATTAGAAAGGGCATGCCAACTGCCTGTGCCATTTTACCTAGAGAAGAAGGGTCAGGCAGGTGGAAGGCCAAGATGAATACAGAAACCGGTCACATGGCAGGCGCTGAGTTGAGATAAGAGAGAACGGAGTTTGAACTACAGGAGGTGTAGTAGTGGTGATGGAGATGTCCTTAAGGGTCCTTTATCCATGGGAGAGCACCCAGCAGGCATCTTGGGGATGAGTGCCTGAGACACTAACACATATAAGGGACAAAAAGAAGCATCCAGAAGAGAAAGCCATAGTTGCCACTGTTCACTGCTCTATTTCCTGCCTCAGCCAGTGAAGACTGAGAAATACACAGGGATCGGCCATCATTACAGCTGATGACTCTGATCTTCTTTTCAAACTGTTATTGGAGAGAAAGACTAATATATTTCTTAAGATGGAGATAGAGAGAATGTGGCAGTGGAATTGCCTGCTACTATATTCAGAGGGAGTCCCTGATGGAGACTCACTTCTGGTAATTCATCTCCACCTCCGAAACAAGGGAGGCAGCATATTGATAAATGAACACTTGGCGAACAGCTAATTGAAATTTCGGGTCGGTTGCCTTTGGGTTTTATTATAAAGACAGAGGCGGCAGTTAAACACAGATGGAAAATATGTTTTAAGTGATAAGCAAGCAATACCATTAAAGTGGGTGAGGGGAAATTAGGAAATTTCCCTGTGAGAAGAATTAAGAAATTATAAAAAATGAGAGGAAATAAAGAAAAGATGATGCTTTCTTCATGTTTGTTTGGTTTAGAAGAATATCCCCAGTGCTTTATCTTGAAGGTTGACTGCTCATTTTTTTACTTGCATTAATTTCCACTCTTACACATTTATTCTTTATTATGATTATACTTCATTATGATTACCTCATAGATTTATAAGAGACCCAGAGACATAACTGATGGGCATGTTACTGTCATACAGCTGAGGAAAACAAGGTCCGCTAAGTTTGAGCTACTTGACCACGTTTGTGTACCCAGCGTCTCAATATTGTTGCCAACATAACACTCTATTGTAATAATTTTTGCTTTTCACCCAGATGTAGCTTTAGCAATTAAAATGAATACTTAGAGTATCAGGGCCTGACAGACATTGTGCCAGAAGTCTACCTGTCACATTTGCTGAGGGTGCCTAAGCAGGCTTTTCTGTACCTGAGTTCCAGTTTCTTAACAGTGAATGTAATCACACCACTATCCTAGCTTTGTCATGAAGATGGAACCTGGCATTGGATGTGGCGGGTTTGGAGTAGCACCAGGCCCATAGCAAATATCGAGCGCCCCCTGGGCTGTATTGCAGCTTGAAAGATCTGGGTCCCCTGATACCTGATGAAGTCGGTAACCTGGGAGTCAGTGATGGGAGAAGAAAAAGCATTTTGGCAGCAAGCCAGTGGGTTGAAAACAAAGGGCTTTCACACGAACGCCGTCTTGCCAGGAGTCACAGACACAACTGCTTAGACAGCGTTTCACAGGGTCTAATTTTAGTTATAGCCAGGTAGATACTAGAATGGTCATTAAATCTTTTAGTAATTAATTGTCTTGATGGGATTTTGAGGTTGGTGGCAAGCCATGGGGCATGCCAGGAGTTCCTGGTTCCTGCAGACCTAAAGAGAGATAACTGATAAGAAGGTTGCACAGCTGCTGGTGGTCTTCATTTTTCTTTGTTCATTCCAAGCAAAGCTGGTTCTATATGTTGTGTGGAGCGTCCGGCACAGAGGAGGGAGGCCAGAAGGAGCAGTGAGAAACTGGCTTACTGTTGCAGGACTGAACTAACCCCTGTGTGAGCCTCACTACAAGCAGGGAGTCTTAAAGGCAGCTCTGACCCCAGGACTGGTCACTCACATCAACAAGTGACCAGTAGAAAAATTAGTAAACTTTTGATTAAGAATACTATTATCTCTCCCCCTTGCTTTTGAAATTCGAAATTTTGTTTTACTAACAAAAGCATACAAATAAATCATTTAGACTTGAAGCAATTCTACTTTAATGACAGACATCAATAGCAGGGCAATCATTGCTGTCCCAGCACCTCAGCCCACCCGCCTTTGACACAGGGCACATACTCAACTACTCAATTATTTAGAAATAAATAAGCATTTTGAAACCAAAATTTCACATACTGCATCTCCCAAAAATGTTCCGGAACATGGAAAATGTTGGCATATTTCTATATTCATGAAGTTGTCCATTATTATTCAGGATTTCTTATTTGTGAATTATTCTTCATAATAAAAGTTCTTGGTAAACTAGGAGCAGTACCTGTGGTGCCTTTGCAATGCAGAAAGTATCATCAGTGTGTATATTCTCCATGAGGTCACAATGCAGAAAGTATCATCAGTGTGTATATTCTCCATGAGGTCACAATGCAGAAAGTATCACAGTGTGTATATTCTCCATGAGGTCACAGGCTATGCTCTGCCTTGTTTCATTTCTGATACAGTAAACTGCTATTTTTATGATTGGCGTAAGGTCACGCTTCTTGCATTTTTGTACTTTTTAATGGTGACTTTGCCATTCAAAATGTCCCTAAGTGGAGTATTAAAATGCGGTCTCCTGTTCCTGAGCACAAGGAGGCCGTGACATGTTAGAGAAGATTATATATATATATATATATATATATATATATATATATATATTAGCTAAGCTTTATTCCACCACAAATTATAGCACTGTTGGCTGTAGGGTTAAGCCAGCCCCTTTAAGGGGCGGGTTTGCCTCGGGCAAATGCGTAGGGATAAATCGGGGCCGCGTGCGGGAGGTGGCCCCTCCCTCTTTCCTGCCTCCTGTGAAACGGCTAAGCGGAAACCTCGGTTCTGTAAGTTTGTTTAAACATTAAAACTACATATATATTCTTTAATATCTGCCTTTGCATTTATTTACTGCCGATACAGTTGGCTGTGAACTCGATGTCAGTAAGTCAGTAATACAGGTTAAAACAGATTCTATGAGACAGAGCAAACACAAAACAAAGCTCTCAGACAATTACTTGATGAATCACTATAATTAGGCACTTCCGGGAGCCTAATTTTGTATTTCCTTTAAGAACGTATCCAACAGTCCCAATTCTGTCTTGTCATGACTATATGGAACATAAGAACTGTGTATCCCAGGAGCTGGCAGCATTGTTTCTAACTGCTGTCACCTACATGTGATGACACAGTACATAAGGTAGTCTTAATTTAGGATGCCCATCCATAGCTAGTCTTCCATATGATACCGTGGAGAGCTGTTGTTTCTGTATTAAGTAGAGGGACACATCCAGCCAGTGTCCCCAGGAAGAGAACCTGACTTCCTACCTTGTCATTTCACATTGTCTCCTAGAACACAAACTGGAGCTTTCACTCTCTCTACTACATCTTAGGGTCCAGGGAAGGATCATGGCAGGCATATTTGGGGAACTGACTCCATAAGAAGCCTTTGCATCATGTTCCTGGTAGCCTAGAATTTAGACCTGGAGACCCTCAATAACGAAGTAGAGCAATCAGAATTCAAATCACCCTTCGTGGGAATAGTCCTCCTTGAAGTTCTGCAGCAAAGCAGAGGAAGGGAGAAGAATCAGATTCTGATAGGCAGGTTGATGCCGGCCGGGGATGTTCCTCAACAGCGTCATAGCCATCCATGTCTGAAAGGACTCGTGACCCCGCTGGCTTTTCTACAATAGGTCAAAGGAAGAATAGAGCAGGCTTAAAGTAAATGTTTGCTAATAGGTGTTATCCAGCTCTTAAAACCCCGTACTGTATGAACATCTTGTCATTCTTTGTATGGAAAAAAAAGCAGCATTTGTAGCAAATATTTGTATGACCATTAGAATATGAATATGAATCCACAGGTATGGAAGACAGCCCCATCACCTCCTTTCTTGCATGTGGATGGTGCCTGTGGCATTGAATTCTTTCTGCAGATATGAACCGTTCGCTCATTCTCCACTGTGATTAGGTCACCCCTCTTCTCCTTGTTTATCATATCCCTCACTCACCCAGCATCCAGGCTGCCTCTGCTGCAAAGCCAGTCACTAGCTGTCACATCTCTACATGCAGAGACGAACCTGTCAGCATCCTGTCAGCCTCAGGTTGCTTTCTCATCTCTGAGGACGGTCAGTCATTGAAGACAAAGGACTATTTCCAGCATCCTTCTTGGGTTTATATCCATGGGATATTACTCATGTGGCTTTACAAAGGAGAAATCTTGACTGCAACAGATTTCTGTGAAGGAATGGCTTGGGTGTGTCCTTGATGCATTTTTTTAACTTCTTTTCATGTAACTGGGCAGCACATATCAGACTTGATTTGTCCATGAATGTAGACCCTGTGCCCCGAGTGCTATGAGGTGAGTTCTAAGGAACTGAGGATTTGATACTGTCCTGTAGTTAGGAATCTCCACAAAACACAAAAAGCTGTAGCTGCAGGTTAGGAGAGCATCTTAACCAAGTCCGATGCTGTTAGCACAGGGAAGTTAACAGTCACAAAGGATACACAGGCAGAACAACTTGTTTTCCATTCCATGGGGTCCGCATACAGCAAAGCATCATAACATCACACGGACACAATTCTCATTTGGTAATAAAACAGAAAGAGAAAACATTAAAGATGTATGCAAATTACCTTAAGTTATGAGAATAAAATTCCCAAAGGCCAAAGAAAAGGAGAAGAGGGGGAATAAAAAGAGAAAAGGAGGGAAGAATAGAAGGCAGAATAGAGGAAAGACCGTTTCCCAACTTCATCTCATTTGTCCCACAAGGAGCCTGCACTCTAAGCCAGTTCTGTGTCTCCACAATTTCCTCCTTTTTTACTTTTATTTGAAACTAAAAGGAGTTTTAACCAGAAAGTATGTAAATTTTTTGCATTTGGTCAAATACAAAACTGATACATAATCAAGAATTTAAAAAAAGCATAAGTAAAAAAGGACAAGATCTCCTGAGTAAATTGGGAGCATGGGGACCTTGGGGGAGGGTTGAAGGGGGGAGGGAAAAGGCAAGGAGGGAAGCAGAGAAAAATGTAAAATTCAATAAAAATCAACTTTAAAAAAGGAAAAAAAAAGAATGATTACAATAGGCATACCACCAGAGGTATGGAGAATACTTTGTAAAAATCCCTTAGGATCTAATCCTATAAATTTATCAACAAAAATTTGGGCAATGGTGGAGGCATCCAAATCGAGAAATGATTTAGCAAAAGTAAATCCTATATTATTATGTCAGTGGTCAATGAGAGATTGAGCAGAGGCATTGCCTAAAAGATAAGCTTGAATAACCTTTCATTTATGTAAAGAATCATTAAAAGTCAAATCAGTAATGCAAAAAGTGGTTGAATTCCAATCACAATGCAAGGTAATTTGTTCTTGCGAAGATAAATATTTCTTTCCCAATCATCCCACAGTTTGCTTAAGTACATCAATCTCTGAGTGAAGTTGAGCATCTATTCGAGCTTGCTGAATCCAGAGTTCATGAGAGTCTTTATGCCATTGCTCTACAAAGCGTTTTGTTTGCAAAGATGTATGTAAAGCAATACCAGCCACAGAAGCAGTAGCAACAACAGCAATAAGGTTAAGAATTACAGCTATTACTATGCCTTTATTCTTTTTAATATCTTTTTGAAGAATTCTACAACAATATGATCTAGAGGATTTTGAGTCCAAGAATGATCCAAGTTTACAGGCAGCCAAATATGTGTACGCTGCTGCAATATCATATGTGATTGATTATGAGGATTAAATTTAACAGAGGAATTAATACATGAATACAGTTGACAATCATAACAACGAATGCCAGTTGTAAAATTGATTCTTCCAACTAAAAATACATATGGTAGTTCTAAACAAGGTAAATTTAAAAGTACAAGCTGATACTGCTGTTCCAATAAATGAGTCATTAAAAAGCTGAACAGTATTTAAGGCAGCCATGATCTTTCAAATATGTGTCAGAATTGCAGTAGGGACTGTGAGTAAGGCAATGTGATTATCACTGATTCCTCCATCTCCGCAATGCCAGAAGACGGCTTCCGGTTATTGTTTCATTCTCAGCTTGATTCATCCTGGTAACATTAAGCATATCACAAGTGGTAATATTCCATTCAGGACAAAGCATTAATAAATTGACCATATGGGCCCCAACTGATCCATTTATTTTGAATTATTTTGCCAACTTTGTCCAAACAAGTCTTTCAAATAAATGGCTAATATTTTAAGCTATCATATGTAAAATCTGGACACATAGTATATGGTAATTTGTCAATTTTAATAATATTGTCCCAGGTCTGATTAATGGACCATGCTGAAAGTCTTTGAAGACAAGTAGGAGATCTGCCAATTTTAATACCAGGGTGTAACCAATGCTGAAATCCCATTGAAGAACAAGGACCATTTCCAAAACATATTGGCTCCCTTTTATCCACATGAGTCAAATTATATGGAGTCCCATCAAAATTATTTAGATAAGTCAAGTTATTCCAAGGAGAAGAGAGGATAATGGGAGTGGTATATACTAACACATCAGTATCTCCCCAAAAGACAGGCTCAAACATAGGTGGGTTACGGACATAAGCCCAATAACTCATAGCTGATCCCTGAACAGAAGAGACAGTTAACAGAGCACACATGGGCAGAAAAAGATGTTCAGCTGTAACTAGTCTTCCGGACTGCTTGACAATAATCTGACCTTGGGCTGCAAGAGATTTCACCTGACACCATGTTGGTAAAGGTGAAGACCTATGTCATCAAGGTCACTTTTATAGAGGTAAGTGTGCCATGGCCAATACTGGAATGTCTTCTACTACTGGAGGGCCATCATTACAACATTGCACTCCTGTCTTCATTTTCTGCTCCTTTCTGAGCCCTGATCCAGTGGCCATAATTGTCGCCCATCCTGCATAGAGACAAGACCATATCCTCTCTCTTTCACCACTAGCAATGCAGGCTGCCATTCAGCATCTATGGCAATTTTGGCCCAAATTTTTTCTGCCGGTTCAGCATTTTTGGGGTGTTTACAAAATGTCTCTCTGCTCTAGTTAAAATATCCCCTTTGGGCAGATTCAAGAAATTTAATATGAATAACACCTGATGTAAACAGCTCTCACATTGTTCTGAAAATCCACATTAATTCCATACCATAATCTTCCTTTCTTCTCCTTTTTAATTTTTTAATTTGTTGTTTCAAGGTATGATGAGCATGTTCAACAATAGCTTGACCTTGTGGATACTATTTAATACTTGTTACATGAACAATATTATACCATTTACAGAACTTAGCAAATTATTTTGGAAGAATAAACAGGTCCATTATCTGTTTTAATAAGAGAGGGAACACCCAATATGGAAAACACTTCTAATAAATGTTGTATAACATGATTTGTGCATTTTCCAGCTAAAGGGATAGCCCATATAAATGATGAAAAAGTATCTATGGTCACATGGATGAAAGATAAACATACAAATTTTGAAATATGAGGAACATCCATTTGCCAAATTTTATTGATTGACATCCTTGAGAATTAACCCCCTGAGGAATAGAATATATATGCAACAGATGGCAAATTGGGCATTTTAAAATAATTTGTTTAGTTTGTCAAAATGGAATTTTATATTGGACATGTGGATGATTAGCATTCGTATGTAAATGTTCATGTTCTTCTTGAGCAGAGGGAAAAGTTACTAATTTATCCACTTGAGCATTTTTAAATATCCAGGCAAATTTGTATGTGATGATACATGGGTAATAAAAATGTGGGAAATTCTATTCTGAATAAAAGTTTGTAATAATAATTAAAGTTAACAAAGAATGTTTAGTGGGATGGAGTACAGCATTAAAAATATTTTGTACAACTCCTACAACATAAGTCGAATCGGCTACAACTTTTAGTTCTTGAGGAAAATTTTGAAGGGCTTTTGTTGAAGTACGGATCGGCGGGCTGTGTCCCGCCACCCAGCTAGCTTTACCCGAAATAATTACACGGAAACTGTATTCTTTTAAACACTGCCTGACCCATTAGTTTCAGTTTCATATTGGCTAGCTTTTACATATTGATCTAACCCATTTCTATTAATCTGTGTAGCCCACGAGCTGGCTTACCAGGAATGATCTTAACCTGCGTCTGTCTGGAGTGGGAGAATCATGGCGACTCCCCGACTCAGCTTCTTTCTCCCAGCATTCCGTTCTGTTTACTCCGCCTACCTAAGGGTTGGCCTATCAAATGGGTCTAGGCAGTTTCTTTATTAATAAGAAATTACTCCCACATCATTTCCCCTTTTTCTGTTTAAACAAAAAAGAAAGGCTTTAACTTTAACATAGTAAAATTACATATAGCAAAACAGTTATCAAGCAAGAATTACAGTTACAATATTTATATCTATTTTATCTTTTATCATAACTAAGGAAAACTATAACTATCTATTCATTTTTCAACTCCATCAAAGACTCCAGAAGGATATAATACTACCTAAGTAAATAAGAAATAAGAAAACTCTAGAAATGACAGAGACATCTTGCTGCCTGGACAGTCACCCAAAGTTCTTTTGTACCTTTGGGGCATCCATCTTCAGCCTTCAGGCCCAAAGTATCCAGCAGACATTTTCATGAAGCAGGAAATTCCAAAGACAGTTTAGTCATTATCTGTTGTGTCCTGTAGAATGTCTCGCAGACTCTTTCATGAGTCATGAACCCCGAAAGACCATCTCACCTTTAAGCAAGTTCAGCAGTCCTCTCTCTGCGGGTTCTCTGTGTCCATTTTATGCAACAGTCCAGGCAAGAGCAGTTTCTTGCCCAAATGGCTATCAAACTCCATAAGGATCCTCTTTGATGTCCATCTTTCTCTCGAAGTAGATTGGTGCTGCCAGGAGCAGATATGTCTCATTGTCATGAAAAGTCCTAAGTTATTAAAACATTAAATGCCATATTCTGCAGTCTTTGAAAGATATGAAGAATGTCTATCTAACTGAAATGTATCTCTATATATCTAGAAAATCTAACTAACATGACTACAAGCTTGACTATTATTGATGATTATCCATCAACAACCTATATTTCCTAATTATACATTACATTTTAAAAATGAACTACACAATCACACCTTATTCAAGATCAGAAATACATATACATATAACAAAATTGACTGTAAAATCCACACCAATGCAAATTACTCATACCTATATCATTTTCCCCTTTAAATGTAAAAGAACATTTACAAACAATATTTTGGGAACATGGGCGCAGTTTTTTCTCTCCAAACTGCTTCCTGCTGAATGGGGGCGTCGTTAATTAGGTCTTTTATGGTATAACCTGTGTGTTAGTTTCATCTCAGTTGGCAGTTGAGCGAAGCAATTTTCTGAAGATGTTCACAACAACCTTTCAGGAGGGCGTGGTCTATCATACCAAATTGTAATAGAAGAAATCCACAGGGTCTGGTCCTCTGTGAAAACAAAAGAAGACCCTCTCCAAAGCATTATATTCTTAAACCCAAATTTTGAAATCGTAATACCCTTATATCCATTCTGGTTTAGCTTAGCAGCCCATGTAATGAAATGTCTCTCTGTACTTAGCTCCTTTACAGTCAAAAATTTTAAAGAAAGCACAATGTACATAATCCAGACTCTCTGTGAATTTTCCATTTTTACGTGGCTTATTTTTTTTATTTCTTTTAATCTCTTAACTATCTGTACTCTGTCTCTTTAAAGACTTTACCTTTTTTTTTTAAACCATTAACTTTATTCTCTATATTCTTTTTTTTCTCTCTCTCAAGCCTACGTACATTTATCCAACAGTGTGGTATTTTATGTCTGAATCTGTTTTATTGTGAATCTCTAACATTTTTTTACTATCCAGGAGCATTTCTTAAAATGTTAAGCAGTTCTTAAAAACTTAAGTTGAACCATGTACAGGTAATACGGTAATAAGGTACAGCCTGTTTTCTGTCCAGTCTAAACCTTAACTAAGCTGTTTTTATGGTAATTACGGTAGTTCCTGCCTGAGACCAGCACAGTTCATCATGGCAGAGCCGAGCAGCTCCTGCCTCAGATCCATTTGGTGCCCCTGAGCTGTGCACAGTTTCAGGCACACAGCAAGTCCTCATTGGAGCCGCACTCAGTAGTTTAATTTTGAGACTGAGCATGCAGCACAGAAACTCTTTTTATCCAAGTTACAACCAAATCTGACACGCAGAGCACTGCGCAGTCTGAAAACACGTCTCTTTCACCATGCTCTTCCGCCTGCCTAAGCCTGATTCTGCCATCTGCCCAGGTGCAGGCGGGGAGCGCTGAGAGCACTCTCCTTCTGATCCCAAGCGGGAACACAAACATCCAGTCCCATAAAATCCATTGAAATGCTTTAAAGCCAGAGTTTGCACTGGCGGCACAGTCCCAAGAAGCCGCACTTTAAAATGACGCAGCTTTTTTTTTCTGCTGCTGTTGCCGAATCAGGAAATCTCTCTACAGCACGCCACCAACAAACAGCAAAAATCTGTGTTAAAGTCTCTCTCCCTTATTTTTAAGCCTTCTCAGGTTTTTAAGTGGATTTAGTCCATCACGTCGGGCGCCATTCTGTTGTGTTACGAGCGGCAGGGCTGCGTCCCTGGCATGCGGCCGCCCGCATGGCTAGCTTTACCCGAAATAATTACACGGAAACTGTATTCTTTTAAACACTGCCTGACCCATTAGTTTCAGTTTCATATTGGCTAGCTTTTACATATTGATCTAACCCATTTCTATTAATCTGTGTAGCCCACGAGCTGGCTTACCAGGAATGATCTTAACCTGCGTCTGTCTGGAGTGGGAGAATCATGGCGACTCCCTGACTCAGCTTCTTTCTCCCAGCATTCCGTTCTGTTTACTCCGCCTACCTAAGGGTTGGCCTATCAAATGGGTCTAGGCAGTTTCTTTATTAATAAGAAATTACTCCCACATCAGGCTTTAATAACAGCATACAGTTCATTTTATTGTACTGAAGAATAATCTGTAAATTCTACCTACTACTTAGATTTTGTCCAATAAGCATTTATTCTCTTGTCTAAAATTTCTTTTAAGACGACCTGTTTGCTCATATCCAAAGCATTTTAAACCTTTCGAATTTTTATTTTCCTTTTGTAAATTATGATAAGTGGTGGCCAGAGTTTCAGCAAATAATTGTGTTTTTCTACTTTTAGAAAACTTTTCTACTTTTTCTAGTTTTGCCTACTTTCATATAACTATTGATATTCCCTGGTTTTTTTACTGGTATAATCCTCACTGGCATTTTCATATGCTAGCATGTTAAGAAGTTGTTTTCTTGCCTCTTCTCCAATTACAGTTCTTTCTGTTGTTTGGTTTAGCATAGCCAGGAATTCAACGTAAGGCGCTTTAGGTTTCTGGATAACTTTAGTCCAGGAACCATAGTTCTCTCCCACGGGGTGAAGGTGCTCCCATGCTTCCATGCCTCTTTCTCTCAGTTGTTCATGTATTTCAGCTGGGGGATTAGCCTGCTGATTAGGGTCATCATAAGCTCCTGTGTCTGTTTACATAGGAAAAGTCATTTCCCTTAGCGCAGGATTGTTGCTGACTGTATTAGTTTGAGCTTTTTCAGCACAAAGTTCAGAAAACTACATCTGCCATTGCAAATATTTCGGTTGCTTTAGGAAGGAATGACAGACTCCCTTCCAATCTTCTGTAACCAAATTTCCATAATGTCTGACCATGTCAATGAGCATTTCTTTAACATAATGAGACCATATAAAGTGACAGCTTTCTTTAATCAAGCGATGTCATCTACATTAATTTCTTCATATTGAGCAGGCTGGGCAAGACCACCTTGTGGAGGAGACCGAATTACAGGATAAGCAAGTATCTCAGAATCTGTATGGTCAGATCCTGGATCTGAATCAGATAAAGAAGCCAAATCCAATAGTTTTTTTTAGACTTTTTTAGACATGGTCATAACTGGTGCAGCTGGTACTACTTTTTGTTTTGACTCAGTGGCCAGTTTTTTTATTTGCTTTTTTAGACAATTAAGTTTCTTCAAAACAAATTGCAAATCCAAACTAGTTTTCTTGATTAAGCTTTCTTAGTCCTCCACAATTTGCTCTTTGTTTTTTTTTTTTACCCACGTCCAAATTTTTTTAAGATTTATTTATTTATTAAGCATACAATGTACTGCTGGCAAGGAAGGCACCAGGTCTCATTGCAGATGGTTGTGAGCCACCATGGGGTTGCTGGTAATTGAATTTGGATCCTCTGGAAGAGCAGCCAGTGCTCTTACCCTCTGAGCCATCTCCCCAGCCCCACATCCAAATTTTTTTACCGATGGACTAACCCTTTTCCCAGATCTGTCACTAACTGCTCTTCTGTCATAGCTTTAAAAACAGCAAAAGTCATAGACCAAAATCAGACAGGTATTTTCTCATTCTATCTCACAGCCTTTTCAACATTAGTTTGAATTCTTTGCCAAGTTTTTATATCTAAAGTGTCTTCTTCTGGAAACCAAGGATTATATTCCTTAATTACTTCTACACACATTTCTAAATCAGAAAAAGAAAAAGAAACACCATGAGTTTTTAGTAAATGCCTTAGCGTAGCAAGATACGAAGAAGACTTACCTTGTCCCATTATCCTGTAATAAAGATTACTTACCTAGTTAATGTTTTTAGACCCTTCCTGACTTTTCCTCTTCAGGGTCCCTGTTCAGGCGCCACTTGTTAACATCTAGGGCGTTGGGGTCCCTGGGTAAGAGTCTCGCACAGATCAGGACACAGAGGACACAGAGTATGAACAACTGCATAACAAGCTTTATTTTGTATGGCTTTTTATACAGACTAACAAGCATTACCTCAACTCTGAAACCCCCCTTTACTCACGTGCATGATCATGAGAAACTCTTTCTCACCTTGCAAGAAACAATACCTCAATAAATAACAGTAATAAAAATGAAACGAAGTACATAGAAACAAGGCAAAAAGTATACAGAAGCAAAGCACTTCCTTAATCTATATCAGGTAGAACGTGAAGAACTGAGCTCAAAGGCTACTTCCTTATCCAGGGTACAGATTCTGACAGAATGTTTGAGAAATGGGTAGAGAAAGTATGCTTTCATTTATGCTTGGTTTGCCAAGCAACCATTTCCCAAATTTGTCCCAGAAGGAGCCTCACTCTAATCCAGTTCTGAATCTCCACAGGAAGGAAAAGAAAAGAAGGAAAAGAGAGGGGGAGGGAAAGACAGAGGGAGAGAAAAGAGGGAGGGAGAGAAAGAAGGAGAGAGGGAAGATGGAAGGAGGGAGGAAGGAAGGAACCAAGGGAGGGAGGGAGGAAGGGAGGGAGGGAGGAAGGAAGGGAGGGAGGAAGGGAGGGCAAGCAGTCATGGCTCATGTCATTTTATTCCTGTTGTGCACTGAGACAAAAGCTGACAATGGTCACACCATTCCATATTTTACCCTGAAAACAAAGGGGCAGGGAGTGCAGATGGATGCTACCTAGAACCAGGAAATCCTGTTTTTCTTGCTAAAAAATAAAATAAAATACGGGTTTTCACAAAAGGAAAATTTCCACATTCCTTTAATGAAAGAGAGCAGCCCCAGAGGAGGAAGAAAATGTCCAACTCAACTCTTAGGAGAAAAGAAAGTTTGTTTAATTCTTTAAGTCACAACAAGACTGCTAGAAATTTTGGTGTTCAGCCATTTCATCTGTTCAGAATGTTTACAAACACAATATAGAAAATGCTAACTTCTTCAAGTTCTCTATAATACTTGAAGTTCAAGATAGGTCAAAACTGACAGGTTCCAAGCAATCAAAACCATTTTGAGGGACACATTTGGTTGTTCATGTGGTGGTTGTAGCATGTTAAGCCACTAGCAGAGTTTAGAGGGCCAAGAAACTGGCTCTAAAAAAAAGAAAGAATAAATCCAGTGTGCTAAAGAGAGTGGGGATTTAGGCTCCCTCCCTATTCACCAGTATTACTTTGTCTTTTATTGGTCTCTTTTATGGGCTGAACCAACCAGTGAAATAATGGATGTTACAGATGCCTCATGTGGACTAAACACAAGACCAAAGACTTGGAAAGCTGGCTGCCCCAATCCCTCCAGATCTACCTCAACATCTAGTCTCAGCAGCTGTCTACACCATGCTGAGCCCCTTCATTAGCTGTTCCAAGCCATGAAACAGACGGGACAGTTGGAGCTAGCAAGTGGCAGATGGCTGTGGTTGCCTGAGCCTCCTCCCCATGTGAAAGCATGAAAAGAAAACATAGTTTTTAGCCAGGATGATTGACAAAATTATTTTAGAGAGAATGACCTAAATCTGCTAACCTAATTTGAATTGATTTTTCTAGTACAGCATAAGCCTTCACCATAATCTCAGTATGCACATGTAAGTACACACCTACATACATTCTCACACATTACAAACCTGTCTTTAATGTGTTGCTGGGTTTTTTTTTCCCCTCTATTGTTTGCATGTGGGGAGGGAACTGAGGTATTAGGGTAAGGTAGCAATTGAGTTGACTTACAAACCCGCTGCCTAACTAGTATAATGACTGCTGGTGTAGGGTTATGTGTCTGAGTTTTAAGGGCCTGTTGACCAGTTCATGATACTAGACATAAAGAGCCTGGTATAGCGACAGGACAAAGCTACTCAACAAACTAAGATTACAGACAAATCTCAGAAAGGTTCTACTAACCATTGGGGTACAGACCCTCTGTGATTGGTCCAAAAGTAACAAGTCCATTGGCAAAATCAGGCTATCCAGCACATGCTTGTCATCCTCTTACTTATGACACACCATAAAAGATGAATGGCAGTACTGGTGTGAGAGAAGCTATAAGGTAAACTATGGTCTAAGACCCTGTGTTGCAACTTGGAAGGGAAGCGCAGAGGGTGCTTGCTACTGCCAATATCCATACCCCACAGCACCCCAACAGGCCCTCCATCTAGGTGGCATCCCAACCCTTCAGAGAGTTGATCTCCAAAATATCCAAAGAATTCAAGAAATTGGTCATCAAATGAACAAGTAATCCAATAAAAAACAAATGGAGTACAGAACTAAACAGAGAACTCTCAACAGAGGAATCTAAAATGGTTGATTAAGGAATTGCTCAACATCCTTAGTCATCAGAGAAATGCAAATCAAAACAACTCTGAGATTCCATCTTACACCTGTAAGAATGGCCAAAATCAAAAACACTGATGACAATTTATGCTGGAGAGGATGTGGGGTAAAACGAACACTCCTGGATTGCTGGTGGGAGTACAAGCTGGTACAGCCTCTTTGGATATCAGTGTGGTTATTTCTCAGAAAATTAGGAAACAACCTTCCTTAAGGGAACTGTTTTAAAAACATTAAACATTTTTTAAATTAAAGACTTTCTCCCAATGGCTTACATGTATGACAAAAGGATAGTGGACTATGTTAGTGGCACATAAAAACCCAATTCTAATTTTATTTTTTTGGACATTACTTATGCATTTATTTTTAGAGTTTTAATTTTTAATGTTTGATAAGTATTAAATATATAAGTGTATGGCTATATAAGTAAACATGCATATGATAACACATGGATACATAAATATACATAATTTATATGTAGATATATAAATATATTATGATAAATTTAAACCTTTTATTTATAGCTTTTTAAAAATCTTAGAATGTATGGTATGTATTATATGTGTATGTGTGTACATGTTTGTGTAGGGGAGTGTGGGCACTATTGTGGGGTCAATGGACAACCTCAAGTGTAGGTTCTTGCCTCCCACCTTGTCTGGGGCAAGTTCTCCTACTATTCACTTCATACACCAGGCTGTATGCCTGTGACATTCGGAAGATGCTCCTCTCTCTCTATTTCCTATCTTTCTGTAGGAGCTCTGGGCTTACATGTCCGTGCTAACATACCCAGCTTTGTGTGGGTTCTAGAGCTCTGAATTCAGATCCTCTTGGAGGCCCTCAGCTACCCACCCAGCTTAATGATAGTTTTAATGTAATTAACATAGTAAAAAAAACTTTATGTGTGTACTAACTTTACCGTTTTGACTAACTGTGATAACTTGCAAAATAGCCACACCAGAACCCCAAATCTATTATCTTATATTCATAGTGCAGTGTAATTATACTGCCTACTATAATGAACTTCCCACATTTTCATATTTAATTGAAGTAACTTCTATTCTCTAGGAAAAAGATTATACTAGTGCTAAGAAAAAGGAAGACTTATGTGGCAATTTCTTCTCTTTATGAACACTAATTTCATATCACTTCAACAAATTTGAAGTGACAGAAGTAAACATATGTACCTTCCATCATCTAGAATTTGCATATTTTGTAATCTATAGCCCATCTAAGCACTGAGGACAGGTTAAAATTATGCTCAGCAATTAGCATTTGTGTTGCCTCTGTTTTACCCTTATAAATCACCTAGACACCAAAAACAGTCAACTCGGTAACCATTTGCCTGAGGTCTTAACGTTAGTTAAGGATGGAGGAACCATCACCTTTTTCTACTGTAATGAATCCTGGCATACATTTTAAAACTGCTGAAGATGAAATTATTGTTTACTATTACCTTTTATGTTTTGTTTTGCTTTGTTTCAGGGACAGTGTTATTTTATGTAGCCCTGGATGTCCTGTAACTCTCTATGTAGGCTGGCCTCATACTCAGTGATCCTCCTTCCTCTCCCTCTCAAGTGCTGCCATTACATGCTACTTGTGTAGTATAGTTAAATGTGGATGTGTGATTGTGTATAAATTTTAATAAGTTATAAAAACAATGTTACTCTCATCAACTCTGAAAACAACCTAGGAAAATCGGAAACTTTCACTCATAAAGAATTTAATCTTAGTCTTCTTTTCCCTTTTTTTCTTTTCATATTTTTTATTTAAAAATTCACTTTTCATTTTACTTACCAACCCCAGTTCCCCTTTCCTCTCCTTCTCTTGCCCCCACCCCCTTCCTATCCCCCATCCACTCCTCAGAGGGCTACGATCTTCCTTGGGGAGTCAAGGTCTGGGATACCAATTTGAGGCAGGACCAAGTCCTTCCACCCCATATCAAGGCTGAGCAGGTATCCCAACATAGAGAATGGGCTCCAAAAAGCCAGTTCATGCACCTGGAGAAGGTCCTGCTGCAACTGCCAGGGAAACCCCTAACAGATCAAGCCACATAACTATGACGCACATTCAGATAGTGTAGTTCGGTCCCATGCAGCTTCCACCAGCTGTTGGTCCATAATCCGTAAGCTCCCAATAGCTTGGGTCAGCATCTCTGTGGTTTTCCCCATCATGCTCTTGACTCCCCTTATTCAAATAATCCCTCCTTTCTTTCTTTAACTGAACTCCAGGAGCTCAGTCCACTGCTTGGCTGTGGGTTACTACATCTTGCATCTGCTTCCATTCATAATGAATATAGGTTTTATAAATACAATTAAGGAAGGAAGTAATCTGATTAAAAGGTAAAGCCCTTTTTGATACCCTCTCCACTATTGCTAGGAGCCTTAGCTGAAGTTATCTTTGTGGATTCCTAAGAATTTCTCTGATACCAGATTTCTCCCTAACCCCTCTATCAAAATATCTCCCTCTATCAAAATATCTCTTTCATTGCTCTCCCTCTCCATATCTCCCCAAACTCGATTTTCTTGATCCCACATGTTCCCATCTCCCATCCCCTTCCTTCTACTCCTCTCCTCAGTTTGCCCAGGAGATCTTACCTACTTTCCTCCTATGGCCCTCCATATGTCCCTCTTAGGGTACCCCATTTTACCTAGATTCTCTGGATTGTGGACTGTAGCTTGGTTATCCTTTGCTTTACATCTAATATCCACTTATGAGTGAATACATACCATGTTTGTCTTTCTGAGCCTGGATTACTTCATTAGATATGTTTTTTTCTGCAAATTTCAAGATGTCATTGTTTTTTACTGCTGAGTAATACTTCATTGAGTAAATGTACCACATTTTCTTTACTCATTCCTCGGTTGATAGGCCTCTAGGTTGTTTCCAGGTTCCAGCTACTAAAGATAATGCTGCTATAAACATAGTTGAGCAAATGTCCTTGTGGTATGATTGTGCATCCTTTGAATATATGCCCAAGAGTGGGTATTGCTGGTCTTGAGGTAGATTGATTCCCAGTTTTCTAAGAAACCGCCATACTGATTTCCAAAGTGTCTGTACAGGTTTGCACTCCCACCAACAATGGAGGAGTATTCCCCTTACTCCATGTCCTCTCCAGTTTAAGCTGTCATCAGTGTTTTTGATCTTTGCCATTCTGATAGGCATCTCAGAGTTGCTTTGATTTGCATTTCCTTAATAGCTGAGGATATTGAGCAATTTCTTAAATGTCTTTCAGCCATTTGAATTCCTTCTGTTGAGAATTCTCTGTTTGGATGTGTACCCCATTTTTTAATTGCATTATTTGGTATTTTGGTGTCTAGTTTCTTGAGTTCTTTCTCGTCGGCAGGCTCTAACAATCAGATGTGGGGTTAGTGAAGATCTTTTCCCATACTCTAGGTTGACATTTTATCTTATTGATCATATCCTTTGCCTTTCAGAAGCTTCTCAGTTTAAGGAGGCCCCATTTATTGATTGTTGTTCTCAGAGTCTATGCTACTGATGTTATATTTAGGAAGTGGTTTCCTGTGCCAATTAATTCAAAGCTACTTTCCACTTTCACTTCTGTCAAGTTCAGTGTAACTGGATTTATGTTGAGGTCTTTGATCCACTTGGACTTGAGTTTTGTGCATGAGGATAGATATGAATCTATTTTCATTCTTCTACTTGTTGACATCCAGTTATGCCAGCATCATTTATTGAAGATGCTTTCTTTTTCCCATCATACAATTTTAGATTCTTTGTCAAAAATCGGGTGTCCATAGGTGTGTTGGACTAGTATCATGGTCTTCAGTTCAATTCCATTGAACCATGTATCTGTTTTTATGCCAAGATGTCTTTATTATTATAGCTCTATAATAGAGTCTGAAGACAGGGATGGTGATGCCTTCAGAAGTTTCTTTATTATGCAGGATTGTTTTGGCTATCCTGGGTTTTTTGTTTTGTTTTGTTATGTTTTTCCATATGAAGTTGAGTATCATTCTTCCAAGGTCTGTGAAGAATTGTGCTGGAATTTTGATGGGGATTGCATTGAATTTGTAGATTGCTTTTGTAAAAATTACCATTGTTACTATGTTAATCCTACCTATTAAAGAAAGAGCATGGGAGATCTTTCCATTTTCTGATGCCTTCTTAATTTCTTTCTTCAAATACTTAAAGTTCTTGTCATACAGGTTTTTCACTTGTTTGGTTAGAGTTACCCCAAGATAGTTTATGTTATCTGTGTTTATTATAAAGGGTGATATTTCTCTGATTTCTTTCTCAGCCCATTTGTCATTTGTACATAGGAAGGCTACTAAATTTTTTGAGTTAATCTTGTATCCTGCTACATTACTAAAAGTGTTTATCAGCAGTAGGAGTTCCCTGGTAGAATTATTGGGGTCACTTAAGTATACTATCATATGATCTACAAATAGTAAGTTTGACTTCTTCCCTTGCAATTTGCATCCTCTTGATCTCCTTTTGTTGTCTTATTACTTTAGCTAGAACTTCAAGCACTGTATTGGATAGATACAGAGATAGTGGACAGCCTTGTCTTATCCCTGATTTTAGCAGGATCACTTTGAGTTTCTCTCCATTTAATTTAATGTTGGCTGTTGGCTAGCTGTATCTTACCTTTATTATGTTTAGATATGTTCCTTGTATCCCTGATCTCTCCAATACCCTTATCATGAAGGGGTGTTGAATTTTGTCAAATGCTTTTCAGCATCTAATGAGATGATCGTGTGGGTCTTTTTCTATCAGTTTATTTATATTATGCATTACATTGACAGATTTTAATTTGTTGAACCATCCCTGTATCTGTGGGACGAAGTCAACTTGATCATTGTGGATGAGTTTTTTGATGAGTTCTTGGATTCAGTTTTCCAGTATTTTTATGAGTATTTTTGCATCAGTGTTCATGAGGGAGGTTGGTTAATTGCATATTTGTGTATTAACTATAGCCTCACAAAAACAGTTTGGCAATGTTCCTTTTTTGTGGAACAACTTGAGGAGTATTGGTATAAGCTCTTATTTGAAATTGTCCATTTCTTTTAAATTTTCCAATTTTGTGAAGTACAGGTTTTTTGAAGTATGACCTAATGATTCTCTGGATTTCCTCAGTGTCTGTTGTTTTGTCTCCCTTTTCACTTCTGATTTTGTCAATTTGGATATTTTCTCTCTGCCTTTTGATAAGTTTGGGTAAGAGTTTGTCTATCTTGTTGATTTTCTCAAAGAACCAACTCTTTGTTTCATTGACTCTTTGTCTTGTTCTCTTTGTTTCTATTTTGTTGATTTCAGTCCTCAATTTGATTATTTCCTGTCATTCACTCCTCCTGGGGAGTTTGCTTCTTTTTCTTCTAGAGCTTTCAGGTGTGCTGTTAAGTTGCTGGTGTGAAATTTCTCCAAATTCTTTATGTAGGCACTTAGTGCTATGAACTTTCCTCTTCACACTGCTTTCATGGTGTCCTATAAGTTTGGGTACATTGTGCATTCATTTCCATTGAATTCTAGGAAGTCTTTAATTTTGTTATTTCTTCCTTGACCCAGTGAGATTCAGTTGAGCATTGTTCAATTTCCATGAGTTTGTAGACTTTTGGCAATTAGTATTGCTGTTGAATTATAACATTATTAATTCCTGGTGATTCAATAAGATACAGGGGATTAATCCAATTTTTGTATCTTTTGAAGTTTGCTTTGTTACCAAGTATGTGGTCAGTTTGAGAGAAGGTTTCATGAGGTGCTGAGGAAGGTATATTCTTTTATGTTTGGGTGGAATATTCAACAGATGTCTATTAAGCCCATTTGAGTCATGACATCTGATAGTTTCCTTACTTCCCTGTTAAGTTTTTGTCTGGTAGACCTGTCCATTGGTGAGAGTAGAATGCTGAAGTCACCCACTATAAGTGTGTGTGTGGTTTAAGGTGTGATTTAAGTGTTAGTAATGCTACTTTTAGAAATGTGGGTGCCCTTGTATTTTGGGCATAGCTGTTTAGAATTGAGACTTCATCTTGATAGATTTTTTCTGTGATGAATATGAAATGTCCTTCTCTGTCTCTTTTGATTAATTTTAGTTTTAAGTCTATTTTGTTAGATATCAAGGTAGTTACAACCACTTGTTTCTTAAGTACATTTGTTTGGAAAATCCTTTTCCAACCCTTTACTCTGAGGTAATATCTGTCTTTGTGGTTGAGGCATGTTTCTTGTATGCAGCAGATGAATGGGTCCTGTTTTTAATCTATTCTGATAGCCTGTGTCTTTTCATAGGCAAATTGAGACTATTGATATTAAGAGATTTTAATGATTAGTGATTGTTAATTCCTGTTATATTTGTTTTTGGTGGTGGTAGTATTGGTGTGTTTCCCTTCTTTGGGGTTTGCTGATGTGAGGTTATCTGTTTTTGTGGGTGGTAGTATTGTTTCCCTTCTTTGGGGTTTGCTGATGTGAGGTTATCTGTTTTTGTGGGTGCAGTTAGCTTCCTTGGGTTGAAATTTTCCTTATTGTAGTTTCTGTAGGACTGGATTTGTGGCTAGATATTGATTAAATCTGGTTTTGTCATGGAATATTTTTTTCTATGTCTGTAGTGATTGAGAGCTTTGTTAGGTATAGTAGTCTGGACTGGACTCCATGGTCTCTTAGTATCTGCAGAACATCTGACCAGGACTTTCTGACTCTCATCGTTTCCATTGAGAAGTCAGGTGTAATTCTGATAGGTTTGCCTTTATATAATACTTCGCTTTTTCCTTTGCAGTTCTTACTTAGTATTCTTTCTTTATTCTGTATGTTTAGTGTTTTGATTAATATATGGCAAGAGGACGCTTTGGGGAGTCTAGTCTATTTGGTGTTCTGTAAGTGTCTTATACCTTCACAGGCATATCCTTTAGGTTGGGAAAGCTTTCTTTTATGATTTGATTGAATATATTTTCTGTGCCTCTGAGCTGGAATTCTTCTTCTTCTATACCTTTTTGGGCTTTTCAAGGTGTCCCTGATTTGCTGGATGTTTTATGTTAAGAATTTGTTGGATTTAACATTTTCTTTGACTAATGAATGTATTTTCTCTATTGTATCTTCAATGCCTGAGATTCTCTTTTCCATATTTTGCATTCTGTTGGTTATGCTTGTATCTGTAGTTCTTGTTTGCTTACCCAGATTTTCAATTTCCAGAATTTCTTGGTTTGTGTTTTCTGTATTGCCTCTATTTGAATTTTTCAGTCTTGGACTATTTCCTTCACTTGTTTGATTGCTTTTTCTTGACTTTTTGGGCTTTCTTTAAGAGAGTTATTGATTTCTTCCAGGTTTTTGTTTGTCTTTTCCTCCATTTCTTTAAGGAAACTTTTAATTTCCTTTTTAAGGGCATCATCTTCATAAAATTGTTTTTAAGGTCATTTTGTTCTGCTTCATCTGTGTTGAGATGTTCAGGTCTTGTAGAACCACTAGTTTCTGGTGCTGCCATATTGCTCTTTATGTTGTAGAATGTATTCTTACACTCCCATCTACCCATCTCTTCCTCCGATTGGTAGAGTTGGGGTCTGTAGCTCTGGGCATCACTCTTCCTCCAGGTGTATTTAGGACCTTTTCTTCCAGCTGCAGTTAGGGTCTGTGACTCCAATGATCACTGTTCCTCCAGGTGCAGGTGGGGCTGGTGGGTCCTGTGGTCATTGTTGTGGTGGGGGATTGTTGGCAGAAGAAGGTTCTGCTGTCTGGTCACTGGGGGTGCCTTGGGTGGGGAAGGGGTAGAGGTTAGGGCCTAGAAAGCAGGGCTTTCCATCCAGGATATCAGACACTCACATGTCCCTTTAGGTTCAGGTGGGGCCAGTGGATCCCGTGGTTGCTATTGCAGTGGGGAATGATTGACTGGAGAGGGTACTGCTGCCTGGTCACCTAGGGGTGCCATGGGTCTAATATTAGTCTTCTATACACCAAAGTATTATTTTTATATGGTGAAATAAATTTTAAAGATCTTAAATAATGCCCAAGAATTTTATTTTATCTTATAACTAAGGTTTTCTTATTTTGCAATTATTATAGCAAAAACCATTTTGTAAATACAATTTCCAGTGTCCACAAAAGAAATAGCTTGATATTTTTCTACTCTTTAGACATTTTTCTATACATATGTGGAATGGATTCTCTAAAATGTGCTCATAATAAAAGGATAGCTCCTTTAAACAATGAATTTCTAAAGTCCCGAAGAGAGGAGAAGAAAGGGGATAAAAGAACAGCAGAAATGGGAACAGAAGTTGATTGGTAATAGTGGCCTTGGCACTGATGGAAGACATTTCACCTGGACCATTTCACCTAAAACCATCTTTCCATTTATTGACTAAAAAGGGTTAACCCATTCATGAACACTAGCACTGAGTAACCACTACCAATGACAATGATTTGATGCTGGATACTGTTAAGGTTTTTTTGTTTGTTTGTTTTTGCAGTCTGGTAAGCCTCTCCACCAATGCAATAATCCAAATCAAACCAAATCAGACCAAATTAGAAGAAGCCCAGGTTTAATGAATGCCGGCATTCCCAGGCAGCCCCCCAGGAAAACAGAGAGGGAAAAGAAGAGACCACGTGTTCACTCTCTGAGGGGGCAGTTTAAATAGCCATGGGAGTGGTCTTGACCCTCCCTGGGGAGGGATCACCGTTTGGTGAACTTTCTCAGAAGTGGAGTTTGGACTGAGGCAACTGCCAGGGGAGGAGGCTTTGACCCCCAACCAAACATTCCAGACTCCTTGTATATATGGATGCCAGTGGGCTGAGGTGATGCTTTCAACCAAACATTCCAAACTCTTTGGATAAAGGGGTGCCAGTTCAAGTCTGGCTACTTCCTGCAGGCATGGGGCAACATAGGAGAGGGGAAGAGTTGGGAGTTGGTGGGCTCATGCTCAGGGAGAGGAGTAGCTGGAGAGGTATCTGGTTTACTGACATCCTAGAGACCTCAGGCAGCTGTTCCTTGAGGGAGATGAGAAGGCAGGTGGCTAGGAGAAAAATATATTGTTATTTTTTGGCTCTATGAATGGGGCTAGACTTTCTGGCTAACTGCCAGAAAGAAAGGGACAAAGAAATGCCCTGGTAGTACAGGTGAGACTCAGGTGAATAAGTGAGACATGAGAGCAGATATGCCCTTTTAAAACTAGATTTTAATTGGTAGGTGCCCTTTTAAGCCAGGAGAGTTGGTACCAATGGTGAAAGCCCCAGCAGCTGGTATAGGTGTTGGCATTTTCTGGAGGGCCCAGATAGCAGGTAAGTTGGTCTTGGCCCAGATAGCAGGAGTGACCTGTAAAATATGCTTGAAAATGGGTGGGGTTAAAATAGGCTCTGAAGACTGTTAGTTTTTTAGAGCAGATTTCTTGATAAAGCAGCAGAACTTTTTACAGGAACCTGCAGGCATCTGTAAGACAACTGGAACAGGAACATTTTAGAAGACAATTTTTTTTTTTTTTTTTTGGTTTTTCGAGACAGGGTTTCTCTGTGGTTTTGGAGCCTGTCCTGGAACTAGCTCTTGTAGACCAGGCTGGTCTCGAACTCACACAGATCCGCCTGCCTCTGCCTCCCAAGTGCTGGGATTAAAGGCGTGCGCCACCACCGCCCGGCTTTTAGAAGACAATTAAAGGGAACTCTGGATCTCTGATGATACACCTGAAACCTGTTAGTCCTGGAATATGAAGCCTGTGAAAGAGGCACACCTGTCTGTGTTTTAGTAGGAAACTTAACAACTGAAGTAATGAGTTAACAGTACCTTAAGTTGTCAAATACCATTTGGAAGGGATAAATGAGCAGAAATGAGACAGCTTTTTTAGTGACACAGGCAATCCCAAGTCTCTCCATAATCTTTGGCGAATACTAGTCTTAGAAGCAGTGCTTGCCATTAGCTGCTGAGTCCAAGAGGCTCAAAGATTTTCCTGTGGGGGGAAGATTTAGTCTTGGCAGTATGAGACAATCATCCCCGGTGTAGCATCCAGAAATCTGATGAGGTAGAAGGCCACTTTTTGCTGTGGGGTTGGCTTTGCCATACCCAAAGGCAAGACTCCAGGCATAAGGTATTTTGCAACCATGAGTCTTCTTGGAGGAGCTATAGGATGCTGCAGGAGCTGGCATGTCTCTGTGTTAGAAGCTCTTTTGTTAAATGACATATTCTCAGATCTGTAAAGGCACTTGAGAATTGGGTACCATTACCTGTTAGTGATATTTAAATTAGACATATAAGTTAAATTTAGACATGCATTTTATCTAATTAGTTATAGCTTACCAATGCTAGTAAATGTAAGAAGATTAAGAGAAGTTAAAGAATTTTAGCACATGTGGGTACTCTTACCCAAAACGGCTCTGAGGTCAAAATGGAGGTTACCCACGTGTTTGTATTTTTCCAGAGCTGTTGTAATCTGGAGTTACAAGTTTTACAAATCTTAAAACATGCACACATACACACAGAGAAATAAGACAAGCAAACTATGGAAACAGACCCACATACACATAGTGTAGCCACATTATTTTAACAGACAGATAAATAAAACTTTTTAGGAACCTGTGTCAGCTGACCAACTAAAATTCCCTGTGTAGGCGGCAGAAGCCAGGGAAGCACACAGGTAATCCCATTAAGGACCAGATTAGCAGATACTGAAAGAGGGAACAGAAACAAAGGACGGAACACCTATGCAGTTTTAGAGTGGAAGGACAGGGGGAAATTTTACGTTAGGTGTTAGAGCGCCACAAATTAAAAGGAGTTTTAGTAAAAGGCAGCCCAAGGGCATTTGGAGAGCAGGCCTCGAATTGTAAGTTACCATTTTTACAAGTCTATGCTAAGTCTCCAGACTCAATGCCTACCACAACATCCACCATGATAACACCTTGAGTCAAAAAAACAGAGGAGTGTGAGAATTGTGTGAGCAGACATCTCCATCCCACCTCAATTCTACCTCAATCCTACCTCAATCCTACCTCAGTGAGGACTGCCTGGGGTCAGGTGCCTGGCACAGCTGTGACTTTAGCAGATGACCCAACCCAGCAAACATATGGCCCTGGGCCCTCGGGGCATGTACTTGTAAAGGCGAACTCACCCAGAGCCGATCTAAGTCTGATGGAGAGCACAGGATAAAAGGGCCAGTGGGAAAAAAACAGCCCCCCCACCTCCAAATGTTAAGTTTTTTTTGGTCCAACAAACCCCTCTGCCAATGCAATAATCCAAATCAGATCAAGTCAGACCAAATTAGAAGAAGCCCAGATTTAATAGATGCCTGGGGTGGCCCCCAGGAAAACACAGAGAGGGAAAATGGGAGACCATGTGTTCATTCTCTGAGGGGGCAGTTTAAATAGCCCATGGCGTGGTCTTGACCCTCCCTGGGGAGGGGGTCACTGTATGGTGGGCTTTCTCAGAGATGGAGTCTGGTCTAAGTCAACTCCCTGGGGAGGAGGCTTTGACACCTCAGCCAAACATTGCAGACTCCTTGTATATATGGATGCCAGGGGGCTGAGCTGGCGCCTCCAAACAAACAGATATAGGCTGTGGGCCAGTAAGTAGATGTCTCCCCCTGACCTTAATAAGCTTTCTGAAAGGCTGGTGTCCTTCAGTTCACCTTGAGAGGACTGTACAGAGATAAAAAACAGAAAAAAAAAACAAAACCTAGAAATCTCAAGAGAAAAGGTCTAAGGAAACTTCATTCTTTTTCTCTAATGTAGCAGAAGGGCACAAAGTGGAATTTTTTTTTCAAAAGAAATTCTTAACCTTGGATTTATAAAAGCCTTATTGTCTCAAAATTTGGCATATTCTAGAAGTTCCTGTGAACAGCTTTGCTTTAGAGAGAAATAAAGATTTTTAGAATATATTACCTTCTCTCTGGAATGCACAGAGAGATTCAGGAAAGTATGCAAATACTCCTATAAAAAGAATGTCTGTACTTCCATGATTGGTGTATGTGCACTGGTTAAATACCAATAGCACTTAAAGGGCGTCTGCATAGAAATGAAAGCACAGGATGGATGGTCTTTGTTTCCTGTGCTTACATCTTCTCTCTTCCATAAGACAGAGGGGCCAAGATAACAATCGCCATTGATTGTAGGGGCCTTTCTCTGAATCTCTTCTAAGTCGAACACGCTGTACTCAGCAGGGCTAGGAGGCATGGAGGATGGCGATCTGGCCCAGTGGGTGAAGGAGCTAGTTGTCCAAGCCTGGTGGTCTGATCCTGTGAATCAAGGGAAAAATGAAAGGACAGAGTCAGCTCCAGAAAGCTGTCTTCTGACCTCCATAATACATGTGCTGTGTCACAGGACCCACACACACATCATGCGTGTGCACACTTACACACACACAATAATAAATACTTCTTCTCAGAAAGGCCATGGGTTTGTTCAGCATAAGCCTATATTCATGGCAACAACATCTCTTCGCAGGAGTTCAAAATGAAACATGTGCCCATTAATACAAGTTTCAACAGTAGTTTTTTTCTGTAAATTGATGGAAATAGATAAAGATAATGGTACAAGCAAAGATAAATATACTTAATGCCACTGAGTTGTCCATTAAAATAGTTAAATGATATATTGATCTATTGTTAAGATACTATAGGCAAGCCATTTCCCTCCTCTGAACTTTAGTGTGAATCTGAGAAATGTACATGTTAGAAAAGGTAACTCCAAAGATACCTTCAACTCTACAAGTCTGTGTGGCCAAACTGCTCCCTCCAGTCTCCCAGAGCTTCTTAGATGCATGCACACAAAGGTAATGACAATACCAGTTAATATTTCTAGTAGCCACTTGGCGATGAAGAATAGCATCCTACCCAGCAGCTTCGTAGACAGAACTAGACAATACCACCTACAAATAGATCAGAGTTAGAGGAGGCTCAAGCCAGGGAAAATGGTCTTGGCATAGGTGGGCAGGTATCTGCATAGGAGGAGACTTGAAACAGCCAGAAGGTGAGACTGGTAATGATGGGAGGTTCTAGTGTCAGAGTACTGTGAGAAAATATTGATGGAGACCCATAGAAAGTACTGAAAGACTGAGTAAAAGAGGGTGTCGGATGGGTTAGGATCACTTGGGCATTAGCTGAATGGCTCCCAGGGATCTCTTGTTTACAAAATTAACCTTCAGTCCAACTAATCTTGCCATCCATACTCAAAAGCACAGGGACACTGCCTAAAAGAATGTAGGACTCCCTACTACCAACTCCATGCTGGATGTTAAATCTTCAACTGCAGCCACCCTACAACATGGCCTCGTGAAGCATCCTCTCTTGGCTACAGTACCTTGCTCATCTGCCGCGGGATGTACAGAGGATGTTAAAAGGAAATACTTCAAGCTGCAGTATCCTGGGTTTAAATGGAATGGTTTCCAGCAGCAAGCCAAGAGAAGGGAACACCAGCGAAAGTTGGGTATGGGTTATGCTTGAAGAGGTGCAAAGTCCTGAACTTGGTTGAGGGGGAGAAAATGAAATAGAATGCAGAAGCCTGGGCTCAAGAATTCCATGAATGTCAAAACTCGTACAGCCATGCTGCACTTCCTCGCTCTTAGCCTTGCCCACTTCAGCCCTCAACACTGCTCTTCTTTCTAGCCATCACTCCCGTGCCCTTCAACTGCCCTGCCCTGTGGCCTGTGAGCACCTTGAAACAGAATGAATATTTCCACATCTAAAACTTTTCCTCCTGAGAACAGAAAAATCCTCAGGCTCAGAGACAGAGGGTTTCATTCTCCAGATAGAGAACAGAAATGGGGACTTCCCCAGAGTGAATCCTCTCAATTGTAAAACATCTACTCTTCGGAGACTCGTGACACCTGGTGCCGACAGTTCTACCTGCCCTTTCCACTGCCACACTCCTAGAATCATTCTCTCCATTTTTTGAGAACGTTGAAACTTATTCACAATCTTTTCTCTGCTCCGTAACCCCTAGGTCAGGACAATTCTCTGAAAAGCAGTCCAGCTTGACCTTCCGTGCCCTGACTCTCCACTCCCATCCCCCACCCTGTTAGCTCACACTTTTACCATTCACCTCAGCCCTCAATCCCTCAGCTGTCCTCGGTCCATCTGCCCTTTCTTGAAGCAATAAAACTACAAGAAACTCCCCGGTCATTTCTCACCTGTGACGTAATTTTCCCACTAAGTCCTCAGGTTGAAGAACCCCCATTCTCACCCCATACACTATCACTCGGTATTCCTTTGTTCTTAGGTACCCCTGAGTCCTCTACACTATTTTCTTTCTTCCATCACTCTATCAAAGCATTCCTCATTAATGTCCCATCTATGACCCCATAATGACCGTTCAAACACTGAACCGAATGGGCCCAGCTTTCCCACCTGTCTCTCCAGCACTACTAAAGACACTGGAACCTTCTTGGCTCCTTCAGGAGTCATAGCCTATATGGACATTGGTTAGATCTCTTTCTCTCTTGAAAGCATTCCCTTCTTGATCTCCTCCAGTAGGGTCTCCACAGCTGCCCTTCCTCCATCCATGCTGAGAGTCTGCCCTAACCACAGCTTCCTTCTAGCTCCTCTTCCCCTTCACTCTGCACAACTCCTGGGAAATCGCATCTACCAAAGGTTACAGCTACCTTCTACCGCCTCCCACAACACTGAGCTCCCTCAGTCCTCATTTCTTGCCTTCCAGTCTGAAAGGCTTCCCTGAGTATTTTAAGAAGACCTTTGTAGCAAGACTGAGTGGAATTTTAATACAGCTTATGACTGTCATCTGCTCTGTAAGCCTGGGCATGGCTCTTAGCTTCTTCAAGTTTCCATTTCATAAGTAGTTTACTGAAATTAGGATAATAAAACACATCACACTGGACCGAAGGCATAATATTGTACAGCACAAAATACATAGTGTCCCCTTGACAATTTTTCTTCAATTTTTCTGGGTTTTACCTGGTGCTGAGCATGTCTTTACTGGACCTGGAACTCACTCGTCTTTATTGGACTTCTAATGCCAGCCAGATGCATCTCAGCAACCCACCATCCGTCTAAACACACTGCCAAGAGACTGCAGTAATTGCTCAGCCTCGTGTATCGTTACTATGCCCTTAGGAGAAACATTTGCATGTTTGTGACATTATTTACAAGTAAAAAGTCAGACTCATCCATGAAAGAATGGGCTGTGTGTTGGCAAAGGCTAGACCAAGGTAATTCCACCTATTATTTATAACGTTCTGAAGCCAGTGAACTGGTCTGCTGGTTGGTCTGTCCTTCATAAGGGCAAGTCTGTAATTTCCTTTATTAGAGTTTAGATTCTACTACTATCATGGGATATGATTAAAAATCTCAGTCTCTAGACTTCAGTCCATTCAGGTTATATAAAAGCTCACTGTGCCTTGGGTGAGTAACAATTGACAGAAATTTGGTTCTCCCTTTTGCTGAGCCTAAGTCTAAAATCAAAGCACTTGATAGTTAAGTGTCTATTTAGGGCCCAGTCTCTTGTGTAGCATCCTGTGGTGGGAGGATTGAAGAGTCTCTAATCCTCTTCTGTAAGGACTTCTACCCCCTTAAATGTCTCTAAAAGGCTCCACATCACACTGTGTGCCAAGTGTTCAATATATGAACTCCGCGGGACTATTACCCTTCAGAGAAATCAAGTCAACTTCCCCAGCCAAAACCTGTGGGCCTTTGAGAATGAACTGTGGTCATCACTCCACCTGTACCTTAACTCTCTGCAATAGAAAACCGATCTCCCCTTCTCCTGCTCATCCAAATAGAGCTGACCCAGGTGTCAGTCTTCACATTAGTCTAGCTCCTTCCCTGGCCATTAAAATTCATAGAGCCCATGGTTTTGGACGGTTTCATAGGGATCTCACATGTCTTCCCACTATGTTTTCATTATAACCATGTTTTCATCCTCCATAGGGGTTCACACAGGGGAGAAGAGGCAATAACTAGAAAAAGATTTGGAGTCTGGAGAGAAACTCTGATAGGATGCATCCTGAGGGAAAAGGTTGATCTTGGTAGGTACACAATAAGCCTACTTACTAAATGTGTAAGTGGTCTGGCCAAACAGAGAGTAGAAGACAGACGGCCAACACCGGATGAGCCCTGGAAGAAAGAATGTCCTCCTTCAGGACTAGGAGAACTGGCCAGCTAACTCAGCCTGCTCTGCTAGCACAAGAGCCCCTGGGGACCTATAAGGCTTCAGTAATCGGCAGTGCTGCAACTTAGATTTCTGCTGAGTCTGCTCATAAATATTAACCTGAGAATATAATAGTGAAAGTGGCTCCTTGTTTCACATCCCAAATCCAAGAGCACAAGTTTTGCCGTCACATCTACAGTATAATATTAATATATTATTAGACGTTGTGTGTATTTTTAAAAAATCACATTTTCCAGAAAGTGTCCTTGTGTTTTCCTTAAAGCAGTGGCTAGAAAATGACCTTTAAGGTTGCTGGGACATCGCCTAAACAGTTACTAAATTGGAAACCTGTTAATGGCTACGGCAGCTTACTTTCAGATTAATTATGGATGTCCTGCCATTTCAAGACTACATTAGGAAGGAAGTGTGTCACCAACTTGGATCAATGGGTGGAAGGTGAGTCTCAGCTGCTTCCTGATGAAATAAGGAAGTTGAGGTTTGAAGAAAATTGGAGTTGTGGATTGCTGGGAAATCCTTAGCCACAGCTCCCCAGACCTAGTACAGAGGGGAAGCTGTTTAGAACATCGTGCCTAACTTCAGGCCTTTCTTCTTCCTACAGTTCCAAACTAAAAGGCAAGAAAGAGGAAAGATGAAGGAAGTTAGTGTGAGCAAACTGTCAAAAAATCAGGAGAGACATCAAAGAAGAGAACTAATTTATCAATTTGTAAAGAAAAATTGTCTGGCATCTCTGACAATACATATCAACAATTCTTTTATATTTTGCTGTTATTTTTATTAAAGTAATACAAATACTTTGTTAAAGTGTCAAATAATCCTATGTGGGTTATTAGGGGGAAAAATGTAGCCAATCAATTTTCAGATTTTTTTTCCCTCCCTTTGATATTTGTCTCCAAAGCTTAAAGATGCCCACTTGCTACTCAAGGCTCCAGCAAGTGATTTCTGTAGGGAAAAGATACCAAACAGCTTTGCTCTGAGAGCCATATGGCCCATGTTTCATTACCCTACTCTGATGCTGTATATGAAAGTAGCTCTATGGAAACAAGGACATGGCTGTATTTCAATAAAGTTTTATTTACAATGCAGGTGACTGGATCATGGACTACAGAATACTGACTCATGAGCTAGTCCTTGAACATTACTTTTAGTCAGTCAGCTGACCTGTTACTATGGAGATGGGGGAAAAAATCTGCTCCGCCAAGAGTAACATTTGCAGCTCCACTCCTTCAGCAGTTTGTGGGGCTAACTTTGGGAAAGATCAGTATGCAGGGTTCCATTATCTCTTGTGACTTTGTGTGTGCTAGCGGTAGGTGAACTATATGATAAAACCACATTTTATTTTTTATTTATTTTTTTGTTTTTGTTTTTTACTGCAATGCTAGGCACTGAATCCAAAGTCTTGTGCATGCTAGACAAGTACTCTACCACTGAGCTACAACTCCAGCTCCAGTCTTTATTTTCCATAGATGTTGTCATTTATGCTTTACTTTTTAAAACTAGTTATTAAATCAAGCCAAAATTCTCTCTCAACTTTTAAAATCTTCACCAAACATGCATCGTGTGTATATGACAGTCTCTTCCTTTCGTCTTCCTGAGAACATCATTCTGAGGCATTAAGACTAGATGAGTCACTGTGGTCCCTGCCTCTGTGACACCATGGATTCCTTGGCCCCCAGATGGTAGGAGCACTTAATCCTTCTGTGTCCAGGTTCTTATTTGGACCACCCTTCCCGCGCATTCCTGAGGAAGAGAGCATGGCAGTGTTTTCTGAGACATTACAGACCTGGACAGAGATAGCTTCCCCTCACACTGAGCTGGGATTAGATGGGGTGTGGAACTCTTGGATGTAAACCACTTTCCTTTGTAGTCTTGGAAGACTTGTTCCATTGTTAGTAGTAGCATTGCTCTGTTCAAGTTTAAGGCCACTCCAACCCTTGATTCTTCACTGAACACAGTGTTCCTCTCTCTGGAAGCTGTTTAAAGATTTATATCGTCCTCATTTTCTGAAATCTTAGGAGTATTATTTGATGTAAGTCTACTTGAGTACTTCATACTGGAACATTTTAATGAGCTTTCTTTCACTCTGGAAGGCCATTCTCTGTAGCTCTGTGACATTTCTTTGAGTTGATTTTGGAGGTTAATTCCCTCTACCTTCTACTTTGCTCCTTTCCAGAACTGTGTCATTGAGATGGCAGGGCTCTTGGACTGACTCTGATTTCTCATATTTGTTCTCATTTGTTCAATTTTCTCACTGCATTTACCCAAATTTCTGAGCCATGGCCTCAAATTTGCATTTTGAAATCCCTCATTGATTTTTTTCTTATAGTCTAAATTTCCAAAAGTTCTGTTTCTGCTCTTTGAATATTTCTCTCTTGTTTCTTCTTTCATAGATGTGATATGATGTTTATTAGAAAATATTGATGATGAGTTTATTTTTATTTAATTTTTCAGTGCTGAGTCTTGAACCCAGAAGCTTACATATTTGGAGCAAGTATTGTGCCACTGTCCTGCTAAGGTTCCAACCTCAGTGATGGTTCCCTTCCAACTGTACACCTTTTCTCTACTCCACCTCTTTTGACGTCGAGTAACGTTGCTCCATGTTTGTTTATCTAACTGTACACATTTGTTTGAGTTGCCTACAATTAGGAGGGAGTCACTAAAACTCTGACTACCAGTCCAGTTCTAGGAACACAGATGGAACACCTCACCTGGGCTTTCCTGGCTAAGGCGTTCCAACTGGAGAGCCCTTAATATCAACCACACTGGGTTTTCCTTTTTGATCAAAAGCCCTAGTAAAGCGTTTTTCTACTCTCTTCACTAGAGAGACACACCTGGCTGTCATTTTGTTATTCAAGCTAAGAGGAAGAAATGTTATTAATTGGCTAACAAGGATTTTCAAATGGTCAAATCAGTTATTATTATTAAAAGCAAATTTCATGTCTTAAAGTGATGTGCCTTTCCTTTTTCTTCATGCTTTAGGAAGGAAGCTTGAGAAAGAACATAGAATCACATACAGTTGTATGTGCATTATATGTCATAGGGTTATGTGTAATTACATGTACAGAATTATAATTATAAAATTCAGGCACAGTTACTGTAGAAAACTTGGAAAAAAAATTTAAAAGTATAAGGGAATGTAGGCAGAGGCTGCTTATTCATTCCCAGCCACCCAGACCCAGAAACTATAATAATTAAAACACTGCTTGGCTTATTAGCTTAGGCTTCTTATTAACTCTCTCTTACATCTTAAATTAACCCATTCCTATTATTTTATACTTTACCATGAGGCTTGTGATTTACCAGTAAGGTTCTGGGGCATCTGCTCTGTCTCCTTTGGCAGCTACATGGTTTCTCCTCAACTCAACCTTCTCTCTCTTTACATATCTGTTCTGGTTTTCTGCCTGGCTTTACTCTGTTAAGCCACTGGCTGGAAGCAGCTTCTTTATTAACCAATGGCAATAAAATATATTCACGGCACACTTAGGGGAATTTCACATCAAAGGAATCTTTAATATCTCCTGTATTTTCAGCATTAATAGACAGCTGACAGCTTGATCCATGTTGTGCATAGTGAACAAATGCACCTATGTGTCTAGATTCATTTCACATTAGTGTTTTAAGTAGATCCAATTTTTAAAGATTGATATACGCGTGTGCATTTATATCTCTGTGTGTGTGCGTGTGCGTGCGTGCATGTGTATCTCATGGCTCCTCACATAGCTTACGTCCACCCCATATGCAATCATCAAATGCAGCTCATTTCCCAGCAAACCACGCCTGGCTACACAACACTGCTTCTGTTACTTTGGGCTATAAACTGAGAAAACATTTTTATTTGACCTGAAATCTGCAGTTGAGATACAAATGGTGTCAGTTTCTCTGGTAATAGGATGGAACTGTAGCAATAACAAACAATCAGAAAATCCATGCATTTTATCTGCTTTAGAGTTAAAGTGGCCAATTCTCATTGCAGACAAATGAGAAGGCCTTGGTAAAATGCCATTTTTAGAAACCCGTTTTTATAAATACATGCACTTTTTGTGAATCCTACTTTGGGCAAATTAAATATATATACCTTCCTGTGGGGGAAGAGTATTATTTCAACAACATAGAGTTTCTGAAATTAAAATCTAAACCAAAATACATTCATGTTTCATATCTGTGCTTTCACTGAACAAGCATGTACTGAACGCTTGCTTCTGCTCTAACACAGCACTTGCTATTCCTCTGGACCATCCTCCTTAAAGTGAGAAGAAAATACATTGTTTGGGGGAAGAGAACTAAATATATGGTAACGCCACAGCAGGAACCGGGCCAGGGCCACAAAGAAGGGTTTAGGAATAAAGATGTTAATCCATGTAGAGCCACTGAGATTAGAAACAGGAAGGAAGTCGTCCCTTAAAGGGCAGAAGAACTGGGTCACTGGGTCAGAGTTCAAGCATGACCAGCTGCAAAGAAAATCCCTTCTTCCAGGACTCACAGTTGATAGCAGAGTCCTTGACAGAATTCAGTATGGATGTCTTTAACAGGGATGTGGGGATTTCAGAAGCAGAAAACTAAGTAGGGGCAGACAATCCCCACACAGGGCCTATTATACTGATTTTATGGGACATTCTAAAGAAAACCATTGTCCGCTTTCTAAGGCCCAACAGAGTCCAACACAAACAAAAGACTGGGTCAGGAGAACTGTTAGAGGCAGGAACACTGACACTCAAAGACAGGGCAGTGCCACACTAGTCAACAAGAGAGCAGATAAACCAGAAGCTACTTGTGAGATTAATTTTATTTTTGCAAGGGAACAAAGAACCTAAATAGCTTTGAAGACTCCAATGGATGTGTTATTAAAACTTCATCAAGAAAAGACAGTTCTCAAATAAACAAAAATTAAGGACAGCTCTCTCTACCCAAATGGATGCCTGAGGTTAGGGTGCTTAAGGAGATTACGTTTGCTTTATAATGGAGAAACCCATTTATCTGGAATCGTTCTGCTCCATTTGGCAGCCCAGCATTTTTTTCTGAAGCCACAACAGGGTCATTAAAGGGCTCCATTGATCCCAGGAAAATCAAATGATAGTTGATGCCCTCTCTGCACCGGAGAGAAAAAGCAGAGATTGGAACAGCATGGTGTGGGTCTCCTAATGATGGGTCTGTGGAAAAGAATAAGTCTTTGAGACGTAAAGCACAGTCCCGCTACTGCTCCTCCTGTTACAGCAACACCAGAGCCCACTTGGGACTTAAAGACCCCAGAACGGACAGTGCAATTTTGCTCTAACAGGAAATAAAGCATTGGCCTCCGTAAGCGCATTTCTGAACTCATCTTCAGTGATGTCAGGAAGATTTCGCTGGTGGGGGAAGGGGCTGTGTTTTGGTTAATGAGCCCTTCTTCTTTAGGAATCTTTCCTTGGGAAGGTGGCCGGGGTGGCCCTCCTCTGAGCGTCAGTCATCTGTGGGACCTGAGTCAACCGAGTTTCCTAGTGACTAGTCAGGTCCTACTCCACATTCATGAAGCTGTCACAAAAGCCATGCCCACTGCAGAGGCACATCCCTTCTGTCACATGCTGATGGCTTCCTCAGCCTTCCCCATTCTCCGCTCATTAGCAGTGCGAGTGTTCACACCCTTCGGTGTGAGGATGGTGCTAATGAACACAATCCATCTGTGGGCTCCTGTGATCTCCCTTTTCCTACTGATCTAGGAATCAGCAGAGCACGAGGGGAGAGTTACTGTCTGGAGACGTCTGCGAAACAGAAAGCAAACAAGACTTGAGTCCAATTGTTCAGAGACTCTGAAGGGAATAGAGCCTTCCCGAATCAGTCTGACTACTCCTCCTAAGTGCCTGGACACTTGACACTCCACACAGTCCCACTTCCCCCAAATCAGTCAAACTAGGCTTGTTTTTAACAAGGCAGATGGCATGGCTTGTAGATTGCAGGAATACAGTTAAGGTTTGCAGATTAGCTTCGTGATCTGAATGGGTAATTATCTATTCTCTTCCCATTAAGATTTAAAAACTCATCCAGATTCTACATCCTACATCCCCACCCTTGAGTTTGAAGCTCCATATGATGAGGGATTTATCATGAGAGAGCAAAAGAGAAGAAATACATTGCCCTCTTTCCCTGGAACAGAATAATGGTCAGGGGGGTGGGGAAATCAAAAAGATAGAACTCCTCTTCCATATGCTCAGCTTTCCCAGGCTGACATACTCTTTCTGTAGTAACCAGGACACTGGGAAAGGAGCTCATGGTATGACTGACTTCTTTAGAAGGGTTTGTCTTAACCAAGTATCAACAGGCTGGAGCTTTTGATCACATATAAGCTATCCTTCAAGAATTTATGGTCTTAGATATTATTTATCAATGTAGGGCATTTGTCAATGAGTGTAAATACTGATAAAGTGGCCATTAAAATAGATAAAAAGCATATTGATTAAATTGACGTATTTAATAATATACTACATAGCAATAATGCACGGAACACATGCCTGGTATTTTCTTCATTTTCATTAAGACTTGAATGATCCTTGTGTCAGAATAGATTACAGCCCTTACTTGTGTCCTTATCAGGAAAAGGGAAATTACTGCAATTTTTCCAATGCAAAATAGTAATAGCATCAGAAACCTTTAGGGTTACGGTGTCTCCAATGTTCACTCTCTCATCAGTAACATCAGTAAAGGCTGCAGACGCAACCCAGGGGCCGTGCTTTTGCCTAGCACATGGGAGACCCTGGGTCTCACCCCAACAGCACAAGTCAAACATAAAGCCTCACGAATGTCTTGTTTTTGCGGTTTATGTTTGAGTGTGTGTGTTATTGCTTTCATCTAGAAATGATGACTACTTTACCTGTGTTCCTCAGCTGTGGTCTCAAAGCTTCCCTACCCAGTGCAGCTGCATTTCAGGTACCGATGGTTATGTGGCCCTTCCAGGACTGAAGAGAAGTTTCTACCTGGACTGAATCATTGATGGTCAGGCTTGGGGTGGAGGGCAAGGAAGTCAGACCTTGCATGATGGGTAAGCTCCATTTTCTCTGGATAGATCGTTCTATATATGCATTGCCTGTTTTCTTCTTTTATTTGGCTCTGGACCGTGGGCAGGGGCAGTGTTAGGTCCAGAGTGGAGAACTGAGATGAAACAAATTATTACTTAGCTCCTCCCATCTACCACACCTGTACTTGTTAGGGTCCACCAACATAAACAAACCCAGTACGCTGTCACCCAAACACTCATAACCAGAGAGAGACGTGTGCAAAGGCTAATTCAGTATCTGCACAGAAAGTCTGTGCAACTTCCTCATAAAGGGCTGCCTCTGATTGTACTGTAATCTGTGTATTGGCCATCGAGGTAGGCCATGCATAAATGCCCAGGAAGACTTGTGAATCAGCTGTTTATTGTCCATCCATGTAGGCCATGCATTGGCACCCAGGAAACCTGGCTAATCAGCGATTTATTGGCCATCAAGGTAGGCCATGCATCAGTATTCAGGAAGCCTGGTGGATCAGCGGTTTATTGGCCATCGAGATAGGCTGTTGAGGGAGCTGCGGGCTGTGTTCCTGCCGCCCCAGCTCCTGGTCGCCCAGCTAGTTCAGTCGGTAGAGCATGGGACTCTTAATCCCAGGGTCATGGGTTCGAGCCCCAGATGAAGGCGTAAGTCACAAACAATGCCACATCAGTTTGGAATTATGATTAATAGGGTGGTATTTATTTAAAGGGGAAAAAACTTACAGATAACCGTCCCAGACAACAGTCCTCTGCGCAATCAGGAAGGAATCTAGTGGCTGGAAACGGAGCAGGAAGCCAAGAGAGAGCGAGAAGGGAAGTAGCTGCTTTTTTAAAGGGAGAGAGACCACGCCCCAATGGGCTGGTATCTCAGCGGCCATTGGCTGGAGGAGTGGAAGGACCTCCCGCAACAGTAGGCCATGCACTGGCACCCGGGAAGCCTAGTAAATCAGTGGTTTATATGATAGCCAAGTACAGAGAAAGTTCTAACAAAGAGCATCTGGCCAGAGAACCTAAAGCAGCTTTCAGGTAGTCTGTCATGCAGCTGTTTCCTCTCAGCTAGAACATTCCCTCCTGGAAGGAGCCGGGAGGTGTCTTTAGACACAAAAAACTAAAGAAACTTATGTAGTAATTCATAAAGTTGCCAGATTCACAACCCCTTCCCCAAGGTTTAAAAAGCAGTAACAAATTGCTGAGGCAGGGACGCTCCCTGCAGGTTGTACAGGGAGCTTCAGGGATGTCACTTTTGTGAGTGGTCACCCATGACCAACTACCTTGCAAGTAATCTTTTGCCTACGTCCTGTAAGTAACCCCAATATACTCATAAGCCCCAATAAGGCTCACCAAGCTGGTCCCGGGCAGAGGCTGTTCTCTGGTCTGTCATCTGGGGTAACAGATGTCTGCCCATGTCTTTCCAGGAAAAGTCACACTACATAGTCAGAAACAGCTCTAAGGAGCCAGTGTGAATATAAATGGAGCCAGGGAGGGAGACTTGTGAATTAATCAAAGGCAGGGTACAGTTATTACTTTTCTCCTTTCTGGGACTAAATACCTAATATAACAACTTTTTACTGTCAATAGAATTTTTTCATAAAATGTATTCTAATCGCTGGGTAGTGGTGACACATGCCTTTAATTCCAGCACTCGGGAGGCAGAGGTATGCTGATTTCTGTGAGTTCAAAGTTAGCCTGGTCTACAAGAGCTAGTTCCAGGACAGGCTCCAAAGCTACAGAGAAACCCTGTCTCGAAAAATTCCAATCATGGAATCATAGATCCCCCTCCCTCGTCTCCTCCCAGATCCTCCCCACCCATCTTACCTTCATCCTCTCTCTTTAGAAAACAACAGATAAAAAAGCAACAAACCAGAATTTTAAAAGTTTTTTTTAAAAAAAAGAAAGAAAAAGCATGATAAACACAGAGAGACATACACGCACGCACACACACACACACGGAACCCATTCAAACAAAAAACTTGAAACCGTAATATATAAGCAAAAGATCCCTAAAGGAAAAAAATGCCCAAACAATGTTTATGAGATAAAAAAATACCATTGAGTTCGTTTTGTGCTGGCCTCTATTTCTGGGTACAGGGTTTGCCCTTAAATGTGGTTGTGCACCCAGTGAGACTACAAACTAATTTTTCCTTTGTGAGCAGTTGACAGCTGGAGATAGCTTCTGGGTTAGTGATGGGGCTCTTGGTTGATTCTCCCGTCAGTGCTGGGACCCCATCTGCATTTGGACCTGTGCATGCTGCCTGTCTCTGTGAGTTTATCTGTGTCAGCCCTGCTCTATCTGGAAGGCCTTGCTCCCTTGGTCATCCATCCCCACTGGCCCTTACAGTCTTCAGCCTCCTCTTCCACATAGCTCCCTGAGCCCTGAGAGGAAGGGTTTGATGGAGACATTCCACTTAGAGCTGATTGTTCCAGGGTCTCTCACTCCTGTGCACTGTTCCTTTGTAGGTCTCTGTATTAGTTCCCATCTGGTGCAGGAGGATGCTTCTTTAATGACAGCCAAGTTAAAACCCTGATCATATTTGTCCAGAAGAGCCTTCAGAAAGACGGGACTGCAGTGTGTAGACGCTGGTGGAAGGGAGATGTAGCAAGGGAGAAGAGTGGAGCTTTTTAAAAAACCTTTTTATTGATTCTTTGTGGATTTCACAACATGCATCCCAATCCCATTCATCCTCCATCCCTTCACCTCTGCTATTTGCCCCTGCAACCTACCCCAGTCAAAAAAGAAAACAGTTTGGGCTGGAGAGATGGCTCAGCGGTTAAGAGCACTGGCTGCTCTTCCAGAGGTCCTGAGTTCAATTCCCAGCAACCACATGGTGGTTCACAACCATCTGTACTGAGATCTGGCACCCTCCTCTGGCGTGCGGGCATACATGGAGGCAGAATGATGAATATATAATAAATAAATAAATCTTTAAAAAAAAAAGAAAACAGTTTAAAATTTAAAAATAAAGGAAAAAGAAAGTTCGAAGCTGCAGCGTGACACAGTGAGTCCATACGTCTTTACCTGCAAGTGTTCACTGCAGTGAGCCACTGGCTTGGTTCGAGGCCTCTGACTTCTGCTTGGCCCTCACTGATACTCCTGCTGTGTCCCTGAGTCATGGAAGTCCTACAACTTTTTTTTTTCAAATATTTATTTATTTATTATTATGTATACAATAATCTGTCTGTGTGTATGCCTGCAGGCCAGAAGAGGGCACCAGACCCCATCACAGACGGTTGTGAGCCACCCTGTGGCTGCTGGGAATTGAACTCAGGACCCTTGGAAGAGCAGGCAATGCCCTTAACCTCTGAGCCATCTCTTTGGATCTGCAAGCTATGCCCCTTCACGTGTTCCAGCAGATCATAGATGGTGGGGAAGTTCGGTGAGCCAATTCATAGCCTTACTTCTGGGCCTGGGTGGCCGCTGAGTTGGCCAGCCCTCCAGCTCTCCCTCATCCTTCTTGAAGATTCAACAAAGCCTATCATCACGGTCAAATTTATCAAACATGATTAACTGTCAACAGGCCCCAATTATCTCTCATTTAAAGGATCCAAAATAGCTCTGTGGAGCACAGCAGGGCTCTTGCATAAGTCAGGCCCATCCTCCCAGCAAACAAGCAACATCTCTTGGTAGGTAGCCAGGAACTAGGGTTCACGTGTTCATGTGCTCTACCCAGTCTGGCGGGAACCCCATGGGTAACTCTGACTTGTGCTGGCGGCTATAAAGCCACAGGCAAGTAGCTTTAAATTGGATGCCAATATGAAGCAAGAATTCTAATGAGTCTTAATAAAAAAAAAAGCCCAGAGTCAGACATAGGGGGAAACGCTGAGAGAGCAGAGAGATGAAGGAGCGAAACCACAGCCACCTTACCTCTCTACTTCCTAGCCAAAAAGAGACGGAGTTCCTGTTTCCTCCTGCCCTATCACTTCCTCTCTCCATCCTGTCTGTCTGTACAGACCTCCAGACCTCTATGGTTAGCTAGTGGCTAGCTCCACCCTCTGATCTTTAGGCAAGCTTTATTTGTACAAACAAGCTATCACCACACCTCATCACTATGGTCTCCGACTTGTTGGGGTCCAGTGGCAGCCTGGACCCTAAATTATTTTCTCTGGACCAGATCCCAACATAAACTATCTCTCTCTTGACCGGCGTGGAGACTCAGGAATAAAGACACAACTCACATGGCTTTATTGGGAGGGAGGTCTTCAGTGATCCCTCATGAAGTCCTGACTTCACATGCTGAAGAATTCCTCTGCTTTATTCTCCAAACAGCCTTATATATCAAAACTTAACTGAGGGGGAATGTATTAGCATTCTGTTTCCTAGGTAGCCAGGTGAATGGCTTTTAGTCACGTCTACCTCTTTGACCACACCTTTCTATGCCCATTTTGTCATGTCCGCAGCTCTGTCACTAGCTTGGAATTGACACCTTTTCTCAGGCCATCAACATAATTACAAAGCAAGGAGCAGCATATCCTGAGCTTTTGTTAGGTAGTGACCACCTGTCTGGAAGGTTAGGTGAAGAATATGGGCAGACGCCGACTCTGTGAAATCACCTCTTCTTCTGAGGTATGTGAAGGAGATGGGTGTGTGATTGGACATTCCTAGGACTCACACATCCTCCAGTAACTTACTGTCTGAGGCTGTTCCAAGAGGAGAAAGGATTTCTGCTTACATTCGTCTTTGGGATTCTTGTTGCAATGCTACAGCCCAAACCCTCACCCTTCACTGCACAATACTACCACCTAAAGAAATTGAAATAATCTAGAGAGGCCCAGTTCCCCAGAGTCAGAAGGAGCCTGTTTCAACAGGTATCCAGCATCCTTGTGTCCACACTTATTTTAAAGTTCTCTGTAATAACAATGTACAGCCATGATGATAATAACCATCACGCTAGTCCCAGGAGTCTGACCCATCTCAAGATGCTTTAGAAGGGTGACCTTACAGCTCCATACTATCCTAGACTTGGATGCTTTAATCATGTGTGGTCTTCATGTTCTCTGATAGAACATACACCTTGTTCCTATGTAATTCTCTTTCTCTATTTCCTGCCCTGCCCTCTTATTCCTCAATTTCTAAGACTCTGGCCCAAACTAACCAGTATTCCTAATCTGGTCTCTTAAATAAATAAATAAATAAATAAATAAACCAGGGAAGTGAGATTTTAGGAAATTAGATTTACAAAAGCAGTGGAATCGGGAACCTGGTAGAGCTGTAGTGATGAAGGCAGGGGGACCACGGTCCTAGCATCCACACATAGGAAGCAGAGCAGTGGCCTTCCACCCCCACAACCCCTCGCTCTAAGAAGGTGGGTGTTCCATGTGACCATGTGGCTTTCTGATCGTGGAATGCCTCGTGCTAAGTGGGGACGACTGTGTCTTTCACAGATTTTGCTGTATGTAACCCAATCGCCTCTACTTTGTGTTCCGTGAAGACAATATTAGCACAGAAAAGAACGAGATCTCACACTCACGCTTGCAGGTGTGTCTAATCTGTGAGCTGCACACGGCAGCAGGATAGCTGCACACGGCAGCAGGATAGCTGCACACGGCAGCAGGGCTAGCCTGCATGTGACTATCCGCACAGACACCTTAGTGAGGCCTACTCTCTACCTCGTTTTAATCGACTGTCCAGTAGGAAACAGCCTATTGACTGCTGCCTAGAGGATTCCACTGAGAGGCATTTTAGCACTTCAGAATTCCACTTAAGAGTGTGAGGGTTTCTCCTCGCGTTTTGCCAACTGTGTGCCTGTAGCCTCCTCTTGGCGTGATCCATTTCAAGCATCCTCACTTAGTTCCTATTATCACCATGTAATAAAAGAACAAAACTATAAATTAAATATTAATTTAACATGCCTTGTTTAGTAAATGCCTGTAATAAATTGTTCTGCAGACTACACAGAATCACAGCCCTACAAACATGCATGCTGCAACTGAAAGGCTAGATGCTCGATCCCAGGGGCTATCACTAGTCTAAGGCCCAGAGGGGCTTATGCATCTCTTGGAACTGGCATTAAATTTGAATCTTACTATGTTTGTTTGTTGTATCTGGCAAATGGCATCTAACCTGGGTAGAACATTTTGTATTTATTACTGTGGACTTCTACAGTCTGTGTGTTGATTAGCTTTCCATCTCATAATGAAAAAGCCAAGATAATTAATTTACAAAGAGAAAGGGTTAGCTTTGGCTCAGAGTTTGAGATTCTTGTCCAAGATCCGGTGGATCACTTGCTTTGGGCCTCTGGTGGGTGTGCATGTGTCGCTGGCTAGGGACATGGACTGGAACCACCTGCTTGATAGACAGGTAATAAACAGAAAGAAAATACACTAAAGTCCCACAGTCTCCTTTAAAAGCAACTTCCACAAAGCCTATCTATGAGTGATTCTACCAACCCTCAATAGAACTACGCTGGGGTGGGGGTGGGGGGAGCCCATATCATATGGACTCATATCCAAATCACAGTAGCCTTAGAAACTCAAAGATCCATCTGCATCTCCACTTCCCCTGGGGACTTCATTTCAAATACAGTCAACATGCATGTAGGACAAAATGACTGTTTGAGATTTTCTTTTGCTTTTGTAGGACACTCCTAGAACCTCAGAATACTATGATAGAATAGCATGTCTAACAACATCCTTAAGACTGAGTATAGGACTGGAGCAATATGAAGTCCACCCAAGAGAGAAGAGCAAGAGCTGGCCATTCAGAGCTTCCTACAGCACAAGTCAACCACCACTACTTGTTTGTCAGAAACCCAAAGCAGGGAAAGGCAGGTTCAGTATATATAGAGAGAAGTCTCAGGTGGGCCACGTGAAAATTGCTGCCATGGAGAAGCTAGAGAGGACCAAATGGAAGCCCAGCATCCGGTGTTGTTGGTCTAGGTAGTACACTGAACTTTCTCTGGTTCATGTGAAGTTGAGAACAGGGTCATCATTTAAGGAGCCTGGTACCGATTAATGAAGTCCTAATCATTCTTTTGGAACATTGCCATCTGTCTGCTGACCATTGTATATTCAATCCCCCAGTTCCCATAGCTCAGTAGAGCTTGAGCTATGGACTCATGGGGATCATTTTGGAGGGACTAGACAGCAAAAGTAGAATTGAGGTACACACACAGATCATGGCGACTCACACAGGGCTAGGCACCTCTAGGAAGACCCAATGGAAATGAATTTGATCCAGTTCTTCAAATGCATTCTTTAGGCTACTTGAGTCAGAATCACCCTAGACCTCCCATTGTTCTCAGAACTCTGATCATGGTCCCTAGGGCAACAGAATCTAAGTGACCCTTTAGATTCTCTGTTATTTCTGAAAAGTGACTGTGTTATTAGCTAGTCATTTTTATAAGTTACACTCCATTTTTATATGGCCTGAATTGGAAGGGAGGAAGGAGACTCTGGAGAAGTATAAGAAGCTAAAGAATTTGCCTAAAAGGAAGTAAGGAGCTTCAAGAAAGTTTCTGGATGGTTCAAGCAAAGCCACAGATGAGTCTTTCTATAACTGAGCATCCACTGAGGGCATGGTGGCAAGTCGTGGATACTCTTCTACTGTTGTGATGGAGAAGACCTGGGAAATGGTGCAGGGACACAGTATGGGGTCTTCCCATCACAAGAAACACAATCAAGATAATCCTCCAAGGGCTTCCCTCCCTCCCAGGGATTCTAGGTCAAACTGTCTGGACCTTGTCTGGTGATATCATTGAGGAAATTAAGCAGAGTGAATGACCATTCACTGAGCCCCATAAGGTGTGGACTGTGTCAAACTGACAATTAACACTGTCATACCTATTATATAAACGCTTGGTTCAGCTAAGTAAAATTCATAATTCTTATAGTCATTTTTAAACTGAATAACTACAGCATACAAATACAAGTGGATACATACACATGCGCACGTGTCTGTGCATATATATATAATATACATATTATAAATATATAATAGCTACATGACATAAAATGCTTGTTTTCGTGTGCCCTGCCTTCATATTTCATTCTTCAAATAATAGGATGTAATTGAGGCTTTTCTCACAGTGAAAAAGAGCATGATTTGGAACAGGCTATTCAGAGACAAGAAAATGATTTGCTTGCCCAGAATGTGGCCTTCTGGATGCTTACAGAAATGAATCAAGCCTCTACCTTATAAAAAAATTCTGATGGTGACCAAGGCATTTTAGTTCCTGCCAAGCCTGTTTTTTGTATTATATTTAAATTTGTACTTACCTAGAAGCAAAATGCAGTGCTGAGTCTTCCATACTAAAATGAACCATTTCTCCTCACAAAATAAGGAAAGCCTCACAAGCTATTGCCAGTCCAACACTGAAATGTGTTCTCCAGCAGAAGAGAGAAACGACATTACTCAGACCATTTAGAACAAAACCCAAGCCGTCGATTGATCCACTTCTCAGGCTGCTAAGCCAGTTCCAAAGGTGCATTAGGGCTCATCACAAGAAACGGAGAGGATTTGTTGAGATTGTTTTACTAGAGGAAAAGAACTGAAGCTTAAATCAAATATAAAATAAGATCAGAGAACCTCGTAAGGGCACCTCCGTACAGTTGTAAGGAAATGGTTGAAAGAGCATTGCATGTTTCTAAGAGTCAGGTAGCCCTGGGTTGAAAGTCCCGCTCTGCCCTTATTGATTTTGTATTCCTGAGTGTCCTCATCCATAAAACGAGAGGCAATCATCAACTTGTCTGGTGATATCATTGAGGAAATTAAGCAGAGTGAATGACCATTCACTGAGCCCCATAAGGCGTGGACTGTGTCTGCCTTGCTCATCCTGTACACAAGCACTTGACATGTGCCTGGGAAGAGTTTGCTAGGCAGATAGATTAGGGAATGCTAGCTGACATGATACCATTCTTTAGTGTTCTTTAGGGTTTCCATGGCTTTATGGCATCCCATCTATTAAATGCAGTTTCCTCAACCATTTGTCTGTGATCTCAAGGTGTTTGGTGTGGCTTTCTAGCTGTCAGTATGTGGTGCCTAGTTTGGAATAGAGAGTGGTAGGTCTGGAGGTCCCTGACATCCAGACACCCAATCTTCAGACAACATGAAGATAGAGGACGTGTATTTGAGTTCATATTCTAATCTCAAAAGAAGTCAGAATTTAAGAATTAAACAGCTCTTTGTTTCAAATTCTTTATATCAGCTCAAAAAAGGCTGAAGCAATAATGAAATATGAGTATTTGAACACAATCCCGATCTTAATTCCTGTCCAGACTGTTTTTTTTTTTTTTTTGCACTAGACCAATATTCTGTGGGAGTGCCATATATCAATCTGTTGATTTCATTGGTTAAGCAATAAAGAAACTGCTTGGCCCTGATAGGTTAAAACATAGGTAGGAGGAGTAAACAGAAGAGAATGCTGGGAGGAAGAGGAAGTGAGCTCAGAGATGACAGGCATAGCTCTGCTCTCTGAGACAGATGCATGAAGCTCAGACCCAGGATGGACATAGGCTAGAATCTTCCCGGTAAGTGCACCTAGTGGTGCTATGCAGATTATTAGAAATGGGTTAGGCAAAATATGAGAATTAGCCCGTAAGAGGCTAAAGCTAATGGGCCAAGCAGTGTTTAAATGAATACAGTTTGTGTGTTGTTATTTTGGGGCATAAGCTAGCCAGGCGTCCGGGGTGCTGGGGACACAGCCCCGCCGCTCCTATTACTACAATATTCCTTTGTCGTGTATGCGCGCGCACATATGCAGCACGTATGTTGTACCTTACCTACTGATTCAGATAATGTAGACTCAGACTCAGGCTACACCCCTCACTTCTCAGGTGAGGTTGTAAGACTGGGTGGACTTTATAAACCATTTTGGTTTCGTCTCCTACTAGTAGATCTTGAATCAATGTATGTGCGACAAACTAATGCTGTCACTGTCAGAAGGCTGTCAAAAATGCTAGTACAACCCCCATACACCAACTCACACTATCTCACACATTGCAACCCACTCCATATCATACATTACACTGCATTCCACCTCCCAAAACTGCACCTCAACACACCGCACCACATACTATATACCAGCATTTACCATCTCGTATACCACCTCACATACACACACACCATCTCACATACTCACACACCACCTCACATACACACACACCACCTCACATACACACACACCACCTCACATACACACACACCATCTCACATGCTCAAACACCACCTCACACACACCACCTCACATACTCACACACACCACCTCACATACACACACACCACCTCACATACACACACACCACCTCACATGCTCACACACACCACCTCACATACACACACACCACCTCACATGCTCACACACACCACCTCACATACACACACACCACCTCACATGCTCACACACACCACCTCACATACACATACACCACCTCACATACTCACACACACCACCTCACATACACACACACCACCTCACATACACACACACCACCTCACATACACACACACCACCTCACATACACACACACCACCTCACATACACACACACACCACCTCACATACTCACACACACCACCTCACATGCTCACACACACCACCTCACATGCTCACACACACCACCTCACATACACACACACCACCTCACATACACACACACACCACCTCACATACTCACACACACCACCTCACATACACACACACCACCTCACATACACACACACCACCTCACATACACACACACACCACCTCACATACACACACACCACCTCACATACTCACACACACCATCTCACATGCTCACACACCACCTCACATACACACACACCATCTCAAATACTCACACACACCACCTCACATGCTCACACACACCACCTCACATACACATACACCACCTCACATGCTCACACACACCACCTCACATACACACACACCATCTCAAATACTCACACACACCACCTCACATGCTCACACACACCGCCTCACATACACATACACCACCTCACATGCTCACACACACCACCTCACATGCTCACACACACCACCTCACATGCTCTAACACCACCTCACATACACACACACCATCTCAAATACTCACACACACCACCTCACATGCTCACACACAGCACCTCACATACACACACACCATCTCAAATACTCACACACACCACCTCACATGCTCACACACACCACCTCACATACACACACACCACCTCACATGCTCACACACACCACCTCACATGCTCACACACACCACCTCACATACACACACACCACCTCACATACTCACACACCACCTCACATACACACACACCACCTCACACACACCACCTCACATGCTCACACACACCACCTCACATACACACACACCACCTCACATACACACACACCAACTCACATACACACACACCACCTCACATACACACACACCACCTCACATGCTCACACACCACCTCACATGCTCACACACACCACCTCACATGCTCACACACACCACCTCACATGCTCACACACACCACCTCACATACACACACACCACCTCACATGCTCACACACACCACCTCACATATACACACACACCACCTCACATGCTCACACACACCACCTCACATGCTCACACACCACCTCACATACACACACACCACCTCACATACACACACACCACCTCACATACACACACACCACCTCACATACACACACACAACCTCACATATACACACACACCACCTCACATGCTCACACACACCACCTCACATACACACACACCACCTCACATACACACACACCACCTCACATACACACACACACCACCTCACACACTACTGTAACCAGAGACTGCGATTTGTTTCTCGGCTTCCCAGACCCAAATAATCATACAGAAACTATATTAATTACAGCACTGATTGACCTAAGGATTCTTTGCAACTAACTCTTACATCTTAAATTAACCCATTTCTATTCATCTATGTTTCATCACGAAGCAGTGGCTTACCTGTAAGATTCCGGCATCTTTCTCCTTTGATAGCTACATGGCATCTCCTTGACTTTGCCTACTCTCACTCTCTATGTCTGTTTGAATTTCCCCACCTGACTTTACTCTGCTGAGCTATTGGCCAAAACAGCTTTATTTATTAACCAATATATATAGTCATCCCACATCATACTACCTCATAAAGAGCATCTCTTACCAGGAAGGATTTCAAACTTCATCCCAGAAATTCAAATCAACAGTGTCTCTGAGTTCAGCAGATTAGGAGAAAGAGATTTATATAGACATAGATGTAAACATATCAGCATAAACAAAAACTATTTACCTGTAACCTAAAGAGATACCATGAAGCCTCAAGCTTTATGGGGAAAAAAACCAAAAACCAAAAAAAATCCAAACATGCTTACCTAATTTTCTAGCCTGTGACACAGGGTAAGGAATGGTTGTTCTTGATGAAGTCACACACAATGGGAAACAGGCAAAGATCTGTGAGACCATGATATCTAAACCCCTTACTCTGCAAGTGGGGAAAGTTGCCCCCCAAGAATCTGATTCTGTTCTTGAGACTAGATAGTATCTAAGGCCTGCTTTCTGCTCTAGAACATTCCGTCTTCATCTGCAACATAACCAGTGCTTGTTGGGATGTGTGAACTTTTTATAGTAATGGGTCCCATTGTAGAAGTTCCATAACTTTCTTTTTTTTATTTTTTTAAGAGTTTTATTTTTTATATTTATTTATTTATTTATTATGTATACAATAGTCTGTCTGTGTGTATGCCTGAAGGCCAGAAGAGGGCGCCAGACCTCTTTACAAATGGTTGTGAGCCACCATGTGGTTGCTGGGAATTGAACTCAGGACCTTTGAAAGAGCAGGCAATGCTCTTAACCACTGAGCCATCTCTCCAGCCCTATTCCATAACTTTCTGAAGTCATTGTATATTCCCACTCTAAAGGGTGATGTACCATTACCAGGGTCAGTGTTCTTATTACGCAGAAATTCTGGTTTGGTCATGCATGCTGTGCCTAACATAGGATCAGGTATGGTTGGGAAAAGGAAGATCCCAGGTCAGATGATCTGTGTCTAGGAGGGGTCGCAAATTCTCTCAAGAAGAATTGCAAGGAAGACCAGAGTATCCAAATTAAGAAACAGAGGTGGCTTAGTGGTTAAAAACACTGGCTGCTCTTCCTGAGGACCCATGTTCAATTTCCAGAACCCCCTAGGCAACTCCTAACTGTCTTCAACTTCAGTACCAGAGGACCCAACACCCTCATATAGGCATACAACAGAAAAAACACCAATTCACATAAAGTAAAAATTTTAATTAAAAAAATTTATAAGCTTTAAGCTCAGCATTGTGACTAGTATTCAAATGACCTCACACGCAGGGATTAATCCTGGGGAAAATGAGCCTCAAGCCCAGACCAGGATTTGCTGCACACTACCCTAACAGGGAGGACTTTTGTGAAATGGGTGAACCCCAGGAAAGTTGGGGGGAAAGAGCCAGCTCATACTGCTGAGCCTGCACTTCTGCGGACAACTTCTGCAAGAGCTGTGCCAAGAATGTTAATTGTGCCAGCAGAGTGTGTCTGGGCTCTGATTCTCAGCATTAGCACGGAGCTCCGGGGCCAGCACATCTTTGCCAGGCTGGCAAATACCGCCAGCGCCTAGATCTCCACAGAGGAAGAAAGCAGCAAGTGCTGTGTGTCAGAAGAGGGTATGGAAGGCTCTGCCTGGGGGCCCCAGCAGCCATTTGGGAGAGATCTGAGGAGGGTGGGGGTGGGCTGAGGGTGAAAAGACACAAGCAGAGAAAGCTATTTTGGTGAGACTATGGTTCTTATTTTAACCCTGCGGATGGTAGCTCTATCTTGCATGAGGCAGATCCGCTGGGGGAAGGGGAGGCATCGGGACCAGGAGCCTTCTCTTTGTGTCTGCCCTTAGCCCAAGTTCCCTCTCAGCTGCATTGTGTCTGCAGGATGCAGAAGCATGACTAAGCTGATTTGTATTCTGCCAGCCAAAGGAAAATATAATTAACACAGCAGCATGGCTCTGCAAAGCCCCAGAAGGAAAGGACTCCCGCCGTGCAAGAGGATGGCAAAGGGCTGGAAAGGCCTCTGCGGTAATCCCACGGGTCTCCTCTCTAATGCTCACAATCAACAAAGGGAAAAGAACATGAGCCCTTGCCTATCGGGCATTAAGAAGAAACTGCCATTCTGAAAACTGAGTGTGGGAAACCCAGCAGACCTCAGTGAGAGTTTTCTGGCCTCCTGCTGTCCTAGCCTGCCAATAATTATGGTTCACACCTTCATTCTGGGCAACAGATCAATTGACACAGCAACTCTGATTCACCTTCCAGCAGAGACAAGACACTTCCCAGGCTCTGGGAAGACTCAAGACTAACTGTGCCTATACATACGCTGAGCTTATAATTAGGTGTCAAGAGGCCCAAGAGAAAAATTGGGAGGTCAGATGGCAGGCTGTAGCCTGCTCCTCAGCTAATCACCTTTCTTACAAAGCAAGCAGAGAAATCTGCCTGTCGATGCCTTTAATTAGCCCGTTATTTCCCTCTGGTGGCTTGTGTTCCCAGAGAGAAACTATTTGCTAAGCTTTTTAGATTTTTATTGATTTAACTTTTAGCCTTTTTGATACCTTTTCTGAAACTCACAAATTTTTTCCCTATTTTGATTTTCATGATTTAACAAACTAGTGTGCAGCTTCTCCTAACTTGAGACTCTGTATCTTTCATGCAGCTGATAATAATAAAAGGCCTGAGTAGCTGCTTGCCTACCTCCCATCCCTCTTCCACCCAGGTAGTAATGTCTGCCTTCCCACGCTAACGGCTGCGTATGCCAGCATTGCTGCCTTTTATTATGAGACCAGATACTCCATCATTCATTCCTCAGAAACTTAAAGACTGTTAATGCTGATTTGAACTGAGTCAGAGCTGTCTCCAACTGTTTCTGTCCCATGTCACAGATCTAAGGTTAGAGTTGTAGGAATGCAAACATAATTTATGGAGGATATTATCAGTTTAATATCAGTCTTCAGTAGATTAGTGATATTGATGAAACAACATGATTCAGTTAGTTAAATCGGTTTCATAGGGAGGAACAAAAAGAGTTGAAAACTTCAAAAGATAATAGAAGATTTGCAAGAGGGCAGAGACTGACTGGCATTGTAATTACTAAGTGGGAGGAATTTTTTTTTAAAGGTCCAAAATTTATACAATCTAAGGAGAAACTAGAGTATTGTGACTTTTTTATTAATAAAGGATCAGCTACTTTAAAGAAAAGATCATCCAATGGGAAATCACCATGTACTGAGTCTAATTCATTTCGTGTTTGGCACTGAAAAGAAAAGATAAAGCCGGGCTGTAGCTTGCCTGGTGGGCATGAAACCCTAGGTTAGACAGCCAGCACCAGTGATCGCATGCCTGTTAAACCCAGCACTTGAGAGGGCAGGCCAGGAAGATCAAAAGTTCAAGGATATCCTCTAGTCTATAGCAAGTTGGAGGCCAGCGGGCTACATAAGCCACTGTCTCAAAAGAATGAGAGAGAGAGAAAGAGAGAGGGGGGGGGGAGGGAGGGAGAGGGGGGGGGGGAGAAGAGAAAAAATAAGAGTCAGAAATATTAAGCATATTCTACAGCAAGTATGAAGTCCTTTAAATAAGCCTAGAGATGAGAAAATCCAAGCAAGCTGTCTGTTGTGCCCCTGTCTGGTGCCATCATTAAAGGCCATATTGTCACAGAAGCTGTATGCAAAACAGTTCCACTCATGTCCCTGAGGAACACTTAAACGTTATTGGTTTGACCATAAAATTTCACCATTCCATTAGGAAATCAATTTTTCCTATGTTTCCAAATATAAAACGCTTAGGTTTGTCATTAAAATTCTATCAGTGAATAAATAAACAAAATAAAAAAAAAAGCCGGGTGGTGGTGGCGCACACCTTTAATCCCAGCACTCGGGAGGCAGAGGCAGGCGGATCTCTGTGAGTTCGAGGCCAGCCTGGTCTACAAGAGCTAGTTCTAGGACAGGAACCAAAAGCTACAGAGAAACCCTGTCTCGAAAAAAAATAAAATAAAATTCTATCAGTGACAAGAGAAACCTAAGAGGTTTACTTTTGTTCATTCTTGCTGAAATGGCTGCTGTGTTTGTCAACTGTGACAATCTGGCTCAATTGTTCCACTTCTCTGAGCATCAGGCATGCCCCAGGAAAAAAGGGGACCACTCTCTCTCCCAGGGCTGGCTCTAGGGGTAAAATGAGGCAGCCCCATGTGACCGGCTAGCTGAGTACTACTCAGTCACCCATTCAAGAAAGGCTGACTGGTTGGACGTGGTACCCAGGTATCATGGACAGGAGAAATGCTGCAAACAACACAGACGGCCCTTTGACATTTCCCCTCATTCTTCTCTAACACCAGAGCCTAGGAAAGTCACAAACCTGTCTAGGTTCTTGATGGACACTCCCCCTCAACTCTGATCCTTGACCTTCAAAAGGTTTGCCTGGAGCCTCAGGGAAAGCTCACCTCTGCACCGACACAGCTCGTCTCTCCTGGGAAACTGGGTGTGGCCCTGTGTTAGGCAATCCCCAAACCCACCTCTCCAGCTCTGGCCCTGGGAAACTGTAGACAGGACCCAGGGGAAGAGAATCTCTGAGCCAGTCCCTGAATATCTTGGACATTGAGGGAAACCCATATGAAGAGAGGCAAAGCAGGCTGGAGAGATGGCTCAGTGGTTAAGAATTCAGTTCCTTTGTACACAGTCTGGCCAGTTCATAGCTGCCTGTAACTCAAGCTCTGGAGAATCTGATACCCTCTTCTGGAATCTTTGTACACGTGCACATACCTACACAGAGACACACAAGTAACTTCAAATACATCTTTATGAGAGATGTTGGGCGTCTGCTGCTTTCAGCTACCACGTCGGTCACATCTGTTTGGTTTATTCTTCTCACATCAGCAATTGTTTCTCTGCTGTTCTGTCCAAGATCTGCCCTTCCTTCTTTGTCTGCTTCTCCATCTCTCTAAAACTCAGCTGCTGGTCCTCCTCGTCTGCACGGAAACCCCTCTCACCACTCTGGAAACTGAAGCAGACATGACTTAATATATTGCTAGGCAGCTCTTGGTCCTGCACCATGCAGTCTGCTAGACATTGGACCTAGCACACATGTTCCCACGACTTTCCAGGCTCAGGCCTATGGGTTCCCTCTGGTGAACAAGCTGTAATCACATTGTCTGCAAAACTTCCTAAGGTGATGGGGAAAGAGGGACAACTGGCGGCAGGGACAAAAAAAAAATCCTTAAACATGATAAGGCTTTTAAATTTATAAGCTTAAAAATCACCTTTTGTGATACAACTCTATATTTTGAAAAATCCAGGCAGCCACTAGTGCAATCAATATGTAAAATAAATTAATCACCTCCCAAGTCTCCCTGACACCTTTGTAGCCAACCCCTCTTGGTACCCTGAGAGACACTGTCCCTCTAGGTTTGACTTCCAAAGCATTATACCCTGCATATCATAGCCTAACCTGAGCGCTGTCTTTACAACGATGTGTTTGAGCAGCCATGAGAGCACAGGCTGCGTTGCTTCTCATTCTGCGGTTTCTAGCATTTGCAGTCTGATCTGAGCTGTATCACTGTGTGACTCCTAAACCTTTCAGCTGCGCGTGGAGGTGACTACAGAATCCCCATGGATCCCACACGGTATCCTGTCCTTCCTTTAGGAAGACAGCTAAGCAAAGGTCTGCTGATGAGTCTCTATAGCTAAAACTTTCTCCAACTTACCCTCCACCTCCCCCACTTCCCCTCTTCAAACTGATGCTTCCCCAGGAAGGTGGTGGATGCAGGAAACACAGCCACAGCTGATAGACCAGGAGGGAGGCAGAGACTCTCCCTGAAGAAGCCTCTTACAACTTGCCTACTTCCCTTTCTTTGAGAAGCAACAGCACATGACAGAAAAAGACCTGACTTCTGAGTATGAGACAGGTCAGTGGTAAAGGCACTGGCTACCAAGCCTAATGGCCCACGTGGTGGGAAAAGACTCTAGGGAGTTGTCCTTTGACCTCCATGCCATGGCCCCTGAGCCCCCCCCCACACACACACACATACACAAAGGTCAGGTGTGGTGCACACACCTTTAATCTCAGCACTGTAACAGGTGGGAAGCAGAGGCAGGCAGATCTCTGTGATTTGCTGCCAGTCTGGTCTACATACAGTTCCAGGACAGCCAGAGCCACATAGTGAGACCCTGTCTCAAGGTGAAATAAATAAAATTAAAAAACTTGACCTGCATTTACAGGATACTGAAATATTCTGAGGCTTCCAGAAACTACGGAATTATCAAACCCTTCCTAAATGGGGGAGGGAAGCAGAAGCAGCCTTCCCACAGTCATTGGGTGGATAGTAACCCCTGTTCTAAGAATGAGGGGACCCAGGGGCCACCCTAATTTCAAGAGCACCAAATATTGTAATTTCTTCCTTATTTCAGTGTCCAGATGTCCCCTGATTCAGAAACAATCCCACGGTGCAGCTTCTGTGTCTTACTCCCTGCCTGCAGAATCAGCGGAGCCTCCCTTTCTACTGCGCTGCCACCTACAGCGAGACTAGACCTTTATCTTCACAGAAGTGACAACCGAACTGAGAACTGAGTTTCTCCCTCAAAGCCCAGGTCCTCAAAGATCCCCTTGAAGTGTCAAAGCATGCATGTGAGCAGGTGATCCGGCCACACCCACTGCTGTGCTCCGTGTATCACCAGTGTGTAGGAGCAGTAGGTCATGTTATAGCCAAAACAAAATAATTTTTACACAACTCCAGTCCATGTCTTAGGCTTCGCCTTGGCTCATGTATGGTGGCTGCAGCTCTTCTGTCAGATCTGCTACCAATGATCCAGAAATCCACTCCGCGTTTTCTACCCTCCCTTCACCTGCCTTTCAGTAGCTGAGAGTTTGATCTCACCAGTGGTGGGAGCAGCAGGCAGAAAATTCCAGCATCTGGCGACAAAGGACTTATATTAGGGGCGGCTGAAGCGTGACTGGCCAGTGGGAAATCCACCTGCATCACAAGGCAAGGGCACACCTGAGCAAGCTAAAAGGAGGAGGCAAGTATGGTCAACTGGTGGGCTCCTCCTGGGAGACTTTGAGTCACTATCTCTGTATAATAAATGGTGCTCTCCTGAAGTCCTGGCTGAGAGGACATCAGTGTGACAGGGATAGTGTGGCTGGGTTTCAACCTCTCTGCAAAGCAATGTTTTGGTGAAGAGATGTCTCTCTGTAGCTCGGGTGTCTCAGCAAGGTCCATGTTCTCTGGGGAGCAGAAATGCTACCAGACAGTGCCACTTAGAATGTCTGGGTGCAGTAGCAGCACCAATAGTTAGACGCCAAAGGAAACTGTGCTGGAGTACTGATTCTTTCATTGCCAAGGGTGTGTGTGTGTGTGTGTGTGTGTGTGTGTGTGTGTGGAGGGTGAGCAAGTGAAAGCTGAGAGCTACACAGTCTGAATTACTCGATGCCTTGGGATTTTGCTCATATTTGTTTAGAGCAAAGGGCTTTCTTTTTAGTTTAAGACAAATTAGCTTGTTGTTGTAAGAAGGGCTCTAATGATCACAGTAGCCAGTTCTTTCTCTAAGCTTAGAAGCACGCCTCTACACAGCAAACTGAAAAGTACCGCCAGAAGGGAGCATGCTTTCACACTCGTGCAAAATACAGTACCCTCTAAATAAAACCATAGAATTAGTATCTTAAAGAAATAGAAAGCATGTAGGTTCCTACAGTTGTTATCTTAGCTTAATTGGTTCTGTTTGTTTTGCCTCTCTCTGAGGGAGTAAACATGCCATCCGATTGCCTGCTTGTTTTTATCCCCCCTTTCAAAACTTTGCCTACTATTTGATTATTCCTTCAGACGGCTTGAATCTGCACCCTGAGATTCGCAGAAAACTCTCAGGACTTGTCTCTTTCCCGGTGGTGACAGAAGTCCAACTGACAGCTGGTAGAACACTGAATTGATTTCCTGAATTGATTTCAGCATTTCCTTTGCATAATACCTCATCATTAGCACTTTAGAAGGCCCCAGCTTCCCCACTGGGGTGGCTTATCCCCTGTGTGCTGTGCTTTACATTACAGAAATCTAAAGGAAGCTGTTTGAATGAGAATTAGGAAACCTAAAACTCCGTCCCCGGCAGGTGGTGTGACAGGGTGAACTTGCCTTGCTGGAGCAAGGGGACTGGAAGCGTTATGACTGCTTCTGCACACACAGCTTAACTCTCTGCAGAACCAGAGAGAAATAAAATCCATCATAAGGGGGAAGCCTGGTGTTCCTCTGGAGCCATCAAGTTCATGTCATAAATGGGGACCCTACATACATGGTCATTTCTTTTGAATTAGCCGGCCAGGCTAGGCTGAGCTTCCACACACAGTTACTGCTGACAGTGAGGATCCCCTCACTCATACCCAGAAGAAAGTATCAGGTGGATGCTCAGGGCAGGAAGGAGCACAGACAGAACTTGGGCAAAGCCGCCCATTCCTCTGTTCTTTCTGATCCTGTCCTGGTAGCATCCCTGTCCAGATGACACCTGCTCAATGAAATGAACGTTCAAGTGGCAAGTTCACCACCTTAGCCCGCTCAGGTGGTGGTGCTTTCTTTGAAAGTCAATATCTGAAGTGTGTGGCCAAGTCTTAGTCCAAGCAGTATGTTTAAAAGCCTTCCATGTAGACCTGCTGGCTCTTATTTAAATCCCACAGCTACTGAAAATCAGTAAGAGAACTAATAATAGCAACCATTTCTCAAAGTCATTTGCTTACCCGTGACTTTCCTAAAGGCCCTGGCACTATTGTCCCCATGAAGTCTCACTACATTTCAATATTTATCCAATGTTACCCACATCCTAAAGATCAGGAGACTAAGTCACGGCACCTTCTACGTGGACAAAGGCAAATCTGATTCCTAGGACATGGTCTCTTCATCATGTCCTGGCTTTTACATTCCCAAGACTTCCAGGTTCATAAAACATGTGGCCTTGATGTTGTCTCACTAGGGAAAGGATGTGTCCCAACCACGCGATGTAAGGTGCATGGGATGTGAGAGAGCTCTCTGCACTGCAGTGACTGTCCTCGTCTCCAGGACTGTCCTCTTGGGTGCAGTCCAGTCTCTACCTGAGCTAGTGAGGAGTAACAAGTAGAAGAGGCCGAAAGGAGAGCGGGTGCCTTGTTGCTGCAGAAAGGCAATCTCTTCTGTTCTGGGACTCGGGGGATTGTGGGAATAATTGAGTCAACACATGTGAAAGAGAACAGGGCTTTGTGTCTTAGTCTCTTCTCCTTGGCTGGGCCTGGATCAATGGGAAGAACACTTGCTTCATAATCATGAGGAGTTCAGTTTGGATCTCCAGAACCCACATAAAACCTGATATGGTAGCACGTGTCTATAATCTAAGAGTCAGAGACAGGAACGTCTATGGAAGCCAGGCAATCTAGTGCACACAAGAGATCCTGTTTCCAGGAAGGTGGAAGTCAAGGACCAATACCTGAGACTGTCCTCTGACCTCCTCCACACATATGAAAGCATGAGCCCATGCACATGAGCATGCACACACACCGTACATACACTTAACACACATCAAAATATAACGAATTTTCTTCCTGTTGGAATCCACCAAGCCTCAGGCTGCATACATGGAAAGAAGTCGACCTCCATGGAGAGACTTTTCCAGTGGCCCCTAACACTGTTCTGGGCTGGTTCTTCATGTCTCCACATCTGACCCCCACAATGCAAGCATGAAATGTTTATCCTTAATTAAAACCCTTGGACTCTTTTGATATTTTGAAAGTAATGAGAACTGGCCTCCTATTTCTTTCTGGATAATCCAAAGGATTAACTCGAGAGTGACCAGATGGCCAAAAGCCAATGCATCTCCAATTTTTAAAATTCTTTAATATTTAGCTAGTCACAGAGGGCTGCCTGAGGGGCGAAGATGAGATGCTTTCTTGAGACTTTAGCCCACTCACACAAAACCAGATCTAGATATCACAAAGAAAAACTCTCAAAAACTCTATACCTGAGAGTACTTACCATAACTAATTCTACTGTGCACTAACTCTTCTTTCTGCTATTTCATGCTATGTAAGCTTGGAGGACATGCTGTGAAGTCTCCGTTGTCATCCATTTTTCATTCTAAATTTTTATCTATCTGAACAACTATGGACAAGTAGCTCAATGATAGCATTCCTTATTACAAGTAATCATAGTCAAAACGTGTGTGTGTGTGTGTGTGTGTGTGTGTGTGTGTGTGTGCGCGCGTGCAGGTGCCGAGGGAGGCCAGAAAAGGGCCTTAAATCACTTGGAGCAGGAATTATGAGTTTTCATGAACTTCCCAGTATAGGTCCTGGGATCAGAACTTGGGTCCTCTAATGAAGCAATACGTGCTCTTAACCATGGAGCCCTCATCTCCAGGTCATTAAGATGCATTTTTACTCTCCTGCTTCCATTTCCATCTTTCACCCATTTGGAAGAGAAGACACTGAGCAAGGACTAAACGAAAGCTCATTCCAGGCCATAAGAGACACACAATGTGGAGAGTACCGTATGATGGTATCAGAGGACAAAGAGGAGGGTTTTAAAAGCATTTTGAGAAACAAAAACTATCTCAATTAAAATGATCATCTTGTACATCTCCATGGAAATCTGTTCACTGGCCTTAGTTTATTTACCTGGGAAAAAAATGCCGTGAACTAAGGAAAGTGCAAAGGAGAAGGTGGAGGCAGGAGAATAACCAGGTTCTGCCTTCCACAAAAGAAAACTGTTGAGCCACAGAGCTGGTCCAGTCAACCCTACTTGAGAACCTGCAGGGACTGATTCTGGCTGGGCTGTCCAGTAGTGTCCCTGAAGGTTTGGCTCTGTAATATGACTGTCCACCATTGAGTATAAATTTCCCAAGCATCTTCTCACCCAACTCTCTACCTGATAGCTACATGGAGTTCCCCATGTCCTACCACACGCCATGATCTGTTTGCCCATCTGTGCCCAGGGCTCTTACAGTACTTGGACCAGCACCTTCCAACTGTGCATGACCTATGCACTCTCTGTGGTGTCATGACATGTCTCTGGCTCTGGCTTATTTCTGATTTTGTCTGTATATTTCACATATGTCCCAAATTCCTTATCCACTGTGCAAGGATTGGACCATATTTATTTCTGTCATAGCCTTGTCCCACCTCCCTTTCTTGTGTTTCCTCTGTTTCAAGTATCTTCAATTGCATAGTAGTTGATCTGTAAGTCACTAATTCCTTAACATAATTACAAGAAACTCTTGCCCCGGATTTTGATGAATCCTAACTCATTCATTACAGGCATTTGTAATGAAATGAGTAGATATCTTAGAGAAGCCTCCCCAATCTGCAGAAGTGCTGAGAAGAGAGATGATGAAATGCCACCTCTCAGAAATATTTTCTGATGGGGCTAGAGAGATGATGACTCAGCAGTTAAGAACACTTGATCTTGCAGAGGACCTAGGTTTAATTCCCAGCACACACGTGATGGTTTACACACTATCTATAACACCAGTTCCAGAGAATCCAATGCCCTCTTCTGATCTCCATGAGCACCAGGCATGCGTGTGGTATACAGACATACATGCAAGGAAAGCTCACATACATATAAAACCATTTTTTATTTTAAACCAGTATTTCTTTAATAGTTCTTAGAAGGCATAAACTGCTAAGAGTCTGGATTCATTACTAAGTAGGGAATTTGAGCTTCGGGAAGAATCATGTGGTTTGTACATTCCAAGATGAGCTCCTCAGAATCAGGTGATCCCAAGTGAACTGTTTTTTAGGCGTAGATTCCAAGATTCGTGAGAAGAGAAGCTGTGTACCTGAACATTGGTGACTCTACACTACACCTAATCTGTCTAGAGTTATAGCTTATGTTCCAGAAGCAGCTCAAAATGGGCTGCAGACAATTTATGGTCAATTGATCAGAATCTAATTATATCCTGAGCTATGCCTAGAGGGACAGTCACGAGACAAACATCATAAACCTGGTCAAACAAGCTGGACATCCCACTTATTGACTTCTGCAGTGCATCAGAAACACCTTGCCCAATGTGTGTTTTCCACTCATTCAAGGATGTTTCCTTAAATATGCTGTGTGTGATAGTTATTATATTGGCTCTTAACCAACGTGAAGTGAATTATAAGTTAGTTGATGGTAAGAACAAAAGTCTAAATTTGCTTGAAACTCTCTTTGGCAGAGCAGGAAGTCAATTGATTATTACTGAGTCACACTGTCTCTAGGGGTCCATTGCCTCTCCCCTCCCTAATCACTCTGGTCTGCGACAAGAACTGTTCCCCGGCCCGCAGTCTGGAAGACAACCTGCCAGCTGCGTTCTCTTCCCTCACATTGCTTCATTTTTCTTTACTGTGCTTTTCCATCTGCAGAGATCTTGTTGGTGGAGATTTCACAGGGTGACCTATTGCCTGTCTCATCCCTGGGATACACTGTGAATAACCCAATAAGACAAGGCATTTCACAGGGCGAGTCCCTTATCCCTTGCTGTTATGACCTTCCTGCTCATCAGATTTTCAGATGATGGAGAATCAGGAAGAACAAGGGACATGGTAAACAAGGGAATCCAGCTGTACCACGGTAGCATATGTGAAAGTACTCTGATAGTTGAGAAATTTGACTTAAATGTGAGCTATCATCATTATTTTAAGTGACTTTAAGTCCGAGCCAAACCAATTGAATATAAGCGCATACATTTAAGTTCAAAAACAATTATACAAGTTGAAGAAGGCCTGAGTACTGCCCACACGGGGTCAGAGTCAGAAGTCAGTAACCCTGAGGCTGGCAGGCTGAGCTGATAATGGGCATCCTTGGGTCACCATCAGAAGTACCACACTGTGAGGTGGGTTGGACACTGCCAACCCAGAAGGAGGGAGGACAAGTGAGGGCAATACTAGAGAAGAGCAGTAGGAACTGAGGGGCAGCCTGAAGGCAAACTAAGGTGACAGTCTTTAAGTGTGTCTGTAGGGGGTGCTTGTGAGTGTGTTGGGACCGAATAGGTAGAGTCATTTAGATCTTCAAGCAGATTTAAATAAGGATGCCTTGGATAAGGAGAGTGATTGGAGCCCAGAGTTAGGACTCAGTAATCCAGAGAATTTTGGCAAGCCCCAAGCTCACAGACAGGTTGCATGGCTATGGGGCTTGAGAAGTAAGCTATAAGGGGCCTCTTGATTGCGGGAAGGCTGAACCACCCACCCCTGTGGACCCAGCTCTACCAACACCGCTCTGCTCTGAAGATCAGTGCTTTCATTCCATTCAGATTGATCTCCTCTCTACTCCACCTGGCAGCTGACTGAAATAGGGCTCAGCCTACTTAGCAGCCCTGGCTGAGGTCTGCTGGGCCTTTGGGTCTCTGGCTACTGTTCAGCCTGCCTCTGACTAACCAGAATGTGACCATTTTGGCCCTCTAAAAGCTCTGGACTCTGTTACTGCTATGGTTATAGCTGGATATGCCTTGACCTTTATGCAGCAAGGCTCACAAATCTGACAGGATTTGAGTAGGCCCTGAATTCTGAGTGTCCAATGGCCACATCCAATTTCAAAATTTTAAAGAGCAACTCAACGCTGCAACTTTGGTGTTTGAGATGCCTTCATTCTCATTTCTACATGTCATAATTTTAACTTTTCCACAATACATTGAAATTTTTTTCTTCTTCTATGTAAAATGATTAAAAATACAAAAAGTTTGAGGTTACTAAGATCTGTAAGATTTGCAATTGAGATAGACTTTTATAATGAAAGTCTGGCTCCAGAAAATGATTCTCTACTTTCTTTTTCTTTTTTCTTATTATTACTATATTTTTGTTATTTAAAACAATTTAAATTTAAATCTGTTTTGATCACATTCTTCCCCTTCCCCAATCCTTCTTATCCTCCCCTTCCTACCTACCCAACTTTCTTTCTCAAAAATCAAACCAAAAACTCAATACAACAACAAAACCCCCCAAACCAAGAAAACAACATAAAACAACACCAAAACAGAAAAGAAAAAGCAAAAAAAAAAGCACCAAATTATAACCAAATAAAAGTACCCCCCCCCACACACACACACATAAATCCTGTGGGGTCCGATATGTGTTGGTCAACTGCTCCTGAACATGAGGCCTGTCCTGGAGTGGTTGATATACCCAGGAGCAAAGATCCAGAGACCAGATAGAGTCACTGATTTCTTGAACGGAAGAAATCAAGTACAGCTGCCTGTGATAAGGGATGTGGAGAAAGTTAGCGACCAAAGCCAGGGAGGAGGCAGCAGGCAGGTGCTGAGAGACTTCATGGGAATGCTAGAGCAAGTCTGAAATTCATAGTATGTCCAATGGGAAGTTAGTGGAGGGTCTTAAAATACTATTCAGACTCCGTGTAACCTAACAGTAGGGAGACCATGAGCAGGGGCAAAGAGCCAGAAAGGAAGACTCTGTTAGGGAGAGTCCAGCAGAGAGAGAGTGTGACTTGAGACTAAAAGACAAAAATTAGATTAGAGATGCATTGTGGGTATATTAGAGATGGCAAGTACAAGAGGCACAAGTTCTCCATTTATATGTTGAAACTGAGCCTCTAACTTAGTGCTGACCTGCTATCCCAGTACTTGGAAAGTAGAGACAGAAGATGATCCTCAGTTACAAAACAAGTTGGGGGCCAAGCAGACTACATAAGACCCAGTCTCAAACTCTAAAAAGAGAGATTAAGGAAGTTGGGTCCATAGCTGCAAAGCTGTCCACTGAGGGCTGGGACTTCAGCCCAATAACACAATTCCAGGCCAACACTTCTCATTCTTACATGACAGTGGGTGATTGATTCACATAAAAAGGATACATGAGTTTTAAGTCTTCTGGTATGTATCTTATTAATTCTTGAGACTGTATGTCATGGTTGCTGTGTGGCATCCATTCAAGTGATCAGTTTGTGGTTCCGTGCAAACATCCTTGGGCTTGATCAGGTCAATATGCTGTCTCTGACTCTAGGAGCTTGAAACCACAAAGTGCACTTTAGCTAGGTTCCTTTCAAAGGTTGCCTTCTTTCCTGAACCAATATTTCCTACTCAGAGCATGAATTATTAGGAGGGTAACAGGCCGCAGAAGAAGTCTGTTTCTAGCAAGTGTTGTGTTTGCAATAATACGCCTCTAGGGCTAACTTAACTGGAGTTTATTCACAGGCTGTTCTCCGTGAATAGCAAACGCTGTGAACTCGTAATCTGCTCTCCAGCTGAGTCAAGAGACTCAGAAAAGTCTTCGCACCTCTGTTGTGGCTGCTTTTATAGTCACTGTGAACAATTCCTGGCAGAAACAACTTAAAGGAAGAGAACCTTGTTTGACTCATGGTTGCAGAGATTTTGGTCCATCGTGGTGTCATAACAGGGACAGAGAGAGGTGGGTGGTGGAGCAGATAAGGAAGCTCAGAGAAAGGGATACAGAAAGTAGCCGGGGTAGATAAAGCCCCCAAGACATGGCCCTAATGGCCTACTTCTTCCTTCTAGTTCCCACCTCCTGCCTCCAACTAGTGCCCAATAATAACTTGTGTCTTCATCAAGGCATTAAGCCATTGATTCCTAATCAAAACACTCATGATCTAATCATCTCTAGATAAACGTCAAAGATACCCCCAGAGGTGTGCTTCAGTAATCCACTAGGTGTTTCTTCTTAATCCAAGTTGAAACACAACAGTGACCGTCACACCTCTGAACTCAGATAGGCCCAGCCCTTTTGTTTGTTTGTTGTTTTGTTTTGTCTTTTAAAGTGGTGTTTTACTATGTAGCCCTGGCTGGCCGGGAGCTTATTATGTGGACTAGTCTACTAAAGACCTTAACAACACGCATCAAAGAGTGGATTGTTCTGTGTGAGTAGAGTCGGCCAGTGAAAGCCTTTTTGAGGACCTGGCACATAAGCAGGAAGCCAGAAAGATGTAAGACACATAGGCACAGCTGAGCGGTTTGGGCACATGCCTTTAATCCCAGCACTCAGGAGGCAGAGGTTGGCGGATCTCTGTGAGTTCGAGGCCAGCCTGGTCTACAAGAGACAGGACAGCTTGGGCTGTTTATACAGAGAAACCCTGTCTCGGGGGCAGGGGTGGGGGGAGATACATAACCACATGGTTTTTCTGGGGAAACACATCTGAGTGTAGGAAACGAAAAGAACAACCCCTCGGGAGAGAATATGCTGGTGTGCTCATTAGAATTCCATTACTGGATAAAGAGAAAAGTCCAAACCCACTGAGGCTAATCTAAGATAGACCATATTTCTTTCTCATTTAATAATCCAGATGGGAAGTCCCAGACTGAATAGGAAAGCAGTAGGATTGCTAACATGTGATCTTTATCTACCTCATTGCCCAAGAAGGTCTTCTGCCATCACGTGCATTTTCCAGCCCTTCAGAGGGAAAACAGTGAAAAGACAGTGTTCTTCTTTCTCCTCTCTAAGCCAGGCATACGGTCTTCACATCACAGCACTGAATTGTGCAAGAGACTGGGGTAGGGGGTCATGGGTCCATTAAAAATCGGCATAGGCAATGTTTAAGAGCACTTGCTCTTGTAGAGGACCCAGGTTCAGTTCCCAGCACCCACATAGCCACTCACAAACATCCATAACTCCAGTTCCAGGGGATCCAATGCCTTCTGACCAGGACCAGGCATAGATGTGGTGCACATACTTACATCCATACATGCAGGCAAAACATTCATACACACTGAATAAATAAACCTGCAAAACTATTGAAGATCATTGTCAGTGGGAAGGATGGATATCAGGGGGCAGATAGCATGCCTGCCCTTCTTAGCGTGCAGAAGGGACAATAAGCAGGTTAGCCACAGGAGAGGAAAAGGATAGTGGAGATCAAGTCAGGACAGCATGTGGGAAGCAGCTGCCTGGGGGCCGTGTAGGGCGTGAAAAAGCATTTGAAAATATGTGAAGTTTACTCCAAGAGTGAGCAGGTGCCACGGAGGGCTCTGAGCAGCATGTGTGGTGGGGCTTTTAAAAGAACACCCTGCTGCTGTGAGAATAGGAGATGGTTTGAAGGACTGTTGTTCTTGACAGCCTAGAAGGGCAAGGGACTCTTAGGGGAGGTACCACTGTGCGGCCACCACAGCTTTGTTCGGTGATTTCCAGAGACATCCATGCCATAACTGCTTGAGCGCTATTGTGCAGCAGGGACAAAAACTTCTCCTGGTCCTTGAGGTGAGGGCGCTCTTGCTCTCATCTCCACAGAGACCACCCTTCTCCCTAAACACACATGGCCAGTCAGTGCTGTGGGCTTCTTGCCAGCACCTCCCTTGGCACAAGGTCCTTTCTTTACTTTTCTCCATTGCCTCTTTCTCTGCCTTACAGGGTATCTAATAAGTTACCTGATCTTCTGAGCAGAAACTGTCCTGATTCCAAGAGTAAAATAGAGCAATTTCATTGGACTATAACTTACTTGCTGAGGAGTTTCACTTTACAAAGATGTGAGCTGTGAAGGTGTGGATAAAAAGGCTCAGGAAAGCCGTGTGACCGGGCCCCTGGGGACATACTCTGAGGCCACAGGACTTACAGAGCAGACCTCCAGCAGCTGTTTGGAGCCATTTTCGTATACTTTAAGCAATGGGTGATTCCTCGGAGACCAATAAGCATGCACTCTGCAGTGCTCAGAGCATTGCTCAGAGAATGCTATGGGCAGGAAATGGTAATAAGTGAACTCAGAGAAAGGGTGTCTTAGTAGGGTTTCTATTGCTGTGAAGAGACAGTATGACCATGGCAACTCCTGTAAAGGAACACCTTTCATTAGAGTGACTCGCCTACAGTCCAAAGGTTTAGTCTGTTATCATCATGGCAGAAAGCAAGGCAGCGTGCAGACAGACGTGTTGCTGGAGAAGGAGCTGAGGGTTCTTACATCTTGACTCGCAGGCAACAGGAGGGAATTTGGCATGCTGAGCATAGCTTGGACAAAAAGGAGACCTCAAAGTCTGCCTCCACAGTGACACACTTACTCCAATAAGGCCACACACCTATTGTAACAAAACCGCACCTCCTAATAGTGCCAGTCCCCGTGAACTTATGGGGTGGGGGGTGAGGGGACGCAGTGGCAATCACATTCAAACAACCACCTCGCAGATCTTGTGAGGCACAAAAGGTTGCGTTTTACATAGGCATAAGTCTATGCATAAGTCTTGGTCGTGCAGAAGTATGAATTCAAATTCCACCCCTACCCCCAAGCCCTGAAGTTGAGTATGCATACCGTCTCCATGTCCCTAAAATATTTGCTTTTGTCTCTGAAGAGATCTTCAAGAAACAGAAACTAGCTTTACTGTAGCAGCAACTCTCTGATCTGATTAGATGGTAAGACAGGCTTAAAATCTAAATCTTCCATACCCAATTATGGGAGTTAAAAAATCTTATAAGCATTTGCACTCGGGTAAAGGTTCAACTGTCTTCATTATCATACACATGCTCCAACATGCCCCATAGATATCGGGACACAAACAAAAAGTAAATGTGTACAAACTTCTCATGTAAATGTCCTATACTTTGACTATGACAGCTATATGCCACTGTGGATGTCTGTCAGTGATCATCAAAATGGATGTCTAAACTGGAATAATTTGAATACAAATTATTTCCCAGCAAAAATGTCAAAAGTATGCCAAAACTCCACGTTTATACATTTAATATTTGTTTGCTTATTTGCACCAATGATTTCTGCCTGGCTGCAGTCAGAATCAGAAGCTGCTTATATGTGCTTCAGGGGCCCTGGTTCCAGGCTCCCCTGCGGATGTCTGCCCCATACAGACACAGAAGCAGGAATGTCATCACCGACAAAACAGAACACAGAACCTCAACCCTGACTGCACAAAGAAGACTGTGCCTGAAGGAAACTCTGCAGTCAGTTCTTGCTATGCGCTCACTGGTGGGAAGGCAGAAGGTTAGCAGCTGTTAATATTCCCAGCCTTATTGCTCATGACAGCTCCAGTTTTAGAGACCGTGAATAAAGTAAAGCTGCCTTTTGTATCTGTTAGTCACCAGCTATTCGCTGATGGCAGCTTTTGCCCAGGCCCTCTCAGCATTGACATCTCTGAGAGATCTCATGGCAGGATCACGTCACCGGATATCTTTTCCAAGTCTTGTAAGTGTTAACTGCCAAGTTCACTTGATGCCTGTGGTTCAATACAATCTTATGGCAGTATTCTTGGTTTTCTGGGAAGAGGGGGTGTTGCCAGCCATGTCTCCATTTGCTTCCAGTTAGGCATGGACTTTAAGCCTAAAAAGTAAAGTCTGCAAGGGGCCAGAACATGGTTCCCATGGGTGGGTCTAGCAGTCAGAGTTTATGAATTTCTTTGGCATCCCTTTGAGTCTATAATCAACATTAATGCATCTGAAATCATATCATTTGTTCATCCAGGAAAATTGTACATTCATTAACAACAATAACAAAAAGTGCTAAACTGCTCTGTTAAGGCCCCAGAATCACGCCATCATAACCACTGACATCGTTGGTAGCTCTGGAGACCTAGGTCCTTCAGACATGGAGATGGGTATCAGGGACTTTGGCTCTGGCATCTCTAACTTGTGTAACAGCTTCCCTCACAGAACTCAGCTTTGGTACTCTCGGGCGAAGGGTCATGCGTACATGTGGCAACTTTTAACGTCCTCCCCCACCCCCACCCCGGTTAAAACATGCCATCGATTTCTTTCTGCTTGCACTTTTTCCATTTCTCTCAGTCCCTGACCTTTCCAGCCACTCTCATAAAATGTTAGCCCAGAAGACCTGGAAGCTAAGTGCACTTATAAAAATGCCTTGTGCCTTTCAAATTACCAGCCTTTCTTCAGCCCATGAACTTGCTGACAGGCATGGCCGCTGAGCATGTCATCATCAAAATAAGGAACAGACATGGAAACGCTTGGCTCTGCTCGGGTCATCTTGCCAGGGACTGGCTCCTGAGAGCTGATGCCCATTGGCTGACTTCCAGCTTAACCAAGATCCTCAGGGTAAATAGGGAAGCAATAAAGACCCCTTGGGAAAGCGCCCGTGTTAATTGTCTGTTAAACAAACTGTCTTTTACTATATTAATTTTCCTGATCTTGGGCTGTCCTGACATTTATCAACATCCCCTTTAATTTGTCAGGCCCTAGACAAATAAAGCCAGGTTTTATATGTTCATTTATAAAGTTCCACGAAGTCGCTAGCTTTCCTTCCATGCTTTCCTTCCATGCCCCTGTATCAGGCTCAGTCAGACCTCTCCCGCAGGATGGCTGTAATAGTCAGTCTCCTAGTTTGTCCGTCCACTTTCTGTATATAATCTATCTCATTTACCAATGCTCAGCGGCTCTAATTTACAAACGCCCCTGGCTTTTCCCTCTGCTTGAAAATTCTCTACTTTCCACCACAGTTTACAATTTTGAGAGATGCTTCAGTGTTTGCCCAGTCCGGTGCAAACTTTCTAGAAACGTGAAGTTCTGCCCAGTACTTATCCCAAGATTCCACCCATCTTTATCCAGTATTATCCTCAATTTACGGCAATTTAGAGTGCTTAGAACCTGAACACAATCATCACTTGTTTATTCCCCACCTCCCCCACGCCCCTCAGCCATGGTTTTTATCTTACTATGCCTGGGTTAATGTTTATCTCGACTACTTAATTCCCATGGGAGGTTGGGGTTACCTGCTTGTGGTTCACAGGGCCAACCACGCATAAGGTCTTTTATCTGTTTGATAGTATTAATAGCAAAGGCTCCTGATTTCAATGCAGCGTTTGTACACATGAAATCCAAACTCTATAATTCATGTGTTTATATGTACAAGCAGAAAATTCACAAGCAGAAAGATGTGTGGTGTGTGTGTATGTATGTACGTGTGTTATAAAAACCCATTCCCCTTCACTCATAAACTGTAGGGCCAGATTCTAGACATCACCTCTACTGTGTGGCCGTTGTAAAAAAAACTATGCTGGCCTTCTTTGAGAAGCATCCAGTCCAGACGGGAGAGAAACCTCTAATTACATCCGTATAAGGAGTCCCGTTAACTCCTGACTGCTCCTGAGAGACTGGAAGGAAGCATGCAACTCAGCCTGAGGATAGTCAAGATAGAACTTGAAGGCTGAAGGCTCTTGGGATCAAGGCTCACTAGCCTGCCTCTCCTCCCTGCAGGAGCATCCACCGAGGAGATTGTGTCTGTGCTATGTCGTCCACGCTGGACAGAGGCAGCACTGGTGACGTCCCCACGGGCTCCATGCTTTAACATTCTGCAGATAAAACTGCCCTCCTCCCCATGACAAACCCATTAGTTTTGGCGTGTTCATTGTCATGCTATAACCAGGAACGTCTTTTAACAGAGCAGTTAGGGGCAGAGTGATAGAACGGCAAGGAAATTTAGCGTCTGCAAGGAAAATGACGAGAAGAACCTGCCTCACAGGGAAACTGCAAGACCATAGGAAGTTCCTATAAACTGCTTAGCGCAGAGCCCTTTCACCAAAGCCAAAATTCGCATGAAGTGATGGTGTATCTCTTTGTCGCTTGTTCTTCTTTCCTAGAAAGAAAGAATCCAGTGGACACACACAGTTTTAGTGGAAGTTGTTGTTGTTTGTTTGTTTGTTTTAGCAAAGCAAATACTGCAAAGAGAGATTGGAATAGGCTGTCCCAAAAGAAAAGAGACAGCCTGGTGGGTTCTAATGTTGTGGACGTTAGAGTCATCTTACAAGTATTATGAGGTGGATGACATATTATAATAAAATCTGGGTGTTCTTATACCAGGAATACCAGATCTTGCAATGCCAATGAGCAGAGGCAGGAACTGAATCACTGAGTTGCACTTTATTCAGAGATCCAGAAGTGGAGAAGGCAGAAGGTTAAGACCCCCCAAACTCCCTCCCAGCATATGTCCAGTCATCAGATATAGAAGGAGAAAGGTGGGAAGGAACAATGTCGTTCTGAAACTCCTTTGCCATCTGTTCAGGTGTCAGCCACTGAGACTTGTGATGTCTGTGCCTCTCTTGTCATCCCTCGCACTATCCCCCATCTACGACTGTCTGGGCTTGAATATTTCTTTAAACACTGAGTCTACTTTGTTTCTGTTGGCATCAACCTTGTACCCCTCCAGGAGCATCTGGGCTAGTGGAGGTGTTTAACTCATAACAAACCAGCAAGCGTGTATATACATGTGTGTGCTGCGTGTACGTGCTTCTGTGCATGCGCGCGCACGTGTCATGGTGCACCCTTGGTCAGAGGACAATTTTCAAGAGTTAGTTCTCTGTGGGTTCCCAGAACAGAACTCTGGTCATGAGACTTGCACAGGAAACACTTAGGACAAAACTCTGAGCTATTTTGCTGGACCACGCCCTTTTTTATAAAAAATGCAAGCCCCAGACCTACTTTCTAATTGTCTTCACGAGGAAATAATATTCTCAGTCAAACCCTTAGCCGTCAAGAAAAGCTATGGAATACATACAGCAGGGCCAGCATACCCATTAGAGAAGTGCCGTGCCTAGAGTCCACCATGCTTTTCAGGGCCCTCAAAAAAAGGTATTAATTTATTCTAAAAAGTAAAAGAAAAACTGAACTTCTGAGTTGAATGAATCATTTTTAACATATGGTATCATAGTCATCTTTATACTAACAACTATACCTATATTTCTTTTTTTCTTCTTTTTTTTCATAAAAGAAGAAACCTTGAAAAGCAAATACACATGTAGGGCCTGTGAAAGTATACATGCCCAGATAGTGGGTCTTGTTTACTTAGGAGAGGGTCCCAGATAGCCAGATATTCCACCAGAATATGAAAATGTGTTCATGCCAAAAGAACTAAGCTCAGTTATGGGGGCAGGGGTATCTACACCAGGTAGTCTCCTTTCCCAGGGTGCCTGGAGTTTAGAAGAGATGCTAAAGCAATTGCCCCTGCAATGCTCTACCTTCTGATCTGCTGGGAAACAAAGCACACAGCAGGATATGAGGGGGGGGGGGGGCGCAGATTGAGGCCCATTGCTGAGAAAATGCATTGCCTGCAAGGTGCTACAGCCACTGTAATTTGCACCTTCCTAAGTGGAGACAGAAGAGCTGTCAACATGCACAGACAGCTAGGAGAGTGGAGATAATGACAGACTGGAGAAAGGGCTCTGCTGGAGAAATAAGCTGGCAGCCAGCTCCGTGGGAACTGGAAATGAAGACCTCCAAGGAGCAATCTGAGAAAGAGTAAAGTGAAAACCCATAAACCTCTAAACCACTCCTGGAAGAGACTCCATTTAGGTAAATCAGAGACGGCTGCAGGTTCGCTGTCTGGCTCAAATCAGCTTTGTTCTTTGTCTTTGTACTTGGGGCTAGCTCCCCAAGGCATCATTAGCAAACTGCTGGGGGGGGGGGGCACAACTGAACCTGGGTTACTCTGCATTATTTGGAAGCTCAGGTGATGGTGGCAACTCCAGCTGAGTTAGATATCAGATATTAAATGCAAGCAAAGTGGGGAATGTGGCACAATTGGTTGCGTGCATGCCTAGCATGGATGAAAGCCTGAGCTGAGTGCCTCTCACTGTATAAAAAGGGCATGGGGACACAGGCCTGAGACCTCAGCACTGGAAAGGAGTTAGCAAAAGGGTCAGAAGTTCAAGCAAAGTTCCTTTGCTCCCTTAGCAAGCTAGAGGCCAGCCTGGGCTACATGAGACCCTGCCTCAAAAATAGATAGCTTGTCAGTTAAGAGTACTTGCTGCTCTTCCAAGAGGACTGACATTTGGTTCCCAGCACCCACATTAGGTGTCTCTCAATCACCTGTAACTCCAGCTTCAGGGATTACAAGACCTTCTTCTGGCCTCCATAGACAGCCCCATACGTGTGCATGCATACAAACTCAAAAACACTCATCTTACACTTATAGACAAACGTATACACACACATATCAATAATAAAAATAAATTTAAATTTTTGTTTTAAATAAATAAAAATAAATGAATATAAAAATTTGATAGCCTACAGTTTCAGTTAAAATTGGTGAAAAGCCTTGTGTGTAACACAAACAACTGTCTCTGAAGGGGAAGTTGTAATCAAAATGGTTGACTTCATACCCACCCAACATACTGCAACTCACATTTCCTATAGATCCCCTCAGAAGTCTCCATTCCAGTCAGAACCAGAAAGAATAGAACATCCGTGTCCAGGGCTCTCCTGGTACCCTGGCTCCCTTCATTTCTGTATCTCTTGGTGGCTGCAGGAATTTCACAGGTAACTCTCAGGGGCTGTACTCTTCCACAAGGAGAGCTCTGCTGATGAGTTGGTAAAGTCTAAATGTCCCTCCTTCAAATCCTTTCTCATAGAGCAGCGGGAGCAGGGGACACCTATAGGTGTTGCACCCACTAGCTAAGTCACCTGAGCAAAGGTACTCGATTCCTCACATTCAGCATTTAAAGGTTACTCAACTCACCTTATAATTGTTCATGAAGATTCAGATAAAGACTCCAGGACACAGAGTGAAGTCAAGAAACCTTCCCCTTCCTCACAGAACCTCACAGAGCTAGGGTCTGAGGACTTGACTTTTCTTTCAGATGGTTTGTTCTACCTCAAGCCCTAAGTTCCTCACCATCACCTATCCCCAACTGGAATGATACCCATCCTAATTATGCTTAACTCAGTGCCCTCGTACTTCCGGAGCTACTTCTGGATGCCTTTCCCCTAGATGGCCTGATCTCACACTCACATTTACTCTCTGGGCTCCTATTCCAGTCGCTGTCCATAGATTATGGATAACTTCCCAGATCAAGTCTAAACCCTTAATCTTCCCACAGTCCTTCTAAAATTTGATTGCAGAAATCATGTGTTTCTTATGGGTTATATAACTTTTCATTAGTAAATGTTAATTACCCCCAGAAAAAACACTAACAACATACCAAAGAAGATTTTATCCAAACCTAGCTGTGTGAACCAATAAAACACGGGGATTACTTACAGGAGCATGGGTCCTTCAAAGGAAGCTATGGTATTAGAAATTCATTCCAGTGTGAGTTACAACTCATGAAAGCTATATCCCTGGTATTATCTGCACAACTTGCAGTCAACACCACCAAAGAGAATCTCCTGTTCCAACAATTGTTCACCACATTTATAACCATGGAGGGGGTCTTATGACTCTTGAAACTTCCTGAGCTTCCTGAGCCTTGTATGTTTCCTGAGCTTCCTGAACCTTGTGTGTTTCCTACACTTTCTGAGTCTTGTGTGCTTCCTGAGCTTCCTAAGCCTTGTATGTTTCCTGAGCTTCCTGAGCCTGTGTGTTTCCTACACTTTCTGAGTCTTGTATCTTGAGCTTCCTGAGTCTTGAATGTTTCCTGAGATTCCTGAACCTTGTATGCTTCCTGAGTCTTGTATCTTGAGCTTCCTGAGTCTTGAATGTTTCATGAGCTCCTGAGCCTATGGAGTTTCCCTCTTTCTCCTAGGAGGAAATATGTTTCCATTCAGGGGAAACATCTGCACAGCAAGCCTTCTCTTCTCTAAGCTAAGTGTCTTCTGCTTTCTTCTGCTGCTTAAATCTAAGAACAGGCCACTACACAAACCCTAGCTAATTATTGTAGTTATGACCAATGATCCCTTATCCTGAACTAAACACATTCATGGACTTAATCTAGCCAATCTATGGGAGAACCTTAGAATTTGCTTTACAAATTAGAATCTAGAACCCATTCTCTCTCTCTCTCTCTCTCTCTCTCTCTCTCTCTCTCTCTCTCTGATTCAGCCAAATCTTACTCTTATTTCCCAAACTACTTATAAATAATTGAAATACAATACCCTTCTCTTGGGGAGGAAGAAGTTTGTATACTATTATCAGGTGTATCATACATTTTGGTGATAGTACAGTAAATGATATGTTATTTCCAAGTATAAAAATTAGGTATTCATTTCCTTAGTTAGGTATCTAGTTAGGTAAAAGCCATCATTTCAGCCTTTCAATGTTCTTTTGTTATACACCCTTTTTATTTCCTATATAGCCACCTTTCTACTAAATAGCATGTGATAGACTGGCTAATGAATTGCTGATATTCATCTTAGTTGGGGTTACTATTGCTGTGATGAAACACTGTGAACAAAGCAACTTGAAGGGGAAAAGGTTTATTTGGCTCACACTTCCATATCACTGCTCGCCATCAGAATCCTTTGTTAGGACACGAACTCAAACAGGGCAGGATCCTAGAGGCAGGAGCTGATACAGAGGCCGTGGAGAGGTGTTGCTTATTGGCTTGCTCCTTGTAGCTTGTTCAGCCTGCTTTCTTATAGAACCCAGGACTACCAGCTCAGGGATGGCACTGCCCACAATGGGCTGGGCCCTCCCTCCTCAACCACAAATTAAGAAAATATTCTGCAGGCTTGCTTACAGCCCAATCTTAAGGAGGCATTTTCTCAGTTGAGGCTCCTTCCTCTTTGATGACTCTAACTGGTGTCAAGTTGACATAAAATTAGCCAGCACAACATTTTATCCAAACTAATAATTAAATATAGTTTGGGATTTATATCACTAAAATTCCCCATTGGAGCTGATTCTCCTCCATCAAACAAATTCTACCCACTGTTCATCTTCTAATACACATACCTTTGAAATACTGCTTATAATTTTGCAAGTCCACAAAAAGTGTCATTAGAGACATCTTTGCTGAAATGTAAGTCCTCCATCAGTACCCACTAACTTAACAGACTCTTATCCCAGTCTGAAAATGAACAAGTGGATTTAGAGTCAGAGAAAATTGTAATGTGGGGAGACCCACGCCTTTGTGTCCCAAAAGCCCTATTAGTCCATCTGTTGGCCCATTGATGGCATTCAAGGTAGTTGATATTGTAATGTTTGTGCTTTTGTGGAGAGCCACTGAAGTTTCAAACTCAGTCCTAAGTGCTTAAACTTTGTCTTCAGAGCATAAGTCAATAATCCAAGATTTGAATTCCTTCTTGTGTTAAGTATGTGTGAAAGAAATGAAGGAGGATCGCGTGGTACCCTTTCTGGAAACAACCCCTTCCTCAACATGTCATGTGTGCCTGACAGATCTCACTTCCTGGGGAAGCATTGTTTTCACTTCCAACCTCAACTTCATTTCCTAACACTCTGATGTCTGTACTTTCATACAATCTTAGTCCTCAAAAGATTATTCATCGCTCCCCTTGAAAAAGAGAGGTTTGGGCACCTCCTAGAGCACAAATTCCAAAAGAGTGAGAGCAAAGAAAGCAAGCCGCTTTTTGTTTTACTACATCACTCAACTTGACATTATCTGCAAATAGGAAGGCTTGTTAGTTTCTCATAGTCTAAGCCATGCTGCTATAACAAATGTCTGAGGCCAGCACCCTCCTGTCCTCCTTGGCCCCAAATGACCCTGCTCCTGGAATGTTCAAGTGACCCTCTGCTAGTTCTAGAAAGAATACACTTCAGGACCTTGGATAGATAAAAGGGGAAAACCTAGAAAATCAAACTCACTGTCCTTATATGTCAGCTACAGTCAACTATGGTTTTCCAAAACCTAAAACAACAAAGGGAACATTTTCGCAGAAATAAGGCTTATACAGAAAAAGAAAGGGTTTTCTCCCTACATTTCAGCTTGACATGTATATGTCAGCTTGTGTATAGGGTTCTATTTCCTGTGCTAACAACAAAATACAAAGGCAAGAATGAACTAAACCTCCTGAGAGGAAGAACCAGGTGTGTGCAGTCCTAAAATATTTGGGGCCTGAAGCTTGCGTTGACTGAGACTCTAAGAGGCACAGTAAGCCTGCGTTTCTCAAGGAGTCATAGGATGCAGCACCGATGGCTGACTGATAGGTATCTTAGAGTCTCTGGAAGGTGGCATTCTTTCTGAAGAACCTGCTATGGAACAGGACACCAGGATCTTCTAGGTTTGCTAGTTTATGCTTTACAATTTTGAAATAACCAGGAAAATATAGAAAATTGATATTTCTGATATGTGGCCTTCATGATACCCAATGTCTAGTGTCTAGAAACATGTAAGGAGTCATACTTCCTCTGAGCCACAATGATTTTTATGTTGAGTAGTTACAACTATATTATAAGATTAATCATAAGCCTTTTATATTCAGGCTAGATTTTAGGGATAGAACTGACAATTCCACTTTATTTAATGTCCCTGAAGCTACAGAACCATGATAAATGGATACGAATAAAAATGCTATCTTTAACATTTTTGCAAACTAGTATAGGTGGCTAACATTTTCACACGAAGGCATTTCTTTCTACTGTTGCCTTTAGAAAACAAAGACACTCAGTCTTGTTTCATTAATCCTTAGACAAAGAGACACAAGTTAACATGGAGCAGGCACTGAAACAGAAACACAGAGTCCGCATCTCCAGCATTCTGTCTTTGTCACCCAGCGAGCACGTGTTACAGGTCAAGAGCTGTTGAAATCACACCTGCAGAGTTTAGACTCGCCTCCCTTTGTAAGAGAGCAAAGCATCTAATAATGACAATGAGATTTCCTTAGCGTCTCTCCCAAGGGACTAATAAAATGTCATGGCACATAATGATGCACATCAATTATGTATGTGGATTTAATTCTGGTCATGCATCTTTGGGAAGCCAGCAGGCCCCTTAGACAGTGATGAAAAGATGCAGTCTGTCAGCACAGAGGCCTGACACAACCTAGCAGCCAGCTTTGCCCTGCCCTGCTTACTGCTTATCGTTTGATTGCATTGGTACTGGAGGAGGAGTCTCGTTGGATTTTATTTGCTCTTTGGGGTTAATGTTCTTGGCTCCAGGAAGTGGGGGAGGGGAGTTGGTTATCCCTTCCACTGACCCAGCCAAGCTCCTGTCCACACTTCTGTAGACAAATGAGGCTGGAATGGGAAAACTGTGTCCCACCTATTGAACCCATCTGCATCTCATCTCTCAGTGGACCAGATGCTGGACCAGATGTGGAGCCCTGACGTTAGCATCAGGTCTTGGAATGGGCTAGCTGAGCATACCCTTGCTGTGACTGGAAATGGAATGAGGGGACAGCTCTCCAATCCCATTTCAGTCTGATTTACAAGAACCATGAGAAACCTCCCCTGAGCAATGATCTCAAACCTTCATCCCACCTTAGTCCACTATGTACCACAAACCCAGAGCCTTGTGCCAGAGGCCCGTCAAGTGTGTAGATAGCAGTGGATACACAACACTAATCCACAGGTGTTGATATCAATGCAGCACAATTTGTGAAAAATAAGACCATCTTTGGTGAGATAGACCACTTTCTGAGTACTAATGATACCACTGTAAATAATAGACACTGATCTGTTGCATCTAAATACACTGCCTCCCCCTCCTTTTTCAAGGCCATGTTACCCCTCTCTGTAACTTACAAAGCCAACAAACCTTGACCATAGTTGGATGGTATCTAATTCCACAGTACTTGATCCCCAAACAACCAAACCCTCAATGACTGAGTATTTAATATGCATTTATGTTTATGTTATGTTTATACTCATCATCACTGGGCAATTATTCTATGGATGACATTATTTTTGAGCCTTTGGGGAACACAGAGCTATGGCATTCAATTCTTGACCACAAGAAGCTTTTCTCTATGAGAGGTCCAAATCGGGTATCTGACCTGCCCAAGAGGGAAAGAATCTGCCTGGGCCAAGTGGCTAGAATGGCGTAGAATCTTGAAGAAAGCCATTCCAAACTCCCTTTCTGAAAGCCCGGGGCCTATGTTGCTCTAGAGTGACTGTCAATGGCAGGTACTGAGTGTGGGGGGAGAGGAGAGGATGGGATCCATACAGATAGCATAGAGGATCCTAAACCTGATAAGGGACAGCAAGCTCCTCTCCAACAATGTTCCCCCAAGTCATGTGAGGACCTATGTCATAATTTTAACCACTGTCAGTTATATTGTTACCATTTCTGATGAACTCATTAACTATTAATTACTCATATTTCCCTTTAAACAGGCTCATAATCTTTATTTAAATATGTTGCTATAATAAAGAAAGAAAACTGTTAAAGGGAAAAATTTTGTAAGATAACTTGAAATGAAATACTAGTATTACATGTTGTCCCAGTAGAGATAATGACAAAAATCCATACTATGGAAATACAAGGAAATTTGGTACCATGTCCTAGCATAGCGTCCAGGTCTGAGGTCCAGTCTCTCTGTTAGAAAGAAAACAAAACTAAGTATTAGTGGTGTGAAGAGGCCATCTCAGCCCTGGGACCTTCCTTTTGAAAATATCATGGGAAGTGAGAAGTGACTAATATCTCACCATGTGATTCGATGGCATTCCCAGTCTGTGAATTGCCTAAAATGACTCTTGTGTCTCTAGCGGGACACATTCCACCTGAGAACAGAGGGGAGGAGAAGACAGCACTTCGGAACCAGCTCTTCCTAGGGCTCCTGTAGGACAATCGAGAACCCCATTAGGGCTGTGAACAAGGATGGCCGCATCTACAGGAAGTCGGCCTTACTCTCACAGTGAGATCTCCGGGTCTGGTCCAGAAGAGTAAACAATTAAGTGTTTTGCATTTTTTCCTTATAATCGCATTTCTCCCTCCAAAGAATAGAAAAAAGTCTATAGGAAATTTAAAAGTCTAAACGTTAATAAAATCGTGCATGAATATGCCCTGTGGAAAACCCAAGAAATATATGAAAGTGAATTAATGCCCTCAGAGGAAAAGGAGAAATCTCTGCTGGGAAACATTATCTAATGTCCCTGAGATAGGTGCTCATGTGTGTTCCTGAGCTTTCAGCACATTCTATCCTCTATGGAGCTGCTTCTTTCCCTGTGTTTCCTATTCAGGCCCCTATCTCTTTTCACTTCTTGTGACCCTCCTGCCTGTCACTGGTGTGCAGTGACAAGTGACAGAAAGCAGAGGATGAAGGCTAATGCATGCTTATGCACCTGCTGCCTCCCAGAGAGGACTCTCATTAGCATTTATTTTACTTTAAGAAGAGGGGGCTGGAGAGATGGTGCAATGTGCTCTCTCAGAGGTCCTGAGTTCAATTTCTAGCAACCATATAGTGGCTCATAACCATCCGTAATGAAATCTGGTACCCTCTTCTGGCCTGCAGGCAGACATACAAGCAGAACATTGTATATGTAATAAAAATAAATAAATAAATAAATCTTTAAAAAACGTTTCAAGAATTGCACTGGTATTTCTAAGTGGACTATATTCCATATCCCAAACCACTATAAATATAGAAAATGAAAGGACCAGTTGTATTTTGATAATTTGATTTCAGAAGTGACTTGCTACATTTCTAATCTGCATTCTGTAAAAGCAGATTATTCCCCAGGAATGCACTGGCCAAGGCATCTCCATGCACGAAGCATCTTGCCATGAATGGTGTTTTCATGTATGATTCCAGTGTGAGTCATCTGATAGACTTTATGGCCTAACATAATTTAACTGTAACAAACTCAGATGTGCTAAGTGACAGATATGCTGTGCTATCTAACCCTGAGAAATATGGACTCTTGTGGCGCATGAGGGGGCACGTCTGCAATCCCAGCACTTGTTAGAGAGAGGGGAAAGTGAGTTCAAAGCCAGTCTTGCTTACATAGTGCACTATATAAAACAAACAAAACAAAAAAATAAGGGTGGGAATATAGTTCAATGCAGAGAGAGAGAAACTTTTTCAGATAAGCATTTTCAGAACGTGTTGGAGCTCTCAGTGACGTCAGATGGCTCTTACTGGCAGAGGTTTCAGTTATATTGTCTCTTGACTCTGTCACTTTGTACGTGAAGTAACACCACAGATCATGATGGTCACATGGTAGAGAGAGCCTTTCATCCTGTGGTCTAAGAAGTGCATGTGGAGGGAGGGTATAGGAGAATGATACCTCTCCCCCTGCCACACACACACATTGACCTAACTTCCTCCTCAATAGTGCTATAGGGACCAAGATTATATATATATATACACATGCATACATATATGTGTGTATGTATGTATATATGTATATGTATATATTGTGTATGTATGTATATGTATATATGTGTATGTATGTATATGTGTATATGTGTGTGCATGTATATGTATATATGTGTGTATGTATATGTATATATGTGTGTATGTATGCATATGTATATATGTGTGTGTATGTATGTATATGTATATATATGTGTTATCCCAGTCCCAGTTTCCCCTCCATCCTCTCCTCCCAGTTCCACCCCTACCCCGTTCCTACCCTCCAATTCACTCCTCCTCTGTTTCTGTTTAGGAAAAGACATGTCTCCCATGAGTAGCAACAAAACATGGCATATCAAGTTGCAGTAAGACTAAGCACCTCCCATGTATAAGACGGGGCAAAGAGACCCAGTATGGGGAGTAGGGGCCCAAAAGCCAGTAAAAGAATTGGAGACAGCCCCTGTGCCCAATGGTTGTTGTAGGAAGGCCACTTGTTTGTTCCTGGCTGTTCAGCCCTGAAATAACCACACAGAAACTGTATTAATTGCAATACTGTTTGGCAATAGCTTAAGCGTATTTCTGGCTAACTCCTATCTTAAATTAACCCATCTCCATTAATCTGTATATCGCCACGAGGCTGTGACTTGCCACGTAAACTTCCAGCCATCGTCTGTCCCCAGCAGAAGCTACATGACTTCTCCTAACTCTGCCTCCTTTCTCCCAGCATTCAGTTTAGTTTTCCCCACCTAACTCTGCTCTACTCTATCAACAGGCCAAGGCAGTTTCTTTATTCACCAATGGTATTCACAACATACAGAGGGGAATCCCACATCAAATGTGAGAAGTCCCACAAAACCAACTACACAACTGTAACATATATGCACAGGGCCTAAGTCAGCTCATGCAGACTCCCTGGTGGTCGGTTTAGTCTGAGCCCCTATGAGCCAAGGTTAGTTGGTTCAGTGATTTTACTTGAGGTGTCCGTGACCTCTCTATCTCCCACAATCTTTTCTCCTCCTCTTCGGGAGGATTCCCCAAACTCTACCTAGTGTTTGGTTGTGGGTCTGTATCTGCTTCCATCAGTTGCTGGATGAAGCCTTTCTGATGACAGTTGGACTAGGGACCAATCTGGAACCAAGCTTTCTAATACACAGGCCTTTGGAATACATTCTATATACAAACTAGCAGAACTTCAAGGAAATTTTCTAAGAAACTGTATTAAAACAGCTTAGCATAGACCCCCCACCCGTGGTCTAAACTTGGAACACAGTAGTGATGCAGCTCTTTGAGAATAAAGGAGGCATCTTTTGGTTCAGACAGGCTTGACCCAGGGACCAGGTTGTTGGACCATCAATAATCACCAAATGTCAATCTGAGACAGTGGCTCTCCAGCTCTTTATCTCCTATCAATGAGGAATAAACATGTGGACAAAGAAGGAATCAACAAAGCAAAGTAGATTTATTAAGGAAAAGTGAGAATTAAGAAAGATGCTCAAAGAGGCAGCACCTGAAGAGAGAGAAGGCCACAGGGCTACACTGTAGGAGCTTTCGACAGCAATGGCAGAAAGTAGACAGAGAATGAGGTGCTTTCTACTGGGGACTGGCCAGCTCTCTGGGCATACATAGGCTGAGACAATAGGGGCCCTCATACTCTGCGCATGTCCCACTAGCCCAGCCAGGGAACTGTGTGCTGTTCATGCGCTGCTCATTCAGTGAGAGCAGTGGTCATGTGTCAAAGCTCCCTTCAGCCTAGCTCTTCCTTGTTCTGTTAATCACTGACCTTGACTCAGCTGCTGGCTCCTAGGCCTGCTAGTCACTGAGCTACAAATATTACTAGTCTAAGACCGTGGCTGACATCTTGCCAGCTATTAAATAAACGATGTTATGTGACAAGCTTGTAGTTTTAACTCCTGCCTCAGTCTGTGCTCTGATTCTGTTGTTACCTCTTGGCCCAGAGAGGGGCTATCAGGTCCTAAAGGATCAAGAGTATCTATTGCACACTCCTCAGAAGAACTGTTCCTAGCCGACTCTTGAGAAAAGACTATGTCAACCAGATTTGAAACATTTAGATTTTGAAATATTTCTATTGCCTTTCAGGAAAAACAAAAGAATTGAACTTTGGAAATTTTCCAAATTACCAAGAAAAGAAAAATGTTGAAGAAATGAGTGAAAGAGTCCCAAAGAAAAGGGAAGCATGCGAGGAGACATCTCCCATGGCCTGCTCCCACCATCAGCCCCAAATGTGTGCCCCTGTGGCTGACGTATCTTCCAGTACTCACTATGCTCAGGCGGGGACCCAGAGCCTCTGCGGCTACCACTGCTCTTCTAAACAATATCAGACGCCTACTTCTGGGCTCCCTCCATGCACTCGGGTGTGGTGTCCCTGCCTTGGGGCCCTGTCTTCAGGAAGGTTAAATAGAGAACCCTCTGACAGGGAGAGCTTTGAAACTCTCCACTCTGGTCTGTGCGGTAGGGAAGTCCACCTTCCTAAAGTTTAAAAATCTGTGTTGAGGACCATGTGAAATTCAACTGAAGTCAGAAGCCCCCCGCCCCCCCCCCCCCATCCACTAAGATAGATGTACGTAGTGGCTCACTCCTTTCATCTCAATATTTGGGAGGCTGAAACAGCAAAGTCCAGAGTAGCTTCAGCTACACAGCAAGTTCCAGACCAGCCTGACTAAAACTTAAAAATGGAAAGTCCCCTCCACTCCACCCCCACACACTCAGATCTCTACAGAAGAAACGAAACCCAACCCAATTCTCTGTGTGTAATATCAGCTTTGGTATGGGGAAGAGATTACAGAGGAACCAGCAGGAGGATGGTTCTTTATCCAGGTCCGCAGCATGATCTGACCTCGGCTGTATGGCAAAGACAGGGTCTGAGGATGGGGGTGGTCAAGCCAGCACCTGCTCAGAGCAGTTGCTAGCTACACTGCCTCTTCAGTTATCTTTCTAATGCAGTCCCCACAAGAGCCCTCTGAAGTTTCAACATCTTTGCTTTTGCTCCTGAAATGAGAACATTTGAATTCGGCCTTCAAGGCTACAGGGTCTAGCCTCGAGCTGTGGCCCCTGCAGATTCCCACAGTTCCCGAACATAACACTGCCAGCCTGGCGTTCCTTTCCCTTTCACCCTCAGAGGTTCTCTCTACTGCAATCCCCAGCTGAAATGGCTTCTCTGGTTTACCAAGGACTTTGATGATGTTACCAAATACAGGGTTTGTTTTTCAGATCAAAAATCTTTCTGGTTGAGAGATGCAGGATCAGATAGCCTTAAGCACTTAAGGATTCCATGAGTGTTAGTCTTCTGGGCCCTAAGAAGCTGGAAAGGCAGTCTCTGCCTTGATTGACAAACAGGGCCGAGTTAGCACACATGGGTACTTTGGAGCTGCCTGAAGCCAGGCTCACCCCTGAGCTGAGAGTTTATGGGAAGATGTTGACTGTACTAACTGGGGAAGGTGATGATTCATAAATGTACCTCAATGCTGTAACTGAACTGGGACTATTTCCTGACTTTAAAATGCTCCATCCTGTACTAATAGTGTTATAGTTTAAAAATGGCAGGAGAGACTCACCCAAGTGACAGAGCCCATGTGAAGGGTTTATTGGGGGACACAGGAGCAGCAGAAGATAAGAGAGACGGCAGGCAGGAAGGCCCACTTTTTATGAAGGGACTTAGTGCATGTGCTGCACCAACATAACAGAGTGTAGCTACGCGACAGTACATGATACGCGAGCCAGGAACTAGGCTGGAGGTTTAAAAACATATGCACACGGACAGAGACATGGGGACACGGGTCATCCTAGAAACAGGAATGCCAACTTTATTGTGCTCCAGGGAAGCTTATATAGGGATTCTTAACTGATAGCCATGTCCCAGCTCTTGGGTTTTCCAGCTGTAAAAACCAACAGAATTCACTCCCCTGCCATCAGGAACTCTTGAGGGTCCCATGCTCTGAGCAGCTGCAGGCACAGGTAAACAAACTGTTTTGCTCAGTTCACTCCAGCAGGCAAAGGGTCTGCAGCCCCCAACAGCAGAGAATGTTGTCAGTACCTTGAGCAGGCCAACACAGGGATGACACATCCTGCCAGGTCCCCAAGGGGCAGACCAGCATAATACCTGAATGCTAACAGAGATTTCATAAGCCTTGGAATTCCAAGCATATTGTTCATCAGAAAAAGGAAAATCAAAACTCTCAGCTAAGTAAGTCTCTTTTCTTCTTCCTTCTTTCGTTCGATCATTCCTTTTCATTCAAAATAAAGACTCCTTAAGGAAAAATTAAAAGAGAATATGTGAGCTAAGCAGGACCCTTGTGTAATAATATGTCTAAAATAGTCAGAGAGCAGGGAAAAAAAGGTGGAAAACCAGTCAGAACCAGTGTATGCTGGTATGGTAATTCATGTGGCTACAAGAGAATCATAAGTGTTCTTGTTGTAGTAGTTGTTGTTCTGTTTGTTTTCTCAACTGCAATCTTATTCTCACCCTCCCATGTTCACTAGCAAAATGGTATTTCATTAAAGTCTGCCGCCTTGAGGGCCAGGGTGCTCTGAATATCTCAGCTCCAAAAACATGTCAAAGCTGGAACCTAACAAAGAGCTCGGCACACAGGCGCTGCAGGACTGCTCTGCTTTGCCACAGAATACGGTGAATGGGTCTGGATTCTAATTTTCTCTTTCTTTTCTTCCTAGAAACAGGGAAAATCGACCAAGAAATTCACAAGTACAACACCCCAGGCTTCACAGGCTGCCTGTCCAGAGTCCAGTTCAACCACATCGCCCCCCTCAAAGCAGCCTTGAGACAGACAAACGCCTCAGCCCACGTGCACATTCAGGGCGAGCTGGTGGAGTCCAACTGTGGGGCGTCCCCACTGACGCTGTCCCCCATGTCTTCGGCCACTGACCCTTGGCACCTCGATCACTTGGATTCAGGTAAAGTCTGGAGCTATCTTGGCCTGATGGCTTCATTCCTTTCGACCTCTCTTTCCTCAGCTGTAGAATGGGTTGGTTGTGGACCCTTGCTGGCACTGTTGGTGGAGAATTAAGACACAGCAGGAAGAAAATGATGAGCCCTGCCTTCTCGGTGTAATGCTTGGCTCCTATGAAAGACAAAAGAGTTATTTCTATTCAAAAGCAGAAACAGAGAAGTCAGAGGTTAAGAGCATAGGGACAGGACTCTTCATGTCAGTTAAGAGATAACCAAACTGCTGTCTGCAACATGGCTATACATGGCTGGGCCAAATCGGTTCCTCACTTTTGCCCACTTTCCCTCCAAAACAGCACAGGTATTCACCTCCCATGAGGATCACAGATTGCTAAATCTGAAAGAGCTACATCTAAGCTTACAGAGCCCAGTCCATGGCCACACCATCCAAAGCGCCCCTGACATTCAGACAGCCCTGTGGGTTTGGCCCCATTTCTGCAGGTGGTAAGACATGCAATTTGAAAGCACCGGGTTCAAACAAAAGGAAGTAGTATCAGTAGAGAAGTTAATTGGGTGAAAATTCAAACTTTGAACTACAATTCTGCTCTCAGCCCTCCTGGGCTGACTGTTGACAGCACAGAAAACCCACCTAAACCCTGACTTTTCACTGATAAGTTGGAGGTGGAGAAGTGGCATGTAAATTTCTCAGTGACCTGCAAATACAGGACTCAGGCCGTCTCCAAGCAACCCCAACTGACCAGGGATGTTAGTGACTCCCAAAGAGTTCACAAGACAGGGCACCATGGGAGTGAAGCCCAAATTCCAACGCCTCTGTTGCTTCTTACCAGCAGGTTGAACTCAGACAGCTGCCATAACCTCACTCCTCAGTTTCTCCATTCCTAAAATAGGGACACGAAGACCTAAGTCACAAGAATTGCACACTAGATGATGCGCTCAGTGGTTAGCAGTGTGTGCTGCTCTGGTAGAGAAGTGGTGTTCAGTTCCCAGCTCCCAGTACTGGCTCGCAACCATCTGTAAATCCAGTTCCGGGACATCTGAAACCTTCTTCTGGACTCTGGGGCACTGCAAACACTCATACACATATAACAAAAAAAATATTTAAAAAATCATAACTTAGAACAATCATAGATTCATGGCAAGCTTGTAAATATTTAGCTGTCATAATTTTAATAGTCATTATGGTTATTATGCTAGACTGTTTGAGAATGTCCAAGGAAGCTTCCAAACCCCACCCAGCCCATCATACAGCAGTGCATGCTTGATTGCCTTCATCACCTTGCAGGCCTGAACCACCATTCAGCTGCAGAGCAGCCATCACCACGGTGATGTCCCTGGAACTGTCCCTAGGACTGTCCCTGGAAGACTAGTGAAGCCAGAACTGTCCCATTGTCAGGAGAGCCGACTGACAGACTAAGCAGCCCTCTCTGTTCCTCACTTAGGGATTCCTATAACATATGAGAGCGCCATGTGCCAAGGGCACTCCCAGCAACTCCCTTTCATGAGTGTTGTTAAGGGCACTCAGCAGGCTGGGTTTTCCTCCTGGGCTGGCTTGAACAAAGGAAGCATTCTGCTGCATTAGAAAGAAAGGGAAGATGTAAAATGTAACAGGCGCAAAGACATGTGTCAGGGTCACAGAGAGAGCGATTCCTCAGATGCAGTCCTGCACATGTGAGGGGGGACAGCTGGGGAGCTGCCTTGAAATGCACAGGTTCTGGGGCACTGCAGATAGGTACTGCAAGGACAGGCTATGGGTAGCTGTGAGCATGTGGGGTCCTCTGCCAGGAAACCGGATTCAAAAAATATCTAAACGCTTCCTTGGGCCAAGAGCTCATGTTCATTATGGCTTAATTAGCCAATTGTTTGCTTTTAAGGTTGTAGAGACAAAACTATTTTAGTTCGGGGACTTTAAAAGATGCTTTATTCATGGCAGCTTCCTTCTGATTGATTCATGCAAATGTGTACCGTTTAGAAAACATTTCTGTTGGTATTCAACACTCAAATTAAATTCTGTTTTCCAAGTCCTGTAATTGTAGCGCTTAGGCTAAAGGATTCCAAGTTCAAGGTCAGCCTGGGTTACATAGCAGGACCTTGTCAGAAAGGAAAAAATAAAGGGTGGAGGGAGAAGAAGGAAGGAAGGAAGGAAGGAAGGAAGGAAGGAAGGAAGGAAGGCAAGTCAGCCAGTTGGAATTTAGATCCAGTCCCAAACCATTTCTATAATTGGGGAAACACCATTTGCTGTTAAATGCCAGTCTTATGAACTCTATTAGAAGGGAAGAGTAGAATACTTCCTTCAAACTGTGAAACAGAAGGCTTATTTAGGTCACATGATGTCATCTTTATTCTTTTAGGTAAATGGGAGAAGGAGATGGCTGGGGTGGCGGGGGGGGGGGGGGGGGGGGGGAGAAGAAGGAACAAAGAGAAGCCAGGGTGGGCGGTTACTTCACAGCAGCCTCCAATGAGACAAATAAGGAGGAAAGCATTTCCCCTGCCCTCTTAAATTCAGTGAGGCCCAGGGATGAAGATGATAAAAGATAGAGCAACAGGAGAAAAGAAAAAACAAAAACCATTGTCATTTCAAAAAAAGGAGCATCTAAAAGATGTAACTTACAAACTGTCAAAAATCAAAGGCCTCTAGACCATTTGCAAAGGGGGATAAAACAAGTTACAATGTCCTGTTACTAGGATTCCTGGAACAGATGAGAGATGAAGGCATGAGGGTCTCTGTCTCTCTCGGGAAGGGAGTTCTGATAGGTTTACTCCCCTGGGATGAAAACATATCCTAAAGAGAGACACGTGGCTGCCTTGTCCTCCAGAATTCTCCACATTTCTCAGAAACAGAAGCTCTAATTAGCTTTCTTTCTGAATCTACTGCACTCGAATGATGGCTCATTCAATGAAATGCTTGCCTTGCAAGCATGAGGACCCAAGTTCGAGACCCAGCATGCACAAAAAGAAAAAGAAAAAGAGGAATCAGGCATGACAGTATGAATTTATAATCTCAGACATGAGGCAATGAAAACAGGGTGAGCTCTGGGGCCCACTGGCCAGCCTAGAGGAATCAGCGAGCTCCAGAATCAGGGAAAGACGCAGTCTCAGAAACTAAGACAGAGAACTAGGGAAGATATCTGCTATTGGCCTCTGAACACACACACACACAAAGACAGACAGACAGAGGCAGAGACAGAAAGACACAAACACACACACAGAGTTTTAATTTAATTTATAAATCTTATACTAACTCTGAGATTTCTAATGGCCCCTCACACCAGCAGCTGCACTCTTGTCTCTGCAAGCCTACACTCACCATTCTGAGTTCTGAGTCTAGGATTTTGAATGGTCTAGATAATCCCCCAAGCTTGAATACAGGGATAATTCTTGCTATGAGATATTCAAAAAGAAAACAATAGCATGTGCACAAAAATAATATTTTCTTCTATGAATAATGTGAGGGCGGGACTAGCGTTTGGGACAGAAAAAGAATAAAGGCAAAGACTGGCCAGCCCTGGCCTGTTCTGAGACATCTTGACTAAGTTTTTTCATGGAGGGACTCTGAAGTGTGCCCTCCACTTGGTAGCCTCAAGTCACCTGGAAGCTTGATGGAGAGGAGGAATCCTACCAAGAGGGACCGAGTCAGCACCTCCATTTCATCCAGGAGTCCTCGGTGGCTTGCCACATGTATGAGGAAGTCTGAAGTGCTCATCTGGTGTTGATCTCTACCTTGGGGGGCACTGTAGAATTCCCGGGATGTCATTGTGGGTTCTGCACTTGCTAGTGTCCTCAAGCGGCACCGGTATGTAGCAGGGTTGAGAATCACTCACCAAATCTGAGGGGTTCCTCGAACTGCCCTTGAAAGCGGGTTATGGAAAGAAACAAGACAGGGCTGGGGTTCTGCTTTAGTGGCAGAACATGTGCCTGGCATGCGCGATGCTCAGGTGTGATCTCCAGCCCCAGAAAAATAAAGAAATAAAGTAGCTAATCTTCTTTATCAACTAGATTTAGAATCGCCTGGGAGACACACTCTGGGTATGTCTGAGAGCATTTGCAGAGAGGTCGAATGGAGGAGGAAACACCATCTTGAATGTGGGCATGGACTGGGGTCCTAGACTAATAGAAAAGGAGAAAGAGAACTGGGCCCCAGCACTCATCTGGAGTGCTTGGATACAGATGCAGCATGTCCACTCCCTCATGCTGCTCCTTCAAGCCCTTCCTTCCTTAAGCTGCTTTGCTCAGGCATTTTGCTGCAGCCATGAGGCAACTCCTTGTTAATCAACCCTTGGAAGTGTTTTTAGAAGAGCCGTTATCAGATAGAAAACGCAACCCCAGTCTGTCTTGCTTTAAGGGTCACAGAGTGCAGTTGCTGTGAGTCACCTCTTAGAATTGTTGGGTCTGGTGTTCTTCTCTCTGTCACATTCAGAATTTTACTTCCTTAGAATGAGAAAGACTTGCCAGCAAGAGATGGCTACAGATGGCGCACACAGTCTGTAAAACACAGAAGCAAAACAAACAGCAGAAAGCAAGAGTCCAAGAGTCAGCTACCACCCGTTTCTGGGCATGCCAAGCTGTGTGTGTGCACTCCCATAGAGCCTTTCATAGTCCCATTCATGGTATTTGCCACACAATGAATTGGACCAAAGGCATTTCTTTTAGAAGATCATTACAACCGATAAGCTTCACTCCTTGTAGGTCTTCTGGTTGGAAAGATAATGGCTTCTTACTGTTTCACAGGCCCTGACTGCGCACAGCAAACACTCATGATTCACACAGTAAAACATTAGCTTCAAGAAACCTGCCTTCGGAAGGCGCTAACAGCTGAATTCACAGTAGCCACTGTAACCCTGAGCTGTCTGACTTCTAACCCTTAAATGAACCGGAGTCTGATACTCAACCATCCTCACCAGAAATCCTCACAGACACGCTAACCCTCTTGCCCAACCCCAAGGGCAGGGTGTGTCGGGAACCCAGGGCTGAGCACCCAAACTCCCCATAGACTCTGGCAACTCTCCAGAGCATTTGGGAAAGCAGCCTCCTAGGAACATGCATCTGCTCCCATATAACATGGTACTTGAGGTTGTTCATTGTAACAACCCCACCCCTTACATTCCATAATAGTCTCTCTAGGAACTGGGAACCATGTTTCTGGTCACCACATCAGCCCATTTACCACTGAAAATAATCCCTGTCTGAAGGCATCCTGCCTCTGTGGATGTGATTATGTTCTCTGTGTGTGTGCATTTATGCATGGTGCGTGTGCGTGTGTGTGTGTGTGTGTGTGTGTGTGTGTGTGTGTGTGTGTGTGAATGCGCATTGTGCACATGCGTGTAGAGCCTAAGTTAACCTTGAGTATCTTCATTCACTCTCTTCTTGATGGAGGCCTCTCTGACAGAACCTGAACCTTGCTGATTCCAGCGAGCCTAGTTTGCCAGTTTGTCCTTGGGATCACCTGTCTCTACCTTCTCAGTGCTAGGATTACAGGTGGCCTCCAAGTCTACCTGGCTTTGACATGGGTGGTGGGGATCCGAGCTCCAGCCCTCACACTCGCATGGCAAGTAGTTTACCCACTGAGCCAGCTCCCCAGCCCCAATGCTATGGTTTTTAATGAGTTGGTTTCTTGTCCATATTCCAAATTTCTTTTCTACCATCTGAAGATAAAATATTTTTATATCTTCATATGCAAAGGAGTTATAGAGATAATGAACATTTAAAAACTTCACACATCTATTCAGTTTCCTTCCTAAATACAAGCTGGTGTTTGGCTTTCTTTACCACCTGCAAGCACTTAAAAGTAATCGTTCCAGCTTTTATAATTACAACTTCATTTCTTTTCTCATCGTTGTGCTAAGAGCTCATAATTAATGCACTTATTTCATACACTTAATCTTTGTTCTACTTATTTGTCCTTTTCCTCTTCAGTAACCAGCACAGCACACACTTTTACGCGAGTGCGAAGAATGTATTCCCATTAGCTAATGTGCCAATGTTCCAATTTCTCCTTTTTCTGCACATGTAATAAGGATTTCTACATCTAATGATAGTATTCCTTACACTTCGCCTTTTGTTCCTACATTATTTTCATATTAAATATCTTTGTAAGTGATTTCCGTCTGAGGATATGCTTATGTTTCATTTTGGTAGTTCTGAAATAGTCCAAATGACAGTTCACTTTTTCCAACGTACTCAACCAAACTAGTGCCCCATAATATCCCTTTAACTTTTGCTGTGTTTTATTGGATAATGCAATTTTGCTCTTGTCTTAATTTATATTTTCATTACTCATGGGTGAGGTTAGATTTCCTGGTGCATGGAAATATATCATTTGTGTTTATTGTCCTGTAAGCTGCCTGCTTACTATATTCTTCATTTAAAGATTATTTGGACGTTCATGTTTTTCTTATTGGTTTGTTGGTCACTTATGAATTGGCTTGTACAGATTATTTATATATTAAGTAATATACTTAGTTACTTTCATATTGCTGTAAGCAAAATACCTTCTAGAATCAACATAAGGGAGGAAGCAGATATATTGTTTGATGTTCCAAGAGGATCCAGTCCATCGTGGTAGAGAGGACAGAGCTGAGCAGGGTGGTTGGCTTGAGGAGAGGGAGATGCTGGCACTTTCAGGCTGTCTCCTTTCCCCTCTTACTCCACCCAAGTCTCCAACCTCGATGATGGGTACACTTGTGCTCAGGGTACATCTTCATTTCATCTCTGCTGGATAGAGCCTCATGGATACACTGGAGGTGTATCTCAGTCTCCTAGGTGATTCTAAATCAATCAAGAAGAAGTAAAAATTAACTGTCATGAGATAATTCCTATTCAAATGTTTTCCTAGTTCAATTTCTGTTTTTTAATGTATGGACTTTTTCCTTTGTAGAAGTCTCTAGTATTTACATGATAAATGTTAGTGTTGTATGCCTTTGGGGTTTTACTTACTGCCTTCTCCATAAGGAATATGCTTTTTGAATTAGTCCCTATTTCTTGTAATGATTTTGTTTTGATGGTAAGATCTATGTATTTGCTCCACTGAAAGGAGATTGGTAGGAAACCAACTTTTTTCCCCCTCTGTGGCTGGTCCACTGTCCAGCATCAGTGATTGACACCCTAAATTATTCTTTACTCTCTAGCCTGTTACAAGATCTGACGCTTCATGAGACGGGGGCAAGCTCTGTCTGGCCTCTTCTGGTTGTACTGAACATCTTCTAGAATGAATTTCCTCTCTCTCTCCTCTCCTCTCCTCTCCTCTCCTCTCCTCTCCTCTCCTCTCCTCTCCTTTCTCTTCTTTCCTTACAATAGATTTCTAAAACCTTTCAGGGTACGATCCTGTCCAGTTCTCTCAGATCTGCCAGCCTCCAGCCCCTTCCCCACAGGGCAAAGCACTTAGAAGCTTTCCCATCTTCCCCAAGTCTGCACCTGACAGGCATTTTTTAGTCATTAACTCTGTCACCCGTGGCAGGCTAAGTAGAGGGCACAACCCTCTGGTACCTGTTGCCATGGCAACTTCTCTGTTGGTGGCAGAAACAGGGACTCCAGCAGGGCACAATATTCAAGTTGCTTAATTCCTGTACCACAGGAACGTTGTAGGGGCCAGTGGAAATGGAGCTGTGGACAGGGCTTTCCTCTTTCCATTAATCCTTGTTCTCATCATTTCTTCTATATTGTAGCCTTTGTTATTTTTATTATTGTTTTGCTTGTTTTTTTTTTAATACAAGGTATTACTATGTTGCCCAGAGTAGTCTCGAACTTCTGGTTTCAAATGAATCTCCTGCCTCAGCATTCTGAGTAATTGGGACCACACATATATTCACTGCCACTCGTGACTGCACTGCATTTTCTTTTCCTTAGAAATAATCTCAGATAGCCCTGGCCAGTCTCAAGGATCCTAAATAGCCAAGGATGACCTTGAACTTCAGGTCTTTCAGCCTCTGCTCTCTACATGCTGAGATTACAAACGTACACCAGCACACTTTGTCAACGTGGTGAAGGAAATGGAGCTCAGGGCCTTGTTGAAGGGTAGGCAGGCACTCTATGGCTGAGCCCTATATACTGATCTTTGAAGTGTCATTGACTCCTATCATGTCATAGACCTGTAGCACAACTCAAGGGTGCCCTCCACACATCAAGGTATGGCTTCTTTAGCTAGCTCATCATTTTTAAAAGACTGTTACCTCAATTCACAGCTGGGAGATCCTCTCATGGGACTAGCAAACACCACTTAGAAATGCTAATTCTACCTCTGCTGACAGATTGGCTTCTGTCCTTTCCTATGGCCAGTAAAGCAGAAAAAAAAAATATCTTATCCAGGTGAAGTTTCAAGCCAACACTAAAGGCTTTCTTCTCCACAGTCACCAATAACGATGAACTGCTTCCCTGTCTTGAGATCTCCGAGTGATTTTTGCATATACTACCCGGACTGCTCAGAAATGAGCAAGAATGAGACAGTTCCTGATTCTGCTTTTTTGGTTTTGCCTAAGAACAATCACAAGGGTTCTTTAAAGAATTGAAATCTGGGCGCCTGTGACATTTACACAGTAGGTAAAGATGCTTGCCGTATTACCTAGTGACCTGAGTTCAAGTCACCAAAGCCACCTAAGGTGGAAGGAGAGAACGGACTCCACAAAGCTGACTTCACTCTGACTTCACACACACACACACACACACACACACACACACACACACTAAAATTTTTCAGAAAGAATTTAATCTATATTATGTAAAGTATAAGCAAACACAAAAATGCATGTGAATGTGGATATAGTTATGTTAAAACACGGAAGATGAGATAACTCCCTTTGAAAATGTTCATTGGAAAAGATAAAAATGGTTCTTAATCATTTTCTTGGGAAATTGAACTTAGAAAACTGGAAAGGATTTGAACAAAAGTAATATTAGCTGCAACTTAGAAATTACTCCTGTGATTTCGCTATATGCTGACACAAGTTGAGTTGAATGGACAGTTTTAGACAGATTTAATTTTTTTAAGTGTGGTGTGTGTGTGTGTGTGTGTGTGTGTGTGTGTGTGTGTGTGTAAGAATGTAGAGGTCAGTAAACAATTTGGGACAGCTGAGTTTGGTCCTTCTGCCCTGTGTATTTGGGTATCAAATTCAGGCCTAGGCACAAGTGCTTTTCCCCAGTGAGCCCTGTCACTACCCTCTCAGATATATTTTAAAGATACAAACAGACAGGTGAGACTGGGGAGGGCTCAGTTCTTAGTTAAGAGAACTTGCTCTGCACGTATGGAATTCCGAAAGAGCAAATACACATTATATGGGGGGAGGGGTGGGGAAGAACTCCTCTAGGCCTAAAATCCAATCAGAAAATGGTTGGCAATCCCCCATTACATTCATGGCAATATGGCAGGAGCAGGCACATTTGGTGCCTTGCAGGCCAGGACCGTAGCAGGTTGGATCCCCTAGTGCACAGGACCATTGGTAAATTTTCTCCCTCAGAGGCCGCACTTCTTGCTCTGTGAAAGCTAACCACCTTGGGAAAATGTTGACCTCAAGAACAAAAAGAATTCCCCCTTTTTAAACTCTGAGTTATTTTGCTCTATTTTGTCATTCTTTAAATAGAACAGAGAAATCTGGAATGGAAGACTGGCATAGTTGTAGATTGACCACACCTCTCTCCTCTTTCTTCCACTTTCTCCCCTCTCCTGTCTTCTTAAATAGAGAAATCATCCTCACAGCTGCTACAGCTAATTAAATGTTTTTCACACTTCGTTGACACGAAGAAGAACTATGGCAGAACCACTGTTATAAGCTGTGTCTTAAACTAGGTGCTTATTATGTTATCTGTATAATGAGTCAAGCCTGAGCCAGGGAGGAATCTGCAGAAAACATCAGGCTGACACTTTAGTAGCCCAGGCTAATTTGCTTCCCAGAGTCCTCTTTGATGGCCACTAACCATTCTGCCTGTCAGCAAGCACAGACAATTAGTTGTCTTTTGAGAGTTTTATAGTCTACAGAACAAAAAATGTCGTAAATCAAGGCCAGTTTAAAATGCACTGGTGGGTGCATCAGAGAAGCAGGTACAGTTACAGCAAGATGGGGGAGCTTTTCTATAGGCCTCAGATGCTGTCTGGTGACAGTCTTAGCTTTGGGAAGCCAGTGGTCTGCTGAATCAACAGGTCCCAAAAGTCACAGGGTGGGCAGATGACAGAATGGCTGTTCTGGAGAACTAGAACTAGCCCGAGATAGATAATTAGCCTCTGGACCTGCAACATTCCAGGCTCTTCCACAGGACTGAAATTGTAATCAGGCCAACAGTTTCTGCAGACACAGCTTCTTTTCTGGAGGTTTTTGCTCACACCACATGACACCACAGTCCCTGGTTCTGAGGCTCCGACCTAGATGGTCAAGCCTTGTTTAAGAACTACAGTAACAAGCTTGGATTAGAGTCCAGAAGGCATCTGCAGAGACTTCCAGGCTCTTGTGTCTCATAATAAATAATTTGACCAGGGACACCTGAAAATAAACTGTTAAAAATGAGAAAGGCACCTCCCAGAACGAAGAGCTTTCAAAATCTCCAGTCTTGAGCATCATGACCCCTTATGAATCACTAACCTCCTCCGACACTTGGAAGTTTTGGCCTCTTATGTAGCATGCTTCGATCCTTCTTGTAGCACTAGTGAGTGATGGCCAACTGACATCTTTTATATATGCTAAATTTGATCTCTCTCTCTCTCTCTCTCTCTCTCTCTCTCTCTCTCTCTCTTCCCCACCCCGTCTTCTAGCTTATTACTACATAAGATTCCTAAAAGGCATCCTAAAAGAGGAGACTAAAGGTGACTTGAACACCTTCTGGCCACACAGCTCTGGCCTGATCACCACCAACACCTGCTCTGGTGCAGAGGTTGAGAGACTAATGAATCTCTAAAATCCAAGTGTCAAAGTAACAATGTATAATCCACACATGTTCCCAATAGTATCTGACAGTAACTGAGGGTTGGTTTATAATCAGTTATACATGGAAGGAGGAAATACAATAAAGCTTATTGTATTGTTCATTCAGTCTTTTAATAAAGAGGTGGGGATTTTTTTAAAAAATAATTAGGCTACAAGTTCATTTATTCTGTTTTCACCTAATTAACCTCTTTTCCTCGTGGGATTTTAGTCAAACACGTGGCCTCCATTTCTGCTCTCCTGTCTAAAGCTTGTAGTATGCAGCTTAATTGTCAAATCAGAGGCAAAAATTTAAAAATCTCTTCCCCAAATGAAGTGGGACATTCTGGCTGGCTGGCTTTTGTTAGAAACTGAAAGCAGGAAATAAAGATGGAAGATAATACCCAGAATCCCCTGGGCAAGGCCACACATTATTCTGTCTGCAAAAGCCTGCTGAGCCCAAGTCCCCTTGTGAGAACAGCAGTATCCACTTTCAAAGACAGCACAACAGCTTGAGTCTTCAGTGCCTTTAATGGTAGCCATTTGTTTTCTTATGTATTTTCAAAATGCAGTCCATAGTGAGTAACTGAAACAAATTAATTGAGAACAATCACTTTCTGGTATAGAACCCAGACTCAAAAAGAGAAGAAACAAAACAAAGAAGCTGAGAAAAACGAAAAGCACAGACACTTACACACACTCATTCTGTCTCAGACGCTGCCTCAAAACAAGACTGCAATTTAAATTAAATTATAATTAATAACAGCAGTTTTGTCGAAGTGCCTTAATGCTGAAGCTCCAATGGTTTCCATGGAGACATTTTCTCTATGTGATGTCAAATCCAATCTTTTTTTTTTTCCTTTTATTCTCTGACATATGACAACCTGAAGCTTTTAGTGCCTTTCATTTGGGGGAGTTTTTTGTTAAATAGTCTCGATTTACTTTTATATGCAGTTAATGTGTTTTTTTTTTTCTATTTGTTTCTGAGCCTGAAGTCTACAAGTGTTCATATTTGAAACGTTAAATAAGAACTCCAACCACTGAAGTTACATCTGTCTTATTCTGCATTCTCTTCACTGCTTCCCTGGATGGAGGAAAAACTGGAAAAAAGAATTCAAATATATTTTTTTCAATATTCTATTCTTCCAAGTGCATTTAAAAGTCAGTTTCCAGTTTCAATGCTTGTATTGAAACTTCTTTTTATTAATTTTTCATGGTTTAAAAACACAAGCAAAAATGACCGTTTTCTTGGTGGCATTTTGGTTCTTTAGGGGTGATATGTGCTACCAAGAGGCTGGGGGCGGGGTTCTGATTTGCATTTTCAGTTCAGGTTACTTCTATTGTATGGAACTTTCCTTTGTCAGATAAATAACAGAAAAAAAAATAAAACATACACACAGACACTTAATTTTTTTAATGTGTATGAGTGGTTTGCCTGCATGTATGTATGTATGTGTACCACTTGCATGACTTGTGTCCATGGGGGCAGAAGAGGGCATTGATATATGAGTATAATACTAGAAATGACCAGCCGAAGTAAGCTGGGGAGGTACACGGAGATGCACAGACTTCCAGGAGAAATGAAATCAGAGCAGGAATGGCTCTTTGCTTGGCGCTTGTCACCACAGGGCAATTATTTTGTGCTCTGTCACAAGATACTCAGCGTAAACAACTCAAGGAAGGAATTTCAGGGGTGTTATTCCAACACAGTGGGAGGCCTTTGGCACAGAAAAACACCTTACAGTATGATGGCCAGGAAGTAAGAAGAGGCACCAGAAGACCAGGGACAACAGGTCTCCGAGGATCCAAAAGCAATGGACTATTTCCTCCAGTAGAATCCCACCTCCTAAGTTTCCAGAACCTCCCCAAATAGGACCACCCTCCAACAGATGAGTGTTTTAGGGGGACACTTCATATGTTCTATCATTTGAGGGTCCAGGAAAAATGCATTGCATATACTCCATACTTACAGGAAGTCAGTCTGCCCCTGAGATTCAATAGTACCTCTTTATCTTACCACTCAAAATTTGGATTTACTCACAAAATTTCCCAAGATATAGACTCCCTGGTATTTTAGCACCTCTAAACTTGTTTGGCTCTCCCAAGGAGCTGGAAGGCAAGAGGGCATGGATATCAACAATAGACCAGAGCACATGTCATGAGTGAGCTTGTCATCCACAGCCAGGCTTGTATCTTAGTCACTGTACTTCTCTACACATTCCAAAAGGATGTTGGGGGGAAAGACAGTAACAAAGAAATAGATCTACCAAAGTAGTCATTGCTGTGATTGCCAGTATAAAATAGCTTTGCCCCAAGGGAATGGGTACTCACATGCTTTGGAATAACCAGGCTTAAGTTCAAAATAAAGCCCTAAAAACTGGGTTGTTCATGAAAGGAAAAAAAAAATCAAAAGGAACTGTGCATATCCTTGATTTTGTAAAGGTTTCTAATGGCCTAAAGGTTTCTAGAAACCACTAATTGGTTTCTAACAACAACCAAGGTCTAGTGAGTGTGGCATCTTTAATATGCTTTCTGTATTGAATATATTCTTTTCCATTTTTTGTGAGAAAGGAAGAATGAAACTGTTGCCTTGCTTTAAGTCTTCTGTTGACAGTGGGCAGCTGAGTTTTTAAATCTGCACAGAAGAGTTGCTGAAGTGTGTCTTGGTTATGATTTCTGTTGCTGTGATGAAACACCATGACCAAAAGCAGTTTGGGGAGGAAAAAATTTATTCCACAGTTCCATATAGCAGTTCATCATCAAAAGCAGTAAGGGTAGGAACACAGGCAGGGCAGGAACGGGGGCGTGGGGGTGGGGGCAGGAGCTGATGCAGAAACCACAGACGGTGCTGCTTACTAGCTTGTCTGTCATGGCTTGTTCAATCTTCTTTTAGAACCCAGGACTACCATCCCAGGGATGGCACCACCCTCAAATGGATCAATAACTAATTTTAAAAAAGCCTATAGGCATGTCTACAGCCCAATGTCATAGAGGCCTTTTCTTAAATGAGGCTCCTCCGCTCTGATGACTTCTTCAGCTTGTGTCAAGTTGACATAACGCTATCCGGTACAAACAGGCTCCACAGAAGGCTGAAGAACCGTGCACAGACTGATTTTAATCATGCTCACCAATGAATATGTATTTATCCCTCCCTCATTACTATTAGAACATAGTTATATATCAAAATGAAATTTTTAACTGAGATTTGTCCCTTCCTTTAAGATGACAACTACCTTGTAAGAAGTGATAAGATGTTGGGAAGAAGGTTCAGAGGATAAAATACTTCTCTATAAACATGGGGAATAGAGTTTGATAGCTTAACCCACATTTTTTTTATTTTATTGATTTTTATTGAGCTCTACATTTTTCTCTGCTCCCCTCACTGACTCTCCCCTTCCCTTCAACCCTCTCTCAAGGTCCCCATGCTCCCAATTTACTCAAGAGATCTTGTCTTTTTCTACTTTCTACTTCCCATGTAGATTAGATCCATGTATGTTTCTCTTAAGGTCCTCATTTTTGTCTAGGTTCTCTGAGATTGTGATTTGCAGGCTGATTTTCTTCGCTTTATGTTTAAAAACCATTTATGATTGAGCATATGTCTTTCTGGATCTGGGTTACCTCACTCAAAATGATGTTTTCTAGCTCCATCCATTTGCCTGCAAAATTCAAGGTGTCATTATTTTTTTCTGCTGTGTAGTAATTTTGTAAATGTACCACATTTTCCTTATCCATTCTTCAGTCGAGGGGCATTTATATTGTTTCCAGTTTTGGGCTATGACAAACAATGCTGCTATGAACAAAGTTGAGCACATGTCCTTGTGGCATGATTGAGCATCCTTTGGATATATGCCCAAAAGTGGTATTACTAGGTCTTGAGGAAGGTTGTTTTCTAATTTTCTGAAAAATCACCATAGTGACATCCAACGTGGTTATACCAGCTTGCATTCCCACCAGCAATGCAGAAGTGTTCCCTTCTCCCCACAACCTCTCCAGCATAAGTTGTCATCAGTGTTTTTGATCTTAGCCATTCTTACGGTGTAAAATGGAATCTCAGAGTTGTTTTGTTTTGCATTTCTCTGATGACTAAGGATGTTGAGCATTTCCTTAAGTGTCTTTCAGCCATTTTAGATTCCTCTGTTGAGAGTTCTCTGTTTAGGTCTGCACTCCATTCTTTTTATTGGATTATTTGTTCTTTTGATGACCAATTTCTTGAGTTCTTTGTGTATTTTGGAGATCAGACCTCTGTCTGATGTGGGGTTTGTGAAGATTGCTAAGCCCACATTAAAAAACAGTGGCATGTTGTGATTCCAGCACTGGAGGGGCAGAGGCAAATAGATCCCAGCTCACTGGGCAGCCAATCTCAGTTTGGGGTGTGTGAGAAACTCTGTCTCAAAAAGATTTTTTAAAAAAGTGTATGGTGCCTTAAGGATGGCATTCATTGTTGTCCTCTGGCTTCTACATACATGGGAACACACATGGAGATAAGATAGAAAGAAAAGGAAATAATAAGAATTAAGACTGTAGCTATTGAAAGGAGACTTGGCCACTTAATTGGAAATTGGTACTTCTTTCAAGAAAGAGATAAAATTTGATGAGAAAAGAGAAGGAAGGTAAACCAGATGTCCAGGCAGGAGTGTTCCCTAATGAACTGACTTGAAGCATTAAGAATCTATTACATCCAGAATATTCAGTTAGAAGAGTAGCCCACGAAGGAAGAAACATGAGAGAGGCTCGATTACATGAAGTCTTTACAAGACCAAGAAATCCAGGTTCACCTGAACGGCAGTCCTGGGAGGTTACAAGTGTCCTCTCACTCCTGCCGTTCTCCAAGTCATTGCGTGTCTCTTCTCCAGCCCAAACTTCCAACACTATTTACAGCTGTGACATGAAAGGAACTAGAGAGGGGTCGGGATGTTGGCCAGTGGTAGAGCACTCGCCAGCCTTGCACGAGGACCTGGGTTCCCCTCAGCATTGGAGGGGAAGAAAAATAAATGAGAAGAGGGCCACCAATATGTCTAAGAAGCCGAGAGTTTGGACAGTTTTGAGGCCAAGGACACAATGTCACAAGCTAGGCTTTGAAGCTGAAAGAAATTTTGCCATGGTTCATCTCCACATTATGAATTATACCATGCTACAAATTCCTGAAGTGTATCACGTTTTATTAGAGTCATGCAGGCAGAAAGCAACCACCCTATAATGTCATGAATGTTGTCACAGTAGGCTGATAACAAAACTACTTGCTATACTTGACACATAAAAAATAAAATAAAAATTTTAAATCAAGTCTAAGAGAAAAAGAACTAAAGTATATGCCAGGGCAGTGTGAAATCTCACATTTTACACTTGATCTTAGCCAAAAGGCCGAGAAGCGATGAAATCTCACATTTTATACACACATTTCTGAGCAGATATTTAATGTATGTGGAAAGTTCATATTGTTTAAAGAAAGCCAGAATATTTGTGTTACTCAGAAGACAAGAAATTTGACCTACTCAAGTCTCCAAATGTCTAGAAGAGAGGTCAAAGTGAGAGTCCTATAGGTACAGCAAACTTAGTAATTCCAACACAAATTTTTTCTTTCATCCCCTAAAAGGGCTCTTCTTGTCATAGTTCTAACCCATACTCCACCATCTAAAATAAACTGGGTCTTTTAAACAACTCACCTGCCTGGATCTTCCTAGTTTTCAAAGGACTCAAACGTGAGAAGATTGCTTCTTTTGGAATTAGCTTGGGTTCTAATTTCAGTCAGGCTAGAGATGGACCAAGTAGCATATGGAGAAGGGTAATTAACAACATCCAAAGGCCTGAAGATGTAAAAGATGGACAATAATAGTCTAAACTTCATCCTTGAAAAGTGGCCATGTCAAGGGATAAAGCAAATCTTACCGTGCCTTATGACACACATGACACACAATGGGAAAACTACAGGTAAACTCAAACAAGTCACCAGACCTGAAGAAGACCGTAGTTCAAACCACATCCACACTTTTCATTAGCATTTTCACTATATAAGCAAAGTCTTCCATTGGGGCATGTAATTAGGCCACCAGGGACAACAAATTACATAGCAAAGGCACTGTTTATGTTCACAGTTAAAGATTTGGAGAGAGTGTGGATAACCTGCAGATGAGTTTTCCTTCACTCATTTGCTTATCAGAGTTCATGGCCATCAGCAGTCAGCAGGTTTGAATGACGCTGATTAATAATGTACAAATCCAAGAGAGAATGATTTCTCTAGCCCTGGGTGAACCTGTCAAATCTGAGGCCAGTGATATGGTCCAGTAAGTAAAGCCACTTGTTGCCAAGACTGATCACCTCAGGTCAATCATTGGTACCCGCATGTTAGAAGGAGGGAACCAACTCCAACAGGTTGGTCTCTAACCTCCACCAGTGCCATCTTGGAACATTCATGCCCACATATATACACACATATGCAAAATAAATGAAAATTAGATTTTTAGAAATTTTAAATGAAGTCTAAGAGAGAAAAAACTAAATTACACACTGATTAAAAATGTGAGATTCCCATATTTCCAAGGAGATGGGAAGGGAAGCGCTCTGGCTGTTTTTGTCATGACCCTGGAGATTCTCCCCCATCTATACCCCGGGATGAAGTAGCCTTAGGAACTGAGTTCCTGGCATGGTTCTACCTGAATCACAACACCGGCCTCTGTTTAATTATAGCAAGTTCAGACCCTGGAAATATCTCTCTCAGTGACTTAGTGCCATCCAGCAGGATTCGGTCTACTTCAAACTTGGGTTCTCTGCTCCATCTGCTGGAAGAAAAGTTACTTCCATTGAGAGATTTGCTTGAACTTTTCAAAGGAAATTTCTACCACTGCAAATCTGTTTGTGGACTGGAAGGGTCTGGGAATGTAGCTCAGTGGAAAAACTTTGCCTGGCAGGTGCAAGGCCATAGGTTTGACCCAGCAGCCCTTCCCCCACCAAGAAAAACCCACCCTTGAAGGTGAATTTGCTTTTTTTGGATTACTTACTGTAGATGCTCCACTGACTTAAGGTTTCAGAATCTATTTGCCTTTGGAGCGATAAGAGGGATCCATCTGAGTGGAACATCTAAACTTGACACAACTGCTTCTAATATTTTTTGAACTGGGAAAGAAATAGAAAATTAAGCTATTAGCATTCTTCTCAACGTTTCTGAACTTTAAGGCCTTTGCATATTGCTGAAGGTTCTAGTGTTTTATTAAAGTCATGCTAAATATTAAAGAAGCCGTTACTTTTAAACTAATAGTATGTGCCGTAAAATTTTTGTCGGCACATGAACCCTAAACTGGCAGTAGGGTGTGGAAAAAAGTGGATGGGAGACAGATTTCAGAACATGAGAAAACAAATGCCACCCTGCGTCTGTGTCCATAGGTCCTGCAGGTAAGGATTCAAAGAACTGGCGAAGTCTCTCTTTAAATGGTCTGTACTAAATGCAGAGAGACTTGTCCCCCTGTCATTACTCTCTAAGGTTATCCAGAGTCAATTTACAATATTCTTTGAAGTCCGTGGGATATGATTAGCAATGTAGAGACGATTATGGAAGTCATATGCTTCCGAGTTACATACAGGAGTTGAATGTCCATGAACCCAGTGTCCTGAAACAAACTGCTAGATAATACCCCAGGATGACTATTCTAAAAGCAGACTTGCCAGCAGAGCAGTGACAGGCTGGCTCGGAACATTCTTAGCTAACATTCCCCTACTGTTCCCCTCAAACAAGTCATAGCACTGGAACTTTTAGTGAAATCAGGGATGGGGGTTTCTGGAATTTTTGTAGGAGGCAATGGTAAGGTTGGATCCATCTGAGGTGGAAATTTCATTTTACAAATGGAAAGTGTCAGAGAGTTGTATGAAGAAATAAATATAAAATTATTTGTGTGCTTGCCTCTTCAACTTCACTTTTTCTTCTTTCTTTCTTTCTTTCTTTCTTTCTTTCTTTCTTTCTCTGCAGCCAGTGCTGATTTCCCATACAACCCAGGACAAGGCCAAGCTATAAGAAACGGAGTCAACAGGAACTCAGCTATCATCGGAGGTATGTGATACATACAACATAGCAGCTATTCACCAGGGAAAAGCAATGATTTTTAAAAAAAAAAAATGGGGCTGGAGAGATGGCTATGCAGTTAAGACAAAAGACTGCTTTTCCAGACAGACCCGAGTTCAGTTCCCAGAACCTACAGAAGGCTGCTCACAACTACCTGTAACTCCAGCTCCAGGAATCATCCATAGGCACCCACACTCATGTGCACATATACCCAAATATATACAACACATATACATAAACAAAGTACATTAAAAATGTTCAAAAGGGTATTTAAGTGACATCATCCCAAGTTCAAGTATAATCTCATCAAGGTCCCTATCCTTATTGATTTTGACTTTTTGGAGTTTTGTTATTGTTGTAGTTTTAAGATAAACTCAAAGTATCATATGAACTTATACAAGAAACAGGTCAGTGACTTTTTAACATACACCCATATCCACCACCGCAACGTATAGAACACACCAACGTAAAATAACTCCTCTCGGCTAATTTTGCTGTCCCTTTTGTTAAGTCCCCACCTATTCCTTTCACTCCTCCACAGTTTCATAACTAGTATAAAATTTGCCGCACTTTCATTCATTCAGCATAATATTTTTATATCTGTCCACACTATTTTGCTCATCAACAAATTTATCTCTCTTGCCAAATTGTATTTCATTGAATGGCTGTGCCATCATTTGTTTTATCCACGTACCCATTGCTAGATTGTTGTCTCGTCTCCAGATTTGGGTTATTAAAAGTAAAGCTACACACAACTTAATAATCTGGTATACACCTTAGGTAGACTCCTCAATAATTCCTAGAAATGCAATCACTAACACAGTAAAGAAAGCAGATATTTAACTTTGTAAGTCATTGCCATGCAGCTTTCCAAAACGACCCAACCACCTACAGTCCCATGATCAATCTCTAAAAAGGCCGCTTGTTCCCCAATCTCTTGGTGCTGACAGCCTTCTTACTTAGCCACTCCGCTAGGTGAGTTGTGGCATCTCTGTAGCGAAAGATAATCTCATCACTAGTGATGCTCGGTGTCTTTTCAGTGTTTACTGTCTTATATGATTATTTTGTGAAGTACCTCGAAATCTTTCTCCACCTCCTTAATCGGTTGTTTGGTTTCTTGCTACTGATTTGAAAGAGTTTATATTCTGGGTACAAGTCTTTTGTCAGACCACAGATAAATATTTTTTCCCCAATCTACAGCTTGTTAGCAAACCTGACTCCATGTTGTCCAGGTCTTGTACATTCTTATTGATTTTGCCTCCATAGTCAGTCTTGATTGTTAGGGATTGGTTTGCACAGGTCCCTCTGTGCTCACTCTGTTATCTCTGCCATTTCTAGTCTAATTGATTTTCTCATAGGAGAAAAATTGTTCTTTGCATATCTGGTCATTTTTATATTGGCTGCTAGACATTATTAGCATGACTGAGTTTGGGCGTTGAATGGTCTTTTGATATTGCATGCCGAGATCTCTCGCAGCACTTATAGCTTGATATCTTTTAGTCATGTTAAGCTTTTTGCAGGTCAAATCCTGCCAGACCTTTCACTCCCTCAAAAGCATGCCTTTAGCATGACCTTTCCCAGTCTGAACCGAATGCCTGCAGTTATTTCCCGTTAGAGCCTGATCATCTTGCAGCCCTGTGTGAGCTCTGGAAATTGTTTCCTGTGCCTCCCTGCCCTGTGGAGGGTCATGGGTATGCACACATGCACGTGTTAGTGTTCAGCTGGAGGTTCAGCAGCTTCACGGATTAGCAGATCCATCTGTGTGGAGCACATGCACTGGCCTTGAAGCCCCGCCCCCAGTTCAAGAAGCTCACGGGGTTCTCCTGGTTGTCTCTGCAGAACGGTGTGGACGGTCAGAAAACTGGACAAAGTGTGGAAACTCGTCATTTCTGACTCTTTCCTCAGGCACCGTGTGTCTGTCTATCTGCTGTCCACTGTCTGAAGGCGTATGCGTCATATATTTTATCTAGTTTTTAGTTACTTTGGGCAAGAGGACAAGACACCTTCTGGTTCCTGTTAAACCTTTTGTGTCTTCATGACTGTCACTGTTTTCTGTGGGGAAGAGTCATATCCAAGGGAGCTGGATGCAGCGGGGAGATAGAAATGTAGACAAGGCTCGTTTAACTTCTGGTATTTATCTACTGTCCCCAGGGGTCATCGCTGTGGTGATTTTCACCATCCTCTGCACCCTGGTCTTCCTCATCCGGTACATGTTCCGTCACAAGGGCACCTACCACACCAACGAGGCCAAAGGAGCTGAGTCAGCCGAGAGCGCAGATGCTGCCATCATGAACAACGACCCCAACTTCACAGAGACCATTGATGAGAGCAAAAAAGAGTGGCTCATTTGAGGGGTGGCTTTTTAGCCATGGGCTAGGGAGGGAGGCTAAGGGAGGAGGGAGAGGGACAAGAGCACCCTGTGTCACACCCCTGAGCACATGCTTACAGTATCAGCACAAGCTGGGGAAGGCAAGCAACCCAATATTCTTAAGACTGATGGCCACACAAAAATATACTTTTTAATATTTCTTTATAGCTGAGTTCCCCCTTCTGTATTAAAAGAAAATGCTTTTAGAGTTTAAGCAACAGTTGGAATTTGTAGGTAATATCTGTCTTATTTTGTGTGTGTTTAGAGGTGTTCTAAGATCCCGTGGTAACAGGGCAAGTTTTCTACATTTTTAAGAGCCCTTAGAATGTGGGTATTTTTTCCTCAAGAAAAACTGATACGCATCCATACAGCTTATGACATTCTCTTCCTTTTGCACCTAGTCAACTTTTAATGGGCTGTTGTAGCAATTAGTTTGTGTCCAGATAATATTTCTTTTGGTGTCCCATAAAACAGAAATGAGAAAGAAAAAATGAGCAAAGAGCCTATTTGCCAGTCTTCAAAGACACCTGCATCTAGGCCAGTTTTCTGATGGTCCCTGTCTGTCATTAGCTGGTGAAGGAAGAAGGAAGCAGCTCCTGTCCTGCAACAATGTAAGCAACACAAGTGGAGACAAGCATCCAAGAATCTGGCAAAGAAAGGCATACTGGGTTTATTGCTTCTGTTTTCCATTGACTTCTACATAATGATGTCCCATGGATGTAGTCTTAGGCCTCTTTAATGTCTGTAATTATCAGCTATAACACCATGGTGAGCAACTGTTACAGGACTTCTCTGTTTTAACTTTAACTTATCGGGCTGTATTTGTATACAGGCCTCAGTGGGGAATTAGAGCCAGAGGGAATGTCTTCTTTGCTGTTTCTTTTATATTTATAAGGAAAATATGGACACTTTCTAGTGAATGCATAAATTAGTGTGTTTTTTTTTAAATTTCGCTCTAAACTTCAAGTTTTTACACCGCTGTGATAAAATCCTAGCAGATAGCACCCTCTTGATTGCACAATACAATAAAGCCAAGTTACAACAGCTGTTACTCTGGAATCATGTGGGAAACACTGCCATACCTCAAACCAACTCAACCGCAGAAACACTGTCATGAGACAGAGATCTGTGACAGACACATCAGAGTGTGCAGTCGCCACAAACCTGATCATCAATCACCACTTCTCTTTAAAAGACTCCTATTGTCTAGTAGATTACATATCTTAGGGCTATCAGGAGTTTTGAGCCATTTGCTCCAAAAATAACACTAGATTTTATGTTTTTAAAAAAAGTAGACTTTGTGTAAGAAATTGGGAGCGATTCTTCCTATTAGAGCACCCAAAACGGAATTTAATTAAATAATTTTTTAATTATACAAAAGTTTCTTGAATGGCTACCATTTATAATTGAAATATGTAGGCCCTCTTATACTTTAAAACCTCTTTTTAAAAATTTTGTAGGCTCCAACATTTGAGGAATTAAGCGTGATGATTCTTCATTTCTGCTCTTAGAAGGGCAGAGAAATTAAAGTGGTATAGACACCACTTCTCTGAGGGTCTGTCTCAGTGAGATGTGTGCTCCAGTAGTTGGGATATTATGCACACACTTTCAAGGTTCTCCGAAAACTCAAATTATTGGAGGATCTAAATTTCTTAAGTAATGGTAAACCTTATCCCAAGCTGCTTATTGCTCCAGCTTACAATGCACTCCCAAAGGAGGTAAGGGGTGGGCCCATTCCCCTTCAGTCACAGAAACAGAATATAAAGGAATCCTGAGACCTCTTTCAATTGCAGGCAGACCTCAAACAGGCCCATGGACACCCTTGCAAATTCTTTCATAAAGCATTAAATGGTTTTATTTATTAGGACAAAATGCCAGAACAATTACATTTGAGAGCCAAGCTCATGTTATTTCACCAAGATACCTGACCGTGAAGCATTCTTTTTCATATTTTCACATTGAAAAGGCAAATGTTTACCATTATGACTTAGAAATATTTCTGATTTTTTTTAGAACTTATTTTACAGGTATTACATTTGTACTTACCAAATAATGCCAGGTGGAAAGTTATTCTTTCTGGCATTCCCCAAAATAGCTGTGTTCATTTTGTATTAGCTCAGCACTTTCCTTCCCCAAATGATTAGCAAGAGAAACCATCGGGACAGTCCCCAGTATTAGAGTGTCCTCATCTGGCCCTTCTCTTCACTGTTTCCTTCCCTTTTTCCCGCCACAGAAAGCAAACACTAGGGTCCAACCCGTCTCCCACATCAGCACAGCTGGGGTTCTGAACAACATTGTCCTCAGTTGAGACACAAGAAGAGAGCCGACACAGTCTCCCTAAGGTGGTTACAATCCCCTTGGAGACAGGAGCCAGAGGTGGGCGGAGGAGCAAGTAACTAAATCAGTTGCTAAGTGAGTCCTGAAGTCTTGACCTTTTCTTGGAATTATGCCCTTAACCAAAATCCCCACATCTATGCATGGCAGACATAGCCAGTGTGTTCTGAATGGTAAATAATTGCTCGTCTGAAGAAAAAGAAGTAATTCTCTGTTCCATTTCCCTCCCTTGACAGTTTGGTATGAGACTGCTTCAAGTCATGATATAACCCGAATTTGCCTAACCCTAGACTGTCTTTTCATCCCCACTACCAACCATCTGGACATTTTATAGCCAATATATCATCAACCAAGCACAGACCAGTGGAAGCTCCTTTAAGCAATAAGACTATATAAACCAAACAAAACCCAAACACTGTGCCAAAGGACTAAGACACACTGGTACAAGCCTGAAATCCCAGCATTGGAGAGACCAAGGTAGGAGGATAATGAGTTCAGGGTCAGCCTGGGCTGTATAGCAAGTTCTGGCTAGCCTGAACTGCCTAGTGAAACCATTCTCAAAAAATAAAGTTCTAAATAAATGAAGCTTCAGAGAACATTGGTGACTGGAGGGTTGTGCATGCATGAACTTTCTCTGCGTCTAAACCAAATGTCTGGGTTTTTCAAGAAGCTAAGAAAGACGCTGAATGAATGCAAAATCAGTGGCATTCTCTACTCCCAAAATAGCATATTCTCTGGGCACAGAGACACTAATTCAGGACATCAAAATTTTTCATGGTTGAATTTTCCCTGGGCCTTCTTAATATGTAAGAATGCATTTCCTCATTCTTATCTACCAACAGTTTAAAAATAGGAAGGCTTTTGTGAATTGTTTTAATTGAAGATCTGAGAACAAGAGTTTAGAGGACTTTTGTTAGAAATTTCCCTACTGATCAGCATCAGAAGAGAAAGAACTCCTCCCCAAAGGAGCAGGAATTCAAAGGTAACAGCAGCAGCAGCAATAGTCCCACCATGACCAGTGAGTAGATCCTAACTCTGTTGTTGCACATAGCAGGAGAGCACCAGGTACTCCTGTAAGCCTGGTCAGACAACAGCCTTGTACAGCAGAAAGTACTGCTAGGAGAAGCCAACAGGCACTGGCTCCAACCGCACCAGGGTTCAGGGAGTGAGAAGATACACTAACTTCTTCAATCCCAGCCAATGGGTCTGGCTCCCACCACACCAGGGTTCAGGGAGTGAGAAGATACACTAACTTCTACAATCCCAGCCAATGGGTCTGGCTCCCACCACACCAGGGTTCAGGGAGTGAGAAGATACACTAACCTCTTCAATCCCAGCCAATGGGTCTGGCTCCCACCACACCAGGGTTCAGGGAGTGAGAAGATACACTAACTTCTACAAGACCACCTGTTCTCTGTGTTCTGCTCTACTTGTTACTGTTTTCTCCTCTCCTTGCTGTGCCCTTTCTTAAGAAAAGAATCTCCTTTTACATCTCATACTTCTAAACAATGCCTGATTTGAACTCTTTTTTCCCCTTTTTGCTATGTTGTCAAGCACCTTTAAAAAAAAAAAGTTTAGCTAGCAGTTTTGTATGGCAAGTGCTTTTATCTGAAGAGTCATCTTGACAGTCTGAGAGTCTTTTTGCTTGTTCTTTTGATACAGCGTCTCATGTTGCCCACCCAGGCTTTGAACGCATTATGTAGCAGGGGCTGGCTTTAAATTTTTGATGTCTTGCCTATAAATTCTGGATTATAGGTGTGTGTTGCCATGCCTGGACACATGTTGAGATCTACCAGCTGACTCTCAGGGGTCCCACTCACTAAAACATCATCTTAAAAAGATGCCCTTGCTTTTAGCCAAGAGTTAGTGAGATGCATGATTCCTGTTCCTCAACTCAGGGTTGAGTGGCTCACCAGGAAGAACACTTCAGAAACTATTATTGGTTGGATAAGTCAAACTCAGCTTAGTAAATGTTGCCATACAAAACCGGCAATCTAAGCCAATCCATGGATCCTACAGTGGAAGGAAAGAACTGACTTCATACAAGCTGTCCTCTGACCACTCCACCTACACACACTCACACACATGAGCATGCACATGCACGCGCGCGCACACACACACACATACACATACACACATGCACAATGAATAAAATTTAGCAAGAATTCCCACCCTTTCTCCTTCCTAGACTTGCTAGGTGATCCTGGCCATACCCTTGAACTTCCGTCCATCCTTCTTCAGTGCTTGACATGGAGTTGCTTTATCCACGTCGAAAGACAATTGTGAGCATGATGAATTCTCGACTGTGCAACACTTTGATGACCAACTATAAATTCCAAGGTCAAAGGAGCCTCATAAAAAACTGATTTGGCTTGTGGGTATAAGTTGCATTTAAAAAGTACTATAGAAACCATGTAGCCATGCACACGCATGGAGACTTAAGGGACATTGCTGAATCATTGCTTAACTATGACACAGAAAGACCTCAGGCAGATAGGCTGTCAACGGAGGGAAGTGGAACCCAGCGGAAACCTAGAGAAACTGGAAATTTTAGTGTAAATCCCTGAATCCTCACCTGGCCGTGACCTGTGGCTCACAGTATACAGTCTCAGACAGCCAGTAAATGTAGCTGGACTGGCTTACAAATCAACCGCACACAAAAACGTTGTGCTATAGAGGCCCTGCACCTCTACCCTACGGTCCCACTCACGGTAATGTCGGAAACTTTAAAGAACATTTCTCTCACCACAGTATTATTTTCCTCTCATCTGTAAAATCACTGTCAGTTAATCAGAGAAATTATGTTTAAAAGTTGAGTAAAGACTGGAAGAAGGTAATAAAGACTGGGCCCCCGAGTGTTCGCACGCAGCACCCATTTGCACGTCTCTGGTCCAGATGGAAATGCGCTGTAACAACACGCCTGCTAAGACACTTTGTCCTGTTTCCCAGGCTCAGCTGATACAGTCCATGGGGGCTGGCTTCTGAGAAGGCTGTGACGGTGTGGCGGTTCCTCCCGAGTAGGCCAAGACACTGTTCTCGATGCTGCCAATTCTCAGCTTTGCTTTGTCGGCTTCTTTTCCCCTTTGAAGTGGACACGGAGACGGTCTCCCCGTGAGCTAGTTAGGACTTCATCCCTGTGGAACGCCACCAAATTTCACTCTCTAAAAGCAAGAGCATGTAAACTGGAATGAAAGAAGGAAATGATATATGTATGCCTATTATTCTTTTGTGGATGTCTTTCATTTACCTAAAGTTATATTAGAAACCAGATTGATAAATAAAAGATTCGAAATAGTTTTAATTATCCTAAAAGCAATTCTTTGTGTTTTATGCCAATTGGGTTATTTTAGGGTTAATTTCCAGCCTTCTGCACATGTGCAGAAGTAGATGTCTACTGAGAATATGTCTGCCCCGAAAGCTGCGGAGAAGTAGACAGTCCTCAAAGACAGGTCTTGTTTGGATCCATGGTTAACCTCCACTTGCTGGTATACCTTCCCTTACCATTTTGCCTAAAGTAGCTTAATGGATATTACCTTCATAGTTGGGGTCAATTTATAAGCATCTTGATAAATTGTGCTTAGAGTCAATTTGTCTCTAAAATATATTCTGACCTGTATCTGGAAAGTGGGCAATACTGGACGGTGGCCAGATGGATCCAGGCCAATAAACTGGCTCAGAGGCCTTGGGCCACATCTACAGCTGCTAATCTGGCAAGCACATCCCATGTGCATTAAAAGCTAAACCATCCCCATTTGCTAGTCTTCTGTTGCCATGGGAAAGCCATTTCCGCTTATTCAGTTATCAGTGTGGATCTATATGTGCACCAAGGATATGTGAATTCCAGCCTAAAGCCAGCTTCCCTGCTCTACGCTGTTCCCCAAGGCCAATCAACAACAAAAGCCCTCCGAGTGCTTGGAAATCATCTCGATAAGTGGAGATTTGTAGCGACTCCATTTGCTAAACATGACCAACAGGGACAAGTGCAGAGGGGCCGTCGCACAGTCTCCAGAGAAAAGGAAGTCAGCACTAGAGATGTGCAGGATGATTTGGAGAAGTATGAAATGCCAGCTTTAGGGCTTTGGAGCCTCGGTATGCTTGCTTCTTTCCCATCCCACTGATGACAAACCTTGTCTACGTGGCACCAGTAAATTCCAGTAGAGCATCGACTTCACTTCATATAAGACAATATTTGCTAGAGAGGTGGGAGCTAACGGAGATGGAAAGAAGAATGGGAGAAAGCACTTCATGTTGAAGAAAATAGATGACAAAGTTACTTTTGGCAGTTACGATCTGCACATGCAAAAAAGAGGAAAATGCAGAGCTGTGTTTTGAGCAAGAGTCTCTTTCCTCCCAAATAAGTCTTTGTATAAAAATTACATCACATTACAGAAGAAATTACAGTGGCCATCATCATCATCTGTCATTGCTCTGAGAACTACAAACTCAGTGAGACTGGAATTAAATAATCCCGGTACCAGGATTTCCCTCTCTACCTGCAATCCCTCCTTCCTGAACATAGCAACATGCTTCAGAGGCACACAGCTTGAAGCAAGAAAGGGATGTGAATTTCCTTTCCTGGCCTATCTGTTCACCTTATTCAGCATCTGGGTATATAGTAAGCAAGACTCCTAGGACAGCAAGTTAACTGCCATCCATGCCAGACAATCACCAAAGGAAAGAAATGTGAGACAGCACAGCCATTTCTTCCAAAAAATATAAAGCCAAGATTATAAGACCACTGATGACCTGAACAGATAAAAACTGAGAACTGAACTTACTTTGTCATCAAAACAGGGAAGGGGGAAAACACAAATTTTAAGCATAGAAAAATAAATCCTAAAATAGAGTTTGAGGGCAATTCTTTATATCGTGAGGGTTCTGAGTGGGAAAAACAAACTGTTGTCCTACAACCTAGTATATTTGAACCAGATACAAGCTAAGAGACAAATAAAGGGGAAAATACTTCATGTCACAACTACTAAGGATTATTGTGGGTAAATATATACATATATTCATGATGTCTTCAAAATAGCTGATTGTCTCAACAGTCACCTCGCTATATGGATCTTCAGGGCAGTCGAGACTATTAGTGCCTATGAAACACTTAGCACCATCCTAGGACTGAGCTAACAAGGTGATGTAGCCCTGATCTCACAAAACCTGTATCTTGGAGGAGAAAGAACAGAAGCGTATAAACTAATGCACAATAAAACACTAAGGGATTTGAACCCACAGCCCTGAAATAGAGAGTGTGATGGGGTGTGGAGGGGCCTTCTCAAGGAAGGCAGTAGGTTGACCACTGAAGGGAAGTGAGGGGCCAAGGGAGTGGCCAGTGTAAGAGACTGAAGGGGGAAGGAACTAGAGGCTCAGAGCCCACAGGTCAGTGCACAAGGAAAGAGAACAAAAGGAGGAGCCAGAGACTCCAGAAACCTGCTCTATAAGCTCTTAGTACAGCAGAATCCAAACAACTAGAAAACTGTGTGTGTGTGTGTGTGTGTGTGTGTGTGTGTGTGAGAGAGAGAGAGAGAGAGAGAGAGAGAGAGAGAGAGAGAGAGTCACTGCTCTCCAGGGAAGTAGAGTCAGAAGGCTGGAGAGAGACAGAACGACAGGGAGAGGAAGAGATTTAGGAAACAAAGATCATGGGTTCTGGTTTCCTATTTCAGAGTAGGTTAAGTACAGTATAGTAGAAGCTGCAAGGAGAACATGCATGAGCAAGGAAGGCACAGGTAATACAAGGTCAATCAAGGAGCAATGTCAATCAATGAGCAATCAGTCAGTCAAGGAGCAATCAATATTACAAATAGTACATGCGCAAAGGTCATGTGAAAGGAGAGGTTGAGAATGTTCCACACATGACCGACCTGAACGGCCACCCAAGGGCAAGGTCTGAGATGCTTCTTCCCCACAGTTAGCACACAGAACCCTGCAGGAGGGCAAAGAGGAAGAGTGTGTCTGTCCTCTGCTCCCATGTGCGGTTGCAGAGGTGCTGGCCCGAGCAGGATGTAGCAAACAAGTCTACTTGTGAGCATGGATGGAGAAACATACATCAGATGTAAAGTTTTATGTCTGAGCCGGTGCCTCTAGAGCCTGAAGAGCACTCCTGCTTGTAAAGCGATGTTTCTGAAGCTGGACCACTGGGCAGATGTCGCTTGTTATTCATCTCGTTGTCAATTAAATGTTCCTGGCTAAATCACAGATCTGGCTCGAAGCACGCCCTGGGCTTTGTTAGAAAAAAAAAAATACAAGATGCTTCTGCCATATTTTTCCTGCTGATCAAGTTATCACTCCTCTAAATTAAATTTACAAAGCTCATTCACTTTTATTCCAAGCAGTAACCATGGCATTCTCTAAATCATTGCCAGTGTAGCAGATATATTGATCACTGCCAGGCCCGTCATTAGGAATCTCAGTTTAATCACTGCTGGAGCGAGCTCTGAAGTTTAATTAGTATCCCCGTCTGGTGTTGTAAAATACAAGCCTGCGACATATGGGAAAGAAAACTGAGCTAATGTGAATCTAAAAGACACGAAACTGGCAGTGAGCGTGAGCAGATAGCTGAGCGGGCTCTGCTTCCTGGATGCAGTGTGCAACTGCTTCCGAGTGACATGCCGTCGCACCTGGATGCAGTGTGCAACTGCTTCGGAGTGACATGCCATCGCACCTGGATGCAGTGTGTGACTGCTTCGGAGTGACATGCCATCGCACCTGGATGCAGTGTGTGACTGCTTCGGAGTGACATGCCATCGCACCTGGATGCAGTGTGCGACTGCTTCGGAGTGACATGCCGTCGCACCTGGATGCAGTGTGCAACTGCTTCCGAGTGACATGCCGTCGCACCTGGATGCAGTGTGCAACTGCTTCCGAGTGACATGCCGTCGCACCTGGATGCAGTGTGTGACTGCTTTGGAGTGACATGCCATCGCACCTGGATGCAGTGTGTGACTGCTTCGGAGTGACATGCCATCGCACCTGGATGCAGTGTGTGACTGATTTGAATGAAAATATTTATTAGCTCCACTCAAGAAGACAACTGGTCTTTGGAGCAATGGAGAGGGAACAAACGACAGGCATTGGGTCTGGTGGCAAGGTTACGTGGGGACATGGATTCCTACGGTTGTCATCACTGGGCACAATCACTGATGAAGCTTTGAGGGGCATGGTCTGGAGAAGCCAGCTTGCCTCCAGGACCACATCTCTAGGAAGGGGACTGCAGGTGCAGCCAGGTGTGTAACTGGGGCCGCACATGCCAAATCCTTCACAAATGAGTCAAAACACGAAAAATTGTCTTCATATTTCTCACCTTGAAGGTACCAGTTTTGATTCACAAAGACTCAGTGCTCTCAGAAGTGGAGATTTGCTGAGGGTTCAAGGCTGACCCCCCCCCCCCCCGCCCCTGCTGTCATCAGGCCCACACCAGCTACCTCTAGGAAGAAAGGAAAACTCGGTCACACTCCATAGGCACCTGCATATGCAGCCTGTTTGCTGCAGTCTTAGGCAGCCTTGGTGTCTGTTCTGGGGCTGCGACAGAATACCCTGACAAAGGCAACTTAGGGGACAGGGGTTTATCTTAGCTTACAGTTCCAGGTTGCAGTCTGGCAATGTTGGTGGAAGGAACTTGAAGTAGCCAGCCGTGGTCATAACCAAGAGCAAAGGGAATGGATGCATGTGTGCTTGTGCTCAGCATGCTTCCTCCACTCTCCTACAACTCAGGATCTCTTGCCTAGGGACTGGTACTACCTACACTGCCTAGATCTTCCCACCTCAACGATCCCCTCTAGGCATGGCCACAAGGCCAACCTGATCTGCACAATCCCTCATTAGGGTTCTCTTCCCAGATGATCCAGACTGTGTTAAATTAACAATTAAAGCTCACCATCACATATGCCCCCTCTCCCTCATCTGTTGAATCCAGAGCTCCAAGGTGTATGGAAAGCTCCTGCCATCTTCCAGTCCTGGATCTCTCTCATGCTCCGTCGATCTGCTCTACCTAGAACACATCTGTGGCTTTTCCTCCTTCTGGAAGGGCTCAGAAGCAGGCCTTTAACCCCCAGACAACATGTAAAGTGCCTTGAGTATGCAGCAGCCTTTTGTCTTACAGACATCCTTCCCTGTGCTCTCCTGTGGAGCAGGTTTTCTCCCTGGTGCCATCTCTGGGGTTTTCAAAATGTCCTTCCTTCCACCTCCCACAGCCTGACTGCTGCTGAGTAGGCCTAGCTAGAGAACTTGTGGGGAGTATTTCAGAACGGAAAGGTGAGTTCATCAAAGAAGAGAGAAACTTTTCCCATGGCCTTCCACCCCAACCCACATAGACAGAAAACTCCCGGTCATTACAGACCTCTACACTGGCTATATCGAATGCCTTGGAGGAAAAGCAGGAAGGACAGTGGTGGCACGTGTCTTTAGTTCTAGCACTGGAGAGTCAGGCAGGCAGATCTCTGAGTTCAAGGTCAGCCTGGTCTACACAGTGAGTTCCAGGACAGTCAGGGCTACACAGAGAAGCCCTGTCCTCTATGAAAAGAGTAGGAAAGATTTTCTACCCTGGTTCCCTGCTGAGCAGAAGTCAGTGTGGATGGGAGGTGTCAATTACTTTTACCCAGAGATGCCACATTGCCTGGCCATGGTGTCTTCTGTACCCGGGCTCCCGTGGGGCAGAGAACTAGAGAAGAATACAGACGACACTCCCAACACAACATGACGTGTTCCAGTCCCTGCTGGAAAGCAGCTTGGATTCCAAGATTTGAGAATGAAGTTGAGCCAGGCCCCTGCCTGGAGAACAGCTGAGATCCATCCATGATAAACCACGAGAGACTGTCTGTACAGGCACTGAGATACCAGACCTGGGGCATGCTCCTCTGTCCATGAACCTCACTTGCAAACACACAGGCATGCACAATATCAATTTCAAGAGGGCAAGCCTGGCAAACCCAGTGCAGGCCCTAAGTATAAAATGAGAGTAGGGTCCTTCTGGCACAGGGAAATGCCCAGACAACCCGGAAGATGACCACAACTCCCTTGTCTCACAGTCCCCTGGCCCCTCTAGTCCAGCCTCTCTCTCTCTCTCTCTCTCTCTCTCTCTCTCTCTCTCTCTCTCTCTCTCTCTCCTTTGCTTCAGCTATAGAGTTTCCCTGGATCCTGTCACTCTGAGGACGGGGACCACTGCCCATGGCCTTGAACCCACCCTGGACACAGGATTTGCTGTCCTTTCCCCTCTCTGGGAACCTGTCCTTTGTGTTCTTGCCTGCTGTCCCACCCCTCACACCTTGCTCCCACCCAGACTTGAAAACCAGCTACAGGCCTCCTTCTGACTGACTCTTTCTTCGTGGAAACAACATCCCTCTCCTTCTGGAGCCTCAGATGAGTGCTTCAAAGACAGTGTGAGGGCTGGAGAGATGGCTCCTTAGTAAAAGACACTTGCTGCTCTTGCAGAGGACCCATGTCAAACTCTACCGCATGGTTTCCCAGTCTGCCGCCGGTCTGCACTGAATAGACTGAGTAGCTACACTAGGTGCAACAGAGATAAGTCCGACCTTCAAAGAGACAGAGAGCAACCAGAATGCCAGGGGTCTCTGTTTCATCCCTCACAGAAAAATTATCCAGGGGATAACCTGATAGTAGGCAATCCACTCTCAGTGTGCTGCTGTCCCCGGAGCTGGTTTATTCTGATGGCAAGAGCCCTTTATTAGGTCTTTATTAGGATAATTGCTCAAGCTACATGGGAGATGAAGCTCAACCAAGAACATGTAGGCCTGGTAGCCCTTCAAACAGAGAAAGAGGGGTTGCTTATATTGAAAGACCCCAGCTTAGCTGCTCTAATGCCATTTTGCAAAGCCCTTCACACAAACAAATGTAAGTTCAAGGTAAAGTCAGTACTCCTAGGTGGTCAAACAGGATATCTGTGGTCAGACACCAGGCCTAGGAGGGGAACGAACAGTTCTGGGAAAACTACATGTTCCCTAGATAGGGCCAAGTCTGCTATTAGTATCAGACCTTCATGTCTCCGGGGAACATGTCCCCTAAATGAACCCATCGCCTCATTTGAATTGACCAATGAGATCCCTGTAACCATGCATTGCTTCTGTATGCCTGCTTTTGCCACCCTTTTCCTATAAAAAGACCTTCTCCCAGCCTGCAGGCGCGCAAGTCCTCTGAAAGGACTTTGCCGCCCACAGGTACCTGTGCCCACCCAATAAACCTCTTGCTAATTACAGCCTGTGGTCTCGACTGTTCCTTGGGTTAGGGGTCTCCTCCTGAGGGAAGGACCACTCTGGGGGTCTTTCAATATAGGGAAGGTTACCTGCGTTGGTTCCCATCCAGATCCTCCATGCAAAACAGGAAATAAAGCTTGCCCACAGTGTCCTGTCCTGGCTGGCTGAGTCTGATCTGGCAGACTGGGGCAAGGAAGTGTTCAGGAAGCTGACTTTAGCCTGCATCCATGAGAATAGGATGTATTTACAGCTGCTGTGTTTGTAACTCCAGGGCTGGGTAAACTCTGCATCTTCATTTGTGTTCTTGTTTGGCTTTTCTATAAAAACACACAGTAGGGATGCTCTTTGCAGGGCCCCTTACTTGATTTGATCTGGTCATCCTTTCGTAGACTATCTGCAACTATCCCAAAGCTGCCTCATGAAAACCCTGCTGTTCAGTCATGCCCAGTTTAGCCCTTCTCTACTTCCAGATAAGATGTCATCAAACTCAAGAATCACAAATGTCCTAGTGTTCTTTCTGTTGCTGTGAGAAATAAAACACCCTGACAAAAAGCCACTTATGGCAAGAAAGAGTTTATTCAGTTCATAATTCAAGCTTATATAATTTAAGTTCATTGTTAAGAAGAAAAGTCAAGGCAGGGACTCAAACAGCTAATTCCATCACATCCACATTCAAGAACAGGTAACAACTAAATGCACTCCTGCTGCCTGCTTTCTCACTCATCTGCCTTTCTACGCATGCAGTTCAGGCCTAGCCTATGGCAACCCATGTGGTCTGAGTCGATGAAGAAGATAACCCCCACAGACAGACCCACAGTTCCTAAGTGCTGTACTACATGAGTGCATACAGGGTTTCTAACGAAGCCTCCTAGGATTCCTTTCTATGAAGAAGGTACTGCTTCTGTAATAACTTCTAAGGTCTCCTGACAGGCTTCAAATTAGAAAGTTCTTTCTGTTCTTTTATCTCCTGGCTGTGTGTGTTGTATTTGTGCTCACTAAGTAGGGAATCTTTGGTTGTACCTTCTATATCAGTTTACCCAGCCATCCAAGACTAAGATCACTCTTCTTGAGATTGCCCTGGTCATTGGCAACCGACTCCACCTGGAACTAAGCTTTAAATGTGATCAGGTACGCTCTTCTACTTGAGAACTTCATACAGGTTTATTTGTCAAAGGGCCAGAAAGTCTTCCTTTGAGGGCCAGTGTCCAGCTTCAGTTAGAACACTGATAATCTCCATATTTGAAAATCTCTCCTCAGACCCTATCCTAATTATTAGCTAGTATCTGACTGTGGTTAGATGGCAAATTCTGTCTTACCTGAATGCAAATGGCAGGGACAGGGACCAAGAAGACAGAAGAACGGAAAGTAGTGAAAGTCAATAACATGTAAAATTAATATTCCATAGCAATTATAATTCAGGAATAATAACAATAAAAAAGAACCTTTTTCCTGAAGAGAAAGAGGATATGGTGTCCGCTGGGACTAGACCTAAGTTGCTGATTCCTTGGAGGCAATTTAATTAATACCAACTACTGAAGTGAAACTTATATTTGAAAAATAGCTGCAGAAGTCCATCTGGGGTGTGTGTCGGTTCCTGAGTTCAAATCTTAGTACACGAGACTATGTATTCCTCCATCTGGGTTGTGTGTCAGTTCCTGAGTTCAAATCTTAGTACACTAGACTATGTCTTCCTCCATCCTCTCCCAGATCCAGAAAGAGAGACAGCAGCATTCTTCAAACAATATCTGGTGAGGAAGCCACAAGGTGCATGTTCATCCTACTGAGTCTGTTGGGCCATTTTTAGTGACATCCATGTGCTCACCTTGAATAAAATGCAACTCACACCTTCTTCCTGCCTCTCTCCTTTCCTTGCCTCTTTGAGATTCTACAGTCAAGATGCTAAAGGCACACATGGTGATGTCTGTCACCCACATTATAGTTTCTTCTATGGATACATGCTCCCATCTGGAATGCACATACCCTGTCTTCCCAGGAAGGTACGCACATAGCCAGAGGTGAATCTTCCAGTCATGCTTGTCAGAAGCACAGGGTTTAATGTATGGAAATGATATAAATATGAGAATATGAAAATATGCTTTTCATCATTTTGTCTTGGACTCCTACTCAAGTATATCCTCAAAAGCTGGAAGAAGAAATTATTTGCCTCAACCAGAGCCCAACTATCAGTCCTGAGACAACAGCAAAGATTTATAATGACAATTTTTCTTCCCAAAGTCTCTATGGGGAGTGCTGAAGCTATGTGAGATCAAGGGCAAGTGGGTAACTAAGTCAATAACCAGGAAAGAAGCCAGCATGTTGCTTTGTGACTTAACGCAAAAGCTCTGATGAGATAACTAGATTCCCAGAACCCTCTTCAGTGGAAGCCTCACTCCACGGTTTTCAATGCAATTCTGCAGATGTGTACGAAGCATCCACTGTGTGCCAGGCACCATGCTAGGCCCTGAAGAGGGGACAGAAGGATGGGAACTGTGACACAGCATTATAGTCACCCACATTATAGTTTCTTGATTGGCTTGCCAACTTGGTGGACTCCACAATCACCATGGAGCCAAAGTCAGCATGTGACACATTGTGTGGCAGCCCTAGCAAATAGAACCAGTCAGAGGACAAGCAACACATCTACCCGTGAATATGGAATCAAGGCACACAAGCCTGACTACTAAGTAGGACCAAAGCCCAGGAAAGTCAGTTGCAAATTATTAACAGTTGCAGGAAGTGGAAGAGAGCCATTCCCGCAGAAGAGATGTGTAGGATCCCCATGATGAAAAGCTGAAACCCTACCAAGCAACAGGGAGTGCATTCAGATGCACATTCAAGGCTATTAGCTCACACTGTGGGCAGGAGCCCATTCAATAAGTGTAGTAGGAGCTGCGGGCTGTGTTCCTGCTGCCCCAGCTCCTGGTCGCCTGGTTAGCTTATGCCCTGAAATAACAACACACAAATTGTATTAATTAAAACACTGCTTGGCCCATTTTATCTAGCCTATTCTAGGATAATTCTCACGTATTAATTTAGCCCATTTCTAATCTGTGTAGCACCATGAGCTGCGCTTACAGGGAAAGATTCAGATTGGTGGCTGACTGCATCGCATCTGGCCCAGAGAGAGGAAGCATAGTGTCTGAGCTCACTTCCTCTTCCTCCCAGCATTCTGTTCTGTTTACTGCTCCCACCTATGTTTTAACCTATGAGGGCCAAGCAGTTTCTTTATTATAATTAACCAATGACCTTCCTCCATCATTTCCCCTTTTTCTGTTAAAACAAAAAAAGGAAGGCTTTAACTTAACAGCAAAATTATATATAACAAAACAGTTATAAAGCAAGAATTACAGTTACAATATTTACATCTACTTTATCTTTTGTCATAACAATGGAAAACTATAACTATCTATATATTCTTTAACTCCATCAAAGACTCCAGACGGATATAATATTACCTAAGTAAATGAGAAGTAAGCATCTTACAAAACTCTAGAAATCACAGAGACATCTCACTGCCTGGACAGTCACCCAACATTCCTCTGTACCATTGGGGCATCCATCTTTGGCCTACAGGCCCATAGTTTTCAGCAGACATTTCCATGAAACAGGAAATTTCGAAGACAGTCACTATCTGCTGTGTCCTGCAGAATGTCTTGCACACTCTTTCATGAATCAGGAACCCCAAAAGATCATCTCACCTTTAGGCAAGTTCAGTAGTCCTTTCTCTGTGGGTTCTCTGTGTCCAGTTTATGCAATAGTCCAGGCAAGAACAGTTTCTTGCCCAAATGGCTATCAAACTCCATAAAGATCCTCTTCGATGCCCATCTTCTTCTTGAAGTAGATTGGTGTTTCCAGGAGCAGAGTGTCTCATTGTCATGAAAAGTCCTAAGTTATTAAAATATTTTAAATGTCATATTCTATAATCTTTGAAACATATGAAGAATGCCTATCTAAAAAATATCTATGTACATCTAGAAAATCTAACTAACATAACTACAAGCTTGACTATTAGCGATGATTATCCATTAACAACCTATATTCATTACATTTTTAAGTGAACTACCCAATCACAATACCTTAATCAAGATCAGAAATACATATACATATAACAAAATTGACCTTAAACCTCTATCAATAAAGCAAAATCTATACTAATGCAAATTATTCATATCTATAGCATATCCGCCTTTAAATGTAAAAAAACATTTATAAACAATATATGGGAACATCGGTGCAGTTATTTCTCTCCAAACTGCTTCTTGTTGAATTGGGGCATTGTAATTTAGGCCTTTTATGGTATAACCTGTGTGCCAGGGTCATCTCAGTTGGCAGTTGAGTGAAGTAATTTTTTGAGGGTGTTCACAGCAACCTTTCAGGAGGGCGTGGTCCATCATACTATGTTGTAATAGAAGCAATCCATAGTGTCTCATCCTCTGTGAAAACAAAAGAAACTCTTTTCCAAAGTATCATATCCTTAGATCCAAATTCTGAAGTCAAGGTATTTTCAAAATATCTATGTTGGATTAGTTCAGCAGCATTTATAAACAAATATCTTTTAGCAGATGTTGCTCCTTCCTCACCATTAAAACAATTCAAAGAGAGCATAATAGCATATTATCAAACAGTATCAAAATTCTCTGTTTATTTTCCATCTTTGTGCGGCTTTATTTTAACTTCTATTTTGTTTATTTTTACTTTTGTTTTTTGCTTTTTGAGACAGGTTCTTTGTATCTTTGACCTGGAATAACTCTGTAGACCAGGCTGTCCTTGAACTCTCAGAGATTGGCCTGTCTCTGCCTTCTAGGCATTGGGATTAAAGTCGTGTGCTACCACACCTAGAAATCACAGAGGTCAATCTCCCTCTGCCTCCCAAGTGTTGGGATTAAAGGTGTGTACTACCATACCCGACAACTCTCTTCCTTTTTTTTTGTTTTTTACTTTAAGAACTTCAACTTTTAGTCTGCATATATTTTCAACACACTGTAAATCATTTAAAAGTTTTCTTTGTTTTTGAATCTCTTTTTACTGTATCTCTCTCTCTTTTTCTGACCACATAAGCCTTTAAATTACAGAGCAATATGGATAGGATTAAAGCCGTGGCTTTGGCAGCTAGATCCAGCCCATTCCTTAGCTTTCCAGCCTCATGGCAGATGTACCAGTTGTAGCCATGTTTATTGCCACAAGTCTATGGCGTTTCAAGGTCCCTTCCAGCAAGTAAGCTTCAACAGCATGTGCTTGCAAGCCACATGAACCGCCTGCATGAAAGAGTCAGAGTTTGCCCTGGCAGGACAGACCAGAAAGCTGGCATTTTCCAACGGTGCAGCTTTTTTCCTGCTATGGCTGAAAACCGAAAAGCAAGTGTTCAGCTTTTCATCAACACCATTTAAGTATTTCATGGCAGGACCTCTTAAAAGAGCTGCAAGCTTTGCAGCTAAAGCTGAGTCAGGAAGCCTCTCTTAGATGAGAGCGCTTGCTTGCCTCTAGCAAGCAGAGCAGACCCGAGAAATTGCTACTACCAAGAAAACATGCTTTACTCTTTCCCAAGCTTTCTGAGGCTTTCAGTGGATTCAATTGTCCACACGTCTGGGTGCCATTCTGTAGTAGAAGCTGCAGGCTGTGTTCCTGCTGCCCCAGCTCCTGGTTACCTGGTTAGCTTATGTCCCGAAATAACAACACACAAATTGTATTAATTAAAACACTCCTTGGCCCATTTTATCTAGCCTATTCTAGGATAATTCTCACGTATTAATTTAGCCCATTTCTAATCTGTGTAGCACCATGAGCTGCGCTTACCAGGAAAGATTCAGCATGTCTGACCTGGTGGCTGACTGCATCGCATCTGGCCCAGAAAGAGGAAGCATAGCATCTGAGCTCACTTCCTCTTCCTCCCAGCATTCTTTTCTGTTTATTCCTCCCACCTATGTTTTAACCTATGAGGGCCAAGCAGTTTCTTTATTATAATTAACCAATGACATTCCTCCATCAAATAAGCATCACTGTGACCTCTTAGATAGATCTCAAAACTACAGACCTGACCCAAAAGCCTGAATGAAGAGTCAGATGTTATCTCCTGATTACAGGAATCCAGGCCTCAATACTTCAAGTTGCAGTTTATTTTGGCCGATGGTTCCAGAGAAGGAATTATCCATAAGGATGGGGGAGGCATGGCAGCAGAGGCCTGACCAAGAAGCTGAGAGATCACATTTCCATACACAACAATCCTGGCAGAGTTGTCTGTCCCACGAGAGTGAGTAGATACATGTCAACTTCTAAGGAAAATGGCATCCCCAAAGTGTGCTGTTGCACTCTGTCCTTGTGGTAGAAAAGACAATTATGTGCACAGTATATAAAATACACACAACCCTACATGAGCGCACACTTCCATGTGAACTGCAATGACGCCCTCCTTGAAGAGGCAAGCTGCTGACTAGGATAGATGGATCAGCTAGGCAGGACAGAGATAAGATGGCTTCTGATAAGGAAGGCCCAGGACAGCCCCATCACTGACTCCACTGAAAGATGTTAAATCTGATGGTTAAACTTGGCTTTTCCAGACAGAGCAGCAAATTAAACATTTTTTTTTCTGGACACAGAATAGTGAAAGTTCACATAAAAGCCTCATTCCTGTGATTTTTGTCTATAAATGTCAAACAGGTCTCACTGACTTGGGTCCTAGCTGAAGGCTCAGCAGAGTGGCACCAGAAAACAATGGAGCTGTCTGCTCCAGTGTCCCCTGGCAATCATGCAAACCAGACACTCATAACTATTTAGCCTCTCCCCCTACCCTGGGACGTTCTACAACTTGTACGAACCTGAGCCATCTGGAGAACAGAGGTCTCGCCCCTCCTTTCTGCAGGCCCCAACACATCTGAAGGAGCCATCGTGTGGCATCAGCTGGCCTGGGAAACTGACATGCTTCTGGCTTTCACAGGGTCTGAAGGGATTCAGGATGAAAGATGTATCCACATGATCTATGACAGATATGGCTTCAGAAAATGTCTGCGTTAATATTTAATATGATTTGAATAACTGTCCTGTTTGTCTCACTTAGCGTGGCAGGCACCAGTGGGCCCCTGCATGTCTCCCTGGGTGTTTGGCAGAATGAAGCTTATAGAACATGCTCAATCAGCAAGATATTCAATAATGCAGACACAGGATTCAGATCTGCTTTGAGAAATTACATTCGACTTGTTATACATTGCTCAGGGAGACCCCAGAACGCTGGGTACACTGAATGCATTTTGTGTGTGAGAGTAACAAGAATGACAGAAATATACCTGCAAGGTTTAGAGCTTGTGCTAATAGCAGGAAATAAGAGATGATAAAACAGTTAAGACTGTCATAAAGAGCATTGTTAAACTACGATGCTCACATCCCAGTTTGGGCCTCAAGGACAGGAGTAAGGAGCCCATCTTCTTCCAGGGCTGCCACTTCCTTCCCCACTGTCCTCTCCCATCACCCCCACTGGGCAGAACCCAGAGCCTATAGCTGATCTCTGTAATTTACATATTTCTCAAGGAATCCTTGCAGAGGTCCACATGCACTGTGTGCTCCATTCCACAGGTCGTATCAAGCAGATCTTTAGAAAGGCAATTGCCCATATTACTGTCCTAATATTCCTGAAAAGTGTTTAGCCCAGAGATGGGAGGGAAGAGGTCCTCTGGAGCAGTGTAAGGCAGATGAACAGAAGGAAAAGTGAGTCAGATCTTCATCCTTGGTTGAACACCTGTCCTAAGTACCTAAGAGGCCCCGGTCATGGGGAAGTTAATGTCCAAACCTGTGAGAATCGTCCCCCCACCTTGGAAAGGCACAAACACCAGGATATGGCACTGGGCTCTGTTAGTATTTTCCACATCTGGGGGCTACCACTCAGGTCATCCAAGTACACAGGCAGTGCCTGAGGGCCAGTGCCACCCAGGTGCTGACCCCTAGGTTCCTCTTTCGTCTCAGCTGTGGCCATGCCCTGGGTGTAGCAAATTTCATTCTCTGACCCCTCCTCTTATGACTTGAATGCGAAATGTGTCCCTCACAGGCTCATGTCTTTGGACAATAGCTCCAGCTGTTCAATAATGCCCAAAGAGATCCAGATGCTGGTGATGGTCAGAAAGAGTCCTGTCCCCATGCGGACTCACGCTAGACAGGGAAGCCTATTGGAAGGGAGACTTAAGGGACTGTGCCACAGGAGTTAGGGGCACGTAGCACCTACCCACCAGCTCTGTGCCTGCCCGGGATGCAGCACCAGCTCTCACCCATGACCGCCTAGGCCATAATGGAAGCCTTCTCTGTGGCACATTTTTCTGAAACTCTTGCTGGCAGCAGCAATCCCTTTGCCATAACTGGGTATCTCTCCACCGGCATTCTCCAGAGCAACAGAACCAAAAGATACATGGAAAGACGTCCATTAGGAGGCTCACAGAACTGGAAGCTGAGAGGTTTCACAGTCTATGGTTTGCAGACTGAGGCCCAGTAAATACAAACTGAGACCAGAAAGCTGTGGATAAGGCCCATTCCACGTCTGAAGACCTGATGAGCAGAGGTGCTGATGTCTGAGGTAGACAATGGTACCAGCCCTCACTGTTCTGCTCTGTCCTGGGCCCCCACCATGGTTGTCATTATGCAGTTTGCTGATACAAACATTGTAGGAACAACCCCACAGACATAGCCAGAAAGGTTCCTTAGCTAGCCATGTGAGCATCCCTTATTCCAATTAAGTTGATACCCAAAATTAGCATCATAGTCTCTGTCTGTAATGGAAGATGAGACACTCTCTCACTGATACACTTCCCTTGGACAATAGTCTCTGTCTGTAATGGAAGGTAAGACACTCTCTCACTGATACACTTCCCTTGGACAGAGAGGCAGAACGTGGCCCCTTAGGGAATGGGTGCAGATGTGGGATTTCCCTCTGTATGCTGTGATTACCATTAATGAATAAAGAACTTCTTTGAGCCTATAGCAGAGCAGGGTGGGGCGGAGCAGAGCTAGGTGGGGAGGACTGGACTGAATGCTGGGAGAAAAAAGGACAGGGTTAGAGAGAAGTCACGGAGCCGCCGAGAGACAGACTCTGGGAGTTTTACCTGTTAAGCCACAGCCACGTGATGATTACTAGAAATTGGTTAAATTAATATGTAAGAGTTAGCCAACAAAAAACTAGAGCTAATGGGCCAAGCATTGATTTAATGAATACAGTTTCCTTGTGATTATTTGGGGGCTAAGTGGCTGGGAACCAACAAGCATCTCCCTCCTCCAACAGGGTACCACATCCTTAGGGCAGAGATTGTAAATTCACTCTGGTTGAATTAGACCTCAGTAAATCTGAGAGTAATCAATATTCAACCAATATTCATTGATTATGTCATCTGCTTGATTTAAAGTGAAGTGGTCATCAAGAAAACTGATAACATATCAACATGGGTTGATAATTAGATTAATTGTAATTTTAGCTTTTCTGCAAAAGCCATTTCTGTATCCCTTTGGAAGAAGGGTTTAAAAACTAACATTTTAAAAAAATAACTGAAACCATCGATTTAGCCCAATTAGTAAAATCACTTACTGTGCAAGCCCAGAAACCTGTGCCTAATCCCTAGAAGCCATGGTGAAAGGAGGTAAGAGCACCAGAAAATTGTCTTTTGACCTCTGTGTGTGCGCGCACACACACACACACACACTATAATCATAATTTTAAATTTAAAATAAAATAGAAGTCATTAAATGATGATGAATTCCCCTTCTACATTTTTCAAACCAATTTTACATCTCTATGACATGCATTCCTGTTGGGGCTCACTTATGTTGGACTTTTCCATCTTAACAAGTCTGAGGGCGCACAGGCTAACCAGAAGGCCGTTTCAGAATGAGATGAAGCATGTGGATGAGCAGAAGTAAAATGAGAGTGCCATCTTCAGGAGACAGAAAGCCTTTCTTGACAAAGCAACACCAGGGCACCCAAAAGTGTTGCTGGGTCTGCAGACAAATCCCTCCTTTGATGAGAAGAGGCAGTGAGGCAAAGGGCAAGCAGGGGAGAAGCTCTCTGTAGTGAACTGTAAACAAATCTCTAGATAACTGCAGATGTGCTGAGAAGTCAATGTTACTGAAGCCAGAGAGGATGTGACCTCACTGTTTCACTCCAGATGGCTGTCAGAAAGGAACAGTTCTAAAGAACAAGTCAGAGCCCTGTGCCTCGTGCAGGAGCAGCCCCTCTCCTGGCCTCCTCTGCTCTGTTCAAGCTAGCCAAAATCTCACATAGTTCAGGACACTGGCTACTGGACTAGTAGGACTTTATACTGGTGAGCCTTGGTGTTGAACAGGGTACCATGTACACATCTGGATAGGAATCCTGGGAGACCGCCACTACATAATGCCATGTTCTAGCTCTGGTGTTCGTGTGACCCCCGCCCCCTGACAAGGGCTTCTGTGTTGGAATAAGTCATAAAAAGATGGAAACCTGCCCTGATTATTTTATCTCCATCAGAAAGAGCAAACCTTCAGGGGGGAACCTCACACCCAGGGGCTGCTGCAGGAGTGCTGAGCTCACAGCCAGCCTGCTCTACAAAATAAGATCCTGCCTCACAAAACCGTAACCAAGCCAGACCTACCAAAGAACAGCATGAAATAATAATAATAATAATAATAATAATAATAATAATAATAATAATAATAAATGTTTAAAAGTCTCACAACAGACTGAAAATTCTGAATTTGAACCTGGGTTTTCAGGCCATTAGCAAGGTCTACCTGTCAAGGTAGCAGACTAAAATACATGTTATTCAAGTTCTCTGTTTATTTTCCTCATTTATAAATTGTAAATATTTTCACACATTTGTGCTTTTTCCTGGGCCCAGAAAATCACCAGGGGTCAGGGATCTGATTCTTCTGGATTCAAAGGTCAGACATAATCAGAAACATAAAGCTTTATGTACAAAGATGATATTTAAAGTATATTTTTTAAAACTCTCCCAAAGCCTCATTGTTGTTAACCCCCAGAGTTAAAACAGGTGTTAACTAATATTCTGTCTGAAACCGAGCTCTCTCAAGAGCTTTAGGCTTAAGTGATGGAAGGGCCAAGGAGTAGGGAGTTGCAGACAAGAGTTCCATTTTGCACATGTTATGTTGGAGACGCCTGTATGTAGTAATAAGGGCAGCGGGGCTGCGTCCCCAGCACCCCGGCTGCCTGGCTAGCTTATGCCCGAAATAACAACACACAAACTGTATTCATTTAATGACTGCTTGGCCCATTTCTATCTAGCCTCTTCTAGGCTAATTCTCACATATTAATTTACCCCATTTATAATCACCTGTGTAGCGCCCCTAGGTGCACTTACAGGGAAGATTCTAGCCTATGTCCATCCTGGGTCAGAGCATCACCGCGTGCGTCTGCCTGGGAGCTGGGAGCATGGCGTCTCTCTGAGGCATCTGCTCTCGAGAGGAGAGCTGTGGAGTCTGAGCTCACTTCCTCTTCTTCCCAGAGTTCTGTTCTGTTTACTCCTCCCACCTATCTTCTAAACAATGAGAGCCAAGCAGTTTCTTTTTATTTAACCAATGACCTTCCTCCATCATTTCCCCTTTTTTCGGTTTAAACAAAAAGAAAAAAAAAGCTTTAACTTTAACATAGCAAAATAACATATAACGAAACAGTTATCAAGTAAAAGTTACAATAATCTTTATCATAACTAAGGAAAACTATAACTATAACTAACTATTCTTAACTCCATCAAAGACTCCAAAAAGATACAATATGACCTAAGCAAACAAGAAAAAAGCAACTTTTAAACTCTAGAAATGACAGAGACATCTCGCTGCCTGGACAGTCACCCAAAGTTCCTCTGTACTGTTGGGGCATCCATCTTCAGCCTACAGGCCCATAGTTTGCAGCAGACATTTCCACAAAGCAGGAAATTTCAAAGGCAGTCACTATCTGCTTGTCCTGAAGAATGTCTTGCAGACTCTTTCATAAATCAGCAACCCCGAAAGATCATCTCACCTTTAGGCAAGTTCAGTAGTCCCCTCTCTGCAGGTTCTCTGTGTCCAGTTTATGCAATAGTCCAGGCAAGAACAGTTTCTTGCCCAAATGGCTATCAAACTCCATAAAGATCCTCTTCGATGCCCATCTTCTTCCTAAAGTACATTCGTGCTGCCAGGAGCAGAGTGTCTCATTGTCATGAAAAACCCTAAGTTATTAAAACTTTTAAAATGCCATATTCTATAATTTTGAAAATATGAAAAATGCCTATCTAAAATATATCTATGCACATCTAGAAAATCTTAACTAACATGACTACAAACTTGACTATTATGATTATCTATAACTACCTATATACATTACATTTTTAAATGAACTACACAATCACAATACCTTAATCAAGATCAGAAATACATATACATATAACAAAATTGACCTTAAATCTCTATCAATAAAGCAAAATCTATACTAATGTAAATTATTCATATCTATATCATATCCCCCTTTAAGTGTTAAAGAACAGTTATAAACCATATTTGGGAACATGGGCGCAGTTTTTTCTCTCCAAACTGCTCCCTGCTGAATGGGGGCGTCGTTAATTAGGTCTTTCATGGTATAACCTGTGTGGTAGTTTCATCTCGGTTGGCAGTTAAGCGAAGCAATTTTCTGAAGGTGTTCACACCAACCCTTCAGGAGGGCATGGTCCATCATACCATATCGGAATAGAGGAAATGAACAGGGTCTCATCCTCTGTGAAAACAAAATAAGAAACTCCTTTCCAAAGCATCATGTCCTTAAATCCAAATTTCAAAGTCAAGGCATCAAAATATCTATGTTGGATTAGTTCAGCAGCATTTATAAACAAATATCTTTTAGCATCTGTTGCTCCTTCCTCAGCATTCAAACAATTCAAAGAGAGCATAATAGCATACAGTATCAAAATTCTCTGTTTATTTTCCATCTTTGTGCGGCTTTATTTTAACCTCTATTTCGTTTATTTTTACTTTTAACTTTTTGAGCGCATATCTTTGACCTGGAATAACTCTGTAGACCAGGCTGTCCTTGAACTCTCAGAGATCCGCCTGTCTCTGCCTCCCAGGCATTGGGATTAAAGGTGTACACTACTACACCTTGAACTCACAGAGAACTGTTTGTCTCTGCCTTCTAGGCACTGGGATTAAAGGCATGTGCTACCACACCTTGAAGTCACAGAGGTCAATCTCCCTCTGCCTTTCAAGTGTTGGGATTAAAGGTGTGTACTACCACACACAACAACTCTCTTCCTTTTTTTTTGTTTTTTTACTTTAAGAACTTCAACTTTTAGTCTGCATATATTTTTAACACGCTGTAAATCATTTAAAAATTTTCTTTGTCTTTGACGCTCTCTTTACTGTATCTCTCTCTCTTTTTCTGACCACAAGAGTCTTTAATTTACCAAGGAATCTCAGTAGGACTAAAGCCGTGGCTTTGACGGCTGGATCCAGCCCATTCCTTAGCTTTCCAGCCTCATGGCTGAGGTACTGGCTGTAGCCATGTTTACTGCCACAACTCTATGGCATTTCAAGGTCCCTGCCAGCAAGTGAGCTTCAGCAGCCTGTGCTTGCAAACCGCATGAACCGCCTGCATAAAAGAGTCAGAGTTTGCCCTGGCAGGATAGCCCAGAAAGCCGGCATTTTTAAACAGCACAGCTTTTTTCCTGCTATGGCTGAAAATCGAAAAGCATGCGTTCAGATTTTCGTCAACACCATATAAGTGTTTCGTGGCAGGACCTCTTAATGAGCTGCAGGGTTTTGCAGCTAAAGCTGAGTCAGGAAGCTTCTCTTAGATGAGAGCGCTTGCTTGTGCAGAGTGCCACAAATGCTTTAAAGCCAGAGTTCACGCTGGCAGCACAGCCCCAAGATGCTGCACTTTAAAATGACACAGCGTTTTTTCTGCTGCTATTGCCGAATCAGGAAATCTCTCTACAGCACACCACCAACAAACAGCAAAAATCTGTGTTAAACTCTCTCTCCCTTATTTTTAAGCCTTCTCAGGTTTTTTAAGTGGGTTTAGTCCATCACGTCGGGCACCATTTGGATTGTAAGATTCAGTCCCTTTCTGTAGGAACTGAAACATTAGTGGCTGATATAAAGGAGAAATTCATTACTATGGAAGAGGGAACAGCTGATTTGGATTGTAAGCTTCAGTCCCTTTCTGTAGGAACTGAAACATTACTGGCTGATATTCAGGAGAAATTCATTACTATGGAAGAGGGAACAGCTGATTTGGACCATAAGATTCAGTCCCTTTCTGTAGGAAATGAAACATTAACTGAGAGAATCAAAACTGCTGAATGTGACAATCGGATTTTGTCTAAAGCTTATGACAGATTGACGGAAAGATTGTCAATACAAGAAGGCACGGTTTATGCCATAAAAATTATGTCTGAAGATGAGATGTTATCTCTAATGGACAAACTTCATACTTTAGAATCCTCAGTGAAGGCTTTGGCAATGGTGAAAAGAATTGAAAAGATTGAGGAATTTCTAAATTCTGATGAAGAAGAGCAAAGGGTAGAAGGGCAAATTTTAACTACATCTGTGGGTAAATCTCTCCGGGACAATTTCCACCAAGCTCTACCTACAGCTCTACCTGCCTTTCCAGTAATAACAACAGAGACAGTGATTGGTTCCAGAAACCCTAGGGTCATCAAGGAGGATACATGGGAGCCTGACCGTATGAATGACCTCAAGGAAATTAAACAGGGTGTCATGACTTTTGGGATGCAAGCCTCTTTTGTTAAAGAGATGCTAAGATCTTGGGCCACGACAAGCAGAGCAATCCCCTCGGACTGGCTCCAGCTGAGATCTGCGGTACTTGAGAGTGGACAGCAATTGAAATGGAAATGCTTATTCAGGCAAGAGGCTAGACTCTTAGAACAGCAGGAAAAAGTGAAGGGAATTGACATTTCCCTAGATAAAATTCTAGGTGAAGGGCTCTTTTCCAACCCTCAGGAACAAGCTAATTTGGATGAAAACACACTCTCCATGTGTACTACAGCAGCCTTAAGGGATTGGGACAGGGTACAAGACCCAGGACAGAGAATGGAATCATTTGTCAGAGTTAAACAGGGTCAGAGAGAACCCTTTAGATGTATAATGATTGAGTTTTTGGCTTATGAAAATGCAAATGTGGAATGCAAAAGGATTTTGGGCCCTTTAAAGCTCAGATCAGCGCCCTTGGAAGAATGGTTCTTGCATACACTCAATGTTGATACATTTGATTATGGCACTGAAGCATGGGTAGAAGAAGCAATTTCCAATGGTAAAAGGAGACACCAGAATACCAAATGTTTCAATTGTGACAAAATGGGTCATATGAAAAGGAATGGTAGACAACAGATTTTCGGAAATAATAATAATAATAATAATAATAATAATAATAATAATAATAATGCATCTTTCAGAAATAATAATAATAATAACGCATCTTCTAGAAATAACAGAAATAGGAGGACTCAGCCTTCAGGTTTATGTAGAAGATGTGGAAAAGACAGACATTGGACAAATGAATGCAGGTCTACAAGAGATAGACAAGGCAACCTGATACAGTCGGGAAACGTGAGAGGGGGGGCCTCACAGGCCCCCATGGCAAACATGGTTCAGTCATTTCCAGTTTCTGCAGAGAACGTGCTTCATCAGGACAATTAGGAAGCCCCATGCCTACTGTTACAAGCAATAATGATCAGAAAGATAAGTTACCTGTGTTTTGGCAAACTTCTATACATGATCAAAGACCTAAACTGAGAGTGTGTGTAAATGGCATTTTTATTACTGGCCTGCTGGACACAGGTGCTGATGTAAGTATCATTACCCCAGAATCTTGGCATCCGTATTGGCCTCTTCAGAATGTAAATGTTCAGCTCCTGGGAATTGGAACCCCATCTCGAGTAAGGCAGAGCACGAGATGGGTTGAATGTATAGGGCCAGAGGGACAAATAGGAAAATTAAAGCCATATGTAGCCAATATCGCAATGAATTTATGGGGTCGTGAACTATTACAACAATGGAATACCGAAATTAACATTCCTGCTACTTCTAGAGCCTATATTTCTGAGAATAATATTAAAAGATATTTCAAATGGAGAAAACCGGCCATTCAGGCTGTACAAGAACAAGCAATTGATGTCCCTTCAGAGATACCAAGAGCCTTGCCACTAAAATGGTTGACTGAGAAACCAATATGGACAAAGCAATGGCCTTTAGCTGAGGAAAAGTTACAGGCTTTAGAACAGCTGGTACAAGAACAATTAGATGCTGGACATATAGAAGAATCTACCAGCCCTTGGAATTCTCCTGTATTTGTAGTTAAAAAAAATTAGGTAAATGGAGAATGGTGACAGATCTCAGGGCCATCAACAAGGTTATTCAACCTATGGGCCCTCTGCAATCTGGTATTCCTTTGCCCTCTTTATTACCAAAAGGATGGCCTCTCATAGTTATTGATTTAAAGGATTGTTTTTTCACTATATCTTTGCAAAAAGAAGATAGAGAAAAATTTGCCTTCACATTGCCTACTTATAACAATTCTCAACCTTCGAGGAGGTACCACTGGACCGTCCTCCCCCAGGGTATGTTAAATAGCCCCTCCCTGTGCCAATATTTTGTGAACCAACCATTGCAAATAATACGCAAGAAATTTCCCAAATCTATAATATACCATTACATGGACGACATTTTGTTATCCGATTCAAACATGGATACCTTGAACAGACTTTTATTTATTGAAGAAATAAAGATACTTTTACCTAAATGGGGATTGCAAATCGCTCCTGAAAAGATTCAGAAGGGAGATTCTGTTAATTATTTAGGTTATAAAATAGGTTTGCAAAAAAGTAAGACACAAAAAGCACAAATTAGGAGAGATCGCCTACGGACTCTTAATGACTTTCAAAGACTGTTAGGAGACATTTCCAGTCTATGACCAGCTATTGGAATAACACCTGATCTAATAATTCATTTGAACAAAACCTTGGATGGTGATAAAGATTTAAACAGTCCCAGAGAATTAACAGCTGAAGCAGAAAAGGAACTGACAATGATTGAGGAAAAATTACAACAGGCACATGTGGACAGGGTAAATCCAGAGCTTGATTGTATTCTCGTCATACTACCATCAAAAATTTCTACTACAGGAATTTTAATGCAGAGAGATGATATTATTTTAGAATGGATCTTTTTACCACATAAACCAAGTAAGAAACTGAAAACTTATGTGGAAAAAGTCTCTGAGTTAATTATAAAAGGCAAGCTGAGACTTCGTCAACTAGCAGCCATAGACCCAGCAGAAATTATAGTGCCTTTCACTGCTGATGAACTAAAGAAATTATGGGAAGATAATGAACCATGGCAAAGAGCTTGTGCTAATTTTTTGGGAGACATTAATAACAACTATCCAAAAAGCAAGAGGCTTAACTTCATAAAGTGAATTTCTTGGAATCTTCCTCGAATTGTCCGTGATGCTCCAATAACTGGAGCCAGTACATTCTATACTGATGCCAATAAATCAGTGAAGGCAGGTTACAAATCAGAAGACTTGGGTAAGGTGGAACAAAGTTCATATACTTCTGTCCAGAAGGCGGAATTATATGCCATTCTTATGGTGCTAAGGGATTTTAAAGAACCTATTAATATAGTCACTGATTCACAATACGCAGAAAGAGTTATTTTACATATTGAAACTGCTGAATTTATACCTGATGATACAGAACTAACCTCATTGTTTATCCAGGTTCAAGATTTGATCAGGAACAGGCTTTGCCCTAGGTACATAACACACATCTGATCCCATACGGGTCTGCCAGGTCCTCTAGCACAAGGTAATGCAGAAATTGATCAATTATTGATTGGTAGTGTGCTACAAGCCTCTGAATTTCATAAAAAACATCATGTTAATAGCAAAGGTTTGAAGAAAGAGTTTTCAATTACATGGCAACAAGCTAAGGAGATTGTAAAGAAATGCCCTACTTGCTCTTTCTATAACCAAACGCTACAGCCTGCAGGAACTAATCCAACGGGCACCCAAAGGAATGAAATCTGGCAGATGGATGTGTTCCACTTTGCAGAATTTGGCAAATTAAAATATGTTCATCACACCATTGACACTTATTCAGGCTTTCAGTGCGCAACTGCTTTAAGTTCAGAAAAAGCTGATTCAGTAATCACTCATTTATTAGAAGTCATTGCTATCATGGGTATACCTACACAAATAAAGATGGATAATGGTCCTGCTTATGTTTCTAGGAAAATGAAAAGGTTTTTTGATTATTACAATATCAAGCATGTTACAGGTATACCATACAATCCTACAGGTCAAGCAGTCATATAAAGATCAAATCCAACTATAAAGGATACGTTGAACAAACTGAAAGGGGTGGAAAACACCCCCAGAAATAGGTTACATAATGCTTTGTTAACCTTGAATTTTCTCAACTCTAATGAGAAAGGAACAATGGCTGCAGAAAGACATTGGATAATGGAAAAGTCTACTGAACTAAATCAACCAGTTTATTTCAAGGATGTGCTGACCTTACAATGGAAGCCAGGAGATGTGCTACGTTGGGGAAGGGGTTTTGCTCTTATCTCCACAGGTGAGGAAAAATTGCGGATACCATCAAAATTAATAAAGGTTCGGTTTGAAGAAGAGAAGCCACTTGGAAAAGATAAATAACAATTCTTTCATAAGGATGGCGAGCATACTGATGATAAGAAATACAGATAGGTTGGAGGCAGGGTTCTTTTCTTATCTCCACAGGAAAATACTCATCTTCAAAGAAATTGAGTGACCCTGAATATTTAATTACTGATGGATGGACACATTTTGTAAGTATTAATTTATATATATATATATATATATATATATATATATGTCTTATTAAACATTTCTTTATAAATATATAGAGCTGGTTTTGAAGTTGGACTCTGGCTCAGTCCCTCTCCAATTCCAAGCCTGTTAGTAAGAGAAAAACCCAGAGTTTCTGGAGTTTCTGTCTCATGTCAAGAGCCATGATATGGGACAGAAAGAAATATGAGTTTAGAAAACATCTTTGCTTTTCTTCATATCTATCATACTTTTCATTGAATATATCTATCATGCCTTTCATTGAATATATATATATATGTATGTCTATATATGTCTATATGATTAATGTTTAAGTTTTTCCCAATGAACAATGAGTTTTTCCTGAAGTGACATTTGAAGTTTCCAGGAAGAAGATGGGGCCCCACAACAACAACTCTACCTGGTTGATATGACGTCATGATACTGATAGCTCTACTACAAGACCTGTTTTGGATACCAGCTGCACAAGACGATCCCAACTTGGTTAGCTGAAATGGTGCACAACTTGTACAAAATTCTGGCCAGACCTCCACAAAATACTCAGAGACTATTTGCAATTTTAAAAGACATTGATCTTGAAATTTAACCATCATTTTACTTTCACAGGATCCCCCAGAAAGAACGTCGCCCCCTTGACAGCTGGAAGTAATTCTAGAGGACGACATTCCCTCTCCCATTAAAGTTTACGCCTGGGTTTAGGGACATCATTTAGGGGTTGGGAGGTTGGGGGAGGAATTTTATAAACTCAGGGATCATTTGAAAAAAAAAAGAGGGAATGATGGGATAATAGATTTATAATTGTGAGTTACTGCTTTTAGACAAATATATTGGTATCAATTCTTGTATATTGATACAAAGTTAAATTATATTGACTATTGTATGCATGCATGTTTCTATGTCTGTTTAAAACATTTTTATGGCTGCTGATGGCGGGGACCATCCCAGCAGCAGAAGCAGGCTGCAGGGACCGCGCGAAACACCAAGAACAGATCGCCCCACTACAATTAAACCAAAGAGGTAGGCCTTCGGTTGGGGAGGTCCCTGGCAAAGGAGGAACCGGGTCCTATTCCTGAAGACCCTTCTGAGGGGTGAGAGGGAGCTTGGCCCCCGGGAGGAACCCGGAAACTGAGCGAGGGCATTTTTTAAAAGGAGCCCCTGGCCAGCAGGGAATCCTGAACCAGATTTAACAGACCATGTAGATAGAATCAATAGGAGGAGATGGGCAGGCGCCAAGGCAAGAATTCACCCAATAATCTGAAAATCAGCATGAAAACACCAGAACCCAATGATCTTACAACAGAAGGTCTTCAACACCCTAACACAGAAGAAGTCGAAAAAATTGACTTTTTGAAAGTGGTAGAGTCCCTTATACAACATGTGAAAAATGCACTTATAGAAATGGATGAGAAGTATAACCAAAAATTTGAAGAAATGAGTAAATACATACATAATACCCTGGGAAACCAAGAAAGAATGATCAAACAGGTAATGGAAACAGTTCAAGAATTGAAAACTGAAATGGAAGCAAGGAAGAAAACACAAACTGAGGACCAGCTGGATATGGAAAATCTAGGTCAATGAGCAGAGCCTATAGAAACAAGCATAGTCAATAGAATACAAGAAATAGAAGAAAGAATCTCAGATTCTGAGGACACCATAGAGAAAATAAACGCTCTGATCAAAGAAAACTGCAAAGCCAACAAATTCTCATCACAAAACATTCAGGAATTATGGGACACAATAAAAAGACCAAATCTAAGAATAATAGGAATAGAAGAAGGAGAAGAGTCACAGCTCAAAGGCCCAGAAAATATTCTGAACAAAATTATGGAAGAAAACTTTCCCAACTTAAAGAAAGATATTCCCTTGAATATTCAAGAAGCATACAGAACACCAAACAGACTGGATCAAAGGAAAACATCCCCTCGCCATATAATAATCAAAACACAAAATATACAGGTTAAAGAAAGAATACTAAGAGCTGCAAAGGAAAAAGGCCAAGTAACTTATAAAGGTAAACTGATCAGACTTACACCTGATTTCTCTATGGAAACAATGAAAGCCAGAAGGTCCTGGATAGAAGTACTGCAGAAGCTAAGAGACCATGGATGCAAGCCCAGACTACTATACCCAGCAAAGCTTTCATTCACTATAAATGGAGAAAACAAGACATTCCAGGATAAGAACAAATTTAAACAATACATAGCCACGAATCCAGCCCTACAGAAAGTAATAGAAGGAAAACCGCAACCCAAGGAATCCAACATTGCCAATACTGCCTACAATAACTCAGGCATCTAGCGACCCTTCACTAGCACAACTCAAAGAAGGGAGACACACAAATTCTACTTCCAAAAACAACAAGAATATCCGGCATGAACAACCACTGGTCATTAATATCACTTAATATTAATGGGCTCAATTCACCTATAAAAAGGCACAGGCTAAGAGATTGGATACAAAAACAGGATCTAACATTCTGCTGTTTGCAAGAAACACATCTCAACCACAAAGACAGGCATCTACTCAGAGTAAAGGGTAGGGAAAAGGTCTTTCAAGCAAATGGTCCTAAGAAAAAAGCAGGTGTGGCCATATTAATTTCTAACAAAACTGACTTCAAACTAAAATCAATCAGAAGAGATCGAGATGGACATTTTATACTCATAACAGGAACAATTTGTCAGGATGACGTCTCAATCCTGAATATTTACGCCCCTAATATAAAAGCACCCACGAATGTAAAAGAAATATTACTAAAACTCAAGGCAGACATCAAACCACACACAGTAGTAGTAGGAGACTTCAATACACCTCTCTCAGCTATGGACAGGTCAATCAGACAGAAACCTAATAGAGAAGTAAGAGAACTACTGGAGGTAATGAAGCAAATGGAATTAAGAGACATCTATAGAACATTCCACCCAAATAGGAAAGAATATACCTTCTTCTCTGCAGCCCATGGAACCTTCTCGAAAATTGACCACATACTCGGAAACAAAGGAAACCTCCACAGATACAAAAAAAATATCAGTGTCCACCTGTGTCTTATCAGATCACCATGGATTAAAGTTAGAATTCAACAACAATCCTACCTCCAGAAAGCCGACAAACTCATGGAAACTGAACAGTCAACTACTGAACCACCCCTGGGTCAAGGAAGAAATCAAGAAAGAAATTAAAGTCTTCCTTGAATTTAATGAAAATAAAGGGACAACATACTCAAACCAATGGGACACTATGAAAGCAGTGCTAAGAGGAAAGTTCATAGCACTAAGTGCCCACTTAAAGAAAACAGAGAAAGCACACATCGGAGACTTAACAGCACACCTGAAAGCTTTAGAAAAAAAAGAAGCAGACACGCCCAGGAGGAGTAGAAGACTGGAAATAATCAAACTGAGGGCGGAAATCAACAAAATAGAAACGCAGAAAACAGTCCAAAGAATCAATGAAACAAAAAGTTGGTTCTTGGAGAAAATCAACAAGATCGACAAACCCCTATCCACACTAATTAAACGACAGAGAGAGAACACGCAAATAAATAAGATCAGAAATGCAAAGGGGGACATAACCACAGACACAGAGGAAATTCAGAGAATCATTAGATCTTACTACAAAAGCCTGTATGCCACAAAACTAGAAAATGCAAAAGAAATGGACATGTTTTTAGATAAGTGCCACATACCAAAGCTAAACCAAAACCAGGTGAGCGATCTAAATAGACCTGTTAGTCGTGAAGAACTAGAAACTGTTATCAAAAATCTACCTTCCAAAAAAAGCCCAGGACCAGATGGTTTCAATGCAGAATTCTACCAGAACTTCCAATAAGAGCTAATACCTATACTCCTTAATGTATTTCACAATATAGAAACAGGAGAGGCATTGCCAAATTCCTTTTATGAAGCTACAGTTACCCTGATACCAAAACCACAAAAAGACCCAACCAAGAAAGAGAATTACAGACCTATCTCACTCATGAACATCGACGCAAAAATTCTCAATAAAATACTGGCAAACAGAATCCAAGGACACATTAGAAAAATTATCCATTATGATCAAGTAGGCTTCATCCCAGAGATGCAGGGCTGGTTCAACATACGCAAATCTATCAATGTAATCCAGCATATAAATAAACTGAAAGAAAAAAACCATATGATCATTTCATTAGATGCTGAAAAAGCATTTGACAAAATTCAACACCCCTTTATGATAAAAGTCTTGGAGAGATTAGAGATACAAGGGTCATACCTAAATATAATAAAAGCTTTTACAGCAAGCCGTCAGCTAACATTAAATTAAATGGAGAAAAACTCAAAGCCATCCCACTAAAATCAGGAACACGACAAGGATGTCCACTCGCTCCATACCTCTTCAATATAGTGCTTGAAGTTCTAGCAATAGCAATAAGACAACATAAAGGGATCAAGGGGATTCGTATAGGAAAAGAAGAAGTTAAACTCTCGTTATTTGCAGATGATATGATAGTATACATAAGCGACCCCAAAAACTCTACCAAAGAACTCCTACAGCTGATAAACACCTTTAGTAATGTGGCAGGATACAAGATCAACTCCAAAAAATCAGTGGCCTTCCTATACACTAAGGATAAGGAAACAGAGAGGGAAATTAGAGAAGCATCACCTTTCACGATAGCCACAAATAGCATAAAATATCTTGGGGTAACTCTGACCAAGGATGTGAAAGATCTATTTGACAAGAACTTTAAGTCTTTGAAGAAAGAAATTGAAGAAGACACCAGAAAACGGAAAGATCTTCCTTGCTCCTGGATTGGGAGGATCAACATAGTAAAAATGGCAATTCTACCAAAAGCAATCTATAGATTCAATGCAATCCCCATCAAAATCCCATCAAAATACTTCACAGATCTGGAGAAGACAATAATCAACTTTATATGGAAAAACAAAAAACCCAGGATAGCCAAAACAATCTTATACAACAAAGGAGCATCTGGAGGCATTACCATCCCTGACTTCAAACTCTACTACAGAGCTACAGTATTGAAAACAGCTTGGTATTGGCATAAAAACAGAGAAGTCGACCAATGGAATAGAATAGAAGACCCTGACATTAACCCACAAACCTATGAACACCTGATTTTCGATAAAGGAGCTAAAAGTATACAATGGAAAAAAGAGAGCATCTTCAACAAATTGGGCTGGCAAAACTGGATGTCAACCTGTAGAAGAATGAAAATAGATCCATATCTATCACCATGCACAAAACTCAAGTCCAAATGGATTAAAGACCTCAATATCAGTCTGAACACACTGAACCTGATAGAAGAGAAAGTGGGAAGTATTCTACAACACATGGGCACGGGAGACCACTTCTTACGTATAACCCCAGCAGCACAGACATTAAGGACCTCATTGAATAAATGGGACCTCCTGAGACTGAGAAGCTTCTGTAAAGCAAAGGACACTGTCGCTAAGACACAAACGCAACCCACTAACTGGGAGAAGATCTTCACCAACCCCGCAACTGACAAAGGTCTGATCTCCAAAATATATAAAGATCTCAAGAAACTAGACCTTAAAAGGCTAACCAACCCAATTATAAAATGGGGCATTGAGCTGAACAGAGAATTCTCAACAGAAGAACTTCAAATGGCCAAAAGACACTTAAGGTCATGCTCAACCTCCTTAGCGATCAGGGAAATGCAAATCAAGACAACTTTAAGATACCATCTTACACCTGTCAGAATGGCTAAAATAAAAAACACCAATGATAGCCTTTGTTGGAGAGGTTGTGGAGAAAGGGGTACACTCATCCATTGCTGGTGGGAATGCAAACTTGTGCAACCACTTTGGAAAGCAGTATGGCGGTTTCTCAGGAAATTCAGGATCAACTTACCCCTGGACCCAGCAATACCACTCTTGGGAATATACCCAAGAGAGGCCTTATCATACAACAAAAGTATATGTTCTACAATGTTTATAGCAGCATTGTTTGTGATAGCCAGAACCTGGAAACAACCTAGATGCCCTTCAATGGAAGAATGGATGAAGAAAGTATGGAATATATACATATTAGAGTACTACTCAGCAGTAAGAAACAAGGACTTCTTGAATTTTGCATACAAATGGATGGAAATAGAAAACACTATCCTGAGTGAGGTAAGCCAGACCCAAAAAGAGGAACATGGGATGTACTCACTCATATTTGGTTTCTAGCCATAAACCAAGGACATTGAGCCTATAATTAGTGATCCTAGAGAAGGTAAATAAGGAGAACCCAAAGAAAAACATATAGGCATCCTCCTGAATATTAACCTTCAGCAAGCGATGAAAGGAGACAGAGACCGAGACCCACATTGGAGCACAGGACTGAAATCTCAAGGTCCAAATCAGGAGCAGAAGGAGAGAGAGCACGAGCAAGGAACTCAGGACCGCGAGGGGTGCACCCACACACTGAGACAATGGGGATGTTCTACTGGGAACTCACCAAGACCAGCTGGCCTGGGTCTGGAAAAGCCTGGGATAAAACCGGACTCTCTGAACATAGCGGACAATGAGGACTACTGAGAACTCAAGAATAATGGCAATGGGTTTTTGATCCTACTGCACGCACTGGTTTTGTGGGAGCCTAGGCAGTTTGGATGCTCAACTTACTAGACCTGGATGGAGGTGGGGGTTCTTTGGACTTCCCACAGTACAGGGAACCCTGATTGCTTTTTGGGCTGAGGGGGGGGGACTTATTTGGGGGAGGGGGAGGGAAATGGGAGGCTGTGGCGGGGAAGGGACAGAAATCTTTAATAAATAAATAAATTTAAAAAAATAAAAAATAAAAAAAATAAAACATTTTTATGTATTGATATATATTGTATTGATATATATATAGTATATATTTACCATATTGCAGTGTACATTTCTACCTCTGATTAAGATACTTATATAATGTTTGTGTTACCATATTGCAATGTATATTTGTACAGTGTTTATATTTGGAGGTCATTATCCTCATTTGTTACACAGTTGTTTATTATCTTAGTCTTTAAGTTAGATAGATATTGAGAATTATATAGATAAATAGTCATCTAAGTTTGTCATTTATAATTAGACTAATCAGGTTCTCTAGATATATAGAGATTATACTCAGTATAGATAGGTAATCTTCAACCTCTTCAAAGAGCTGTAGAAAATGGCCTTTAATCTAACTCAGAGTTTCGTGATAGTGAGACACAATTGCTCCTGGCAACACCGCTCTATTCCCGAGAGAATGTTGAGCACCAAAGACACTCCATCTGGAGCCTTTCTATTTGGCAGAACTGGCCTTTGGGCAAAGAAATGCCCATACCTCAACCACTGACAGAGATACAGAGCGTGCATCAATGGATAAAACAGGACTGTCATATACTGCCAAGACAGGGTAAGATAGTTTTGAAAAGTTCCTTGCCTTTAATAATGGTATGTCAGTTATGTTAGGCCTTAGCCAAAATTGGTTGACTCAACTTTGCAAACGAGACTTTGGGTGATTGCCCAGGTAGTCAGTTGTCTCTGTCAATTGTTGCACATTTTGGATATATCTCGTTTGTTGAGTAGTGTTTATTCACTTCTCAGATCTTTGACAGAGTTGAAGATTATATAATTGTAGTTACTCTCTACATTATTTGGACTCCTTGAGATAGAATGTTTAGCAAAGCTTTTGTTCTCAATATTGTTTGTTATATTTATTATTTGTTGTTATTGTATATAGTTGTATTTGGTTTAGTTCTGTCTTATTTAGACAAAAAGGGGAGATGTAGGAATAAGTCCCTCCCCTTAGGTGTTCACCTCAGGCTAATGTTTGCCTATAAATTTGGCAAGCGTGCTCCCAGCCGTCCCTTTTCTGCTTTCCTGGTCTCCGCGGGAACGGTGGTTCTGTAAGTCTATTTCGCCATTAAAACTATATATTTTTACAATCTGTCTGCATTCGTTTACGCCCGTTACACCTGTAGGTAAGTATGTAACTTACATATGCAGGATGGTGTTTGGAAGACCTGGTAGTCAAGGGTGGGTGGCGATCCTGATAATGGTGGTCTCTTCAGCACAGTGTACATAGTGTGTAAAGAGTGAATCAAGGTGCACTAGCGAGTGGTGGGCACCACATGGCTGGATCCCTCTGAAACACACTTTCCTGCTGTGTTATATGTGCATATGGTGACTCCAACACAAGATGTGATCTTGCTGCTTGTTGCCCCCTGAATATCACTCATGTCTGCTCTGCACTTTGCCATGACTTTATATCTGACTTTGCTAAACTATAGGAGTCCAAAGGAGTTTATAGTGAGGTAGATTTTTCCAAAGAGAACTTGATTTGACTTTTTTGGGTATCCCCTGAGTCTCCCCATTCAGTGTTCCCCAGACCTTGGTACTCATACACATTAAGAACCCATAAGATGGTTGAGGCTACGATAATGTTTATAAAACCTGGGGATCATCTCTCTCCTAAACCCAGACCTAAGATCCAGCCAAGCATGCTATTTGCCATCTTAGCTCTCTACAACTCATCTTTTGACTGAGAGTAGCAGGGATTTCCTCCAACTCCTCACCTGACTCAGAATCAATACAAGGCCTCCCATCTCTCACAGAGCCACTAAAATCCAGACCTCCCAGTTCCCAGCACTGAGCATTGTCCTTGGTGCAGCCTGGAGAGCTCAGTCCCCGTGCTCTGAATCCCTGCCTCGTCATTCAACACCCTACTGCTTCCCAAAGCTGGACTCTTATCTACATTTTTGGCATTCTTCAGATAGATGCCTTTCCAGAGTATATTCTATCATATTTCCAGAAGCAAAAATCTGTTAAGAAAAAATAATTCTAGTTAAGGCTGAAACACATAAGGCATTTAAAAGCTGTCATACTGATCCACAACAACAAAAGTCTGAGCAAATTCGAATTCAGTGATGTTCCTAGACTCATGGCAGAATTAAAGTGGGGAAGCCATCACCCCAAAACAAAGCAGGCCTACCTGTTCCTTGGTCCAATCAAGTTGGCAATTATAATTAAACCTGACAATGACATCCCACACATGTGCACCATCCGGAGGCGAAACAGCAGGCAACCTGTCCATCTAAGGAGGCACTCTTGGGAAAGCCCAAAGTTAATTGGCAAAACACAAGAACCCTAAAGGATACGTTTAGCATCTCAGGCTCCAGAGTAGTGTGGGTACTTTGGAACAACAAAGAGTAAAAATGAATCTACAATATGGCACTGGGACATGAGGATTTGTCAGGGCAATGGTTTGATGGGTTAGCATGCAGAAGTCCTTTCCAGACTAAATTGTCCAAAATGTTAGTAAGGGGCACTTTGCAGAAAGTAGTGAGGCAGGCAGGAGAGATTCCTAAGGGAAAGGAGGCCAAGTGAGGGGAACTATCTGTCTAGGTGACTTCCTTCAACAGAACTCTGAACGATGGAAGTGTGTAACATCCGTGAACATCCGTTTCTCCCCAAATCGACACAGTAGAATTTAATCACCAATGCTTGGTGTTAGGAGACAGAGCAGCTGGGAAGTAAGCAGGCCATGAGGGTGGAGAGTTCAGGAATGAGATATTAGTGCCCTACAGAAGACAGAGCTTTTTCTTTCTTCCTAGTAAGGATGAACAGAAAGTGCCACTGAAGGGGAATAGGCCCTCATTAGCATGGAACCCACTGGTCGCGGACTGCCCAGGCTCCCAAACTGAGCAACAAACTTCACTTATAAATTACAAAGACTGACAAACACACCATGAGAGGAATGAAGGCGCTTTGAAGGCATCAGGAGATGGATGGACACAGCTGAGGAAAGGACTAGGGAGCCTAAGGGTTAGTGACTAGAAACTTCCCAAGCCAGCTTACAAAGAAAAGGAATGGAGAATGAAGCAGCAGTAACAGAACAAGGTGTTCAAGAGCTGTGAGACTGTTTTCACTGGTGAAAGGAAAGAAAGTGCCCAGTGTATGCTTTGACTGGGCGCTGTGTGCTTATGTGTTTTCATATGTTTGTACGTATGTATATGTGTGTATGTGTATGTATGTGTGTATATAGACATACATGAGTGTATACGTATATATGTATATTATGTAAGTGTAGGTGAATATAGGGGTGTGTATGTTTGTGTATTGTGTGTATGTGTGTGCATGTGTGAGTTGTGTATGTGTGTGAGAGAGTGTATATAAATGTCTGTATTTGTGTATGTATTGTATGAGTGTGTGTGTATATGTGAACATGTGTATGTGTATATGTGTATATATGTGTGTGTGAGTGTGTATATAAATGTCTGTGTTGGTGTGTGTGTATGTGTGTGAGAGAGAGAGAGAGAGAGAGAGAGAGTGTGTGTGTGTGTGTGTGTGTGTGTGTGTGTGTGTGTGAAGGGGTCTGCCTCTGCCTTTGTCTTTGTAATCCATGCTGTTAAAATGGGGCATGGGGCAGGAGGTAGCTGGAGATGCAGCGCAGCAGTTATGAACTCTGGTCGCCCTTCCAGAGGAAACTAGTTTGATTCCCTGCACAGACATTGTAGTTCATAGCCATCTGTGATTCCAGTCCCAGAGGGTCCAACACCCTCATCTGACCCCCACAGACACCTGGCATAGACGTGGTGCACAGACATATGATGTAGGAGGGTCATCTGTCTATGTGTTACTTTCATTGGTTAATAAACAGACTGCCTTGGCCTTTTAATAGGGCAGAAAATTAGGTGGGTGGAGTAGACAGAACAGAATGCAGGGAAGAAGGCAATGAGTCAGTATCCATGAAGCTCCGGCCCAAGATGGACGAAGGTTAGAATCTTCCCGGTAAGCCACCACCTCTTGGTGCTACACAGATTATTAGAAATGGGTTAATCAAGATGTGAGAGTTAGCCAATAAGAGGCTAGAAACTAATGGGCCAAGCAGTGTTTAAATGAATATAGTTTTGGTGTAATTATTTTGTGTAAAGCCAGGCGGCCGAGAGCTGGGCGGCAGGAAGGCAGCCCACTGCTCCTTCTACAGATTGGCACCCAATGTGGTAACTAAATCCACTTAAAAACCTGAGAGGGCTTTAAAAAATGGGAGAGAGAGTTTAACACACCTTTTTGCTGTTTGCTAGGATGTGCCATAGAGAGATCTCCTGTTTCAGCAATAGCGGTGGAAAAAAAGCCGTGTCATTTTAAAACATGGCTTCCTGAGGCTGTGCCACCAGTACAAACCAGGCAGTGTTTAAATGAATACAATTTGTGTGTTGTTATTTCAGGTGTAAAGCTAGCTGTGCGGGAGACAGGTGGGATAAAAAGCGGGCCGGCTCGCCCCATCACTACAGACATACGTACATGCAGACAAAACTATCTATCCCCATAAAATTTTCTTTCGTAATTAAAAATATGTGTGTGGTAACTGTGAGACAGTAAAGTGTTAATTAACCTGATAGTAATAATTATTTCATGATGTTTATGTTATCATGTTATATATTTAAATATATTTAATTTGTCAATTATACTTCAGTAAAGCTGAAAATCAATAAAATATAAGTACATAATATTTATATCATGCTTGGCATGGTCATTGTATTGATTAAATATAAGTTTAATATAAGAGTTGGTATCAAACCACAGTCTGGTAAGTACTCATAACTATATAGTTTGGGCAGGTCAGATTTAATTTAAAAAATGTTTTGGCTGTGATTCCAGAGGGCTTCAGTCCATAATAGCAGGGAATATAGGGACACCAGGATGAACAGAATCCTGGATAATTACATCTTTACCTCACACAGGAAGCAGAGAAGCATTATACCCTCAAAGTCGGCTCCCAGTGACTTCCCCCAGAAAGGAGGCACATACTATGGCTTCCATAACCTCCTGTGGTGGGTTAATGAGAATGGCCCCATGGGGGTTCCCAGTTGGTGAAATTGTCGGGAAGGATTAGGAGGTGGTGTCTTATTAGAGGAGGTATCTTACTGGGGGCAAGAGGTAGGATTTGAGGTTTCAAAATCTCATGTCTCCCATCCCTCTCCCTTCTTCTCTTTCCTTCTCCTTCTCTCCCTCCCTCCATCCCTCCCTCCCACCACAACTAATAAATCAGATGTAAGACTTCTGCACTGTTGTAATAAGAGCGGTGGGCTACGTTCCCTGGCACCTGGCCTCCTGCATGGCTAGCTTTACCCCAAATAATTACACGGAAACTGTATTCTTTTAAACACTACCTGGCCCATTAGTTCCAGCCTCTTATTGGCTAGCTCTTACATATTGATCTAACCCATTTCTAATAATCTGTGTAGCCCATGATTGGCTTACCAGGGAAGATCTTAACCTGCGACTGTCTCGGGTGGGAAAATCATGGTGACTACTTGACTCAGCTTCTTTCTCCCAGCATTCTGTTCTGTTTACTCCTCCTACCTAATTTTCTGTCCTATTAAAGAGCCAGGACAGTCTCTTTATTTAACCAATGAAATTAACACAAAACTCTCCCCCATCACTGCACGTTGGTTTCCTAGCCACCCAGACCTGAACAATCACACAAAAACTTTACTAAACACTGTTGACCAATAGCTCAGGCATATTTCTAACTAGCTCTTACATCTTAAATTAACCCATTTCTATTCATCTATATATTACCATGAGTCTGTGGCCTACTGGTAAGACTCCAGCATATTTCCCCTTTGGCAGCTACATGGCGTCTCCTTGGCTCTGCCTTCTTTCTCCCTGCATTCAGTTTAGTTTTCCTGCCTACCTATATTCTGCCCTGCCATAAGCCAAAGCAGCTTCTTTTATGAACCAATAGTGGTAAAATATATTCACAGCATACAGAGGGGAATTCCATATCAGACTCAGCTACTGTTCCATACCTGCCTGTGTGCTGCCATGTTCCCTGCCATGATGTTCATGAACCAACCCTCTAAATTTGCAAGCCCCTACTTAAATGCTTTCTTTATAAGTTGCCTTGATTATGGTGTCTCTTCATAGCAATAGCACAGTAACTAAGATACTTCCCTAAACAGCGTCACCACCTGGGGACCAAGTGTTCAAGTAAATGGGCCTGTGGAGAACATTTCTCATTCAAAGTACCATTGAACCTCAAAACTTTCTGAAATAGAGGTGAATCTGGGGTACCTTCATTTGCTAACCCAGACCTTATACCATTCTGCATAAGTAAGCCCTTGAGGTCAAAGACCTGGGACCTCCACCTCTGCTTTTTACAGCTTGCCTGTGTGATCCCTTAGGTCTGTTTGCCTACCCCCATGCAGCCTGTGGACTAGTGTGTGTGTGTGTGTGTGTGTGTGTGCACACCTATGTCTCTGTATGTGTGTGTGTGTGTACGCCTATGTCTCTGTATGTGTGTGTGTGCCTATGTCTGTGTGTGTGTCTGTGAGGGTGTCTGTGAGGCCTGTGTGTATGTGTGTGTCTGTGAGGGTGTGTGTGTGTGTGTGTGTGTGTGTGTGTGTGTGTGTGTGCGTGTGTATGTGTGATCAGATGCCTGCCTAGCAGCCTGAGTGCCAGGGAATAAGGGATGACTTACCTATCTACAGCTCTTCACAGTCTCTTCAACCACCCAGCCTCCCATGACTTTCTTTCTTTCTTGTCATAGGAGTTTGGACCTCATACTCTTGCAAGCATCTTTCTCTGCAATCTGATTTTACATTTGATGTTGTATCTGACTTTGGTAAGTAACCTTTATCAAAACAAAAGAATTTACTCTGAAGCCAGGAAGGCTGAGTCTGACTTTGGTTTCTGTTTTTAATCATGAGTTGATGTGGAACTTTTTCAAACCTTTGGAAATAACTGGTTGTTCACATGCAGTTGTGAGATTTAATGGATTCCGTCTGCCCTTCACTGCACATGCACCCGACACCATCTTTAGCAGCTACGGCACATATCACAACCAGGAGCCTGACACTGGCACAAGTCTATCCATGTCATGCAGAGTTCACCGATGTTACCAGCATTCATTTGGTTGTGGGTTTAGTTTCTGCAGTTTTATCACATGTGTAGATCTGTGTAACCATTGCCCCAGTCAGGGTATATACAGAACATTCCAATAAATCCTTTTATAGCCATGGTCACATGCCTCCTGGCCCACAACCTCTGTGAATCATGAGGATCATTAGAGTCTTTTCAAGGTTTATCAATGGAAGCCCAGAATATGGACCTACTGGAACTGGCTGAATCTTATTCAGAATGATTCTCTCAAAATCCATCTAAATTGTTGTATATATCACTTGTATATATCTTACTCATTTTTATTACTAAATAGTATTCCATGCCATGGCTGTATCATAAGTGTGTTTAGCTATGCATACAATAAGAGATATATGTGCTGTTTCCAGTTTAGAATAAGTATAGTTAAAGTCTGCTTTTAAAATTCACATAAAGTTGGGGGGGGTGCATGCATGTGTAAATAATTTATCTTGGGAAAAAAAGACCAAGAGCGCAATTACTTGTGACTATATGGTAAACACGTCTAGTTTTATAGGGAGTTGACTATGTTTTCCAGAGTAGCTGTGACATTTATGTTCCGACAAGGAATATGTGAGAGATTCCCTTTCTTCATGTCCTTACCACCATGTTTGTCTGCTTGGTTGGTTGGTAGTTGTTTGGGGTGTCTTTTGTTACTGTTTGGGCCATTACAGTGAGTGTATAGTAAACTCTCTTTCTAGTTGACATCATGCTCTTGGTTGGTGATACCAAACACCTTCTCCAGGCATTTATTGTCATCTGTATCTATTTCAGTGAAACATCTGTGTTTGCTCTTTGCCCATTTCCCCTTATTATTACTTAGAATACTGAATACATGGTAAGTACTACATAATGCAGTAATGAGAAAATTGACAAGAAACAAGTGTGTGCATGTTCAGTTCAGATAGCATCTCTCCTGCTCCTCTCCTCCCTCCATCTCCTCACCCCTTCTTTCTGCCCTGATCATTTCCCTTTCCCTTTTCAGCTCGTGTGTTCTGTTGCCCTCCTGAACCCTCTCCTTCTGCTCCAGTCTTCTGCTTTTGCCCACTTTCTAATCTGTTTTCGTTTTCACAGTTGAGTTGTGAGAATGAGCCCACAGTGCCTAAAGCATCCACCACTTGGCCTTGAACAAAAATGCCAACTTATGGTTTACAACATTGTTACAGACTTAAGGACAGGATTAGGTGCTGCTGTCTTTGCTGCTCTCATTCAATTTAACTCTCCTATTTGCATGAGTAAATTTCTTTTCTCAGAATGGCCACCAGGGTCTTCTCAACCTTGTTCTCCAACAATTGCAAGATGTAATACTACAAATTGCCCTCCTTCCCCAAATTCAACCCATGATTCCCTTTAAAATTAGTGTAAGAATATTTTCCTGGGTACTGCAGAAATAGCTCAGTGGGTAAATCACTTGCCTAGCAAGCATGGGGACCTAAGTTTGAATCACCATGTGACTGAGTTCATCTATCTTGTATTCTTGCTGAGGATCTTCCAGATTTAACTAGAATCTGGTTTCCTTAATGGAGAATTCCATGGAAAACAATCTAACTCTATGCTAGGAATCAAAGGTCAGGATGTCCTAGCTAATTTATCTTAGCTTTTGTTAAAACTGCCTGTTTCTGCAGGACCCCCTCCAGCTAACCCACTTATCTTAGCTGTCAGTTTGTACAGAACCCCCTCCAACTAACCACTTATCATAGCTTCTGTTAAAACTGTTTGTTTCAAACTGTTTGCTTTTGCCAAGTCCCCTGTGACTGCTGGGTAGGGATGGGGGGATGCCAGGGCCTGATTTCTCATGTTCTGAACATTCAGGGCCATACCTAGGTTCCCCTCTCACCCCACCCACCAACACCTGATTGTTGTCACAGCTGGTTTGAATAAAGACTTTGAATTGGCTGTATACTGTGTCTAAATGGTCATTTCTGGTGAGCTACGGAACTCGCAGAAAACCAGGACAATAACATGTACCTCTCTCTAATCCCAGTGTTCCTCCTGGGAGATAGAAGGCAGAGACCAGAGAATTTCCAGAAGCTCAAAGGCCATCTAATCTGCTCTACACAGTGTAGGAACAATAAGAAACCATGTCTCAGATGAGGTAGAAGATGAGGACTGACACCAAGGTTGTCCTCTGATTTCCACATGTGCATCACAACACACTCACATACAAGCATCATACGCACACACATAAATACATACATAAATTAATTAATAAATAAATGTTATTGTCCAAAGGATAGTGCGGGAGAATTGTCTACATTTTGTCAATTATGTTTTAAATAAATGCTGATTGGCCAGTAGACAGGCAGGAAGTCTAGGCAGGACAACCACACAGGAAGTAGAGGCAGGGTAAGGAGAACAGGAGAATTCAGAGAAGGAGGAAGCCCATTGCTCTGCAGTCCTGGCCAGAAGGAAGATGTGACCTGCACCACCGAAAAAGGTAACGAGCCATGTGGCTAACATAGATAAGAATAATGGGTTAATATAAGTTATAAGAGCTAATATGAAGCCTGAGCTAATGGGCCAATCAGTTTATAACTTATGGAGACCTCTGTGTGATTTGCTTTGGGGCTTACTGGCTGTGGGAACTGGGAAGGACAGAAACCCCAGCAAGCAGGCCCTCATATTACAAAAGGACAAGGATGATACATTTTTAGTCACTGCATATAATTGATGATCACTTCAAGAATTATTCCTTTTCTCCCTCAAATATCAGGAATAAATAGCACCAAACAATCTCGGTCCCTAACCCTACAGAATTTTTAGATGAGTGAGAAACAACATACATAGAAACCAACAGCCACAGTGAAGTGTGAAACCAAAGAGACCTACAGAAAGATAGGCAGCGGAACAGATGATGATGTTTGAAAGATAACCAGAGCTGACCTGAGAGTAAGGGGTGGGGTCAGCAACAAAGAAGCTTTTCCAAGCACAGGAGGTGGGTCCGACAGGCTGTAGGAACCACCTAAAGAGTGAGAGAAGCTGACTCCCCTGCTGTTCATCTCCCTTGCCTCAGGAAGAACCATAAAGTGACAGGTGCCTCAGAGCAACTTATAGCCTGTGCAGCTTCACCGGTTGGTTGCATTCATTCCACTTATTTAAAATGTATAGCACACTCAAAGTTATTCCAGTTCATAGAGATTCAGAGACAAGCAATCCAAGGTGCACCTGTTCTACTTCATTATGACAAAAGGATATGCACCCAGAAAGGGACAATTCATAGAAGACAGTATCTGACAAACAGGTTAGTTGGTGCTGTGGAGAAATACTGAGAAAAGGTACCAAGCCATGTGGTTAAACATAGATAAGAAATTTAAGTATAAGAGTTAGCTAATAACAAGCCTGAGCTATAGGCCAAACATTTATAATTCATATTCAGCCTCTGAGCTGGTTATTTGGGACCGGGCAGTCAAGAGAGGGAAATGACTATTTACAAATGGCTTCCACATGTGGCCAAAATTTCCACATAAACCCTGACAAAGCTTTTAAAATGATTCTAGACACACAAGAATGGAGTCAACAGGACTTCGCGGTAGCTGCCTTTCTCCAGTGGATTTTGTTTGCGGGCAGCGAGGAGAGGCACAGCTTCTTTAAGAGATGACTGTCTGGCTCAGTGTTAGTGGGAAAATAGGCAGCTCTTTTAAGAGGCACTACTACCATCACTTATATGGTGTTTATGAGCAGCTGGTGGCACACTATTTAGTGGTGGAGTGGACCTAGAAACTTCCCAGAGTTGAGGCAATGAACATGGCTCCCAGAGCTGTCAGTAAACATGTCTCAACCATGAGACTAGACTCTCAGGAAACCAAAGTGGAGAAGCCAGTACCAGCATGTCATGATCTAAGTTTATAGATTCAGATGAGAAGAGCCTCTCACAGGGTCATGGTGTGTTTAAAAATATGCATAGATGAGAGAGAAAAAGAGAGAAGGAGGAGGAGGAGAAAAGAAAAAGAAGAAGAAGAGAAAAAGAAGAAGAAAAAGAAAAAGAAGAAGAATACATACAGTCTTGGATTAAAAAATAGAGTTTTAAAATGAAGTCCTTAAAAAGAAATAGAATAATAAAAATATATAATAAGTCACATAAAGGTGGAAGATATTCAGAGTCTAGATACTTTATGTTATTGTGTTGTCTTTAAATTTTTTGACTGCTAGTGAATGAATGATAACTGTTGAGAGACCTTTGGTTATGAAAGCTGTTAGATTAAGCCAACCTATAATTTAAAAAAATCTTGACTTCAGTCCCTTTGTTTCTATCGCCTGCCTGCACCAAGCAGGGTAGGTGCTTTGTTTGCGACCTGACCACCAGCACGGAGGCCTGATCTCTCGGTGCCAGAAGAGACAGCATTGGGGTGAGTTTCTGGCCCCGCGGCGCCAGCCTGGGAAGGGGAGCTCAGAGGTTCCTTGGCCCCCTATCCTTCTTGGGCTCTCTGCAGGGCCTCCACTCCCTGCAAACCGCCTCTTTCTTCCTAGCCCACCCAGCTCCCATCAAGAACCCTCCCCACTTCGGCCCCACCGCCCTCTTTCGGCACATAACATCACTCAGCCCAGCCTGTCTGGGCTCTGGGTCTGATTCCTCAGGGCACCCAAGCAGGCGGGAGTCCCTTTGTTTCTATGGCCTGCCTGCACCAAGCAGGGTAGGCGCTTTGTTTGCGACCTGCCCAACCAGCACAGAGACCTGATCTCTCGGCACCAGGAGAGCCAACGTTGGGGAGAGCCAGCGTTGGGTAGGCAAGGAGACCTGATCCGGTAAAAGAAGATCCATAAGGGAGCATTTGGAAGAAGAGATGGGCAGACGCCAAGGCAAGAATTCGCCCAACAAGATGAAAAGCAACATGAAGCCACCAGAAACCAGCGACCTCACAACGGGAGGACATGAACACCTTAATCAAGAAGAAGAAGAAAAGATTGATTTCATGAAAGTGATTGATGCCCTTAAACAGCATGTAAAAAACGCCCTTATAGAAATGGATGAGAAATATAACAGAAAGTTTGAAGAATTGAATAAATCAGTGAATGATACCCTAGAAAACCAAGGAAAAACAATCAAACAGATAATGGAAACAGTTCAAGACTTGAAAACTGAAATGGAGGCAAAGAAGAAAACACAAACAGAGGGCTGGCTGGACATGGAAAATTTAAGTAAACAAACAGAGTCTACAGAAACAATCATAACCAACAGAATACAAGAGTTAGAAGAAAGAATCTTAGATTCTGAAGATACCATAGAGAAAATAAACACACTGATCAAAGAAAACAGCAAGTCCAACAAACTATCATCACAAAATATTCAGGAAATATGGGATACAATAGAAAGACCAAACCTAAGAATAATATGAGTAGAAGAAGGAGAAGAAGTGCAGCTCAATGGTCCAGAAAATATATTTAATAAAATTATAGAAGAAAACTTTCCCAACCTAAAGAAAGATATACCTATGAAGGTTCAAGAAGCATACAGAACACCAAATAGGCTGGATCAAAAAAAAAATCCCCTCGCCATATAATTATCAAAACACAAAGCATACAGAATAAGGAAAGAATATTAAGAGCTGCAAAGGAAAAAGGCCAAATTACTTATAAAGGTAAACCTATCAGACTTACACCTGACTTCTCCATGGAAACCATGAAAGCCAGAAGGTCCTGGATAGATGTACTGCAGAAACTGAGAGACCATGGATACAAGCCCAGATTACTATACCCAGCCAAGCTTTCGTTCACTATAAATGGAGAAAATAAAAATTTCCAGGATAAAAACAAATTGAAACAATACACAGCCACAAATCCAGCCTTACAGAAAGTAATAGAAGGAAAATCACTAACCAAGGAGTCCAACAATGACCACAATAAGTCAGACATCCAGAGACCCTTCACCAACACAAATCAAAGAAGGGAAACACACAAACTCTACGACTAAAAAAATGACTGGAGTTAACAACCACTGGTCATTAATATCACTTAATGTCAATGGACTCAACTCACCTGTGCCTTTTAAGGCACAGGCTAAGAGATTGGATACAAAAACAGGATCCAACATTCTGCTGTTTACAAGAAACACACCTCAACCACAAAGACAGGCACCTACTCAGAGTAAAGGGCTGGGAAAAGGCTTATCAAGAAAATGGACCTAAGAAACAAGCAGGTGTGGCCATACTAATCTCTAACAAAGTAGACTTCAAATTTAAATCAATCAGAAGAGATGGGGAGGGGCATTTTATACTCATAACAGGAACAGTTCATCAGGATGAAGTCTCAATCCTGAACATCTATGCCCCTAATATAAAAGCACCCATGTACGTAAAAGAAACATTGCTAAAACTCAAGGCAGCCATCAAACCGCACACACTAATAGTAGGAGACTTCAACACTCCTCTCTCACCAATGGACAGGTCAATCAGACAGAAACCTAACAGAGAAATAAGAGAATTAATGGAGGTAATGAATCAAATGGACTTAAGAGACATCTATAGAACATTTCACCCAAATAGGAAAGAATATACCTTCTTCTCTGCAGCTCATGGAACCTTCTCAAAAATCGACCACATAGTCGGTAACAAAGCAAACATCCACCGTTACAAAAAAAATATTAGTAACCACCTGTGTCTTATCAGATCACCATGGATTAAAGTTAGAATTCAACAACAATGCTACCCCCAGAAAGCCTACAAATTCATGGAAACTGAACAGTCAACTACTGAACCATACCTGGATTAAGGAAGAAATTAAGAAAGAAATTAAATTCTTCCTGGAATTCAATGAAAATAAAGAAACAACGTACTTAAACTTATGGGACACTATGAAAGCAGGCCTAAGAGGAAAGTTCATCGCACTAAGTGCCCACTAAAAGAAAACAGAGAAAGCTCACATTGGAGACTTAACAGCCCACCTGAAAGCTCTAGAAAAAAAAAGAAGCAGACTCACCTAGGAGGAGTAGAAGACTGGAAATAATCAAACTGAGGGCTGAAATCAACAAAATAGAAACACAGAAAACAATCCAAAGAATCAATGAAACAAAAAGCTGGTTCCTGGAGAAAATCAACAAGATTGATAAACCCCTTTCCAAACTAATCAAATGGCAGAGAGAGAATTTGCAAATTAATAAGATCAGAAATGAAAAGGGGGACATAACCACAGACACAGAGGAAATTCAGAGAATCATTAGATCTTACTACAAAAGCCTATATGCCACAAACTGGAAAATGTAAAGGTAATGGACACTTTTTTAGATAAATACCATATACCAAAGTTAAACCAGGACCAGGTGAACAATCTAAATCGACCTGTTAGTCGCGAAGAATTGGAAGAGGTTATCAAAAACCTCCCTACCAAAAAAAGCCCAGGACCAGATGGCTTCAATGCAGAATTCTTCCAGAACTTCCAAGAAGAATTAATACCTATACTCTTTAATGTATTTCACAATATAGAAACAGAAGAGGCATTGCCAAATTCCTTTTATGAAGCTACAGTTACCCTGATACCAAAACCACACAAAGACTCAACCAAGAAAGAAAATTATAGTCCAATCTCACTCATGAACATTGATGCAAAAATCCTCAACAAAATACTGGCAAACCGAATCCAAGAACACATTAGAAAAATTATCCATTATGATCAAGTAGGCTTCATCCCAGGGATGCAGGGCTGGTTCAACATACACAAATCTATCAATGTAATCCAGCATATAAATAAACTGAAAGAAAAAAAAACATATGATCATTTCATTAGATGCTGAAAAAGCATTTGACAAAATTCAACATCCCTTTATGATAAAAGTCTTGGAGAGATCAGGGATACAAGGGTCATACCTAAATATAATAAAAGCTATATACAGCAAGCCGACAGCTAACATCAAATTAAATGGAGAGAAACTTAAAGCCACTAAACTCAGGAACACGACAAGGCTGTCCACTCTTGCCATACCTCTTCAATATAGTGCTTGAAGTTCTCACAATAGCAATAAGACAACATAAGGGGATCAAGGGGATTCGAATTGGAAAGGAAGAAGTGAAACTTTCGTTATTTGCAGATGATATGATAGTGTACATAAGCGACCCCAAAAACTCCACCAAAGAACTTTTACAGCTGATAAACACCTTTAGTAATGTGGCAGGATACAAGATCAATTCCAAAAAATCAGTCGCCCTCTTATACACAAAGGATATGGAAGCAGAGAGGGAAATCAGAGAAGCTTCACCTTTCACAATAGCCACAAACAGCATAAAATATCTTGGGGTAACTCTAAGCAAGGAAGTGAAAGATCTATTTGACAAGAACTTTAAGGCATTGAAGAAAGAAACTGAGGAGTATACCAGAAAATGGAAGGACCTCCCTTGCTCTTGGATTGGGAGGATCAACATAGTAAAAATGGCAATTCTACCAAAGGCAATTTATAGATTCAATGCAATCCCCATCAAGGTCCCATCAAAATTCTTCACAGATCTTGAGAGGACAATAATCAACTTTATATGGAAAAACAAAAAACCCAGGATAGCCAAAACAATCCTATACAATAAAGGATCTTCTGGAGGCATTACCATCCCTGACTTCAAACTCTATTACAGAGCTACAGTAATGAAAACAGTGTGGTACTGGCATAAAAACAGAGAAGTCGACCAATGGAATCGTATAGAAGACCCGAATTTTAACCCACAAACCTATGAACACCTCATTTTTTATAAAGGAGCTAAAAGTATACAATGGAAGAAAGAAAGCATCTTCAACAAATGGTGCTGGCATATCTGGATGTCAACCTGTAGAAGAATGAAAATAGACCCATATCTATCACTCTGCACAAAACTCAAGTCCAAATGGATCAAAGACCTCAATATCAGTCTGAACGCACTGAACCTGATAGAAGAGAAAGTGGGAAGTACTCTACAACATATGGGCACAGGAGATCGCTTCCTATGTATACCCCAGCAGCACAGACGTTAAGGGCAACAATGAATAAATGGGACCTCTTGAAACTGAGAAGCTTCTGTAAAGCAAAGGACACTGTCACTAAGACAAAAAGGCAATCCACTGACTGGGAGAAGATCTTCACCAACCCCTCAACAGACAAAGGTCTGATCTCCAAAATATATAAAGAACTCAAGAAACTAGACTTTAAAATGCTAATTAACCCAATTAAAAAATGGGTTACTGAACTGAACAGAGAAGTCTCAACAGAAGAAGTTCAAATGGCCAAAAGACACTTAAGGTCATGCTCAACCTCCTTAGCCATCAGGGAAATGCAAACCAAAACAACTTTGAGATATCATCTTACACCTGTCAGAATGGCTAAAATCAGAAACTCCAATGATAGCCTTTGCTGGAGAGGCTGTGGAGGAAGGGGTACCCTCATCCATTGCTGGTGGGAATGACTTCAAAATTTAAGTCAAAAGAGATATTACATGGGGAAGGAGGTACTGCTTTTATTTATATAGGAAATGAGAAGCATTGAATTCATTCTGGCTTAAGAAAAACCAGATTTGTTTGAGGAAGAACACATGAAAAAAAAATTCTGATCAGAAAGGATGGCAGAGATGATGATCCAACATTTTAGGGCACCTTTGTTATAGTTACCTCTGAGTTCTACATCCAGAACAGCTGAGATGATCAAGGCTCACAGACTACTCCATTCACTACTTGACCATACTCATAAATTATCTCAGGGTCCCCCAAAGATTACAGGTCCCCCAATCAACAGGAAGTAGTTTAGAGAACTATGCCCATATTCCCAAATGTTTGTCATTGCTTAGGGTGGTTGGTTACAAGTTGCTCTGGATAATGGTCAGGAAAAAAGCTAAACAAAGGAGATTAGATTCAGGAATCTTGTTCTGAAAAAAAAGGGGGGTGATATAGAAATAAAAGGACAAAGCGGTAGATTATTGAATCTATTTTAATCAAAAAAAACTAATAATCTTACATATTTTACATTAGTAGATTTTGGTTTATTAATACAAATTCAAAGTTAATTTTGTTATACTGTATGCATATTTCTATTATTGTTTAGGGTATTATGTTTATGCAGCTCATTAAAATGTAATATATAGTTAAGAAAATCAGGTTAATAGTCATCTTATAGCAAACTTATAGTCATATTAGGTTTTCAAAGTAACACAGAGATATATTTCACTTTTTTTTTTTTTTTTTGGTTTTTCGAAACAGGGTTTCTCTGTGGTTTTGGAGCCTGTCCTGGAACTAGCTCTTGTAGACCAGGCTGGTCTCGAACTCACAGAGATCTGCCTGCCTCTGCCTCCCAAGTGCTGGGATTAAAGGCGTGCGCCACCACCGCCCGGCCAGAGATATATTTCAGATAGATAGGTAACCTTCAAACACTTTGAAGGCTTACAGAATATGGCATTTAATGTTTAATAATCTAAGGCTTTTCATGACAGTGAGATACATCTGCTCCTAGCAGCACTAATCTACTTCAAAGAAGATGATGGATATCAAAGAAATCGCATGTAGAGTTTACTTTCTTTGTGGCAAAAGTTAGCCACTAGACAAGAAATTGCCCTTGCCTTGATTGTTGTTGTCCAATTTGGACAGGCAGAACACAAAAGAAGTGACTGCTGAACTTTGCCAAAACAATGTAGGACAGTCCTTCAAAACTCCTGCTTCACAGAAAAGTCTGTCAGATATTCTATGTCTGTAGGCCAAAGATGGGTACCTCAACATTGCAGAGGAACTTTGGGTGACTGTCCAGACAAGCTTTATCCCTGTTATGAGGTTACATTTCATTCTTCTAGGATCTTTGATGGGGTTGAAGAGTAAATGGTTATAATTATAGTTTTCCTTAGTTATAACAAAAAGTAAATTAGATACAAAACTTTAGATTCAACCAAGATAATATAGATAATTAAGTATTTTCTCTAATTTTGCCAACTACAAATGGACTGGATATTATTACTGTAATTCCTACTTAATAACTGTTTTTGTTGTATATAGTTTTACTATATTATGGTTAAAACCTTTCTTTTTAATTAGACAAAAGGGGAAATACTGTAAAACAACCCTTTCTACACTATGAATTTACTTTCATTTGCTATCAAAAAGCTGATTGACTGATATTTGGGCAGAAAGAGATTGAGCACAAGAGACAGACTAGGAAATTTTAGGGAGGAGGAAGGATGAAGTCAAAGAGTCTCTGGAAAATGCAGAGAAGCAAGATGAGAATGCCATACCAAGAAAAGGTACCAAGCCATGTGAATAAATATAGATAAGAATTATAAATTAATTTAAGAGTTTGCTTAACAAGCCTGAGCTATCGGCTGAACATTTACAATTCATATTCAGTCTCTGAGTTGGTTATTTGTGTCCAGGCAGTCGGGACAGGGAAAAATCTGTTTACAGTTGGTATCAACCCAAAGGACATGTTCATGGTCACTGATCTGACTAGCATGGACACTGGATTATCTATGTGTATTAGTTACTGATCTCATTGCTCTGACAAAATGCCTGATGAAAGCAACTTTAAGAAGAAGAGGCGGGCTTGTTTTGGCTCCCAGTTGGAGGATACAGTCCATAGTAATAGGAAGACATGGCAGCAGGAGCTTGAAGAAGCTAATCACATGTACCTACGGAGACAGAGGGAGAGGGAGAGCAGGTGAGGTTGGTAGGGAAAGGGAGGATAGAGGGCAAACTGGAAAGGAATGGATGGCAAACTGGAAAGGAATGGATGTACAAACACTAAATAATATATTCAATTTAAAATTTGATGTGCCAGATTAAGTCTACTTGACTTCAGAGCTGAAAAAATGAACTAGAAATGTCTGAGGCTTGATCAAGAGGAAGTGGTAATGGGTTAAAGAAGTCAGCTTCTAAAATGTGTAGACGAACACTGACAAAGGGGATGTGGCTGGCCACTCCTCCTACAGAGCTTATTTTGAGATAAAGGATCAAACTATCCTAACTCAAGGTCAGGTCCTAAATGTTTCTGGTAAGGAAAATAATGCTCTTTATTTACCTGCACAACTATTGTGTGCTCAGTGTCTGTCACAAAATGTGTAGAAAAGCAAAAACATATGGAAGGAGGGAGAATTAGATAGGTGCCACATCATCATAACAGACAGATCACTGTGCCTACCTCAAGGGGTCAGAGAAAGGCGGGGATGCATTGCTGAAGAACTGGGAGCAGAGCAGTGGCTCTGACATGGCGAGGCGAGACAGCGAATAGAAAAGAATTAGACTCAGGTGGCTGTCAAAGAAAGAGAAGGAAAAATCTACCAGGTCCATAGAATGAGCAAGGAAGTTTTCCAAGTGGAACTCAAGGTGGGCACAGCTGTCCTGTGCAAGGAGAGGGTGGGAGCAGAGAACAGGAGCTGAAGAGAGGAGGCCCAGCCATACTGACTGTTGTGTGGAGAACGAGCTCTTGGATTAGCCCCCCAAGACTCTGAAAGAAGATTGGATGTGTGACACACACACACATACACACATACACACACACACACACACACACACGCTTGCTTGCACGTGTTCTTCTTAGTGTTTCTTCAAAATTGCTCATACCTATTAACAAAAAGAAGCACCAAGAAATGGCCATTTTAAAGACTTGGGAATGATTTCTGGCTTGAAGATATATACAATCATAAATGAAAACCAAAAAAATGTGCAAAAATAAAAAAGCACACCTGAGAATTCACATCCCCCTTGCCTTCTGCCGGGACCAGACAAAGGATGAAGGAGGAAAGTGCAGAACTGTGTAACAGATGGACTGTTGAAAGGGCCTGAAATTCTCCTGGGTCCAAGGAAATGAAAAGAAAGCTTGTTACAAATTGTGCAAAATAATCATTCCAGAAGGAACCAACCTTGAAGTTAAAATGAGGCTGAACTCAGAAAGACCACGCTCAGCGCTCAAGGCTAAGTACACTTCTTTCTGTGCTCTGCATCCACAATAGTGTGCTATAATTACAGACACAGAGAGAGATGTTCAGAATAGCACTTATCTGCAGAGCAGGTAGGGTCAAGTAAGGCTTTTGGGTTCTCTGGCCACATTAGCAATGGTCAAAATGATCCTAAATCCAGGCACTTTAGGGAAGGAATTTGGATACTAATATGTTCTTATTTAATACAGAAGAGAATAAATTCTATAGATGGTGATTCGGGTGGGGGTGTTAGCTTAGCCTTTAATAGTTAAGTCATTTCTCTAGCCCTAAAAGGTGAGTTTTTGTTTGTTTTTGTTTCAAATCCTGCTCATTCTTTGCATATGAGATTCATAGCTGTGGTAGTTTGAAAGTAAATGACCCCCATAAGATCATATAGAGTGGCACTATTAGGAGGTATGGCCTTGTTGGAGGAAGTGTGTCACTGTGCAGGTGGGCTTTGAAGTTTTCTATGCTCAAGCTGCATAGTGTCTTCATTCATTTCCTGTCACCTGTAGAAAAAGACCTAGCTTCTTCTCCACTCTCGGCGCCTTCTCCAGCACCACGTCTGTCTGCACACCACACCACGCCACACCATGATGACAATGGACTAAAGCCCTGAAACAGGAAGCCTCCCCGATGATATGTTTCTCCTTTAGAAGAGTTGCGGTGGTTGTGATGTCTCTTCACAGCAAGAGTGAACCCAATTAAGACAATAGCTTTTATACAAAAACTCAACAAAATAGTAATAGGAAAAGAATAGCGTTTGCAATCAACTCCACCTGTCCCATGATCCATCTTGGCTGTGTAAAGATTTAGATCCTGGGAAATCCATCCTAGCATTTGTTTTGGGATGATTGTGTGAGCATCTTCTCAAATTAAACATTTCATTTGGGAGGGCTTATAGCATAAGATGCCACTGGAAGCATCTTTCATGAGTCCTTTGTCCCAAGTTCTACAAAAGCACAACTCAGTATCGGAACCATGACACTGACATAGTCATTTTAGATGAGCAGATGAGAAAAAGGCCCTTTGACTGTGGAGAACCTTCACCAAAGCCTAATATCTATCTGCCTGTACTAACACTAAGCTGATGTGAAGATCTGAAAAGCACTCTACTTTCAAAAGCAAGGAATAGACTTCTAGCCATTGTGTTACTAGCTCCTTCATTCTACCAGCCCTAGAAAGTATTTCTTCTCACTTCCTTAGCATTTGGACAGGCAATTAGACATACTCCATAATGCCATTGGTGCCTTCTGATGAAGAAAAACCAATCTTAGGCACACTTGAACTCAGCAGCTGGGTCACATGTGGCTCTCCTGCTCATCCACCTCTTGTTGATACCTTACCCAATGTTGCAAGAAATGATGCTTCACTCCTTGAGGAATAGATCTAGGCACTGCAGTATGCTGGACATGGTTCTCGGATCCCAAGAGAAACAGACTGGGCTGGGCATGCTCATCTGTATGCCAGGACTCAGCAGAGGAAGAGGAAGAAAGGCCAGGAGACCAAAGCCATCCTCACCTCCATAGTGAGATAGAGACAAGCTACATCCTTCCATCTTGGGGGGGGGGGGAATAAACTGGTACAAATTCTCCTACTAATAGAAGAAAAGAAAAGCTCCTTCTATAGCAATCTTCAGTGATGTGCAGGAAGAAAAAACTGCCATCAAGTGTTCTATGCTATGTATCTTTCTCAAAAACTGGCTCCTACTTAGGTGCAAGAGCATAAAAGTAAAAATTCTGATGTGCTCATTTATGATTATGTATTATCCTACATAAGCCATGTGACACCCTCCATGTCACTGGAGAGAGGCTGTGGCTGGCCCTTGCTCTGCTGTGGTTGTCTGAGTGGCTGCTGAGTGGCATTCACTGCTGTGACTGACCCACAAGTCACCCCCTCCTTCCCGTGACAGCTGGTGTCACTTGGCCACCTTAATCAAAACTCGAAATAAACTCAAAGCCAATTTGGCTCTTTCTCCACCCCTCACGACAAAACTCAGTTATCTCAATAGTTTATCCTTTGGGATATGAAAATTAAACCTCGGTTTGTCAGTGTGGTTGCTATGTGCCATTAGAAAATTATGCAAATACTTTAATACCTTTCATTGCAATTTGAAAAGTTTTGGAGGAAAATACCCAGCTGTAAGCAGGCTAATAAGCTAGATGAGCTTGCTATTTTTGGTTTGGCTTCATTTTTCCCAGGAAATTCTCTTTTAGACTGATTGTGAGAGTCTGCATTGACAGAGACATGTCTCCCAGTTCTTCCATGTCTGCTTGTGGGATCTATCCACACGTGTGTTGTTACTGTGGGTTATCACATTACATTTACATGCACACATGTTTAAGTATTTATACGTCCTATATCTTTATGGAAGATGTGACATAAATGTAATTTTTGAAAATTGCAAATAAACAGACAGGAATGGTAAGTGACATCAGAGAGTAACTGTCCCCTGCTGTGCACTGCTGGACAGGTGGGGCAGAAGATTCCCAGAACTGCAAGCTTAGCCTGAGTTCAGTTCCTGCTCTGTACACAATTTCCTTAGGAGGGTTAAAAGTGCCACTTACGAAGGGCCTGCCTGGCACACAGTGACTTAGCAACAGAAGTGGTTGTAATTACAGTGAAAACAGTGCTCAGAAGCCAGGAAACACAAGCTGTCTGTTAGGGACTCTTTGAAGAACAAGGGAGGGCGAGGGAGCAGAATGGATGGCTGATGTCAAGCTGCCCACAAGCACTGCTCTTTATCACGTGAAGCAGAGAAAGGCTTCTGTCTGCTGGTGACGTGGAGCTTTCCCTGGCTAAGCCAAGGGCTCGGTGCTCTCGTCAGGGTGCCGCTGCAATAAACAAGAAACCCACACAGACTAAAGAGGTAGAAAAGTGCCCAGCAATCATCCCCTCCTTAGCTGCAATGGACAGGGATATGTCCAAGATCCAGCGTAGATGCCCTCCAATAGTACCAAATCCTACACTGGCCATGGTTTCTCACATATATATGTTCAGAAATACACACCAACCTATGATAATGTTTAGCTTATAATTTAAACCTAGTAAAACATTGACAGTAACTATGAATATAATAAAACAATTATAGAAATGAATTACAATAGAAGTTACTTAGAACATAATTTGTTTGTTTCTACCGTTTCCAGGGTTAGGGCTCAGGAGGAAGCTTTGGGTTTTCATCCCTGCTCACCGTGAAAGTCAACCATACCCTTCCCAGCTTTATTACACAAACCCCACCTGCTCGTTTCGTCCAGCACAACTCCTGTCCTTATTCAGGCAACTTTCACCACTACGATTTCCTCCCACCAAGGAAAACTTTAATCCAAAGGCATTTTTTTAACTACATATCAGCACCCATTCCCACGACTGATGTTAGCAACCCGAGGTCCTCAGCCTTCTTAACTAAATTGACACTGAGAATAAGTCTGATGTAAACCCAGCAAAAAGAGCACACAGCCTGATGGACAAACCACAGCGGCAATTCCCTAAAGGAGAACAGTGCTGCTACTTTGCATTTAGACGTGTGACCTCACGCAGAGAGGAGGAGTGTGTGTGTGTGGGGGGGGGGGGGATTCACATCTGTTCTTGAGTCAGACAGACCTTGGCCTTCCTCCTCAAAAATATCAAGTCATCATGGCTAGATGAGCTGGAGAGATACATTGGATGGCAGAGTATGCCATGATCCGTATTCTAACTCTGAACTACAACTGCAAGGGAAGGGCCTAAAGCGGTGGTTCTCAGCCTTCCTAACGTTGTGACTCTTTTATATACAGTTCCTCATGCTGTGACCCCCAGCCATAAAATTATTTCCACTTCATAACTGTAATTTTGCTACTGTTATGAATCATAATGTAAATATCTGTGTTTTCCGATAGTCTGAGGAGACCCCTGTGAAAGGGCCTCTCGTCCCCCAAGGGAGTCACACAGTTTGAGAAACACTGGTTTAAAGGACCCAGGGGAGGTCATAGATACTGCTTTCAATACAGTACCTCACTGCTCACAGATCCTCTCAGTGCTGAGGACTGGTCCAGTCTGAAAACTGTGACAAGGGACAGTAATTCCTGAGCTCAGCCCAGAGGCTATCCAGAAAATGTGTCTTCACAATGACAGAAACAAGAGAGCACTGTAATGATATTTAAACCATGTAGAATATATCCATTTATGGTTATGAAAGCAATGAATGTCTGAATGTCTGTTAAAAAAAACTGGAAGGAAAATAAGCTCAGTAATAAAACCATGCAGCTGTCATCCATCATGTTCTGATGCGGAGACGGCCACTGCTTCCCATCTGTTCTCCACACAGGCGTCTCTGTGTGTATATGTTATATGTATATGTTATATGTATATGTATATTGCAAAATTCGGAACATATGATGTCAGAAAATTAAATCTAATTAAAACAATTTTAATGGGTCAACCACACGGCTCAGTGAGTAAAGGTGCTTGCAGCCAGGCCTGACTACCTAAGTTTCCAACCTTGGGACCTACATTACAGAAGGAGAAAAACAGTTCCTGAAAACTCCTAGATGCATGCCGCGACACATGTGTGCTCCCACATATCAGTTTAAATCAATATAGTTTAATTTTTTAAGATAATATGGTATATCTAAGTATATACAGTGCTTTATTCATGTAACAAATATATGATGTATTATTTTTCAGATGCTTCAATATACTTTAAGAATGTTATTTTTCCAGCCTGGTCAACAAAGCAAGTTCCAGGACAGCCAGGATTATTATATAAATAAACCTTGTCTTGAAAAAACAAAAAAGTAATAATAAAATTAAAAAATAAATAAAGACTATTATTTTCAATGTCTGCAAACTTCTCCTCCTTAAACATATCTTCATAATCTGTTTTTTTCTTTCTTTTTAGAATACATAATTCTAGAATGAGTCTTGTCTAAGCATCACTATTGTCATGGGCCAGTGATTAACCATTTTTAGGATTTGGGAATCTGCTGCTATGGGCCTGACAGACTCAGACTCAGTGGGTCACCTGCCACAGCTAGGCCACGGGTAGGTTCGTTTTATTGTTAGGGTCATTGTAGTAATAAGAGCGGCGGGGCTGCGTCCCCAGCACCCCGGCAGCCTGACTAGCTTATGCCCCGCTGCTCTTATTACTACAAATGGCGCCCAGACGTGTGGCAACTGCTTCCATATAAAGACTCAGACAGCTTGGGAAGTAATTCTAGAGCAAAATGACAGCGTTGTGCATGGTCTTTTGGTAGCAGCACTCTCTCGGGTCTACTCTGCTTGCTAGAAGCAAGCAAGCACTCTCATCTAAGAGAGGCTTCCTGACTCAGCTTTAGCTGCAAAGCTTGCAGCTCTTTTAAGAGGTCCTGCCACGAAACACTTAAATGGTGTTGACGAAAAGCTGAACGCATGCTTTTCGGTTTTCAGCCGTAGCAGGAAAAAAGCTGTGCCTTTTAAAAATGCCAGCTTTCTGGGCTGTCCTGCCAGGGCAAACTCTGACTCTTTTATGCAGGCGGTTCGTGCGGTTTGCAACCACAGGCTGCTGAAGCTTGCTTGCTGGCAGGGACATTGAAACACTGTAGACTTGTGGCACTGAACATGGCTACAGCCAGTACCTCAGCCATGAGGCTGGAAAACTAAGGAATGGACTGGATCTAGCTGGCAGCGCAATGGCTTTAGTCCTACTGATATTGCTTGGTACATTAAAGACTCATGTGGTCAGAAAAACAGAGATACAGTAAAGAAAGCATCAAAGACAAAGAAAAATTTTAAATGATTTACAGTGTTAAAATATATGCAGACTAAAAGTTAAAATTCTTAAAGTAAAAAACAAAAATAAGGAAGAGAGAAGTTGGGTGTGGTAGTACACACCTTTAATCCCAACACTTAGGAGGCAGAGGAGATTGACCTCTGTGTTAACACACGTTTTAATCCCAGTGCCTAGAAGGCAGAGACAAACAGATCTCTGTGAATTCAAGGTGTAGTAGTGTACACCTTTAATCCCAATGCCTGAAAGGCAGAGACAGGCGGATCTCTGAGAGTTCAAGGACAGCCTGGTCTACAGAGTTATTCCAGGTCAAAGATACAGAGAACCTGTCTCAAAAAGCAAAAAATAAAAGTAAAAATAAATGAAATAGAGGTTAAAACAAAGCGCACAAAGATGGAAAATACACAGAGAATTTTGATACTGTATGCTATTATGCTCTGTTTGAATTGTTTGAATGCTGAGGAAGGACCAACAGCTGCTAAAAGATATTTGTTTATAAATGCTGCTGAACTAATCCAACACAGATATTTTGAAAATGTTTTGATTTTAAAATTTGGATCTAAGGACATGATGCTTTGGAAAGGAGTTTCTTATTTTGTTTTCACAGAGGATGAGACCCTGTTCATTTCCTCTATTCCGATATGGTATGATGGACCATGCCCTCCTGAAGGGTTGGTATGAACACCTTCAGAAAATTGCTTTGCTCAACTGCCAACTGAGATGAAACTAGCAAACATTTTATACCATGAAAGACCAAATTGACGACGCCCCCATTCAGCAGGAAGCAGTTTGGAGAGAAAAAACTGCACCCATGTTTCCAAATATGGTTTATAAGCGTTCTTTTACATTTAAAGGGGGATATGATAGAGATATGAATAATTTACATTGATATGGATTTTGTTTTAGTGATTTAAATTTTTTTTCAAGATTTTCTGTGTATTTTCCATCTTTTTTTAAATATTTATTTATTATGTATAATTTATTTATTATGTATACAATATTCTGTCTGTATGCCTGAAAGCCAGAAGAGGGCGCCAGACCTCTTTACAGATGGTTGTGAGCCACCATGTGGTTGCTGGGAATTGAACTCAGGACCTTTGGAAGAGCAGGCAATGCTCTTAACCACTGAGCCATCTCTCCAGCCCTAGTGATTTAAATTTAAGGTCAATTTTGTTATATGTATATGTGTTTCTGATCTTGATTCGGGTACTGTGACTGTGTAGTTCATTTAAAACTATAATGTATAATTAGAAATATAGATTGTTAATAGATAATCATAATAGTCAAGTTTGTAGTCATGTTAGTTAAGATTTTCTAGACGTACATAGATATATTTTAGATAGGCATTCTTCATATTTCTCAAAGATTATAGAATATGGCATTTTAAATGTTTTAATAATTTCGGGCTTTTCATGACAATGAGACACGTCTGCTCCTGGCAGCACCAATCTACTTCAAGAAGAAGATGGGGCCCCATAACAACAACTCCACCTGGTTGATATGAAGTCATGATACTGATAGCGCTACTACAAGACCTGCTTTGGGTACCAGCTGCACAAGACAGTTCCAACTTGGTTAGCTGAAATGGTGCACATCTTATACAACATTTTGGCCAGACGTGCACAAAATACTCAGAGACTATTTGCAATTTTAAATTTGATCTTGAAATTTAACCATCATTTTACTTTCACAGGATCCCCCAGAAAGAACATCGCCCCCATGACAGCTGGAAGTAATTCTAGAGGACGACATCCCCTCTCCCAGTAAAGTTTGCCCTTGGGTTTAGGGACATCATTTAGGGGTTGATTATGATTAGTATACGATTGAGGGTTGGGGGAGGAATTTTATAAGCTCAGGGATCATTTTGAAAAAAAAAGAGGGATGATGGGATGATAGATTTATAATTGTGAGTTACTGCTTTTAGACAAAAATATTGGTATCGATTCTTGTATATTGATACAAAGTTAAATTATATTGACTATTGTATGCATGCATGTTTCTATCTCTGTTTAAAACGTTTTTTTGTGTATTGACATATATATTTATATTTATATTTATGTATTGATATATATATATTGTATATATTTACCATATCGCAGTGTACATTTCTACCTCTGATTAAGATACTTATATAATGTTTGTGTATTGATATATATTTACCTACTGCAATGTATATTTGTACATAGTTTATATTTGGAGGTCATTGTCCTCATTTGTTTCACAGTCGTTTATTGTCTTAGTCTTTAAGTTAGATAGATATTGAGAATTATATAGATTAATAGTCATTTAAGTTTGTCATTTATAATTAGACTAATCTGGTTCTTTAGATATACAGAGATAATACTCAGTATAGATAGATAATCTTCAACTTCTTCAAAGAGCTGTAGAAAATGGCCTTTAATCTAACTCAGAGTTTTGTGGTAGTGAGACACAATTGCTCCTGGCAACACCGCTCTATTCCTGAGAGAATGTTGCACACCAAAGGCATTCCACCTGGAGCCTTTCTTTTTGGCAGAACTGGCCTTTGGGCAAAGAAATGCCCATACCTCAACCACTGACAGAGATATAGAGCATGCATCAATGGATAAAACAGGACTGTCATATCCTGCCAAGACAGGGTAAGATAGTTTTGAAAAAGTTGCTTGCCTTTGGAAATGGTATGTCTGTTATGTTAGGCCTTAGCCAAAGTTGGTTGCTTCAACGCTGCTAATGTGACTTTGGGTGATTGCCCAGGTAGCTAGTTGTCTCTGTGATTTGTTGCATGTTTTGGAAGTTGTATCACTGAACTTCCTAATTACCCAGGTAACATTATTTCCCTTCTCAGATCTTCGATGGGGTTGATGACTATATAGATGTAGTTACTTTTCTCTCATGACTTGGCCAAGTTATTTATTATATAAAACCTAAGCTAGTTAGAATAGGATATTTGTACTTATTGTATATAATTTCATAGTAGGTTTAGAACTCTCTTATTTAAACAAAAGGGGGAGGTGTTGCGGGAGGTCCTCCCACTCCTCCAACCAATAGCCGCTGAGATACCAGCCCATTGGGGAGTGGTCTCTCTCCATTTAAAAAAGCAGCCACTTCCCTCTCATCTCTCTCTTCACTTCCTGCTACGCTGGCAACTAGACTCCTTTCCTGGTTGCGCAGAGGGCTGACGGTGATCTGTAAGATTTTTCCCCTTTAAATAAATACCACCCTATTAATTATAATTCCAAACTGGTGTGGAATTGTTTGTGACTTACGCCTTCAGGTTATGGTGAGAGTTAGGGTTTAGTGTTAGGGTTATTATTCTGTTTAGGGTTAGGATTAGGTTTAGGGTTAGGACTAGGGCTTGGATTAGTGTAATGACTAGGGTTAGGTTTAGGGATAGGCTTATGGTTAGGGCTAGATCTAAGGTTAGAGTTATTGCTAAGGTTAGAGTTAGGGTTACGATTAGGGTTAGGGTTTAGAGTTTTGTTTACTTTTAGGGCTATGGTTAGGGTAAGTTTAGTGTTAGGGTTAGTGTTAGGTTTATTATTAAATATATTTTAGGGTTAGGGTGTAAGGTTTGATTTATTGTTAGGGTTATGGTGAGAGTTAGGGTTTAGGCTTAGTGTTAGGGTTATTATTATGTTTAGGGTTAGGGTTAGGACTAGGGCTTGGATTAGTGTAATGACGAGGGTTAGGCTTAGACCTAGTGCTAGGGTTGTGTTAGGGCTACATCTAAGGTTAGAGTTATTGCTAAGGTTAGGGTTAGTGTTAAGGCTAGGTTAGGGTTAGTGTTAGTGTTACAGTTAGAGCTAGGGTTTGTGTTAGTGTTAGGGCTATGGCTTGGATTACTGTTACATCTAGGGTTAGGGTTAGAGCTAGGCCTAGTTTGAGGATTAGGGTTAGGGCTAGGGTAGGGTTAGGGTTAGCGTTAGGGTTAAGATTACAGTTAGGGTTTAGGGTTTGGTTTATTTTTTGGGTTATGGTTATGGTAGGGTTTAGTGTTCGGTTTATTATTATGTATATTTTAGTGTTAGGAATAGGGTTAGGGTGTAGGGTTTGGTTTATTAGGGTTATGGTGAGGGTTAGGGGTTAGGGTTAGGACTAGGGCTTGGATTAGTCTAATGACTAGGGTTAGGGCTAGGCTTATGGTTAGGGCTAAATCTAAGGTTAGAGTTATTGCTGGGGTTAAGATTAGGGCTACGGCTTGATTTAGTTTTACATGTAGGGTTAGGGTTAGAGGTAGGCCTAGTTTATGGTTAGGATTAGCGTTAGGGTTATGGTTAGGGTTTGGGTTAGGACTAGGGCTTGGATTAGTGTAATGACTAAGGTTATGCTTAGACCTAGGGTTAGGGCTAGGCTTTTGGTTAGGGCTAAATCTCAGGTTAAAGTTATTGCTAGGTTAGTGTTAGTGTTAAGGTTAGGTTAGGGTTTGGGTTAGTGTTACGGTTAGAGCTAGGGTTAGGGTTACTATTACTGTTAGGGCTACAGCTTGGATTAGTTTAAGATCTAGGGTTAGAGCTAGGCCTAGTGTGAGGATTAGGGTTAGGGCTAGTATAGGGTTAGCGTTAGGGTTACGATTATGGTTAGGGTTAGGGTGTAAAGTTTCGTTTATTGTTAGGGTTATGGTTAGGGTAGGGTTTAGTGTTATGGTTAGTGTTAGGTTTATTATTATGTTTAGGTTAGGACTAGGGCTTGGATTAGTGTAATGGCTACGGTTAGGCTTAGACCTAGTGCTAGGTTTAGGTTAGGGCTAGGCTTATGGTTAGGGCTAGATCTAAGGTTAGAGTTATTGCTAAGGTTAAATTTAGTGTTAAGGTTAGGTTAGGGTTAGTGTTATGGCTACAGCTTAGATTAGTATTACATCCAGGGTTAGGGTTAGAACTAGGGCTAGTGTGAGGATTAGGGTTAAGGATAGGGTTAGCGTTAGTGTTAAGATTACGGTTAGGGTTTGGTTTATTGTTAGGGTTATGATTAGGGTAGGGTTTAGTGTTAGGGTTAGTGTTAGTCTTATTATTAGGTTTATTTTAGGGTTAGGGTGTAGGGTTTGGTTTATTGTTAGGGTTATGGTGAGGGTTAGGGTTTAGTCTTAGGGTTATTATTATGTTTATTTTAGTGTTAGTATTAGGTCTAGGGTTGGGATTAGGGCTAGGGTTAGAATTAGAGTTAAGGCCTGATTTAGAGTGAGGGTTAGGGGCTGGAGAGATGGCTCAGTGGTTAAGAGCATTGCCTGCTCTTCCAAAGGTCCTGAGTTCAATTCCCAGCAACCACATGGTGGCTCACAATCACTTCTGGTGCCCTCTTCTGGCCTTCAGGCATACACACAGACAGAATATTGTATACATAATAAATAAATAAATATAGAGTGAGGGTTAGTGTTAAGGTTTAGGTCTAATACTAAGATTAGGTTTAGGGCTCATGTTAGGTTTAGGACTAGAGTGAGTATTACGCCTAGTGCATATATCATTTTTACGGCTAGTGTTAGGGTTAGGGCTAGGCTTAGGGTTAGGATTAGGGCTAGGGTTAGTGTTAGTGTTTGGGTTAGGTTTAGGATTAGGGATAGGGTTACGGTTAGGATTAAGATTACTGTCAAAGTTAGGATTAGGTTCAGGCATTAGGGTTAGGTTTAGTGTTCAGATTAGGTGTTATGGTTAAGGTCGGGTTTAGTGTTAGGGTTAGTGTTAGTCTTATTATTAGGTTTATTTTAGTGTTAGGATTAGGGCTAGGGTTAGAGTGTAGGGTTTGGTTTATTGTTAGGGTTATGGTGAGGGTTATTGTTTAGTGTTAAGGTTAGTGTTAGGGTTATTATTATGTTTATTTTAGTGTTAGTATTAGGTCTAGGGTTGGGATTAGGGTTAGGGTTAGAGTTAAGGCTTGATTTAGGGTGAGGGTTAGTGTTAAGGTTTAGGGCTAGTACTAAGGTTAGGTTTAGGGCTAGTGTTAGGTTTAGGGCTAGAGTGAATATTACGGCTAGTGCTTATATTATTGTTATGGCTAGTGTTAGTATTAGTGCTAGGCTTAGGGTTAGGTCTAGTGCTAGGGTTAGGGTTAGTGTTAGGGTTTGGGTTAGGTTCAGGATTAGGGAATGGGTTACCATTTGGATTAAGTTTAGTGTCAAAGTTAGGGTTAAGTTTAGTGTTCAGATTAGGTGTTATGGTTTTGATTAAGGTTAGTTTCAGGTTTAGGGGTTAACGTTAGTGTTAGGATTGGTTTTAGGGCTAGTGTTAGGTTTAGGGCTAGAGTTTGGGTTAGGGTTACAGCTGTATTTATGTTTATACCTAGTGTTAGTTTAAGGGCTAGGGCCTGGATTTACTTTTGGGCCAGGTTTGTGGTTAAGGCTAGGCTTAGTGTAAGGGCTAAGTTTAGGGGTAGGGTTAGCTTTAGGGCTAGGGTTAGTGTTACGATAGTGCTCGGGTTAGTGTTAGGTCTAGGGTTAGGACTAGGGCTTGGATTAGTGTAATGGCTAGGGTTAGGCTTAGACTTAGGGCTAGGCTTATGGTTAGGGCTAGATCTAAGGTTAGAGTTATTGCTAAGCTTAGGGTTAGTGTTAAGGTTAGGTTAGGGTTAAGGTTACGGTTAGAGCTAGAGCTATTATTAGGGTTAGGGTTTAGCGTTAGTGTAGTGTTAGTGTTAGGGCTGCGGCTTGGATTAGTGTTAAATCTAGGGTTAGGGTTAAAGCTAGGGCTAGTGTGAGGATTAGGGTTAGAGTTAGCCTTGCGGTTAGGGTTAGTGTTATGTTTAGGTGTTAGTGTTGGGGTTTAGAGTTAGAGTTTAGGGTTAGGGTTTAAGGGTAGGATTAGTGGTAGGATTCATGGTTAGGGGTTAGGGTTAAGGTTAGTGTTAGGTTTAGGGTTATGGTTAGGGTTAGGGTTATCTTTGTTGACAAGAGCTAGTTCCAAAGACAGGCTACAAAGCAACAGAGAAACCCTGCCTTGAAAATCAAAACAAAAACACAAAGTAAAAAAATAAATCATAAATCAAATGAGAGAGAGAGAGAGAGAAGAAATGTTGATTTGTCGATTTACACCCAAGAAATAAGAAAAAACAAAACCATAATACAAAGCCATAATGTTACCAAGATGACAGCCTGGTTTATATAATGAGTTAAAGGTATTATACAGAGAAACCCTGCACCAAAATAATAATAATAATAATAATAATAATAATAATAATAATAATAATAATAAACGAAGAAAACAGGGGGCTGGAGAGATGGCTCAGAGGTTGGGAGCACTGATTGCTCTTCCAGAGGTCCTGAGTTCAATTCCCAGCAACCACATGGTGGCTCACAGCCATCTATGATGAGATCTGGTGTCCCCTTCTGGCATACAAACATACATTGCAGGAATGTTGTATACATAATAAATAAATAAATCTTTAAAGAAAAAAAAGAAAACAAAAAAAAACAAGTAAGGAAAAAGGAAGGAAGGAAGGAAGGAAGGAAAAAAAACATGTGTTTTCCTTATATTCTTTGTTTATCTCAGGTTATTTTATTTTAATTTATTTTTTTTTCTTTTTTTTTTTCTTTTTTTTTTTTTTTTGCTTTTTCGAGACAGGGTTTCTCTGTGGCTTTGGAGCCTACCCTGGAACTAGCTCTGTAGACCAGGCTGGTCTCGAACTCACAGAGATCCGCCTGCCTCTGCCTCCCTAGTGCTGGGATTAAAGGCGTGCGCCACCATCGCCCGGCGAATTTATTTTTTTTTCAATTGCAGCAGCAGTATATTTTGGGCAGCTGCCTAGCTGGGTAATGGTGGCAGCACATTTCTTTATTCTCAGTTCTCAGCCCTCAGAGATCAGGAGAGGCAGAGGCAGGCAGATCGCTGTGAGTTTGAGGCCACCTTGTTCTGCAGTGTGAGTTTCAGGACAGGCAAAACGACAGACACAGAGAAACCCTGTCTTGGGGGGGGGGGAAAGTGTGTTTAGTACAGGCCTTTAATTCTGGCACTAGGAAGCAGAGGTAGAGGCAGGGGCAGCTAGATCTCTGTGAGTCTGAGGCCACCCTTGACTACAAAGTAAGTTCCAGGGCAAACACAGGGAACCTCTATGTAGAAAAACCACAAATAAACTAATAATAATAATAATAATAATAATAAAAATAATAATAATCTAAGAGCTCAATTAATTGACTTCACCCACAATTCAAAAATAAAAACAAAGAGTGTGTCTAATTGATCAGTGAAAGGACTATGTGGGCCAAGGGGCTGCCACAATTATGGCTTGGTGAGAGGGAGGAACTGAGAGAGGGAGGGAGGGAGGCCGGTCTGCTTTCTTGGGGTTCTTTTTTGGTAGTTGTGTTTGTACAACCCCACACCCCACTTCTCATACTAAATACCGAGTCTGAGAAAATTAAAACAGCCGTGGAAAAATTCCCACTTGGATATCAGTTCCTACACTGTAAAAAAAGAACCACAACAAAAATATCCATATCTAAGTAGACCAATTAAGTTGTAGCCTCACCCTTTAAAGGTTTACCAAGGAGTTCTAGCTGTTGGGAAGGGCTGGTGACCTTGAACTTTACTAGTCTCTGAAATCTGCCTTCTCACTTTTACCAGGTGCCCTCAGGGGACAGGAGTGGAGGCCAGGGCCCTTGTTAGAGGAGATTTCCTAGATCACCTACAGGCGCTTAGGATTCCTGGGTCTGCTTAGAGAAAGACACACAATACATGAAACACAGAGAAAAAAAAATTTTTTTTTGGTTTTCTGAGACAAGGATTTTCTGTAGCTTTGGCACCTGTCCTGGAACTGTAGACGATCAGGCTGGCCTCAAACTCACAGAGATCTGCCTGCCTCTGTCTGCCACAGAGAAAATTACAAAAGCCATGGAATAATATGAAAAATTCTGATTTATGCCAGGCGGTGGTGGCGCACGCCTTTAATCCCAGCACTTGGGAGGCAGAGGCAGGCGGATCTCTGAGTACGAGACCAGCCTGGTCTACAAGAACTAGTTCCAGAACAGGCTCTAAAACCACAGAGAAACCCTGTCTCGAAAAACCAAATATATATATTAATAAAATAAAATGTTAAAAAAAAAGAAAAATTCTGGGCCGGGCGGTGGTGGCGCACGCCTTTAATCCCAGCACTCGGGAGGCAGAGGCAGGCGGATCTCTGTGAGTTCGAGACCAGCCTGGTCTACAAGAGCTAGTTCCAGGACAGGCTCCAAAAAAAACCACAGAGAAACCCTGTCTCGAAAAAACAAAAACAAAAAAAAAAAAAAAAAAAAAAGAAAAATTCTGACTTTGATATCATTTCCAGGAATACTGATGCAGTGAATTATTTGGAACATTTTCACTTCAGACAGAAAAAAATAAAAATGTCATTTTATTGATTTGTTTTAGAGGATCTCTTTCCCACCAGGATGGTTTGCACTTGCTGGGTTGTTGAAGATGATCTCCTGATCCTTGTATTCCCAGTTCCTGAGTGCTGCCGGCAGGACAGACATGGGCTCACTATACACTCGAGTTTTTGATGCAGTACTGAGAACCTGGAGCCCAAAGGACAAGGCTTCAGCTTCCCCTGCCCCTCTGACATAAGCCAGATACATAAATGATTGCCCAGATTTTATTTAAATCTCTCAGTGTAGCTTGTGTATGTGGGAGGAGACAGGGAAGGTATCACATTTCAAAACATTTTCATAACTGCACTTAGCACTGCATTCTTTTCCATTTATTTTACTTTTATTTGAGAGTGTTTCCAATTGTGTAGGACTTAGTTAAATTTCAATTTCTTAAGGAATTTTCTATGATTTATTTAACTTTATTTTATGTGCAATGGTCTGAAGATGTCAGATCACCCAGAAACTGAATTTACAATGACTATGAGCTGCCATGCAGGTGCTTGGAATTGAACCCAATTTCTCTGGAAGAGCCGCGAAACTAGTTCTCCAGGCTCTTAATTTAAAAGTTTATTTATGTGTCTCTGGGTGTGCCTGTGTTTGGTTTGTGTGTGTGTTGGGGGGATGGCTTTTGACCTCACCAGACAAAAGCATTCAAGAGCACTGGCTCCATATATAGCAGAAACAGGATCTCTGGGAGTTTTAGGACAGCCTGGTCTACAAGAAAAGAGCTAGTTTTAAGAACAGTCTCCAAAGCAGCAGAGAAACCCTGTCTCATAAAGCAAAACACAAAACCAAACATATATGTGTATAGATAGATAGATAGATAGATAGATAGATAGATAGATGACAGCTAGGGCTGTTACATAGAGAAACCATGCCTCAAGAACTAACTAATAAAAGAAGGGAAAAAAAGCAAGAGAGCAAGAAAGCAAAAAATCAAGCAAGCAAGCAAGCAAGAAGGAAAGCGAGAGAGAAACCCTGTCTCAGAAAACAAAAAAAATAAATAAATAAACTAATAAATGAATAGATAGATAGATAGATAGATAGATAGATAGATAGATAGATAGATGATAAAATGTTACGAGCCAATTTCCTCCTAAAATCATTACAGGAACCATCACCCTGGGGAGTCTGCAGAGAACCCCACGCCCTTAATTGTGTTAGGAATCGTTCTATTGACAGAGCCTACCCCACACCCAAATTGGCTGTTTATGGAGAGCTATCTGTTAGCGGAACCCATCCCACATTCCAAACTATCTAGGGAGCTAGGTGTGTCAACTCCGTGACTTCTTGGCCTACAGTGACCTGACCGAAGATAACCTCCTGCCTACATGACCAACTCGGACCATGTGACCAACGTGAACCACGCGGCAAGAGCCCAGGCTCCTGTGCCCACCCCCAACTCCTTACCTTATATAAGCTGTACCCCATCTCTAATAAACGGAGGCTTTGACAAGAACCCCCGCTTAGCCTCCTTCCTCTTTCCTAGCTCATATCTTCCAGATAGTGCCTCTCCAGGACCCTGGAATAACTGATTGCTGGGTGGGTTACTAACCCTAGACTGAGTAGCCCACCCAAAGGCAATCAACAATAAAACACCTCCAAGATCAGGGAGACCAAAGCAGGCAGATCACTGTGAGTTTGAGGCTACTTTGTTCTGCATATTGAGATTCAGGACAGGCAAAGTGACACAGAAAAACCCTGTTTTCTAAAACAATGTGTTTAGTGTACGCCTTTAATGCCAGCACTAGAAGGCAGAGGCAGGTGGATCTCTGTGAGTCTGAGGCCAGTCTTGTTTACAAAGTGAGTTCCAGGGCATAGAAGGATACACAAGGAAACCCCGTGTTGCAAAACCACAAATAAACAAACAGAAAATAACAATAAAAATATTTGAGAGTTCAAATAATTGACCTCATCCACAATAAAAAAATATAAAAATAAAAATATCAAAAGCATTTGAACAGGGGCTGAAGAGATGGCTCAGCGGTTAAGAGCATTGCCTGCTCTTCCAAAGGTCCTGAGTTCAATTCCCAGCAACCACATGGTGGCTCACAACCATCTGTAATGGGGTCTGGTGCTCTCTTCTGGCCTTCAGACATACACACAGAAAGAATATTGTATACATAATAAATAAATATTTATTTTAAAAAAAAAAGCATTTGAACGCATCGGCACAGGAGACCGCTTCCAAAATATACAAAGAACTCAAGACATTGGTCATTTCAAGAACAAATAATCCAATTCACAAAATGGAGGTACAGACCTAAACAGAGAACTCTCAACCGAGAAATCTAAAATGGCTGAAAGACACTTAAGGAAATGTTCAACATCCTTAGTCATCAGAGATATGTAAATCAAAACAGCTCTGAGATTCCACTTTATACCTGTAAGGATGGCCAAGATCAAAAACACTGATGACAACTTATGCTGGAGAGGATGTGGGGAAAAGGGAACACTCCTGCATTGCTGGTGGGAATGCAAGCTGGTACAGCCCCCTTTGGATGTCAGTGTGGCGATTTCTCAGAAAATTAGGAAACAACCTTCCTCAAGACCCAGCAATACCCCTGTTAGGTATATATGTAAAGGATGCTCAATTGTGCCACAAGGACACGGGCTCAACTATGTTCATAGCAACATTGTTTGTCATAGCCAGAACCTGGAAACAGCCTAAATGCCCTCTGACTGAAGAATGGATGAGGAAAATGTGGTATACTTACACAATGGAGTACTTACTACACAGCAGAAAAGAATAATGACATCTTGAATTTTGCAGGCAAAAGGATGAAGCTAGGAAACATCATTTTGAGGAAAGTAACCCAGACCCTAAAAGACAATTACCACATATACTCACTCATAAGTGATTTTTAAACATAAAGCTTGCAAATCACAATCCCAGAGAACCTAGACAACAATGAGGACCCTAAGAGAGACATAAATAGATCTAAAATACATGAGTAGTAGAAAAAGACAAGATCTCCTGAGAGCATGGGAACCTTGGGAGAGGGTTGAAGGGGAGGCATGGAAGAGAGCAAAGAAAAATGTAGAGCTTAACAAAAATAAATAAAAGAAACAAAGGAGGGTGGTGGCACATTCCTTTAATCCCAGCACTTGGGAGGCAAAGGCAGGTGGATCTTTGTGAATTTGAGGCCAGCCAGGTCTACAAGGGTTAGTTCCAAAGCTACAGAGAAACCCTGTCGCGAAAAACCAAAAATAAATAAATAAATAGGCATGGATTTTTTTAAAAAAAAATCAAACGCAAACTAAGTAGAAATAACTACTTTCAGTATGCCATTCAAGAATTAGGGAACCCTTTATCCGAGCACGTGGGAGACACAGGCAGAAGGACATCTGTGAGTTAAAATCCAGACTCATCTACCAAGTGAGATCACAAGACTCCTGCACTGTCTCATAGGTCCTAAACTCCCATGGTCCAGTTTCTAGGACCAAGGAGACAGTTTATAATGTCTCCTTCTTCTTTCCTTCCTTCCTTTTTTTTTTTGGGGGGGGGGTGTTTGGTTAAACTTTTATATATGTTTTTTTTTATTTGGGTTGGGGGCCTCTCTATAAAGCCTGGGAATTCACAGAGGTCCACCTGCCTCTGTCTCTTTGATGATAGAATAAAAGATGTGCACCACAATAACCAGGGTCAGTTTCTTGTAGATTTAGTTTAATTTCAAATTTTGTTTGTATCTCTTGGTCTGCACCAAGTGTGTCCCTGTGGGGGTGGGGGGCAGGGAAGTTGTCCTATTTTAGAACATTTTATTTTACTTTTATTTGAGACAGTTTTTCCAGTTGTGTAGGACTCATTTTAATTTCAAATTTTTAAAGAAATTTTTATGATTTATTTAACTTTATTTTATGTGCAGTCGTGTGAAACTGGATTTACAATCACTTATGAGCCTTGTGGGGGTTACATCTCAGGAGCACAAGAACCCAAATCTGTGCTGTACTCCCTGTCACCAAAAGAGGTCACTAGATCCCCACCAGAAATTCCATCTCTCCAGTTCTCTTTCTTTCGTTGTTCCTCCTGCATGCCTGCGTCTAGTGAGAGAGTGGGCACCGTTCCTCCCTCCTTCTGTGTGTCTGTGTCTGTCACATCCTGGATAGCCAGAGTGCCCGCCACCTCTGCCTGAGATAGATGTGGCTGGCAGCCCTGGGGCTGGGGAAAAGGGAGAGAGTGGGTTCCCTGGAGAGCCTTGGGCAGAGGCTCTGTGGATTCCCTGCAGGAGGCCTCACTGCCTCTGAGGAGCCCATGGGGGAGGGGGAAAGGGAAGGTCAAAAAGAGAGTCCTGCCTGGCTTTTGCTTTGCTTTGTTTTTGTTTTTGTTTGTTTGTTTTATTTTATTTTCAGGTACAGCTGTGACCAGGTCTGAATCCAGGACAGACTCAAAAGCTAGAGAAAAATCCTGTCTCCGAAAACAAAAATAAATAAATAAATAAATACATAAACTAATAAATGAATGGATAGATAGCTGGATAGCCAGACAGAGAGATGATAAAAAACACCTCCAAGATCAGGGAGACCAAAGCAGGCAGATCACTGTGAGTTTAAGGCTACCTTGTTCTGCAGATTGAGATTCAGGACAGGCAAAGTGACACAGAGAAACCCTGTTTTCAAAAAGAAAGGGTGGGGGCTGGAGAGATGGCTCTGTGGATAAGAGTGCTGACTGCTCTTCCAGAGGACCCAGGTTCAATTCCTACCACCCACATGGCAGTTAACAGCTGTCTGTAACTCCAAGATCTGACACCCTCAGATAGACATACATGCAGGCAAAACACCAATGCCGATAAAATAAATTATTATATAAAAAGGTTGTTTAGCCTTTAATCCCAGCATTAGGAGGCAGAGGCAGATGGCTCTCTGTGAGTCTGAGGCCAGTCTTGTCTACAAAGTGAGTCCCAGGGCATACAAGGGTACACAACGAAACCCTATGTTGAAAATCCACAAATAAACAAACAAATAAAGAGATAATAACAATAAAAATATTTGAGAGTTCAAATAATTGACTTCATCCACAATAAAAGAATATAAAAATAAAAATATCAAACGCATTTGAACGCATCAGCACAGGAGACCGCTTCCTAAATAGAACCCCAGTAGCACAGACACTGAGAGAAACAATTAATAAGTGAGAGAGACCTCCTGAAACTGAAAAGCTTCTGTAAAGCAAAGAACACGGCCAACAAGACAAAATGACGGCCTTACAGAATGGAAAAAGATCTTCACTAACCCCACATCAGACAGAGGTCTGATCTCCAAAACATACAAAGAACTCAAGACATTGGTCATCTTAAGAAGAAATAATCCAATTCACAAAATGGAGTACAGACTTAAACAGAGAACTCTCAACTGAGGAATCTAAAATGGCCGAAAGACACTTAAGGACATGTTCAACATTCTTAGTCATCAGAGAAATGCAAATCAAAACAAGTTTCTAGAAACAAGGAGACAGTTCATAATGTTTCTTTCTTCTTTACTTCTTTTTTTTTTGTTGAACTTTTATATATATATATATATATATATATATATATATATATATATATATATTTTTTTTTTTTTTTTTAATTTGGGATGGGGGCCTCTCTCCAAAACCTGGGAATTCACAGAGGTACACCTGTCTCTGTCTCTTGGATGATAGAATAAAAGATGTGCAGCACAATGACAACCCAACTAAGTTTTTAGTATCTCATTCTGTTAATTTCATGTACATTTAGTTTCATTTCAAATTTTGTTTGTATCTCTTGATCTGCACCCAAGTGTGTCCTTGTGGCGGGGGCAGGGAAGGTGTCCTATTTCAGATCATTTTATTTAACTTCTATTTGAGACAGTCTTTCCAGTTGTGTAGAACTTATTTTCATTTCAAAATTTTAAAGAATTTTTTATGACTTATTTAAATTTATTTTATGGATATGTCAGATCATCCAGAAACTGGATTTACAATCACTTATGAGCTGCTGCCATGTGTGTCCTAGGAATTGAACCCACTTCTTCAGGAAGAGCCACCAAGCCATCTCTCCAGGCCTTTAATTTCACCAATTTATTTATGTGTCTCTGGGTGTGCCTCTGTGTGTGTGTATGTGTGTGCGTGTGTGTGTGTGTGTGTGTGTGTGTACGCACGCGCATGCGTGGGTGCATGCATGCATGCGTGTGTGTGTGTGTCTGTGTGTCTGTGGGGTGATTTTTGACTTCACATTTAAGAGGACTGGTTCCATATCTGGCAGAGGCAGGCAGATCTCCGGGCGTTCCAGGCCAGACTGGTTTACAAGAGCTAGTTCCAACAGCAGGCTCCAAATCAACAGAGAAACCCTGTCTCAAAAAACAAATAAAAAATTAATTAATTAATTAATTAATTAATTAAACAAAAGAGAGAAAGAGAAGAAATGGGGACTTACAGACAGAAAATCAGAAAAACAAAACAAAAACAAACACCTGACACACAGTGAACTCAGTCCTTTGAGGAAATTCATAGGTCTTATTGCCCACCATTGGAAAAGAGATCTAGCTGGGTAATGGCGACAACACATTTCTTTATTCCCAGTTCTCAGCTCTCAGAGATCAGGGAGGCAGAGGGAGGCAAATAGCTGTGAGTTAGAGGCTACCTTGTTCTGCAGTGTAAGTTTCAGGACAGGCAAAGCGACACAGAGAAGCCCTGTCTTGAAAAAAAAAAAAGTGTGTTTAGTACAGGCCTTTAATTCTGGCACTATGAGGCAGAGACAGCTGAATCTCTGTGAGTCTGAGGCCAGCCTTGTGTATAAAGTGAGATCCAGGGTAAGCAAGGATACACAGGGAACCCCTATGAAGAAAAACCATAGATAAAAACAAATAAACAGATAATAATAATAACAACAGCATAGGCCGGGCGGTGGTGGCGCACGCCTTTAATCCCAGCACTTGGGAGGCAGAGGTAGGCGGATCTCTGTGAGTTCGAGACCAGCCTGGTCTACAAGAGCTAGTTCCAGGACAGGCTCCAAAACCACAGAGAAACCCTGTCTCGAAAAACAAAAACAAAAACAAAGTAATAATAATAATAGTAATAGCAACAAAAATATCTGAGAGCTCAAATTAATTGACTTCACCCACAATTTAAAATTATAAATTAAAATTTTAAAAAATCAAATGCACTTGAACACATTGGCACAGGAGACCGCTTCCTAAATAGAATCCCAGTAGCACAGACACTGAGAGAAACAATTAATAAGTGAGACCTCCTGAAACTGAAAAGCTTCTGTAAAGCAAAGAACATGGCCAACAAGACACAATGACGGCCTTACAGAATGGGAAAAGATCTTCACTAACCCCACATCAGACAGAGGTCTGTCTGATCTCCAAAGCATACAAAGAACACAAGACATTGGTCATCTCAAGAACAAATAATCTAATTCACAAAATGGAGTACAGACTTAAACAGAGAACTCTCAACCGAGGAATCTAAAATGGTTGAAAGACACTTAAATGTTGGGTTGATGGGGGGGGGGGGGGTGGTCATGCAAAGATGAGAACACCACCAAGTCTAATAAACCAGAAGCAAACTTTATTCCAGAAACCAGATCCTAAAAAAACCAAAAGCAAACTTAAAAATAAATAAATAAAAATCACCACGGGGCACAGAAGCTTATCATCTATCTGAGACCACAGGCAGAGTTTGGGCTTCTGACACTGTGGCAAAAAGCCACAGGCAAACTTTTATATATATATATATATATATATATATATATATATATATATATATATATTTTATATATTTATATAAATATATATATATTTTTTTAATTTGGGACAGGGGCCTCTCTACAACGCCTGGGAATTCACAGAGGTACACCTGTCTCTGTCTCTTGGATGATAGAATAAAAGATGTGCACCACAGTGACAATCCAACTAAGTTTTTAGTATCTCATTCTGAAATAGGGCAGGGATGGTGCCCTATTTCAGAACATTTTATTTAACTTTTATTTGAGACAGTCTTTCCAGTTGTGTAGAACTTAGTTTCATTTCAAATTTTTAAAGACCAGGAAGGATGAAAGCATTCAAAAGGACTGGTTCCATATCTGGCAGAGAGGCAGGTGGATCTCTGGGAGTTTGAGGCCAATGTGGTCAACGAGATCTAGTTCCAAAGACAGGCTCCAAAGCAACAGAGAAAACCCTGCCTTGAAAATCAAAACAAAAACACAAACAAAAATAAAAAACATAAATTAAATCTGTGTGTGTGTGTGTGTGTGTGTGTGAGAGAGAGAGAGAGAGAGAGAGAGAGAGAGAGAGAGAAGAAATGATCAAACAGGAAATAAAAAAAAACCAAAACCATAATGTCACCAAGATGACAGCCTGGTTTATATAGTGAGTTAAAGGTATTATACAGAGAAACCCTGTAGCAAAAAAATAATAATAAAAGAAGAAAACAGAAAAAAACAAGGAAGGAAGAAAAGGGAAAAAAAGGAAAGAAGGAAGAAAAACTGGTGTTTTCCTTTTTTTCTTTGTTTATCTCAGGTTATTTTATTTTATTTTTTTTTTTAATTGCTGCTGCTGCAGCAGTATATTTTGGGCAGCTGCCTAGCTGGGTAATGGTGGCAGCACATTTCTTTATTCTCAGTTCTCAGCCCTCAGAGATCAGGAGAGGCAGAGGCAGGCAGATCGCTGTGAGTTTGAGGCTACCTTGTTCTGCAGGCAAAGCGACGACAGACACAGAGAAACTGAAAGTGTGTTTAGTACAGGCCTTTTATTCCGGCACTAGGAGGCAGAGGTAGAGGCAGGGGCAGCTAGATCTCTGTGAGTCTGAGGCCAGCCTTGTCTACAAAGTGAGTTCCAGGGCAAACAAGCATACAAAGGGAATCCCTATGTAGAAAAACCACAAATAAACAAATAATAATAATGATGATGATGATGATAATCTAAGAGCTCAATAAATTGACTTCACCCACAATTCAAAAATTAAAAAATAAAACAAAGAGTGTGTCTGACCGGTCAGTGAAAGGACTATGTGGGCCAAGGGGCTGCCACAATTATGGATTGGTGAGAGGGAAGAAAGGAGGGAGGCAGCAAGGGCAGTTCCCAGTCACCTAAATGCCTTTCAAAGACATTTCACCATGGCAACCACTCGCTTGCTTTCTTGGGGTTTCTTTTCTTCAGTAGTTGTGTTTGTACCACCTACCCCACACCCCACTTCTCATACTAAATACAGAGTCTGAGAAAATTAAAGCAGCTGTGGAAAAATTCCCACTTGGATATCTTTTCCTGCCCAGTAAAACAAAAATGACTATAACAAAAATATGCATATCTAAAAAAACAAAAAAAATAAAAAAATGCATATCTAAGCAGACCAATCAAGTTGTAGCCTCACCCTTTATATTATTTATTTATTTATTTATTTATTGGTTTTTAGAGACAAGTTTTCTCTGTAGCTTTGGTGCCTGTCCTGGAACTCCCAGAGATTTGCCTGCCTCTGCCTCCAGAGTGCTGGTATTAAAGGCGTGTGCCACCACTGCCCGCCTTAGACTCACCCTTTAATGGTTCAGCAAGGAGTTCTAGCTGTTGGGAAGGGCTGGTGACCTTGAACTTTACTAGTCTCTGAAATCTGCCTTCTCACTTTTACCAGGTGCCCTCAGGGACAGGAGTGGAGGCCAGGGCCTGTAGCTTTGGCTTGTACATTTACTTCAATTTTAATTTTTTTGTCTTGTTTTTCGAGACAGGGTTTCCCTGGGTAACAGTCCTAGCTGATCTGGAACTAGCTCTTGGAGACCAGGCTGGCTTCCAACTCCCAAGAAATTCACCTGCCTCTGCCCCCTGTGTGCTGGGAATAAAGGCATGTGCCACCACCACATTTATTTAAACCTCTCTCTTGGTGTGCCTGTGTATGTGCGGGAGACAGGGAAGGTGTCATATTTCCAAACATTTTCATAACTGCACTTAGCACTGCACTCTTTTACATTTTCTTTTACTTTTATTTGAGACAGTGTTTCCAGTTGTGTAGTTTAATTTCAATTTCTTAAAGAATTTTTTTTATGATTTATTTAACCATGCAGGTGCTGTGAATTGAACCCAATTTCTCAGGAAGAGCCGCCAAACTAGCTCTCCAGGCTCTTAATTTAAAAGTTTATTTATGTGTCTCTGGGTGTGCCTGTGCCTGTGTTTGTGTTTGGTGTGTGGGGGGGGGGGGTATATTTTGACCTCACCAGATGAAGGCATTCAAGAGCACTAGCTCCATATCTGGCAGAGGCAGGATCTCTGGGAGTTTTAGGCCAGCCTGGTCTACAAGAAAGGAGCTAGTTTTAAGAACAGTCTCCAAAGCAGCAGAGAAACCCTGTCTCATTAAGCAAAACACAAAACCAAACAAAAAAAAATAAATAAATTGAGAGAGAGAGAAAGCAAGAGAGAGAGAGAGAGAAAGAGACAGAGAGAGAGAGAGAGACAGAGACAGAGAAAGAGACAGAGACAGAGAGAGAGAGACAGAGAGAGAGAGAGAGAGAGAGAGAGAGAGAGAAGAAATGTGGATTTACAGATAGTAAATAAGAATAAAAAGAGAACATTACCAACAAGACAGCCTGGTCTATAAACTGAGTTCCAGGACAGCTAGGGCTGTTGCACAGAGAAACCGTGCCTCAAAAAATAATAAAAGAAGAGAAAAAAAAAAAAGCAAGCAAGCAAGAAAATGCAGGGTTTTTTCTTTCTTTTTTTGTCTTTGTTAATGCCAGGCCATTCATTTTAATTTTACTTTTTCTTTTAAGATTATATTTTCAGGGGCTGTAGAAATGGCTCAGAGGTTAAGAGCACTGACTGTTCTTCCAAAGGTCCTGAGTTCAATTCCTAGCAACAATATGGTGGCTCACAACCATCTGTAATGGGGTCTTCTGGCCTGCAGTCATGCATGGAAGGAATGCTGTATACATAATAATTAATTAATTAATTAATTTTTTTTTAAAAAAAGATTGTATTTGCAGCATAAGTGTTCAGAAAGAAGAAGTCCTGGGCCATGTAGTAAAATCGTTTGTCTGAAACACAAATAAAAAGACAGGTCCTGTCTCAAAAAAAAAAAATCAAATTAAAATGTGAAATAAAACAAAGAAGGGCTTTTTGTTTTGTTTTGCTTTGTTTTCTATGAAACATGAAAATGGCTGAATTCAACAATTATCCAACTTCAGCAAGAAGGTACTGTTTCCCAGCTTCAACCAGAAAACAGCAAATATGCCCTGTCACCAGAAGAGGGCACTAGATTTCCACCATGTGGTTTCTGGAAAGTCCAGAAATTCCATCTCTCCAGTTCTGATTCTTTCAATCACTGCAGGCAGGCTTAGTGAGAGAGTGGACACCATTCCTCATTCCTTCCTGTTTCTCACGTGTTCATGTCTGTCACATCCTGGGTAACCAGAGGGCCCGCCACCTATGCCTGAGATGTAGCCTGGGACTGCGGAAAGGGAGAGAGTGTGTTCCTAGGGGAGCCTTGGGCAGAGGATTCCCTGCAGGAGGCCTCACCCCCTCTCAGGAGCCCTTGGGGAAGGTGTGAAAGGAAGGTCAACATATACAGTCATCCCTGCCCAGCTGATGACAATTTATTTATACTCCTGCATTGCTGGTGGGAATGCAAGCTGGTCTAGCCCCTTGGGATGTCAGTGTGGCAATTTCTCAGGGAAGTAGAAAACAACCTTCCTCAATACCCAGCAATACCACTTTTGGGTATATATATATCCAAGATTTCTGTTCAATTGAATGTTAAATTGTGCCACCACCGCCCAGTCAGAGAGAAGAATATTTTATGATTTCTTTAACTTTATATGTGCAATGGTGTGAGGGTGTCAGATCACCCAGAAACTGGATTTACAATCACGTATGAGCTGCCTGCCATACGGGTGCTGGGAATGCAACCACTTCCTCAGAGCCACCGAGCCATCTCTCCAAGCCATTAATTAAAAAAAAATTATGTTTCTCTGGGTGTGCCTGTGTGTGTGTGTGTGTGTGTGTGTGTGTGTGTGTGTGTGTGGCGCACGCGCACATGTGTTTATGGGGTGGCTTTTGAACTAACCAAGATGACTGGTTCCATATCTGGCAGAGAGGCAGTTGGATCTCTGGGAGTTTGAGGACAGCTTGGTCGACAAGAGCTAGTTCCAAGACAACAGAGAAACCATGCCTTGAAAATCAAAACCAAAACACAAACAAAAATAAATAAATAAATGAATAAATAAATACATAAAATAAAACATGAATTAAATGAGAAAGAGAGAGGGAGAAGAAATGTCAATTTGTCAATTTTCAGACCAGAAATAAGAAAAAACAAAACCATAATGTCACCAAGATGACAGCCTGGTTTATATAGTGAGTTAAAGGTATTATACAGAGAAACCATGCACCAAAAATAAAAAAATAATAAAAGAAGAAAACAGGAAGGAAGGAAGGAAGGAAGGAAGGAAGGAAGGAAGGACAGGTGTTTTCCTTTTTTTCTTTGTTTATCTCAGGTTATTTATTTTTATTTAATTTTTTTCTAAAATTGCAGCAGCAGTAGTATATTTTGGGCAGCTGACTACTATCATGGAAGCGTTCAGAAAGAAGTCCTGGGCCATGTAGTGAGATAGATTGTCTGTAGCATAAATAAAAAGCCAATTCCTGTCTCAAAAAAAGAAAAAAAAATCAAGTTAAAATGTGAAATAATAAAATAAATAAGGGTTGTTTTTTTTTTTTTTGCAATGAGTGAATTCAAGTCAACAACTTTCAATTTCCCAACTCCAACAGGAAAGGCTGCAGATATCCATATCAAAGAGGTCCAGTGGAGCTGTAGCCACACCCTTTAATGTTTGTGTCCCAAGGACACAGAGTTAGGAAAGAAATGATCTTGATCTTTTTTTCAGGAGATCTGAAAACTCAAAACAGCAACCAAACACACACCAAGTAGGAAGAAATGACAGAGAGGCAGGAGGAAGTCAGTGAGTTCAAGGCCAGCCTCACCTACCAAGGACATTCCAGGACTGTTCCCTAGATAAACCCTGTCTCACAAAACCAAACACACACACACACACACACACACACACACACACACACACACACACACCCCAAGAAGAATAAGGAAAGTGTTCCTGAAACACCACAAACCAGCTAGATTGCACTTAATAGCAATCAAAAGTGGGTGAAAATGGAGAGAAATTCTTTGATGAAATCCAACCCTCTTTCTTGGTCAAAGCTGTACAGCCAATAGAACTAGAGGGAGGGAACATGTGTCCATCTCTCAATAAAAAAAGAAAACAGGCTAGAATCTCACGTGAGCGTAAAAGATGAAAATCTTACAGCTGACACCATCCAGTCTCAAGTTAGAAAAACTTGAAACGATGCAACAGGAGACAGACAGTTTCCCAATGAACTCCTGGGGAAGTTTTGTTCCTGAGGGTTTTTGGAACAACTAAAATCCCTCTTATCTTTTTGTTTTGTTTTGTTTTCCATGCCCCCTCAGAGGACACCTGGATGTTTTTTAAGGATTTGGTTTTATTTCATTTAAGTAGAAGGTTCCTCAGACATAACTCTGAAAACACTAATACGTAATAGCCAGTTTCTATTCAGTTCAGTTCAGATTTTTACCAAAACCTCCTGTCTGGCATGTCTCTGTCTTTGTTGAGTTCCTGTACTTACAGAAGACAAGAGATAGCTGGCAGCCATCCATAACTCTAATTTCATTCAGCAGAATCCCCCCCCCCACCCGCCGATCTTGTTTCTCTGTTCTGTCCTCAAATGTGTGGGGGACTCTGAGTGGGCACCGACTTGCCACACACATCCTTCTTTTCCTGATCTAATCATGCCACTCCCCAAAAGAAAAAGGGAGGAGAAATCACTGAATGATGAGAACATTACTTGAATGAGAAAATGGGTAGGCACCCTTATGCTTAAATGTGTATTATCTACAAAGTGCTAAAACTTGGAAGTGAGTCTTAGGAGGAATGTCATTACACAGCTTCTTTCCAGATGTTTTCAAGTTGGTCCTAAACAGCCTATTCATAAGATGTGACCTCAGAGCTTCAATACAGAACAACATGTTTTCTGTTCAATTGAATCTTAAAGCGGTTTGATAAGGATTTTGTATTCCCATTCTGTCAAGGATTATTCTCAGTGGTCTATATATTTCAAGGGAGAATGCTTTTTTAAGAAGTATTTAGTGATTATATTTCTTTTCCCTTAGGGATAAAGAAACGGAGAAGTTCTTTGAAGAAGTCAGTCACAAAAACACCAGGTCATTAAACTTCAGGTACAGGGAAACCCTGTCTCATGGAAAAAACAAAACAAAACAAAATCCTGAAACCAGTGATCATTGCAAACATCTGTATGTTCAGATACTGAGCCTGAGCAAGTTAGAGTGTCACAGATTTGCTGCAATTCATTGCAAATTTTATGTGGATCCCAAATCCTGCTCAAATTACAGCTGTTAGTGTCAGTGTGAACCTTGACACCATCTCCACTGGAGTCCTGTCAGCTGGGCTCCGGTCTGCTAGAAAAGCAGAAGAACTAAGGTACCGTAGTTAACCTCTTCTGTGCCCCACCTGAAAGAACACTCTGTAAGCTCCAGTTCCGAAAACAGCCTGGTCCTGGCATAAGAACAGACAGGAGGACCAATGGAACCAAATAGAAGACCCGGATATCGATCCACACATCTTCGAACACCTGATCTTTGATAAAGAAGCCAAAAATATCCAATAGAAAAAAAGAAAGTATGTGAGTTCAAGACCAGCCTGGTCTACAAGAGCTAGTTCCAGGACAGGCTCCAAAAAACTACAGAACAACCCTGTCTCGAAAATAAAAGAAAAAGAAAACAGTGCTGTCCTAGAAAATGCCCTCTCCCTTTGAATTCGGCCCTCCTTTGGTCTGAGTTTCCCACACAGCTCTGATGATGCAGGAGGATGCCAAGGGCCCAGTTGGTGCCTCAGCCCGATGCCTGCATCTGTGCCTTGGCAGCAGCTATTCATATCTTGCCACTCAGAGTCAAATTCCCTTAACTTTAGCCTTCCCTAAATGCTTGTTCGTTCACTTCAGAGGACTCAACCCTCATCTTCCGTGTCCTCCTGGCCTAATTTCTCATATTACTGATTTACTGAGTATGAATCAGTAATATGAAATGTTCAGGAGAGGGAGGAAGGGACATTCATGAAAAAAGTGAGTGTTCAACTAACTCCCCATGGGTGAAGGAAGTAGTGAAAAGATTTTAATGAAGCAGAGAGAAATTTCTGGTTTTGGAAGGAGGAAATCCTGAATGGCTCCCTCTGTGTTGCAGGAGAGACTCCTGGAAAGGAAACCTCAGGTTCCGGTCGGTCAGTCGGTCGGTCGGTCGGTCGGTGGGTCGGTCGGTCGGTTTGGGGAGAAATATTAGCAAGGAGGTAAAGGCCGTGCCTCACGACATCAGTAGTCCCTTCTCTGGAAATTCTACGGTATCCCGGAGAGCTCTCGAAATTTTGTGATGTCACTCGTGTCCTAGAAACACCAACTGCCCTCAAGATACACTCTCTCGGTGCCTATAAGACTCAGTTCTAGACATGTTGTCTAGAGAATGGAGATCGTGGAGAGGCCAGAGGGACGAAGGAGAAAGCTGACCTCAGATCTCACAGGAAAACACGGAGAAATAATTAGTGGTCCTGGGGAAGACGAAGTGAGTTCACCACTAGCAGGGACTAGAGAGATTCCTGGATGTGATGGCTTTGAGACTTCCAGGGCTAGGGCTCAGGAACTGGGAGGTTTCTGGAATGAAATAGGTCTGTCTTGTTTCTCTGAGTTCCTAAAGGGCCAACCCATATCAAAGATTCACGACAGTTGATTTGACAAAGTCGGGAATTGACAAGGAGTGCGGAAGGAGTCAGTGAGATTTCAATACCAGCACTGCACATCATCCTCCCCCCCCCCAGTCCTTTTCGTTGTGTAGCAATAATTATAGAGAAAGGGGAGTAGCGCTCTGCCAAAGCCCGTATTTTTTTTTTAATAGTCCAGGTGTGTTATTTCTTTTTGTACATCAGGCCATGAATTCGTAGGGAATGGGCTCCAGCAGCTCAGGCTCCTTCCCGTTGGTCCTCATGAAGTGTGCTTCTCTGGGTGGAGCAGGCTGGCACTTGAGCTGAACCCAGGTGCCCTTCTCTTTGACTTCCTTTTTCTTCTGGTCGTTCTCCTTCACCCGCTTCAGGAAGCTGTCTCTGCTCTTCGAGTGCTTGATGTGTTCAATCCGCACATTAATTCTCTTGGCAAGAATCTTGCCCTTAACTTGCTTGTTTACAATGATGCCCACAGCATGCTGGGTGGCATTAAAGACTCTTCCGGTTTTGCCGTTGTAACATTTATGGGGCATTCCTTTTAGAACAGTGCCCATTCCCTTGATGTCTACAATGTCGCCCTTCTTGTAGATTCACATGTACGTGGCCAAAGGAACAACTCCATGTTTCCTAAAGGGCCTAGAGAACATATAGCGAGTGCCCCTCCTCTTTCCCTTTGTGTTTGTCACTTTGGCTAGTTACTGAAAGATGGCTACCATGGTCGAAAGGCCCAAAGCCCATATTTTACAATGTCTTATATCACAGCCATTAGCAGGGTTGAGGCATCAAGTGCTGCAGTCAGTCTGACTCCTGTGATCCCCTAAGGTTTCTGGCTTCCCAGTTATGAATGACACCCTGGTCTCCAGTTCAGCTTGAGAGCTCTTTAAGAGCCAATGGATGAGAGAGTGAGTGGGAAGAGACTGCCTTTTTTTTTTCTTTTTCCATTTCTTTCTTTCTTTTGCTGTTTTGTTTTGTTTTTCAAGAAAGGGTTCCTTTGTGTATCTTGGGCTGTCCTAAAACTCACTCTGTGAATCAGGCCATCTTTGAATTCACAGAGATGAGATCTGTGTGTGTGCTGTGATTAAAGGCATGCACACACCACAACCCGGCTGAGACTGCAATTTCTTGTTAGCTCTGGGTAAGTGACAATGGCTCTGTGTTGTGAATCTCTGTGAATCCAGACTATGTTATGTCCTTCAATGACATGAGTCTGAAGCATCAAGCACCCACCCCTATACTCCCTGAGGTCTCTGAAGTCACGGTGCATCCTCTATAGGTCTGAATAAGGCTTAGAAAGCTTTTCCCTGGTTCACCTTTGTGTGTGTGTGTGTTTTGCTTTATCTAGGAGAAGCACCATAGCAGTTGCATAGTGACTGAGAAATTTGATTTTTAGGAAATGATTTTTCATATCTGTGAGTGGTCTCTCCATAGCCACTCATCTTTTCTTAAACTTGAGTATAGGAATGAATGATCCCTCCCTCCCTCCCTCCCTCTCTCTTCATGGGAATGAGTGTCTGCTCTTGCACCGAGGGCTCCCCAGTTCTCAGCATCTCCAGCCCAACCTGTCACAAGCTGATCACACATTTGCAAACTTGGGATATATTCTGCTGAAGTTTTGGGATAATGAATTTCATCAACTATGGGACTAACTTTGTTCTAACAGGACACTCACTCACAATCTCTCCTCATCACACCCACATAGTGTAACAACTTTGTGGTTCCTCCATAATGTGCTTATTTCTGTCAGGGAACTGAAAGCCAGCCAGCCGGCCAGCCAGCCAACACTATCTTTCCTTGTTTCTCAGTTCTTATATTCTGTCTCCCCCCCACACACATCTAAAAAATTTGTTTATTTTTATCTTATGTGCTTTTGTGTTTCTGTCATGGTTCTCAGCTTCCTGTATTACAGACAGCTGTGAGCTGCCATGTAGATGCTGGGAATTGAACCTAAACTATCTCTTCAGCCTGACATGGAGCATCTCTCTCTATAGCCCTGCCTGGAAAACTTTCAGAGTTCACTCTGCCCCCTGAGTAAAGGTGTTATGCTTCCTTTTATTGTATATTTAGTGTTTGTGTGTGTGTGTGTGTGTGAGAGAGAGAGAGATTCATTATGAAATCAAAAGTCAGTCAACAACAGCAAACTTTGTATTTATTTGTTGATCCATCCACGTATTTGCTTACTTACATACTTACTCTATTTACTTACTTATTTATTTATTTATTTATTTATTTATTTATTTATTTACAGTGGAAGACTTAATTCAGTAAGAATGATCAGAAGGGTAGGGTAGGTAGGGTATCCTTGGGAAAAGAGTAAGATATCACGATGACTTTCCCTTCCAAGAGGGAGCTTTCTGGGAAGACGTGAAACCGCAGTTTCAAGCACCTGCTTTCCACAAGTCCTTTTCCAAGGTCAGTCATTTCTTAGGTAAGCAAGGACCTCCGTTCATTCCCTTTGAGGAACTCTCAGGCCCT